>NC_133452.1:21629172-22908338 GCF_048565385.1 Saimiri boliviensis | reverse complement strand
AATTCTTTCCCCATGTGTTGTCAAGCATGGTGCCCCTTGAAATTCTGCAACACATCAGCCCTGACTGAATGGTCTGAGAAAGCAATTGATTAATTAGAACTAGGAATGTTTTGTATTTTCCAGAGTCTCCTATAAAAATGTAAATGTTCTTGGAAGGAGAAACATCTTAAGCAATTATGAGAAGTTATTCTGTCAATGCATTTTGCAGCATGGAAGCTTGGCTGACAGCAAAGCTTTGTAGAATGGGGTACAGATAACGGAAGTTAAAGAAACTAAACTAGATGTAACCAAGGAAGAACTTCTTTACTTCTTCGGGTTACACAGGGTTCACCTGACAAGATATCAATAGCTTTTTAAAAATATGACCATAAAGATAATTGGTTTCTTCTTTCCAACTTTTATTTTAGGTTCAAGGGTACATGTGCAGGTTTATTACATGGGTAATTTGCATCTTGTGAGGGTTTGCTGTACAGACTATTTTGTCACCCGGGTGACATAGTACCCAAAAGTAGTACCCAATAAGTAGTTTTTCTATATTCACCCTCCTCTTACAGTCTACCCTCAAGTAGTCTCCCATCTCTATTGTTCCTTTGTGCCCATGTGTACTCAATGTGTAGCTCCACTGATGACCAAGAACATACGTATGCATGTCTTTATGGTAGAATAATTTATATTTCTTTGAGTATATACTCAGTAACGGGACTGCTGAGTCAAATGGTAGTTCTAAGTTATTTGCGATTCTCCAAACTGCTTTCCACAGTGGCTGAACTAATTTTCCTTTTCACCAGTAGTGTATAATACTACTTTTCTCCACAGCCCTGACAGCATCTGTTATTGTTTTCCTTTTTAATAACACCTAGAGGAATGAGAAAAGAGGAAATCAACCTCAAAGCTAGAAGAAAATAAATAAGCAAAATGAAAGCTGAAGTGAATAAAATTGAGATGTGAAAACAAAACAACAACAACAAAAAATACACAAAAGATTAATGAAACTAAAAGTTGGTTCTTGGAGAAAATCATTAAGATTGATAGACTGCCAGCTAGATTAATAAAGAAAATAAGAGAGAAGATCTGAAGAAACACAAGATCTCAGAAATAACAAAGGGGGCATTACCACCGACCCCACAGAAATACAAAAAAAAACCTCAGAGGCAGTTACAAGCACCTCTATGCACACATACCAGAAACCTAGAAGAAACTGATAAAATCCTGGAAACATACAACCTCCCAAGATTGAACCAGGAAGAAACTGAAACCCTGAAGAGACAAATAATGAGTTCCATAATTTAATCAGTAACAAAATGTCTACCAACCAGCAAAAGCCTTGGACTGTTGTATTGGACTGAGCATAAAAAGTCAACACCAAGACAAAAGTATGTCAAATTGCAGGGTCATTTATTGCCGGCGACCACGGAGGACTCGCATCTCTCCAATCTGTGGCCCCAAGTTCAGGGGGAGAGGAGTTTTTAAGCTGAAAAACCACATCCTGGTTTTAGGCTGAGGGGATGCAGGGCAAGCAACTTTTCAGCACTTATTGATAAGCAGAAGCAAGCACTTTTCATAGAAGCCAAGGTCAGCAGTTATTGCAAGGAAAATGGGGAAGCTGTTACAACTTATTTTAAGAACAGCTTTGTCTTTTACAAAATGGCATTTCTCAGGTTTTAACCTGTAGGCTAGCCATGTTATAGGACCAGCTGGATTCATGGCCAAATTCTACCAGACTTATGAAGAAGAGTGGGTACCAATCCTACTGAAACTATTCCCCACAAAAAAATCTAGAAAGAAGGACTATTCTCTAAATCATTCTATGAGGCCAGCATCATTCTGATACTAACACTTGGCAGAGATACACACACACACACAAAATCAATAGTTTTAAAATAATTATTAAATGGTGAACATTTGAAATATCCTGTGTACCAGATACTCTTCCAAGTCTCACTTTACATATTAATTTATTTTGTGTATTTCTTTAATTCTGTTATGTATTAACTTACTAATGTATTCTTTATAACTATGTGATTAAAATTCTATTTTTTTATTGCATTTTAGGTTTTGGGGTACATGTGAAGAACATGCAAGATTGTTGCATAGGTACACACATGGCAGTGTGGTTTGCTGCCTTCCGTCCCCTCACCTGTATCTGCCATTTCTCCCCATGCTATCTCTTCCCACCTCCCCACCCCCCTGTCCCTCCCCCATTTCCCCCCAATGGACCCCAGTGTGTAGTGCTCCCCTCCCTGTGTCCATGTGTTCTCATTGTTCAACACCCGCCTATGAGTGAGAACATGCAGTGTTTGATTTTCTGCTCTTGTGTCAGTTCGCTGAGAATGATGGTTTCCAGGTTCATCCATGTCCCTACAAAGGACGTGAACTCATTGTTTTTGATGGCTGCGTAATATTCCATGGTGTATATGTACCACATTTTCCCTATCCAGTCTATCATCGTAAAATTCTATTTTATATTCATATTACAAATGAAGAAACTGAGGCATAGAGGAGTTAAGATCACATAGCTAAGAAAAGACAGAGCCAAGATTCAAATCTAGCTCTAGTTCTAAGACCTGTGATAACCTCATACAATGTTTCATCTTTCAGTGGGATAGACAATTATTTCATATCTCCCCCGGCCCTCCCAAAGAGTAGCCCCTTCTGAACTTTAATTCTTTCACTTCAGTGATCCTCTTGAAGGTGGTTGATTGCTCCAAAGGAAATTAAAGTGTAGCATTTTAGAGAGCTATGTGCATATTGAGATGAGAGTTTTCCTCCGGTTTTACAGCCTAATCTCTAACCAGCTAAACATTTATTTTGCTTAGCTGAAGCAGCATGGTGTTTCCAGGTCTGTCATGTACTACAGCCAGGGTGTGCCACAAAACTCCAGGAAAATGACACACACATAGATGTTGATGTGACTATCACCTTATGGGGCTGAGTTATGACAAGTGGTGTTCCTGGGAGTTTGGCCTTTACCTAGATCATTAAAGCAAAAGACTTTATTTTGTGTACTGCTGTATATATTTTATCGAGATGCCCAACATCAGCCGTTACGCAACCTGTCCACTCACACTCTCAGGAGTGTCTTCCAGAGCCCTGTAACCTTTGCATCCTAAGAATGGGGGCTCTGCCTGGGAGAAGCTATAGAACCCCATAGAAGTGATCTAGAAACGGTTGCACCCAACTCCTTCCTAACGTAAAGAGAATAATAAGATCTAGAGAGGTAGATTTATTTACCCAAGATCACAGATGGATTAGTGAAAAATTCAGAATTTGAATCTAAATACCATGACACTGGGGTTTAGGTTTATTTATTTACTTATTTGTGGCTGTGAGTTAATATACTTAGAAAGTGAATATAAAAACTATGCGATAGGAACTTCCATAGCTGGCCATGTTGAGGTAATAGGGATTAGGTTTGCCTATCTACATTAAATAACCAGGAAGTTGGAATAAGACAATGCTTTCTAGACACTAGAAAAGAGTCAACAGAGGACCATGAAGTAAATACTCTGTAGCCTCACTTATAACCTCAGAAAAATTTCCAAGTCATGGAGGGAAATCCCCCCAAAACCTTGTAAAATTGAAGTAGAATCTGGAGTTAAGGGAGGCCAGAGAAGCTAGCTTTTGTAGAGCAAAACACTAAAAACAGGAAACTGCAAAGAGAACACCAGAGATATGCAGAGGGGCCTGCCAGATCTTTAGCTAAGTACTGATCAGCATACAGACTGAGAAAAGGAACCAGAAAAAGAGTCACCAGTATGGAACAGGGAAAACAATTCCTGAATCTCACGCAGGCCTAGGAACACTGTGAGCTTCCACTAGCCAGAATGGAAAGATCTCCTAGAATAGGGGAGAAGACGACCAGCGACTGCATTCTTCAGATGGATATTGCCTCGGTAGTGGGGTCAAATTAATTCCAGAGAAAAATCTGCTCTGAACCCACTACACCAAACCTTAAAGACCAGCTTGAAATGATCTGATTGCAAGTAAACATAACTGAATCTCAAAACAAAATCCAACATTATTTAAAGAGATAGAACAACATTCAGCACCTAATAATGTAAATCACACAAGGTCTAGCACCTAATAAAAAATTGTCAGTCATGCAAAGAAGCAGAAAGATAGTACGCATAATAGGAGAAAATCAATCAATAAAAAGAGACTTCGAAACAAGACACATGATAGAATTAACAGATTAGAATATTAGAGCAACTATTAAAAATGTAATCCATATGTTCAAGAATGTACAAGAAACTATACATATGAGGGAAGAAATGGAAGAGAATATTTTGAAAAGACTCAAATCAAATTTCTAAAGATATTTTTTTTAAACTCCTAAACTAAAAGAAATACAGTGAATGAATTTGGCAACATATTAGAGACTGGTGAAGAAATGTTCAGTGAACTTGAAGATTTAGTAAGAGGAACTATACAAAATGTAATATGGATTTCTTTCAATGGAAAAATAAATGAGCTTTAGTGACTAGCAGTCTGACATATGTGAACTTAGATTTATTTATAAATAGAAAGTAGAGATAGGTAAGGGAGAAAACTATTTTTGGGAACAGTGACCAATCTTTCTCAACCTGGAGAAAAGTAAAACCTACAGATCCAAAAATTCAGTAAGCCTCAAGCAAAAGCATAAAAGGACCATAAAGAAAATCATATAAAGGCACATTATAACTAATTTTTTAAAACGCTGAAAGTATTATAAGTTGCCAGGGGACAAAAAGACATATTAAAAAGAAAAACAAATACAGGAAACTTCTTATCAAAAACTATACATGCCAGAAGAGAATAGAGGACATAGTTACTGTAATTAAAAAAAAAAAAATGCCCATATAGAATGTTACACTCAGCATATAAAAGGTTTCAAAGGTGAAACTGAAATAAGAACATTTTCAGATAAAGTAAAGCAGAGAGCATTTATCTCTAACAGAACTACACTTTACGAAATGTTAAAGGAAATTCTTCAAACAACAGGAAATAATATCACATAAAAATTTAAATCTACCCAAAGGAATAAATAACAGGGAAAATAGGTGAATGTAAAAAATCTTTTTTCTCAATTTTATTAACCTCTGTCAAGGATAACTGATGATTTAAAGCAAATATAATTATTTTTGTGGGGTTTATTAGCTGTATCTTAGTCAAACGTACAATAGTAGCACAAAGTACTGTAGGAATAAAATGAAAGTGAAATATTTTATGTTTCTTACACAATACAGACATGTAATAATATTATTTGAAAGTAGACAGTGCTGAGTTGCATAGTAAATTCTAGAGCAACAACTACTTAAAACGCATAACTAATGAGAAAGCAATGGGGAAAAAAGGATTCATCAGAAATAATCGGCCGGGCATGGTGGCTCCAGCCTGTAATCCCAGCACTTTGGGAGGCCGAGGCGGGTGGATCACAAGGTTGAGAGATCGAGACCATCCTGGTCAACATGGTGAAACCCCGTCTCTACTAAAAATACAAAACACTAGCTGGGCGTGGTGGCGCGTGCCTGTAATCCCAGCTACTCAGGAGGCTGAGGCAGGAGAATTGCCTGAGCCCAGGAGGCGGAGGTTGCGGTGAGCCGAGATCGTGCCATTGCACTCCAGCCTGGGTAACAAGAGCGAAACTCCGTCTCAAAAAAAAAAAAAAAAAAAAAAGAAATAATCAGTAAGTCCATAAGTAAGTGGGAAAATGCAAAGGGGAGGAACACGTGTACCAAATAGAAAATAAACAGCAATATGGTAGATTTAATCAACATTGTATCAATAATCACATTAACTCTAAATAGCCTAAACATTCCAACTGAAAGGCATAAATTTTTATATTTCATGAAAATTTTTAATCTAAGCAAAATTTAACTACACCCTCTAAAAGAAACTTGCTTTAAATGTAAATGCTCAGAGTAAAAGAAAAATATATGTCATGCAAATGTTAATAAAAAATAGAGACAATAAATAACATCAGAGATGCAAACTGAAAGTATCACCAAGGTAAAGAGGGATACTCTGTTACAAAACAAAATTCAATTAATCAAGATGGTGTAAGATTTCTAAATGTGTATGACTTAGTAACAGAGCTTCAAAATAAAGAGAAAAAAAACAGAAGTGAGAAGTTTCTAATATATATAGTTGAACATTTCAAAACCTCTATCTCAATAATAGGATGAAACACTAAATTGATCATTTTAAAGACACAAACAACAACCTCAAACCATATAAGCTGATATTAATGGGGCGCTTCAACAAACAGCAGAATATGCATTCATTTCAAATGTACATGGAATATTTACCAAAATATGCCATGTTATATGCCATAATACAATTCTAAATTAATTTTAAAAGATTGAAACTACATAAAATGTGGTTTCTAATCACAATGGAATTAAATTTTTAAAAATCTAGAAAGATATCTTTATAAATTCCCTAAATATCTGGAAGTTAAACAACATATTTGTAAATACCTGTAGTCAAAGAAGTAAAAGAAAATCTTGAAATGAATAAAAACTAAAATACACAATATCAAAATGTGTGGCATGTAACTAAAGTAGTACTTAGAATAAATATTATAGTATTAAACACTAATATTAAAAAGAAGGTATTAAATTAATAATCAGTTTTTTACATAAAGATGAAAAGCAAATGAAAACCAAAATAAACCGAAAAAAGAAAGAACTGAAAACCAATAGGCCCTCATGGACATAGACATAGATATCCTTGATGAATTAAAAACCAATTGAATTCAATAATATATTCAAAGGATACTTACTATATCATGACTAAATAGAATTTATTCCAGAAATACAAGACATATTAAATATTCACAGATCACTCAATGTAATTTACTATGTCAAAAGTATTAAAAAAACATGCATATCTTAATGAATGCTAAAGAATAATTTGATAAAATTTTAAATGTATCATGATAAAAACACTTATCAAACTAGGAATTACAGAGAATTCCCTCAACCTGTAAAGGGCATATGTAAACACTTAACTTTATACTTAATAGTGAAAAACTATAGCTATGGAATAGTTTCCTTTAACATTAAGAACAAGACAAGGATGCTCACTCACACTACACTCATGAAACATCATACTGGAAGTCCTGGATATTGCAATAAGGTAAGGAAAAGATACAAAAGGAAGACAAATTGGAAAGGAAGCAAAAAAAAAAATCTGTATTTCAGACAACATGATTGTCTACATGTACAACCCCAAGTAACCTACAGAAATGCTACTATATTTAATAAGTTCTACAATGTCTCAAGATCCAATATGAAGTCACAAATATCAACCATATGCCTATTAAACTAAGAAACATTGGAAACTAAATGTTGCAAATGTATTATTTACTAGCACACTTCATATCCAGATCTTATTTCTAATACTATTCTTCAATAAAAGGAATTAGGGGCTGGGAGAAATAGCTTATTCCAAGACAGGTATAAGAAATATACAAGATGAGTTTTGAGTATCTTAGAGTACCAGAAAGTAAGGAAATGCTCAAAACAAAACAAACAAAAAACCGAAAACACACAATGACAGGATTATGCAAAGGAACATGGAAGTCAAATGGCCGAAGTTAGAACAATTGGACAACAAAATTAAGTAGCATTGGATTGTAACCCAAAGAATAAAATAAATACCCATGAGTCCATACTGATATAAACAAATGACTTAATAAATAATTAAACCAGATAAAAGAGTCAAATCTGTGCAGAATAATTCCAAATAATTTATGTATATTCTCTGCCCTCAAAAATGTGGAATATAACTCCCTACTCTTTCAGTATGGCCTGTACCTAGTGACTTCCTCCCAAAAGGAACAGTATACAATAAAGGGGGAAAAAGGAAATAACTTTATTCTGGGAAATCTAACACTACCCTAGTCAAGTGATCAAGATAAATGTCAATGTTAGGTCAAATTGATAGTATGTGCCTTTGAAATGTTGTAATGAAAATGAACTTTACTTCTGTGATCTTCCTCCTCAAAACCCATAACTCCAAGTTAATTATGGGAAAAACATCAGACAAATCTCAAGTAAGGGATATTCTACAAAATATCTGACCAATACTCTTCAAAACTATCAAGGTCATCAAAAACAAAGTCTGAGAAACTATCACAGACAAATGGAGCCTAAGAAGACCTGATGATTAAATAGAATACAATATCCTGGATGGGATTCTGAAATATAAAAAAAAATTGGTAAAAACAGGAAATCTGAATAAAGTGTGAGCTTTGGTTAATAATAATAATGTATCACTATTGGCCTCTTGACTGTAATAAATATACCACGTTAATGTAAATGTTAATACAAGGAAAAATTGAATGCAGATATATGGAAACTGTACTATTTTCATAATTTTTTGGTAGATCTAAAACTTTCAAAAATAATGTATTTTAAAATAACATTTACAATAGTATCAATATGAAATTTATCAAAATATACATAAGAGCTATACACTAAAACAAGGAGGTATAGCATGTTCCTGGATCAGAAGTTTCAATATTTTTTAATTTCCCTCAACTAATGTAAATATAATGCAATCCAAATTCTCATTGGAAGCTGACAATCTGATCACAAAATTTGTATAGACTAACCAAAACAATTTGAGAAAAGAACAAAGTTAGAGGACATACTAAATTGATTTCAAGATTTGTTGCTAAAGCAATATTAACAATTAAAAATAGCATAATATGGTGTGAAAAGAGCCATGCAATGGAAACAAGTAGAGTTTAGAAATAAACATATACCATGTGACCGGCTGATTTTCAACAATGGTGCCAAGGTAATTCAGTTGGGAAACAATAATCTTTTCAACAAATTTTACTTGAACAATTGGACATCCAGTATAAAAAAAAATTAACGTTGACTTTTACCTCACACAATATACAAAATATAACTAAAAATGAATTATAGGCCTACAAATTTGGCACGAATAACTATAAAACTTCTAGGGGAAACACAGAAGAAAATCTTTGTCAATCTTTTTTTAGGTCAAGTTTCCTAAACAGGACACAAAAGCACCAAAAAAAGTGACAAATTGGACTTCATGAAAATGAAAACTTTTGCTTTTCAAAAATATTTTTTAAAAAATTAAAAGACAGCTGGGCACAGTGGCTCACACCTGCAATCCCAGCACTTTGGGAGGCAGAGCCAGGCGGATCACGAGGTCAAGAGATCGAGACTATCCTGGCCAACATGGTGAAACCCCGTCTCTACTAAAAATACAAAAATTAGCCGGCCGTGGTGGCGCGTGCCTGTGGTCCCAGCTACTCGGGAGGCTGAGGCAGAAGAATAGCTTGAACCCAGGAGGAGGAGGTTGCAGTGAGCCGAGATTGCATCACCACTGCACTCCAGCCTGGCGACAGAGCAAGACTCTGTCTCAAAAAAAAAAAAAAAATTAAAAGACAATTCACAGAGTCACAGAAAATATTTATATTTACAAAACATAGATCTATGAAATGACTGGTAACAAGAACATATAATTCTTACAATTTAATAAGAAAACAAACCCCTTTTAAAAATGAATAAACTATTTTGAGAGTACAACACTGAAGATATAGAGATGAAAAATAAGCACATGTAAAGATATTGAACATAGTTAACTATTAGGGAAATGCAAATTAAAACCACAATGAGATACTACACACTCACTAGAATGGATAGAACTTAAAAGGCTGAAATTGCCAGGTATTTGCAAGAATATGAGGCAACCAGAAACCTCATACATTGAACATGGGAATGCATTAATACACCACATTTTGGAAAACAGTTTGGCCACTTTGTATAAGAAAAATATACACTTACTCTATGACCCAGCAATATCTAAGTACATTTACCCAAGAGAAAAGAAAGTATATGTCTACACAAAGATTTGTGTGCAAAAGTTCATAGTAGCTTCCTCCATAATAGTCAAAAATAGAAAGAATCTAAACACCCATAATTTGATGCATGGTTAAACAAAATTTGATTTTTCTCCTATAGTAGAACACTACTCAGAAATAAAAGGAAGAAGGTGCAGATACTTGCAACAGTATGGATAGCTCTCTAAATAAAAAAGCCAAACACAAAGACTATATACTCTATTAATTCATTTTTAATTAAATTATAGAAAAGCAAAATTGTAATGATACTAAGCAAATCAGGTGTTGCCTAGGAACAGGAGGTTAGAAAACAGAATTTACTGTAAACAAACAGTCAGCAAATTTGTTGTTACAGAAATGTTCTATATGATGTTGGTTGGTTGTGCTACTAAATAAAATTGTTAACATGTATTTAGTTGGACACAAAATTGGTGAATTTTAGTGTATGAAAAGGAATAAACCTGAAATAAAACAAAGATGATAAAAGAGGAGTTACTTTTCTGCAATTCTTTGTAAAAGAATTTTATCCTTTCCAGAAATAAAAAATTAAAGGCAGAAGAAAATTAAAAGTTTTTAGTAGAAAAGCAGTGTTAATCAAAAATATTTTCTGTTTATATATGTTTCCATCAGGATTCTCCAAACAGAAACAACAGGGGAGAGAGATTTAAAAAAGAAAAACAGAGAGAGTGAAGAAAGTTTAAGGAATTGGTTCATGATATTGTGGAGGCTTGGCAAGTCCAAAACCCACAGGACAGGTCAGCAGGCTGGAGCCCCAGGGAAGAACTGGTATTGCTGTTTGAGTCCCAGAATTTCCTTTTCTCCTGGAGAGATCAGTCTTTTCCCATTAAGGCCTTCAAAAGATTAGATGAGTCCCATCCACCTTATGAAGGGTAATATACTTTACCCAAAAATCTACTCATTTAAATGTGAACCTCACCTTAAACATACTGTCACAAAAACATCTAGAATAATATTTGACCGCATAACTGGATATTATGGTCTGGTCAGGTAGACACATTAAACTACCCATCACAGCATGCCATCTACAAAGTTCTACTATAAAGGTTATATCATTCGTTCCTCATAATAAGCCAAATGAATAGAAGTTACAACTGCAACTATTTGGGGGCAAGAAACTGAAATTTCCAGAAGTTAAATTACTCTCAATTTCTCACAGCTGGCAGGAGGGGGCTCTGAATTTGGGTCAATTATCCAGTTTCCAATTCTGTGCTTTTTTTTTTTGACCACAGTGCACTAGAGAGAGAAGTAAGATAAGGAATTAACTGTACCCTTTGTTTCCTTGGGACCTTTCCCTGGCATTTCTCCAAGCCCGAGAAATTTAAGGGCTATGCCATTTTTCATGTTCACTTCTAGACGTAGGTAAAAACAATGATTACTTTACAGACTTACTTCACTTTTATCTCATGGCTAGATGAACTTAACAAACAAGCAAACCATTGATTGAATCAAGACAGAAAGAAAATAACATCTGAAAACAAAATTCCTATTTGCCTTCTTCTGCTATTTAATGCTAAAACAGAAATATAAGGATGTAAGAAAACCATTGACTTCCTAAAAACCTGCTAACATATCTTTAAAAAGTAATGTAGAGCCAGGTACGGTGACCCACACCTGTAATCCCAGCACTTTGGGAGGTTGAGGACGGCAGATCACTTGAGGTCAGGAGTCCAAGACCAGCCTGGCCAAAATGGTGAAACCCCCTCTCTACTAAAAATAAAAAAATTAGCTGGGCATGGTGGCACGAGCCTATAATTCCAGCTAGTTGGGAGGCTGAAGCAGGGGAATCACTTGAACCTGGGAGGTGGAGATTGCAGTGAGCCAAGATTGTGCCACTGCACTCCAGCCTGGGTTACAGAGCAAGATTCTGTCTCAAAAAAAAAAAAAAAAAAAAAGTAATGTTAAGAAGAGAAAAAAATTTCCAAAGAATAAACTATAGGTCATCCAAACTAATTAAACTGGCATTTCTCCTCATTAGTTAACAAACAGAAATACAAAACTTACATCATAACCCTTTGTCATTTTCTAATTTTCAATTTAAAGGGACAGAAACTTCTAATTTTCAATTTAAAAAGTCAGAAATTCAATTTAATGAGACAACATTTCATTCAAATAAAAAGTTTATTCATTTCTATGTAATTTTAAATTAATTTTGGAGCTACCTAGAAAGATTCACTTATTTAGGTACCATTAACAAGGTGCCCTCATGGAGAAATACGAAAGATGCTTTTAAGGTATCATTTTCCCTGCAACTAGCTGCCTGTCTAGCCTTGGAGAGAGCAAGCTCATCACCTTGGGCTTCCATCTGTGAAATTCATACAATAGCCACTTGACAGAAGTTGGGGGCAGGTGACAGATGCATTAACAGGCATCTAAGTAATTGCAGATCTGGCATTAAAGCACTGCTACCCATGTCCTTGAGCTGCTACATGCCAAGGCCCCCTCTGCCAGGCCTTCTCATGGCTACAGCCTCAGTGTCCTTCATCCCAGGCTCAACCCCAGCCCGAGTCCTGATGGCCTGCCAGTGCCGTCTCTGCACTCCCGGTTCAACAAGTCCTCCCAGCCAAGCTGGAGACAAAAGGAGCAGTGCCACCTTCCACACTTTCAATGCTCCTTTTCCAAGGTGGAGGGAGCCTAAGAAACCTCAGAGAGCAAGAGCAAAATTGTTCACATGTAGACAAAGATTTCTGTTTCCTGATGCACACATAATAGCAATATATTTTTTAAAAAAGCACTTACACAAAAACCTGTTCTAGGTGGGATGTGGTGGCTCATGCCTATAATCCCAGCACTTTAGGAGGCTGAGGTGGGCAGATTACAAGGTCAGGAGTTCGAGACCAGCCTGACCAATATGATGAAACCCCGTCTCTACTAAAAATACAAAAATTAGCAGGGTGTGGTGGCACACACCTGTAGTCCCAGGTACTCAGGAGGCTGAGGCAGGAGAATCGCTTGAACCTGGGAGGCAGAGGTTGCAGTGAGCTGAGATCACACTGCTGCACTCCAGCCTGGGCAACAGAGCAAGACTCCATCTCAAAAAAAAAAAAAAAAAAAAAAAGCCTGTTCAAAAGCAGAACATTGACAGTCACCTGGAAATGTGCATGGAGCTAAAGTTTACCAACAATATTAATAATAATAAGCACAGTGAGTGTTCAAGGCCAAGAATGAACACTGTATCATTTAATTCTTCCACCAACTTACCTAAGTAGGTGTTATAATTCCTACTTTGCAGATAAGAAACTGACTGGACTCAAAAAAACTTCATGAATGTGTTTACAGCTAACAGAGTCAGGATTTGAACCCATGACATTAAGGACTTTGCAAATTTATTCATCACTTAGCACCACCTTGTGCATAGCACAAATGGCTAATATGAATGTCTCAAAAAGGATACTGGGAACAAGTTGTACCCAGAAAAGGACATGAGAAATACGGGAGCTTGACTCACTTTTTCATCTGGAGGCCATGAGCCCACATCACAACGTTAGATAACAACAAAACGAAAGCAGAGAGGGCTGTGCTGTGGGACCTAAAGGGCACTTCTTCCTTCTCAACACCCCACGTTCCTGGGAGACCTGTTGACATCCAGCTTTCTTTCCTGCGTACGTTTCCACCATCTACAATTCTTAATCTTCTTATGAACAGGCACATCCTCTGCACACAGCCTTCTTTTGGAAATTGATTGAGGATAGGTAGGTGGGTTAGGTAGCAAGGAGAAATCACTGAGAAGAAAAGGTGGTAAGTGGGTGGATGGGGGTCACTAGAAAGAAAAGAAATCAGAGATATATTTGTACTTGCTTGGAAGAAATGATGAAGAAAAATAAGCGCGATCATTTGAGACAGTCACTCTGAACTTCGTAAAATGAGCAGAATGATTCCTCTTTCCTCCCACTCCAAGCCATTTGAAAGCAATTGGAAAGGGTTCACTTCTACCGGAGAACAGTGAGGTAGTATAGAGCTGTTATCTACAAAAAGGGTTTCAGAAGTGTCATACTTTTTTTTTAAGTATGGGGTGGTGGACTCTAAAGAAAATTCAGGTGCTTATTCTTGTTTAACTTATCATATAGTAGAAGCAGCTATGCAGGGCGGGGAGAGATCTTAAAGCAACATTTGAAAGGAATGAAATAGCAATCTGCTTCCACTTTTTTTTTTTAACCATTTCAGCATTTTATTTCCTGCTGACTTCTGGAGGTGGAAGGTCGAGTGAACTGGTGAGATAGGCAGGCAGCAGCCTGATGGATCTCAGCAGTGACCCCTTCTGAGTGAAGAAAGCAGGTGTGACTGTCTCGCTTTCTCAGGGAAGTAGAAGATTCTCATGTGGTATATGCAAAGACGATCAGGTATGAGGGAAAGAAACTGATTCACCTTGAAAGGTTTTCATGTCTGAGGTCAGCATTTTGTGATTTTCCCCATGTGCAAAGACAAAAGACTGCACAACTCATTTCTGAAGAAAACAAAGGCTCCCCCAGAAGGATCTTGTATCTGTCTCCTAAGGCTGCTCTAACAAATACCACCAACTGGGTGGCTTAAAGCAACAGAAAGGTATTGTCTCACCGTTCTGGAGGCTACAAGTTCAAAATCAGGGTGGCAGTAGGGCCATGCTCCCTCTGAAGCCTGGAGGGGAGAATCCTTCCTTGCCTTCTCCAAGATTCTGGAAAAAGCCATCAGTCCTTGGAGTTCCTTGGCTTGCAGCCCTATCTCTCCTGTCTCTGCTTCTGTCTTCATAGGGCATTCTCCCTGTGTCCCTGTCTTAACATGGTGTCTTCTTGTCACAAAGACGTCAGCCATATTGGATTAGGTCCTACCCTAATGACCCAATCTTACCTTGATTACACCCACAAAGACCCTATTTCCAAATAAGATTGCATTTACAGATACTTAAGGGGTTAAAACTTTAACATGTCTTTTGTAGGGAACATAATTCAATGCCGAAGAGAACCCCAGCTGCTCAAGCTCACATCATCCATTCGTTCATTCACTCTCCAAGGGGAAAACACTGAGCTGTGTCTGCTGCTTCCTACAGAAGTAGGATCATATAATAGGGAGCAGGGATATGAGAGGCAGGCAGAGGTGTCCGGACAGCTGGACAAAGAAAGGACAGCCAAAGTCAGATAGGTGAGAAATAAAGAATAAGATCAAGAAATATTATCAGTGGAGTGTTGCTAGAGAATAAAAGAGGAAAGGGAGTAAGTAGCCGTGTCGAATTCCCAGTAAGGTCCAATGTGGCAAGATTTGAAAAGCAGAAGCAGGATGACAACTTCACCTTCTCCCCCTTTTGGTTCCAAAGTATATATAGTTCTAATGCAAGTTTTATAGCACATCATACCAAGGTTCAAATTTTCCCCTTAAAATAAAGCTCTGTGTATATTACTCTATAGACCTTCTCCAAAAAATGTTAAACTATATTGTATTGTAGAGCAATTGAGTCTGGAAAGATAAATTACCAAAACAAAATCATTAAACTGTAAAATATTTGAAAGATCTGTTTTTTTAAAGATAAATACTAATTAAACTTAGCCTGATATATACTGTCTCTTCTGGGAATATGACTGCTTGAGTTGTTGCAGACTCTTCTTTCACTTCAAATATATAGAAACCCCTGATAAATATAACATTTTTAAAATACAAAACTAATCTTAAATAACAGAATTATAAATAAAGAAGTAAATGTCAGATTTGATGCCTTAACTCTGAGAGGGAGAGAACCCATCAGGTTCCAATATAGATCTTGACAGCAAAAGGTTAGGCTTTCAATAGCTACCCACAAACAGGAGACATGGAAATAAAACACTTAAATAAAGCCAGAACCCTAATAACAACCATATTTTCCATGAAAATTGGGCTACAAGTGGCAAGGAAGCCTGCAGTTGATTCAAAACACTTGGTAGAGAAAAATTAAATTTCCAAAGAAAAACTAAAACAGCACATCCAACTACGTGTGAGATCTAAATGTGCAGGACCCAACTGGCTCATGAGACTCAAATCTGGGAAATGAAATTTGAAAAGAAAATTAATCCTAGATCAATGGAAACTAATATATGCGGCAGAAGTAAACAAACAATAAAAGACACAACTCCTTTATAAGAAACCAGATCACATAGGACTCTCCCCGATAAATGCTTCTGAGGGTGAGCTAGCTCTGTGAAATTATAAATCATATAAGGAAATAGATCACTGTGAGAAAGGGTCAGTAGATACAACAGGGTAATTAAAATGTTAATTAAAACTTTAAAATAGTATATGTTAAAACTATTCCAAATTTGGTATATGTTAGTGATTAAAATTACAAAACCATGAAATACAGCACTAACAAAATTAATGTCACAATTTAAAAAGCAGATTATGAAAAAGATTAAACATAGTTCTAGAATTTTTAAAAAATTATGACTAAAATCTAAAATGCACAGAATGGATAAAACAGTGCATCCACACAATTAAAAAGCAGTTTTCTGGAAAATAGTTTGGAAAAACTTATCAAGAGTATAACACAGAGCCATCAAAATAGGAAATATGGATACAAGGTAAAGACACAAAAAAATAGAGAAAATCCAATGTATTTTCAAATAGGAGTTTCCAAAAGAATAATAGAAAAAATGGTGGCAATGAATAAATGGAAAGATAACAGCTGATAACTTTTCACAACAGTAGATCATTCCACAATTTAAACAAGTATAGCAGATGCTAAGCAGAATTAAAGCATAAATCCACACCAAGGCACAGCTAAATGAAACTTCCGGACACAAATCAAAAAGAAAATGTTAAAAGCATCTAAGAGAAACAAAGACCACCCATAAAGAAATGACAATTAGAGGGATAGCAGATTTCGCAACAGTAAAAATAGAGGGAGAAGACAATGGAAAAATATATGTTAGACTTTCATTTTATACAAGTGAAATAATTATTCAAAAGTAAGATTTCAAACAAAAACAAAAGTCCATGGTAAGCAGAAGAGGTAAACTAAGATGGCCAAAATTATTCCAAATCAGTAATCAAAAGAAATATATGGATTAAACTTAAGAACACAGAGATTCTAAAATATGATTTAAAAAATCACAGTTCTTAGCTGTTTTATAAAACATAATACTCAAATTACAGAATTATGACATTTAATAAATAGGAAAGAATAAATCAAAATAATACTAAAGAAACAAAAGCTATTTGTGAAAGCTGTTGGCAACATTACTATCAGGCATTAGAGATTTTAAACAAAAGCCATGTTAGAGATAAAGAAAATTTACTTTTAATAACATAAAGGAAAATTCCCGAGAAGGAAGATCTTGAATGAGCCTCATAGCATTACCTTCAAAATAAATAGACAGAAATGTAAAAAGAAATATCCCAGATAAAAGTGAATAAAATATTCTCTTAAAAGCAATTTATATATGAGTTAAACTTTTAAAGATATGAGACCTAGTTATGGTTTAAGACAAATTATCTCCACTGTCATCTTATTTATACCACACATTAGCTTCCAACACCAGAGTGTAAAAAATCATTGCCTATCAAATTATAAATTTTCATTTTTTTTTACTTATTTTTTTGAGATGAAATCTTGCACAGTTGCCCAGCCTGGAGGGCAGTGGTGCAATCTTCCACTGGCTGCAACCTCTGCCTCCCGGGTTCAAGCAATTCTCCTTCCTCAGCTTCCTGAGTAGTTGGAACTATAGAAAAGCACCACCATGCCCAGCTAATTTTTGTATTTTTTTCTTTTTTCTTTTTTTACTAGACACAGGGTTTCAGCATGTTGGCCAGGCTGGTCTCCAACTCCTGACCTCGGGTGATCTGCCCACCTCGGCCTCCCAGAGTGCTGTGATTACAGGCATGAGCCACTGTGCCTGGCCTAAATTTTTAAATAATGAAGCTTAAGTATAAATCGTTAAGCTCTAACTTCAAACAACTTTTAAAAAAGCAATAATCCTCTTTTGTATGGTGACTTTATGCACAAAGAATTTTCACAAACATTGATGAAATCACACAGAATATCTAATAACTAAAGCTAAGCTTATGCCTTCCAACTATAAAAATCGGTGGGATTTTATTATTGTTTGAGACAAGGTCTCACTCTGTTTTCCAGACTGGCATTTAGGGGAATGATCATAACTGAGTGTACCCTCATATTTCTGGGCTCAAAATATCCTCCTGCCTCAGCCTCCTGAGTAGCTAGGACTACAGGCACATCACTATGCCAGGTACATTTTTTAAATATATATTTTTAGATACAGAGTCTCATTGTATTGCTCAGGCTGGCCTCAAACTCCTGGTCTCAAGAGATCCTCCTGCTTCTGCCTCCCTCGTGGAAAATCAGTGTTCTTTATGTTACCAGACTGCCTTTCAAGCATCTTCGAGTTTGTTAGAAAATATGATCATTGATGTATCTGTTTCACTCAGTATGTATTATGTGTGTATATCGTCTACAAGGTATATGTGGTGAGGAGTCAGATGCAGAGGCAGCGTACATCCAGTGATTCCTTGTCTCTCCATTTGTGGTTTTCCTCTCATTTCCCACGCTACTTGTTGGTCTCCATTGTGAGTGACTCATTCCCTGCTTAAACCTTACATCGTCTCCAGGATTCCATTCTGCCCTGTTGCATTCTTGGTCGACACTGTCTTCCTGGACCACCTCATTTATTACATTTATTTCAGTTATCAAGTATTGATCAAACCAATGACTATCAAAACCATACTTCCAGCCCAGATCTGGGTTTGGAACTCAAGAACAGAAATCCATTGCACATCATAAACCCACTGGGATATTCTCTCTACTTCTTCAACTTCTGATTACTACTGAAGTTGACTGTGTGGCTCTGCTTCTTGAATCTCTACAAATTTATTCTTCCCTATAGTTTATTTCCTATGCCTTCCCTATTGTCACCTAGTTATTAATACCACTAAAGGCCTTGACCTTAAAAATTGAATTTTTACTGTCAAAACAGGAGAACGACCTTAGCTACTACTTCACAGAGAACACAGAAGTGACTGCATAGGACCTTCCTCAGTTTCCCTCTTGTTCTCTCCCAAATTCCTCACGATTCCACCCATTTCCTTTCTTTTTTTCCTGACTCCTGTTTTAGAAATTGAGCCTCTTTTTCTTACAGAGATATTCTAGTAAGGCAGACAGGGAGTGCCAGTGAGGTATTCCTTATAACTTCAAGTTTGCATGCTGAGAATGAAATTGAGAGAAATGTAATTAATGAGATTAGCCATCTGTACAAGTCATGTCTCTCAGTAATGAAAGTCTAAAGTGTTTCAGAATCATCCAGGCTCAGTGCCCTCAGTGTCTTCTTGGAGAATCATTAGCCTATTTAGGACTGCAGTCAATCAACTGAATAATAAAGACATAAAATTTGGAGACAGACATTAGTTTTAATCCTAGTAAAACTACTCTTTGTTTAATTCTATTTAATTTATCTAGCTTTTCCATGCCTTAGTTTTCCCATCTGTAAAATAAGTTTATTGGTATATATGTCTCATAATTGTAAAGTTTCAATTAGAGAATTTATACATAACCTATACACAGTAAGTGTCAATAACAAACATGGCTGTATCTGTAGCTATAGAAATAGTACTGATTGTGGTCATTGTTGGATTCAATATGTAAATAAGAACAATTAGCATGAATCATAGAAAAATGATGTCAAAGGGGCAGGTATGATTGTATACTGTGTATGTCAGCTATCTTGGTAAGTAGATTCTCTTGGACTATCATAGCTCAATGCATTAAAATTATTCCATCAACTCTCATTATTCTGATTCTTTGCTCATTAACCAACCTGCTTTTGGTAATCTGACTTCTTAGGTAACTTTTCTCTGGAGAGAGTGATAAACATTCTAGTCCTGTTGCCAACTATACCTCTCATTTTAAAAATGGATATTCTGGGTTACAACTCTCTTGTGAGTTGAACTGGTAGAGTTCATCCCTGAGAGACAAGATCTACAGCCATATTGGCATAAAGTTCTGCCTCCAAAGAGCTGATGACCCAGCCACAGCTCAGCCTGGCCCTGCCGAAGTGATATCTGAGCATATAGCCATCTTCACTGAATGTCAAATCTGTGACATCATCTTTCAAGTGCAATTGAAGTCCCCTTAGAACTGAGATGCCATCTCCTTTCGCCCTTCAGTGACTCTCTCTCCCTCTTCTTTTGTCAAATTTCCCTTCTCTGGTTCCTCCACTACTCCTTTCCATAAATAAATGTGTCTCTCTTTCTCTATAAATTCATTTATTTACTAGTTTTCTCCTTAAACTACTATTCTACTATTCTTTTATCATACATTCTTCTTCATTGCACATCTTCTTTGACTAATTTAAGTTAAATATGGCTGATTACACACACATTGAAACCAGATACTCTCCTCAAAATATTTAAAATAATAGAAAAAATTTTAAAAAATAAAATGGGCCTAATTACGTTCCAAAACCAAAACATAAACAAAGGCAAATTCCGCAGAGGTAAACAAAAGATAAAACAAAAATCTCATAAAAACTGAGACCAAATATGGGCTGTGATTTGGGGGCACAGACAAAAGCAAAAGGCCTGGGGGCTCAGTCTTGCAGCCTACACATAGGAGGAGGCTGAAACCCGCATGCATAGTAAGTGCCAGAAGACAAAATTGGGCAATATTTAGAAAATATAAAAGGTCATCCAATGCTATCAATGATAATGGACAGATAAATAAGTTAAAAAACAAAATAAAACAAAACAAAAACAAAAAAACTGTATCTGAAGAAATATAATTAAAGAATAATATAAAAAGAACTTTGACAGTAAAATGTTTAAAATTTTCAAAGAGGTCAAAGAGAGACCAGCAGCTGTAAAATAAAATCAGACAATTGTGAAACAAAAGCATATTGTTGTAAAATATGAAAATTATGAAAATAAAAGTGTCCTTTAAAGTGAAAATCTCAATCAATGGGGTAAATGATGGACTTAATACAGGTTAAGATAAATGTAATGTAATGTAATTAAAAGATAAAATTGAGAATGTCTCCTGGAAGACTGCGAAGATAAAGAAATAAAAAATATAGAAAGATGTAAACAATAAGGAGGATAAATAATCATTCATATTTTCCTGGTAGATCTTTGTGAAGTAAAGAGCAGAGGAAATAAAGAACAGATAATGCTGAAATAGACAGTGACTGAGAATGTTACAGAGCTGAAAAAAAGACTTGATTTCTCAGATTTAAAAATCCACTGAATGCCAAGTTTCAATGAAGTTTGTCATACAATGTAGCCATCAAAACAAGCTGTAGTAAAACCATAGATTACCATCGAAGAAGAAAAATTCCCAAAGCAACCAAAGAGAAAGCAAACTTTAAAAGAAATAATAGTAACACTGAGAGCAGACTCCTACAAGCAACAGGGGACACCAGAAGAGACAATGTCATATACTCAAACATCAGTCTAGAATTTTATTCCCAAATTACAAATCAAGAATCCTCCTTTAAAAAATAAGCATCTGGAAAGCTTATTATCCACAGTTTCCCTCAGATAATACCACTAAGGAGGTCCTTACCAAAAACAATCAATACAACGGGAAGGAACAAGATGTCAGAAGCAGATGTGACTGAATTAGCTGATAGATAATTCATGTGGTGATAAATCTACTATGTTGACAATAAACTATGAAACTAGTATTTTCAAATGTATTTTGAAATAACAAGTATTATAGAAAAAAATGGTGTTATGAGATAATTCTCTATGTCTCTTTTTGTTTCTGCAGGTCTTATAAGCGGAAACGCTGCCGCCTTATACATAGAATGCCTCTCTCTGGAGTAATGGGTGGTTTTCCTTACAGCCTTGGAAGACTGAGAGCATCCTCTCCCTGGAAAAGGGCATCCATGCTTACTGCCCTTTATAAAAGATTCACGCTTTCGAAGTTTAGGGCAGTGCTCCCTGTAATGAAAGCTTTTGTGTTTCCAATTATCACCTGGCCCTCCCCCTTGGTATCATTCTTTGGGAATTGGGGCTCCAGGAACTGGAAAAGACAATGCCAATACTCTGGCTATTGCTATTACTTTAAGTAATAAAAGTTCTTATCTCTGTCCCAGGTAGTGTATTCTGGCATCCATAGAACTGTAGCAAGCTAACTTTTGCAAGTAGAGCAAAATCCCAGGCCCTTCACACGTCTTGATAGATGGAGGTAGCAAAGGGAATTTAGAGAAAACTGAGAAGAATATTTTGGGGGAAGAGGAAGAAGATATTAACTTTAGATTATCTTGGGAAAATATGGGCATTCTTGTTAAAGTATGTCAAATTTCTAACTTGGAGTGGTATAGGAAATTAGAGCAATTTAGTTTTCTAAATTTCTAATAATTTATTATTTCAAAGGCAAGAAATACAGGATACAAACAAAGAGAAGGTATAATAGAAATGTGTAAAACAGGTTAACAAAAATACATTCAAACATATAAACAAATAAATAAATGAGTATACCTACAGTAATTGAAGGAATGCACTTCGCTTTGTCCATTAGAAATTTTATTACAGTTAAATATTGCTCACAAGTAGATGATGTCACTATATACATCTAGCTAGCAAAAGACACTAAAGGAGGTAAAGTGAGGAAAAATCACACTCCAGAAGCTCTCAAATATCTTGGATGAGATGTTTGAAGAAAAAAGAAACTTAAAAGTCACGGATAAAAAGATACATATTCTTAGATTGTGTTTTGCATATCTGGTTACATGTTATTTGCAAGAGCTGGGAATGAAACAAAGTGACACAGAATGTTTAAAATTAAAGAGTCAGAAAGAATATGTACCAGGAAATTAGTAACCAAAGAAAGCTTGGGATAATATTTATGTTAATAAATTACCACAGTTGACTCAAAAATAAATAGAAAACCTAACTATACCAATAACCAGATATATAAATTAAGGCAGTAGCCAAAATTTTCCCTTTCTTCCAGTACCCTACAACCCATATTCCCTCATCAAGGAATCTGGTTTAAAAAACTTTAAGGACAAACCTTCAAAGAACAAAGAATTCCTTCAAGCAACAGAGAATCATACTAGCTGTTCCAGAGAAAGAAAAATAGTAATAGCCACTCACCTTACTTTATTAAGCCAATAAAACTCTGATATTGAAACTATCTGATTACAAGAAAATAAATGCAACTGTCAATTTTACTTGTGAAAGAAAATTCTATCAATAAAATTCACAGTATAAACAGATTAAGGGAGAAAAGTCATATTACCACCTAAATTTTTTTTCACAAGAGGTCCTTAAGCAATACCTAAATACGTTTTTTAAGCACAAACATTTGATAAGATTCAATAATCATTCATGATTTTTTAAAACTGTTAACTTACAACTAGAAGGAAACAGTCTTACCCTGAGTAAGTATTCTTGCAAATATCTTTATAGCAAGGATCACTGTTAAGTAGGGAACTTTAGAAACATTCCCTTAAAGACAGCTATAAAAGAATCATTTTAATTGCATTCTATTACTTCTGCCATGCATGTATTTTAATGGATAATCAAGGCAATATAATGATACAATAAAAGTAACAGTATGATAGTAATTGTTCTTCTGTTGTTACTTGCAGGTTGCATGATCACCCACCCAGAAACCTGTATGTATATGTGATTAGATGTTATAGAACTTAAAAGAACATTCAACAAGGTTGCTGGATATATAAAACACTTCTGTAAATATAAATACACACACACACAAACACACACATACATACATATATATATATGTATATATATGAGGCGGGGAGGGAGGAAGGGGGAGAGAGAGGGGGAGAGAGAGAGAGAGAGAGAGAGAGAAACAGAGAGAGAGAGAGAAAGGGGCGGGGAAGGGAGAGAGACTGCTTGGGTCATGCATGCCTGTGGACAAGGCCACCTTGGGAGGTAGAAGATCATCTACCAATGTACAACTCACTCATCTACTTCCTATTTCCCCCATAGGCTGAGATGGGTCATCTTTCTCATCTGCCTCCCTAACCTGTGTGCCTAAGTATTTTGGCATCATTTCAGCCCACTTTACAAAATAGCTGGCCTGAGTGTAGTGACATTCCCAAATTTGGATTTGTGCTTAGAAAACAGGACAGATTATCACTGCCTTTGCTATAAGCTGCACATTCCAAACAAGCCTCATTAGAAGTCAACAAAAAGCATAGGGGCAGTACCCCAGCTAATAAACAATTCTGGCTTTTTATTTGTCCCTTTTGAGATTTCAAGGGAGAAGATAAATTAATTGAGACAAATGTGGGCATTTCTTGTTGTTATTTCTCAATATAGCTTAGTAGTATCAAAATAAAACCTAATGCTCATGCATGCTAGCTTCCTCATGTGCACTTTCACATCCCAACAATTTTGTTCATGCTGTTACCTCGATCAAAACGAATTTCTTCCTTCCTCAATCAAGTTTGATCCTTCCAGAGATCCTGTTCAAACATATTCTACTTTCTGTAACTTCCAGATACTACCTAGTTTGAGTCAGCTCTGTGTTCTTACGTAGTCACGTTTATGTCTATGTCATGTTTACACATCTAGTGCCCCTATTGGACTGTCTGTTTCATAAGCATGAGAACACGATCTGTTTCTGCATCAGTGTGGGGTGTCAAGTGTTCCATGTAGGAAGTATTCTAACTATATCTGTAGGATATTTTAAAGTTGATCCCAGTGCTAAGAGCATTTTTTTTGTTTTTGTTTTTTTCAATTAATGGAGATGTTACACATTCAGTGTTTTCCCAAACTATAGCCGCTCTCCACATTTGGCTAACAAGCACTTGTAATGTGGCTAGTGTGACTTAGGAATTCTGCATTTTATTTGAACTAATTTTATTGAAGATAGTGAAGTTTGAAAGCTTTCTTGTAACAGAAAATGAAGATTATGTAAACTAATGTGACATGCTATTTGCCTGAGCTGACAAATAACTGAAATCAAATTCCAACTTATTTCTAATTTTAGTTTTCATCTTGGGTGCCCAGTAGCATCCACTGGCTGCTCTTTTCTGATTGTCTGTGTGGTTGGAGTGAACTTTATTGGAAACGGTAAACTCATGAAGGTTTTGTATGTAAGACTTGTAACCCTTGAATAATGAGTGTTGGAAACATTCCAGGCATGCTTTATACTTTAAAAAATCAATTTATTGAGGGCACCTTGTGGAAGATACAGACAAAGATCTATACTTCCTCTTGAACTTTATACCCAATCTACCCCACCTCCAATAATGTATTCAAGGATGTTGTCTAGTATTTTATTCCCTTCTCTTCAGTATTATCAATTATTTCCTCTCTGTTTATTGATTCTCAGTACAATATAATGAAGCTATTATTTCTCTGATAATAAAAAGAAACAAATCTTCTTCTGGCTCCTTTTCCACCTGCAGCATATATCTCATTTCTCTCATTTTTCAGTGATCGACATTTGCTTGATGTTTCATCAATAAATGAGGAGCATTTGACATAATTTTTATAGACCAGACATTAGCATCCTGGAAAAGTCAGGGTTCAATATTCAACAACCCTCAGGGAGTTCACAGTCCATAGGAAAGCCTTCTGAACACCATCCCAAGCTCACTCCTTCCTACCCATCTGGCAACTCCTTCTTAGTCCCATTTATTAAATATGTGAGACAATCCACCTAAAGAGGTTAACAGCTTGTCAAAAGACTATCATTAAGAATTGGAAGATTTGGAAACCAAGCTCCAGTCTCCCTGACTTCCAAGCCAGTGCATATATTAATAATATTAACTACTTTAATAGGACATTGGACAGGGAAGGACGCAGAAACTATCTTCTGGGACTTATTTTCTATTTGATTGTGCCCCAAGGAAGAGAAAGTACAAGGAGATTAAAGATTGTTTCTTAGACAGAGTTGCCTCATCTAAAACACGCATTTGACATATATATTGTGTGATACCCTAGTTCAGCAAATGAATAGTATGTGGTCCATCCTAGAACACAAAAACTTTATCACTGGGGTCATTTGCAACTGATGTGGTTCACAGCCTCAGAAAATGAGGGGCAGAGGAGAGGCAACTTAACAGAAATGATACTTCCAGACAAATGTACAGTGGAATTGTGGGATGATTAAGTGCTCATGACTGACCAGCAAATGGTTGTTTCTTCTCAGACATAAACAGAGTTGCAATTACCATATGAACTACCTACATAGGATATAAGCCTAATATCCGACATTTGTTCAGTACTGTTTGCTTTGAAAAATCTTGTGAAATCTTTATTCTTTCATTTAGTGTAAATGGCAATGGAATAAATCGATATGGTAAATATTTACAGCTTCTTTGAAAATCATTTTGAAAATTTCCTACTAGTGTATCAGCTTCACACCTGGCTCCTGTCGCCTGTAAAATGATTTTCCTCCAAGTGCACATCAAGACGTTTATCCTTAATCTGTGTGGTCCCACTAGGCCTGGAGTCTGCTGACTTTGCTGTTGTTTTTCCTCCTTTCCACTGATAGAAATTTCTAGAATTGGATGTAATGAGTTATGAAACACAGAGTTTCTTCTATAAGGGTAGTGGAGCTATGAAATCTTTTCTCTTCTGGTTCAAAGCACACAAATGAGCTACCATTCCAGAGCATTAGGCAAAGTCCATCTGTTGAGTCAGGCATTTGTCCAAAAAAAGACAAAGATTTCCTTTTTCCTGCATGAATATTTTCTTAAATTTAAGTACTCCGAGTAGAAGAGTTTGAAGCTGAGCTGTGATGACTATATTGAATGTGCTGAAGAATGATGTCTTTTTTCAGTACTTTATTCCTGCATATTCCCATACCCAACCCCAACCACCACCAAGTCTTCTATGACCTTCCAAAGAGCTCAGCCCATTTTAAATCTTTCATCAGAGCTAACACAATTGGCCGGCAAGCTACACCACACATTAAAAAGGCTGAACCAGGCTGTGCCAGCCAAGAGCTCACACAGATGCTTAAGCTTATTCCTTTGGTAGTTGTCAGTTAGGTGCATATAACAGGTGTCTTAAGAATTACATTTTAGTTTTTAAGTGTATCTTGAAGTTGGCCAAAAAAAGCATGGAATTGGGAGAGGAACTGGGGTAGGCAGTGAAGACAGAAATGGGAGTGGGGAGCAAGTCTTTACAAATATTCTTTTTCCATAGTTCATTCTATAGTTTTCTTTTATTTTACTTTTTTTTTTTTTCTGTTTTTAGGTTTTGCTGTTTTCAGTGATGTAGGATTCCCTATTCAATAAATGGTGCTGGGATAACTGGCTAGACATATGCAGAAAATTGAAACCGGGCCCCTTCCTTACACCATATACACAAGTCAACTCAAGATAGATTAAAGATTTAAATGTAAAACCCAGAACTATTAAAAAAAAGGCCACACTATTCCAGACATAGGAATAGGCAAAGATTACATGACAAAGATACCAAAAGCAATTGCAACAAAAGTAAAAATTGACAAATAGGATCTAATTGAATTAAAGAGTTTCTGCACAGCAAAAGAAACTATCAATAAATAGACGACCTACAGAATGGGAGGAAATGTTTGCAAACTACGCATCTGACAAAGGTCTGATATCCAGTTTCTATAAGAAACTGAAATGTATAAGGAAAGAACAACCTCATTAAAAAGTAAGCAAAGGACACAAACAGACACTTTTCAAAATTATACAAAAAACAATTATACAAAAAAAGGCTCAACATCACTGATCATTAGAAAAATACAAATCGAAACTACAGTGAGATACTATCTCACACCAGTCAGAAAGGCTATTACTAAAAAGTTAAAACAAAACAAAACAAAACAAAAACAAAAACAAAAAAAAAAAAAACAGCAGAGGCTGGCAAGGTTATAGAGAAAAAGGAATGCTTTTCACTGTTGGTGTGAGTGTGAATTAGTTCAACCATTGTGGAGAGCAGTGTGGTGATACCTCAAAGATCAAAAACAGAACTATCATTCAACGTAGCAATCCCATTACTGGGTACATACCCAAAGGAATATAAATAGCTCTATATATAAACACATGCACGTGTATGTTCTTTGTAGCACTATTCTCAATAGCAGAGACATGGAATCAACCTAAATGCTTACCAATGGTAGACTGGATAAAAACGATACGGCACATATACAACATGGAATACTACGCATCCATAAAAAAGAACAAGATTATGTCTTTTGCAGGAACATAGATGGAGCTGGAGGCCATTATCCTTAGCAAACCTATGCAAGAACAGAAAACACTTATAAGTGGGAGCTAAATGAGGAGACCACATGGATACCTAGAGTGGAACAACAAATACTGGGGCCTACTGGATGAGGAAGAGTGGGAGGAGGGAGAAGAATCAGAAAAATAACTAATGGGCACTAGGCTCAATACTTGTCAACAAAATAATCTCTGCAACAATCCCCATGACCGGTTTAGCTATATAACAAACCTGTATATGTACCCCTGAACTTAAAAACTAAATAAAACATAAAATAAAAAAGAAGGGTAGATTAATTATTACAAAAAACTTAAGATACTTTTAGGAGAAGATTGTATTTTGAGTAAAAATAATTTATATTTCAAGGTTTTCTTTATTAAAATCTTCTTCATGTAACTGAATGTTTATATTTGCCACTGGATTAATTTGTTGCATTGTTTATCTCAAGATTTCACAGCAAGGGGAATAGTTTCCCTTATATCTTCCAACTCTGTGCTCACAAGGCATCCTGTACTTGTAGTTACCTGCTCAATGAATGTCTTTCCTACTGCACTGTAAGCTCCAGGAGTACCAGGGCTGATCTGTTCCCCACTGTATACCTGCATCTGGAAAAGTACCTGACACATGGTTGACATTTAATACAGAAACAGTTTCTTTCTGTGCATGAACTTTGCTCCTTATTCAATACTGAATGTTCAGTTAAGTCAATTCTTCTGTCAAAAAAATTCTAAATTTGTATATAAATATTCACAAATGCCACAATTCTGACTCCTCAAATTTCCCATGCTGATTTTATGACAGAAAATGAAGATTAGGTGTAACACAGCACATCACAATACCAAACATCACAACTTGAGAAGAGCCTGAAAGCATAATGTGCTGTGTGATTCTGACCATGATGGAAGACGAGAATGGATTCACCTCAACTGGAAAGCAGTATTTATCTACAATGACTAGCAAAGTATACGCAGTATTTTTGGGAGAAGTCGAGTTGTTACAGATTTGAAACACTAACGATACCAGTTATCACTAGATGTTATCCAAAAGTGAAGGGGCACAACAGTGATGCTGTGTTTGCAAGTGAGGCAGATGAATTTTGACTTGTACTGAAAGCTCGCCCCACTGACAAACAGGAAAACTGAGCTGATAGAGAGGGAGAAAGGGAGAAAAAGAGAGAAGGTAGGGACAGAGGAAGGAAGGGACAGAGGGAGGAAAGCAGAGGAGGAAAGAGGATTAAAGAAAAGGGGATGGGGGAAAGGAGAAAGTTATTGCCAAGGCCACTTAATACAAATCTACTTTAGCTTCTTATTACATTAACTAGAACATAATGGCTATTGTATTTCATAAAATTAGGCACTTTGAGCTAACATATATAGGGCTCAGAAATACTTAACCAACAATAACCTGTAGAATTATCTCAGACCTAACTCGGGAATGCATTAAAATTTAGTCATACCCTCCAGGCAAATCTGGACTGTGGAACTCTTGTCCAGAGGTTAATTTGCATGACAAACCTAAATCTCTCTGGGGTAGGAATCTGCCCTCAGGCTGAAGCAGAGGAAGCAATTTCAAGTATCTCATCCTCTTGTGAGCGCAGCCGGGAAAGAAAAACACATCCCCATGAGGATAAGCAACAGTCCTATTGGTCAAATGCTACTTGAGCTCTGTAAAATAATTTACTTAAAGGAAGCAGGCTCTACCTTTCCTCAGATACACAGATATGTCTTCAGCCTCAGAGCTCATGAACTTGGCTCCAAACTAGGATAAATGTCTGTGATAAAAGAGGAGTGTCTGACAGCCACGAGGAACACAAATGGCTCTGAACTGAATCTGGGAAGTATGTGTCCCAGAGAAAGGAGGAAGGCTTTCCGTTTAGTAGGACACCTGGCACACCACTGGGCAGCAGATGATCTGCCTTCAAAGACCTTGCAGCTGTGGCTTTGGCATCCACAAATATTGCAAAGTAGAGTTTTGGCAATGGCAAGGGGCACATTTGTAGAAGTTTTCCAGAATCATTCTCACCATCAGAGTACCATAACTCAACTGTTCCTCAGCATCCAGAGACACCATTAGAGATTCCTTCAAAGGAGATCCGAGAGCTGTGTAATCCCAGGGATATGTTGTTGACCCAAAAAAGTCAAACTTTGTAAAACATTTGAAGAGATTTATTCTGAGTGAAGTGTGAGGACCACTGTCAGAGGTGTTTGAGCCAGAGCAACTCCATCTTGAATAGGGGCTGGGTAAAATAAGGCTGAGACCTACTGGGCTGCATTTCCAGATGTTTAAGGCATTTTGGTCACAGGATGAGACAGGAGGTTGGCACAAGATACAGGTCACAAAGACACTGTTAATAAAACCAATTGCAGTAAAAAAGCTAGCTAAAATCAAAATGATGACAATAGTGACCTCTGCTCATCCTCACTACTTTACTTCCACCAGCGCCATGACTCTTTACAAATGCCATGGCAAAATCAGAAAGTTACCCTATATGCTCTAAAAATGGAAGCCATGAATGATCCGCTTCTTGTTTAGTGTATAATCAAGAAATAACCATAAACGTGGGCAACCAGCAGCCCAGAGGCTGCTCTGACTATGGAGTAGCCATTTTTTTTTTCTTTTATTTTCCTAACAAACTTGCTTTTACTTTACAGACTCTCCCCGAATTCTTTCTTGCATGAGATCCAAGAACCCTCTCTTGGGGTCTGGATCGAGATCCCTTTCTGGTAACACCATGACCTATGACACAGCCTCAGGAGGTCCTGAGAACATGTACCCAAGGTGGCTGGGTTACACCTTGGTTTTATGTTTTAGGGAGACATAAGATATCAATCAATACATGTGAGGTATACACAGGTTTGTCCCAGAAAGGCAGGGCATCTCTAAGTAGGGTGGAAGAGGGGGGATCTCTTTCAGATCATAGGTGGATTTAAAGGTTTTTTGACTGTCAATCTGTTGAAAGAGTTAACTTATTATCTAAAGACTTGTAATCAATAGACATGAGTGGCTGAGTTAAAATAAGGTGTTGTAGAGACCAAGGATCTTATTATATAAAGTCTTATGGGTGGCTGTCCTTAGAGATAATAAATGGCAAATATTTTCTATTTAGGCTTTTAAGAGGTGCCAGACACTTCAGAAAAGACCTAGTAAGGGAAAGAGGTGCTCTAGAGAATGCAGATTACTACTGCAAGAGACAACTTTGCAGGGCCATTTCAAAATATGTCAAGGAAACATATTTTTGGGGAAAATATTTTTATTTTCTTCTTTACCTGTCATGTGATGTTATACTAGAGTCAGGTTGGAATTTGGTATCTTATTGCTAAAGCACTCTGTTATGTCCGTCTTAAGATCTCTATTTTAACATTAATACTGATCGGTCCTGTCTAAACTCCGAGAGAGACGGTGGGGGAAGGGGGCAGGGACAGAGCGGTGTGGGGGTGCAAAATGAGACTTGTGGGGACCCACCCGCTTCCTATCATGGCCTGAACTAGTTTTTAAAAAAAATTTATTTATTTATTATACTTTAAGTTCTGGAGTACATGTGCAGATCATGCAGGCTCGTTACATAGGTATGCACATGCCACAGTAGTGGTTTGCTGCATCCATCATCCTGTCATCTACATGAAGTATTTCTCCTATTGCTATCCCTCCCCCATCCCCCACCCCCTGCTATTCCTCCCCTAGACTTCACCCCCAGGCCCCAGTGTATGATGCTCCCCTCCCCATGTCCGTGTGTGCTCATTGTTCTTCTGGTTTCTTTGAAATCCTGTTGGCCTCGAGAAGGGTCTATTCAGTCAGTTGGGGGGGGCTTCCTATTTTATTTTTGGTTTACAATGTGAAGTCAGAGAACATTATTTCTATACTCCTATTAACTCTTAACCAGTGTTATCTGATGAAAAAAATAAACTGCTTATACTATTGAAATAGCTAACCAACTTTAACACTTCCAAAAGACCGGTATAAAACACTTCTTTATTTATATGTTAAATGTTTCTGGTTTTCATCGTCTGAGTCAGGGCCAAGAACAAATCATACACACATCACATAGGACTATGAAATGAACCACAAATAACACTTGCCAGACAGCAACTGGTTCAACTACGGACCAGCTTCACACATTACGTCTTCAGCATACACAGCAGCTGCACCATGAAGAACACGTGCCAACAGAAATCCTAAATAAATGGAGAATGATAACATTCCTACTAGGATGAACTCAGGGAGATAACCTGAGTTCCACAGTTTCAGTCTGTAATGTACTCAAAAGCCAGTACATTATTTAGATCATGAACCCCTAGGACATTCATATAACTTTTTTTCTAATGGACTTGTTATTTAAGATTGAAAAAGTCAAAATTAAGGTGAATTCTACAATATCACACATTCAGCTTACATGAATAGAAATATCTCAAGAACTCAAGCTTAACTGTCTAATGAAAGGGTAGTAGGGTTTATGAGATGATGATCCTATAGAAGATCTCTGAATTGCTCAAATTCACTCTCCAAGATTATGTCGACTACACATTAGTACCTTGAAAAACTCAGGATACAATGAATGTGATACAATCACAGCATACAAGGCAGTACCAACAAAATGTATACAAAAGCCTATAGTTTATGTTTTGTTTGAAAGTCGTAACAAATTTATTCCCACTGATTTCACTAAGTAATACTACTCTAAACTCTGGCTTTGAAATTAGACAGATTTGAGCCTGGTTTCCAGGTCTACAAATAAGATAGTAAGTCTCCAGGCAACTTATTATCTTCTTTGAAGAAGTTTCCTGTCTTACAACAGTGAACAGAAATAGTTCATAGGGTTCTTAAAAGGTAAATTATTTCATCTATGCTTCACAGCTAGCACACTGTTTGGATCACAATCATAAATGGCAGATATTACTGCTATTTCCACCGATACTCTTAACATCTGCTACTTTGACTGTTAATATTATTTACTACTACTGCTGCTACTAAGTGATCAAAGATGAGCATCGAAATCACAGGATATGAGAACAGTAAGTAGAGTTCATTCATTTTCAACTACAGAAATACGAGAATGAAAGTGATGACTATAAAAATACTGGATGTTGAATCATTCCTACTAAAACTTTCTCTATAAAGCACATAGTGAAATTAACATTAGCGCTGCCTGCTTGCAGCATACTTTATTAAAATACAGAGGAAACCCCTTCTTTCTTTAGCCATTATCCTTTGGGAAGCCTGCCCAAAAGATCCTAGAACATAAGGATCACAAAACAGCTGCAAACAACATTGAGTATCTTTTTGAGATTTAAAATATCTGGTGTTTGACAATTAGAAACATAAGAATGAGTTGTTCCAAAAGCATATTTCTAAGCAGAGGGTATATTTATTAAGCCCACAGAATCTTGCACATACTTAGACTTGTACCAAAGTGACCACCAGTGACATGTGAGGCCAGGTCTCTAACATAAATGAACTTATAACATATCTGACATTATTATATATTATCGATGAAATAAAAGGAAACCATACAATTACTGATGAAATATTTCTATATAGTTCATCTATAATTATAATTTGTAATAAATATATTTCTATATATATTTCATCTACCATTATGTATTATTATAGATGAAATAAAAGGAAACCCTATAAAACAACACACCTTCTAAAAGCTGAAGATTAGCCAAGGATGAGCCCAGTGAAGACTGAAAGAGTCACACCAAAAGTTTACTAAAGGAAACCAGGGGTGGTGATGTATGCCTGTAGTTCCAGCTACTCAGGAGTCTTAAATCTAGGAGTGTGAAGCTGCATTGCACAATGATGGTGCCCGTGAATAGCCTCTGCACTCTAGCCTGGGCACGGCAGTGAGACCTCTTCACACCCCAAAAAAGAAATAGTTCACTAAGTGGTAAGAGATGTTATTGTTAAGCCCTGACAATTGGCAGAAAAATGAAGGCAAGATTTCCCAGGCAAGAGCTCTGTCATAAACCAAGTCATGAGAAAAGGACAGAGCTTTACACATTTGCAGGAACAATGGATCCCTCCTTTGCAAAGCATTTTGCAAAATGGCACAACTTAAAATTGCATACAAGCCAGCAAGCTGGTAACTTGAGAAAATCTCTGTAGGGAAAATTTGTCTACATCAAAATGCCAGGTGATTTGTGGATGGCAAAAACTGCAGACAGGAGAAGCTTGTGGGAGGCTGTGATAATCTGCATATGAGGCAAAGAGGGTTTGGGCGGGGGTGATTGCAGAGGAGTTAAAAGGAAGAAGTAGTCATGAGAAAGAGTCTGAAGGAAGATGGGCAGGTCATATGAACTCACTGGACATGGGGAAATGTATGCCTCTGCTGAGTTTAACGAATAATGATAATAAAAATAAAGATTCCAAGGTTTTTAAGCCTGGATCCTCAGAAAGAAAAATGAAGCCCAATAGAAACATGGTCCAGGTATGCAGAGAATGGGACAAGAAGGGAAGAGTTGAATGAAAATTGCACCAGACTGGTTGAAATACGGCATGTGTCTGCGGGGCACATTCAGGGATGGAGCTGTTGCCTGGGCCCCACCAGCCTTGATGTGTGTGGGAGCCATCAGAACAGAAGACATCTAGAAAAAGGAAAATAACTTGATTTTGGAAATGGATGCTTATAACCAGGAGACACTAAGGTCACACAAGCCAACGGTGAGGCAGGGCAGATATTTTAAAATTAAGAATGTCTCAGAAAGTATCTCTTTGAAACAACAAGTTCCATCTGTTTTCTGAACTACACATTTGATGAAAAGGGTAAATTATGATTTACGTAATATATTTCTATAACATGCCTCTGTGTACCAAACATTGTGGAGGGAATGGGGACAGAGAGAAGGCCAGTGAATTGGAAATGAGGATATTGCTCTCTGCCTCCTGCCTCCTCCAGAGTCACTGATTCTGGACCCTGACAGCCCTCAGCCCCTCTCAGTTCCAAAAAGAATTCAGACCAATGGAATTAGTATCAGAATGATGGAACCCAGAATCTGTCTTGCTGTAGGAAAGCTAATACCTGATGTTTTGAAGCTGACACAGAGTTACATTCACAGTCAAAACTTTCCCCCTATTTTCTAAGTTTATCCCCACTCTATATTTTGATCATACCAAAAATATTACCTCTGAAGACACCACAATTTTAACCACTGCTGAACTTCTCTGAATTCAACCTTCCTCTAACTGAGTTAGTGCCAGTTAATCAGGCCCACCTTTTACCAGGTCCCTTAATGTCCCTACATGATACCATTCAGAGGCTTCTTCAATGACACTATGTTAAAGGAGATCTGAGGGTAGTGAAGTATTTCTCCTATTTCACATGTATATTGAGAAACATATTCACTAACAATTTCAGAAATAATCTTCACTTCTTCAATGGAAAGGGCAACCTCAACTTTACCTTTCTTACTGACAGCTGAGCAGGGGAGGTCCCCCCACCTTCAGGGAGGTCCCCAGACACGGGAGTCAGTGAACTGCAATCCAGATACCCCTCACAGAATGACATCTGTCTTCCAGCATGGATTGATTTCTGTGTCTATCAGGACTTAAAGTCTTCTGCTCTTAATAGCAATTGCTCTTTTTAAAATTCCATTCACTCTTTTTCAAAAATAAAATTGGAGCAGAAGTGCATAAAAAAAAAGATTCAAAAGAGCAAAAAACTTAAATAGTCCCAGAGTATCAAAAACCACATAAGAAAAATTCCTTGCCCACATTTAGTCAGGATTTTGCCTTGCATTGCATTCCATCATATTCCCTCAAGCTGCAAATCAGATTGCAAAATTCAAATTCCATTTATTTCATCAGTTGCTTATAGCACCATAATCGTAATGAATCTAGTTTCAGAAGACCAAAGATGTAACATATAAAAGAAATTATTTATAGTTGTGGGTTTTGTCAGAAAAACATTAACTTATTCAGTAAAGAGCTTTGTTTGATTTTCAGACTAGTTCAAAAGAAATCCAGCTCAATAAATACTTGTGCATTACCAGATATGTCAAGATGAGTAAGGCTCCATGACCCCAATTTCTAGGAGTCCTAATTATTAGGTCTGTGTAGAATATTAACAAATCGGGGACCAGGTTTGGCAGGAATTGAGAATGGAGGCAGAGAGAAATAATGGTGCAAAGAGAATGAATTTTATTTTGTCTGGTTGAAGGAAGGGGTAGGCATTGAACTATTTTGAGCTGGAGCCTGATGCAATCCAATTTGCATTTTAGACAGATCACTATGGTGATGATGGGTTGGAAGGATGCTGTTTGGGAAGCAGAGAAAATAAGGAGCTGTCACATCAGTGGCACAGCAAAGGAGAGGCTACTTGGAGAGACACATGGTGAGTAGAACCTGACTGGACATAGGTCGAAAGAAGAGAGACAGAATCTATCTCCTCTGTGATTCTTTTATGCTGCCCACAATATTCTCAACACTGAAGGTCCTGCACACATGAGAGGGGAAAGCTGCTCTCTGTGCAAGGTACCTCCCGTTTGCCCTTGATATTCTAAGTCCTAACGGCAGCAAGTATTCGTCAATGTGAACTGGGATGACCCAAACTTATATTCACATGCATTCCTGTTGAATTTATATTCACCTTTCTTCACTAAGCCTGACGTAATAAAAAAGATTTAAAAAAACTAGAGAAGTCAGGCCATCTTGGGGTGTCAGTGCTGGCTTTTTTCATAATGACAGGTGCGACTTTGGGCAAATTATTTACCTTCTCTGGATCTGACTTGGTTGGTAAAATGTAGGGATTATGCCAGCTATAAATAAAATTCCTTCCAGATATGTGTTACTATCTGGCCCAAATAATTCTGCTCATCTCCAAACTAGTTATTGGTATATAAAGAAAATACTGATTAGCCTTCAAAGCAGTTCAGGTTCATTATATACCAGAAGGCTTCTTGAAAAAGAAATTCCCTGGACCACATAATAGGCAATGAAAAAAGAAAACTTCTTTAAATTAAAACAGAGATATAAAGAAAGTAAAACAATTCAATAAGATTTGATTGCTGGAAAAGGACTGATCTTGAATTAGATATCTAAGTATATTGAGAAAATCATCCAATGAGTTTAACTGTCTGAGGCTGAAAACTAACAAGAGGTGTGTGCCACTCCTGAATCAGTAAATCTATTCCCTCATTGCTGAGTCAACCGCCAATTTTTTCAGGCCATCTTGTAAATGGGTTCTTTTAGTAAACACTTGCCATTTTAAAAATCAGTTTGTTTTTGTTGAGCAGGGTTCTCTTCTGAGAACAGCATCCCCCACTCTCTTGGGGACCTACCCCTTTACCTATCTAGTCACGATCTGAGGGCTGCTCACTTACAATGTAACCTTTGTTTCCTTGTTGCAATGATTTGGTGGCTGTCGGGCCTCTGTCCTAACATCACCAATCAGTGTTCTTTTTTAGGATTTTTTCCCATTTGGAACTGAGACATAGACTCCTTTCCTTTCTGATACTAACACTGGAAAGAAACAGGCTCAACGCTGTCAGTGGAAGAAGGTGTTCTGCTGAGAGAGAGAAAAAAAAAAAAAAGATGAGAAGTGCAGAATGGAAAGCAAAGGAACGCAGGCAGTATTCAAACATCAACGCCTGTTCCCGAGACTCCCGAAACCGCTCTGCTCCTTGCCTTGTAAAAATGTCTTTTACTCTTCCTTTGATCTTTATGCCTAGATCTTCTGCCAAAACTAGCTCAAGTTGGGTTTCTATAATTTGCAACAAAAAGTGTCCTGAGTGATATAGTGATTTTTATCACAAGAAGAAAAGTGGAAAGAAATATTTTAAAAGCTCACTTCATCATCACTACTAGAAAGATAATTTAAGTGCCCCAATACTAGTGGCATGTCGATGATATCATCTTTAGATATAGCAAGACTTATCCTCTGAGTTATAGTACTTGCAGAGCCACACAAACATGACAGTGGACCTTGCCAAAAAAAAAGAAGTATAATTTATAAGGTTTTGTTTTTGTTGTTGCCACTAAAATGCAATATGGTTTGAGTTATTTGCAGGAACTTTATGAACTCCCTTTTTAAATATTGATGTTCAGTAAAACACATGAAAAAAAGTCCATGTGGTATGCAAAGACGATGGATGTCTACATAGATTGCATCCTCACAGGACACTTTGAGGGACAGGTAGGAGAGAGGCATGTTATCTACCCATCACTGAAGGCCATCTGGACTATGTCAATGGAATGCAATCAGGCTAAACTGAGATGGCTATTGTCTCCTTTTAACTTGACTTCGAGAATGAAGGAAATTAAAATTATTTTGACCTACAGTAAAAATTAGGCTTTAGCAGCTGGAAGGAAAGGGTAGGAGAAATAAAAATGAACATAACTACCAATAAGTTTTCATGAGAGTCATTTACTGAACTTGAACAGCTGGGCTTTGAAAGCTCTGGGACATATTCAACCATCTAGTGCTAAATTCATTGTGCTCTCACTTCTGCTGTATGGTAAACCAGCTTGACCTAAATCATCTTCACAAATTGTTTTATGTATCATCAGATCAAGTGTGTAGACTGGGAGAAAGTGAGTTACCAAGAAGACAGGAAGGATAAAAAAAAAAAAAAAAAAAAAAAAAAAAAAAAAAAAAAAAAAAAAACTCTAAAGAAACGCGGAAGAGGGGATTCATGTACAAATGATTTTAAAGCAGGGTTCTTAACATTTTTGTTCCATAGAACCCTGTGGCAGTTTTATGAATCCTATGGGGCCCTTCCCCGTCTCTGTAAAAGGCATCACAATTCTTTCAATTTTACATGTCAGACATTCAGAATTCCTTATTTCCCTAAACCACAGGCTGAAGTGTAAGCTGTTAAAGTCTGTTGGCTCTAACTCTCTCCTCAGTGGTTTCACCCTAGTCAAACCCACCTGACCTAGTTTACTGTAAAATCCTAACTATCATGTATTTACTCTTCTCCCACTTCCTTATACTCTATACATAGCAGAAAAAAAAACTAATCTGTGAAAATCAAATCATTTTAGATCACTGCTTGCATAAAACACTTCAATGACTTTACAGTTTAATTTAAATAAAACTGACACACTTGTTCTATGTGATCCAAGATCCTATGTGATCTGAACTCTGAACCAAGGATTCAATAATGATAGCTGACTCAAGAATACTGAGTATCTACAATGCTCTTTTTTTTAAAATGTATTCATTATGCTTTAAGTTCTGGGGTACATGTGCAGATCGTACAGGTTTGTTACATAGGTATACATGTGCCATGGTGGTGGTTTGCTGCATTCATCACTCCGTACCTACAATATTCTACAACCTGTTCTAATTGTTTATTTTCTTTGTCTTTTTTATCTTTCAACAATTTCGTGAGTTTATATTATTATTTATATGTGTTTTAATGATGAGGAAACTGAGACACAGCTAACTTAATTTGTGAAATGACAAATAATAAACACAGGTCTGTTATTTGAACCCAGAAACTATAGCTCCTGAGCCCACATTCAAACACTACACCATTTCACTTCTCATCTCTTCCTGTTTCCCTACTTCCTGTGATCCCAGGTGAGCATGTGACAAACTAGTTCCTACTCTCAGATAATTGTACCTGTTTACTTCTCTGAAAATTCTTCTCCCAGATGCTCATATGGTGGACATCTTCTCATTTCTCAGGACGAGGCTTATTATAGGGACTAGCAATTTCCTATCCCAATTTATCCCCCTTTTTGTACCTAATTTTTTAAGTGTTTACTCTTTGTTCTTGGACTTAGGAAAAGTGATACAAACCCAAGCTCCAGTGATTGACTTTATCAGTCTAACTAAAACTTAAACTCTGCACCAGCCATGGAAATGTCACTCTCCATGCAAGTGACACAATTTTGGCCAATATGGCATAATATGAAGTCTGGGGGGAACAAAGGTTTCTGATATGATTTGGCTGTGTCCCCACCCAAATCTCACCTTGAATTGTAGCTCCCATAATTCCCACATGTTGTGGGAGGGACCTTGTGGGAGATAATTGATAATACTCAGCATTTTTTAATCAATTATTAACAATGTTGATGTTATCATCATTACATTTTCCAATGACAAATGGCTTGGTAGTATTGCAAAAATACTCTTTCACAGAATCAGATCCAAGGAGATTTTAGTAGCTTGGGTTAATGGGCTGCATTTAACAAGAATGAGTTGAATAAGGATAAATGGATGATCCCTGAACTCAAGTCCATAATATTAATGACACAAAATCAGGATATAAAAATGTATCTAATATCATCTTTTGATGGTTGACTACTGCCATATTTTAACCCTCACCCCTCATTCTTTCCCTTTTGCCCCACCTCTGGGAAAGCTTTTAAAATAGGCTGGATGTTTCCTTTTTTGGCTCCTACAGGAGATATAAACCATGCAAGCCTTTCTCCACGCATGGGTACCTGACCCAGCCCCAGCCTCCTTCCATGATGGAAATAGGGAGCGAGTATCCTTTCCTCGAGAAGCCCATCTTGATCTCTGAGACTTCTATTTTGTAAGTAATAAACCTTTTTTATACCTTTGGTGTTAGAGTGTAGCATTATCAATCTTGACATCCAAAGTAAATTTTGGTGGGGGTCCACCAGCCTCCGCACAGTGGATGCAACCCGGAGGTGGTGGGATGGAGGAGGATGCAGATTAGGAGTAGCTCATAGGAGAAAGACTCAGAGTATAGTCTGGGAAAGTCAGAAGCAGAAAGCTCAGTACAAGTCCACAAAATGGGGGAGCTGCCCAGAAGACTAATGTGATTCCAAGGGGCTTTAATCCAAGTAGATATATAGGAGGAGAGGAAGCAGTCTGCCCAATTCTTTGTAGGTCAACCACCCAGGAACCCTCATGACTATCTTCTCTTCTTTTACATTACTCTCTCCCTTTTGGTGATAACCCTGAAACTCCTCTATTTAAATCCCATCTCTATGCAGAAAATTCTCACATGTATCTTCAACCCATACCTCCAATCATGGGGTCATGGGCAGTTTGAACTTGATAGACCAAAGCGGAACTCTTTATAACCTCCACCAACTTGCTCCCCACTCCCTATCCCCACCCTTCTCAGCTCAGCATATGGTGACTCAGGCTGAAAGTCTTGTAGTTATCCTTGACACCGCTTTTTTTCTTTTACAACCCACTTCTGATTCACTAGAAAATCCTATCAGCTCTAGCTTCAAACTATATCCAGAATTCAACTGTTTCTCACGGATGTCACTGCTACGCCAGTCCAAATGCCACTATTATGCCTTGCCTACATTGTTTGGTAGTCTCCTAGCTGGTCCTCATGATTCACTTTCTATCCAATCAACACCAGCACTAGCAACCAGAGTATTTCTGCTAAAAGTAATATCAATTCACTCTCTGCTCCAAATGTTCCACAGTTCCCCATGGCTCTCAGGTTCAGAGCCAAAGTCCTTAAGAATCTAACCTCACTGTGGCTTCATCTCCTAATTCTGCTCTAGCTTTTCCTTTTCCATCACACTAGCCTCCTTGCTATCTCATTTTCACTTTCTTAACATACCAGCCTTGCCCCACCTTAAGGCCTTTGAATTTGCTCTTTCACCTGGGTGGGACTCTCTTTCTTCAAATATCCACAAACTCATTCCTTCATGTTCATAAGTTTTAAGACTTATCTTCTCAGTGAGGGTTTCCTAGGTCACCTTAACCAAAGACCCTAACAACTCTCTACCCAATTATGTCTTATATCTCTGTACTGCTTATTTTCATCCTAAACTCTCTTATATATTATATATCTAATATATTTTCTGTGTCCTTCACTTAAGTTCCATGGGAATGACAATTCTATTACACTGTGTTCACTGCTTTACCATTCAGCATTGTTCTATGACTTAGTGAGTACTCAGTGAATATTTTCTTGAATGAATAAATAAACTTTAAGATACTGTGTCATCAGCCAGGCATGGCTCACACCTGTAATCCCAGCACTTTGGGAGGCCGAGGTGGGTGGTTGACAAGCTCAAAGTTCGAGATCAGCCTGGCCAACATGGTGAAACCCTGTCTCTACTAAAAATACAAAAATTAGCCAGGCGTGGTGGTACATGCCTGTAATCCCAGCTACTGGGGATGCTGAGGCAGGAGAATCACTTGAACCCAGGAGGCAGGTTTTCCAGTGAGCCAAGATCATGCCACTGCACTCCAGCCTGCTGACAGAGCAAGACTCCATCTCAAAAAAAAAAAAAAAAAAGATACTGTGTCATCAGTATGATCACCAACAAGAATATGAGCATATTGGATATTTTTCAGTTAGTGACAGAACTTCAAGTCATACACCACAAAGAAAGGAAGAATGAAATGAGTATGCTCAGCCTGGAGAAGGAGAGAAGTGCAGAAGAGGTGGATGGAGATTGGTTTGATACAGTAGAAAGCTTCAAACCTTTCATAGCTACATTACGAATAGGGTTATCCTATTTTGTTTGTGTTTGTAAGTTATCAATTGGCATAAATAAATGGAAGCTCCAGGAAGACAAATTTCAACTGAATTCAGAATCTTTTACATAGTCCAAGCTTTCCAATGATATCCTGGGATCCACTGAAGGAGATCCACTGAAGAGGAAATTTCTCCTTCTTGAAGGTTCAAAACAAGTGAAAAAGTCATAGAGATGATGGTCACACTAGATAACAATCTTATGCCAGTTTATGATACTTTCATTCTGTGAATGAAATCATACAGCTGACCTGTAGTGAATTATTATTTGGACAAATGGACATGGAGAAAAAAAACACACACATATGTGTATATATATATATACATATATATAGTTATATATATACATATATTTATATGTATACACACACGCACACACACATATGTGTGTGTGTGTGTGTGTGTATATATATATATATATATATTTTTTTTTTTTTTTGAGATGGGGAGTTTCACTCTGTTTGCCCAGGCTAGGGTGCAATGGTACGATCTTGGCTCATTGTATCCTCCGCCCCCCTGGGTTCAAATGATTCTCCTGCCTCAGCCTCCCGAGCCGCTCAGATTACAGATGCACGCCACCATGCCCAGTTATTTTTTGTATTTTTAGGAGAGATGGGGTTTTATCATGTTCGCCATGCTGATCTCAAACTCCTGACCTCAGGTGATCCACCTGCCTTAGTCTCCCAAAGTGCTAGGATTACAGGCATGAGCCACCACCCCCAGCCTAGAATATGTTTTAAAATGAAGTATGGGACAAAACTCAATAGCTTGCAAACCTAAATCTGGTTTAGTAATTTTTCCAGTTTTCTAAATCAGTTGAAAATGTTTTAAGACCTATAAATATTTCATATTTGAAAATCCCAATTGTCACCTCTCAATTTTCTATACTAATTTTTTTACCCCTCCTTCCTCTTTCTCCCCAATTCTCTCTCTCTCTCTCTCTCTCTCTCTCTCTCTCTCTCTCTCTCTTTCTCTCTCTCTCAAGTTCTAATCACTATAAACACTACTGGCTCTGATTTTTCTAGAATTTCCTCAACCTTTGTTGAGATTCAAGTTAGAAACAGAGGATAAAGGATGCTGTTGGAATATCTCATTTTAGAAAAAGAAAGCATTGCAGACTTGGAAAGACTGGTATAGTAATCTAACTTCCTTTTAAAATCTAAGATTCCAAGTTAATACCTTCACTGTCAATAGAAAAGGATCATCATGTGTGAAGCAAACACTGGATTTCAAGGGCAGAGGTATGATTCTTTGTATCTTCCCACAGTACAAAGTGTAATGCCTGAATTCTAACTGGTACTCAATAAATGTCGACTGCCAAATACATACTTTCCTCAAAACCTGGCAGAATGTGCATTAGGAAAACTTGAGCTAATCCTAGCTTCTTTGCTTTTTAAAGTTCCAAAGGATTTGTTTAAAGGGATATAAAAGATTATTTAAATCAACCAACTTATTAATAATCATGCTATGAATGGATCTCATAGGATCAGAACTGTTCTACTTCATTTAGATTGCTTTTAATAGATATGACTTTGCTCTCTACTTTTCTTGATTACAGTTCCATATCTAGCACATTCATCAGCTGAGGGCTGTCTTCTTTTCCTTCCCATTCCATATCCTGTTGAAAGTCTAATGCAAACGTTAGGAAGAGCAGGGGTGAGATAGGAGTGTGTGTCTGAGTTGGGAAGGGTGGGTTCTCATGCTCCCACTAGCTGCAAACCCCAGCTAAATTAACTCATTGTCTCCACAAACTGTTCCTATTCTGCACAATATCTATCTACCGTAGGAGTCATATACCCCTTTCCTTGATTTCCACCAAAAATAAAAATAAAACAAACAAAAAAGAGCATTCCCATATCCTTTGTTTGTATAGCAGACTTGATGGAAGATTTGGAAAGCCAGAAGCAATACATAAACACACATCCCCTCTAAATAAGAAGATAAAATATTCCCATTCTTCACATGTCCCTTTCCACTTCTAAGTTTCAGCTCCCAGAAAGTTCTATATATCTTCATGCTTTTTCTTCACCCACAAATCCTTCCTTATACCTTACACAGAGCAGTATGGCAATATTAACATTTCTTAGAAATCCAGTGAAAAAATCTTGAGTCATCTTTGACATTTCCTTTTCTTGCACCCCCTGTAACTAAACTGTCCCTAAATCTACTTTTGTCCTTTAGTCGTCTCTTGGAATGAAGTCCCTACATTCCCATCATTGCATCCCTAGACCAGCTCTATATCTTCCCAAGTTAATTTCCTAACTCAGACCTCCACAACTCACAGAAAGCCCAGCCACTACCTTTACCAGACACAGCTTCTGTCTCACCTTTTCCCTTGTTATGTTCTCTCCTGTAAATCCCTTGTTTATTCAAATCCTATCCAGATTTGAAGACCAAGCCCCCCAATCCCATGCCTATGTTGAAGAATTCAAGCCCAAATATATCTCTTCCTTTGCCAAATTCCTGTTTATATAGCAGTCAAAAATCTAATCACTTCAAGTATTTATTTTGCATGTTTGTTTCTTTATGTTTCCCAAATCTGACTTGAACACACAGGAATGCAGAAAACTGTCTTATGTTCAATTGCATCCCCCTACAACCAAGCTCAGGTCTGGGCAAGGAAGGACTATTTTAGTTTATTGAACAGGATCACATAATGGTTATGAATGCAGTCTGGGGATAACTACTACTTACTTGCTGTAAGGCTCTCAGGGCAGATTTCTTAACTTCTCTAGGCTTTGGTTTCCATGTCTGCAAAATGAGGATAATGTGAGTGACAAGTGTTATGAGGAAATTAAGTGTGCTAATGCACATAAAGCATAATGCCTGTGACATTTCAGTCTGGCTGCTTTTAAGGATCAACCAGGAAGAGCATTCGAGGTCATCTACTCTAACACCTTCATTTTGAAAATGAAAATATTAAGTCCCAGGGAGCTTAATTAAACTGGAAGACTAGAGTCTGCTTCTAGGGGAATCTGCTGGTGACTTTCTCAAGGTCCTTCCTGGCTTGGGGCAGAGAGAGGACTAGAGTCCCTCCAATTCCTCTGGTCTCCCTCAGCCTGATGCCCTTTCTGCAGCATTCTGATGTGACCAGAATCAACTTAGAGGTTAGAAAACCTTCAAGTGACTGAAAAAACTCTAAGTCAGTGGTTGTACTTGAGGTATCATTAGAGATTCTAGAGGACAGCTTTTAAGATACCTTTAGATTGTTAATGATAACAAATTAATTTTAAAATCAATAAAGAATTAAAAGATGTTATCTGTGATTCTAAACAGCGAGAGGACACTGCTGAATCATTTCTTTCCCTTAGCAGAAAACAAAGTTGATTGTCATATTTATACCTTCAATGTTCTTACACCTAAAAAAAACCTCTGTCACAAATTTTTTAAAGCATACGTATGTTTGTGTGTGTGTGAATAAGTTCACACAAGTGTGTGCACATGAGCATATGTATCTGTTGATTGAGTTGGGAAAAGAAATCTACATGACCTCAGAATTGAAGTGGCTCCCTAAGGTAGACTGGGGAAATCTAGGCAGAATCTCCAGTAGAAGAACCTCCTGTAGCTTACCTTTCACCTGAAAGAATTTCAGACAATGAGTGACTTCAAGAGACCACTGGGGAACAAATTCTCCTATGGTACAATTGGTAATGACAGTCCCACCAGCCAGTGCACAATGAATGGGCCTTTTTCGTCTCTGCTTACGTTCAGCTCTATTGTCCCTGCCATCTGTGACCCGCCTTCCTTCTCCCCACCTGAACACATGCCTTTTCAAATACACAAGTACATGCATACACAGTACTCAGAAACCTCAGGGATATACACTCTCCTTGTAGAAACTGTACAATGTTTGCTAAAGCATAGTCCCACTGGGAGTTGTCTCAATTCTTGAAAAATCCAGGGGATTCTAAACAAAATAGTACCTATTTCTACTAGGCCTGAACTAAGCAAAAAATTTTGGAAGCTAGCATTTGCTGAATCCTTCACATGCTCCGTCTACTCTTCTAAGGATTTTCATGAACAGTATTGTTATTTCTGTCATATTTACAACTCTATGGCCAACTCCTCAAATAAGACTCTGTAGATACTCAAAAAATATTTGGTGAATGAATTCATCCAAGGTCACACAGTTAGTGGCAAAACAAGAAATCAAACTAGGATGTAACTGACTCCAATACCATACTCTTTTGCCACTAATCACACACCATCTTCAAGCCTGCACTACTTCTCCTGAGAAGTGTACTTCTCATTATGAACTGAATGTTTGTATCCCACCAAAATTTATATATTCAAGCCTTAACTCCAAGCATGGCTGTATTTGAAGATAGGGCTTCTAAGGAAGTAAGGTTAAATGAGGACATAAAGGTAGGGCCCTGATAGAACTAGCATCCTTATAAGAAGAGACGCCACAGTGTGCACTCTCTGTCCCAACAAGCATGCACTGAGAAAAGCCATGTGTGGACATATGTAGATGTGGTTGTATGTAAGCCAGGAAGAGAGCCTTCATCAGAAACATAATTGGCTAGAACCCTGAGCTTGGACTTTTAGCCTCTAGAACTGTGAGAAAACAAATTTCTGTTATTTAAGCCAATTAGTTTATGTATTTCACTGTGGCAGTCTGGGTAGACAAACATACATTTAAGACCAAAATTTCCCCAGCTCTGGGTTGTATATGATTCTTGTAATTTGAGTTGTTCTTGTGCACACCAGGGTATGTGCCACAAAAAAATAAATATGTATCAAATGATACCCATTTTAATACGTAATTGTAGGCAGAACCCCAGCATACTTAGGGGAAAAAAAAACCTGTTTTTCTATCCAGTTCTACCCATTACTTCCAAGCTGAAAGCTTAAATAGGAAAGAAATGTGGGGAGATCACAAAGTATGTAGTTACTGTATATTCAAAACAGTTATTAGAACATACTGATGAAGGAATGACTCATAGTTCAGATATGTGAAAGCTCAATGTCAAAACAGCAGTATGCTTTTTTACTTCAAGCATTCTTCTTTATTTCTACTTTTCTTCATAGTAGATAACAAAATCTACAAAGAAACATTTATAGCCACACAGCAGAGCGTGGAGTTGAGTGAGAGCCCAGAGTCCTATAAAAATGCTGCAGACTTTTCCCTGGAGTCTGGGAATCTTGGACAGCTCCAGAACCTGCCAGGGCTCCTAAGCAGTGCTCTCACAGCTGCTCTGATGGCCTCAGTAGGAAACAAGATGAGGCCAAACCCCTCTGAAAACTTTTCAGAATGGCCTCTACCTCAGCGAAAATGTTTGAAGGGCATGTAGGCATAATCTGGCACTCTAGCGGAAAGATTGCCTGTAGTCTGCTGGTGTGAGCCATTGCACAGCCTGCTGTATGGCTATTAGGCTCAAAATTGTTTATCACTATGTCCCTGAAACCTAAATTACAGTAAAAACCCAGTAAATCGTCCTTTCCTGCATCAGCGACACCAGACTAATTGTATGCATCACAAGTAATCTGCACCTGCCTTGAAACTCTTCTCCACATTGAAGAACACGGCAGTCTGAAATTAGGACCTCGCTGAAATGTTTCATCAGTCAGACCTAGTTTTGCTATAAAGAAGCTACCACCCACACTTATCTGAAATTTATTTATTCCTCCCCCAAATTGCTGGCTGGCCACATGTAATAGAGTCATCACTTTCATGTAGAAGGTTTTCAGCACAATGGAGCTCACTTTTTTTTTTTTTTGAGATAGAGTTTTGCTCTTGTTACCCAGGCTGGAGTGCAATGGCACAATCTCGGCTCACCGCAACCTCCGCCTCCTGGGTTCAAGCGATTCTCCTGCCTCCGCCTCCTGAGTAGCTGGGACTACAGGCGCACACCACCATGCCCAGCTAATTTATTTTGCATTTTTAGTAGAGACAGGGTTTCACCATGTTGACCAGGATAGTCTCGATCTCTTGACCTCATAATCTACCCTCCTCGGCCTCCCAAAGTTCTGAGATTATAGACATGAGCCATCACGCCTGGCCTGGAGCTCACTTCTATGCATCATCTAAAGCAATATAAGCTAAATGGCCACAAGCTTGCAGAATATTAAAGGTGAGAAGCAATAGATATCATCCAGTTCAACTCCTTCATTTTACAGATGAGGCAACTGAAGTCCAGAGAGTCAAAATAACTTCATAAAGTTCACACAGGTGAGTGAATGAATTCCATTTCTCCAATAATTTTCTTTTTTGTACAAACTGCATCTCTGCCTACCTCCTTTCTCTTCTGTTTCTAGCCGTTGTCTCACTGTAACCCCAGCAGACTGCAAAGAAGGTGACATAACCTAGGCAGCTAGCTTTCTGCAAGTGGATTCTCACCGGAAAACTGGCACTTGGTGCTTTGGCAGGCAGTGAATGTGAGAAAGCCGGAGCAGAAAAGAGCGCACCATCTGGACAGAAGGACTCTTAGTGCCAAGTGGGCCCCAGCCACAGGGAAGAAGAAGGAAAAAGGAAGGGTGTCACCCAACTGCACACATTTATTTTCCCTTTGAGGGGATTTGTTAGTAACCATGCTATTCTGAGTGGAAGCCGCTGTAGGTGGTTCTGATGGCTGATGAATGTGTAGGCAAGGAAGAAACAAGGTGAGTAGTAGCCAGGCAATTTGCAAACGATCGTGAGCCAGAAATAGCCGGTGGTGTCTGATTACTACGTATGAATGAAGGGATATGTCTTTGAAGGGTAAAAGTACGTGTGTGTTTTCCCTCACTTACTCTCCTCTCTCTTTTTAGGAAAGTAGTAAGCACAAGATTTTCCCTGACAGTACTTAGAAAAAAATCTTTTATTTAACACCACCCACTGACATTTCTCTGCTCTTGCTACGTTTTAATCATACTAATATTTCCTATGCTATGGCCACGTGTCCCACCTGTGAATACCATACCTGTGTACGCAGGGGTTTTCAACAATCAATTGGAGGCAACATGTTGCTATCGAGGTTCTCCTCTTAGTGATTCTAGCTTTCTTTGTACAAGTTGCTATTGGCAATAATTTTCAAGTAAAACGCATCTTAATTATGATTTTCGGTTTTTGTTATGGAGGAGTAAGTATTTTAAGTTATTTTCCCCAGTTTTAACACCAGCCTGACCAACATAGTGAGACTACTAAAAATACAAAAAAATTAGCCAGGCGTGGTGGTGCATGTCTGTAATCCCAGCTACTTGGGGCGGGGCTGAGGCAGGACAATCACTTGAACCCGGGAGGCAGAGGTTACAGTGAGCTGAGATCACACCACTGCACTCCAGCCTGGGCAACAAAGTGAGACTTCACCTTAAAAAAAAAAAGAATCATGCTAAATTTTCAATAATACATCATCTTCATTGTTTGGCATTTTAGAGTTTAACAAAGCACAACACATATATTGTGATATACAATTTTAACAATAGTAATCTGATGTTGGTATATATTCTTACCTTACAGAAGTGCTCACAGGTTCACTCGACAGAACTCAGCCCCTGATGTGCTGTGGCATGTGGAGCGAGCACTGACTCTAGATGCTGACTGAGGTGGATGTGGATCCTGACATCTACTATGGCCCAGGGCAAATCAGTGAATACCTCTAAGCTTCAATGGTAGCAACTCCTGCCCGTAAGACTCACATGCTTTCAAATAAGATAAATGATGGGAAGATACTTGGCACAGCGTGGGGGCACCTGTCCATTTCTCTTTCCTCTCTCAACTAACTCCAAGTCTCATGCTTTTCTGTTACCCTAGGATGCTTTCTTATTTCTCTTTTTGGTCCTCCTGTGACCACTGAGACACACTCTAAGACAGCTGTAAGAGATTAGGATAAAACCTATGGTCAGAACATAGCCATGTGAATAGTAAATAAAGGGGGAACATCTATTCTTCACAATTGAGCTAACTGGCCTGATCAACACTTCCATGAATGTAAAAAATGGAGAGTACATGTCAATCTTTAATATGTTGCAGCTGTTATCTCCCAGACTAAATATGTACACTTTCCTTTATAAAAAATAACAGAGGGAGAATAGAGGGCCTTTAGTCTTGTACGATGTCACCAGAATATTCCCTCTTCATGTTTTACAATGATGTAAATTCATATTTAGTAAAAAGTAGGCTACTCATAACAAAAATGCCAGTCTAATAAGCTTCTTCTGAAATGATTTTTATTTTATTTGTCTCTGCAGTAATATAAAATCTAATGACCAAGTGAAAAACAAATGCATCTGGTACAGCTGATCCATTCAAAGTCTGTGCAAGCTGGAATGACGACCTCCAGGCAAAATTCTCAGTACTCAGAGGATCAAATCTGTTCATAGAGATTCAACCTCTGTGAAATAAAATTTGATGCCTTCCATAGGTAATTCTTTTGTCAAGGAGAAGTTACTGCATCCCTGCTGTTAGGAATCCATTTGTTATATTGTGTCTTTCTTTGAATACCACCAAGGTTTGCATGACCTCATAATTTCATTACTCTTCAGCACAGCCCAAGTAGAATTCATAAATTGTAGGCAGAAAGAGTTCCTCCTCTTTCTGGGAGGTGGTGGGAGAGGTTGCTTCTGCCCACCCTTAGTGTTTCCTTCCATACAGAGGGCGTTCTCCTAATGGGACACCTGGCCTCTCCTTCTCTTCACTCCTTCCTTTCAAGGGAGAAAAATATCAATCCCATTGTTTTCAAGGAGAAATTCTAAAAGCATAGTCCAGCCCCACTACTCCCATTTTCTCCTCAAGAACTGGCCATCTCACTCTGTAGCCTAGACTTTGGCAGCTCTAGACGACAGGGGCACAAGAGCTGGTATTAACCAGGTAACTGCAACATTTATCCAAAGGTTACCATGAGCTTTAGAGCTCTAGTATTAGCAGTGTCTAATTTTTGAAGGGGAAAAATGTACTCATTATTTAATTTATTTCCTTACATATTTATTTCATTGAAAAATGCCTACTATTTCAATATCAAAATATAAAGTCCTGGTAGGGAAAAGGCCACCAATTAGAGCAATTTTTAAAACACATTCACAATATAGTTGCCCATATTAAATATAATTACACTCATCATTATATAGCGATAGATGGAAATTTTGTCTATTGGATTTGAATTTCTACAAATCAAGAGGTGAGATTTTTTTCCTTCAATTCTAACTGCCCAGCTGATGTTAATTAAGTACAGAGTGAGAGCATTTAAAAATCAACTATAAGAAAATGGTAGCCGGGTGCAATGGCTCACACCTGTAATCCCAGTACTTTGGGAGGCTGAGGTGGGCAGATGATGAGCTCAGGAGTTCGAGACCAGCCTGGCCAACATGGTGAAACCCTGTCTCTACTAAAAATACAAAAATTAGCCGGCCATGGTGGTGCACACCTGTAATTCCAGCTACTCAGGAGGCTGAGGAAAGAGAATGGCTGGAACCTGGGAGGCAGAGCTTACAGTGAGCCAAGACTGCACCACTGCACTCCAGCCTGGGCAACAGAGTGACACTCCATCTCAAAAAATAAATAAATAAATAAATAAATAAATACATGGTTTCTCAGTAATCATTCACAAATTTTTGAATAAATATTAAAGATAAGCTTCCAAAGAAGTATTTACAAATCAAAGGAAGTGAGTCACTTTAGAAACTATTTCATCCCCCTCATGCCTAATAATACCCAAAATATCCCAGGCACATGGGTATTATGAAATACATTACTTTAAGCCCAGCACATTAGGCAATGAAAAAATAGGCCAGAAGTGTTCCCGTATGTTTAGGCACTAGCTGTTTTTCATGGGAGGCTGGTGGACATTTCCCTTCCTAGCCCTGGAAAATCACCCTCAATCCAGATCATTTGATCAGCTTCTGCCAAGCTGCCTACAGGACCTCAGAGGTCACTGTGCTCTGTGCACACTGCTCTTCCCGAATCACTGAACTTTTCTGTGCTCACTGAACTTTTCCCCACAAGGTCACTCTCCTTAACCGTTAACTGTCTTTTAGACACTGTAAGAAACTTCATTTACCTTTCCCAAATCTCTGTGAGTTTCACTTTAGAGTCTCTTCTAATTTCCTCCATTTACACAGAAAATGTGGAACTTCATTATAGTTTAAAGAAAGGGAACACAATGTCTCCGTCATTCTTTTGGAGTATGTAGTTATGAAGTGTACAGGTGTAAAGAACATAAATGGCTGACTAGCCTGTATCTCAACACTCTGCAAAGAAATTGATTAAGGAAAACGGCATTAATTCAGACCTTGCTTTGTCAGAAATGTAAAAGCGTTCATATCCTAAGTTTACTTTATGCTATCTATTTACACACATACTTTCCATATATTGACAGGCAGAACACAGTGGCTCAAGCCTGTAATCCCAACACTTTGAGAGACTGAAGCAGGAGGATCACTTGAAGCCAGGAGTTCAAAACTGACCTGGGCAACTAGTGAGACCATGTCTCTACCAAAGAAAAAAAAAAAAAATGGCCAGGAGTAATAGTGCCTGCCGTAGTCCCAGCTACTCAGGAAGCTGAAGTGGAGGGCAGGTTGAGCTGCAGTGGGCTGTGATGGCACCGCCCGCTACACTCCAGCCTGGGCAACAGAGTGAGACCCTGTCTCAAAATAAACAAATAAAATATATTGAAAGGTTAGGTAAGACTCTTTGCCTCAAAGCAACTGGAAAAGCAAGTGCTTTAAGTTTCATTAAGAGACCACATAATTTTGTCTACTTTAACTTGGTGCATGCTTTAAGCTATTATATTCTATGCATTATACTATGCCTCTAACCTTGTCTTCCTGTCTACTTATATAGATGGGTTATATCTTCTATTTTATTTCAGAATAAAAACATGATTATTACAAAACTTTTGCTATAAAACGGGGCATGGAGACTGATAAAGTTGAGACTCACTACCCTATAGGAGTGGGCCTGTGATCCTCCCTCTGCTTTCATCTCCCCCAACTCTCCTTGCCCACTCCAGCCCCAAACCTGACCTTCTTGCTCCTCTGATACACTTACACGCACATACACATTTGCCTGAAATATCCCTCCCCACTTATCCATCTGCTCCACTTCCTTTGTCTGTGTTTCAGATTATATTAGTCTATTTTCATACTGCTATGAAGAAATGCCTGGGATTGGATAATTTATAAACAAAAAGTGATTTAATGGACTCACAGTTCCACATGGCTGGGGAGGCCTCACAATCACGGCAGAAGGTGAAGGAGTAAAAAAAAAAGCACACCTTACATGGTGGCAGGCAAGACGGAGTGTGCAGCAGAACTGCCCTTTCTAAAACCATCAGATTTCATGAGACTTTTTCACTATCCCGAGAACAGCATGTGAGAGGGAAAAACCTGGCCCCATGATTCAATTATCTCCCACCAGGTGCCTCCCATTACAGGTGGGGATGATGGGAACTACAATTCAGGATGAGATTTGGGTGGGGACACAGCCAAACTATATCACTGCTCAAAGGTCACCTTATCGGAAAAGCTCTAGCTGATCATTCTTAGAAAAGAGTTCTCCCCACAGACCCGCATAACATTGACTATCCTCACACTTTAATCTCTTACTCTACCTGTTATGAACAGAATATACTAATATACATCTTCCCAAAATTCATATGCTGCAGCCCTAACCTCCAGTGTGCCCATATTTGAAGACAGGGCCTAATTAAGGCAAAATTAAGTCATAAGGGTAGGACCTAGTATTATAGAATGAATGACCTTATAAGCAGAGATACTAGAGAGATTTTTCTCTCTCTGTGTCTCTCTGGAAGCACACAAAGAAATGTTTCTCTGAAAATGCAGAGAAAAAGCAGCCACCTGCAAGCCAAAAGAATAAACCTTAGAATAAAACCTACCTTGGCAGCACCGCGATCTTGGAATTCTTAGCCTCCAGAACAAGGACAAATAAATCTATTGTTTAAGCCACTCAATCTATGATATCTTGTTATAGCAGTTCAAGAAGATTAATATGCTACCCTACCTTCATAATTGCAATAAAGAAAAATATACCTGAAAATATTTTAATAAAATATACCTTAACTGCACTTGTCATGACCTTATGCAGACCGCCTCCGACTTACTATGGTTTAAGATATTTTTGACTTTACGGTGGGGTAAAAGCCACACACATTCAGTAGAAATTGTATGTCAAGTACTCAGCCAGCCATTGTTTTTCACTTTCAGTAGAGTATTCAATAAATCACATGAGATATTCAATATTTTATAATAACATAGTTTTTGTGTTAGATGATTTTGCCCAATTGTAGGTCAAGGTAAGTGTGAAATGCATTTTTTACTTACGTTTCAACTTACAACGGGTTTACTGGGACATTGTCCCATCATAAGTTGAGGGGCATCTGTTACATTTCTGCTCTTGGTGTATTTCCCAACTACAGAGAAGGGAAAGTGAGAGCAAGGGCTTTGTCACAGCATACAGAGCAGGGCTTGACATAACGTAAATACTAAACTGGCATTTGCTAAACAAATAAATGTTAGGTAAATGAATTTTAAAGTCATATTAAGCCTGATGTTTTCTGTTATTTGGGTATCTTGTCTGAAATGGCAAGATTTCTCTGAAGCAAGATCAGAGAAAACATATTTTGTGCATTTCCTAGTTTGTAGTCATGAGACACAGCAAAAACACAAAACCTACTTCTCTAGTGTCCAAAATAGAGCATACCATCACCACCTGTGATATTGAAGTGAGGAATAAACGAAGAAAAAAGAAAAGAGCAAAAGGGAAGCATGAAGCCTTCATAAGCAAACAGAGATGCCATTCTAATCTAAAATTATTTTGATAATGTATATAATATACAGGATGGCAGGAGAAATTAGAACACAAAAATGCACCATTGCTTGTTATTTTGGAGGGAAGGACAGTTGCATCTGCTCTTATAATTATCAAATGTGTTCTTCTTGTACTGCAAGGATCCAGCTAGAGACTGGGGGCTGGCAGTTCTATTGATAGACTTGAGCACACACTGCAGTCTGTCAAGTCTCACATTTACATCTTAGGATCTAATCTGTTTTTCTTTCCTTCATGAAATCAATTCTGTAGCAATTAAATAACCAGCCCACAAGGCATTTTAATATCCCAAGCATTTATCTATATATAGCTCAGAAAGGAAAAGGTAATTAGAAGTGACCTACTATCACCAGTGCCCGGGGAGACATTGGAAAAATCAGTGTTTCATCATTACTTTAAGGAGGTACCTCTAAATCTACTTCATTTAAAATTCAATCCTCCTCTGTGACATGCTACTGAGTCCTTTTATTTGATTCCTAGAGGACACAGACTTTTAAATGGTTGTAATTATGTGGGATTTTGTTTCATTTTCTGTAAATTTCAGGCACCACTGAAATAGATGCTGTTTTTAGCTGTGGGTTGCTATCATCACATCCACACAGCACTGGTTCAAGTAGGTTTTTGTTTTTTTTTTTTAATTTTTTTTTTATTGCATTTTAGGTTTTGGGGTACATGTGATGAACATGCAAGATTGTTGCATAGGTACACACATGGCAGTGTGGTTTTCTGCCTTCCGCCCCCTCACCTGTAACTGTCATTTCTCCCCATGCTATCTCTTCCCACATCCCCACCCCCCCGCCCCTCCCCCATTTCCCCCCAACGGACCCCAGTGTGTAGTGCTCCCCTCCCTGTGTCCATGTGTTCTCATTGTTCAACACCCACCTATGAGCGAGAATATATGGTGTTTGATTTTCTGCTCTTGTGTCAGTTTGCTGAGAATGATGGTTTCCAGGTTCATCCATGTCCCTACAAAGGACGTGAACTCATCGTTTTTGATGGCTGCATAATATTCCATGGTGTATATGTACCACATTTTCCCTATCCAGTCTATCATCATTGGGCATTTGGGTTGGTTCCAGGTCTTTGCTATTGTAAACAGTGCTGCAATGAACATTCGTGTGCATGTGTCCTTGTAGTAGAATGATTTATAATCCTTTGGATATATACCCAGTAATGGGATTGCTGGGTCAAATGGGATTTCTATTTTTAGGTCCTTGAGGAATCGCCACACTGTCTTCCACAATGGTTGAATTAATTTACATTCCCACCAACAGTGTAAAAGTGTTCCTATTTCTCCACATCCTCTCCAGCATCTGTTGTTTCCCGATTTTTTAATGATCGCCATTCTAACTGGTGTGAGATGGTATCTCAATGAGGTTTTGATTTGCATTTCTCTGATGACCAGTGATGATGAGCATTTTTTCATATGTTTGTTGGCCTCCTGTATGTCTTCTTTTGTAAAGTATCTGTTCATATCCTTCGCCCATTTTTGAATGGGCTTGTTTATTTTTTTCTTGTAGATCTGCTTTAGTTCTTTGTAAATTCTGGATATCAGCCCCTTGTCAGATGGGTAGACTGCAAAAATTTTTTCCCATTCTGTTGGTTGCCGATTCACTCTACTGACTGTTTCTTTTGCCGTGCAGAAGCTGTGGAGTTTGATTAGGTCCCATTTGTCTATTTTGGCTTTTGTTGCCATTGCTTTTGGCGTTTTGGTCATGAAGTCCTTGCCTACACCTATGTCCTGAATGGTTTTGCCTAGATTTTCTTCTAAGGTTTTTATGGTATTAGGTCTGATGTTTAAGTCTTTAATCCATCTGGAGTTAATTTTGGTGTAAGGTGTCAGGAAGGGGTCCTGTTTCTGCTTTCTGCACATGGCTAGCCAGTTTTCCCAACACCGTTTATTAAACATGGAGTTCTTTCCCCATTGCTTGTTTTTGTCAGGTTTGTCGAAGATCAGATGGTTGTGGGTATGTTGTATTTCCTCTGAGGCCTCTGTTCTGTTCCATTGGTCTATATCTCTGTTTTGGTACCAGTACCATGCTGTTTTGATTACTGTAGCCTTGTAGTATAGTTTGAAGTCTGGTAGTGTGATGCCTCCTGCTTTGTTCTTTTTGCTTAGAATTGACTTGGCTATGCAGGCTCTCTTTTGGTTCCATATGAAGTCTAAGGTGTTTTTTTCCAGTTCTGTGAAGAAGGTCATTGGTAGCTTGATGGGAATAGCGTTGAATTCTTCTCAGCACCACATCACACCTACTCTAAAATTGACCACATAATTGGCAATAAATCACTCCTCAGCAAATGCAAAAGAACAGAAATCATAACAAACAGTCTCTCAGACCACAGTGCAATCGAGTTAGAACTCAGAATGCAGAAACTAACTCAGAACCGCACAGCTTCATGGAAACTGAACAACTCGCTCTTGAATGTTGACTGGATAAACAATGAAATGAAGGCAGAAATAAAGATGTTCTTCGAAACCAATGAGAACGAAGACACAACATACAAGAATCTCTGGGACACATTTAAAGCAGTCTCTAGAGGAAAATATATAGCAATGAGTGCCCACATGAGAAGAAAGGAGAGATCAAAAATTGACACCCTATCATCAAAATTGAAAGAGCTAGAGGAGCAAGATCAAAAAAACTCAAAACCTAGCAGAAGACAGGAAATAACTAAGATCAGAGTAGAACTGAAGGAAATAGAGACACAAAAAACTCTTCAAAAAATCAATAAATCCAGGAGCTGGTTTTTTGAAAAGATCAACAAAATAGACAGACCACTAGCCAGATTAATAAAAAAGAAAAGAGAGAATAACCAAATTGATGCAATAAAAAACGATAAAGGTGATATCACCACAGATTCCACAGAAATCCAAACCATCATCAGAGATTATTACAAACAACTCTATGCACATAAACTAGTAAACCTGGAAGAAATGGATAAATTCCTGGACACCTGCATCCTCCCAAGCCTAAACCTGGAAGAAGCCGAAACCCTGAATAGACCAATAACATGGTCTGAAGTCGAGGCAGCAATAAAGAGCCTACCACCCAAAAAAAGCCCAGGTCCAGATGGGTTCACAGCTGAATTCTACCAGACATACAAGGAGGAGCTGATACCATTCCTTCTGAAACTATTCCAGACAATCCAAAAAGAGGGAATCCTTCCCAAATCATTTTACGAGACAAACATCATCCTGATACCAAAACCCGGCAGAGACTCAACAAGAAAAGAAAATTGCAGGCCAATATCCATGATGAACATAGATGCAAAAATCTTCAATAAAATACTGGCAAACCAATTGCAACAGCATATCAAAAAGCTCATCCACCATGATCAAGTAGGATTCATCCCGGGGATGCAAGGCTGGTTCAACATACGCAAGTCCATAAACGTAATTCACCACATAAACAGAACCAAAGACAAAAACCACATGATTATCTCGATTGATGCAGAGAAGGCTTTTGACAAAATTCAACAACCCTTTATGCTAAAAACCCTCAATAAACTAGGTATTGACGGAACGTATCTCAAAACAATAAAAGCTATTTACGACAAACCAACAGCCAATATCATACTGAATGGGCAAAAACTGGAAGCATTCCCTTTGAAATCTGGCACTAGACAAGGATGCCCTCTCTCACCACTCCTATTCAATGTAGTACTGGAAGTTCTAGCCAGAGCAATCAGGCAAGAAAAAGAAATAAAGGGTATCCAAATTGGAAAGGAGGAAATCAAATTGTCTCTATTTGCAGATGACATGATTGTATATCTGGAAGACCCCATCATCTCAGCCCAAAATCTCCCGAAACTGATAAACAACTTCAGCAAAGTCTCAGGATACAAAATCATGTGCAAAAATCACAAGCATTCCTATACACCAGTAATAGACTTCAAGAGAGCCAAATCAAGAACGAACTGCCATTCACAATTGCTACAAAGAGAATAAAGTACCTAGAAATACAACTAACAAGGAATGTAAAGGACCTCTTTAAGGAGAACTACAAGCCATTGCTCAACGAAATAAGAGAGGATACAAACAGATGGAGAAACATTCCATGTTCATGGTTAGGAAGAATCAACATCGTGAAAATGGCCATACTGCCCAAAGTAATTTACAGATTCAAGTAGGTTTTTAAAGACGTGAAAGAAAATGACTTTCCATGTCCTCATCCATTTGAGTATTTTAAGCTGAGTCCTTAGTAGGTTAGAATTTCTTGAGGAATGATTTATGAAAAAAACACAAGGAATTTCCATAAGATCCAAGCAAATTTTATTGGTCTTCTTTTTGAAAACTGAGTTTCCAATTTCAGATCAATAGCCTGAACATATGATTAAGTTATGGCAGAGTCTAATGAGCATAGAATTTACCTTTGAAAGACCAACTCCAATTCCTGGTACTGCCTTTTCTAGCTACAAGTAAAATCCCTGCACCTAGATTTCCTCATTTACATAATGCTAATAAAATACCCTTGGCGGTTATTAGATGCACATTTCTTTCCATATTAGCAACTGAAATCGAGGTGCATTTCACCATGCCTGGTTGCTTTCAATATCCCACATCAGTATTTGGGACCAAGCTGCTGCTTAGAGCTGCCCTGGTATTACAGAAGTATAAAGTAAGGAATTGCTAAGATGAGAACCTGGTAATGTCTCTGTCACCACCACCACAATTCTTTCTAGCTATATTCACAGTCTCTTTGCTTCAAGCCATCTCTCTGCTGAACCTGGGTGTGGAAGCCTCCAGACTGAGAACTCAGGAATTTAATGTGGTATATAGCAACAAGGTAAATTTCCTTGATCTACTACCTAATTCTTTTAGGTATTTGCTATAATAATGCACCTATTACAGGCACTTCAAGTCATAAGTCACGCAGAGAATAATTAGGGAACTCAGCTGTGGCTGAAGGGAAGATTCAAAGCACATTTATGAGAGGCATAAAATAAATTTTATAAGTGACTCAGAGTATTTTGTCATGGTTAAGTAGAATTTATTTTTTGCTTTCATAGTGGTACATTTTAAAAGGTACATTTATAAGCTATGGCATGTACGATTCATGAAAGAGTACCTGCAGCAAGGTCAGATGAGACCATGTGGGTAAAATGGTTTATAAATGACAAAAGTCAATACAAACGAAAAAGATGATAATAATACTCTGCCAGGAATCAGCTGAAGATAAGGAAAACCAATCCATACATGCATTTTATTGTTTGTAAATTATGCCTCAATAAAAAAAAAAGAATAAGCCAGGCATGGTAGCACATGCTGATAGTCTCAATTACTTAGGAGCCTGAGGCAGAAGGATCACTTGAGGCCAAGAGTTTGAGACCAGCCTGGACAACACAGCAAAACTCTAAGTCTAAAAATATTAAATAAATAAAAAATAATAGAGATAATCCAGCATATTCAGAATACCCCAAAATGGAATTTTACTTTGCATCCCCTAAGTAAATACACAAAAAATTTAGAGAAATTCTCAGCGTAGAATTTAAAGCTAATCTTTCTATAATAGTATGTAAACAAGAATAATAGAGCATGTTTACAAGTTTCCATATATAATAACCTATGTATATTAGAAACATTCATTATGGTAACCATAAAAAGTGGTAGAGGACTACACTGGATATGAGTTTGGTAAACATGGTTGCCTGGTGCCATGTTTGGTACAGGGGCATCACAAGGGGTTTCAAACTCACTAGAATCAACTTAGAGACAAATAAATCCACATAGTCTAGCAACAAACTGCCAAGCTGCCATTCTGAACACCAAGCTCCACCACAGGTATCCACTCCAGAATTTAAATGTGTTATTCACTCAACAGACATCTACTGACACTTTATTGAATGAAAGCAGAATGTGAGAACCTCTGCTTTCATTCATTTTTATTTTTCAAGGTATTCACTGTTATAGTTCAAGGACATTATTTTGCCTTTTACAATACTAAAACTGAGAGTTCCACACTCTAGAAAAAAGTAAGGACTTTCCAATGGAGTGTGTAAATAACGTGTTTGCCCAAAGATAGTGAGGACTGATTCATCAATGATCTCTCTTCATACCAACAGAAAAAATATCCCAATATGGTGCATTCTATTAAATAACTCCTTAGGTGTTTCAAGTAGCTAAGTGACAAGTCATGGTCATTAGTGCCTGTGTACCTTTACAACTACCATTACTTCTACCTTTTGTATAACTTCTTAACTCTTGTTCTTGTAAGTTTCTACTAAACGACCCATTGCCACTGGGAAGTATTCCTTGAACTTCCTAGAGTCAACAACTTCTCCATCTATACTAATACAGTGTCCAGTTCCCTTTCCTTGTGGGTTAGATTGGTTGGAGAAAGTGCTGGGGGCTGAAGAGAGGTCACCACCCCATGGCTTCCACTGCCACCACTTTAGAGGGAGAGTAAAGTATTCAAATTAGAGCAGGGCCTTGTGTCACTCTACCTCCCATGAAAGTTTAGTTCTCTTCTGACTGGTGCACTCTCTGCAAAAACCCTTCATTGCCTACTAACCACCATACACAATATCCAAACTCTAGAGCAGGAGTTAATAAACTAAGGCCCATTGGCCAAATCTAGCCCATGACCTGTTTGTATAAAGTGTGCAGCTAAGAATGTTCTTCACATTTTAAAGGACGGAGAAAATAAGACAAATAAGATGGGACAGAAATTATATATGGCCCACAAAGCCACACTTAAAACACTTGCTGGCAGGGCGTGGTGGCTCATGCCACCACTTTGGGGGGCCAAGGCAGGTGGATCATGAGGTCATGAGGTCAAGAGATCGAGACCATCCTGGCTAACATGGTGAAACCCCGTCTCTATTAAAAATATAGAAATTAGCTAGGCATGGTGGTGCACACCTGTAGTCCCAGCTACTTGGGAGGCTGAGGCAGGAGAATCACTTGAACCTGAGAGGTGAAAGTTGTAATGAGCCAAGATCACGCCACTGAAAGACTCTGTCTCAAAGAAGGAAAAAAAAAAAAGGAAACATTTGCTGACCCCCTAATTTAGGAAGTGGTGTCAGAGACTTCTTGATTCGTTCCCCCAGTGCCTTTCTGGCCTCATATGCAGAACCCAATGTCTAGCCATAGACAATTCCCTGAGGTTACCCAAAAACGTGTCTTGATTTTAATACATCCATAGCTTTTAACATGTTGTTCTTTTGCCTACCATAATACAATCAAATTCTTATTTTAGAAGACTAATTCTGGTAACTGTTTCAAAGGTGAATTTTTTATGGTGGTAGGGATAAGGGGTACAGGATTCTGGAAGAAGGCCACAGCAATGGATCAGGAGAAAGATGACAAAAGTCTGAAAAAATACAGGGGAGGATGTAAAATTAGTGGATATAAAACATATAGTAAGGAAATGGATATAGAAAAAATAGTAAAGATATGGAATGTATTTGTTAGTTAAAGAGACCAAGAAAGAGTCTAGGAAGCCAACAGAGCTTGAAATGAAGTAAGAGGAGGATGCTATTTCCATTCACAAAAAAAAAAAAAAAAAAAAAAAGAAGCAGTTCTGGGAAGAAGATAATGGGTTCAATCTCCTAGCTGTTGCATTTTCAGTTTCCGTGTGAAATGTCCATGAGTAAGAATCTTGTAGGCAGCTAGAAAGAATATGCTGAAATTGAGGTGAGCAGTCTAAGTTGGTGCCACAGTTCTGTATGTTAGAGTTGGCCCCGTGAGAGCAGATGATATCCTTGTCGAAGCTGGAGCCCAAGGAACACTATCATGGATGGAGCAGGAGAAGTAAAACTTACCAGCAAAGAAGACAGAAGAACTGGTCAAAGTAAGAAATAACCAGAAAACAACAGTGTTGCAGAAACCACGAGAAAACAGTGCTTCAGGATGCAAGTGCTGCAGAATCATCAAGACCAACAAAAACGGAAGAGTGTCCACGGTACTGGCGACTGGATGACATAGGCTTGTCGGGAAGCTATAGAACTATTGTTTAAAAGGCTTTAGAATCAGACAAATCTGGCTTTAAATCCTGGTTCAGTCATTTTTCTGTGATATGTAATTAACCTTTCTAGATGACAGTTTCACCATGTGTAAAATAGAAACTACACTAATTACAAACTACAACAATTACGACAAATAACTATAAAATAAAATGATAGATGTTAAAGGGCAAGCACTTTAATGTTGATTATTACATAGCAAATATGTAATAATCAATGTAACTTATTTGCATTACCAAAAGCCAATATGTAATGATCAATGTAAATTATTTGCATTACCAAAACTGTGGCTTTGCAAGAAGATAGATAAGATTATGTCTATGGGGGCACAAGCTCAAAAGAATAACACTGGTTTTCATTTTGACAAATGAGCTTGTTTACAGATTCTAAACATGGTTTGCGTAAATTGAGGTTATAATTGATCATTCGTAGTTCTGGAGTATCTAGAAAAGGATGAAATCAAGAGCAAAGTGACAGAATCGACCTTTAAAGAATTAAGTTTCTCAATCTGTATGAGAGAGAGAAAGAGAGATGAGTTGGAAGCAGAGTTGAAAACAAAAAAGAAACAATGGAAGATGAGAGAGATCTCTCTTGGTTACTAAAATTACTTAGAAAGCCAGCTTAAAGCTTCTCAGGGGACTGATCTATGTGAGGTATTAGCATGTTACCAGAGAAAATTAGTTTTCTCACAGAGAAACTGCAGTAGTCTACATGGTAGGCAGGCAAATTCAATTGTTTCTTGAGGCGGAGAAAAGTGAGACACTCTTCCCTCTGCCAAGAAGGTCCATGGTTCCCCCTGTGCATTTCTGACCTCATCTTCAGAACCCAATACCCAGCCATAGACAACTACTTGGAAGTTACCCAAAACGTGTTTTGATTTTAATACACCCACAGCTTTAAACACGCTATTTCTTTTGCCTACCATAACATGATCAAATTCTTATTTTAGAAAATTAACTCGAGTAACTGTTTCAAAGATGAGTTTTTCATGGGTGGTACAGGTAAGAGTCATTAGTAGAGTAAAAACAAAAGATTGCTAAACTTCTTTGTATGAGGGGAGGGGAGGCTCTGCTGATCTGCAGAACTGCTCATTTGCAGAATGCAGTGTGCAAGTGTGGGGCCATAGCTGGATTGCTTAAAATAATGGAGGCAAGGTTCATCAGTCCCTCCTTCCCCTTTAATAATTATCTAAGCCAGCAGTCCCCAACCTTTTTGGCACCAGGGACCTGTTAGATGGAAGAAAATTTTCCCATGGACCGGGTAGGGGGATGGTTTGGGGATGAAACTGTTCTACCTGAGATCATTAGGCATTAGTCTCATAAGGATCGTGTAACCTAGATACCTCCCATGTGCAGTTCACAATAGGGTTCATGCTGCTTTGGGAATCTAATGCCACAGCTGATCTGACAGGAGGTGGAGCTCAGGCAGTTATGTTTACTCATCCCCCACTCATCTACTGCTGTGCGGCCTGGTTCCTAACAGGCCACAGACCAGTAACAGTTCATGGCTTAGGGGTTGGGGACTGCCGATCTAAACCACACTGGTCTGAAAGGTTCCAAGCTACCAGACTGCCTGGGCTCCTCAAACCTCGGCCACCATTAGAAATGGAAATGATCTGGTGAGGATCCTGGCAATGCAGAGTGGGTCAGGGTATTTCAAGAGAGTGGAGGGGATGATGACAGATTCTGTGAGAAATCTGACACTAACAGGTATTGAAGATAGAAACCGTGTAAGGGGCTTATAAATGAGAAAAGAGGAAAAATAATCAAGTGACTAGAACTCTGCCAGGTCGTCTATACTTGCCTCGTTTTTCCCTTAATTTATTCCCTTTTGCCAATTCCTTCTGCTGATTACTTTGAAACTCTGACGTTTTCAATGCCTTCTTTATTTCTCCTCTCCCCTGCCCCACATCACCCTTGAACTTTATTTTCCTGATTCTATATTCTTTGGATAGCACTGCTTTGCCAAGCTCCACAGGTAAATCGGACTTACTAGATCTTATTTCTAGAGTATTATGCTTCTCAAAGTGGCAGGGAAGAAAAGAGAGGATATATAAATTCCAGTTTATATGAAAATAAAATGGAATCTGAAGTACTCAACTATGCTTCCCTTTTTACACATACATAACTTTTTCATATTTTGCTTTACAGAACTATAGTCAGTGCCTTGAATAGACTTTCCCTTATCATAGCCTCTTTAGTCCATGCAGTATAAGAAGAATCCAACTGTTTTAAATATATATATTCAAGTCGAGAATTAACTTCAAAATAAGATATTTCCCAGGAATACTTACTGCTGTAGTTAATGACCTGTAGCAGAATTTTGTCCATCAATTCCTCCCAGCTAGTTAATGCTCCCTTAGGAAATGCTCCAGTGTCTCAAGCATCACTGACAAATTAATTGAGCTTTCCTGCACATGCATGTATTTTTGTGGCACCACATCTCAAGCAGGTGTATTTAGTGGTCTACTGACCAAATTCTGTTGTCCAGTTTCAGATTCTTCTAGACTGATATGCGATGATGGTCTAGAAAGTACCATTCATGAAAGTACCAAAATAAAAATGAAATCAGAATATATACTAAAGTGAAACTTCCCATATAATATATGCTTTTTTATTCCCTAAGAGAACTACCTACAAGCTCTGTGATACTAAGCAAGTTACTTAACCTCTTTTAAGCTTCATCTCCTCATCTCTAAAATGAGGACAATAATAGCAGCTGCTATCTTAGGAATCTTGTAAGAATCAAGAGATAATGCAGAGTAAACACATAGGATAATGCATGATATCAGTATTCATGAGATGGTCATTTTTATTTACTACATTCAGTGCTACAAAAGCAGGGGGCAGATAGCATGAGCATAGAATATTTTGCACCACTTACAAGCTCACCTCATTCTCAATATTTTTGGCTCTTTTTCCTAAAACAAATCCTAAAGAGAAGTATACAGTACTCACGGTTTCTCTAAACTAAGTGGGAATACAAAAAGGAAGAAAAGAAAATCAGGATAGATTTCTCTTCTCAGACACTCTTTGAATGTGAAAACGCTTAGCCACCAAACTCTTGTTCTTTTTTTATTGATACCTCCACCAAACTCTTGATCTTTTTTTATCAATAGCCATCAAGTATAGATAGTGACAGGAGGCAGACAAATGACTACATAGGGGCAGGTCCCTGGAGAAACCCCACCTCCAAGCTGAAGACAGTTTAAAGCCTGAAAGCCAAGCTACAAGTCAAATCCATGGACCAGATTAAAAACTTGTCTGCCTGTCTGGTGCACTTTCCTCTGATTGATCTTCACCCTTCACCTATTTTACATATACCTACCCTTTCCTCACTGGTTTTCTACACTGCCATGCCCACCTTTGAGTGATGCCTTTGCTTTAGCGTTTCTTTGCAAACTCACAAGCCAATCAGCACACACTCTCCATTCTGAGTCCATAAAAAGCCCTGGACCCAGCCACACAGAGAGAAAAACCACTTCTGCATCCCCTCTCTGCTGAGAGCTATTCTATTGCTCAATAAAATTCTTCTCCACTCATTCTCACCCATCTAATTGTTAGCATAACCTCAGTCTTCTTTGATGTGGAACAAGAGCTCAGAAACTACCAAACATGGGTACACTATAACACAGATGGGCCTAGTGGGTGGGGTGCCACCAGTGGCAGGTCCAGGACCAAGTGAGGCCCAAGCAGGCATGCATAGCCAGCCATGAAGGTCCCCAGTTGGCACAATGGCTGAGAAATACCTTGCATCATTTCAGTCATTGAACATGATGAGTGACCCAAATGAGAGGGCAAGACGTGCTTTCAAATACTAATTTGTGCACTTGAACCAAAGCATGAAAATTGTCTGGTAAGTTTGGGCTGCAGGGCTAAGAGGAGGCATAGCAGCTGCCGAATGAGAGCCTCCATGCCAACTGAGGCCAGGTTTTTACCCATGGGTGCCACAAAAGCAGTCATTGCCCCGTAGGGACTGCAGCCTCAGGAATGGCAGTGCCCTTGGGAATGACAGTGACCTTCAGAGGAGGGGCATTATCATCTCTGCAGAAGCTCCCTGTGTCCCTTTCCTTCCTGTCTTCTCACTTGCTTTGCCTCCTGAAATCTGGTAGAACAAATAATAGCCTAGAAACTGAAAAGTAAGATTCAAGCATCCTTCATCTAATGTGATCTGTTGTGCAAACCATTATAAGTCAATGGCTTGAGCTTTTTTTTCTTTAATTTTCAAAAACTTATTACATCCTCTAAGAGGATTCTTTTGTGGATAAAAATGATTCAGTGCTTTAAAGTACAAGATCTTTGCTGCTCATAAATGCTCGCAGGAGTCACATAAGTATAGTAAGTTATAAATGTGAAAATGTAAAAGTAACAGACTTCTGATTGAACCACAAGGCTGTATATATTTTTCTAAACCATAAGAACAAAAATATATAGCTTTCAGTTGTTATACATAAAATCACAAAAATTTACCTGTATTAGTCCATTTTCACATTGCTAATAAAGGCATACCTGACACTGGGTAATTTACAAAAAAGAGGTTCAATTGATTCACAGTTCTGCAGGGATGAGGAGGCCTCAGAAAACTTACAATCATGGCACAAGGAGAAGCAAACATGTCCTTCTTCACATGGAAGAAGACGTACCAAGCAAAGGGGGAAAAGTCTCTCATAAAATCATCAGGTCTCCGGAGAATTCACTCACTATCATGAGAACAGGATAGGGGAAACTGCCTCCGTGACTCAATTATCTCCCACAGGGTCCCTCCTATGACACGAGGGGATTATGGGAACTACAATTCAAGATGAGATCTGAGTGGAGACATAGCCAAAACATATCATTACCCTCAGGTTGTAATTTCAGTATTTTAAGCCAAGTCATTGAAAGAAGACATAAGATGAACTTTTTATGCATTAATAATTTTAAAAGTGGCATTATTATTTTCATTGAAATTTTTGAATATAGTCTTTCATTTAAAATTTATTCCATATCAATATATCAGATGGGGTCTCAGAAAAATTAATCTAATAGCAAGAGCCTTGATTCCCATTTCAATTTCTATATGGAACTCCTGATGACTCGAAAGAAAGTGAAATCCAAAATAAGGTTTGGTCCTTCTAATGGTAACAGAGTTATGCAGCGTAAAATTTCAAAAAGGGAAACACATGTGATTTATAAATATTTGGAAAATCAGCATCTAATTTACTTGCTTTAAAAAGAAAGAAGACCTTGGGAAGTCGTGCTTTTATGAAGCTTTCTGCATTGCTTATCAAAATGATTGCATAGTTAGCCGTGCCATGCTAAACATGGCCTTCACTGAGAAATACCAGCCCAGAAACAAACTCATTTCCAATACAGCTGATGCAGCTGTGTGATGCACAGAATAACTCACAAGGATTCCAGAAGCAGGAGTATTGTTTATCCACTATGCTGGCAGAAAGGAACTTTTCATTTAGAAGCTCAGAGCACATAATGAGATTTGCCAGAAAGCAATGGTGGCCACAGTAACTGTCAAGATAAATGCAAGGGGAAAACGGATTACAATTTATATTTAGCCAGGCCAACAACCCACGTGAGAGGCCCACAAAACCACACTGGTTGTATATAAGCATTTCCATAATGAATCCATTGAACTCAGCCTTCCCCATCTAATAATGGACAAAAAATTTTTGCATGTGAGCAAGTGGTTTGCTTCTCTATCATTAAGAAAAAAAAAATTCTCACGCCTATAATCCCAGCACTTTGGGAGGCCGAGGTAGGCAAATCACATGAGGTTGGGAGTTTAAGACCAGCCTGACCAATATGGAGAAACCCCATCTCTACTAAAAATACCAAATTAGCCAGGCATGGTGGCACATGCCTGTAATCCCAGCAACTCAGGAGGCCAAAGCAGGAGAATCCCTTGAGCCCAGGAGATGTAGGTTGCAGTGAGCCAAGACTGCACTATTGCACTCCAGCCAGGGCAACATGAGAGAAACTCCATCTCAAAAAAAAAAAAAAAAAAAAAAAAAAAAAAAAAAAAAAAAAAAAAAAAAAAAAAGAGAAAAGAGAAAAAAAAGAAAAACAAATTATATTCGTTATTTCAACAGTGGTTTTATTCAACTGTCAAAAGCAGGCGTCCCCAAACTTTTTACACAGGGGGCCAGTTCACTGTCCCTCAGACCATTGGAGGGCTGCCACATACTGTGCTCCTCTCACTGACCACCAATGAAAGAGGTGCCCCTTCCTGAAGTGCAGCGGGGGGCCGGATAAATGGCCTCAGGGGGCCGCATGCGGCCCGTAGGCCGTAGTTTGGGGATGCCTGGGCAAAAGTCTTCTTTTTTGCTTCTTTTCTTAAACAAACATATGCACATGAATGGTATTAGAGGGATACGTGGTCTGATTTCCAACGCAGTCCTGGAAATATGTCATGATTGTTCCTGATTGTAGTAAAACTGACCATACTGCTTGGATGACCACACTGTGTCTTCAGGGCCTGGAATTTGGCATCTTTAACCAAATTTCAAACAAATTATAGGACTCTATTTCCCTAGATAGTGGCATGTTTTCTGGAGAATTTATATTCAAAACTTAGATGAAGAAACAGGCATCTCTCTAAAAGAGTGACTCTTTTCTCTTTATATCAGTATGGCACAATTAAAAGGGGGCCACCAGGGCTTCCTTTCTTGGCCTGTACCCAGAACTGTACAGAACAGGATGCCAAAGTGTAGGCCAACCTTTGTGGACCACTTACTCCTAACCTGTGCCAGGAAGTCCCTGAAACAAAAAGCTGGAAGCTTTTTCAAAGGAAGGCTTCTGACTGGCAGAAAGCATGCTGGCAGAGCTGAAGGGCAGAAGCTGCATCTCATCTGCCCTCAAAAGAAGAGACTTATTTATGGGAGACACCCACTAACTCCCTCTCCAGCAAAGTAAGAAGTGAACCAGAACTGCAAAAATGTAAAAAGAGACACAAAGCACATTGTTTGGAAGACATTTGAAGACATTAACCTTTACAAAAAGGAAAAAAAAAAAAGAAAAGAAGGGAAGAAAGAAAAAGCTTCCTTTACAGGGCTGGAAATTGTTACAGAAGTGTACCTTGGACAATCAGTCACTCTGAGAAGAAAGTCTCCTTTCTCAAATCAGCTTAAAAATCACCTCCCTGGAGCCAATTTATACTTCATCTTCACCATGACAGAGACCACAATTTTTATTCTGGCTGTGAAAATTTTTCTTAAACCTAATGCAGAGGATGGTAATGGGCACAACAGTATAGAATTTTATACTAATTAAGACCTTAGACAAAAACTCCTGGCCCACGCGGGAAGAAAGTTCTAATTGGCCAATTATTTTGAGAACTCTTCTAAAGTAAAAAGAGGGGAAGAGTGAAAAAAGGGAGGGAGGGAGTGCAATCAACTCAAAAGCAATATTGCAAAATCCTTGGAATAAATATTAGGAAAAAAAAATATAAAAAGAAATAAAAACAAAAGTAATTTTAATTCAAAAACTTTATACCAAAGAGTCACATTCAACTACCACCTTCATTCATCCTAGGACCTTTCTTACCTGGAGTTCCTCAGTGAATTAAGTTCTCATGCTCTAGGGTATCCATTGCATGCTAATTAAGTTATCTGCTTGGCATCTGGAATATTCCAGTATGCATCATCCTTGGAAGAACCAAGAAAGAGTGACTTAAACAATATTCTACTTTTGTAAAACGAGAAACTCAATTTAAATCTTCAATATAAATAAATTCTTATAACAACTTCCTCAAATCACATTCTCTCCCTCTCCTCTACCACCCATGTGTGCACGTGTGTGCATGCACGTGCGTGTGTCACACACACACACACACACACGGAGCCTAAATAAAGTACACTCTCTTTCAGTCCAGGGTCTTGGAATTCTGTCTCCGCCTATTCTCACTCTTCTTTATAGGCTCAGAAACCTCTCCTGACCTCTCTAGGCTGTTTTATGTGCTCTCTGTGCTCCCCGTCTCCAATGGCACTTTTTGCTCACTAATTTTTGCATCCATCATTGCATTTTAACTAACTGTGGACTGTTCCTTTTCCCTTTCATTGAGTTCAAGAAAAGCACCTTGGTATTTCCAAATTCCCAATGCCTAATTTAGCTTCTAAAATAAGAGGCTCTCTATAAGTGCTGACTGATAGATTTAAAACAATTTTATCTAAGACACCAGCCTAAAATTATTTAATGAAAGCAGAAACCATCATTTTGTTTGATATTCCAAGTAGGTAAATATCTTTATTATCTATCAAAATGGCTATCAAACTCTATTCCACAGAATGTTGAGATTCCTTTAAAGAATCTATTGTCATCTTCTACACATATTTGTTCAATAAATATTGAATGAACAGATGAATGAAGGAAGAAGGAGATATGAAAAATAGCTTGATTGATCCTAGGTGTTTAAAATCTTTTTCTGAAAGAATCTGAAAATATAAACGAAGAAACAGTTTTGCTTCATTTTTTGCAGTTTAATTCCTTTGTGGTTTTTCATTACAAACTTGCAATTTATAATTCCCCATAATATTTTTGCCTAATAAGACTGTAAGCTTATTCAGGGCTTGGACCATGTCATAGATTATTTAATATCCTCAGAGCTCTAAACATAACCCTTAGTACAGAGCAGGTGCTTAAGAAATTAAGGCAGAATTACATTGAAATAAATATTAATTCACTTTTAAAATGCCATTGAATAGGTTTTGCATATAAAGGGTATTTTGCATAAATTATGCCTTCAAATCATACTTGCCATTTTGGTCATTACAAATCATGCCACATCTAGAAAGTACAGGTACCAGTATTATGAAATTTTTTATTGTTTCCAATGCAATGTATTGTTTAAAATTCTTCTGTTAAGTTTTTTAAATAAAGGAGTCAAAACTGACTGGAAAAATAATAAAACTATAAGGAAGGCAAAACGGCTTTTAATGAGCAACACTTCAAATGTCAGGTTAGGAAATTTTGTTTTCATTGGAAGCAGGGGAGAAATTTTTAAAAGGCTTTTTAAATAAGGTTTTGCACAAAATACGTGCTTACATTCAGAAGAACCAGGAAAGTTCATTTGGCACCAGCATTTTACCTAAAATCCATAAAAACGTAGGTTGGCTCTACAGAAATCGTTACACACTTTACTTGTTGGGCACACAGATCTGGAAACACCAAACCCATTTACTAGCTAGCTAACCTTGGGGAGGCACTTCATCTCTTGGTGCCTCTATAGTTTCCTCATCTCTAAAATGGGGGATAATAAAGCCTGCCTCCTAGAAATGAAAATTAACTGGGATAATAGGTTTTAACACATCGAGAAGTGATTAGCACATTAATATGTGCATGTAGATGTTAGTAATCAATATCATCAAGGGAACATGATATCTGAACATTACTTTTATATCTAACAGAGGATTAAATACAGAGGAAAGGAGGATTTTGTCATAGGAGGTTCACTGTTATTTTCCCCCAAATGTTGATTTCTCACTTCCTGTCCTCTAAAAGGCTGTGTTATCTATGAACCTTGAAAACTTCAGATTAAACATTGGAATGGAAGATTTTATTTCATGAAACCCCACCAAAAAAAATTATTCATAAGAGTTTATAAAGAAGAAAATGATAGGAAAGCAAAAAACAACCAAAATCAAAATAGAAGATCTACTTAGGCAGAGCATAGAAAAAACATCCATCAAGGACCACCTCTCCTCCCTGGATCTCTCCCTGCTGCACTCTGATGCTGACCTCAGCATCCAGGCACAGAGCATCCATCTGGAAGCCCACACTTCACAACCCAGCACTGAGACCAGATGGCACAGCACGAAGAATCCATTCCTGAGTGCAAAGAATTTTGTAAGTCAGACAGTGAAATCTTCTGAGGAAGGACAGCTCCCTACAGAATTCCACACACCCAAGTCTCTGACCCACAGATCAAAGAAAATCTGTACAAAACTGCTCTCTTGGTACACATACTGCATGTTTGGTCTCATTACCAGAACACCCTGGAGAAGCACTAGGCATGACAGTTTCTACAGTAAGAGAAGTTAGCCAAGAAATGGGGAGTAAATATGGAAAGGTTACAGCATGATATCTTACCGGACACTGGAAAGCTCTAGACAAAGGGATTCTTTCATTAAGAAACTATTTTCTGAGAGTTTATGTTTGATGCACAGCATATCCTAGGTAGCATGCAGAGGGGGACAGGCAACCTCTGCCATTGTGGCCCTTGGATTCCAGATGAGGGAAGAAACTAGGCTAATAAGTAAACGCATAATATAGCATCTTAGCACATGGCAGTTGGTTGTGTCATTCTGAAGATTAAGGGAAGGCATAATGTGAAAATAATCAGTGTAGCCTCAGTAGTCATGATTTATAGCTGAGACCATATAGGAAGTTAATACAAATGCAGCAAAGAAAGGGTGCCAGTGAGGAAGGAGGGAAATCAGCAGAGTATGTGTCTCAAAGGTGAGCAAGTAGCTTTTTGAATAGGGAGAGTCTTTTAATATGGTTTGGCTGTGTCCCCACCCAAAATCTCATCTTGAATTATAATCCCCATGATCTCCACGTGTCAAGGGCAGGACCAGATAGAGGTAATCTGATCATGGGGTTGGGTTCCCCCATGCTATTCTTGTGATAGTGAGTCTCACAAGATCTGCTGGTTTTATAAGCATCAGGCATTTCCCCTGCTTGCACTCATTCTCTCTCCTGCCGTCCTGTGAAGAGGTGACTACTGCCATTATTGTAAGTTTTCTGAGGCCTCCCAAGCCATGTGGAACTGTGAGTCAATTAAACCTCTTTTCTTTATAAATTACCCAATCTTGGGTACTTCTCCATAGCAGCATGAGAACGGTGCTATACACCTACTCTTCATGTCTGAGCCAAAGTTCCTGGCCAGCCACGAAGCAGCCCTCAACCCATGCTTATTGGATGAATCCATTTCATAAACCCAATACAAATCATAAGCTTCTTTGAGATCTTCCTGCCCACCAAACACTTAAAAGCACTGAATACAATTTTAATGAATGGCAGCTGGAACACCATTTGGGCATCTCAAATTACAGCCAAAAAAAATCGTGCAAAAGTTTTGACTTCTAAAAGTCTAGGTACTTCACTGGTATCTAAAGATACCTCACTGGTATATTCAATGCATTCTGTGTCTTAGGTTTCCGTAGTAAGAAATGAACTGAGATTTCAACCAGGAAGTCAGATACCAAAAGCACGACTGAAAAACATTAGTTAGTAGTAAAGAAGGTATCTGAGGGAATCTCGTGCCTAAAAAAATAGATATTTAGCCCCAATAAATCAATTAACTCCTTGGAATGCTATGCCCTTGAACATAATGGTTTTGCAGCAGTAAGTAAAATACAGGTATATTTAATAATTACCTATAAATACTCTCTACATCTTAAACTAAATGATACTGTGTAGCCATTAGAAGCTTGCTTAGCTAAGAAGAAAAAATAACTTTAAAAGTTAACAACTTTCAAAGTTAGCTTTAAAAGTTAACAGGACCTGCAGCAGAATCAAAGGCAGCAAGAGATGCCACTGGCATGATGGGTAAACACTGGCATCAAAGCCAAGTCAAAGTAGGTCAAGTGCTCATGGGGCTGGCCTTGTGCCCCATTGTGAGAGCCTTCAACGTGCCCAGCACACACCTGGTAAAGGAACACTGTGTCACTAACAGGCAGGTAGAAATCCAAAAGGAGAGAAACAGGGCACCCACACTGCATGCACAGACTCCGGTTACCTCCAAACTTCAGAGAAGAATGGCCAGAAATGAGAATTGAACAAGTATATTCAGGAAATCAGATTGATGGGAGATGAGCAGTGAAGTCTCCTGCAGTATCTTGACCATCTGCGGTAGGAAAAACTGGTATAGGCAATGCTTTCTTAACACAACCAGCCTGCCCCAGGGAGACATCTCAGGCAAATGTTCTATTTGAACTAGTATGTTCTGTCCTAATTAAAAGATGTTTCCAGAAAATCCCTTTGTTTTTCTTCTCATGTAAATCATAAAACCCAGGGGAACTGCCTGGCTTTCTCTCGCAAGCAAAGGCTACTTGTAACACTAAACCTGCCTCCTTTGGACTGTGAAGTGAGTTTCATTCAACATGTTATAGTATACACAGCACTTTCATATACATTAGGATGTTTCATCTTTCTGATAAGCCGAGAAGTTATTTCTAGTTCCACTTTATAGATAAAGAAATTGAGGCCCCAAAATGATCTAACGTGGACCAGAACTCAGATCAGATTAACCCTTCCTCTTGACAAAGATAATCCTCATGGCCATGTTGATTAAAAATTATAATACTTTAAACATTCAAACCAGTTTTACTGTCACTATAAATCAGCTGATTACTTTTCCTATCCACAAGTTAGGCTAGAGTGCGCAGGAACCTCAGAGAAGCAATTGTGAAGGAGCGAAGAGAAAGATTGGAGGTAAAGCTTGACAACCCCACAAAGAACCAGAGCAGAAAACAGAGACAAATTGTGAGCCACAAGAAACTGGAACAAACCTCCCCAACATGAATTTGATTTGGCATGGGGCCTCTGACCCTTTCAGATGCAATCTCTGAAGGTTCTCTTTGTATTTTTCCATTTTACTCCCTGCTCATTACTTCTCCATCCAAATGAGTCCCTGGTGTTTGATTTTAGTGATTTACCTCAAACTGGCAATAAAAGGTGTTTATGTGCCATGTCATTGAGTATATAAGAAACAGTCGGTTATTAGAATTACTAAGAGAATCCTGATTTCTAGAGCAGTGAGGTGTGAATTCCCTGTAGGGAGCTGTGATTACAACCACCCAGGACAATGAAGCATGATTGGAGGAGGGGAGTGAATATTGCCTCAATAAAGCCATTCACAAAAGGAATAAACCTACACAAAGTCAAAGCTGCATCCATGAAACTGAATCAGAACATATTGCATTTACTTGCTCAGAGAGAACTAATGAATATGCAACTGGACTTTCATGGTGTAGTTTCATCAGTGCTTTTAAAACAGTAGCAAAACATCTAGTGCATCTCAGAGAAACATCTGGCACAGGATGGGGTGAGAGGGCTGCCACAGCTCATTCTGGAATTCTACCTGAGGTTGTGCTGAGCTATAAACAATGAAGTCATGCTCACAGAAAAACCTGATAAAAGTTAGCAGTGGGCAGATGAAATTGGAGACTTTGAAAAGCTGGATAGGCATCTCAATATTGTCATCAATTAGAGGGTCAATGCTAGTATCAATAAGATTTGAAAATCACACGGCAATACTTACATCAACCCTAAAATTCAGCAAGGACTCAAGATTTCTACTTTATTAAAAAAAGAAGAGAAAAAAAAACTTACCTAATGTGAAAACAAGCCATGGCAACAAAAAATAACAGAAATGTTAATAGAAATATAATATAGTTCTCTTCTTAAAAGGCATGGTTCCAAATACTTTTCTTTTTTTTTTTTTTTTTTTTTTTGAGATGGAGTCTTGCTCTGTGGTCCAGGCTGTAGTACAGTGGCATGATCTTGGCTCACTGCAACCTCTGCCTCCTGGGTTCAAGCAAATCTCCTGCCTCAGCCTCCCAAGTAACTGGGACTAAGGTACACACCACCATGCCCGCTAATTTTTGTATTTTTTGTAGAGATGGGGATTCACCATTTTAGCTAGGCTAATCTCAGTCTCCCGACCACATGATCCCACACACTTAGCCTCCCAAAGTGCTGAGATTATAGGCATGAGCCACCATGCCTGCTCTACTTTTGAAAATTTTTCGTCAGAAAATAACTAGTATAAAAATGCCACAGCATGCCCTTGTTCAACCCTCTACATGCCCAGCTCCTTAAACTTAGCTCAAACCTTACCTATGCTGCTCCTTCCCTGAATTATCTCCTATAACCCTTATCTCCACATTCAGCTGGTTGAGTCACTCTTCAAATAATAATAATAATAATAATAATAATAATAATAATAATAATAATGTCTTACTTTGGACACTCCCAGTCTCTAATGGGCCAAAGCCATATTTTCTAAGGGCCTGGCAAAATAACCTACATGTGGTTTAGTGTTTGAAATGTGTGGACTGTAGATCAAATTGCTTTTATTTTTAACCACAAAGAAATGAAATAAAGATTACAGAGGAAACAGAAGCTTTTTGGATTTAGGTTGAAACATTGTTAAGTCAAAATGATGCTTTTTATCCAAAGTCTGCATGTCAGAATGACATTCTCATCTATGATCTATAATTAGAGATGTTTGGAAAAACCAAACTATGTTATGATTCCTTTTGCTATTCTTGTTCTTTTCCCTAAAATGCATTGAACCGATTTTCAAATTTAGTATGATGATTATTGAGATCAACGTGATTTTTAATGGTTTCAAAAACTTCAGGTGTGTTAGGACCACATTCCATTCACTTTCTGTGTATGTGACAGGGTCTCACTCTGTCACCCCAACTGGAGTGCAGTGGTAGGATCACAGCTCACTCCAGCCTTGAACTTCTGAGTTTAAGGGATCCTCCCATCTCAGCCTCCTAAGTGGCAGTGCCCAGCTAATTTTCTTATTTTTATTTTTGTAGAGACAGGGCTCTCACTTTTTTGCCCCAGCTGGTTTCAAACCCCTAGGGTCAAGCAATCCTTCTACCTCGGCCTTCCAAAGTGCTAGGATTACAGGCATGAGCCACCACATCAGGCCCGTTGACATCATACGTATTTATTGCGCCTCCACACCTTGAGCAGAAGGCTGGATAGAATGGCTAGTATTTGCGCAGCTCCGCAGACTGTACAAAGCTCTTCCCCAGACACCCTCTTCTGTGACCCTCATCGCCACTTTGAAAGGTAGGTAAAGCAGCTGTCATCAGTGACATTTTACAGAGTAGGAAAATAAAAAGAGATTCAATAACTTGGCCATTGTCACAGGATCTATTAACAATAGAAAGAGAATCCCAGCCATGTTGTAGCAGCTCACACTTATAATCCCAGCACTCTAGGAGGCCAAGGTGGGTGGATCACTTAAGCTCAGGAGTTTTAGACCAGCCTGGCCTACATGGTGAAACCCTGTCTCTACTAAAAAACACAAAAATTAGCCGGGCACCATGGTGCACACCTGTAATCCCAGTTACTCAGGAGGCTGAGGCAGGAGAATCACTTGAACCTGAGAAGTGGAGGTTGCAGTGAGCCGAGATCATGCCATTGCACTCCAGCCTGGGCAACAAGAGTGAAACTCCGTCTCAAAAAAAGAAAAGAAAGAGAATCAAAATCTCAGTCAATAGTGCACTTTCCATTTTGTTGCTGGAGTGTCCAAATTTTTAGGATTTTAAGTGATTGATTTCTAAGAATTCTAGGAATTCATGACTTTATTGTTTTCACGTTGAAGATGTTTTGACTTGATAATTTATAGTGATGTTACCTCTTACTGACGGCTCACTTAGTGCTTCTTAGGCCTGTTGTGCAGCTGTTTGACAACATTGCTTTATCACTTTCCCTAAGCTGTCGAACATCCTGCAAACCTATTTCTTGCCATGCACATGCATGAATGGTTGACTAGATTCTATGTGCAAAAGAAGCTAAATAATGAAACATGGCATACAAAGAAGGTCAAATATAGCCAAACCAAATTATACCGCATTATATGCACACTGTCGACTCTGTTCATTTTAATTGTTTTCCAACATTAATGTACAGCATAAAGGTCATTATGGACAGGAGTCATACTTAGCAATCTCTAAAAACTGGTTTGCCTGCATTCCTCAAAAATGATAGCTACCTGAAAGTTGTCAGTCTATGGGTGGAGACTGCTTCTGAGAGAACAAGGAGAAAAAGGATGACAGGAAGGAGGAGATGATGTTGGAGTGGGTATTAACTCCTCATTTTCCAGTTTTCTCTTAGAGTTCTGTAACTTAAGGAGGCTGGTTGCTGGTTCATCCCAAATGAACAGTAGGTAATTTTTTTTCCTTGTATGATCCTCTCAAAAGCTCAAGAATTCTGAATTCCTTCAGTGGGCTTTGGCTATCAATTTCTGGAACCAATAATAAATTGTTATAGGTTTAAAGAACTATTTGTAAATTATGTGTTACAAGATTTCTACTGAAAATGGTAATTATCCAATTCTCCTAACAAGGGATCACTGTTTGATATTAATTAGTACTTTATACATACTAAGGAAAACATTTTTATTTTGAGATAGCTACAAAGTAATTGATTTTCCTCTGATTTGACTTCTTCCAATCAGTAGAGTTTGACTCTATAAGATATATAACATTAAAAACTGTATATTTAACCATTAATAGCAGGCACTTACCACAGTACCACAGTATTTTTCTTTGTTTTGTACCCTTTGACTTATGCTTAGAGAGGCTAATTTATTGTCAATGCAGCAAGTCAACGCCTGGCTCTACTGAAAATAACATCAACATGACACTTACTAAGACAATGAATCATTACAATGTTCTGCCGTGGGCCAGGTATAGTGGCTCATGCCTGTAATCATAGCACTTTGGGAGGCCAGATCACATGAAGTCAAGGGTTCAAGACCAGCCTGGCCAACATGGCAACACCCCATCTCTACTAAAAATATAAAAATTAGCTGGGCATAGTGGCAGACACCTATAATCCCAGCTACTTGGGAGGCAGAGGCAAGAGAATCACTTGAACCCAAGGGGCGGAGGTTACAGTGAGCCGAGATCACACCACTTCTCTCCAGCCTGGACAAAAGAGTTAAACTCTGTCTCAAAAAAAAAAAAAAAAAAAAAAAAAAAAAGTTCTGCCATGCCATAAAGACAAACTCAAAAGTGCTCATGTTAAATAAATAGCCAAATCATATAAGAGACTTATAAATACCTAAAAACATGAGTTCAGTTTCTCTTACAAGGCCCAGAAGGTGAGTGTGCATACTCTGGCTATTCATGCAGCTAAGCAGAGCAGTGAGCAGGAGGGGAGTTGCCCCATAACCGCACATGTGCAGACTTGATGGAGTAAAGCCAGCTAGCAAACCAGAAGAACTGGCTGGCACCTGCATGTACTAAAGTCATCCTCCCTCTGAACTCTGGAAACAGTTCATCTCTCCTATGGCACTTTGGCTTTCCACCTCCTATTGCAGCAATTAGCAAGGACATCTTAGGTCTTGTGCTAGATTTTAAGAGCCTTGGAGGCAGGACCCATGTCTAATTCATGTCCATGTCCCCAGCACCTAGCCCAATATCTTGCCCCAATTTGTGATGAGTGAATATTTGTTGACAGATTGAAGCCTCAAGGGCCTGGTGCTCCTCTTCCAGAGCCTCTCCCAGGTTCTCACTTTTGCCAGTTGGAAGTGAGAAGAATACAGAATCCCTGTAGTACTACACAAATTGCGAGCATCTTTCTAAATGAAGCATGCAGTTAGATAAAGGTAAGCTGTGTCTCCGTTTGTTCACTCTTGTCTTCTCTCTTTCCCTTATAAAGAGAAAGAGGAGGGTAAAAGTCCTCTTCTCAAGATCTGGGTTCCTGTGGACATCAAGGAAGCCAGAAGCACTGAGTGAACAAAGAAGGATGTTTTTGTGGTTCCCAAGTCTCTAAATGATTGGCAGAGTGACTCAGGCAATATTAAGTGTAGGGCTCATTTCATTTCTATTATGAATCTTCCTGTATACTAGTTTCTGAGTTTCATAATTTATCCATGCTGTTTTCTCAAAATTGTAGTCATAAATGGCCAAATTCTGGTCTTTAATGCATACTCACTATTGCTATTACATTAATCAAGAGCTGTGTTCATGCATTTAACTACTGAATTTACTGCCATGGAATATTTCTTAACTTGATGCTACAGTTGTACCTGCCTTTTGTTGTTGAAGTAGGACAAATGGTTCCAGTACAGAAAATATCAAGAAACAAACAAACAAAAAAAAACTCAAAACCTAAAGCCATGCTCCATTATTTTAAAAACAAATTTACAATTCATCCACAGGCTAAGCTGAAATATACCTTTTGTATTGTACTTTCCTTAGATCCTAGGAATTAAGAACAAAGATAATTTCTGAGTGTTCTGGAAAAACTCACTTTAAGGATAGCAAACACTTGACAGATACTTCTTATCAACCTTTTCAGCTGAACCTCAAAATTATTCTCAACACAGTGCTCCAAGAATCCACTATTTAAAAATTTGCTTTGATGATTAAGTTAAAATCTCTCTGCACCTTTGCTCTAGATTTGATCTCAATTTTTTGTTTTTTGTTTTTTGAATCAGGAACACTTGTGAAGTCTAAGATCCTTGTATCCAGAAAAATTCACATATGTGAAAAACTATTCTCATACTAGAAATTTTTACAGGATTTTAGGTAGTTTGGGCAATTCTGAAGTTTGTCAATTAATCATCTTTAGATTCGTTAACTCATGAGAAAAACCTCTGCACTAGACCATGTGTTTTCTTTCTTTATGTTTTTCTTTGAAACAGAGTCTCACTCTGTTGTTCATGCTGGAGTGCCGTGGCACAATCTTGGCTCACTGCAACCTCTGCCACATGGGTTCCCAAATAGTTGGGACTACAGGTGCGTGCCACTATGCCTGGCTAATTTTTGTATTTTCAGTAGAGACAGGGTTTCACCATCATTGGCCAGGCTGTAGACCATGTGTTTTTCTAAGAAAAACCACAAAATTCTGGAAAGTCTAAATCAAAACAACTGCTTGATTTCTTTCTTCCCTCCCCAGATTTCCCCTCTCATTCCCTTCTCCCTCAAAATATACCTGTTTATATATCCACAGAGATATAAGCATAAACATCTAAGATTTATAGCAATTTCTTTCTCAGTGGTGACCAGCCAAAGAACAAGTCAAACTCTCCAAAAGTAGGTGAGAGTTGCTTACCATTGATATTCTTTGAGGGGTCTCCCACCATCGCATCAGAAGTAGAGGGAATCATGTGGGTGGACAACACATGTTTGTGATGTTACAGTGGCAATTGTGAATGAGCTGGTAAATATTATTCATGTATAACAAAGGACTTCTTTTTTGTTGTTGTTTAAATGCTATCTTAAAATATTTTTAAATGCAAAGCAAGTGTTACCTTGGGTCTAGATTTATCATTCAAAAGTATAGCAAGTGTACCAAGAAAATTCAACTGTTTTCATCTTGAGACTTTCATATGACCTTGGACCATGTCCTTGATTTGAAGGTGCTAATTAACCCATTGATAATTTATAGGCTAACAAGAAGCTGGGGCTCTATAGACAAGCAGATGCCATATTGTTGTATTGTTAGAATGTAAGCCCTGCCAAAAAAGATCAAGCAAATATGGGTGCTCTTACTCATTACTAGTTTTTTGGTCATAGGGTTCTATAAAGATTCATCCCATTAAATTTCACATAGGATGCAATACTAAGGTATAGGTTCATATTACAAATCTTGAGACTATTATTAATGTATGTCCTAGATAATATTCTATTTTTCTTATTTTTCTTTCCCTTCTAACTGGTGTTCCTTCTCCCTCCTCATTCCAATTCTTTTTTGTAAATTCTTCTTCTGTTCTGATCAGATGATCTTTTTTTCATATTACCTTTCAGGAAGGCAATACAAATAATATTGTGGCAGTGGCAAACTCACTATCACTACCAGACTTCCCCGTCAGTCAGTCACTTACGGCCTCTTCTTCCCCTTGAAACTGTCTCTATTGCCTGACAGGGCATTCCTACAACAAAGAGGGATAGATAAAAGACAACCCAGGAATTTTTAACCCAGAGATGTTTTAAAAATTAAATGAGATTCTAGATAGATTTTGAAACAATCCCAGTAGACAGCATAGTTTTGAAATCCAAGAGGTTATCATTTGAAAGAGCCAGATATTTTTGAGAAAGAGAGAAGATAGCTTATTAAATTTATATTTATTTCTATGTTTGACAATTCAGGAACAAAATCTTAATTAGCAGGCAAAGGTTTATACATAAACAATAGAGTTGAAAACAAAGCAGAAAGATTAAAGGGCAATTTGCCTGTCCAAAATGAGATAAAATTGGAAGGATATGGCATAAGAATAGACATATAGTTCAGTGGAACAGAACTGAGTGTACAGAAATAAACATATATTCATGTCCAATTGATGATTGATAAGAGTGCCAAGTTCATTCAATGGGAAAAAAGAATTTCTTCAACAAATGATGCTGGGGCAACTGACTTTCTACATGCAAAGAAATGAAGTTGGACTTCTACCTCACACAATACTCAAAAATTACTCATACAGTACTCAAAATGGATCAACAACTCAATATAAAAGCTAAAATCACAAAACTTTTAGAAGAAAACATAGGGATAAATATTCATGACCTGGATTTGCCAAAACATTCTTCAATATGACGTCAAAAGCATAAGCAAAAATAATAGAAATAAGTAAATTGGACTCCCTCAAAATTAAAATACTTTTGTGCAACAAAGAACATTATCAAGAAAATGCACACAAACTACAGAATGGGAGAAAATATTTTCAAATCTTATATCTGATGAGTTTAATATCCAGGATATTTTTAAACACCTAAAACACAACCAAAAAAAAAAAAGAAAGAAAGAAAGAAAGAAAAGAAAAGAAAAGAAAAGAAAAAGAAAGAAAGAAAGAGAAAGGAAAACAACCCAATTTAAAAATGGGGCAAGGACCTGAATAGATATTTCTCCAAACAAGATAGACAAATGGTCAATAAATATGTCAGAAGATGTTCAACATCCTCTGGCAGTAGGGGAAGGAAAATTGAAACCACAATAAGATACTATTTCACATCTACTAGCATGGCAATAGTTTAAAAAACGGAAAACAAGTGTTAGTGAGGATATGGAAGAATTAAAACTCTCATACATTGCTGGTGGGAATGTAAAATAGTGCAGCTGCTATGGAAAGTAGTTTGGCAGTTCCTCAAAAAGTTAAACATAGAGTTACCATAAGACTCGGCAATTTAGCTTTAGGTACAATCACCCCAAAAATTGAAAACAGAAATTCAAACAGATATTTACGTGTTGTATTCATTGCAGTATTATTTACAATAACCTAAAGGTAGAAACAACCCAAATGACCATCAATAGATGGAAGTGAATATATATTGGATATATATGTGTGTGTATGTATGTATGTGTGTATGTGTGTGTGTGTGTGTGTGTGTATACATATGTGTGTGTGTGTGTGTGTGTGTGTGTATTCTCGGAGGCATATATTCATATATATATGAGGTATATATACACACACACATAGATATCCCATATGGGATACATATGAAATATTTTTCAGGCATAAGAAAGAATGAAGTTGTGATACATGCTACAACATAAATAAACCTTGAGAACATTAAGCTAGGTAAAAGAAGCCAGATAAAAAGGGACAAATATTGTTTGATTCCATTTATGTGAAATATCTAGAACAGGTAAATTTATAGATACAGACAGGATATCAGATGCTGCTGGGTCCTAGGGTCATAAGTAATGGGGAGTTATTGTTTGAGGGCAACAGAGTTTTTCTTCAGAATGATGATGAGGTTTAAGAAGCAGATCATGGTCATGGTTCCACAATGGTGTGAATATAATTAATGCCACTGGATTAGAAAATGTTAAAATGGCAAATATCATGTTATATAACAGTATATATAGCAGTGTGGTTGTGACATAGAAGACACAAAGTCTCATTACTTATCCATCATCTCTCAGATGCCAGCTTGGATGGATATCAATGATCAAAGGCCAGTGGAGACTGCAACTCTCCCTGGAAGCCAAAGTACACGAATGCCTGCATAATGGACCAGACTCCTCTCCCTGATGCCAAGTCCTTCTCCCCTGATGTTCTGACAATACATCATGCTTTCTCCTCTACTTTAGGAGAGGATAGAAAGGAGTGGGTGAGGCAAAACCTAAATTTAACTGAGCATCAAAAATACTCTAAAATGCTAAAAATGCAAAAGGAGAAAATCTAAATCTCCTCCCTGGAAAGTACTAAACCATTCCAGCATCCCTAGTTTATGCAGTAAGCATTGAGCAAAGCCTAGTCTGGCAGAAAAATGTTGTAAAAGAGCTGCTAAGAGTTTTTAAAAGGCAAGTTCCTCACTTTTTGCTTTGTATATAGGAATATTGTGAATAATAATATACATCTTAGTAGGCTTGTGAGGTTTTAAGAACCCAGAAAGGGAGAGGTAGGGGGGATCAAATTGTTCCTTCAAGAGCCAAGACTTGACTATGTCTCATTTATTGCCAGTTTGACCTTGACAAACTGGGGCTCAAAGGTGGGGCCATGACTCTGCAGAAAGGAAGGCTTTGGGGAGAGGACCAAGAGAGTCATGCGCTACCTTTCTGTTAAAACTGCTGTTCCTCTTTTCTTTTTCCCTTTTAAGAAAGCTGTTCTTACCTTCATGTCTGAGTCACCTAGGAAACCTTGAATCAAAGGAGACCCTTCAGGAAAACAGTGCTCCTAGCTGAGAAAAGAGAGAATTTTACCTAATAACTATGTTTCCTACCTAACACTTTAATGCCAGGTGCAGAAGATGGGACGATCCCATATTCATGTACTGCTGAAACTGCCTTTGCAAAATTTACAGCAGTGAGAAAAGTATGATGGTGAAAGAGATCTGTTCCAACCAACCCCCATCTTGCCTTTAACTTCTAAACTGCACGCAGTCGTTCCTGGTCATGGGCCAAGTTAACTTTGGGAGAAAATGTTTATCATTTAAGTAACAGCCCTTCTCAAAAACTAAACCTTTGTAAAGCTAATGAAAGACCACCAGGTTAGGAAGATGAGGGGAGCTAATATTCTAAGATGTCAACTTAAATAATTACCAGTCATTATCCCAAAAGTCCTAAGACTTACAACTTCCCCAACTACTCCTGCAGATAACATCACTACTGTGGAACCTAAGATTGGCCTCTTGAGAGGTCTTTTCAGATTTTTGCATTTCTCACTATCAATGGCTCCACCTGGACCTGCCGGTTATTTCTGTGAACCCACCCAGAAGTGACTCAGCACATAAGAGGACAATTTTCAACATCCCTGCGATGGCACCACCAGCCAATCAGCAGCACCCACTCCCTAGCAACATCCCCTCCTCTAAGCTATCCTTGATAGCCTTGGGACTTTTCAGGGAGGCTGATTTGACTAATAATAAAACTCTCGTCTCTGGTTCAGTGGGCTCTAAGTGAATTAAACTGTTTCTCTATTGCGATTCTCCTTTCTTCATAAATCAGCTCTTTCTGAGCAGTGGGCAAAATGAACCCACTGGACAGCGACCCTCTCTCATATGTGGGGTACGCATTTGGAGAAAAGAGATCCTGGACAGATACCTCAGTTCCATTTTCTCAAGTGAATGCCTGGATTGGGTGGGAGGGCGTATTCATCATGTTTTTCACAGGGAGACAGACATTTAACATGGAGTTAAGTGTGCGGAAATAAAACTCTGTGAAAACCAAGCATTTTCTTTTTAGCGTTTTGCTCATTGTCCTGCAACCTTTTACATACTGAATCACTTGGCATTTGTCTCCTCGGTGGAAAGATAGGTGTATCTGAGAATATGAGCCAATTTAGTCTATAAATAGATCTTGAAACTTAGAACAAAAACAATAGTTTTGAAAGCTAAGATGGTTTTGATTTGCAAGAATCAAGCCTTTTTAAAATAGAATAAAGGTTTTTAAGTGCCAGAAGTTTGGCTTTAAACATAAAGAGCCAAAACTCTGACAGACATGGGAGCGGAGCTGGAAAGATGATTGTCTCTCCAGTGCTTCCAACCCGTCAGAGAGAAAAGATTTTTGGGTACTGAAGAAAAATGTTTGGACATGGAAAAAAGTAATTAAGTTAGTTAGCTCCTTCTAAGGTTCTCCAATAAAGAGGGTCCTGCACTGGCCCCCTAAAAAGGGCTGAGCCTAGAGTATGGAAACATAGAAAAGCCAGGTAAGTTTGTGAGTATCTCAGAACAGAGATGTGTGCCTCCCTTCCCAAAATGCAGCCCCGAGAGGCTTCAAAATTCATGAAGGAGGCCCTTCATCCAGCATGGTGAGGACTAAACTCTGGCTTTTTTATATTTTTTTCTCTTACCCAAATTCTTATCTAAGGGATCTGGGGAGTCATGTCCTACAAACCATAAAATCTCATTAAATGGATTTTTAGGAACCCTATATAATGTGGCTTACTTTCCAGTCTGACTGTAGTATAGCATCACATGATGATAGCAGATCCTGAAGGAAATAAAAATATTTTACCCTGAAATGTATTTTTTTTTTACATATTTTGAAATGTCTGTTGCAAGGCCAGGAGATTAAGGTAGGGAAATTTGCATCTGTAAAGAATCTTCATTCATGCAGCCATGCTTCTCTCTGTTCTATGACTTTCCTGGGTTTAGGAGAGATTGAGAGTCTGAAGTGTTCAAAAGTGTGAAAAGAAACATTTACCATCTATTCTCCCAGGGTTGCCTCTTATGAAGCTTTATCTACACAATAAGAACCTTGGTCTCCACAACCCCATTATCTTAACTCAGGCATTCTTTTCTACTGATTTCAAGACTTCAGACAGTTCTCAACCGTCAACTGACTTATCCCTAAAACCAACTTGTGACTTACAAGCACACCCTGCCCACTTTTGAGATGTTCTGCGTTTTAGGGCTGAACTAAATATGTCTTCCAGGTATTCATCAATGATACTACCTGCAATTCCTACCTCCCTGAAACGTATAAAACCAAACAGTAATCTGATCACCTCAAGGACACTTTCTCAGCATCTCTTGAGATTTGTATCCCTGGCCCACGGTCACTCACATTGGCTCAGAATAAACGTCTTTAAATATATTTTGGCAGAATTTGGTATTTCCATCATCAATGACATAGGAACAGTAAAATGTCCATTGTTGATTCAGCAAGCTAGACAATGAGCCTACAGCCGACTAGCAAAGTCATGGGTATCCCTAGAGCGTTTTAAGAAAAGCAGTTCCCTAGACCTCTAAAAGGAAGTCTGTCAGGTTGAGAGTGGTCCTGCATTTCGAGAGAGGAAACTTCAGAGCACTAGGACTTGGCAACCAGGAACCTGGGAAATCAAAAACCAACCAACCAACCACGAGGACCAGAGGACACACAAAGACCAAAGAATGCTCACAGAGCAGACCTTTGCACTTCACTACTAATGCAGTGGTCCTGATATAAACCTCCTGGAACTCAAACACAACCCAACAAAACCCAACACGACCCAATAAGGGGAAGCAAAACAAACCTCAAACTGACAAAGTATATTAACAAATACTTGGTCATGACTTTGACCAAGTTCACCTGGATAAGAGCAAATTTAGTTTTCTGCTATCTGATGAAAATGGCAACTCATGAAAAAAAAAAAAACACTCAGATTTCATGGAAAAATTAAAATTAAGTATGGACTTTACAAATTCAAGTTTTTCCATTTGAAATTTCCGCCAATTACATGTACATTTTTTCTTTCATTTATTTATTATTTTTTTAAGAGACAGGGTTTCTCTATGTTGCCCAGGCTGTTCTCGAACTCCTAGGCTCAAGCGATCCTCCCACCTCAGCCTCCCAAGTGCTGGGATTGCAAGTGTGAGCCACTATGCCCAGCCTACATGTACTCTCTAATCCTAATTATATTTCAGCCCTGGGATTAAAATTCAGATTATTTTGGTCTGCCTTTTGTAGTTATACTTGCAATCTCTTGGTTTACTTCCCCTAACAGTTAATCATGTCTGTTACATGATTGATTTCACCAATTCAGTTTTATAAAGTGTTGCCCAAACTACAAGAGTTACCCAGAAATTGCAATTTTGATTTGGGATTTTTTGGGTAAAGATGCTGGAAAATAGCTGAACAAAGATGCTTTGTGGATAAGCAAAAAACCAGGGGGCAGAAAGCTCATCCCCGGTTTTCTGCAGTCATGACTAGTCTTAAGCTTAAGGAGAGAAGCTACAATACTTGTTTTTTCTTTTGATTTTTAAGCCTTGCAGTCGTGCCTGTGACAATAAATTACATATTATAGGTGCTCAGTTAATCGTCATATATAGTCTGGGTGTGGTGGTTCACACCTGTAATCCCAACACTTTGGGAGGCTGAGGCGGATGGATCACTTGAGGTCAGAAGTTCAAGACCAGCCTGGCCAACATGGTGGAACCTGTCTCTACCAAAAATACAAAAATTGGCTGTGCATGGTGACGAGTTCCTGTAGTCCCAGCTACTCAGAAGGCTGAGATAGGAGAATCACTGGAACCCAGGAAGTGGAGGTTACAGTAAGCCAAGATTGTGCCACTGCACTCCAGCCTGGGTGACAGAACAAGACTGTGTCTCAAAAAAAAAAAGTTAAATGTAGACTTTGTGTTAAAGAAATTGAATTTAAATAAATTGGGACAAGTATGACTTGTTTTCACTGTTTTTTGTGTTCTGTCACTCAAACAGTATGTGTGAATGATTTACCTTCTCCAACCTCACCAAATGGGTAAATGGCTAGGTACAGATATGTGGGGCATGAAGCTTAAATACTGAATATAAATATAATGTTTTCAGTGACTTTGCTTTACTCTTAACAATCTGCAAGGGGCCTCTATATTCTAACTGTAGAACTGGTTCCTTGAAGTTCTTTTAGTCCTTGATCCCTTAAATCTTGCTGAGTGTCCTGTGAAGTTGTGGATGTTGTAGTAAGTAAAAAGAGCAGACAGCCTTTAGGGCACCTGCATTCAAGGCCTGCTTTCCTAAGAATCTGACCTTGAGAAAGTTACTCAATCTCTTTAAGCTTTAAGTTTTTTATCTATAAAATGAAAAAAAATTACTACTTCATTAGGTTGCTGTCTACATTAGATTAAATTTAAAATTTTTTAAGTGCTTAGCACTTTAATCTGTAAAGTACATGGCAGGGCAAGCATTCAAGAGCTGGTAGCTATAGATGGTATTATTATGCAAAAATAAAATGATTAGTTGCTATGTAAGTGTCTCAGAGATGAAGATTTTGCTTCTCTACCTCTCCTGGGTAGATGTGAAACAAAGGCATTTCCCCCCCAGTTGTCATGTATTTATCATATGATACACATCTACACATATCCTATACTATAACTAAAATTGATGCATTTTATATTCCAGATAATTAAGTGTCCCTAAAGCTACTCAAATATCATTATGCAACATACTGTCATCAGGCAGGGTCATTAATTCAGCACACTTTTGTCCATCTGTCTGTGGACATCACACTTTTGTTCATCTTTCTGCTGTGTGTCACGGGTAAGCACACAGAAGCCCTGTTGTCTAGTGGCTTCAAATAAAATAATATACTAGTAAACAAAGAAATATTTCAATAAACACTAAGTGAACAAGCAAATTTAAAAACTAAACAAGTAGAAAGCATATTAGCGTGTATAAGCTTAGGGCTCAGCAAAGGGACGTTATCTTCTAAATAGGTCAGCCTGCAAGAAATAAAAACATCTTAACATTTCCCCAGCTGGTATAGAAAATATGCAAGGAGCAAAACACATGTGATTTGACTCTACTGAACTCCCTTTAATCCCTATATTTCTGTTCCAAATATGATGTGGACATTCAAGAAACACAAAGAATTATTAAAGAGTCAGACATGCTGCTATAATACTAATTATCTGGGAATACATGTGCATATTGGCTTGTATTTTTTTTCTGAGAAATTATTGAAACTATGTTAAGCATTATACCAATATGAAGTATTATTATTTTTCTTATTTCACAAAATTCAGCAATCTATATGCACATGCCAGGGGCTAAGAATGTTTTTACAATCCAGAAACAGACACAGATGCTATTATTGCCTGCTTCTTTGCATATGTATCTCTGAGGTTGGCCTCATTTCTTAAATGTGGCAGCACATAATGACAGAGAAACAATTTTAAAAGTGAAATTCATTGGCTCTTCCAGATGTTCTCATTAGGTGACACCAAACAATGAAGTGATTGATTAACTGAATCTTTCCTTTCTACTTGAATTTTTGGCACTGTGTAACACACACTTAAATTTGAGCCAACAATTTGTAACATCAGCCTTGTATTCTTTCCATGAATTTAAGGTTATCCATACATACTAAAATAGTACTATCAATGCCTCCATTTGGTTACTTATTGGGGACATAAAGACCATGATATAATGAAAAGGCTGTATTTTTCATCTTTTCTTGGTAAATTGGTGTGTCTCTTTGGCTTAATATCCTCACCATATTCTGGCAACCCAAACAAGAAAACTGATTCATCTCTGTCACCTCTTTCCCCCACACTCCTCCCTATAGTGGTTTTGGGCTCCATCCCCATTTTACCATTTTTGAATATAATTTCCTAGTTTAAAATCTCATAATCTCTATCTTGGACTTTTGCCTTGGTTTCATAATTTTAAGAAGCAGTTCACTGTAGCATTTAAGAGTACATAGTCTGCAATCAGACAGGATGAAATCAAACCTGAGTCCACCACTTATTTACTATGGAACCAGTATAACTCTCCCATCTAAAAAACAGGATTAACAGGATCTACCTTGGATAAAGAAAAGGTGATACATTCATAGCATGGAATACTATGCAGCCATACAAACAGCATGAGATCATGTCCTTTGCAGGAACATGGATGGAGCAGGAGGCCATTATCCTTAGCAAACTAACGCAGGAACAGAAAACCCAGTAGTGCATGTTCTCACTTTTAAGTGGAAGCTAAATTATGAGAACCCCTGGACACAAAGTGGGAAACAACAGACACTGGGGCCTACTTCAGAGTAGAGGGTAAGAGGAGGGAGAGGAGAAGTAAAAATAACTACTGGGTGCTCAGCTTAGTACCTGGAGGCCAAAATAATCTGTACAACAAGCCTATGTGGCATGAGTTTACCCATATAACAAACCTGCACACATATCCCTGAACCTAAAATAAAAGTTAAAAAACTTAAGATCTACCTCTTACCATTACTGTGAGTAGTAAATATGTGTCAAATACTTTGAATGTACTTAGCAAGTAAATACAGGGAAATGGTAGCAATTAAATTATCTTCTTTTGTTGCCATCATCCCCATTCAATCATCTTTCCAAAATGAATTCAACTGTGTTTTCCAACTAAGAAACTTGCAAGGACTCCTTGCTACCTATAAATAATGCTGTTCAAACTTGTCAGCTCCTTCTCTTCTCCTAATGCGTTACCTGTTCTTCAGCCACATTGGACCTGACCATATTTTACATACCCACAGGCTTCAAGTCTCCTAGATTTGCTCACATGATTCCTTTTGATTAAAATATCCTTTCTTTTCCTCTAACTAGTCATAGTCCATGCATCACACAAAGCCCAGTTCATATATCAAGTTCTTGGTGAAATCTTCCCTAAAATAACCCACGCAGAAAGCATTATGCCTATGTGTGTTCTTTCACGGATTTTTGCTCAATATTGGTATAAGACTCTCTGTTGTAAGACAGTAACATTACTTGCTTGTGAAATTGCTTTTTCCCTTAGGTTTTGTGTTCCTTGGGGACAAAGATTATGTCTTAATGATCTTTGTATCTGGACCGCCTAGCATGCTGCGTGACATAAACTAGAAGCCAAATATTTATGAGAAAATCAAAAGAGGGTTAGCATAATACTGTAAATAATATTATGAATAACAATCCCTTATCAGAAATCTTTTCTTTCACAAGATTCACATTGAGTCCTAATTCCTTCAGGAAACCTTTCCATCTGCCTCAGCTCAAATGGCTTCCCTGACTTTGAACTTTTCTACTATTTATTCTATCTGCCATATATAATATATTGCATTATCATTTCAATTTCTTTTCATGTATCTGTAATTCAGATGTCAGCTAGATCCTGTCTGCCCATTAAGATCTAAGTACATCTCAAACCTTACTCCTTGACATACCACCAGATTCCAATGAATTCCTGGGGGAGTTTTGTGCTCACAGTCATCTCTGACTCTGAAACCCTTCTTCTGTGGGATTAATTCAGATGTGGGTCATCTTTCTCTCCTATGCATGCTGTTTCTATTATGCTGCTGTTCCAGTTCTGCCTCTGGTCAATCCAGAAGTGGAACTCAGCCCCTGTCCTGAAGTCTACAAAACAAACCCAACCAAATAAGCAAATAAACCCCACTCACGTAAGATGTTACGTAAATGACAAACTTAACCAAAAGTTTCAAAAACAGAAGAGATTTACATCACAGTTATAAAAATGCCTAGTCAGTTGCTATTTGGTACCATACTGATTCAGAAATATGTACATATATCCTATAACAAATAAATGTGTATGCCTTGTAGTCACAGATCTGGATTGAACAGTCATTACTAAATAACTGAAGACAGAGCAAGGGTCTACTTCATAGCACTTCAAAAAGGGTAACACGATATTGAAATCTGGAGATTTCTATTGAGGGTCTCACAGGCCATTTCACACTTTGCAGCACTCATCTTTACTTCACCGGTTTCTCTCTGTCTCCTCTCACCCATCCCTATCTGTCACCCTCAATTCCTCCCCCTTCCCTTCTGGAGCACGTACTAGAAACTCCCATTGTTTTTCATTCTGTTTGATGGAGCAATTTAATTCCTTCCAGGTTCTAATCTCAAAATCAGCATCAGCCTTATATTTGCATATGCAAATGCATCAATGTGCTCACCAAATTAAAATGGTGCCTCATCTAGTAGGATTTATTCTTCTTAGAAAACTGATGTTTTAACCAAAGATTTGTTTTTCCTCTGAACATAAGTCTGCTTAATTCTGCTCATTAATTTTAAATCCCTTTAGGCTCAAGCTAACCTTTGATTTCTCAAAATGCAGTTTTTATATTTTTTTTGGTTTTTTTGGTTTGTTTTGTTGAGAAGGAGTCTCATGCTGTCCCCAGGCTGGAGTGCAGTGGCCTCCCTTTTACTCACTGCAACTTCTGCCTCCTGGACTCAAGTGATTCTCCTGCCTCAGCCTCCTGAGTAGCCGGGACTACAGGCACATGCCACCATGCCTGGTTGCTTTTTGTATTTTTGGTAGAGATGGAGTTTCACTATGTTGGACAGACTGGTGTTGAACGCCTGACCTCAGGTGATCTGTCTGCCTCAGCCTCCCAAAGTGCTGGGATTACAGGCATGAGCCACCACACCAGGCCAAAATGTAGTATCTTCAAAATTATTCATTCATCTACTTGATAAATATTTTTTGAGCAAATATATTGACCATCTTGTACATGGTATACAAAGTGAGCAATTGCCATTCTGTCTTCAAGATGTTCCCAGTAGGAGGGTCTACACATACTGAACAAAGAATCACATTGTCTTGTGGTAAGGGCCTTAAGACTGAAGATCAGACCAGATTTTGTAGAACTAAAGAGAAGGAAGCCTCACTATAGTTTTCAACCTTGTGTTCATGCCAACATTTGTGAGGCCTATCACATTTGCCAAACAAGAACAGTCATTTCTTACAGAGATTCTTACCCTCAGTGGAAACCAGAGGGGTGGAAAAAGACACATTCTTCCTCAAAGGATGTAACAGAAATGGGCTGGAGCGTAACACAGAATTTTCACAAAGACCAGTGATTAAGTTGCTCGAGGAGTGTGCCCTGTGAGAATCAGTGGTGTAAAAACCTTTGAGATACCATTAAATTTGAACACAATTTTTCAGAAATATCTGTATTCCATAAAGAGAGGTACATAGGATGTATTTGTACGTGTGAACATATATACCAGCAACTAGTGAATATATCTGTGTGGCTATCGCTGTGCTGCTTGCTTAACTCACTAGAAGAAAGGAGTAAACAGCTTGGGGCATATCTGTTTCAGATGGCAATATAATGAGGTCTCCAGGGTCTAGAGCTAGAAATAACTAGAGATTTTGCTTTTGAGAATATACTAAGTTACTGTGAATTGGTTTTGCTTTATGTAAGGCTCAGAATGAGATTTAAAAAAAAAAAAAAACAATCATTTTATAGCGATTTTTTTCCCAAATGGGAGTATAGTCTCTCAGCTATTTTTAGGTCATTGTTTTAAATTCCAAATACTGTTTTATTGATGTCTTTTTCGAGAAGAACCAGACATACACTGAAAGTTATTTATTAAATCCTTTCTCAGAAAAAGCAACATGTATATATTCGTCAGAGAGTAACTTAACGTTCAGATTGAAATCAACCGGTACAACCATTTAAGAGCCTGGAGCAAAAGTTTGTCTTTCTTTTTAGATTATCTTTCTCTGCTTTCTAAAGTAGACCTACACAAAGGCTAGAGAAGAAATCGCAATTCAAATATGGACCATCACTTGGTCATTCAAAGAGGGAACAAGACACAAACAGAAAAGACCCAGATACTTTTGCTTGAAATAAAAAAATAAATAAATAAATAAATAAGAAAGAAAAAATCTGGCAGCTCTTCTACAAGCTCATGGAGCATGTCTCTGCAGAGGACCACTCCGCTCCTCTGCTTGGGCTTCAAACCAACCACCTGCAGGTGGTAACTCAAAGAAAAATAAGCACCTGGTTAAATCTATCAGAACACGTATTGACAGTTACTGATTTATGCATATTCATTCTTACATAGCCAAAAGGCATACTAAAATTTTTATTATAAATACTAATAATTGCTCTCAAGTATGCAGCCCCTTCAGGCTATGTAATACATGGATAGTAAAGTGAAGAATTGGAACAATTTTCTTAGCAGCTCAGATCATTGCAGTGATTTTTTTTGTGCTATATCCAGAAGAAAAGAGGGAAAAGAAAATATAACCTTGTTATTCTGTCTGCCTAGACTGTTCTCCCCAGAAATATGCATGATTTGCTTCCTTCTATCTGTCAAATCTTCTCAACTATCAGCTTCTCAGTAAGGATTTTCCCAAACAGGGGAAATTCCAACCTCCCCGTCTGTGGCACTCTCAGCCTTCCTTGATTTCTTTCTTTCCATAGCTCTTACATTTTCTAATACACTACATGATATACATATTTGTTTATGCTGGTTTCTTTTTTCCAATAGAAATAAAATTAGGAATTTATGTTTCTTTCATTCTTCTGCTCTATCTCCAGATCCCTAGCTCATAGTAGGTGCTCAAGAAACATGAGTACTATAAATGAATGCATGGAAGGAATGATTGGTGCATCTTAGTTGAGTAAAGTTGCTGTGCCACTTGGTAGGGCTCAAATCTGTGGGCTTCTTTCATCTTCATTCTGCACAAAATATTTAACTACCTGTGTCTAGTTACACTTATCTATGAATTCCTGTGAACTGCCTCTAGGGTAACATACCTTCTTACTGTAACAGATAATTCAGTAGATGAGATTTTCAGAGTAAGTTGGCAGAGTGAAACCATCACAGATTCTCTCCCAGCACAACTAAAGAAACTTAAAAATTTAAGGTAAAATGACATAAAAAATAAATCAGTAGTCATCAAACCAAGGAAGGAATACAGCTTCTGCTCACTTTATGAGAAGCATGATCTCTATCCAGAATGTGACTCTTATAACGATAGCTACTCACTCCATAATGGTAAGAAACCAACCTATTCAATTTACCACCAGGTGTCTGGCTCATTCTCCTGAAGAATGGAGCCATACTGGGAGCTCAGCATTGGCCTGTGCCATAGGTGGGTTTGACACTAATCAACAGTGGTAGCCAGATTAGTCTTGGGAAGGGGAAGTCCATGCTGTTGACCCTATGCATAGCATACATACGTGTAATACTTCCAATGCAGGAAGAAGACTAAAGACACCCAAGCCCAAAGAAAAGAAAAGTAAAAACCCACCAGTATCTCTCCAGAATCAGTAAAAAAAAAAATCTTCAGAGCTCACTATTTTTGTCTTTTGTTGTTGTTTTTCCTAGCTGAAAACAAAGCTGCAGACAGAACGTGGTCTATTCACAATCACCTAGAGCTAATTATAGCCAACAAAATATATGTATCTAACAAAACAGAAGATCAAAACCAAAAACATATATAAACAGAAAAGGAATAAAATAAGTTCCCCTCATGGTGTGAGAGCCCAAGGCGAGAAGCCACAAAGGACCAGAATTGCAGTGCTACTCTCTTCCAGCAAATGATGATGTTGTGGGTTGAGCCCACAAGTTTCACCTGTTTTTTTTCTTTTTTTTTTTTTTTTTTTGGAAGAACGAACAGCTTTGAGGAGACACAGGTGAAGAGGAGGAAGAAGTGCACCTTATCTCTATGCAAACCACAGTTTCCAGGCCTCACCCCAAGCTGGGTATCTCCCTCAGCCTCAGACAAGACCTCAACAAAGGTAAACTGGTAAACTCTGGACAGGGCTTTAGACCAACTTGGAATAGTGAAAGCAAACATCACATTCACAAACCAAGTCCTGATCAGCGCTTTTCTTCCCTGTCCCTGTAGCAACAGAAAACAGGCACAACACACTTGACCCACCCTCCATGGCAAGGTCTCAACGATACAAGCAGTCTCAAATAAGATGGTAAAGGAGTTAAACAGTTCTCACTCCCACAATATCAGTGGGGGAAAGATTTTATAATGCTAAGGAAAGTGAGCGTTTATTATTTACTGCATACCTGTCACTAGAGCCTTACATGTATTGAGTCCACACAACCACCCAATAAGCTAGGTACTATTAGTGGTATATTATCCCATATTCAAAAACCTTGGGGCCAAATGTTTCTTGAAATTCAAATCCTTTTGCTTTTAGAAAGTGAATGAGATAGATGTGCTGTATGAGACAAAATTCACAAGTCCCGAAGAAGCTCCCTGTATTCAAACATGTTAAGTTTGCAGTGAAGTCTATGAGTATTCACACTATGTTAGAAAAATTAATTCTATTCTATAGCTCATATCCATTCAGATCAAGCCAGTTTTTGCCATCAAATGAGCTTGTGCCAAATTTACTAAGATGGTAAGGTTTTTGGAGCCTTCTACACTGGAGACTTATGGATATGAAACATGGACCTGTAGTCACCCAGGCCCAAGTCGGGAGGCTAAAGCAGAGAAAGATTCAGGATACGATTCTCCCAGGTCAAATAGCTAGAAAGTAATGGGACCTGGAGGTGAACCCAGACTCAGTATACAATTTTATCTCTCAGTTAATAGTCATCAGTGGGCATTCACCTGCTCTGCAAATATTAAGCAACTACTGTACACAACTGTATCTGCACAAATGTCTCTATCTTAAGTCTCAAAATCTCATTTGTTCTCATCCTGGGTTCTAACCTTAACACAACAGATTTCCAAAGATTGTACATTTAACTAGAGTTGTAATTCTGCAACCATGGAATTCCGTTTTAGGCCTAATCCTTATTCGTTTCTGTGCTGCAGCTATAGGCAATAAGGGATTCTGTTAAGACCTCCGCAGAACCTTCCTGGTTCTCCACTTTTGTCTTGAATTAAAGATAAAGCAATATATTATCTTTATACAAGCTCTCTGGCACAGTCAGAGTAACTTACAGCACCTGAAACATGTGTCATCATCATTGTGACAATATCAGGGGGTACAACAGCCTGGTAATTTTCTGAAGTCTTGTCCTCTGCTGGCTCTCATCTCACACCACTATGATGATCATTCAAGAGATGATGGTGCCACATCATATACCTACTGCTAGTGTTGTGAGTTCTCAAGAATGGAGGTCGTCCATGAATTTGCCTAAGATATTAAGCAACCTTGAGAAATTAGGGTTTCTCAGAATTCTACTTTTAAAGTCATTCCTGGTCCTGAGTACTGTGCCAATAAGGATTCTGACAGGTACACAGTTCTCCCCAAATACTACAAATGAAGAAACTTTAATAAAGGCGGTGCTTAGAAAGTTAATCATCATTAAAGGAACAACGAGGCCTGGTGAGGTGCCCAGGGAAGAAGGGCAGTGGAATACTATTAATGTGATATCAGTGTCCAAAGAGCACTGGATCCTTGATGAAGTGGTCACCTGCAAGAACCATCCTCACAAGGGGTACAGTTACTCCCCAAGATAGGCACCTGAGTTGGGGAGAAATCAGGTAAATAATGCTCACTTCTCTCATCCCACCCTATGATTCCCTCCAAGTGCTTCCCCTTGGCCAAACCCAGTTGGAAGCCAGTGGGTCAACCAGGCCAAATGATGCCAAGAGCAGAAGTCAACCTTCCCTCTGGGGTACAGAATGACGTAGGGCAGGGCTGAGGGTTCATCTGGGGCTGAAATAGAGTGGACCAACAAACAAGAGCACATATAGATAGTCCTCTATTAAGAATAAAGAAATTTAAGCAAAGTTTCTTGCTCAAGGTCACATAGTGAGTGGCAAAGCCAGATTCAAACTAAGCAGCCTTTCTGCACATCCTGCACTCTCAACAACTGCACTATCCTTAGCCAGAGACTCTCAAAAACTTAAGAACTTAGAGGAGAGAGGACCTAGAAGTGCTTCTTGAAAAAAAGGATGCTTCTGTAATCCCATCATTGTGGGAGGCCAAGGTGGGTGGATCACCTGAGGTCGGGAGTTCGAGACCAGCCTGACACACATGGAGAAACCTCATTTTACGAAAAACAGAAAAAATTAGATGAGCATGGTAGTGCATGCCTGTAATCCCAGCTACTCTGGAGACTGAGGCAAGAGAATCACTTGAACCCGGGAGCGAGAGGTTGCAGTGAACCGAAATGTGCCACTGCTCTCCAGCCTGGGCAAAAAGAGTGAAACTCTGTCTCAAAAAAAAAAAAAAAAAAAAAAGTACTACTTGATAACCTGGTAAGAGATGACTAGAGAGTCCATGCAAAGTGATTAGTGATGATCAGTAAATGGATGTGTGCAAAATTGAGTTATAAAGGAAATGCCAAATGTAAATAATTTAGCAATATTTAACTTCCTGCTAAAATTTAACAATAGCAATACAAATAACTCAAAATGTGGAGTTACTGAGAGAAGGCAGTTGAAATCCACCAGTATCTTCATCTTTCTCATGGGCAATCAACAGTGACAAAGTTGATAAATAACTGAAGTATAGTTTTCAAATATAGCTATAATGCTATTTTTCCATTGTTATGCGTCTTTATTTATTTTTATCTCCCTAATTTGTCATGAGTCAAAAAAGGTGAGTTCATATTGCATCATCATTCTGTTTTTGTCCATTTCTCCTTACATTACCCACTTTTCCTGCTTTAAATACTTTGATGTTACAATAAAGAAAAATTGGTCTGAGTGTGGTGGTTCATGCCTGTAATCCCAGCACTTTGGGAGGCCTAGGTGGGAAGATTGCTTGAGGCCCAAAGTTCAAGACCAGCCTGAGAAACATAGTAGGGCACCATCTCTACAAAAAATAATTTTAAAAAATTAGTAGGGCACAGAGGTGTGCACTTGTGGTCCCCAACTAGTAGCGAGGCTGAGGAGGAAGGATTGAGCCCAAGAGGTCAGGGCTGCAGTTAGCCATGATCCTGCAATGATATTCCAGCCTGGATAATAGAGCAAGATCCTATTTCTTAGAAAAAAAGTTAAATTCAAAGAAAAATTTGAATCATTAAGAACAACATTTTTATTTGTAATGTTTGCAGGTGAGCCAGCCTTAGAAAACTGAGTTTCCTGAATAGAGGAAGGAGCCAATATTCAAAGCAATAAAAAATACTCATGAAGTTATAGTGTATTCATTTTTCTTGTTGGTGGTGAAAAGGATGTTTTCCCTGACATGATTATCATATCTCCAGGAATTACTGTGTATCTTTAGAGGTCAGAGATAAAGTTGGTCTCCCATGGGGTTAGAAACTTACAGGAAATGGCCTCACAGCTTTGTTTCTTGAGGAAACTTGGTGTTCTCATACTTTGTGGTTTCTCTAAGACAGAGCTTCGTGGTGTGGTTTTATTTCCTCTGATCTTGGTATAGGACACACACCTCACAAAGATGGTAGAGCCTGATGCCAACTTTGGCTTCACATTTTGGTATTTATTGCATAAAGTTTAAAACAGTCACATCAATTTGTGGATTTTTCCCTTTATTATTCTTAAAATACACTTCTGTGTCTCATTAATACTTTTGCCTTGAGGGTCTGATGTTAATATCCTAACTCCATCTTTTATTGCTTAGCATTTACTTTCTATTTTCTTGTCTGCCTTTTAAATCTCTTTGAATCACTATTTTGAATATGTCTTTTCTATTATTTATTTAGTCAGTTTTTTTATTTAACCTGAAAATTAAGTTTATCAGGTAAATTTATAGTATTTACTTGTATGGATATAACAGGTAATTGAGTCTTCATTAATCAAAATTCTATTGTCTGATTTTTTTAATGCTGCCTTAGTCTGTTTATTATCGATTAACTGGGAAGAGGAGTTTTAAGTAGCATTCTCACTAAAATAAGGAGCAAAAGAAAGATCCTACCACCACCACTACTATCTGACTTCTTTAATCGTTGTTTTTTGGAGGTAATGAGTTAATGCAGTGAGGAAAGAGCAAGAAATAGAAATTAAGGCAGGAACGGCTAAGAAAACCAACTCAAAGAGATTATAAATAATTGGAGAATTCAATAATGTACCTAGTAAGAACAACAGGCCTTAGATCGTTTGACTAAATCTAAAAAAAAAAAAAAAAAAAAAAAAAAAAAAACCTGGGGAAAAATATCATAAAAGGGAAGATGCTAGTAATAACAGCAACTAAAAAATTAAAATATCTAAAACTCAGTTAACAAGAAATACACAAGATTTATAGAAGAAAACCATCCTGTTTCACTATTAATGTCCTTGCCTTACATTTCTATTTTTGACTGATACTAATATTGCTATATCAGCTTTTTTAGATTGGCATATTCATGATGCATCTCTTTTGTTCCTTGTATTTTCCCTTTTTCAATATAGTCTGTATTACGTTTATCTCATAAATTATAGCTAATTTTTTAAACCCACTTTGATAAACTCTATATTTTAATAGAAGACTGATCTATTCACATCTATTATAAAGACTAATGTATTTGAACTTATGTATACTATTTTGTTTTCTTTTCATAAGTTTCTTAATTTTTCCATCTTCTCTTTCGTCTTCCATTGCATATATATTTATTTTCTTCATTTTTCTTCAATTAGAAGTTACAGATTTTGTCTTTTTAGTTGCTTGCTTTTACCTGTCTATATTTTTTTAATGAAATCAACAATTACTCTGTGTCCTAAGAACAGATGAATAGAAGTTTGCCACACTACAAAATGATGTGAGGTTCCAGGCACAAAAACAGGCAGTCACAAACTGGCCCACAAAGTGGTTTTAAAATACATGCCAATATTTTAAAAACAAAGAGATGTAAGAAATCAGAATTTCTAGCTGCTGATAAAAAAAGAAAAGAAAAGTTTAGACAAAACTGGACTTGCACAGTCACAGGGCTGGAGTGGAGTAGTTCTGTCCCTTTCAATAGAGTACGGGTCTTCTCTCCCTTGAGTCACTTGCATGTCCTCTGCAGGCCTTCACGTGACCACTTGCAGAAAGTCCAGCAGATTTCTTTTTTTTTTTTTTTTTTTTTTTTTGAGATGGAGTTTCACTCTTGTTGCCCAGGCTGAAGTGTAATGGTGAGATCTCGGCTCATCGCAAACTCCACCTCTCACATTCAAGGAATTCTCCTACCTCAGCCTCCCACGTTGCTGGGATCACAGGCATGCACCACCACGCCCGGCTAATTTTGTGTATTTAGTAGAGATAGGGTTTCACCATTTTGCACAGGCTAGTCTTGAACTCCTGACCTCAGATGATCTGCCTGCCTCAGCCTCCCAAAGTGCTGGGATTACAGGCGTGAGCCACCATGCCTGGAGAGTCCTGCAGATTTCAAAGACGCACAGAAGGCGTTTAGAAACGGTTTTAGTGCGGAAGAGCGATAGAGGATGATCTTTGTTTTCATGAAGCAACTCTGGTAGGGCAGTGAGTGGGTGGGTGGTAGGAAAGGGAACCATTCGAAAGCAGAGGAACCAGTTGGGAGGCTGTTGGAATAGTCCAGGATAAAAACAGTCAAGTGCAAAACCAGCCAGTAACCCAACTGAAAGAGAGGATACAGAATCAGATAATTTTTAGAAGCAAGTCAGAAAGAATTGGAAATAGGTTGAAAGCGGTTTATGAGGCAAAGTAAGTCAAAGATGATTCAAATGTTTCTTGCTTTGGGGATTGTGTGCTGCCATCAATTAAGACATGAAGCTCAAAAGAAAGTGAAAGTTTTGGTGGAAAACCAATGTGTTTTTGTGATCTCTCCAGATGAGAGGCTAGATCTTAGTTATCTCTGTGTCCTCAGCTCCTAATGCAGCCCCTGTAAGGGGTTCGATAAATAAATGTGGACTTGAACTCAATTAAGTGTATTGATTTTTCATTGTTTGTGGGAAGGTCATCCAGGTGGAAATGTCCAAAAGTCAATTTGTCATTTCAGAGCACAACAGAAAGGTTAAAGCTGGAATACACATAGGTGTCGTCAGCATATTTACTTCTTGCCTGATTGCCACAATTTATCTTTCATTAAGGCATACTTACTGATGTATATCTTAATAAGTTTATGATTTTGTTTATTCTTATGACTGTCACTTGTGTTTCATATTTTGTAACAATAAGTAGATACTGATATTTCCACTGCCTCTTCTCCTGTGCCTACAGCAGCGTATGTAACTCATAATAAAGTCTTTTTCACCAGAAGATATTTCTGACTCTGCAATGATTATAAATTTAATTTCTTATAGAGCCATCAAACAATGTAGAAAGCACTTAAATAATTTAAAAACAGATATTCAACTCTAATTTGACTCCAGTTTCAAGTAGCAATTAATTTCAAGAAAAAAACTAATATTCACAATGATATTGGTAATGTTATAAGCAAACATTGATTGTTCACTCAAAGATAGTATGTACACAATGACTTTTTTAAAACATCAAGTAACTATTGTTTAAACTGTTGACTTATTTTTTAGCCTAATTATTTTTATGTCCAGGAAAAAAAAATGTGGTGTCCATTTTCACATGCACCATGTACTTTCTCTCCCAGAATTTCTCTATTCCTTTTCCTTTAAGAAGCATGTAATTGAAAAAATAAAATAAAAAAGAACAAACAAAAAAAAATAAAAAATAAAAGGTAGACAGCTTTCTTCACAGTTTCCTGTGGCCTTCATCTTCTTTCATAGTTTCCTACAGTACTTGATAATTCAACTCTTAAAAGACCTCCAGAGAGCCCGACCTCATAACTCTGCTGTGTTTCCTGCCTGGAGACACAACAGAATAGTGTGTTACCTTGGTGCCCAACCTAGAGGAAGTCAGCATTATCCAAAGGCAAGCGTCATCCATACCTATAATGACATGAAGGAGAAGCAGGAATTCACCAGAGAGGGCTCTTTTCTATTTTCTAATGGATGTTTTCTCTCTCTCTCTCTCTCTCTCTCTCTCTCTCTCTCTCTCTCTCTCTCTCTCTCTTCTTTTACTTTTCATTGACAAAGGAAAGGATACCAAAAAAAAAGAGTAAAGTATGATGTCTCCACACACCTGTCACCCAGCTACAAAACCCAGCTCTTGGCTCCTGCCTGTTTCATCTTTTCTCCCATCTGCTTCTTCTCTTTTCCACAAGTGGGATATTTTGAGGCAAATCTCCACTAGTGTACTATTTCATTCATAAATATCTCAGTATGCATTGCAGAAAGATAATAACTCTTTTTTCAAACATAGTCAAAATGTCAGGTCAGGCACAGTGGCTTACCCTTGTAATCCCAACAGTGTGGGAAGATTGCGTGAGCCCAGGAGTCTGAGACCAGCTTGGGCAACATAATGAGACCCTGTATCTACAAAGAAGAAAAAATGCTGGGCATGGTGGTGTCCATCTGTGGTCACAGCTACCTGGAAGTCTGAGGTGGAAGATTGCTTGAGCCTGGGAGGTCAAGGCTGCAATGAGCTGTGATCACACCACTGTACTCCAGCCTGGGAGACACAGCAACACCCTGTCTCAAAATTTAAAAAATAAATAACATAAAATAAACATAGCTAAAATGTCATCATGCTTACTCCTCCAAGAGAAAGTAATATTTTCTAACATCATCAACTATTCATACTGTTTCCAAATTTCTCTGTCTAATATATGTTTGTTTGTTTGAGCTGGTTTTAATATAAATCCAAACAAACCACATATTGTATGTGTATTGTATTTTTATCCCTTTCCATTAAAAGGCCCATAGTGAAGGCCTTCTAATGGAAAGAGATTTTAAAAACTATCAAAGAAATACAGTATGTGCTTTCTTTTCTGGCAATTCACTTGTTAAGGAAACCAGATCATTGATTCCTGCAGGGCTCATAATATTCTAAAATTTTGCTCTCCGTGTCATTTAATGTGTTGCTGTAAATTGATAGTCCTAAGAAGCACGACTTAATTCAGGTTCAAATTTGGGGCAGAATGTTTTGTAAAGGCACACTATATCCAGTTGTCTCTCTTTCAGTGATATTACTAGCAATCAGTGATTAGTGCCTAGATCTATTATTTCATGAGGCGTTTAAAATATGGTAATATTTTTGTCATTCCTTCATAATATATTAACTCATATACACATATGAGTAGAAATCTTTCTTCACCAGCTCTGGTTATTCTGAAGACATTACTCAGGAAAAGCAAGTCAAATGCTTAATTCCTTCAGAAAGAATACATTTTAGAACAATAAGTGTGTTCCCTAGTATCCTCTAAAGTTTAAATATCATTTTGTAGTGATGAATTTTAACATGTAATGTGTTTCTATGTGGTTTTTTTGATTTCCTGTTGTTGCTCAAATTGTCTCATCTTCAGCCACTAGGAGCCTCTTCAAGTTGGCTCCTGAGACTTTTTGATACAAACCCAGTAGTTTTTGTTGATTTCCTTACTCTTTTCTGTGACAAGATAGATATCTAGTCTACTTACTACACCATACTGGGAATCAGACCTTTCACCAAAATACCCTGGCTTCTTTTAGTGGTAAATGGCATTTGAAGATCAGAGTTTGGGTGTAATCTGATTATTAATACTATGAACTGTGAGAAATACTAAGCAATTAATAAACTCAGTACTCTTGATATCACAATTATTTGATGTATACTTAATTTCCATGCTAGATGCAATATCCACGAGGACAGGAACCACACTGATTTTTGCTCACCACTGTGTCCTGAGTGCTACACAAGTGCCTAAACGCAGACCAACATTTTGTAGAGGGTCGATTAGTGTACCCCAAACCTCATGTATGCCTGGAGCCCCAGAATGTCCTTAGTTAAAATGAGATCATACTTGATTAAAATGGGCACAAAATCCAATGATGATATTCTCATAAAAAAAGGAGAGGACACACACGGGAAAGGGGAATAAGGCTGTGTGGAGACACAGGCAGAGATCGGAGTTGTCCAGCTCTGATCAAGGAACACCAGGGACTGCCAGAAACCATAAGAAGGTGTAAAGGCAAGGAAGGGTTTGTTCCTAGAGCCTTCAGAGAGGGCAGGGCCTTGCCAACACATTGATCCCAAACTTCTAGTCTTCCAGAGCTGTGAGACAACACATTTGTGTTGTTTTAAGTCATCCAATTTCTGGTTTAAGGGAGCCCTAGGAATCTAATACAGTGACAAGTAGATTACATTTATACTGCATGGGAAAGTGTGATGTTTGAAAATCAGTGTGTGCCAGGCATGGTGGCTCATGCCTGTAATCCTAGCACTCTGGGAAGCTGAGGCTGGCAGATCACCTGAGGTCAGAGGTTCTAGCCTGGCTGACATGGTGAAACCCCACCTCTACTAAAAATACAAATATTAGCCGAGTGTGGTGGTGCACACCTGTAGTCCCATCTACTCAGGAGGCTAAGGCAGTTGAATCACTTGAACCCAGAAGGCAGAGGTTGCAGTGAGCTAAGATCGTGCCACTGCACTCCAGCCTGGGCAACAAAGTGAGACTCCATCTCAAAGGAAAAAAAAAAAAAACAGTGTGTCACAGAGGATAATCTGAATAATCATTTTAAATCTGGTATTGTGGATGCAGAGTTAGTGCCCCCTTTCCTGTTTTCCCACAAAGAAAGTCCCCTCTGATACCAGGAGCTTAACCCACCCCTCATGCCTAAGAGCTCTCAAGGCTCAGTGATGGCAGCAGGAGAAGATGCATTAGTATAGAATACAGGATAGTATACAGATTCCTGTGGGGGAAACATTGGGGTGGACATGAGTGAGGTTCACGTAAGCTGCTAGGGAAGTGACAGTGAATAACTGAGGACAAAGGGAAGAAACTGCAAAGAAAAAAATACGGAACTTTAAGACAAGTATGTAAAACCCTGCTAACTTGGAATTGCTATCGGTCTCCCAGTATGAGGTGTTATTTTAGTGAGACTCACCCAAGATCTCTCTGGTCATCAATTTGTTTCTGCAATAACTATACCCTTTCTATTGCTATACTCATCTAGTGTCTCAGTCAAGAAAATTATATTTCCTTCCATAAATTCTTTCTTCCTTTCATAGAACCACAATTTCTCACTCATTGTGTGGTATGAGGAGGCCCTTGTCTCCAGAGACAGGGTTTGGACACCAGACCAGATTGAGGTCTAACTAAACCAGGGCTCAAGCAAAAGTGTCTTTCAGATAGGTGTGCCAGGTCAACTTACTGTTGCCATGGCAACACCCAGGAGTTATCTCCCTATTCCATGGCAATGACCCAATGACTCAAAAGTTACTACCCCTTCCCTAGAAATCTCTGCATAAACTACCCCCTAATCTTCATGCAATTAAAAGTAGGTACAAATATGACTCCAACACTGCCTGGAGTTGCTCCTGCCTGCCTGCTGGGTAGCCCAGCTCTGCAGGAGCCGTCTTGCTGCTGTAACTCTGCATCTTCAGTAATGCTTGTTCTTCTACCTCTAGCTTGCCCTTGAATTCTGTTCTGGGGAAAGCCAAGAACCCAGCAAGCTAAGCTGAACTTCGGGGCTTGCCTGTCCTGCAACAATTATATCATTACACAAAAGCATTCCTTCTCCTCATTCATTACTGGAAATATAATACCCTAAAGAGCTAAACTTTAACATTGAGTCAATCAGTTTCTGAAAGCTAAAAACAAAATATCCTCACTTAAATTGTTTCAAATTATAGAATGGATAATATTTAACTTAGAAATTTTGCTTGGCAACTATAAAGTTCAGTTATGACTTTACGCTAATGCCTTGTTCAGTAAGTGCAAGATTGAGAACTATATGCTTCTCTTTGTTTTAAAGAGTAGCCCAAAAGTTTTTTGAGTGGATTATCATTGAAGATCCCACCTCTAACTTTCTTCATGCTTTATATCATACTTGGCTTGATAGAAAGATTAGCTTCCTGTGGTAGAAACACTACTCAACTTTAAATCATAAGATTTGGATCTGAGCCCTGGCTCTGCTAGTCTTAAGCTGTGTCAAATTGGACAGGCCACTTAAGCATGATTAAAAGACAAAGAAAAGGTATATAAGTATCTGAGGTCAGTGCCTGGTACACAGATAGGCAAGGCATGCAATTAGATCTACAATGTAACAATTAGGAGTGAAGGGCTGTGGAGGGAAACAGAAGGACGCTCAAATTCTGAACCTGCCATTCTCTGGTTTGATAGTTGAACCAATTGCTTGGACTCTCCAAACTTCAGCTTCCTCCTCTGTGGAAAGGAGGAATTAATTTCCACAACCTATGGTTCTCTGCAAATATTAAAAACCATAATCCCTAAGTTTAGCAGTGTTTGGCACACTGTCCATGCTTGATTTTTTTGTTGTTATTATTCATATTATTTAATGTTTCAGAATAGATGCTTTAGCCATTCCAAGTTCTTGGATGTTTTAAATGCAAAGATATTGAAATAAAATATTGTTTGGGCTACTTTTAATTAAATTCAGATTAATCCTAAATTATCATAAGCTAAACCTGAACTTTAAAATGGTGATAATGGTATTATAAAAAATAAAATGTGAGAAAATTTTATCTTCAGGATGTAATACATAGACCAGGTGTCCCCAAACTTTTTACACAGGGGGCCAGTTCACTGTCCCTCAGACCGTTGGAGGGCCACCACATACTGTGCTCCTGTTACTGACCACCAATGAAAGAGGCACCCCTTCCTGAAGTGCGGCAGGGGGCCGGATAAATGGTCTCAGGGGGCCACATGCGGCCTGTGGGCCATAGTTTGGGGACGCCTGACATAGACGATGCATTCAACTCATATGCTTTCTCTCAAAGTGTGTTTTATTAAAACACCAAGATAGGTATTCATTTCATCACTTCTGAGGCATTGGGAAATGACCTTTTTCCAGATTATCTTCTGTTCCCTTATACTCAACAGTCAACCATTAGATATTTAATCTTTTGACTTAAAAATATATTCTCTGGAAAGAAAACAACAACCTATCAGATGTGAACACCTAAGTGGAAATGAGGTTATCAGAAGCATTCCAAAAGAGAGCATAGGTGCATAAATATTCCAGAAACAGAAATAGCAACTTATGAAAGGGAAAAGAAAGGTGAACAGATGCTGTGAAGATAAACTTCACTTTCTTCCCAGCTAAAACTGTCTCCAAACATTGGCAGAGAAGACCAGGAACTTTTTATAGATAACAACTGCTTTCTTTTAAAAAAAAAAATCATATGTGTTCCTGCATTTCTGTAATCATGAGAAACAAATTTGATTAAAATATTCCAAAGACTTTAGCCTACTTTTTTTTTCTTTTATATTCTGTCAGTGATCCAGATATTTCTGATATTTGTATTAAAAGAACATGATACTGCTAATAGAAAACCGTCCTAACAAAATGTTTTTATAGTATCTGCTCTGGAGCTATAATTTTATTAAGAGTGACACAATAAAATGACACACTTTTTTTAAAAATCACCTACTTTTAGTGTTTTCTTACATATAAAAATATGTGTTAGATTGGCAGGTCTAACTTTTGGCAACCAAAAGCACAGCATCAGAAAAGTATAATTATAAAATCACTCTAAAACTATTTTGTCATGTCGTATGGCAGGTAAATAATGGTTGCTTTAGTGAGCAAGAGAAAAAGCATGAGAGACTGTTCCTGATTAAATGAGTCTAAGAGAGAAATGACAACTAAAGAAAATAAGTGATCTTTGACTGAAACTGTAGAGCTATAAAGGACACTTTTAAAATGGTTGCTTTAATGTGAAAATTATTTTAGTAACTGGTTATGCAAATGTGAGCATTTGTTCAAGTGAAGGTTAAGACTGTGAGAAGGAATGGATAATGCCTCCTGAGAATATTGTTTTTTATTCTCAACAAAGAACAAAGGAAGCATATGTTTTTTTCTTTTGAGTAATCTAAAACAATTTAGTGTCGCTCTGTTGTCCAGGCTGGAGTGCAGTGGCATGAGCTCAGCTCACTTCAACCTCCACCTCCTAGGTTCGAGTAATTCTCCTGCCTCAGCCTCCAGAGTAGCTGGGATTACAGCCATCTGCTGCCACCCCTGGCTAATTTTTGCATTCTTAGTAGAGATGGGTTTTCGTCATGTTGGCCAGTCTGGTCTTGAACTCCTGACCTCAAGTGATCTGCCTGCCTCGGCCTCCTAGAATGCTGGGATGATAGGTGTGAGCCACTGTGCCTGGCAACTTACTTCTTTATTTAAAAGTACATTTAAAATTTCAAAAGTAAAATGTATGTTTCTCAAAAATTCCAATACATGAAAGTATGAGTATCCTCACCTTAGCTCCTCTCTGTCAATTGTTTGTCTACTGCACTTTGCATCTGTGCAGACAATTTGCATTTATGGAGACAATGCAGACAGAAGAAATGTTCTTCAAACTTTATGGTCAAGGTTATCAAATACTGACACCAGGGTTTAATAACAGCTAAAGATGGGTCTTTGCAGACAAGGGAGTCTTCGTAATTGGGGCCTTTTCACCATTTCGCATAGAGTTTAACCGAACCATTTGTTTTATGATGAAATCTTTAGCTATTCAAATATGAATCATGGATATTTATAGCCCAGTGTTGTCCAATGTAACATTTCACGCTTCTAGCTGCTGAAGCCAGAAAAGGGCATCAGGAGGCAAACCTTTAAATATTTTTGAAGTTCAGTTTAAGTACTTGCCTCAAATTCTAGCTGGGTTTCTAAAGCTTGCTCATTTTCTACGAGTCTATACATCTACTAGATGGCAAGAAGTCCAGTGAGCCTCTGGACCTGGGTGAGACAAAGAGCCACCTCCTGTCTGTCTGTGGAGAGGGAAACACTCTGAGAACAGACACTTCTGCAATTTGGCACGCTGTTTTCAGCCCTGACTGAAACCAGGAAATGCAGGGAAGTGCGATCATGAAAATAACAGGATCAGAAGAGTGTAGAAATTAGCTGGCGATTTTTCCCCCTACAAAATTCATAAAAATAGACTAGCTTGAGTGTCGGGTATGATTTCTGGGTTTTATGTAAGAAGAGATGTCTTACAGCTGAAACCATGAAAGCAACAGAGAATATCCTTCACCTCCCTGTGACTCAAGGCACATTGTAAGAGTGCTGCGTAGACGTACATCCAAAAGCACTAATGCAGGCATGGGGCTGGAGATGGTGACTCTTTCGAATTAAAGTCCTGGCTCAGGTAGTTGTGGGTATTCCGTGAGACTACCACTGAGTATTTAGCACAGTGCCTACTTTGTGGAATTACTCAATACATGGTCATTGGTGCTGTGGTTGTTACGGCTTCATTCTAACTTTGAAAGCATCCTTGAGATACTTCATTCATGGAGAGCAGTGCTTCTGTGTTAACATAAATCCACATAAATTATGGGCAGTTGGGGCAATGTTTTCCTTACCATCAGAAACTTTAAAAATGACTTCTCAAGGTAGGAAGGAGATAGATTTTTATATATGTGCATTGGACTGTAAATCTCTTGAAGTTTTGTCTCCCCATTCAAACAGTGTCCAGCATAATGCATGCCATGACATATCATATGTCCTCAATAAATGTTGCCATCTAGGGTAGTAGGTAGGAGCATAAACTCTGGAGCCAGGCTGTTCTATTCTAGGCTCTCCTGCATAGTTGTGTAACCATGGGCAAGTTACCTAACCTCTTCATGGTTCAGTATCCTCACCTGTAAATAGGGATATGAATCTACCTTGGGTTGTCATGAGGATTAAATGAATTAGAACATGTCAATTGTTCGTAATAGTGCCTACCACCTTTGTATGCTGTCTGTTTGCTATTATTGCTATGACGATGAAAATGGTAATGCCCACTCCGCACCCAAAGCACTAACTTTAGAAATACCTTACAGCTTAAGGACATGCCCTCTGCCTCCTCTCCTGGTACTTAATGATCTTCTAAGAAATAGATACGGTTGTTCCTTTTATGTCTGTTACTAGCTCATGACAACAGCTACTAAGTGAAATACGCTCTACCTGGTTGCAATTTTTTTTTCAAGAAAAAAATGTTTTACAGCAATTTTTTTTCAAGACGCCAAAGAAGCTGTCAAGCACCTCTGCTATCGTTCTCAACATGCAAACTTGAGTTTTTTTCTTGCTATTTTGTAAGCATCATTTGAAAAATGATTAAAACTCTAATATTGAGGCTGTATTTAAGAGAATAGAACACTCGCCAAATTATTAAGATAACTACATATGCTAGTGGCATTGTCTAACCCTATTGGGGTTTTGGCAGGTATCAAATTAGCCTGTTCAAGAATAAATAAGACACAATAAACCTATTATCTCTAAAAATCAATATATAATGCTTTTATTTCACCTTGGTTACTGGATTTGTCAGAAAAATAATTTTGCTGTGAAATTGACACAACAAAAAATCATTATTCTGATACAAACAAGTAAGAATAAGGCAACAACCGAGCTGCAGAAAGAAAAACTGTGTCAGGAAGTAGTTTCTGCCATGAAATGACAATCCAAGCCTCAGCATGAGCAAGAGCAATTTTCTCTTGCAAATTGCCCTCGTTGCAGCTGAATGATCGTATCTCCACCTATGCAGCAATTCTTTCACCCAATGGCCATAAGCAGTGTGAAAACTGCATCTCACCTCTCCTTAGTCAACTGTGCTAGTAGATGAGACAACAATAACATCAAACAGAGTGTGTACTAGGTTCATTTATCATGCAGACAGGACCATCAACTAATGTCTGGATTATATCTGACCTTATATTCTGAAATGCTGAAGGTACAGCAGCTCTCTCCTCTGAAAGGCAGTAATTGTTTCTAATTTCAGTTAACAAGTCTTATATAAAGCATCCCTGTTTTTCTTTTGTTTCCTGGAATCTAAACAGTTTGAAAGGAATGAGAATTAAAGGCCAGAGAGAGAAGACTAGGAAGAGATAAAGGCAAAGAGGGGAAGGAGGAGATGCTGTGGAAATGGGGAGACATAATAAGACTACAAGTTTTGCACGCCACAGATGGAATTATGATAAGCAAATTCCCTTCCCCTCCCCAGCCTCAATTTCCTTAGCAAAAAGGATTGATAAAATCTTCCTAGAGTTGTTCTCAGAATTTAATGAAATATTAAGTACCTAGCACAATGAATAATAGTATTATTAAAATTATCTTTCAAAATGAATCTTCTTCTTGGCCTTTGATGTGGAACAGAGACCTCACTGCTCCCTTGTGTAAGAGAATTGAAGTCAAGCTGGAGTAGACCTTGGAAGGTGAAATGAAGTCATTTGGAGTCCAGAGATGACCAGGACACTGCAACCCTGAGTTTACAGGGAGGTATGATACCTGGACCACTGAGTCTCTATGTTGGCAGGGAGATCATCATATGAAATTCAGTCAGGTGAGCCAAGAAGACCTTCCTTACACTCTCCTGTCTTCATCTCCTCCGTTCCATAATCAGCATCACAACTCTCCCCTCTTACCCAAGCCATTGCAAGAAGAGGAAACTCTTACATCTAATATTGTGGCTATGGAGGCTTAGCAGGAGGCTTACAAAAGAGCTCTTCACATTGCAAACTTCCTGACAGCTTGGAAACCATCACCATTACATTTGCAAACCCCTTTTATGATTACCTTGAGTGTAGAGACTATTAAGAGCCTAGAGAAAGCATGTGCCTGCAATATGAGTACTTGAGGCTTTTTCCTATACTCACATGGGAAGGATGATTTTTTTATTATTATTATTTACCTTGCCAATTGTTACTGTTGCACAGCATCTGTGCCTAATCTTTGAGTCTGAGGCATGAAATTAATAATTCACAAACAGCATGGGGGGGGAAAAAACAGTTTAACTTCCCTGTATGCCAAGTTCAAAAATTAAAAAAAAAAAAAAAAGACCCAGAGAGCTAAGTTATAAAGCAGAGGGAGAACAGAAGTTGGGGTATGTAGTTAGAAACAAAGAACTCTGAAGTCACACAACACCTTCTTCAGAAGGAGGAGCACACTATGGACTCAGTTCTCTGTGCAGTCCCTCTGCCCCAATAATACCCAGGGGACAGAGTTTAGTGCTGTTTCAGGCAGAGAAAAAAAGGCAAGAGAAAGGATTATTTTTATCTTTCACTTTCTGTTTTGGTTAAGCTCCAAGGAAAAGTGAGCTTCCAGTGGCAGGGAATAAATGAGACTGCAGTGAGGTTTTGTTTTACCTCTTCAAATTCAGGTTAATAAAATTTCTACCAGAAAACACCCTGATGATGTATCTTCAGCTAAGAGATGGGCAGCTCTACCTATTCACCACCAGACAATTCTTCTCCAATGCTTTCATCCTCTATTAAATGCTCAAGAAATACATAAGAAAGAACAGGTAGATTCCATACATTCATTCAACTTTTTTTTTTTCCAGTTCTTATGGAGAAAGAAACTCTCGCCAAGAAACATGCACTAAACATATCTATAATGCACTAGGGTGCATTGCTTTCTTCACTCTTTTCCTTGACAACACAGACCCTCATTCTCACTTCATCATCAGACGATATGGTTGGTACTAAATCATTTCGTATATTACAGTCTTGATTGTATGCTTCAGTATAGTGGCTAAGAGCACAGAGTTTGAATATAGGCAAGGAAATAAAAATTGAACTTTATCAAAATTAAAAATTTTGTGCATCAAAGAACACTATCAACAGCACGAAGACACAACCCATGGGAGGGGAGAAGATATTTATAAATCATATATCTGATGAGGGATTAATAACTACAATATATAAGTAATTCTTACAACTCAACAACAGCAAAACAATTGCATTGAAAAAAAGCAAAGGACTTAAACAGATCTTTCTGTAAAGAAGATTTACAAATAGTCAATAATCCTTAATTAAATACAAATCAAAACCACAATGAGATAAAATTAGGGTGACAATTATTTAAAAAAAAAAATTCTTGACAAGAATGTGGAAAAATTACTTGGAATTCTTGTGTATTACTAGTGGGCATGTAAATGCTCCAGCCACTGTAAAACACAGTATGGCAGTTCCTCAAAAAATTAAAAAAAATTACCATAGGAAATAGCAATTCCACTTCTGGGTATACATCCTGCTGTGGTTTGGATGTGGTTCATTTCTGTCAAAACTCACATTGCAATTTAATTGCCAGTGTAACAGTGTTGGGGGGATGAGGCTTTTAAGAGGTAATCAGGTTTTTAAGGTAGATTAATACTTTTCTTGAAAGACTTGTTTAGTTTTTAGGAAATAGATTAGTCATCACAGATACACTGTTACAAAAGCAAGCTGGGCTTCTTCAGCTTTCTCAGCTTTCTCCATTCTTGGATCCTTTCTAGTTCTTTTGCTTCTATGGTGTTGCCTCTCTTGGCACCAGAAGTCAAGCAGGTGCTGATGTCATGCCCTTGCACTTCCCAGCCTCCATAATCAGAATAAATAAGTATCTTTTCTTTGTAAATTACCCATTGACTATAGTATTCTTTTACAGCAGCAGAAAACAGACACATCTAAGAGAATTGAAAGGAAGGACACAAATAGACATTGAAGCACCCATGTTTATTTGCCTTCATCTATGGAAGCATTATTTACAATAGTCAAAAGGTGGAAGCCACCTAAGGGTCCACTGATGGACAAACAAATGCAGTGTATCCATGCTTTAAAAGGAAATGAAGTTCAGATAAATGCTATAACGTGGATGAACTTTGGAGACATGCTAAGTGAAATAAGACAGATGCAAAAGGAGAAATAGTGTATGATTCCACTTATCTGAGGTACTTCATGCAGTCAAATCTGTAGAGACAGAAAGTAAAATGGTGGTTGCCAGGGGCTGGAGGGAAGAGAGGCATGAGGAGTTATTGCATAAGAGACACAGTGTTTCAATTTGGAAAGATGAGCAAGATGGAGATACATGGTGATGATGTTTGCAAAACAGTGTGAATGTACTTAATACCATTGAAATTCACACTAAAAAATAGTTAAAATGGTATGAAATGCATACTTTATCATAAAAAAGTAATAATTGAATTTTAAAAAGAACATAAGTTATGGAGTCAAAGTGTCAAGGTTGATACCCCAGCTACCCTACACACTAATTGTGAGGCACGTAATTTAACCTCTCTATGCCTCTGTTTTATCATCTGTAAAATGGGATAATCAGAGTGCCTATATTATAAGGTTGCTTTGAAATTTATATGAAATAATGAAAGAAAAATTCTGGCTCATAATGAATGTACAATACATGTGAATTATTATTGTTGGGTTTTTTTTTTGGTATGGATGTTAAGCACTCCTTGATGCCACAAAAACATATCTATTCCTTTTCTGCTTCTCCAACAGAATATTTTATATATATTGCTAAATATTTATTGACAGATTTATGCATTCATACGAAGATGAACCTATTGATTCAATATCAGTGATTGTTTTTCAATACATAATGTAAATTAATATTGATCAATTTATATTCTTAACTAAATCCCCTTAAACCAAAGATATACATTTATAGACAGTTGGCTAAGGCTGAGGTATTATCTTAAAAAGGACATAATTCACAGTACTATGTTCCAAGGCCAAGGGAATCATAAGATCTTCCCCTTGTTATTAGATTATTCTAACCGACCTATAGAACTAGCCACATAGTATAAAGCTATCTAATTGTTTGAGACACAGCCATCTAAAGAAAGATTCAAAGTAAGTTGAATAGATGATAAAAATCCTTGAGCCCCATAAGCTGATAGCGTCTTGAATTTTCAAACATCACTAAGAAGGATTAAGGTGTGAAGGACACAGAAAGCACCACAAATAAATTCTGGCCCTGACGGGGTGTGGGTTCCTTACTACATTTAAGGATAAACATATTGAGGATGCCATTAGTTTCAAGTTTTGACAGCATGAAATATTGGGCATTAGCTAATTCTCTTCATTTTAAACCAAACTATTTCAAAATCAAAGCCTCTACTCAAAAATTGCTGTAATAAAATACTAATATCCATTCTCAAATACAACCAATTATTTCTTAAATGAACTGCACTTTCACAAGCTTGTCTTAAGATGAATTTTTTAAAAAAATCTTGCGTTGTTGCTGGCTTCTAACATCTTCTATTGGAATGAGAGAAAATTCACTTAAGGGATTATTTCTCCAACAGTTTGAGTGACTATTTCCCCCAGATATCTTTCTCAGAGCCCACACCCTAAAACGCCATAATTCCATTATATCCGTACACAGCTGGGCAATTCTTTCTTTGCTCACATTATAGTGATCCCCAGGGAATTTATGTAAATCTGTGGAAATTCATTTTAAAGGCAGTGCTTTGAAAGGGAGGATGTATCCTCATTAAGTAAACAATTAAATCTACAAACAGGCTACAAGCAACATAGTGAAGAGCTAAATTAAACTTTCCATCAGGAAAACTAAACCATTCACTTTCACATTTACGCTTTACCTAAATGCCACCAAAATGATAAGACAAAGGTTTCTGAAGTCAAAACAGATATCAAGGGAAGTGCAGCTGAGCCACGGTTACAGGGCATGGTCTCTAGCCTCCTTTCTGGTCCCACCACCTAATTCCACTTCTGGCAATGCCATAAAGGATGGCAGCTTTATAATTTAGGGACTCTTAGGAAAAACTTCTCGTATAAGCAGGGAGAGAAATGACCTCTCCTACTTCCTACAGAGGGCATTCCAAGCCAACCTCAAGAAACTCTGATACCAGAGAGTCCACAAAATAAAGGACGGGGTCTTGTGTTCTAAAAAGAGGACAAGCTTTATTGTTAGACTTGCCTACATTTTAACTCTAGTTCCTTTACTTACTAACTGAGTAAATCACCTAGATTTTGGAGCTTCAGTTTCCGCATTTGTAAATTGGGGATAATGATACTTCTTGACAGTGTTATATATTTTTAATAAGGTAAACTACATAAAGTACTTAGTTTGTGCCTGGAACATGGTTGGCATTCAAATGCCTTTACCTGGACTACAAGTGAAGAAGTCTGAGCAAGACCTGGGCTATAGAAATGAGGAGCTAAGTGGGAGGGAAAGAAATTTCTCCACTTAAAAATATGGGGTCCTCAAGCAACTTTGTGTCTTCCATCTTGGTAGCTCTGATTATCTTCCCTAATGCTAGAAAAGTAGGGCTAAGGCAATCCATGATAACACAGACTTCAATATCATATCCCTTTTGTCTTAAGTCATTCTAACATTTACTCTTTTGGGCAGAGATCTCCTCACATCCCAAAACTCTTTACTCTATAGAGGTAACTTCTTGGTTCTAAAGTCATAATTAAAAGTGAAATTCCCATATCAAATTTATCCTTAAAACCCACTTAGAAAGATGTAACACTGGAACAGTCTCTCAGTAAGGCTACTGTAGCCATTCCCCATCCATTATTGGAACAGATTGAAGATTCTTTAGTTGGGTCCTGGGTGAAACAGCTGGCTTGAGTTTAAGATCCATATTGTCTCAAAAAAATCAAGTTATATCATATATACATGTATGTCAAATCTCACTATATATAATAGATTCACATTCCATTTAGCTAGATGCTCATAATCCATGAGTTAAGTGGAACTGAGATCAACTAAAGAAACAGATTTCCACTTCCCTGTACACACTGAGTAAAATAATTAGCCTAGTAGGTGAATTGTGTGTCAGCCTTTGTGTTAGATGTCCATTCCTATTCAATCCTCTTCTGAAAAATATGAAGAAATAACCATGTCCCCTCAGTACAGGCTGAGATATGGTCAGGTGTTTTAGCCTCAGCCCCTCAGCAAGCATAGCATAATGTAAAGATTTATGTGCTCACAAGGTCAGGAGTTCGAGACCAGCCTGACCAACATGGTGAAACCCTTGACTCTACTAAAATACAAGAAATTAACTGGGCATGATGGCACGTACCTGTAGTCCCAGCTACTCAGGAGGCTGAGAGAGGAGAATCACTTGAACCTGGGAGGCAGAGATTGCAGTGAGCCAAGATCGCACCACTGCACTCCAGCCTTAGTGACAGAGCAAGGCTCTGTCTCAAAAAAAAAAAAAAAAAAGAAAAAAAAGAAAAGATTTATGTGCTACTATTTTTTACTAAGGAGTAAAAGAAAACAACGTAGGGAAGGAGAAGCTGATTGGAGAGTGTGTTGCTAAACTAGTTAGCACTAATTCAGCCTGGTTCATGTCATAGTACTCCTCTATGGAAAGCCGTATCAACTGCACCTCAAGGCCATAGATCGCTTAGAAGAAAGGGAAAGTATTTATCATTTATCTTCTTAGCCATTAGTCAAAAGTTTGTTCACTGGAACTTAATTCCCCTGAAATTCCAAACTGCATTCGTGGGTACTAGGTAAGATTACTCAAACTTCCTTTTCAACAGGGAAGTCCTGGATTGAGAGGTGAGAAGCACACAGCATAGCCTTAAGGTAAGTCACTGACAAGTTCTAAGTGAAATTCTGAACCCAGGCACCACTGCTTACTACAGCAGCAGTTGAAACAGAAGACACATGAAGTTGAGAGATTGTGAATTGGTATATAAGAGGTGCTGGATACAGAAAGCAATGATAGACATACAGTTTGTTTAGGCTGTAAAGTTTAGCAACTTCATATTTATTCCCAGTGTATCAAAAGAATACTAAATATTCCTATGCAATATATCATAAATTAATGTTCATTTTAGATATTACATTCTTGGACTCCCAGTAATAGAAATAACATCATCAGCATTATTATTACCATGATGTTGATTCCTTCTCTCACCTTTAACTTCTTAAATGCTACCAACACTTAAGTCCCTTAGAAAGTAACTTTTCTTTCCAGATCAATTCAGCCCTTTTGCCATACCTAGTTAATTGAAAAAGAGCTTATAACCTGATTTCTCTAATCTTAGTCTCTTCCTAACTGCATTCATATTATTCATAATATCCATTCTTCTCTAATAGTTTTCAACAAATCACTTTCTTTTCTATGAAAAAATGATAATTTTTACTTTTTGGATAAATGTAACATTAAATGTTTTCCCTCCCCGTCATGCCATGAATATCAAACTCATTTTTGTTTCCATGTGTTCAATATACCTGTATTCCTCAAAAAATATTGAAATGACCTAAAAAGGTCATTTGGACCTAATGAAAGGGCCTAATGAAACATATAATGAAAATAGATGTAAAAAAATATGTTCTATATGAAGTAACTAGCAGTTTAGGTATAACTCAAGAGAGAATTAGGAAATTAGATTTCTCTGAAGAAATTACAGATATGGACATAAAAAAGAAAATGCAACATGTGAAAGAAAAATGAGTGTACATAAATACTCTAATGAGAAGATCTCAGAAAGGAATACTATGAAGGATCAATGAGAAGAATATTCAAAACCATTATACTGGAAATTTTTCCAGAATTGATGAAAGTTCCTGGAGAGATACATGAAGGATATCGGTGCCTACACATATTGTAAAAAAAATACAGAATACCACAACTTAAAGTAAAGTCTTAAAACTAATGAAACAGAACAGACCACCTATAAAAGAATGACACTTAGAGTAAAAGCAGACTTCTCAATAGAAACCATGGAAGCTAGAAGAGGAATAATTTCTTCAGGAAATTATTTTTTAAGTGATTCTTAATCTACTATTTTATATCTAAAAAATTTCTTCAAGATTGAGAGTAAAATAAAGACATTTCAAGTATTTTCAGATAAAATCTGAGAGACTTAGGGAAAGGAAAAGGGTAAGTGAAACTTAGAAAAAAAAACAAGCAGAGGACAAACCGAAAGATCATAGAAATAAAGAAAAATATGTCACTAATCACAATATTTATACGTATAGACCAAGCTTGTGGCTTAAAAAAAATTAAAGCTAACTAAATAAATTCAAATATATGCTCTATTTAAGGGACATACATAAAATAAGACAGAAAATGATTTAAATATGTGTCTACTTTCACTACAGTTATGCAACATAGTACTGGAAATCTAGAGAGTCTAAGACAGGGAAAAGAAAGAAAGGGCATCCAAATTGGGAAGAAGAAGTCAGATTATCCTTAACTGCAGATGGTATAATCTTATATTAGGAAAAACCTAAGGAGTCCACCAAAAACCTATGAGAACTGATGTAGAAGTTCAGTAAAGTTGAAGGATACAAAATCAACATACAAAAATTAGTAGCCTTTCTATACCCTAATAGTGAACAGTAGAAAAAGAAATGAAAAAAGTAATCCCAGTTACAATAGCCACACATAAAACGCCAAGAAATTAAAGAACTGAAAGATATCTACAATAATAATCACAATAAAAACTACAAAACACTGATATAAGAAATTGAAGAGGACCTCAAAAAATGGAAAGATATTGTTAAATGTCCACACTACCCAAAGCAATCTACATATTCAACATAGTCCCTATCAAAATACCAATGACATTCTTCACAGAAATTGAAAAAAACAAAAAAAACCCTAAAATCTATATGGAACTGTAAAAGAACGTCAATTATACTACAGAGCTATAGTAACCAAAAGAGCATAGTGCTAACATAAAAACAGACACATAGAACAATGGAACAGATTAGAGCTATCTCTGTAGTATAATTTAAAATTGGGTAATATAATTCTTCCAGCTTCATTCTTTTTGCTCAGATTAGCTTTGGCTATTCTGGGTCTTTTGTGGTTCCATATACATTAGAATTGTGAAGAATATCATCCATATTTTGACAGAGATTTTGAATCTGTAGGTTGCTTTCAGTAGTATGGACATTTTGATGGAACAATACTGATTCTTCCAATCCATGAATATGGAGCATTTTTCCTTTTTTTGGTATATTCTTTAATTTCTTTCATCAGTGTTTTATCAGTAGCATTTCTATATTCTAATAGAAACCAGTTTTTATTATACAGATCTTTCCATTTTTAAAAATTCTTAGGTACTTAGTTTATGTGTGGCTATTACAAATGGGATTACTTGTTTAACTTTTTTTTCAGATTATTCACTATTGGCGTATAGGAATGCTACTTTTTTTTATGTTGACTTTAACCGAGGGACTATAGTCATAAATAATTTAATTGTACACTTTAAGAAGATTAAAAGAGTATAATTGGAATGCTTGTAACACTAAGAATGCTTGAGGGGACTAATACTCTATTCTCCATTATGTGACTGTTACACATTACATGTCATATCAAAACATCTGGTGTACCCCCTAAATACATATGCCTACCATGTACCCATAAAAACTAAATTTAAAAAAATATATTAAAAATTAAAAAAAAGAGATAGCAGGTAAATAATAACTCAACAAAAGCTAGGAAAACTATAGCAATATTCTAAATATAGTCTCTAATGTAAAATAGATTATTAGCAAGAAGTGATACTATTTAAAATTTTAAATCTCAATAAAATATAACAACTAGATATGTATTATGAAGCTAAAGATAACCTCAAATTACACACAATGTAAAACATTTATAGAACTACAGAGAGAAATCAACACATCATTATAAAAATATGAAAACTAAACACTCCTTTCTCAATTATTAATAGCAGAAAAAGTCTATAAAAATGAAAATTTAGGACTATCAAACCTGATTTAATGTATAGATTCCATAGTTTTCTCAAACACGTATGGTACATTTATCAAAATTGAATAATTGAATATATTAAGGTACAAAGGAGAAAGTCTTATTTAATTCATATGTATGTATGTAAGTACATGCATGTATATTTGTGGAAGTGAGGAAATATGCATTCTACTTTTTCTGACCACAATGAAATTAAATTAGAAATCATTATCAATAAGACAAATGTTTAACTTTTCCTTATGAAAATTTCTAACACCCATAGTAGATGAAATAACATATGGAATGCAATGTGCATTTCAGCTAGCTTCAACAATTACTCAATTCATAGCCAATCTATATACTCATTCCCCTTAATATTTTTCTGAAGCAAATTCATCCGTAAATATTTGTCTGTAACTTTATAGAAGAAAGGCCTTTTTGTTTTTAACATATCAAAAATATCATCATGTACCTTTATTAAAAAATATCTCAAATATCTAGTCAGTGTTCAATGTCCCTGATTATCTCATATTTTTGTTTCTTTGTTCAAGTCAGGATCCAAATTAGAATCATATATTGCAATTGATGGATATGTCTCTTAGGTCCCAAGGGGACATATTGTTAAGAATACACAATTAAAATTTTAAAACCATGTTTCTAAATAACTCATAGAACATGGGATCAATGTGATGGAGTAAAGATGGCCCCAGTTCTTCTTTGTTAATTCCAATAAGAAGAGACAGGACTTTCCTTCCCTTGAATCTTTGTTCTATGACTATACTGACCAAAAATATGGCAGAAGCGATGCTTTGCCAATTTTACATCTAGCCTATAAGAGAACTTGTAACTTGTATTTTCTGTCTCTCCGAACATTCCTGGGGCACTGGCTGGAACATAAGAAGTCTGCCTACTCTGTTGGAGAGGATGTGTGGAGTGTCCCTGTGCTTCATGGGTAGAAGGAAAAATTGAGGTGAGTTCGGCCCTCCAGCTGTTCTTACCAAGGTACCAGGCATGTGAGTAGAGCTATTTTAGGCTCTCCAGATCAGACTAGCCACCAGCAAACACCACGAGATGAACCCAGTTAATATCACATGGAGCAAAAGAATGACTCAACCAAACTCTAAATTTCTGACCCACAAAATCATGAACTGTAATAAAATTATAACTATTTTAAGCCACTCAGCTTTAGCACACTTTATTAGACAGCAAACAATTACAAGAGACATAAAGAAAGCTAAGATTTTATTTTTTGAAAAGGCTGAGAAAATTTTTCTTAGTGTTACTGATAAAAAAAAGAGAAAAGACACAAATAAAACATTTAAAAGGTCTATATATCAGACATTCAAAAGATAAAATAAATACTTGAAAATAAAGAAAACAAATTCCTAGAAAAAAATACAATTTACCAAACAAAACTAAGTAGAAAATTACCAAATAAAATCATATATACATAGATTTATATAACCACTAAGGAACTGAAATCAGTAAATTACATATTCTTCCATCCCTTCCTAAAACAAACAAGAATAACAACGACGAAAGTTCACATAGCTTTACAGGCAATTTCACCATAATTCAAGGAGTCACACCTCCCCAAAACAAACAATGAAAACAACAACTGCGAAATCCAACACAGTTTTACAACAAATTCTACCATAGATAGAAGAACAGACAAAATTTGCTTTCCACAAAAAAAAAAGAAGAAGAAGAAAGAAAGAAGGAATGCTCCAGTCTCGTCTTTTAAGGCAAGTATGATCCTCATATCGAAACTAGGAATAATATGAGAAAGGAAAATCTCCTTGGAGACCACAGATGTGAAAATCCTAAATAAAAATATCATTAAGGTAAACCCCCCATAATCTATAAAAGGATACTGTCATGAGAGTTGATGCCAATAATGCAAGTCGTTTGCCATTAAAAAAAAAATTTACCAGTGTAATTCACTTCACTAACAGCTTAAGGATAAAAACTATAAAATCATCTTACTAGGCCAGGCACAGTGGCTCAAAGCTGTAATCCCAGCACTTGGGAAGGCTGAGGCAGGCGGATCACGAGGTCAGGAGTTTGAGACCAGCCTGACCAACATGGTGAAACCCCGTCTCTACTAAAAATACAAAAATTAGCTGGGTGTGGTGGCCTGTGCCTATATTCCCAGCTATTTGGGAGGGTGAGGCAGGAGAATCACTTGAACCTGGAGGGCGGAGGCTGTGGTGAACCGAGATGCCCGACCACTGTACTCCAGCCTGCGCAACAAGAGCGAAACTCCATCTCAAAAAAAATTTTTTTCATCTTACTAGATTCGTGTAAAGCACTGAATAAACATAAACTAGCCAAATGCCTCCTGAAAAGATAAGGCAACATATTATTATATAGTCAATGAAAAAATACAATATAGCAGTTAAAATTAATTTCAACTAGGTACAACAAAGATAAAAATTATGAGTCTTGGATTTAAAAAGCAAATAAAAGGAAACAATTTAGTACAATATCCCCTTTTTGTATACCCAGTGAAGATGGCATACATTTTATAATTCTTTTTACAACATTATTACAAGTATGATAAGAAAAGCTTTAAACAATAAAACAATTGTTTTATTTAAGCAATTAAGCAATTATTAATTATCAAACAATAATCAATAAAATAAATAAAGTTATCATACACTAGATCATGCAACAGAATTTTTTAAATTACATAAAAATTTTGGATTTGAGAAGAGTGGGGAAAAACATTCGGAAAAATATTCAAATAAATATTTGAATATATCTCACTTCTTAAATCAAAATAAATTCTAGAAGAAATAATTAAATAAAAGAAAATCAATACTGTGAAAAAATAGTCAAATATTTATATGATCTTTTGGAGGCTCATGCCAAAAGAAGAAACTATAAAAGAGAACACTAATGGATTACATACATAAAAAGTATGAAAGAGCAGGAATGAAAGCCGTAGGTAAAAGACAAATGGCGAACTAGAACGCTAAGTAGCATTATATGAGGCAATTATAACCTTAATATCAAAGCAATCCTTCTAAATTAATAAAAAAATAAACCAATACCCAATAGGTATCTAACAAAAGGATATACATAGTCAATTATAAAAAGAAATTTGAATTTTAATTGAATTAAATTCAAATATGAAAAGCTGTTCAAGATCAGAAGATCTCACAAAAACACCACAAATTTTATTAAAGTACTATTTTTTTTCTCTAGCACTTTGCTATAATTTAAAATTATGCTAATATCCAGTAGTAGCATGAGTACAGGGAAATACATCTCATTCTTATGAGATTATCAATGATGTATTTCTAGCAATCTGTTTTTCAACACGTATTAAAATTGTTAAAACCCCTTATACCCTTTGACTCAGCTATTCCTCTTCTAGAGATTTATAATCTGAGTGTATGTCAATTATATCTCAAAGAATTTGAACAAATTTGTTTTCAGTTAAATAAAAAATGAACAAGTGTTCAAGGTTGTATAAAGGTATTTTTTTGTTTTGTTTTGAGACAGAATCTTGCTCTGTTGCCCAGGATGGAGTACAGTGGCGTGATCTCAACTCACTGCAACATCCACCTCCCAAGTTTAAGTGATTCTCCTGCCTCAGCCTCCAGAGTAATGGAGAATACAGGTGCATGTCACCATATCCAGCTAATTTTTTGTATTTTTAGTAGAGATGGGGTTTTGCCATGTTGGCCAGGCTGGTCTCAAACTGCTGGCCTCAAGTGATCCACCTCGGCCTCCCAAAGTTCTGGGATTACAGCCACTGTGACTGGCCACATGTAGGTTTTAATTTATACATAAATTATGTCAGCAAGAAACTGGTAATGAGTACAGTCTAAAAATAGCAAAATGATTAAATGAATTATGGCACAGTCATATATAGAACTTCATGTAACTGAAATTCAGATAAATCTCTATAATCACAAAAACATCATCACACAGTATTATTATATAAGAAGAAAACATTGCAAAGTAATATGCAGAAAATGTTCCCATTTTTAAAAATAACATTTGAGTCTACAGGTGAGCTTAAAACGTTTTGAGAAGAGATATGCAGAGGATGCTGTAGAAAATCTCTTAATCATAGAATTATGCTTTCATTTTTGTTCAACTCTTCTACCTACTGTTTCAACAATAAACATGGACTACTTGTGTAATGAAAAAAGACAGTGAGGGTGAGGGGGGAGCAAGAGAGACACAGAACAGAAGGAGGTTTAAGAGGTAAGAAATATTATACCACTAAGAAATGTTCTTTGGCTAAGTCCATGGACTCATTGCCTCTGATAATTCCCTTTCCTGGAACTCCCTGAGCTTATGCACATATGATTTTGACAGCATTACTGTGCACTCAATTTTCTTTCCTGGTTGTTTTACTTTTCGAAGTAACATCACCACACCAGAGAGTTTTATAAATACTCTTATGCTGTTTTTATATACTGCAAAACTCTGAACACACAGACATTACAAAATGTTGAATAAATTTAACTGAATAACCAAATCAATAGCCTAATTCAGTTTATAGTCACAAGCTTAGCTAAATGAACAGATCTCCAGAAATGGACAGTACAGAATTTTCAAGATTAGCCAAGGAGGTGATTCTGGATAGAAGTGATCCAGCAGGATCCAGAGAGTCTAATGTGATAGAACAAGTACTTGGCTGAGGTATGGATTCTTCTACCAATTAACTTTGGGAAAGTTATTTAAATCTGTCAGATCTCAGTTTGGTCAATAAACTAAAGCTTCTTCTATACGTACAATTCCTTGATAATCATGATTTTGCAATGGATGTTTAGTCTCTGCTATTTGCAGAAGTTGTATTTAGGAAACGGTAGAATTTAGCACATGGACTACATAGAGTCCAGAAAGTTACCAATATTGTTCTCTTAAGATGAAAAAAAAAAAGGAGGCGGGGGCCAACCTGTTCTTTTACAAAACTTTACTATGTACATTTAGGACATTTTCATGTCAATAAAATGAATAAAAATCTGTTGAATTAAGTTCACACAAACACACAAGTTTTTGTTACTATAAAAGAAATGTTACATTCACTAATTTGGTAAGCATGATGCCTATAATGAAAGAATGGATTTGTATTTATATATATCTGTAACACACTGTCCAGTAAATTCTGGCTTTTAAAAGATGGTTTTGTATCTCATACAAATGCTTGTGTTCCATTATAATGTGGAGCTTAATTGCATATACGTGCTTATTCAAAAATATGCCCCCAACTTCTACCTCACTCAACATTTTTCAATAGTAACTTAAGAATTTCCTAAGACATAACAAATTGTGTCTTCATGGGGGTTATTCAACATGGAATTGAGCTAATGAAGTTTATAGCATGTTATATTTTTACTGATAGTTTGGAATGATTGAAGCATAGAAATAGAAAGATTATAAAGGGTCATAGTTCTCCTTATCAAAATGCCCAGCCTTTTTACCTTAGAGAAAATAAAAATAAAAAGACATATCATGTTTTCACCTCAATTTCTGGTATGGAAGTTGATTTAAGTGCTTTTTCAAATCCCAAAATATTCATATCTCAATTCTAAAATTAATGTTTAAACAAGAAGCCAGACCAATAGAAATAATGAACAGGTTACAGGCTTCAATGGAAAGCTTAAGTCTTTTTAAGAAATGTATTATTAGGATTTGTTTAAGATGTCATCTTAAATTAGCAAGGCCATTTCACTTCTTCAGTTGTTTTCCAGTAAGAATCACTATTTTTATGATACAATTAAAAAACATTTATTTTAATGTATACAGTATAAACACGAGAAGTATCATACCCATTAAATATATCTTTATGTTAATATAGTTATATAGATATAGTGACATATTTATGTACAAGTTCTCTATATTCTTATTAAAATTAAGATTAGGACACTAATCTTGTCCTTTACTCATTACTATTTCAAAAAGTAAAAATAAAAAACCCAGCCAGACGCTTTTAAATTTCAAAGTGTCCTTTTTATCTTTGTGAGCTAGCTAGATACATACTACAAAGCATTAGTAGTTCCTTTCCTGCCAAGTTATTTTTAGGGTGTTTTAGCTTTACTGAGCTTTCTACCAAATGCAAAACATTAAATTTCCTGAATTTTTCTCTGCTCTGTCCATCCTAGAGATGGAGGATTTCTTGCTTCAAACCTCAGTGCACACATGTAAACACAATTACTCAAAACAAGGCAACAAGTGAGAGGCAGGATTAAAATAAGAACTCAGGCAATCTGACTCACAATCCAGGATTCAACCCCCTAAAACTTGCTGTTTTCTTTGTCCTCTTTGCGTGAACCAAGACACTTGTTCTGTAGCAGAGTGTATCTGCTGCAAATCCAGTTGCTACTGCATTATGCAATGAAGTCAGAAGCCTGAGCTTGTGACATCAATATAGGTTGCTATGGTAACTCTTTCCATAAGTATTACAGGTTCAGTGTAGGCTCAAAAAAGGGGACTTCAGCAGAGTAGCAAAATAACTGGCATTATTTCAGCCTAAATTACAACAGTGAGTGGTGCAAAAATGTTTTATAATTCCTTCAGTAAAGAAAATGTTTTGTATGTTATGCCATTATTGAAGGTCATTTTTATAATATATTTTAAAATGAAAGTTCTCCAGTAGAAATATTAATGCTACTGATCTTCTAAGGCATTCATGTAATCCACAAAGAAGAGAATCTCACTATAACATAGCAAATTATTCCACATATCTAGTCATTCCATAAGTCAAGGAATGTTATGTATTATATATTATGATAAATTCCTAATAACATGATGTCATTCAAGTTTTCCATTACAATAATTATAAAAAGATCTCACAAAGTTGCATATATAAAAGCAGTTTTAGATGAGAAGACTATTTTTAACAAAGCAATAGTAAAGATCACCTTTGATTGCACAGGTGCATTATTATTTTCCTAGAACATGATTGCCAGTAACCCCATTTAAATAGTTAAATCTACCTTCCTGTGTAAGATATGTTTAAAAAGATTATTTGGCCTTCAATTTTTTTTAAACTGAATTTGAAGAACATACCTGAATAATTACAAAGACTGAACTTCTTTATTACACAGCTCCTTTGTTTTTATCATCTACGACTCTCAAGAGAAGGATCTTAGTTCAAGTCTGCAAACATGCTTAAGCTAGGTGTTGGGGTCGCAACATGTTGGATATTAGGTATAAGATGCATAAGATATAATCCCTTCTACAAAAAACTCATACATGTAGAGTTAATAATTATAGCAATAGAAGTGCAAACAACAATTTAAGAATATGTACTGAGTATCTGCCATGTGCAGACACCACGCTAAAGACTTCACATAGATTATCCAACGTAATCCTCACAACAGTACAATCAGGTACGTGGGTACTATTATTCCCATTTTACAGATAAGAAAACTGAAGCTCAGAGGGATAAAGTGACTTGGCTGAAGTCACACAGCTAGTTCAGAGCACAGCTGGCATTTTAAGTTCAAATGATTATGATATTTAAACAGAAATTAAAGATAATTCCCTGTTGCTCATTGTGACCAAAATTGAAAATTGCATCATCATTCTACTGAGCAAGAGTTCCTTTATGTAGAATTAACTGAAGCAGAAAGCAGATGATAATCTTGTGGCTGACTTCATGAACATTTCTGATGACTAACTTTGTTGTTAGTGTAACATTTCGCAATTCAGAAAATATTTACCTGAAAACATTTCCTTCTTTATTGGTTACAAATGGCAATACACAATGGGGAAAGGATAGACGCTTCAATAAATGATTTTTACCTCACTGGATAGCCACATACAAAAGAATGAAATTAAACCCATTATTTTTATATCATACACAAAAATCAACTAAAAATAATTTAAAGACCTAACCATAAGATGTGAAACTGTAAATTCCTAGAAGATAAACATAAGGGAAAGTCTCCTTGACGTTGGTCTCAGCAATGATCATTTGGATTAAACACCCAAAGCACAGGCTATAAAAGCAAAAATAAACAAGTTTCTGCACAGCAGTCAACAGAATAAAACAGTAACCTACAGAATGGGAGAAAATATATGCAAATCATACAGCTCATATGAGATTAATATCCAAAACATATAAGGAACTCATACAATTTAATAGCCAAAATCAAATAACCCAATTAAAAAATGGGCAAAATAACTGAATTGACATTACTCCAAAAACATACAGATGACTGACAAGTATATGAAAAGATGCTTGACATCACCCATTGTCAGAGAAATGCAAATCAGAACCACAGTGAGATATTATCCCACACTTGTTATGGTAGCTGTTATCAAAAGTCAAAAGAAAAAAAAAGTGTTGGCAATGATGTAGAGCAATGGGAACACTTGGGCAATGTCTATGGAGATGGTAAATTGGTATGAACATTATAGAAAACAACCATTATAGAAAACAGTATAGGAGTTTCCCTTAAAAATTAAAAATAGAACTACCCTGTGATCCAGCAATCCTACTTCTGAGTATATATCCAAAGGAAATGAAATTAACATCTTATAGAGATATCTGCACCCCCATTTTCATTGCAGCATTATTTGCAACAGTGAATAATGAAAACATTAGTGTCTGTCAACATTTGAATAGATAAAAAATATGGTACATCTCTACAATGGAATATTTTTTAGCCTAAAAAAGTGTCATTTTATAGACTGTCATTTGCAACAACAGGGAGGAACCTGGAGGGCGTTATGCTAGGTCAAATAAGCCAGACACAGAAAGACAAATACTGCATGTTCTCATTTACATCTGGAATCTTAAAGTCAAACTCACAGTAACAAAAAGTAGAATAATGGTTACCGGAGAGTTTGGGGGTGGCAGAAAATGGGAGATATTGGTCAAAGGATGCCAACTTTTGGCTATAAGATGAATAAGTATGAGGGTCTACTGTACAACATGATTAGCATGGTTAATAAGCTACCGTAAACTTGAAATTTGCTCAGAGAGTAGACTCAAAAGTTCTCGCCACAAAAAGAAAATGGTAACAATGTGCAGTAATGTATATGTTATGTGGACTGATTGTAATAATCATTTTAAAACATATGCATATACCAAAACATCACGATATATACCCTAATAAATGCAATTTTTGTCAATCATATCTCAATAAAACTGGGGAAAATATTGGTTCTATAATTTTTCTTACAGAGTTGCTTTAACATTTTAATTTGATACAAGCTACCATATCAGTTTCTGCTCAAATAAATATATTAATAATTTAATGTTTATACTGAATTGCTGTTGTCATATCAAACTAAACATTCATTCATTCAGCAAATATTTATTGAGCCACTATTGTTTCAGGTACTATGCTAAATGTTGGATATAAAACTATAGCAAATAGTGGAAATGGCCTTCAAATTAAAGGAGCAAATAGTCTATAATGAGAGAAAAACATTAATCGAATGATAGCATAAATAACTAAAATTACAGCAGTGTCTAAACAGTAAAATTTCTGAGGTTCCTAATTCTGGTCCACACAATTCAACGTTTCATCCCAACTCAAAATCTACTGTCTCATCCTCCTCCAGTCTAGACCTGGCTTCTGTCCATTCTTCCAAATTTGCTTCCTCTCCCATATTTCCTCTCCCTGCCCTTCTCTTTGGCCCTAACCACATTTGGGCTCTCACTGCTTCGTGTAATGAGGTGTTTCAATAGCTCCCAGCATGACTCCCTGCTTTGGCTTCTGCCTTAAAAATTCCTAGGGCAGATTACTATAACAGTACATCCTGAATCACCTAAGACAAGAGCTTGATCATATTGCAGGTCCCACTCCACCCCAATAAGTGTAGCCACTCTCCTTCCTTTAAACTTGAAATCTAACTCCTTAGCCTGACATTCCAAGCTTTTAAAAATCTGACCAGTCTTAACTGTTCAGTCTTGGGATCTACCACTCCTCTGCAGGTATCCCTTCTCAGGCCAAACGGATGGATCACTGGCCTCTAAGGAAGCATTTTGCTTTTCCATCTCTGCTTTTGTTTGTTCTGTGTCACCACTGAAACTCCTCATGCCTTTTCCACACCTCTCCTTCCCTTCCCTTTTAGAATTCTAAACACCCTTCTAAGTCCAGCATGAATTATTGATTGGAGGGTTGTTCTGTTCTATTTTTTGTTTGTTTGTGTGCATATGCTTTATCTCCTCTGCTAGACTGTGAACTCCTTAAGGGAACAGATTGTCTTCTGAATCTGCTGCAGTACTGCACATACATGGTATTTAATAATACCTATTGATGTCCTATCCCAGGACAATGAAAGCTTATTTAGATAGTTGTAAAACAAATATTTGAATCACTAATTGTGTGATTATAGTTTCCTTTGGAAATTACAAATTCAGATCCTTCTGTTTGTTTCACTAAAAAGCCATGTAACAAGAAAACATAGAATAAGATTTTGCTACTTGTTTACATAGAGAAAATAATTAATTTTATGTTTGCATGACTTTCAATGAAAACTTTCAAGCAAAGACAGTAAGAAATAAAACTAATTATTTGTATTAGTTGCAACTCTTCCTGTTGCAAATGAGAGCAATCTAACTTACAATCAGCTTAGGCAAAAATGAAAGACAATTCATTGGCTCAGGTAATTGGGAAGTCCATGGGTAGACTGGTTTCAGTCACAGCTGGATCCAGAGGATTCAATGAAAGTCTCACTCTCTTTTTTTCTGAGAGTTCACCTTGTTCTCTATAGCTGCAGACAGCCATTTGTGTATGAGAAAGACAAAGCCAGTAATAATTTCTATTTCTCTCTCTCTCTCTTTCTCTCTCTCTCTCTCTCTCTCTTTCTCTCTCTCTCGTGTTCTCTCTCCCTACCTATACATTGAGAAATCTCAGGGAAGACAGTTGAATCCTAAATGGATCATACACCTATCTGAGAAAAAGTCACTGTGCCAGAAATAAGGGCATCTGTGAATAACTCAGCCTGGACATGAACCCATGCCTATGGCCCGGGTGGTAACCAGATACCTTACTTGGCTGTGCCTCTAAATCCACATGAAATTGTGAAAAGATAAAGACCAGTTGTTTTTTCAAAATAAAATAAAACAAATGACCAAAAAAAAATATTTCTCCCTTTAAGTCTGGAAAATGCTTTGGGTCCTGAATCTTCTAGGTTGACTTTAAATTCTAAAATATTAGCTCATACATTTATCCCCAAATATTTGTTTTGCACCTACTATGTGTCAGACACTCTGTTAGGCACTGTGAGTGATACAAAGATTATTTGATTTGACTCCTAATAATTAGAAATGCACAAAGATAGAGAGTTCTGGTCCAAAATAGGATATGAAATTTGTCATAAAAGTGTTTGGAGCCAAAGATAAGGATTTAGGAATAAAACCTAAAGAGGTGAAAATGTTAAATGGTAGAAATAGATGAAACTGAAATTTTCAAGGTAGAGAAAATAAAGAGAAAAGACAAAGACTGAGAATAGAAAAGAGAATTGAGACTCATATCCATATTCAAGTTGTAGTTCATAAAATTCAAGTTCCTTAAGAGAACTCACATCTTCATTTACATAATAAAAATAGTAAGACTAGAGGAATAAAATAACAGTAATAACACTGAATAACATTTATTGAGTGCTAAGTATGTGATAGGCATTGTACTAAGCTCTTTCAGCAGATTATCCCATTTAATTCTCAAAACAATCCTATGAAATGAATATTAATATTAATATTTCCATTTTAAAATTAGAGCACTGAGACTAAGAAATGTTAAATAATCTGCCAAAGGAAATGGTGGACTTGGGTTATTACCAAGCTAGTCCAAATCCGGAACATGACCTCTTTATCAACACGCTATAGTGAACATTTTCAGAGGTTCCATCTTTTCATGAGAGACAAGGAGCAGATTCAGGATAAGTTGCCCAGAATCATGTGTTTTTTGAGTTCTTAGTTCACTCACACCATCCTAACCTCATTCTCCCCCAATTCATTTTACAGGCCAAATTCATCCAGGAAATTTGCTGTCTGAGCATAGAGCAAATGGAAAGAAGGAGGAAAGGAAGATAAGTAGGGCATGGTACAGGCTATTGGCTCTGTATTAGTAGAATAAACCTCAGTGGTATAGTTATGGGTTAAATTGTGTCCCCCAAAGGAGATCTATTGAAATCCTAAACTCTAATAATGCCCCAGAATATGACCTTACTTAGAAATAGGATCTTCATAGAGATAATCAAGTAAAAAAAGGTCATGAGGATGGATCCTAATCCAGTATGACTGATGTCCTTATAATAAGGGCAAATCTGGATGCAGACACAGACATGCACAGAATAAAGATCATGAAGGAGACACAAAGAGAAGGCCATGCAAATATGAAGGCAGAAATCCGGGTGATGTATCTTCAAGGCAAAAGCACCAAAGATTGCCATCAAAGTACCAGAAGCTAGGTGAGATGCCTGGAACGCATTCTCCTTCCCCGTCCTCAGAAGGAAGCAACCCTACCCACACCTTGATCTCAACCTTCTATTTTCCAGAACTGTGAGACAACAAATTACTGTTGTTTATGCCATCCAGCTTGTGGTACTTTGTTGCAGCATCCCCAGAGAACCAATCAAAATACCTTTAAGAAATGTGATGACCAATCTAAGCCTCTTGCTAATGAACAAGGTGATTCCCTCTTTCAGCATGCCATGTCTATAAAACCGTGGTCATGCCAGTTCACAGCAGAGCATCTAGATAACTGAATTTCCACATGTGATTTTATGGCCTCACAGGGAACACTTGTAAATGATTTTACATAGATATTACATTTGGTATTTCCTAATATGTTGCCATCGTTTGCCAAATGAAGGTTAATGTTTTTTTCTGGAGAGAATGCTTTTCTTTCTATCAGAAATTTGACACCAGATTCATAAATGATGATTTAAATTTTTTATTCTGGGCTTCCAAGACACATCAATATACTCAGAATGAATTGTTTACCCATTGGTTCTTAAGTTAAATTCACATTAAAACATTCTCAAATATCAAGAAAGTGTTTTGTTTTAACAACAATCAATAATTCATCTACTGGCTAGCTTTTAAGGGTTTGATGGGAAGCATGGTGGAAAAGCCTTTGAGGTTTTGTGAAAAGATTAAAAACATGGCACGAATCGTAGCTGCGATCTCTACTAATAGCCACATCACCAAAGAATGTACAGAACTAGAACTTTCAAAATTTACTATGTTCTTGAGTCAGTTGGCAATATGAATAACTATATTATGTTGGACACCATGGCCTCTTTAGGACAAATGTTATGAAATGTGCCCCTATGGAATTACATTTTCCAGAGCTGGTAGAACTCAAGGGCTGCTCTGAGTCAGTGAATGTTTACTGCTGTTCACCGTCTTGAGATAATGCATGACCTGAAGCAGAACCTAACAGAGCTACTGAAGCTGTTACTGGACCTGACATGCTGTCTCCTTCTTTACTCCTTTTTCTTCCTCCTTCCTTCTTTTTTAGCATTAACATATTTTTCCTATGAAAGTAATACATGTTTGGAGTTGTAAAGAGTCCCATCGTTTTGTGCACAGAACTATCAAGATATAACACAGTGAAGGAGCATTCTGAAGAAGGCACTATTTCTAAATTTCTCTATTCTGAATATGAATTTTGTGGTATAATAGACTAGTAGGACACAAGTTTCAAAGCCAAACAGCCCTTGCTTTAAACTGACAAGTCCTTTTTTAAGCTGCATGCAACTTCAGGAGTGACACATAGCCATTCTATGTTTCCTCTTCTGTAAATTATGGATGATAATTGTACCTTCTGTAAATAGTTGGTCAGAAAATTAAGATAGTACCCAAAGAACACATAGCACAGAAAAAGCCACATGGTAAATACTTAATAAATGTAGTGTAGTAACTATGCTTATAAAGAAAAAGACACCAATTATCTGACATTTTAGAAAAGTCAAAACTATAGCAATGTAAAACCATCAGTGGTTTCTAGGCATTTGGGAGGTGTGAGGTGACAGTTATATTCATGAAGCATGGGGATTTGTTTGAGTGGTGAAACCATTCTAGATGATACTGTAATGATAAATACATGACATTATGCATTTGTCAAAACTCATAGAACTTTTCAGCATAAAGAGTGAACCTTATAGTATGTACATTTTAAAAAATCAAAACCATTTTGGAGACTCGAGTACACCAGGATGGAATGCAGATTGTGACAAGGTTGACTGTATTGCCAATGTATAAAATAAATCTAATGGTATGAAAAGCATATGAAACAGGGCCAGGCATGGATAAAATAAATGTAATGGCATTAAAAATGTATGAAACAGGGTCAGGCATGGTGGCTCACACCTGTAATCCCAGCACTTTGGGAAGCTGAGGCAGATGGGTTGCCTGAGGTCAGGAGTTCAAGACCAGCCTGGCCAACATGGTGAAACCCTGTCTCTACCAAAAATAGAAAAATTAGCCAGGCGTTGTGGTGTGCGCCTGTAATCCCAGCTACTTGGGAGGCTGAGGCATGAAAATCACTTGAACCCGGGAGGCAGAGGTTGCACTAAGCTGAGATCACACCACTGCACTCCAGCCTGGGTAGCAGAGCAAGACTCAATCTAAAAAAAAAAAAGAAAAAAAAAAAGGGTATGAAACAAAATCACTACATGGGGTGGGAGGGAAAGGTGATCTAAGTAACTATGGAAATGAGAGAAATGTGTGAGACTAAAGGAAAAATAAATTATACATAAGCACTGTACTCCAGTAACTAATATTGTTCCTCATAGGAATATGGACTGATGTATATATATACTAAAATTGAACAATTAAGTAAATGAGAACTGGATAATACAGCCAGGTCTCTTACTGCTGGAGGAAGCTCTGCAGATAAGCAAGGGAAAGAATCTGCTAATGATCCATGTGGTCATAGATTAGAGTTGGCAACATCAGCATGGATTCTCATTTAGCTTAACGCAGATACGGATGGTTATACATGGGAACAATTATAGACATGTGTGTGTACGTGGGTTATTATGCACAAATATATTTCCTTCCTGTGTCAGTGGAGAGGGCCTAGAAGCAACCACCTCCCATCACCACCAAGCGCACACCTAACACCCAGATCTTGTTTCCTAATACTATTCCCCAACAAAAAGCATCAGGGCTCTTTGGAGAAAAGGCTGACTCTGGGATTGGTGCGGAAAACATTTAACATGAGCCTATAGCATCGTGTAGTGCTGGGAAGTAAGGAAGTGCTTTAAAAAAGGAAAGAAAGAAACAACAACTGTGGGTTATGGAAAGAAACACAGTCGCCAACTAAAAGACCTGCCAATGGTCAAAACTGGAAAATTTGAGCAACGAAATAAAGGCGGTTATACTGGCTTATAATTCAGGGTAAAAAATAAAGGTATGAGTCCACAATGACATAAATAATTGAACGAATAAACAAGTGGAAGAGAACAGAGAAATCTCCCACACAGAAGAATTCCATATAATTTGTGTAAATACTCTGCCATCAAAGAGGGGAGCATAAATCCCTATTCTAATTGTGGGCTGTATGCCATGACTCTTCCAAAGAACACAGTATGGAAAGAGAAAAAACAGTAACTTTACAGTGGTGGCACCTGAGCTGGTGGCACCAGCTCAGCCAGGTGTCGTTCCTTGTCTTTTGAAGATAAAATTTACACATTTTACTTTTTTCCTAAGTAAATCTTCTAGTAAACTTTATCATACATAGATTTTATACGGTACTATATTCTTTTAAAAGTTTGAAGGTATCAATCTAAGCTAGAACAGGGAAAACTGAAAGACATATGTAAATCAATGCAGGTTTTAAAACAGTTACGTAATAGTTTTTTATATGCTTCCACAAAGTTAGCCTTCCCTAAACACTGTAAGATAAATGCACCTTGCTGAATTGAAGGCTTTTGTGAAGGTTATGCTTTAGGGCAGGTGTCCCCAAACTACGGACCCCTGAGGCCATTTATCCGGCCCCCCACCGCACTTCAGGAAGGGGCACCTCTTTCATTGGTGGTCAGTGAGAGGAACACAGTATGTGGCGGCCCTCCAATGGTCTGAGGGACAGTGAACTGGCCCCCTGTGTAAAAAGTCTGGAGACGCCTGCTTTAGGGACAAGAAGGTAAAGATGAAGCAGGAAGATGAGAAGAAACAATAGTGCCAGGTGGCTGAGCTCTCTCTGTAATGTTGCACTTGAAGGAGCTGTTTGCACATCAGTATCTCATCCATCCATCTTTCCTCTGCACGCTCTGGGTCACACACCATAAATCTGACCCTCGGTGTTCTCAGGCCTTGCATATCTAGCATCTGATATGCATGTACCAGAACTTAGAAATTTTATGCTTCTTCACGGTGCCCCAAAACACACAGTGACATAAAGCTTGACTTAAATGGGGCAGATGGAAACACAGATGAAAGGAGAGAGACAGAAATGTTATCACTTCTCAAGAGCTCAAAGCCATTAAGTTGCAGAACTAAGATTCAAGGCCAACTCATCTACCCCAAAGCCCAGTGGGCCTTCCCCCAGTACCAAATGCCTCTGCATACATACCACCCTGAGCCAGCTTTAACCTACATTTGCAGGTTACGTGGTATTATTGTACTCAGTGCGAGTATCCCTTTTCTCTTCTTAGTAAAATATAAAGTGTTGTAACTTGGTGATGGGCTTCGTGCTCCTGCCTTGCTCACTGGTAGGAAAAGGCTTCCTTTGGTGACTGGTAAGATGTGCTAGCTTTGTGTTCCAACTGAAACTCTGATTAGAAAATTGCTCCCAGCCAAAATTCTATGCTGCCAAACTTCCTAGTATGTGTATTTTGAGAGTAATAGAAGAAGCAAGTGGACCCAATTTATGTACCTTATAGCTCTTTAATATATTTTATAGTTCACACACCATACGAAACTTTATGTACCTGAAAGTTTGGGATCTATGGTTGGTTTTGTTTTGGCTTGGGTTGGGTGGCCTTTCTATAGATCTAAAAGTTACTTGCAGAAGGAAGAGAAATATTTTTGTGGTACTCAAATTCCTTGAACCATAGCACTTGTGTCAGTTGCTATTACAGGTTTTATCAAATGACATATGGACTTGATAAGCTGAGGTTGCATACTGTTAAGCTGCTGCATCTGAGTCCATAAATGCAATAAATGATAAATGTAAAAACAATATTATATATATGAGAGATGCTACGTCACCATGGAATGAGGTGACAACATGACATAGAAGACAACATAGTTTATATTTTCATAATATTTATATATAGCCTCACCTCCAGTTCTGGAAGCTGGCTTGATTTCATAGCCAAGCCAGAGACTAGATTGAGTCTGACCTAAGACATTGTATTCTATGACTTAGAAGCCCTCGAAAGCTGACTTGACCCTGGTTCCCTTCATTCTGAGTGCCCAAGGGAGAGGCCAGACTGTTTTACATTCTAAGCTCAGAAATGTGTCTGCCCTGGGATAAACCAAGTAATCCATTTAACACCTTAATTTTCACAATCGTACCAGACCTATCCTAATAGGAACCCTTACGCACAAAGTGATCAACATCAGCTGGCTGAATACAGATCCTTCAAAAGACTTTTCCTAGAAAAGTTTGTAGAAAATTCAAGAACTAGACTACTCTGGAATCCTTCTTTCCTCTACCTTCCCAATCCTTGGTCTAGATTCTACTCCATGATGGTTTTTGATGGGCCTACTGAGTGCAAGATTCAAAATAGAGGCTCAACAACATTTTCCAAAAAAACTGTTGCAAATTTAGGTTAAAATAATACTATTGGCCAGGCACAGTAGCACATGCCTGTAATCCCAGCACTTTGGGAAGCTGAGGCAGGCAGATCACATAAGATCAGGAGTTCAAGATCAGCCTTACCATATGGTGAAACCCCATCTCTCCTAAAAATACAAAACTTAGCCAAGCATGGTGGTGGGCTCCTGTAATCCCAGTTACTCAGGAGGCTGAGGCAGGAGAATCACTTGAACCCGGGAGGCAGAGGTTGCAGCGAGCTGAGATCACACCACTGCACTCCAGCCTAAGTGACAGACAGAGACTCCGTCTCAAAATAAAAAACAAAAATAAACACTATTAATTGTATTTTGTTTGGTTCCCAATGTAACTGAATTCAGTTCCCACAAGTATGCCTTCATAGAACTAACTGAACTCCTTTACTTTCATTTTTAAATACTACAACCACAAAACTCTATACAGCTGCTAGGTTTCACTCTTCAGATGGCTGCATTTTTGGTAGGTGAAGCAATTCTCTACTTATTCCCTCTCCATGTCGCAGATCTGATTCGAATACAGTTACTAATACAAGTAAACTACTTGACTCTTGAGGATTCACAAAATCCCCAGTGTCTTACTGTGTAGACCCTTTAAACATTTAAAATTCTTATCCTCCTAACACATTGTATTTTATGTCATGTTATTGTTTAGCAAAGTGATGTTAGGAATGAAAAAGTGATTCTAGAAATGAACAAGCCTCTCCAAAATGGGGAAAAGTAAAGGTGACATTGAGGAGTGGGAGATTTTCCTTAAGCCCCAATCTCACGCAGATGTATGCAGAAAAATATTCATTCCGCTGTGGAGGAATGCTAAGCACACCGAGGTTTCTGGTTTTTTTCTTTTTAAATTACCTCATTTGTAATAAGTTTCAAGAAAAACGGCGGCTGTTTTTATACAGCCTGAAAGTGAGTCTCTGTTTTGTTATGAAAAGAAGCCTGCAGACTGTGAAGTCCAGGACTGCTGTGAGTTCATTCACTGGCTGGAAGGTAGCATGATGGACAATAGGCAAGGGGCGTCTGGCTTGGGGGAATAGTAGGAATAAACAACCGTTTTTAAGATTTAGTAGTGACCTTGGGAGGCTAAGGAAGGAGAATCGCTTGAGGCCAGGATTTCAAAGCTAGCCTGGGAAACATGATGAGAGTCCATCTCCACAAAACATAAAATTAAAATATTAGCCAGGTGTGTTGGCGTCCAGTTATTTGGGAGGCTGAGGTGGAAGGATCACTGGAGCCCAGTAATTTGAGGTTATAGTGAGCTATGATTGTGCCACCGCACTCCAGCTTAGGTAACAGAGCCAAGACTCAACCTCTAAAAAAAGAAAACATTTCATAGTGATTAATGTTCTATTAATCATTTCCCTAAAATGACACCTTGCTACTTTTCCTAATCCCTCCATATTCCCCTATATAAATCCTAGTTACTATAATTTTACTTATTATAAATATCCTGGCTCTTTGGGGAATTAATCATCTCTCTATTCCTTTGTGTCTAAATTTTAGACTAGTAAAATTTCAGTAGAATAGGAAAAGATAGAATCATTTTTCCAGATATTGTACAGGTAATTGTTTTAAGGTATATGGTCTCGAGCTCACGAGAAAAGTAAATATATAGATTTCTCCTACTCGACAGTCGTCAGATGTTTATTGAGCACCTACTACATGGTGGAAACTTTTCTAGGCATAGTGTAGGTGCTCAACAAACACTTGATTTTCCAGGCATTGGAAATGCACTGGAAAACCGGGAATGGCCCTGACCTTAATATAAGTTCTTATATTATGGAGAAAAGAGATATGGAGTGAACATGTAGATGAGTAAATGAGATCACTTCAGGTAATAATGAGTGCTATGAAGAAGATAAATAAATCTGACTGGGAGGCCAGCTTTAATTGGGTGGTCTGGAAAGGTCTCTAAGGAAATGGTATTTGACTTGAGACACTAAAATTGAGAAAGAAACTTTTTATCTGAGGAATGTGAGCCCACTTCAATTGTCAGGTTCAGAGAGACGTTAAAATGTGATAGCAGTTATATATCTCTGTCTTTAAGCAAAATAACATTCTCGTCAAGTTATTTGCTATGTGAACTCTAGACTGATGCCAATTAGCCATAAAATGCCATATGCTGGACACCGTAATGCATACCTTATGGTTCAACGATGGATAGCCAATCACTAATCAGTGTTACTTCTGTAAACCAATGAGAATGTCTAATACCTTTATATCAGCACACTCCTTGTCCCATTTTGCCTTTAAAAACCTGTCTGTAGCAAAGGCTGAACCACCTGGTATTTGCCAGGCTGTGGTCCTCAACCATGACCCAAATAAACCCTATTAATTTACCTCAGTTGCTTTTTTAGGTTGTATTTGACCACTCATAAAATCATATACATATTTGATCATTCATTAAAAAATAATTTGAGATCAGCTTTCCCACAGGGCAAAGTTGCCATGTTCATTTCTGGATCTGGGCCTTACTGCCGTATATCTATCCAAATAGCATCTCTTCATTTTTCATCTTTTTTTATTCTCAATCTGGTCTTCCTCTCTACCTCTCTCTGCTTATGGATCTCTCTTCATGTTTCTTCCCTTCTCCTTTCCCATTTCATTTCATATTTTCCATTTTCCTCACTTTCCACCTCTTCCTGTCAGACCTAGTACTTCTCTGCAATGTTTTCTCTGACTTCTTAGAAAATGTGCTGGCCTGGCACCTGTGCCACCTGAGTCTCTGTCACTTTCCCTCTTTCTTGACCTCCCCTAAAGCAAACTGAAGCAGAACTTTTTGCATCGCTTGTGGAATTTAACAAACAGAGTTGCATATTTGATTTTATACAGTAATTATATCTCTCTTTACTTACTCTGGCCTTTGAGTTATCTTACCAGGGAAAAAGAAATTCAGGAATGCAGTGTTATACCAAGTAAATAATATGTAAATATTTAAAATGTTTTAATTATTTTAATGCTGAACTTCATAACATATGCTATATTTTATATTTGGAAGAAGCATGAGCTCTATTTATAGATGAATCTTGACTTTGATCTTTTCAGAAGCGTGTTTCAGAACTGATAGGAAACAGAAATGAACTTTCTCCATTTTATGCTTTTAACTGCAATCTCATTGATGAATTTCAATTATTTTCTCTACAGTAATAGTATATAATTATCTATGCTTCTTATTAAAGTCTTCTTAATAGAACTTTTATTAAAACTGGAAGGCATAAGGCATAATATATCCCTAATAAGAATATTAAAAATATTTATTTTCAACTGTAAGTTTTTTTTAAATTACTTTTTCTAGAAAGGAACTCTATGAAATTGTATTAATTCTATTCTAATACAATTGAAGTACATTTTGCAAATTAATGCATAAAGTAACATAGAGGGTTATTTCTAAATTTGGGTTTTATTTTCTTCAATAAAACCCTAAATTTGAAACCATCCACAAATTCAAGAAATGAGGTGAATAAAACTGAAAATGATAAAGACCAATATTCCTTTCCTAACAGCATAAACATTTAAACAATGACAAATAGGACTCAATGTGAAGATATTTCACTCCATTATATTCTCATTTCAGAAATATGCCAAATTCTTATGTTTATCTGATGAAACAGTAATATCACAACTCCACCACATAAGAAGGTTCTACTACTCCTGACATTATTTGGGCCATAAATTTTCCTTTGAATGTTCATATAGAGTGTCCCATCTTACTGAAAGCTTTGGCATGGTGCAAGTTTTTTGCCTGTCTCACAGCTTGAAAATGATTCTTTTTTTCTCAAAATGGATGGCACCTTTGCCTTCTGAATTTAAGAACAGGAAGATCTTTTTTCCAAAAAGTACAATCTTGCAAAGAGGAAGCTCTAGGTGCAAGAGGACCACAGATGAGACAAGAGCAGCAGCTGAGTCCAGGGATGGTGCAGAAATCGGAGGGCATCATCCAGTGGCTATTTATTTCACTCAGCCTCAAACCTCCATGGGATGATTTTAGGAAAGACTAAAGTACTAAGCAAAAAAAAGTTATTTTACCATGTCTTGAAGAAAAACGCTACCAAGTCCTTTCCACTTCACACTTTTGCCTCCATTTCCTCAGCTAAAAAATGGAAGTAAGACCAATCTAACAGAGTTTTGTGTGGATTGATCAATTCAAACACCTAGAATAGTACCTGAAGCACAGCAATAATTCAATTGGTGATAACTGTTGCTGCTGCTGCTAATATTGTTATTGTTATGGTACAACGTGTGCAATTGAGGTACTTAATGTAGCTCAGAACCTAAATCTGAAACCTATAAGCAAACCTAGATGCTAGAAACACCCAGGTTTGCCATCTTGATAACTCAGATTATTGTCAGACACATTTCATAAGCACCTCTTCATCCATTTCTAGTTACCCAGAGAAAAAGGTTTATAAGTCTGGTATCTAATATGTTTGGGGCAAGCATGCTTTAAAATGATGTAAGGAATATAGAAGATAAACTCAAGGTATGCGCTTAGTTTTCAGGGAAACACCCAACATAAGAGACTACTACCATCCATGGACAGTTGCTCAGAAACTATGGGATTTACCATGTAGAATACATAAGGAGAAGTTTGCCCAGTTTCGTAAATTTTTGCAAAATGAATGCCTTCATATCCTTAACATGCACTCATGAAGGGTCCCTTCCTATGATGACTCTGGTCCTGACTGTGTACCCTGCTTTGGCCAGTGGGATAAGAGAAAATGTGAAGCAAGCAGAGGAATGAAAGGGCCTTGTATTAGTCAGGGTTCTCCAGAGAAAAAGAATCTGTATCTACACATTTCTGAGACAGGCAGAAAAAGAGAGAAAGCGATATTTATTAAAAGAAGAGCTTCATGTGATTACAGAGGCTGAGGAAGTTCCATGATCTTTTTTCAGCTGGAGACCCAGGTCAGCCAGTGGTATAGTTCTAGTCCTAGTACAAAGACGTGAGAACCAAGAGAGCAAATGGTATACGTTCCTGTTCAGATGCAGGAGAATCCAAAGTCCCAGTCAAAAATAGGCAGAGAGAGTAAATTCTCCCTTACCCCATCTTTTGTTCTATTCATCGTTCCAACTGATTGGATGATGCCCTTCTATGCCAGGGATGGCCATATGCTTTACTCAGTCTACCTATTCAAATGCTAATCTCATCTGGAAATACCCTTACACATCTAGAATAATGTTTAACCAAAATCTGGGCACCCTGAGATCCAGTCAAGTTGATACATAAAATTAACCATCACAGTGCATTCTTGTCTTATTCTTGGTCTTAGAGGGAATTTGTTTAGTCTTTTACCTTGACTATGATATTAGATGTAGGCTTTTGGTAGATGCCCTTAATTAGATTGAGAAAGTTTTCTCCAATTCCCTTGAGTATTTTCTCCTGAAATAGATGTTGTCATATGTTGATTTTTCTTTGGTTTGGTTTTCATCTATTAAGATAATTATTGTTTTTTCTTTGTTTTCTTAATATAGTGTATTACATTGATTGATTTTCATATGTTGGAACACCCTTGCGTTTTTAATTCTGGAATAAAATTCTCTCTTGGTTGAGGGTGTATACTTCTATGTCTTGGATTCAGTTTTCCAGTATATATTTGAGGATATTGTATCAACATTATAAAAGATAATGGTCTACAGTTTGGTTTTTTTTTTTTTTGGTCTGGTTTTGGTATCTGAGTAAGAACAGTCTTGTAATGAATTCAAAAGTGTTTTCTCCTCTTTTCTGGGGGTTGGAGGTAGAGATGTTTATGGAGGATTTGTGTTAACAATTCTTCAAATATTTGGTGGAATTCACCAGTTATTGTTTGTTTAGTGATATTTCTGGACTAATTCAGTAAAGTCTTTATTCTTTGTCACATGTAGCCATTGCAATCTCTACTCAGCTTAGTGATCAGCTAATGAGTAGACAGTAATTTCTTAAATACCTGGAACCAATAAATCCCCCAGTCTTTACAGAGAGGAGCTCTGTATGCATTTTGGGGGATGTCTCATACATTTAGTTTACACATTGGCCTTATCTTCTACTTCCTGCTTGTGCAGAGCTTCAAGGTAAGCCAGAGTTGAGAGCTTAGGGCCTTCTCAGATCTTTTCTGGGTATGTACTCAGCCTTAAACATGAGTATGACTTTTTAGATTCCCAGGAATATGTCAGAGATTTTCAAAGCCCCCATGGATACCCCATTTCTCGATTTTGTCTTTTAAGCCTTTTTTTGAGACAGAGCCTCACTCTGTTACTACGCTGGAATACAATGGCATGATCTCGGCTCACTGCAATCTCTGCATCCTGGGTTCAAGTGATTCTCCTGCCTCTGCCTCCTGAGTAGCTGGGATCACAAATATTGGCCACCACACTCAGCTAATTTTTGTATTTTTCATAGAGATGGGGTTTCACCATGTTGGCCAGGATGGTATCGATCTTCCGACATCATGATCCACTCACCTCAACATCCCAAAGTACTGGGATTACAGGTGTGAGCCACCGCACCCAGCCAAGCCTTTTTGTTAGTCTGTTGTTTGCCCCACCTATTAGCCATCACCTTTGGCATCATGTCAAAACACTTGCCTATAAATGTTTTCCACAAATGATCTCTCTGGGAAGATGATTTTAGCACTAACCAAGCTTGAATCAGGTCAATTAAGGACAAGCCTTTCCAGTTGGGTCTTCCAGGGAATGAGCAGACAGATCAAAAGATCAAATAATGTTAATTCTCTGGGAATGAAGTTTTGAAAGAGCTCCAGCTCTAGTTTGCTCCTTTTGGTACTGGGAATGCAGGCTTTTTTTTTTTTTAAGGGTGTTTTTAAGTTAAGAAGTGGTAAATGAGATGAAAGTAAGTTTAAACACCACAAAGCTTGCTGATCTAACCAACATTCATCAGCTTTTCTTACATAAATGCTTCCTGGTTTGCTACAAGCCTTTGGCTAATTTCCAAAGTTCTGAAAAAGTGTATTCTATTTGCCAGGTTTTGTTGTTGTTGTTGTTTTTATGGAGGGATACTTTTTTTATGCCATTTTCACTGCACATCACTACTAGTAGCAAATTAATCTTACCAAAATTAAAGTAATAAAGTGCGGTCGGTTCACCAATATTGACGCTAATTTTATGACAACTCAATTTTGCATGCTGAGAAAAAAATAATACAGCAAATTATGCATTTCAACATTTCAACTATGAAACATGACTGCGTGTAACGTTATAGAAAACTCTGCTGCAAATATGAAGAACAATTGAATATTAACATACATGTACTTCGGTGACTACTTGAGAGAAACACTATTAAATGGTAGCTCCAATATCTAAATTTTAAAAAAAATCAAAAATTTTAAAATTAAGAGAACAAATTGTAAGATACAGCTAATAAATTAATATTAAATTTTACTGGTAAAATTGATGTATCGAAATGAAAGCCAAGGCTCTTTATTAGAATCAGGCTGCATAAGAGTATTAAACTCACTTTGTACTTAAATTCACATCCAGGATGATTGATGACAGAAGAAATATGTTTTGTGACTGTACTTTCATTTGCTGACACTACAAAAAAAAATAATTCTCTACAGAGAATGAATTCATAATGGAAAAACACAGAAGCATCTAAATTGAGGGTACAGTATTCCGAGAGCAGAACAAACTCAGAAAACCTTAGAATGAAAAGCAAGCTCATTTGCTAATTATTTTATTGTGATCTTTACATTTTTTTCATCTATCAAGAAGTTTTATTTTTAATTTTCATCTTCTGTAGCTGAAATGAGGTTTTAAAAAAACTTATTTTTCACATTTGTCTTCACAGCAATTGATGAATTAGGTTACTTAACTAGAACTATTCTGGGAAAAAAATCAGTCTACATTAAATGACACAATGTGTCATAAAATGACATAGACTAAGTGTCCCTTCAGTTGGATCATTCAGTACTTAAAGGCTACATTCATTTGGTAACTTTGGGGACACAGACAACAAGGACATTTAGTTAATGATTGTGCATCATTATAGAGGGCAATTTAGAGGTATATACAGAGCCAAGCCCTCCTACAAAGTTGTCATAGTAAAATCTAGTCATCCCTAGATTATACGTAGAGGACTACCATGGTTCTCTAAACTATACCACATGGTTTTTAAAAGTTGTCTATTAAGATAGTGGATTAATCATTAATCTCATCAACTTCCAACCGCAATTACGGTAATTTCTACACAAATAAACATATTATTTTCTATTAGTATTATATGTTTTATTAATAGGCTCCTCGAGTTCTTAAATTTCAATATTGCCCTCTCCTCTACTCTTCACTCATTTTCTTTCATTCATGGAGTACTCCTTGCTTCATTCCATTTCATTCTAGCTCTCTCTCAGGGAGCAATTGCCTCAACTCTTCTCCCTGTTCATCTAAATGATGTTGCAACAATAAAACCGTCTTAATTAATTGAAAGTTTTTAAACTTTACACCAGTTTTGAACTGTCTAAATATAATTTTGAGACTTCTTCCTATCTCATTTCTCATTTTTAAAATCTCACTGTCCATTTGGTTGCATGTCAGTAAAGGGTTGCCTGTCTCAGTGTCTCCATTTGTCATTATCTAGTCACTGAAATATGAATTCTATCCACAAATTCCACTGAAGCAATTCACACTTTTCAGTCCTTGTCTTACTGGAAATTTTTGAAGCTTCTGAAATAGTTGACCACTCTTGCCTTATAAAATATTCTTTCTTTGGTTTCTTTAATACTGCTCACTCAATTTTTCTTCTGCTTCTCCGGACTGTGTTTTGAACCCCCTCGTCAAACTCACCTCATAATTTTTCCTTCAAATGCTGATTTTCCTCACTAGATCTCTTGGTGACTCTCCTTTTTTTACTGTATATACACTTTTCCTAAGTGAATTCATTTACTGCCTTGGCTGCAATTACTATCTCTAAATTTATGATTCTCTAATAGCCTTTGGCTAAGAATTTCCTCCGGAGTTTCACATCCCTATAATCAACTGCCTTCTGAACACCTTCCCTTGTATGTCTGATACAGTCCAAAATGTAATACATCTAAAATTGAAGTCATTATCCCCATAATTTCTGCTTCTATATCCCAGTGACTGGTGCCACCACAGTAGCAAACGTAGTTGGATACCTATCCAAAATCCATTCTTAACCTTTTCTCCTTCCCCTACCACACCCAAAAGAAAACCCAATTTGGGACAGATTTCTACCCTCCGGATTAAGATCCACAGTCGCTAGCCCTGATGTATCCTGCTTGGTTGAAAGTACTTTAAACCAATGATGTCAGAATCATTTTCCTTGTTTACATGTGCATGTGATACAATTCTGGCGAATGAGACATGAGCAGAAGTTGGCTGGAGGGCTCTGGTGAAAGGTCTTGCCCTAAATAAAAGATACAGGAAAAATTTGTTCCGTGGTTGCTTTTCAGTGTTGTTGGGCTTGGATAGACACCTGAAACTGCTGTAGGCTTCTTGTGTTTTCAGGAGTTTGCCTAACAAAAAAACACGTGATACAATGTACGCTGGAATCCAAAGAACGGTGGAGAAGCAGAACTAGAGTCCCGTTCCTCAAGCCACTCTTCTTTTGAATGATGTTTCAAATCAGTAGCTCTTAAACTAAGCATGCATCTGACTCACTCACTCTAAAAGGCCTCTTAGAACTTTCTCAGTTCTACCCCTAGATGTTTTCATTCAGCGGCTCTAGAGTAGGGCCAAAAAACTTACTCCCTGGTGATGCTGTGCTGCTCAGCTAGGGAACACACTTTGAGAACCACTGGTGTAAGTAACTGACCTATGATTTCCTTACTACTTGCAGCCAAAAGCATTTTAATGGACGTCATTGTCAAAACCAGAATCTCATCCTAACCTTCTCATTCTAAGCTCTCTCTTCTTTGCCCTACACACGAGTCTATTGTGAAGTGTCATTCATTCTACCTTCTAAATACATTCCTCATTTGAAGGCCTTTTCTATAGTGAATATCAGTTTCTAGCTCAAGCCACCATCATCCCTCCCTTAGATTACTGCAACAGTTCAAGTTGATTTCTACTCTCAGGCTCATTTCCTCGGGCTGTTCTCCACATTGCCATCACATGAACCGTTCAAAAATGTGAATCTGGTCATTTGTTGTTTGCTTAAAACTTCACCAGGGCTTCCCAAGCCTGCAAGAATATAGTACCAAGTCTGTACCTTCCTACGGATGCTTCAGGCTCATTCCTGGTGACTACCTATCTCTCACTTGCCTACTCCAGCCCTCCAGCTGTCCTCTGGTTCCTTGATACTTGAGATCACTTTGTTCTCCACTCCTCTATGTCTTCTCATACACTCTTTTATTCTCCCCTAAACTACACTTTTCTCCTTTTTTTGGATTATGCTTACTTGTCTGGAATTGAAATTTTTGGCCAGAGGCAGTGGCACACACCTGTCATTCCAGCACTTTGGGAGGCCGAGGTAGGAGGATCACAAGGTCAAGATATCAAGACCATCCTGGTCAACAAGGTGAAACCTCATCTGTACTAAAAATACAAAGATTATCTGAGCATGCTGGCACCTGTATTCCCAGCTACTTGGGAGGCTGAGGCAGGAGAATCGCTTGAACCCGGAAGGTGGAGGTTGCAGTGAGCCGAGATCATGCCACTGCACTCTAGCCTGGCAACAGAGCAAGACTCTGCCTCAAAAAATATATCTATATATATATATATATATATATATATATATATATATATATATATTTGGATATCTTTTCCTCAAGGAACTTTTCCCTAATCTCCCAAGTGTTGACTTGAGACCCCTCCTATGAGCTCTCCAACAACATTTTTATTTCTCCTACAATAGCATTTATCTTCCTGTACTGTAATTACCTCTCTGCTTGTCTATACATATAGGGAGAATAGAGACCATATCTACCTCATCCACCATGAGAATCCCACATTTTTGTTATTATCATCATCCCTCTCATCCTCCTCCTCCTCATTTAGCAAGCAACCACTGAGGAGCTTACATGATTATTTTATTTGGCATTCTAACTATCGTATTTTACATCTAAGTAAACTCAGGTTCAGAGGGACCAAGTAGTTTGTCCAGGGAGGTCAGCCCAAGGATAAAGTAGGATTTGAACCAAGGATGTCTAATTGTCCATTCCCCCTTCTTCTAAGTGTGGAGGGGGGGTGTAACAGTACCCAATTTTCCTCTATAAAACTACTACCTCCTCCACCCATTCTCACTTTCTCTTTCCTGTTTTCACACCTCATATCACCCCAGCTCAAATAGCCTCATGTCCATGCACTCAGAGGCCTGTGGGCACAGGCTTAATTTCAGTTTGCCGGAGAGGTACAAAGCCTGTCGTTGATCCGAGTCTCAGCTCAGCCAGGCATCACTCCCACTGTGCTCTGGATATTCCCCATGCCGTGATCCTGCTTTCTCACCACACAGGTAAGAACACACACACATCAGAAAGAGAAGGGTTCCTTCCAAGTATTGATAGGTATGCCACCAACCAAATTTAGACAACACTAGATGCTAAGAATAAAAATAAAGGTAAGCGCACTCCTTAAGATTGATAAACTAATCAAGCTAGCAGAAAAAAAGAAAAATTATTCTGAAACGCAAAACTAAAAATGCCACTGTTGGTAAATTATAAATTGCACCTCTAGGCCACCCCGGACACATGCACATGCCTCTACTGCTGCCTGAGTTACTTCCTTGTCTCCTGCTACATGACAAGTTCTTTGAACTCTTGAGCACAAGGACTGTTTTCACCCTTGCCTGTCAAGCATGAAGCCTGATCCTGATATAACCAAGGTGCTTAATTAAAAAAAAAAAAAGAAAGAAAAAGAAATGAGGGCAGTTGTATATATTATCCAATGAAGAAACAACATACATTTCCATCAAAAGTTTTTCTCTTTTAGAAAGACAGTTTTAAAAGCTACCTGGTGGAATAATTTAAAAACCAGACTTGAATCCGCCTGACTAGATGCTGTTGTTAGTATTTTAGAGCTGAAATGGAGAGGTTAGTTGTACTCTATTCTGTCATGTCCAGTGTTCTAAGAAGGAGAGCATCACATAAACTGTCACCTTGCCCCATATTCCAGCCAGATTTCACCCTGGTACCATGCCTGGCCCTTCTTAGCTGGAAGTGGCACTCCATTATAATTCCATCAGTTTCATTACTCTGGGACAGCCAGTGTTCAACCTCTCATTTTATATTCAAGCAGGCATCTTAGCATGATTCAGTGTTTTCTAGGGACAAGGACACAAGCCCCTATATATCATGTAGCAGAGGGGAGGGGCAAGGTAAAAAACAGACCCCAGGGCTGCCTGCCGTCACTCACTCTTATTCTCTCTCCAGGCAGTGGTTGCCCTAGACAATCAGTGTACGGTTGCCTGACAGCCAGCTGGAGCCATCTGTTCTCGAGCCTGATGAGTTTTCTCCAGTCAGCACTGTGATTCTGTCAATGAGTAGACACAGAGCCTCAGAATTGAAGCTTCCTGAGAAGAGAACATCCTGAAGATTGTTTGAATTGTATTACTATTTTTTTTAATGCATGATGACTCAACGCTGTGTGTTCACTGCAAACACAAACAGGGTTGAATTTTAAGGGTGTGCCTAGTTAAACATCTTGTACACAGCCTCTGTATTAAGACTAACACCTGGCTAGAAGCTGCAGTTTATTCTGTGTGGAGTGTTTAGTTTTCACATAGAATAGAAATTGAGAAATAAAACAGTTAAATAAGGTAAACAGGTATTGCACCAGGCATGTCCTTACGTGTCATACATTTTTAACATACGGGACATTACGGAGACAATTAGCAAAACTCAAATGGGGTGTGAAGATTAGAGGGCAGTAATGTATCATTGTTAATATCCTGATTTTGACGGTTGTACTGTGGTTATATTGGGCACATATCATATACAAAGGACTATGGGATACGGAAAAACAGTACCAGAATGACCCCAGGTTGCTTACCATGTAACAGAAAAGCTATCAGATGCACATAAAACATGATGAAAAATACAATGCACAATGTCATAAGGGTCAAACACAAAACAAGAAACTAGTTCTCAGCATTTTCTCCATCAATGACCACCTTAATACTTACACTTAAATACCTGGACTCAAGGGTGAGACTCAAGTCATTGTGAGCCAGGTATAATTTTGCTTCTTTCTCCTCTATTGAATGGACACTAAAAGGAGCAGGAGTAACATTTTTCTAATATTAGTTTTGAATTCATCACAATTTTATGTTAAAAGATAAATGTCTCACCATCTTGGGATGTCATCTCTACCTAATTCATCTCTAAGACAGTTCATTAAGTCTCAGTGTAACCCAATTTAATAAATTTCAAGTAGGGCTAATTTTTTTATTGCATTTTAGGTTTTGGGGTGCATGTGAAGAACATGCCAGATTGTTGCACAGGTACACACGTGGCAGTGTGATTTGCTGCCTTCCTCCCCTTCACCTATATCTGGCATTTCCCCCCATGCTATCTCTCCCCACCTCCCCACCCCTCCCCCGCTGTCCTTCCCCTATTTCCCCCCCAACAGCCCCCAGTGTGTGATGTTCCCCTGTGTCCATGTGTTCTCATTGTTCAACATCTACCTATGAGTGAAAACATGCAGTATTTGATTTTCTGTTCTTGTGTCAGTTTGCTGAGAATGATGGTTTCCAGGGCTGATTTTTAAATGGGGTAACAAGTACTGTCACTGCTGTCCTCCCACCCCCTCCATTAAGAAGTATTTCCTGCCCATTGTATTCTAAAAAGCAAGAACTATAAACTGCCAGGGCAGCAATTTGGGAATCCTAATGTCTGCTACTTTCTCTGAGACCCATTCCATTTGTACCAATAGCACTGGGATAATAAATTTATGGAAAATTCTCAAGTTCAAGATTCATTGTTGTATCACTCCAGAGAGTGTAATGCTAGAAGGTGAAAGAAATATAGTTCCTCAAGATGCTAATAGGCTAATGGAGGGAGATAATAAACACAGGTAAACTTCCAAGTACATACATGTAAAACATTCATAAAGCAATTTATCTATGGCTAGTGACAAGAATAAACTTTCCTTTCTCAACCACTACGATATTTGGAATTTCCCATCTCTTTCCTTCCTTCTCTACTGGCTTGGACCAGAATCTCTTCTCATTCTCCCCCAGCAACCTCACTCCTCTGCACGGCAAAATCAATGTACCAGGGATCCAGTATCTCTACTTTGTGGTGGGTGCAGGTTTCCTTGCATCCCTGAATCTATTTCCACACATATAAATCTGGAACAAACAACCGACCACCAAGGTTGGAGATGAACTTAATGTGATCACGCATCTGAGGCACCCACGCTCAAAGACGGGTCCCAGCTCTCTTCTCTGCTTCTCTCAGCGCACATCAGGTCTAAGAATGCAGTGGGATTGGCTGACTGAAGGACCAACATCATGAATGTCAAGGGCCTAACTATATAATTTCAGCTAAAGGTAAATATGAAGAGGTAAACTCAATTTATTTTCTATTTTTTGTGCATAATTTCATACAGCTCAGTCTTTCAAGCCAATGAACTAACTCACAAGAGAATAAAGTTCTTACCCAAGAATACAGGACTTTGTTCATGTAGCACACCATAACCACCTAAACCTTACACTTAATGCAATGTTTTTATACAATAATCCTAAATACATTATTAGAAAATCACCATATATTATCTTTTGTTCTACACCATCATTATTTCTTATGTGGTGCTGATTTTCTCTGCACTGCCTACTGTAACTAATCTTCATGAAAAGAGAAGGTCAAAAGCCTTCGACTTTTTTTTTGTTTTGTTATTTTTGTTTGTTTGGTTTTTGTCTAAGCATGGAAGACCAGTTTGTTCTAGTAGTACAAGGTAAATGAGTTGCCTAAAATGGAATCTATTTTCTTTCATGCTATCTTTGCAGAGTGGCTAAGAAAATTTACAAATAATCTGCCAAGTCACAAGTCATTTGATTAGTGAAAGCCAGCATGGAGAGTAATGAAAACGCAGTATAAAAAAATTAAAGGCTGAGCTGATAGCACCAAGATGCTAAGCAAATATACATAAATACAAATCCCATGATCTTACCCTAAGGAATCTATTTTCTTATTTTCTTCCAGCATCTAGCACAGTGTCTGAACATTGTAGCTACTCAATAAATATTTGTTTAATATATTCTGGTAAAGTAAATAGAAACATTTAGAGAAAATAACTAGGCCTGAGTGTGGATAAGGCAAATTTCTTGTTTTTTTGTTTGTTTTTTGAGATCAAATCTCACTCTGTCACCCAGGCTTAAGTTCAGTGTTGCAATCTCGGCTCACTGCAACCTCCGCCTCCTGGGTTCAAGCAACTCTCCTGCCTCAGCCCCTTGGGTAGCTGGGATTACAGGTGCATGCCACCCGCCCCCCAGCTAATTTTTGTATTTTTAATAAAGACCAGGTTTTACCATGTTGGTCAGGCTGGTCTCAAACTCCTGACCTCAAGATCCATCTGCCTCAGCCACCCAAAATGCTGGGATTACAGGCGTGAGCCACCGCTCCCAGTCTTTTCTTTTCTTGAAGCCAGAAATGGCTTCTATTCAGCAAATCCACACCAGCAATTCTCTTACAGCAGATTTCCAAGTAACTATAAGTTTTCTTAAGACGTTGTGTGGAGAAATTTACTGTTCACAGTCGTTAGAAAGCATTTTGATGAGGCAGACCACAGCTTCTTGAAAGAGATATGAAGTAACCTCAGTTCTGCACAACAGGCTCTTAACTGTACATAACTGCTGCTTGCAAAAGGGTTTTCTGGTGAGGAACAATTATCCAAGGAAGAATAAAGTAAACGTGTAACCATTTTTGAATAATGAGTTCTTATATTCTAACAGTATTTATATAAGACACTTCATAATACTCTTTAACGCTTCACCATAAACACTAAAAAAAAAAAAAAATAAAAAATAAAAAATGAACCCTTAACCACTTCTTTTTCTAGACAAAACGTAAAATTGAAACCAGGAATTAAAACTAAACTGTAGGACTAATTCATCTAGTGACACTTCGTAAATTCTTTTACTTACCTTCTTTCCCTAAAATCTGACAAACCATAAATAATTTTCAGCTTGAACATAATGATCAGTTAACGGGGTGTGGTAGAGACAAATGATAAATTCGAATTAAGATGAAAATACAAACACAAGGTCTGGAAAGCATTGCTGTCTTCTTTCAATTTGTTGAAGAGGATGGGTTGCGTGTTGTGAAGCCAGGAAGGGACACAGTAAGCAACGTGATCGTGATCCAGTTACAACCAGAACCTGGAAGAGCCAGGAGCCTTTGACAGATAGGTAGAGACAGGAACCACCAACAGGAAGGCTTTTCCACACTGAGAAAATGCTGGTCCAAGAAGAAAAATAAAAAGGGCTCAAAAAATTACTGTGATAGAAAGATCAAAGATGATAGATCTCAGAAATGGGAATGTGAGGAGAGTGTGAAAGAGACAGCTTACTGCAGGAAAACAGGAAAATTCAACATAACTATGTCCATTCCAAAGAGAAATCCATGGGTCTCAACACAAGGAACCTAACTACAACATGGCTGTTAGTGGCCCAAAGCCCTCCCATCATATTTTTTAGTTCCTGAGGGCTTATCCTTTCAAAACCTTTTATCCCTTGCCCAAGCATCTACTTATACAGGCTTTATTTCACTCCATGCCAACCTCAACAGGAACCCTTGGCATCAAGCATTATCACCAGTTTTCACAGAAATCACACTCAACCCGAACATCTCTGAGTTTAGTAGAAATCTACTAATCATCAGAGCTGACTGACAGAAGAAGAGATGAAAACATAGAAATGCACAGCACATGGCATGTTGCCATTTGGCTTCCTCTTACCCTCCTATCTTTTCTTTCCTTTCAGGAGCAAAACAACAAAACACATTTTCTTGTCTCACTCAGAACAACTTAACACCACTGAAACCTTTAAACCACCAACATTTAAGCCTCTGAATTTTGAAGCTTAAGTGTTGACAGTATAAAGGTTTCAGTGGTATTGATAAGTTGAGGGAAGGAGAGGATAGTTTTAGAAGCAACTTTTTACCAGTAATTGCTAATGCTTTCTTCCAAAGTAAAATATGTGAATATCATGTTTTTACTTCATTACATATATCAAATATCATAGGTATCTTATGCAGTCAACAAATTCTTAGTTTCAAAGAATATGAATGTAAAATTGCTATATGACAAGATATAAGCTGACAGGTGCAATATGCCAATTTTTTCAGGTTTTTAGAATAAAAATACTTTAAGTTCTGGGGTACATGTGCAGAACGTGCAGGTTACACAGGTATACATGTGCCACAGTGGTTTACTTTATCCATCCCCCCGTCATCTACATTAGGTATTTCTCCTAAAGTTAGACCTCCCCAATCCCCCCATCCCTAGCTATCTCTCCCCTGTGTCCATGTGTTCTCATTGTTCAACACCCAATTATGAGAGAGAACACGTTGTGTTTGCTTTTCTGTTCTTGTGTCAGTTTGCTGAGAAATTATGGTTTCCGGCTTCATCCACGTCTCTGTAAAGGACATGAATTCATCCTTTTTTATGGCTGCACAGTATTCCATGGTGTATATGTGCCACATTTTCTTTATCCAGTCTATCTTTGATGGGCATTTGGATTGGTTCCAAGTCTTTGCTATTGTAAACAGTGCCACCATAAACATATGTGTGCATGTGTCTTTATAGCTGAATGTTTTATAACCCTTTCGGCATATACCCAGTAATGGGATTGCTGGGTCAAATGGTATTTCTGTTTCTAGATCCTTGAGGAATCACCGCACTGTCTTCCACAATGGTTGAACTAATTTATACTCCCACCAACAGCGGAAAAGTGTTCCTATTTCTCCACATCTTCTCTAGCATCTGTTGCTTCCTGATTTTTACCGATCGCCATTCTAACTGGCACGAGATGGTATCTCAATGTGGTTTTGATTTGCATTTCTCTAATGACCAGTGATGCTGAGCTTCTTTTCATGTGTGTTGGCTGCGTAAATGTCTTCTTTTGAGAAGAGTCTTTTCATATCTTTGCCCCCTTTTTGACAGGGTTGTTTTATTCTTGTAAATTTGTTTAAGTTCTTTGTAGATTCTGGTTATTAGCCCTTTGTCAGATAGGTAGATTGCAAACATTTTTGCCCATTCTGTTGGTTGCCACTTTACTGATAGTTTCTTTTGCTGCACACAGCTCTTAAGTTTAATTAGATCCCATTTGTCTATTTTGGCTTTTGTTGTCATTGCTTTCGGCATTTTAGTCACAAAAAGAAGCAAGGGAGAAAGGATTCCTTATTTAACAAATGATGTTGGGAAAACTGGCTAGCCATATACAGAAAGCTGAAACTAGATCCCTTCCTTACACCTTAGGCAATATGCCCATTTTTATAAAATTAATATAGTTTTATATTCTTTAAAAATTATTTCAGAAAAATAAAATATTAAAGTATCTCTGAATGATGAGATTGTGGGTAATTATTATTTCTTTCTTTAGAATCTTCTGCAAATATTTTACCCTGCAGAAGAGTTGTTTTTTACATCAGAAAGATAAAAGTGTTATTTTTAAAGATGTCTTAGGGTCACACTCAGCAAAACTGTTTTGGTAATAAAGTGATATCTGGTTAGTTTGACAGAAAGCAGATGAGGGCATTGCAAGTCTTCTTCTAAATGTGAAATACATACTTCACTTGTTCTTGAAACCCAGGCAATTTGACTTTTTGAGACACAAAGTTTAACAGAAATATGCTTTCTCCTGAAGGAACTCAATCCTTTTCAGAATTTAAGCACAGACCTTACAAAATTAATAGATTAGGTTCAATGAAACCAAAGTGAGAAAGAAATAATATATGAACCAGAGACACAGCTGCAGTTTTTTAAAGTCTTTCTTTTAATTAAAATGTTATTGTGACAGATTTAATCTAGTTATCTAGTTATGGGACTTTGTTAAAAATCTGTTAAAATTAGGTGAAATGATGACATTCTACCTGAGGACCACCTTTTTTAAAAGATTGTTTTTCTAAAAGCATGCAGTACTGTGATAGTCTCAGTTTTATACTTGCTCGTATGTTTCCATGAATTTCACAAATATTGATGATTAGGGTATCAATCGTAACTTCTCTTCCTATCCCTGAAATTAATATCCTCCTTACTCTGCCTAAATCCCTTGCTAATATGGAAATAACTAGCTGGGTATCCTTAACCTCTAAAATAAGTTTATTTAGGATATCATACTTCCATTGATTCACTTATTCACATGCTCAACAAATATGTATGCTTAGTATATACCAGACAATGTGCTTGGCTCTGACAGTAATGAGATGAACAAGCAGAGTCCCTGCCCTTAAGTACTCCACATTCCATGGAAGACACTCAACACATTGGTAGGAAACCAAAGCTGCACAGCTCCTTGTTTGCCTTCAGCGCTTAATTATGCAATTAATGCATACTTTTCACTTAAAGAAATATTGCTACTATCTTGAAAGAATCAAGTCTAATTTCTTCCCTCCTTTTATTTTTTTCTTCCTTTCTTTCTTTTATAAACTCTATACCTGTACTGTACAGTATGTTAGCCACACCAATTTGTGGTTATTGAGCACATGCAATGTGGGTAACCCAAACTGAGATATACGGTGAGCATTAAAAAACACACCTTATTTCAAATATTTTATATTAAAAAAGAATATAAAATATCAATAATTTTTTACATTCATTACATGTCAAAATAATATTTTATACATAGTGGGTTGAAAAAAATTATTGTTAAAATGAACTTCACCTATTTATTTTTACATATTTTACTGCAGCTACTAAACAATTCAGAATTATTTATGTGTCCCACATTATAATTCACTAGTGCATTGCTCTAAATGCACTGTGTTACTCAGGGGTGAAAATAGAGAATCCTACCTCTTCTCAAAGCATATTTGTTTAAAGCATGATGACATATGTTTTACTGTTAGTCATAAGTTATGAGGTCAGTTCATGTGAACAAACACACAGTTTTACAGGAAAAGAATTGTATATGAGTCACTGATAGTTGTTGTGTATATTATGATGATTATAAAATACAGCAGAAAGTAATGACTCACCTCCATCTATTTTATGTCTTTAGGAATAGGGTGGGAAAAATTTCTTTTCTGCTTTGATAACTCATTTCAGATTATTGAAAATAAATACTTTATAAAACTCAAACCAATCTACTCTTGTGCATTTTATAATTTACACTTCTTAATTGGGTTACTTGGTATTTTAAGTTCAAATTCTATATATATCCATCTATATCCTTATACCAAGAATAACCTCTTATTATACATACAATGACAATGAAAATAAGAATGAAACAGTAATTCTATCTTTTCCTTATGAGTAGAATAAATCAAACTCTCCTCCTATCTGCTGTAATTCAGTTAGTATTTGCAGTTTTTCTAAGTTAAATGAATAGAGCTTAATGAAATGTCAAAATCTTTAAAGACTCATAGCACATAAAAAAGGACATTTTCAGCAAGATAATTATTTGAGTAATATATTTTCATTAAATGTATTCTTCAATTTTTATTTAAAAACAGTAAAATTTTTAAACCTTTGTTTAAAAAACATAGTGCTCATATTTTCTCAATAATATAATTTATAGTGTTTATTTATAATTTCTGCCACATTACAAAATATCCTAACTTATACAATGATCATTTCTATAATGGAATGTCTCTAAGATAACAAAGGTGCTTCTCAAATAATTTCGCATGTAACAAAAAAGACCAAAACACTCCTCAATGTCTTCTTACCAGAATCTATGCTCATTATGAGTCTCACCTTAAATTACTTTGAAATAAACCATAACAGCTTACAATATAAAATACAGCCACACCTCCAACATATGAAAGGCACATTTAAAAGGAAACATGTATGCATACTCTGTTGTCTGATGGAATAATTTTCTTTAATATTAGATCACAAGTAAGTCTGTTTATGGGTTTTTTTTTTTTTTTTGACATAATCTCTCAGTATCTTTCTCCCCTGATAAATCCAAAATGTGATTCAGTCATTGCAAGCCTGATCAAAATATTACTTTTATTTGCATAACATTGAACAGAAAATGAGTTTATTCATTTTTATATATTCATTCATTTCAAAAATTTTTACTGTGCATCTATATGCTAGACAGTATGTTAGACTCTTCAAATATGATAATAAGCAAAATATTGTGATCCTTTTTCTCGAAGAACTTAGAAAGAAAATAAGAATTAGACATTTCACAAACAACCTCACAAATAAAAACATAGCACCACATCATGAAGAGTGCAATGACAGAGAGGTGCAGGTTTTATAAGAACATGGAAGAGAGGGAAAGGGGATTACTTTAGGTTAGGGAAGTTAAGGAAGGCTTTTCTGAGGGCATAACTAGTTTGACTGGAAGAAGAGAAGGATTTAGTGGAAGTGTCAGCATCTAGGCAGAGAAAACAGTATATGCAAAGGCGTCCAATGCAAAACAACCAAATGCATCTGAGGTATTGAAAGACTATGGGTAGCAGATGCCTCCAGATCCAGGAGGATGATGGAGATAAGGCTGGTGAGATGGACAGAGGCCAGATCACTCATCTTATGTGTTATTTAATGAGACAATTGGCACAACATGAATAAGATCTGAAGATTGGAAGACAGTAATGTTGATCTAGTGGTGTCAATCCATTTTGTGTTGCTATAACAGAATACCTGAGACTTGGTAATTTATTAAAAAAAAAAAGAGGCTTATTTCACTCATGGTTCTGCAGACTGGCATGTATAAGAGACATGGAGCCACATCTGCCTAGCTTCTGGTGAGGGCATATGCTAGGTCAAAATATGGCAGGAAGGTCAAAGGGGAAGTGGACACAAGTGAGAAGGGAGCAAACATGTTATTTGAAGGAAACTTACATTATAACAACCCACTCCAGTGGGAACTGATCCAGTCTCGTAAGAGTGAAAACACACATGGCCATAGCACCAAGCCATTCATGCAGGATCTTCCCCCATGACCAAAACACCTCCCACTAGGCCCGGCCCTGTCACATTGTAGACAAAATTTCAGATGAGTTTTGTGGGGAACAAACAAACCACATCCAAACCATAGCAACTGTTTTTGATGGTTGTATTTTGTACATGTAGAAGATGTCCTTGTTTGTAGGATATGTATATATACACTGAAATATTTAGAGTTGATGAGACTTCATATAGGTAACTTACTTTCAAATGGTTCAGTGAAGAAAAAAAAATTTGTATTGTACTTTCAATTTTTCAGTAAGCATATTTCCAATTTAAAAAAAGAAACAGAATTGAATAATGAAAGTCTCATTCTCCTAGTCATCTGTTTTCCACTCCATTTAGCATTAAAACAAAAACAAATCTGAACAGAATAACTTTAAAATATTTAAGAAAATTTAATCTGTGGGACTTTTCCCTCCTTATTAGACACAGATATGTATTTTTCTCTTATATCCAGAAATAAGGTATTTGGGGTTTAATCCAGCCATCTAACTGGACTTTCCATAGACAGACTTCACTATGTGAATAGATGGCTTGAGACAGGGAGAAGGAAAATCAGATTCTGACTGGGTGACCCACTGGAAAAACAGAGGTTCGCTCAGGCTTACCCATAATATTTGTAGAACAGTGCAGGCCACTTACCAAATGCTGGAATATTTTTAAATTATAAAGCGAGCTAATAAGCTGTTTGATAAAACATAGCATATCCTATCTTGACAATATACCATCATAGGCATGGTATGGTTATGGAGGGTTAAGAATTTATAAATAAAAATTCAGAATTCCAACTCCTTAGAATTCTTCTCTGGAATATGTATTTCAAGGGAGTGTGGTTCACTCCCCTTGGCTTGCCACCTCAGGTTCCTGCCCACATGTAAAGTCTATTTCTCACCATAGTGAATTATTATTCTATGTTGCCTCTGCATCCATTTTGAATATAAGTTGGACTTTCTCACACAGTGTCCAGATCTACACCTCCTCCCAGTTTCTCAAGGTAGTTGATCCAGATATCCACCCTATAAAACTGCCTCCTGATGACCACATACCTACGGAACAGCTACATGTAGCCTCCTTGGCTGGCCCTGCTGATGCTCACACCCCACATGGACCATGCAGATATGCGATAATGACCACCTCTGTCACAGAGTGATCTCCCAGAACTTGATCCTGCTTGCTTTAAACCCACCAATTAAACTTCCCACAGGAAACACGGTTGGATAACAGTGCTGGACCTAAAAAAGGTTTTGACCCACAAGTGTCTCCTCCTGCTGCCCGAGCTCCTTGACCAGTGTGTGTGTGGCCTCTAGGTGTGCTGTCTGCCCACCAGGACCTGTAAGCAGGAAACATTTTTTATTTTTCTTATATAATTCTTAATCATCGAAGAAGTGGCTCTTCATCTTAGAAGTCCTAAATTAAAACACACACATATGTGGACACCACTGCAAAAAAATAAAAAGCTGTTCCCTTTGCATCGAATTTGGGTGTAGGAATAAACTGCATGTATTCATTCATTATCCCAGTGATTCTCTTGGGCTTTTCATCATGTTTTTGTTTTTTTTTTTTGCATAACATTTTAGACCTTCTGATAAACATAGGCATTCCTATCTAATGGTGTTAAACATAATATTAGATGTTGGCTAAACAGTAGTACTGTTTCGATAGGTTTTTTAAAATTTCTTTTGTTTTCTTTGTACATAAAAGCCTTTTCAACTTTTTGTTGTTCTAAAGTCTTGAAGTTCTAGCCAACTTTATAATTTTCCTTTAGAAATCATATATATTATTATGTATGAAAGACTGAATATACAAATATACAATGGCCAGGCCATTGTATATTTCTGTATAAAAATCATATATATTATTATGTATGAAAGACTGAATATACAAATATACAATGGCCAGGCCATTGTATATTTCTGTATAAAAATAATATATATTATTATGTATGAAAGACTGATATACAAATATACAATAGACAGGCCATTGTATATTTCTGTATAAAAACAGAACTCTGGCTCACAATCTGCAGCAACCAGCTCAGGAAACCACCCTGTTATCTACAGTAACCATCCCAGGAAGCCAGTCTACCATCTGTAAGTCAGACTTGTCAGAAGTCAGGCGACTATATCTAGCTGCCAGCCAGGAGGTCAAACAATAACCCCTTTAACAATCAGCCCAAAACAACTAGAAGTGGATTAATAACTGACAGCTTCTCTACTTTTTGTCCTGGTTTCCAACTTAGGACCAACCCAAGAAAGCCAAATATGCTCCATTCGCCAATCACAGGACGCCAGCTTCTAGTTAGCCCTCTAACAGCTTCCTTATGCCAACCTCCTCCAATCAGAGACTAAGTGAAGACCTCTTTCTTCCACTACAACACTCTTTCACTCCTCTGCGTCCCTTTGAGTCTCTGCTAAAATATAAGTAATGGTTGCATTTTTTTTTCACTGTAACAAACCCTGAATACATCACCTCTCCTTATTCTCATTTGGTTGCTCTTCATTTATTTCCACATGTAGCAACCAGGCAATGATAGTTTTCATGCTTAATATCACTTATTGCAATGAAGGAATTGGCCAATTTAATAGTAACATATGTTTGGTTAATAATATGTACTTATAATTCACTTGATAATTCACTGAATTAATAAATATCATTTTATCATGAAAATTTCAGTTGGGCTTTTTTCCTTTGTAGAACTCACTATGGCTGGAGTAAGACTGGAATTTAGACTGCTAAAGGAAAACATTCACAAGGCTTCATTCATTTCCAGAGTTAGCAATGAAAGCAAACTTTTCAATAGTAATTCACGCAGTCAACTTTAGATTCTTTGGTTTTGCACATAAAGATGAGTCATCACCAAAGAGATTTTTATGTAGTTTAAAAAAAAGCCTTTTTACATAATTTTCTTAACAAAAGGGCATTAAATCTGAAATTATAATTTATTTTATTACTGCAAAAGCATTTGGTAAGTGGAAGAAAACAGCATGATACTTGGAACCATAGGATTCTCACAGTCAAAATTGAAAAGTGATGTGAGTTCCCAGATATCTTCTCAGTCCTTATGGTAAGCTGCTTATGATATCTGTGACATGAGGACATTTTAAAATTCAAGCCATAAATTAGAAGAAGTCATTCTGAAGACAAATGAAATAACTGGTGAATGCTAATTCCAGTGTTTTCTATTTTCTGCAGATAGTAGCAAAGCCATTTCCAAATTGCAGCAGTGTATCCCTCTCTCCTAAGTACACATCTTCTCCCAGCCTTCCAAATCTCTCCCAAGTTCATTTTTCAACCCTTCCTTCTTCCACTGTGCCAGTATTCCTCAAATAATTCATTTTGGCTGTGAACATCAGAATCATCAAAAGGTGCCTGTGAAAAATGCAGTCATGGGCTCCATTTCAGTCCCTCTGAATCAGAATCTTGGGGGGTGGAGCTTAAGGAATTTCTTTTTACAAGTGTTCCAGATGATTCTATACACATTTGAAATTGAGAATTACTGTTTAATGTAATGATCTGCTTCAGAAATCTCACAGAATATCTTGGATTCATAGATAGTCTAATATACTAATGGAAGCATAAACTATATTCTTTTCCTTGGTTTCTTTTTTGAAATTCAATTGATTTCTCTAACTTCTGATAAGAAATATTTATTAGATAGCTCACCATCAATCCATAGCTCAGGAATAATAAAACCAAAGTTTTCATATGTGCCACAGCAGAGGCTCCTCTCCTTCCCTATCAATCAGTGGCACTGTCTCCTCATTACCAGCTACTCAAAAAAATTTAAATGAATAATCTTCAACTTGGACCTTCATGTTTTAAAGCCAGTTAGTCACTAATTATGTAACTTTTCCATTAAGAGGCTGACTGTAGCCAAATCCACCTTTAAGTTGAAAACTATTACCTGAACACCTATTGTTTGCTTAGGAAATGGTGATATAAAGATTCATCAGACATGATCCCTGCTTTGAGATCCTCACGTTCTAACCAGCATGAGGCATCATAAGTAATCCTCCATGCTAAGAGTACCCACATGTCAAAGAGCTGAGAGTGCACAGAGAATGAATCAATTAATGATTCCTATGGGGTCTGTAAAAGGAGCAAAGTGAAGGTAATATTTGAGCTGATGTTTTTTAAAGACAAAGTAGTTCACCAAAAAGATAGTGAGAAAAGAACAGTCAAGAGAGAAAGCAACAGGAATAAAAACACAAGGATTAAAAAAAAATAGGATTGGAGAGAAGAGTCCTGCCTGTGTGTGCTGGGGAGTGACTGCAGTGGAGCCAAAAAGGTGGTCTGAGCCCATGTTGCAGAGGGTTTTGTGTGGCATACCAAATTGTTTGAACTTATTCTGTAGGCAAAGGGAGCCACCAGAGGGATTCATTTTCACTTTTTTCTAATTAAATTATGTTTATGAAAAAAAAAAATATATATATATATATATATGATTTTAAAATTCAAATACTATTACAATCCTTAAAATAAAATCAGCATTTCTTTGTTTTACTTTTTTCAATCTCAAGTCCTTCCTCCCTCAGGTATCCACGTTCCATACTTAAAGCTGTTTCTTTTAGTATTTACCTTCATATTGCAAAATGAAATAGAGCATTGAAGAATTTCATCATACAATCAACAAATGCTAGTATCAAGTCTTTCCTTCTGGCACATTTCTTCTGCAAAGAGAAATGATCTGGTCTCCCACTGAAGGGCATAAGCCTATTTGCCAGGAGGCAGTAGACTCAGATTTCCTACTGGGTATATGGACTCTGCCTCTATCATCCTGTATTCTAGCTACTTGACTTTTCCATGGACAGCAGTCCCTGATGCTTAACTTATCCAGGTGACTTCTTTTGACCTGAAGTGATATTAAATCATATACTATCAAATAAGTGGAGACAGTAATTTTGGCTTTATTCTTTGAAGATTCCAAGTTACCTAAATTTTATATAGCACCTAGACCTGGTTTCTAGTGGCTGGATGAGGAAATTGAATAGGACTGGAGTGAGGGTAAGGGTTGGTAAATACTGAAGTCTTCCAACACAAGGGTCAGTAATCTATAGCCTGTGAGCCAAATCCTATCCACCACCTAATTTTGTACAGCTCACGAGCTGAGTGGTTTTTATATTTTTTAGGGGCTGGAAAAAATCAAATAAAGATAATATTTCATGATGCATTAAAATTATATGAAATCCTTATTTCAGTGTCCATAAAGTTTCATTGGTATATGACCATCTTTAGTTTTTACATATTGTCTATAACTGATTTTGTGCTACACTTGTGTAATTAACAGCTATGACAAAAGAAAGCCACGTATTTTGCAAAACCTAAAATATTTACTATCTGGCTCTCTACAGAAGTTTACCAACCCTTATTCTAGAGCAATTAGTTGAAGACTATGTCAAGAGTCACAGGTGAACAGCTTTAGGCCGGATAGTTTGGCCACAGAAAACAGATCCCTAGCAGAGAAACAGAAGGGAAAGAAATCAAACATGTTTTCTGTCTACTGGATTTTCTTTCATTCTTTCTGAATAGTCACTTTTTTCTGGTTGATATTAAGCCTTAGAGCATCCAGCCTCAGCAAATGTCAAATGCTAATTATTCTCCATGGAACTTGTCATTTTGGCTTCTGATCTCACCCTGGTCTACATCGCTGTTGTCTACAGCACTTACCATATTTTTAATTATCTGCATATGTATACAATCTGTTTCCTCACATAAATTGTAAGCTCCTGGATGGTTGAAAACCAAAACAAAATCAAATGATGCATTACCCTCTCATGTATTCATGGATCTCCAAGGTCTAGAACAATATCTTTATGCAAATATGCTCACAAATGTTGAAGATGACGATAGTATGCTGTGAATTACCTGCACTTTTCTTTCTCAGGGAAAAGAAAACAAATCCCTACAAACAGTATGTTTCCACATGCTGTGGCATGTAAGAGCCTGGCATGTAAGAATTCCAACTATACAGATTTTGACAGGACTGAACCTATCAGATAGATACCACAGTCTGGGAGTTTGTTAAATACCCAATAAAATATGTGTTTCAATGGTTGAACTGGCTGAAAAAAAAAAGAGACATTGGGGGCTATCTTGATTTCCTTCTCTTTGGGATTCCAGTCCCACCTCCTCCAGCCTCCACATACATACATGGACATCTTACTCCATCCAAGTACATTCAAATCAGAGAAGAAACTTTTTGACAGTGAAATAAAAGCAGAGAATAGTTTTCAAATGAATATATGCCGAGTCATAAAGTGAAAAAAAATGCAAAAATACTTCTAGTCAACATAGCCTATATTTCTAATTTTTACCCAGGACTCTGGAGGAAACAGTGAACTGTAGTTTTCATTTAATTCACTAAGACACCCATTTGGCAGGGTTAAGCTTTTCCTTCTTGTGTCTTCATTGTTTGTTAGTTGATACAAATTGTTCTCATTAGGCCAGGCAACGTGGCTCACATCTGTAATCCCAGCACTTTGGGAGGCCAAGGCGGGCAGATCACCTGAGATCAGGAGTTTCAGACCAGCCCGGCCAACATGGCAAAACCCTGTCTCTCCTAAAAATAAACATTAGCTCTGTGTGATGGTGGGTGCCTATAATCCCAGGTACTCGGAAGGCTGAGGCAGGAGAATCACTTGAACCTGGGAAATGGAGGTTGTGGTCAGTGGTGCTGTTATCCTTCAGCCTAAGCTATAGCAAAACTCCATCTCAAAAACAACAACAACAACAAACAAACAAACAAACAAACAAATTGCTCTCATTAGGCCATTAACGGACTTCTGGCTGGTAATCTCAGTTGGAACCAGCTGTCGCCATTCCCTGTACAAGCGGCCAAGGTGCTGTTTACTGTGGTTTAACATTCAGAAGGAAAGAAAGCAGGCTTTTAAATAATTGCTTAAAGGTTCTGCCTGAATTGTAATTCTGAAAATTTAAGAGATCTAAATAGGATCACAGATTTCCCTTTTTGGTCTAAGATGAAAGAATTGAAGACATTCTACAACCTTAACCCCTGATATCATCTGCATATTGTATGAAGGAAGCCTTGGTATACCGGACTTTAAAACACTTGTCTAATATGACGTAGTAAAAGTCAGGTTGCAAGGAAGGGAAAGCAGCTAAGCCAAGGTGACACACCCCAATTGGCCAAACAGAATGGAATGGAGCGTCAAAGGCTCTGAGACAGACTTTAAGGAATACCAGAAAGGAGAAAAACAAATTGGTAATTTTTCATGAAGAAAATAATCATTTCATTAAAACCCTGTTATCACTTCCCCTTTGGTGTCAGCAGACTGTCACTAAACTGCTATGGGGACACTTTGATAGTATGGGTCACAAGAAACATTGAAGGCAACATAAATTTAGGATGCTTGCTACTTTGCTAATCATTTTGGAACTCAAAGGTGATGAAATATTTCTTCATTAGTATCAAGAACCCCATTCAAACTTCTAAATATAACAATGAGCACATAGAGGATTCTCCATAGTAACTTTGAAAATCTCTCATTGTTCCAGTCATATCCCCAGTCAGGTTGTAAGTTGCAATAATGAGCTGAGAGCCTGGCATGGGTAAACACCTTGACAAGGAATACATGAATGAACCAACGACTGAATACCCGGAGGTTTGGGTGTGTGGCTCCACAGATCCTAATAGTGCAGATTTTTTAAAACATAAAGTAGTCTGTATCGTGGACAAAAGCAAACATTTTAAAGTTACAGTCCAAAGCATATTTGGTTATGGAATTCTGTATGGGATTGTTCTTGGTGAACAAATTTTCTTTATTTTTTGAGACAGGGTCTCAATCTGTTGTCCAGGCTGGAGTGCAGTGGCACTATCTTGGCTCAATGCAATGTCAGCCTCTCAGGCTCAAGTGATCCTCCCACCTCAGCCTCCCAATTAGCTGGGACCACAGGGGCACATCACTGCACGCAGTTAATTTTGGCATTTTTTGCAGAGATGGGTTTTCGCCATTTTGGACAGGCTGGTCTTAAACTTGTAAGCTCAAACAATCCACCTGCCTTAGCCTACAGAGTTCTGGGATTACCAGCATGAGCCACCGTGCCCAGCCACTGACATTACTAATTATGATAAAAAAAATATCAGCACTACATTAGAGAAACAAATTTGTTCATTTCTTATACAGCAGACATTATGAAATCAGTGTCTCTTCTCATGATTACTCTGTTTGATGGATTTTTTTTTTTTTTTGGAGAACCAGTAAATTTTCATTTTTGGAGAAAGAGGGATTTGTCATATTGCTATGGGATCTTTTTTCTCTTCATTCTGCTAACATTTTGATCTTCCCTGGAAGAGTACACAGATGAAAATATTTCTTTTTATTAATATATACTGTGAATAATAGAAATTACACTGTTCTCCATGAAGCTGAGGAACTCGCTTGAGGGCACACAGAAAATTAGAAAAGGGCCAGAATTAACTTTTATGTTTCCATAAAAGTTTTAACGTTTTAAGTTTTAATCTGTCTCTTAGTTCTTTTCTGCTCACGATAATGCTCAGCATTCATCCCTTAATCCCTCTTGGATATGCAGCAGGAATAAATGCCTTTCTAATTTAAAAGCCACCCTTCTGAAATTCTCTTTTACAAGTTGCAATAATTGTTTTTGTTTCCACTTACACCTTGAACAATGTTTTTGTCCAAGTACCACGAAATCAAATGTTGAAGTGACCAGGCAGGTAAAATACACAAATGAAGTGGAACACACATAGATGTGACAGCAGTGACCCTCAACCCATTCCTGGGAGACAAGATGGTGAGGACTGTGGGAAGCTGGTGACACAAGCCCCATGTAAAGGCTCGAATTTTCTGAGAAAACAGAAATTCGGTTTCATATGTAAGGCTTTTAAATTTTATGTTTATTTTGGTAACTAATTAAAATGTTAGACATTGTAAAGGCCAAAACTAAAGACCAAACCAAGCTTGTCTGTGAGCTATCTCTAGGACAGCTCAGTTCCTTTCTATATTGCCAGATTCAGCTTCTGGAGGGTATTTCACTCTGTGTTTGAATTGGCTTCTAATGTATGAGCAATAAATCACATTAAAGTAAATCCAAGAATGTTCTCAGTAACGCCAACATAGATGGATTAACTGTACAGCCTCCCCGGATGTCCACTCATCAGGACAACTAATTTTACATTGAAAGGTACTGTTATATACTAGTTGAGAACATAGCCTGTGGAGTCACGTTGCATGAGTTTGAATCCAGGCTCTGTCACTTACCAGCTCTGTAACCTTGGACCAGGGATTTAATTTCTTTGGATCCAAAGTTTCGCATCTATAAGATAAAGATAATGACAATTATCATGACAATTATATGGATATATATACACACACATACATACATAGCACTCAATGTCTAAATTAGCAATATCTAATTATTTGTGATTATTATTCACAAGCCATAGCGTTGGTGAAAAAAACCAAAATTTTACATGTTTATGTCACACCATATGTGGCCTCAGATAACTTTCTCCTTCAGACAGAACATGTGGGAAAATAAGATCCCTGTAGCAAAATCCCTTTCCTTGTCCTTAGCACCAGATGCCATCACTCCTTGGAAATGTCATAATTGCATATTTATCTGAGAAGAGATATACGGTGGATTTTTAAAATACTAAAAATACTAGGAGTTAATAGTATGTCAAGCTATCTTTTTGCTTTTCTCTTTTTGGAGATCATCCATTTTAAAGTCAGGGACATTCTGTTTCAGAGTCGCAAGGCAGAAAAATCAAAGGACTTTTATCTTCCTCTTTTTATGGGTTAGTGAAGCATGAAACTTATTGACAGATGCTTCGGCTAGATATAAGCTGCCATGCTATTTTCCCCAAGTTCATTTCCACATTAAATTATTCTGGCAGTTTTAAATTGTTTAAGGTACCAAAAACTTTTTTAAATGCCTAGAAATTGAGAAAACAGAAGGTCATATGACATCTAAATATATTTTACTTAAGTAATCATATAAGTTTGTAAATAGTAAATGACACAAAATTCATTTTTTGTGGCATAAATATATTTGCCCACTGATAAAGCTCAAGATGTGGTCTGCCCTTTAATGATTATGTAACTTTATTTCCTGTAATTTTACAAACACATAAAATTATAGAACCTACGCTTTCATTCTAGCAAATTCTCTCTTTCCAAAGCAGAAGACCATAATGGGCTCTCAAAAATAATTCTGGTTGATTTTATGAAGATTGAGAAGAACAGTTATTTCCATTCTGCTCTCACAAAGTGCTGTTAGGAAGTGGTCTTATGCTCATGCAAAATCCAATCCAGAAGCCAAGAAAAGCAGAGGTACAGAAGCACGGAATCTCCTAAGATGGGAAGGCACGTTAGAAATAACAACGTTAATGTGTATGCTTGTGCACACACACATTTAACAACAAAGAATCAAAGCTCAAAGAAATGCCACCCCAAATCTACAACTGAGTGCACGGAGGCTCAAACCTAATATTGTTAACTGATTAAAATAATTTTTCTGTCCTGTACTATGTGTTTAGGAGCTGCTAGGCATATATTAACATTAGAGATGTATAACTTAGAACATAAACTGTTTTCTTCTCATATCTATTTCAGAATTCTCAGAGTTTCTCAAATATGGTGGGTAAACCACTTGCATAAAAATCGCCTGGGGCCTTGTTAAAACTATAGATCCCTGAGCCTAGCCCTGCAGACTGAAGAGGAGATTTAGAATTCGGGAGTATGTTGTTTTAATACAGAACTCAGGGAATTGGTATAAATATTAAAGTTTGAGAACCACTGACGATCAGGATCTGTCATGGGCATTAACACAAGAGGAATTACTGCAATAGGGAAAAACACTTCTTAATATACTCGAAAATTGATATACATTAAAACTCTCGAACCTGACTACTTACGATACTTCAAAAAATGGTTTCTCTATACATTCCAAATGGACTTTCACATATTTGCCCTCAGTGATTTCTCATGTGGCTTTGAATATTGTAGAACTACCCAGTAGTCTTAGAAATGAGTGAAAGTGTCTGGGCATGGTGGCTTATACCTGTAATCCCAGCACTTTGGGAGGCCAAGGCGGGCAGATCACGTGAGGTCAGGAGTTCAAGACTAGCCTGGCCAACATGGGGAAACCCTATCTCCACTAAAAAGACAAAAATTATCTGGGCATTGTGGCAGGTGCCTGTAATCCCAGCTACTCGAGAGGCTGAGGCAGGAGAATTGCTTGTACCCAGGAGGAAGAGGTTGCAGTGAGCCAAGATCACACCGCTGTACTCCAGCATGAGCAACAGAGTGAGACTCTATCTCAATAAAGAAAAGAAAAGAAACCAGTGAAAGAATTCAGTTTATATTAGGTATAAGGAGTTGTCCTTTGGTGTGGTAAAAACAGTACAGCATTAAATGTTTATTTAATCTTGTGGTGTTTCTTAAGAGGCTTTAAATGCTAGAGCACTTCAAACCAAAAGAGTAACATAGAAATTGTCATCTACAGGTAATGTTTTTGTATCACATCATTTTTCTTTTATTTACTCTAAAAGAAAAACCATAATTAAGATTAAGTACTAATATAAGTTAGAGTTTAAGTTGTATATCATATTTAGAAACATGAAAGCTTTTAAAATGCATTAAACCAGGACATTGTGTTTCAAATATACAAGGTCCACAGATAATCTTCAAGAATTCTAGCTTACATTTGGTACTTTTCTTTGTCCTGGGGCCACTATTTCCCATCAATATCGTTTGGTACAAACCTGGGACTCTACGCACTCTAGAAGTGAATTGCGGGTTGAGGTTTGATTTTAATACACACACACACACACACAAACACACACACACAAACACACACACATGTTTTAATTTAAAATAATAATGATTGGTAAATTCTCAGGGATGCATGCCTAGTTTTTCATTACAAGGAAGCTATTCCTCCTCGTTTTCTGAAATTGCATGTAATATTACATTGTTCTTGTATTACTACGGGGTACTATCTCTGCATATTACATTTCTAGCATTCATATTTAATGATTCTGCATATTGCCACATTGGAGTTGTTTTCTCAATGACAGCTACACTATTTCGTCAACCAGATGTCCTGCCCTCTACCATACTCGTGTCTTACAGGCAATTGTTAATTTATTTGGAACAATAGCCAAAATTAACTTAATAGCCCAAATAGCTGAAGAAGTTAAATTTATTCTTCTGAATTAATGTCACTAGTCCACTTAAGACACTGTGTATTTGTAGTGCTCATCATACATGTTTTCATTACTTATTCATGTACTTCTCGGACATTGTTATATGATGTAATATCCATATCTAAAGTCATCTTACCTTCTGTTTGCCATTATATTAGGACAGAAGTGGTATTTCAACAATTCTGTAAATATTTGTGGAAAGAACTTAAACAAACTTGGCAGGGCTGGCTAAATGTGTCCTAAATCTATACTTGATTAGTTCTCCAAAGTTTCATCAAAACATTGGTTCAAAAGCCCTGTATCAAAACTTTTGTTGGAAAATGAAGGCTAGGAAAATGGTATCTGATTCACTGACATTTGGCAGGAATTAATGACCAATAACAACCAATCTCCCAGCAGACAAATACAAGGAATTAGATTCTTTCATATCTGGGGCGTTTTGCAAACAGATGACTTGCTGTGAAACTCTACACCTGGGACCACATTTTTACACCTGCTCAGATTCACACTTCTTATCAGTAATTCCCTTCACCAAAGCCCTTTCTGGGTCAAAGAGCAGAGTTAACCTTTACTTCTACACCTAATACTCTTTGAGCCCTTATTTTGTGCCAGGAGTTAGGCTAAGCTCTTTACAATACCATTTGCTTGTATAATTATTAAATCCAATTTTACAGTTGAGAAAACTAAGATCCTGTGTTTTTAAGGACTGTGGCATATAACTGGAAGCATCCTTTCTTGTGTAGACAAAACCAACCACCATCAGTATATCTTTGGAATGACAACTCACCATTCCAGTCAACCCTTGCCAATATTCCACCATTGGATATTGATAAAAGTTTCTTACATATAAATCCTTAGCATTTTTAAAGTGCACATTTGATTGTCACAACTCCAAGATAGGCATGAAAGAGATTATGATCCTTACTTTAGGAATGAGGTAACTGAAGGGAGAACTCCAGCCAACTGACTTACCGAAGATTATATAATTAAATAATAGCAGAACTGAGTCTAGAACCTTGGCCTTCTGATGACTCATCTAATGTTTTTCTAGAAGAATGTGCTTCAAATAACACTTAAATTTTTAGACATTCAGTTCCTATGTCTTAGATCTTTTATGAACTTAATTTTTCTCAAAATATACAACTCTATGTGGAATACAAAACTGAATTGAAAGAAAAAGGTAAAAGAAAGCAAAAATATAGCTTTGAATCACATTACAAGCAAACAAAAGAAAACATATTTTCTGAAATACTAGGCTTGAATCCTCAAAAAATTGTAAGGCTGACCTTCAGAAGGCTAGGTTCTCTCTTTTTTTTTTTTTTTAATTGAGATAGAATCTCACTCTATCACCCAGGCTGGAGTGCAGTGGTGCAATCTCAGCTCACTGTAACCTCTATCTCACAGGCTCAAGTGATTCTCATGCCTCAGACTCCCAAGTAGCTGGGATTACAGGTATGCCACCACACCCGGCTAATTTTTCTATTTTCAGTGAAGATGGTGTTTCACCATGTTGGCCAGGCTGCTCTTGAACTCCTGACCTCAAGTGATCCTCCCACCTCAGCCTCCCAAAGTACTGAAATTACAAGCATGAGCCACCATGCCTGGCCCCTAGTTCATTTATAATTTGTCTAGTAACATTATCTGAAACACTTTTTCAGCTTATTTTTGTCATTCTATGCTGACTGCGGAAAGAATTGATTTGTGTATGATTGTTAGTTATCAGTCATTGTATTCTGGACTGTATAATAAAATTCTAATCTCAGTCAAAAAAAGAAAATCGATTTCAACTATTTTTAATGATAAAAATGTGCAAAAATCCAGCATCACAATACCAATGAGTAATTTATTAATCAGTATCATTTGGTTATTATTATAATCATTAAAAAGAAAGTTAAAGTGTGATAGAAACTTGCCTTTTTCTCACATCTTCAAAGATTCCCCTACTGAAGTGAATAAATCTAAGCTCAAATTCAAGAGATAGCTGCTTCTTGCTCAGTTACGTTGAGTGATTTCTGCATCATTTCTCTCCAAGCATCCATTCTACTATTCTCTTTGAAGATTCACTTTTATTATTCCTATTTTTCCTATGTTCCATCTGATTTTGTATGTGTAAGCTTTTTTTTTTTTTCTTTTTTCCTTAAGGCATGGACTCTGGCCCCAAATTTCCATGCTTTACAAGTCTAGTACCCATATTTTCCAGCCATAATTTTGTCTCTTGACTGAAATTTTCAAGACATACAAACCAGTCTCAGCCTAGTCTCTGGGCATGTTCTAATCAGATGTGATAATCATGGTGAAAGACTTACAGAAATAATGCCACTCAAGACCACCAAGTCAGGATAATACCCAGAGAAAACAATATGAGCCAGGCAAACACCAAAAACACGTCTACTGTTAACATGGATCAAACATTATCCTAGTTAACATGATAAAGAAAAACACAGGATTTTCTGGAAATACACAGAACATACATTTAGAACACATCAGAGACCATCTTGTAAAGTTTCTAAAGGAGGTAACATAGGAACTGAGATTTGAAAGATGAATGGATAAAAAATTTAGAAAAGAATGAAGGAGTTTCACACAAAGGAATCAACATGCCCAAAGATGTATGAAACAGTATAGCATCTCGAAAAAACTACAGATATTTCAATATACCTATACATGGCTCTCTAGTGTCTCTGCTTGAAGAAAAGCATAAAAGTTTGAGGCCAAAGATTTCCTCTTAAGTGAGGGGGAAGTTGAACATAGTTATCATCATATCCTATATGTGAGAACCATCACGTGTCTATGTCAACTGCCATGGGATCAGGAAATGCAATCTCTAGCTTGCTTGACACAAATGGGCTAAAATTCTATTATGGAAGAAGGAATTTCTAGCAACCCTTGCTATAGAATAGTAGCTGGAGAGGTTAAAGCGAGGGAAGTGTGAATTAGGTCACCTAGGAAGAATGAGTAAACTGACAAGAAACGGATAAGGATAGAACTCCTGTATCCTGTTAGTCCTTTTCAGGCTGCATGAGAGCCTTCAGAGTTGGATTCTAGATTCCCTCACCTCTTTAAAACATATGGAGACGTATTTCTTACCTTGCTTTTTTCTTGAGCATTTAGTGACCTGACTCCCTCCCAATTGTCTACTTTATAAAATATAATACTGTGGTAAGAAATGATCCCAGTTCCGGTTCTATTTCCAGGATTGTCACCTCCACCACTAACAGCAAGCTGCAGCTTTGCCTTCCTGACCTTCTGCTTTATCTGCTAAGGAGATCAGCTGAAGCACATAGAAAGCATATTATAAAACCTTTGCATAACAGATGATTTGTAGGGACAACTAGTAGATTGGCTAAACCAGGATTATAGGGGCTTGAAAAAGATGAATGATGGTTTAATATTAACAAGATAATATTTCATAGGCATACATGCTGTATAGTTTTCAAAAACTAAATTCATTAGAAGAGAGGTAGAAGATCTTGCTCAACAGTTAATATGAAAAGACCTTGAGTTTTACTTGACCACAAGATCAATATGCAGGAACACTATGATACAAAAAAGTAATGCTTCCTTAGGCTTTATTAACTTGTTGGCACATACGACAAAAACATTGTACGCAAAACACTGTATAATCAGCTCATAGGCATGCCATTCTCATACTTACAACTTACAGTCATCTTTGACTTCTCCCTTCCCACCACATTCAATTAATTCCAAGTCCCATCTACTCTAACTTTTTTAAATGTTATGATCCTTCTGGTATTGAACTGGAATTCGAGGTATCAGTATGAATTCATTACATATAATTACATATTACATACTACAAATATGTATTTGATAGAGTTATAAACATGTGTAAGTGTGTGTGTATGTATATTTCCTAGCAAAAACACCGCAATAGCAATGAGCACATCAAACACTCAGATCTATTTCTAAATACCATTTTTCACTAGAAGGGACCAGGAATCCTTAAAGACATGGCCATGTTCAGGGCTGGGGCTTGGAAACTATTTTAAAAAGCCTGGAACATTTTATTGTGTAGAAAGTATTTAAAAATAATGGGGGTATGTTTTTTAAAGAAAAGATGCAGAATCCAGTTCAATGGATATTAAAACTGGATGAAATCATGTTTGATGAGCAAGAAGATCTTTACATAGTTTCAGAGTAATCTCCCACAAATTATTAATTACGAGGAGAAAAATAGTAACTTTACAGTAGATTTAGCAAACACATTTATTTAAGTTATCAAAGTTAATGTCACTAATTATGAAACAAATTGACATTTTACGTTTCCTAACATGATATCCTGAGAAGGAAACAGTATAACTTCTATGGTATTTTTACAATAAAAAATACATGAGACAAAGTAGCAAATGTAAAAAGTCGTATTTGCTCATTTCTGCTTGCCAAGATAATTTCACAAAGCCCCTGACTCTGTGAGGAAGTGCAGCTCTCGAGAAAGACTCTTTGAAGACAAAATGACAGATCACAAGCCCCCACTCATGTCTCTTGGCTGAGTCACTGTATTCCTTAAAAGATAAATGACCCTAATCTTTGCCTCTTGCTACACAGGAGATAATGTCTGATAGGGTTAGTGATTGTCCCTCTGTAATCTATAACCCTTACATACAGACCTTCATGCGTCTGAGCAAGTTTGATGCAATTTTGCATGTACTGAACCCCAGCCACCTGTGCCTAAATAGTGGGCTGAAACGCTGTGTGGAGTAGCCTGATGAAACCTCTCTAAAGTGCTGCTCCCTGACTATAGGCCTCAGTAAGACATCTGACTGAAACTAACTTTAATTCTTTAAAAGCTTGTTGTTTTTCTTTAGTCAACCAATGCAAACCTGAAGATAATTGAAAGGAAACATCAAATAAATCCAAACAAAAGGACATCCTACAAAGTTACTGGCTTTACTCTTCAAAAACACAATCATGAAAGAAAAAGAAAGGCTGAAGAACCATTTCAAGTTCAAGGAAACTAAAGAGTCATGACGATTAACACAGTCTGTTATTCTAATTGTATCCAGAACCAGAAAAAGATGTAAGAATTTGTGAAATTTGGATAAAAGTGATGAGTCACATAACAATATTGTATCAATGTTAGCTGTCCTGGTTTTGAAGGAGGTACTTTGGTTACGTAAGAGCCAGTATTTAGGAAATACGTACTGAAGTATTTGTGCAAAGGAGAAGACACAGAAAGAAACAAATGCTTAAGTAAATGGGGCAATATATTAAAAACTGCTGAATCTGGGCAGAGAATATATTAGAGGTCTTTATAGTATTTTTTTGCAACCTTTCTGAAAGTAACAAATTATTTTAACATTAGAAACTAAAAAGTTTTGAATCTCACCCAAGTAGCTAGCAATTGCTTGTTTCCTGAGTCTGGTAAATACTTCCAATGAAAGATAATAAATCCATAATCCACTAATCTAGCATCTTCCATCTGCTATGTACAAATTTAAAAAATGGAAAAGATTATAAACTCTTGTTGACTTTAACCTGGTTCTGTTGTTTGATATAATTTATATTTTAACTTATACCAACCTGGAAGATCTTACCATCATCCAGCAATCACCAACATAGTAGGCTTTCAATAATGGAATTTCAAAGAGAAAGAAAAGTAGAAGTCTAGAACTAAAAGATGTATTTTAGGATACTCAATGTGATCCCAAATAAGCTAAGAAAAAAATATGCTACAGGCATGACAACATCCTGGTACAGTTTCATCCTCAGGACACAACTGCCATAGCTAACATGGAATGCAAAAATTCTTAATGGAGTACTATGGCCTTAAAGTTAGAATTCAACTACACGAGTCACTAAACGAATTTTAAACGATATCACATACATTTGGTAGATTTATATTCCTATCAAGAACCCTACAAAGAAATTACTTTTACCCCAATTGTACAAATAAGGAAACTAAAGCAGAAAAATTTGAATTAACTTGTCCACACACCTTATAAGGATTCGAACTGGGACTTGAACCCAGTAGTGCCTATTCACAAAAATATGCCTATTTATCTTTGTACTTCTTACATGTGAATGACAAAGACTTTCAAGACTGCAAATACTTTATGAAAGAGTAGAGGTAATACAGCAGAGTTAATGTGGCTAGCCTCTTACCCAAAAGTGCTCTTTCTAGACCTCTATCCTAACAAATAGTTACCATTGCATATCAAAATTTATACACAAAAATGTTATTAATTCTGGCAAAAATAAAACAACCTAAATGTCAAATTGAGGTTATTAAGTAAACCATGGTACATACAATAGAATATAATACTTCAGAGAACTTGGATCATATGAAAATACTTATTATATAATGTTGCATTAAAAATAGGAGAATGCAAGATTATTTAGACAGCATGACTCAAATATACATATCTATAGATATGTGCACCTGTGTGAGTAACACAGGAAAAATAGAAGGAAATAAATCAAAATGTTAATATGTTCATTCTTGGGCATCCCAGGTGACTTTGGCTTACATTTGCGTATCTTGTCTTTATTTTCCAAACTTTCCCATGTTAGTCACAATGGCTTTTATAATTTTTAAACAGCCAATAAGAACCGTTAAAAAGAAAATTAGATGTAGCTTTTGAAAAGGTAAGAAGAAAAATAGATAAGCCAACCTAAGAAAGATACTTGGGAGACTGGTGTCTCCTTTGCCTGCAGTCAGCAAATGAGGCAGGCAGTGGAGAAAGTTCCACCCTCTCTCTACAACAGCGTTTCCACCTTGTGGGTTCTGTAAAGAAGGAATTTGGGGCTTTGGGAGGGATTGTTCATTTCACAGCTACATTCACACAGGTTTTCAAGAACACCACTGGTGCCATCTTCTAAGAAACAGAAAAAAAAAAAAAAACTTTAGGGAAAGTAGAATATATCTACCATTTATAAAGATATTCAGGAAAAAAATCAAAAGTAATGTATTTGAATGCAGAAATTTAAAATAAATAAAAACAGGGCAGTGAAACCATTCAGTATACTACAATGGTAGATACATGTCATTAAACATTTGCCAAAATCCATAAACCGTACAGCATTAAGAGTGGCCCTCATGTAAACCATGGACTCTAGGGGATAAGAATGTGTCGAGGTAGTCTCAGTGATTGTAACAAATGAACCACTCTAGCCACATGCACTAGTAGGGAAGGTATTTGCACGGTGGTGGGGTGGGGAGAAGAGGATACATCAGAACTCTGTACTTTCTTTTCAGTTTGTCTGTGAACCTAAAAGTACTCTGAAAAATAAAGTTCATTAATTTAAAATTTTTTAAAGAAATGAAAATGGAATTTTCCTGTAAACTCTAACATAATTTTCTACTTTAAGCTATAAAACTTTAAGCTATAAAAATCATTGAAGAGATTTAATTGGATTAACTTAATTTGGATTGGATTTGATCCAATTGGATTGAAGTGAAGTGGAATTTTAATATGTGTCTCTATATTGTATGCTTACATTTTTTAAGAGGAAGGAATTTCTAGCAATCCTTGTTATAGGACAGTAGCTGGAGAGGTTAAAGCCAGGAAGTGGCTTTAACCATTAAAATTCAGGGAAGTGTGAATTTTAGGAGAATGTTTGTGTGTGTATATGCATATGCATATGCATGGATAGATGATTGACAGATAAGGGATACATAGATACCTATGTGTGTGCATATATAGACATACATATATATACATATACATATATACATACATGTATGTATATACATACATATACATACGTATACACTATACAGTTAACAGAACACCTGGTCAGACACTGGTCCTAGCTACTAAAGATGAAAACAACTAAAGGTAAACTCTTATACTTTCAGAGATTGCAGGCTATCAGAAACACAGGCATGCAAACAGTAAAGGACCACCCTCTACTGACATAGATGCCGTGTGCTGTATTAAGTTTGGTAGTTAGGGGTGGGGAGGCATCCACTTTGTAGACTAGGGAATGAATACTAGTACTTGGAGTTGCTCAGAAGTCCTGTAAGAAGTTATAAAACAAAAAGAACAGTGGGCTGTAGGGACATTGATGACTAGGCACCCAGTCTTTTCAAGAAAATGGGCAGAGGCATCACATAACAGATGACATGGGACTTGAGATTAATAGAATGTTAAGAAAGAAGACATGTTCCAAGCACTAGCAAAATTGGGGCTGGGGAAAAGTAGATAGATTTCTATATTTCTGGAAAGTAATATGCAAGGTGAGTAGTGACCTATCTGTAGTAGAGATAAACTAGAGAAGCATGCAGGGACCAGATGATGAGGATAGAAAGAGTAAAAGTTATATCCCAGAGGCAGGGAGAGAAGACACATGAAGAGCTTTGAATAAAAACATTATGTGATTCGATTTTGGGTGTGTGTGTGTGTGTGTGTGTGTGTGTGTGTGCGTGCGTGTGTGTTTGTTTTGAGACACAGTCTCCTTCTGTTGCCCAGGCTGAAGTGCAATGGTGCAATCTCAGCTCACTGCAACCTCCGCCTACTGGGTTCAAGCCATTCTCCTGCCTCAGCCTCCTGAGTAGCTGGAATTACAGGTACCCACCACCACACCCAGCTAATTTTTGTTTTAGTAGAGACAGGGTTTCCCTATGTTGGCCACGCTGGTCTAGAACTCCTGACCTCAAGTGATCCGCCAGCCTTGGCCTCCCAAAGTGCTGGTATTACAGATGTGAGCCACAGCAGTTGGCCTTGATTAGATTTTTACATTGGATAAATAATTCTTGAGTAGCAAGGAGAGGTTCCATACTAGAGACAGGAAGATAACGAAGTCAGTATTGCAATAATCTAAGAGAAAATAATGAAGGCTCAAGCTAGGACAAGTGGTACAGTGGGGAGAAGAGGAGGTAACAGACCCTGAGCTATTGAGGGGTAAGAGTCCTGAGGTTTGGTGACTAATGAATGTGATGGTGAAAGACAAAGAGCGGTAGTCTTCTCTGAAGGAGAGAACATAAGAAAAGGAGCATGTTCAAGGGAAGAGATGAGCAGCCTAGTTTTAGACATGTTGAATTAGAAGTGCCGAGACAGCATTAATGTAAAAATGTCCACATGGCAACTGGCTATTTAAATCTCACTTCCCTTTCACTGACACTGAAGAACTGGTGACTCTTCAGGATCTAGATAGCCCTGCTATATTTGTATGTGACACATGTCAGGGGACCATGTAACTTACAGAGGGAAGTGGCCTGGCAGCTAAGAGCCAACTTTTACCAGGGAGGTGAGGAAGACTGTTGCTAGCCTTGACCAAGGTGAGCACTGATCTTACTTACTCTCTTCTAAGGCATCCATTCTTTGCCGTCAGGCTGCTTTTCTGGAAAATGCTGGCAGGACAGAGCATGCATCTTTTCTCTGATCAGGAGGATGTTTAGCTTGTGCCCTCATATCTGCAAAGAATATGAATGAAGCCAGGTATGTGTACAGTTACCATTTGAAAACATCTAATTAGAAAAAATAATTACCACCTAGCTTGCTAGATCAGTATCAAAAACACATTTATTAAGAATGCATTTAGATGAAACTCTCTGGTAGGCATTCCATAAAAATCATTTAACTCTGTCCATCATCCAACAGAATTTAGAAAACAGTACTTCAACTATAAAATGATAAACCAACATGAACAACCACCCTCAGGCTAAAGTGATTGAACATGAACAAACACATAAATATCAAAGTATGTAGTTTGAGGAATGGCCAGCTCACGAAGGCTATGTATACATATAGAAATAGTCATTTCCCTGTCAACCTACTAAGAAAATCATCATTAAGGACACAACATTTTGGCTATTTGTAGAAGGATGAACGTTTTCCAGGAATAGAACTTTCCACATTAAAAAAAAAAAAAAAAAAAAGTAGCCCGGTAATGGCTTGTAAGGAGGTATGAGATAATCTGGTAAAAGGAGAACTGTGTTAATTTGCTTAGGGAGAGGGACTATGTTGGATATTCGAGGTAGTGAGTGGGGATCATAGTTACAAACTCTCAGTGGGAAGGCATTTTGATAACTGCTATTGCTGATCTATTGTCTGCACTCAATATTAGAAATTGCAATCCAACTCTGTGAGTTAGCAGTACATGTGAAACCACCCTATATTATGCCTTATTAAACAGAAGTGAATTTTAAATTACATCACAGTTTTATTATGCAATCTTCTCAGGCTTCATTGGAGTGTTCTGACTTCTACTGTAAGCTTCCAATTTTCAAGTATAATGACAATATACTTAAGCTTGCAAATTTTAGGAAATAAAAATACAGTTCTATTTCAGGTGAGAGAAGTAAGCTGCATGATGAACTCCTCCTGAACAAGAGGAAATTATATTCATTTTGTTTATCCTTACAGTATTTCTGCTACGAAATGTCAGTACAATGAGCATGTTTGTAACTGTAACCAAACAAATTTTACCACGTGTAATTCTAGGGTTAGAACAGTTTTCACAAAATGGAGTGAAACAGGACCAAGGAACTGAGCCAATGAGGTTAGGGTCTGACAGCTGGTAGGAAACCAGCCTAACTAATGTAAAGTTTTGTTTTGCTATGTTGGTGCCCAGGGTAGATTTATTAAAAGAGGCATATTTAGGGATGTCAGCCTCAGTCACTGTCACAGCAACATTACTGTTACCACCAGAAGATGCTGAGTCTTAGAATTGTTAGAGTCAGTTGAGTTTTCTGGCTGTCTGGATTATCAGCAATGGGAGTCTACACAACATTTTCAAAATTACTGATTTAGAAAGGTCACTGATCGAAAAACAGGTAAAAATTGAGTGCCCCCCCCACACACACACACAGAATCACAAAGGTTGAGATAATGTTGGGAGGAATGATATTTACTCCAGTACTTGGGTAGAAAATCAACTAAAATCTTGAAGTGAATTAATATGAAATACAATGAAAACTGGAAGAAAAGAAAACTAACCTCTGGTGAGCGGTTAATTAAACCTAGTAGGAAAGACAAAGTCAAACTGAATTAATAGAGTATTTGCTATTGATGCTATTTATAACCTTGATTCAGAATCTTGACATTTTCATTGATAAGGTATATCCTTAAATTCTAACCATTTCCACGAAGCTACAAACTAACAAAAATTTTACAAAATGCTTTAAAACAATACTTCAAATAATTTTTTTAAAGTGGAAGATTGAAATTGAAAAGTAGATAAAAATAAATGCTTACTTGCCATAAATTCTGAGATTCATTGCTACCCACCCCTTATTCTAGGCAATGTGACAGGGGAATAAGGCCCTGGAGAGGTGAGTGACTTCAGTTTTTTGGAGGATCATTGCTGTGTGGAGAAGCCGGGGGCTCATACAAAAGTTACTACACTGTCAATTCAAAAGGCATGTGTTTGGTCATTTATGTCAGAGGGTCTCAGTCTGATAATGTTAAGAAGTGAGATGTTAGGATGGGCATGGTGGCTCACACCTGTAATCTTAGCACTTTGGGAGGCTGAGGCAGGCAGATCATGAGGTCAGGAGTTTGAGACCAGCCTGGCCAACATAGTGAAACCCTGTCTCTACTAAAAATACAAAAACTAGCCATGCATGGTGGCGTGTGCTTGTAGTCCCAGCTATTTGGGAGGCTGAGGCAGGAGAATCAGTTGAACCTGGGAAGCGGAGTCTGTAGGGAGCCAAGATCACACGACTGCACTCCAGCCTGGTCAACAGAGCAAGACTCAGTCTAAAAAAAAAAAAAAAAAAAAAAAAAAAAGTGAGATGTTATGCTGCTGAGAGCATCCCTTGCCTATGTCAACTCATGACTTCAGATTATCTGTATGACATTTTTTTCCCTTTAAAAACAATAAAAAAATGTGTGGTACTTTTGGAAGCATGAAGGAGAGAACAAAGCTGAATGTAGATAACTAAATTAGGATCTTATGATAGTTTAAACTAAAATCAATGAGTTCCTTCTTTTTAGAGTTTTATAAATTTATGTCCAAGTAAAATAAGAATGAAAATATTACAAGGATGTTTAATCTAATGTAATATGGTAGGAGAAGGAAACAGACAGTAATGAGCATGATTTTTCTCTCACTCATTCATCATCCATCCCTCCAACCATCCTCCTTGCTTTCGGGCTTGGAGAGGCAGGTTTTGGGCCCACTGGGAGATCATAAAAACTTTGCTGGCAAACAAAAGGAGCGATGTCTTAATTTTCAATCCTTAATTTAAAATGGAAAGATTTAGGAAGCAGACAAAAGTGATTGAGAAAAAAAAATAATTCTGTCTGCTCTTTCTGCTCTCTCCAGGCAAATATGAGCAGGGAAGAAAGGAAGAGAAAAGTTGAAGTGTTAGGTGCTAGAATGGGGAGCTCTATACCTCAAGCCTCCTTCCACAGGCGGATAGAGAGCTCCGGAAGGGCACCTGACAAACATATCTGTCTTAGCTCTGGCTACTATAACAAAGTACCATAGATAGAGTGGCCTATAGACAATAAACATTTGTTTCTCACAGTTCTGGAGGCCAGAAGTCAAGATCAGGATTCCAGCACGGTTGAGTTCTGGCAAAGGCCCTCTTCCAGACTGCAGACTGGTAGAAAGAGACAGAAGTCTCTGGGGTCTTTTTATAAGGACACTAATCTCATTCATGGGAGCTTCACCCTCAAGACCTCATTTCCTTTCAAGGTTCCACTTCATCACATTAGGGGTTAGGATTTCAACATATGAATTTTTGGGGAACACAAACATTCAGCCCATAAAGATGTCTATCTCTCCAAGTGTCTTCTCTCTTTGCCCACTTTCACTTTGGGGATCTAAGAGGAGTGAACCTGCGTCTTCCGTTCTAGGAAGCTACCAGCTTCCCAGAGAAGAAATCACCCACCCCATTCAGTTGGCATGGCCAATAAAGTCAGAACATAGCACTACAGTAAAGAGAAGAGGATTGAAGAAAGGCTACTTGTCCTTAGTGTGGGTCATACAATTAGACAAAGAAGTGTCACATTAGATGGCTATGGGATGGGTGTTCCCCACCAGAAATCTGAGTCCATGGCTTCATCTCTGCCAACTCTCAGCTGCAGTTGAATAAGCTTCCCGAGACTATCTCTGCCCTTGAAAGGTGGAGGTTCATAACCTGTGCTGAGAACCTGGCAGGATGAACCAAAGCTAAGAAATCAATACCATTTCCATTCACCACCATGGCAGCATTGTGACAGGGCAAGAAGCAAACCTCTTGAAATGACTCGATTTAAAACTGGAAATGGCTAAAAAATCCCTTAGCTTACCTGATATGAAAGACTAATTTTCTACATCAGGTTAAAAAAAATGAAAAGTGGCTTCAATTCAGAAATGAATTTTAGCATTTGAAAATGAAGGAAGTTTCACCTGCATGCTGTGAACTTTGCACCTGCTGCTGTAATAATAATGTTTCCAACAGGCTGCTTGGGGGAGCTCTGTCCTTCTCCCTAATTTGCTCCTGGATAATCATTTGGCTGCCAGTAAAGCAGCAATCTGAGTTGTGTGGCAGCCAAGAAAATCTTAGATCCTATGTTCGCTAATTGGACATAGCAATTCATGCTCAGGGGCAACCAGTAAAATGGTCTTTACTCTGCCAGAATTGTTTTGGCTTGCATTTTTGAGTTAGTCACAGTCCCTCACTCTGAGTTCTGTGATACCTGAACTATCTTCCTGACCAAGAAAGCATCCTGATTCTGCACCCAGGCATAGAGAATGCTCATTGCACTGTATCTGGGGATGGCCAAGGCTTTCTGTGGAAGATGAGGGTTTGCAGTTGGACAGAGATTTTATTTTTTTGAAACTTGTTCACTTTTAAATAAGAGTTAATATGGCAATCAATTCACAAGAAACTAGAAGTCATAAATATTAGACAGTAATATTCTGGCATAGATCTTTCTGTTTTAGAGGTAATGTAAATCATAGCTTGCAAATCAAATTAGTGAAAGAAACAGTGGGTCAATGACAAAACTTTAGGTTTAATTAACTAAAATTAAATACCTTTAGTTATTAAATTATAAAAATGGACATCCAGATGATCATCTGTGCCTGACCTGTGCAGTGGATGCTTAGATTATTCAAGGATGTTTGGGGATATAAGAACACAATATCATTGGATCTCCAAATTACTCCTGAAGATTTGCATTTTTTCTCTATGTATAAAGTTGCAAGTACAGAACATTATCATAAAGAGAAAATCACTCTGCTTATTTAGAACTTTAAATAAGTCAGTTCTTCAAATCAAAGATTTATTCAAAGTTCTTTGATTTGAAGGGTATTTATAGTTTTCCTAATTAGGGTATAACAACAAAGTTTCCATTTTGATTACTTTTTAATAGGCCTTTTTTGGCACTTACTATTTGATTTGATTTCTACAGCATGTCCTACTTTTTCCCATTTCACAAAGAGATGTTTGTAAACGAAGGGGTTAAATTATGTGGTAAGGGCTATGTTGGCTACACTGGAGCTAAAAGGAACCCCTGCCTTCTGGTCTAGAGTCTATTGATTTATTCTCTTTTTTTTTTTTTTTTTTTTTTGAGACAGAGTTTCGCTCTTGTTGCCCAGGCTGGAGTGCAATGGCGCAATCTCGGCTCACCACAACCTCTGCCTCCTGGGTTCAGGCAATTCTCCTGCCTCAGCCTCCTGAGTAGCTGGAATTTATTCTTTCTCGATCAACTGTCCTCTGCCTCAAGGATGCCACAGAGAAGAAAACCAAGTTCCTTACACATAACTCTATAGTGCCTCACGTAATGGTTAGTGCTAAGGGGAAAAACAAGCCCAGGTAGGAGGACTGGGGTGAATATGGGAAGTGCCTGTGTATATGTTGGGGGAAGGGAAATTGTATTAGTCTGCTCTCATGCTGCTAATAAAGACATACCCAAGACTGGGTGATTATTTATAAAGAAAAGAGGTTTAATGGACTCACAGTTCCACATGACTTGGGAGGCGTCACAATCACGGTGGAAGGCAAAGGAGAAGCAAAGCCACATCTCACATGATGGCAGGCAAAAGAGCTTGTGTAAGAGAGCTCCCGTTTATAAAACCACGAGATCTCGTGGGACTTACTCACTGTAACAAGAACAGTATGGGGAAACCCGAGCGCCATGATTTTATTATCTCCACCTGGCTCCAGCCTTGACATGTGGGGATTATTATAATTCAAGGTGAGATTTGGGTGGGGCCACAGCCAAAGCGTATCAGAAATTACTCTGATTTTATGAGAAACAGTCAAGGAGTGCTACATTGATGATCAATGTCAGCTTGTCACATCATCAATTTGTGACAAATGGTCAAGGACAAGAAGAAAATGTAGAAATGGATCATGCAAATATCTAGGGGAAGAGAAGTATATGCCAGGGATTATCCAGATGATCCAGCCCACTGCGTATTTTTGTAAATAAAGTTTCACTGGAACACAGCCGAGCACATTGTTTACATATTATCTACGGTTATATTTGCACAATTAGTGCAACGCTGGTACTGTTGCTATGTGGTTGCAACTTGGACTGTACGTGGCCCACAAAACTGAAAATATTTACTATCTAGCCCATTGAAGAAAAGGTTGCTGACCTCTGGTTTGCACAGAGACAACAACAATTGCAAAGCCCCAAAGCTGCTCATTATCATCTAGGAACAGCAAGAAAGCAAGTGTGGCTATGTTGGGATGGACAAAGGGAGAAGGAGGGAAGATAAGGACAGACAGAGAGTGGGGACTGGATTAGAGCACCTTCATAGGCCATTGTAAAGAACTCTGACATTTACTTACAGAGAGATAAGAAGGCATTGGGGGATGCTGAGTACAGGACTGAACATAATATGACATATTTTAAATTCATCACTCTTTAGAATAGATGATAGGGGTCTGGGGATGGTGGCTCCAGCCTGTAATCTCAGCCTTTTGGGAGGCTAAAGCATGAGGGTTGCTTGAAGCCACGAGCCTGCACAACATAGAGAGACTTCATCTCTACAGAAAATATAAAAATTAGCTGTGGTGGTGCCTGCCAGTAGTCCCAGCTATGCAGGAGGCTGAAGCAGAAGGATTGCTTGAACCCAGGAGTTCAAAGTTGCAATGAGATATAATCACACCACTGCACTCTAGAGCGAGACCCTGTCTCAAATTTAGAAAACCAAAACTTGACTAGGTGAGAGGGTGTTTAATTAACGTATATACACCCAGATGAAAATGATTCTGGCTTGAACCAAAGCATGAAGGTGGAGATTGTGAGAACTTGTTGAATTCTGGATATATTGTAGAGATAGAGCTACAATAGAATTTGATAATATACTTAAAATAGAGGTGTATGTGATGGCCAGGGGTGAGAGGTGAGGCGAGCAGGTGATCAAAGGTAACAGATGAGGGCCTGAACATTTGAGAGGGTAGAATCACCATTAACAGACATAAGGAATATTTGGGGAGGTGTAAGGTATAGTTTGCAGTTGGAAGTGAAAAATTGAGTTTGGACATTAAATTTTACATGTCTTTTGTGGATATAAGCTTCTTATACAAATCAAAAGTATACACAAATCAAATCTGGAGTTCAGGGAGAGGGTCTGAAGTAAACACACAAATTTGGGAGTTTAAGTCATGAGAACAGAACAAATCACCTAGAGATTGTGAAAGATACTAAAGCAAATGATTTTATTAGTTACCACTTAATTTCAATACATATGACAGGTTTTGAGCTGGAGACTTTATACTATGCAATCTCACAACATTCCACTTAGGTAGGTATTTGTATGCTCATTTTACACATGAGGAAATGAAAAGTGTAAAGTGACTTGTCTGACTCTATTAGCCAGTGAAATGTTAGAGGACGCAGTTAGGCAGACATGAGCAGGGCAGAGGAGGGGGCCACCACCTTCACCCCAGGAATGTCAGGTGATGGTCAGGCAGTCATTAAACTGTCTCGATAAAATAATAATTGATTGCAGCTGATGCCAACAAACGGCAGTGTCTTAATAGACAGAAAACACCTGAAGATGGTGATCAGCAGCTTCCCAGTAAGATCTCAAGAGTTGGTTGAGTGGGTTCAAACATGCACACTAAGAGGCAAAATGGCAGTGTTTAAGTGATATATGGTATATGACCTTCCTTTAGGAACACTCAACTGGTAATAAGGGAAAAATGTCTCAAATGAGCATGTGCACAACTTCAGAGAACACACTGAGCATGCTCACCTCTCAAGTCCTGGCTGGCCACTGTGCATGCGGACAGCCTGTCTGAACGAAAAATCAAGAAAGGGAAGATGTAAAAGCCAGGGACCATGTCAACGTATAAAAGCTCAAGTCAAAGGTCAAACTGGGCACTTGGATCTCTCAAGTTGCCTGTTTGGCCCTCTTCCAGGTATACTTTACTTCCTTTTATTCCTGCTCTAATACTTCTTAATGAACTTTCACTCCTGCTCTAAAACTTGCCTCAATCTCTCTCTCTCTCTCTGTTTCAAGACCTTCAGACAAATTCTTTCCTCACAAGAGGCAGAACTGAGCTGCTGCAGACCCATACAGGTTCACCACTGCTAACAACAGGATCTAGGTATGTCTGCCTTAGCAGTCTGAGCCCTGTTATGTCATGACACAAGAAATAGAAATATAAAAGAGTAAGCATCAGTAGCAAATATTTGAATAGTTAAACAAACAAACAAAACCACAGTAGAAATAGTGAAGTAGATAGCACATTGACACCAATATTATCACTGGGTGGGTACCTCTCCTCTATGTCTCAACTGCAGTGAGACACCTCTTTAAGGAAACCACTAGACTGGTAAACTATGATAATGTTCTCATGGAACTTCCTCCTCAATTTCCTGAATTTAACAAGCTCTCTCATCATGAATCAGCAGGACATTTCTAGCTTAAGAGGCAGCCACTTCCTAGGAATTTATATATTGATGGTATACACATTTTGGGCAAACTACAGATTACTAAATTGGGATGTTCTTGTAGGTCACTGGTTACATCCTATACTGAGTTAGAAAAAAAAAAATTCATGACTGAAAAGTAAATATGAATCATTTGAAATAATACAGAGACAGAGAATGTGACTCATTGATAGCTGTAACCCACAGTGTCACTAAAACTTTAAGGTGTTGCCTTTACCCTCACAAATCTACTGGCCCTAATCAAAAATGTTTTTGGTTGACTGCCAGTCTCAAACTACTTTGTTTTCACTCTCATCTCAAAAGTGCAGTCCTATCCAGCTGCTAAAAAATAATGTGAAGCAAAGAAAAGCCTGGTATCCCTTTTCTTTTTCTTCCTGTAGGCTTGGAATGAAAGGATCACTGCTTATTTTATCACAACAAAAATCAAAAGAGGCAGGCACTCCATGCTGAAGGGTGAATAGCGACTATCTTGTGTGCAAATGTGAAAACCTCCATTTACTTTAATTACGAAGCCACACCTTGAGGTTACACTGTCATCCCAGTTATGAGGAAACCAAAGAAGGGAAGTTGTATTGGGGGCCTGCTGAACAAGATTAAGTCTTGGTAGAAGTATTTGGGTCATGCTGATCTGGATGACATTTAGTGCGAGTAGTCAGAGGTTTTGAATGCGTAACAAGGGATTGAAGGATTTCAGGGCCCTGCCTCCTCCATCCTCCACGTTTTCCAGCCCTAGGTGTTTTAACCTTGGAGGCTCATGCTCTGGGATCAAGTACCACGGTGATGAGTATATGCCCAGTGGAAGAGTGTTGCTACAGAGTCAAATGAGATACCTTCTGTCCTTCCCTTGCCCTATAGCCTTTAGTCATTTTGTGTCCCCCAAGATTGTGATTATTTTTTCTCTGGATATATTTAGGGGCCAGGAAGAGATTGGAACTAAAATACCAAAGTGTAGCAAATTACACTGCTTGTCCTTCCTTTGTGAAGAATATTCTTTGTTTGTGCTTCTGACTTACTTATTCACCTTTTTTTTCCTTTCCTGATTAGCTAAGGCTATTAGCTGAGTGTCAGAAAGAAGGGAGTAGATAGAGCTACATAAGAAAATATATGGAAAAGTCTAGGAAGTGAGATGAAGGAGTATTTGGAGAGAGCAAGGAAGCCATCCAGGAAAGGCTGGGCTTTCTGAGGAGAGAGAGGCTGGACTATTTGAAAAACTGCCTTGTGCTGGGGTAGAATGGGGAGGCTGATAGAAGGGTGAAGAGAATTCAGAGGATGTTTTTCTATGCTAAGTGTTTTATTTTCCTTCAAAAGTGGCCTTAACAAATTAAATATATATATATATATATGGTTCTCCAAGGCTTTGGAGCTAGATGTGTGAGCATAACAGAGAGAGAGAGAGAGAGAGAGGGGAGAGAGAGAGAGAAAGAAAGAGAGAGAGAAAGAGAGTAATTATGCTGAGAATTAAAAGGCCCAGTTTTATTCGGGGTATAGTCCATATCTTTTATATTCGTTTTCCTAACATTTTGTTTCACTGACATGTTACTAGCTAATTTAACGGAGATTTTGCATTAAAAAGTTGCATGCCTAAAGGAACTTAGTTTGTGACATTGGTCATAGAATCAGGAACAGTGTGATAGCTACTGGAGGTGGAATTGGGACTAGGGAAGTGTGAAAATAAGAGAATGCCATAAAAAAGAGCAGTTGACCCAGAGTCCTAAAGGTAGTTAGGAGGCCAGAAATTTACCCCAAAATGGTAGATGTTTGGCCCGGAATAGGAGAAGCAGGTACTCCAGTTCTGGATCTGTAGGCACATTGTCTTTGGACAAAGTGGCCAGTGTTTCCTAAAAACACATTTAAAAAAATCCATTCTGAGTTTAAAACTAGATACTTAGTCCTTTTTTGAGGAATTCCATCCCATGGATTGAGACTATGCTTTCCTACCTTCTACATAAAACCTCTAAGAGTTAATTAGCATCCTTTGCATGTTTTCATTGTTAGTATTAATATCATTCTCTTGGCTCTGATGGGTCTTTAGAGAGAGTGTTCACACTCTCCTTATGTTAAGGTTTTTGTTTTGGTCCTTTTTGATATCTTATGTGGTCATCTTTAGGGCTGACCAGAAAGAAAAAAGTTTGCATCTCAATGTTGCAGTTTGGTAACTAAGAGGGGTGACACAGCCCCAGAGCCTACAATGGCAGTCACTGTTAACATCAGTCTCAATTAACACTGTTGCACTGGGCTGTACCCTCCAGGCAACTCTTTCTGAGGGGAAAAAGTTGACAGTTTAGTATGTTAGCATTTAGTTACTGATCTGTTTTTCAGATAAAAAGTACTACTTTGTGTACTGCATAGTTAAAAAAAAAAAAAAAAAAAAGATGGCCAGGCACTATGGCTCATGCCTGTAATCCTGGCACCTTCAGAGGCCAATCTGGGAGGATCACCTGAGGTCAGGCGTTCGAGAGCAGCCTGGCCAATATGGTGAAACCCTGTCTCTACTAAAAATACAAAAATTAGGCCAGGCATGGTGGCTCACACTTGTAATCCCAGCACTTTGGGAGGCTGAGGTGGGTGGATAATTGGTGGTCAGGAGTTCAACACCAGCCTGACCAATATGGTGAAACCCCATCTCTGTTTAAAAACAGAAAAGCTAGCTGGGCAAGTTGGTACATCCCGGTAATCCCAGCTTCTTGGGAGGCTGAGACAGGAGACTCTCTTGAACCCAGGAGGTGGAGGTTGCAGTTAGCTGAGATCACACCACTGAACTCCAGCCTGGTGACAGGGTGAGATTCAGCCTCAAAAAAATAAAAACAAAAATGAACAGAAAAATTAGCCTGGCATAGTGGCATACACCTGTAATCCCAGCTACTCAGGAGGCTGAGGCAGGAGAATCACTTGAACTCAGGAGGTGGAGGTTGCAATGAGCTGAGATTGGGCCACTGCTCTCCAGCCTGGGCGATAGAGCCCTCAGAATCACACTTCATATGCTTGGCCTGCCCTAAGAGAATACTTTTTAGAAGTAATATGATACACAATTAGTTGCTAGTTGCTGTCTCTTTTATATATATGTAGAGTGTGTGTGTGTGTGTGTGTGTGTGTGTGTGTGTGTGTATGCATGAGAGAGAGAGAGAGAGAGAGAGAGAGAGAGAGAGAGAGAGAAAGCCAGCAGTGAAATGCAAGATGCAGTGGAAGGAGGCAGTGAAGGTGAGGATGGAACAAAATATAACTTATACTGCTGTTTCAAGCTCATTCCATTACCACGGTATATTAGCTGTGAGTAATTGCATAAGGAACAAGCTTTATTGCTAGCTTTTCAGTCCACAAATCACATTTTAATGAGTTATTTGAAAAGAAAAGTGAACCCTTTGGGAAATGTTTAGCAAAATGTTCAATGTGTTTACAACAATATTCAAATTCTAAAATATTAAAATTAGAACAGTGGGAACATTATTTGTTACTTCAGATACTGTTCCCATTTTAGAAATACTGTTCCCATTGTAGAAATAAATATATGAGGATGTATCAGGCAATTCTTTTTTTTTTTTTTTTTTTTTTTTTGAGACAGAGTGTCGCTCTTGTTACCCAGGCTGGAGTGCAATGGCGCGATCTCGGCTCACCGCAACCTCCGCCTCCTGGGTTCAAGCAATTCTCCTGCCTCAGCCTCCTGAGTAGCTGGGACTACAGGCACGCGCCACCATGCCCAGCTAATTTTTTGTATTTTTAGTAGAGACGGGGTTTCACCACGTTGACCAGGATGGTCTCGATCTCTCGACCTTGTGATCCACCCGCCTCGGCCTCCCAAAGTGCTGGGATTACAGGCTTGAGCCACCGCGCCCGGCCTAGGCAATTCTTAATTGCCTGATCAGGATCTAGGTTTTTAGAATTTGATATTATTTCTCACTCCGGTTATATATTAATGCCTACTAAATTACATTTAATCATACATTTGGTTTTATTAGCTTTGTTTTGAACTTCTGAGATTTTCTCTTCACTCAGCCTTGCTGACCTTTGTCTAGACATTTTTGCCTATAGTTTAATTATAACCTTGCATCTAATTGTAACTACACTATCAGAATATTTGATTGCAAAAAACAGAAATATAATCAAACTAATTAACACAAAGAAGGGAGGAAAGTCTCCAGTTTCCGTAAGGAATAAGAACCGCGAACCGAAAAGTCAGAAATCGGGATTCTACTCTCCATCTCCTTGGGTCACCGGTAGTCACTATTCTGTCATTTCTGTGTCTATTCCATCCTCCCACATTCTTTCTAAGAATGAGTGCTCTCAGCTTCGGTGTGTAGGAAATAAAACACAATACCCAGCCCTAGGACAACATGGCTTCCTCCTCGTTCAGACTAACTTGCAATTTTGTAATCCAATTCCGAATTCCCAGAAGATGATCCCTTGGCTTGAGTTATTTCTGGTTTCTGCCTCAGATCCTATCCGTAGGAAACAGGGGCACCTGATTAAAACGGAGTTGCCCAGGCCTATCATTTAGCAGGGGCTAGGGAACCCATTCAGAAAAGGTGTTTTTTTTGCACACATCCTTCAGGACTCAATAAACTGAAATTAAGTCAGTAAAAATGAATGCTAGCAAGTGAAGTAGACCTTCCAAAAAGATTTTGCTAATAAAAAATAATTTCTCATTAAAATGTTTATTTTCAGTTTCTACCCTCTCCATCTCAGTCAGCATCCAGCTTGCCTTTGCAATAAAGTACCAGGACCTGCATTAGTCTGGTAACCTTTAAACTGGATAATGAGGACTGACAGATTCAGAAATGTTATGAATTCTTGGTTTTTAGTCTTCTGCGCCTGTCAATTTCATAGACTGCTGTTCTTTTTGTATATGTGTGGTTTCATTTTTTAAAAACGTTTTTTATTTTCATTTCATTGGCAGAATATTGTTTAGTGCCACCTTGACTCAGCTAAATGTAATATATATATTTATAATTTGTCAGTGGTCTACTCTTATGTCATCACATCATGATCCATTTTCCAATAAACAGGTAAGAAATAATTTCATTCAGGAGAATGTCACCTAGAGGTAGAAGCTATTGAATTGCTTAAAATCAACCTACTTATTCATTCATTAAATAAACAAACACAACTTTGCTGAGAAATTATGACGGGTAAAAGTCTCTGTTCTGCACTTAATTTAAAAATGAATGATATAGATTATTTATTTTTATTTAATTCTAAACTTAAAATGTTTAATTAATTTCTAATAAAATTCTTAAATTTTCAGTTCCAATTTGTAAAATAAATTGATTAATTGAAACTGACTTATAAGAATTACCATGAGTTTGAGGATCCATTATTTTATCTTTGCTATGATAAAGATTGTTATTTTGGGCCATTGTTGGTTTTGATCATATGGATTTCTGGATAAGTCCCAGTTCTGAGCATGGATAGGATGGACTGCAAGTTCACAAAGATAACCTACATTCATCTTAAATTCCAGGTATCCTCTAAGACTTGAAATTTTGAGAATGTAAGAATGAGATCATAACCTGATAGAAAAGATAGAGTATAGGAATAAAAACAAAAATTCTGCAGTCAGAAATAGAAAACTGGCTTAAACTGGTGACTTATCAAAGTGCCCTTTACCTCAAGAACCCTGACAGTAGAACAGGAAACTTCTATTTTTGAGTGTCTACAGAGTACTAAGCAATGTAGTACAAATTTTTCATATTCTTTCTTTTCCTCCTCCAGTTCATTCTCATAAATTTCTAAGAAGGTGGTATTAATCTCATTTTACACCTGAGGCATCTGACCCCTAGAAAAATTTAAAAATGTGTCCAAGATTACACATATTATCATGGCCCTGACTGAAGTTCATGGTTGGCTGAAAACAAAGCCTATATTTTCCCACTGCACCATAAGGTCTCTGAACAAGAAATGGTCTTTTTTTCCAGAAACTTTTATAATCCAATGATGAAAAATTATCCAATAGATTTATTTTAGACCTAGGTAAGTAAAAAGGCAGATCATACAATTCTATGGGGTTGTGATCTGTCTGATTTGCGATTTCCCCCTCTCGAGTCACATGCATTTTTAAGAAGCCTCAGGGTAATTCTGAGGTTCTCCTCCCCGTTGTCTTCCAATGGTCTGCTCCTCCTTATCTGGCATGATCTAAGGTGGGCGTCACCATGTCCAAGCCTTCCTGGCCAGTGAAGTGGCCCTCTGCCGTCCTCCTGTATTATTCCATCATTGGACTCATCACATCGTTTTACAATTACTAGTTATGTTAAAAGTCATCTCCGTTAGGCTGTAGTGAGCTTGCTGAAAGCAAGAATTGCATTTTCGTGTCTTTAGTACCTAGCACACAATCTCACACTCAACAAAATGTTAGAGAACTAACTAAATAAAAAATTCAGAGCTACTTGGAAATAGTTTAAGAATGTCCTCAAATTTGTTATATTGCTCGTTGCACTCAGTGAATTAATTAATTCAATAAAATTAAAAGACAAATCAAAATTTTGTGGGTTCCAAACGTAAGGCATTGTCCGTGGATGCGGAAGTTGCACAGTGAACTACATTTCCCGAAATTCCTGGTCCCAATCGTAGTTGGTTCGCAGACTGCTCTTGAAGGCTGGTCACATCAACCAATAGAGTGACGAAGATTTCTCTAGGGGCGGGGAGTGGCCAATCATAAAGAAGAGGGCGGGTGCTTCTGACAGGTTCTGAACTAAAAAAAACCCTTCGTAGGGTTTCCGTTGCTTTTCCGCAGACCCAAAAGCTCGAGGAGTCGGTCGCGCCTGGAGCTTGACCCTTTCTCCCCGAATTAGGATCAGTCTTCCTGCACTTGCCTCCTTCTTTACTACTTTCCTATTTCCACATTCTTCCTAATCAAGTGCCTGTGCTTTCGTCCACCTGTCCGGTTCCTGTCCGGGAGGTTTCCCCGGCAGGAATATGTCTTTTTCAACTTGAGCCAGATATTTGTCTCCAAACCTCCACGCGAGATGGGCAGTGCGGCAGCGGAAAGATCTGAGCAAAAACTTCATCCTACCCCATTTCCCCGTTCAAGAGTGAAGCTCCCGGGGGATTACTGAGTGGCTAATCAGCGTCAGGGCGGATTGAAGGTTCTCAAAGAGTGGCAGCCCGGCGTTTCCTGCCACCCGCGCTCCTCCCGGGCGAGCGGCTGGGTGCGGGGCGGTGTCATCGGCCTGGGCAGACATCGGCCCTGGAGCCGCTCCCCGCTGGCAGCCTCTTCCATCCCAGCAGCTACCCACTAAGTCCAGACGCGTTCCACCAACAGTCACAGCTGCAGTAAAGAATCCATTTTTTTTCCCCCCGTCTAGGTTTCTCTCCTTTTCTATTACCCAAGTCCATCATCCTCCTGCCACTGACATAATCGTTGTCTAGACGCTCTTTCCCAAAACTCAAATCCAATCAAACAAAAACAAAGCCCGTCAATAAAGTAAGAACAATAATACTGCAGCCAGCGGCCGGGAGCGTGCCCCCCATTAACGGGGGAAAGCATCAACCCCCCCGGCTGTAATGACCGAATTGGAAAGAAATGTTTCCTCTGCTTGTTAGTCGTCAACGTTTTTACTATGCCAGCTGCAAGAGAAGCAGCTGCATACTCTGGCAACGCGACTAGGGTGGGAGAAATTTAGCCAGCGTCTGGGATTTTCGCAGGAGATAATTTAAGTCCCAGCTTCGCTCCGGCTGGGGGGCTGGGGGCCTGCGGGGCCAGGGTGGGAGAACCGGGCTGCGGCGCGCATGCGCAGGTCCCGCAGCCCGGCTCCGCGGAGGCCCAGCTGCCGCCACCGCCGCGGCCCGCGCTGTAACCGCGGCTGCCGCCGCTGCTCGGGGCGGGCGTTGGTGCCGTGTGCCGAGGCGCCCTGTCAGGCGAGGGGGAGCGGCTGGGCGGGGAGAGCCGGCGGCCGCGGCGGCGCCTGAGGAAGGCAGCCGGGCTCGGGAGCGGCGAGGGCGGGCCGGTCCAGCGGCGGAGGAGCGCGACGGAGCGAGGCGGGCAGCGCGGGGACCCACCCCAGGCGCCCTGCGTGCGAGGCCGGGCGGGGAGGCCGAGCGGCGGCCGCCGACGGAGAGCCGGCGACCCCCGGGAGGAGGAAAAGGAGCCGGAGGACGCCGCCGAGGGACTGCGGGGCCGGGGCGGGCGAGCAGCGGCGGGGCCGCGGGCCATGGACGCGGCGGCGACGGTGGCGGCGGCGGGGGCGAGCCGGGGCGGCGGCGCGGCGCAGAGTCCGCCCGCGGCCAGGTGAGGCTGGGCTGAGCGGGCTCGGGCGCCGCCGCCACTGCTGCTGCTGCTGCTGCCGGGCCGCGGAGCGAGGAGGCGGCGGCGGCGGCCGAAGCGGCGCCACAGCAGCCGCGCCGAGCAGCGGCGGCCTCGGAGGAAGAGGGGTCGCCGCCCGGGGCTCTGGCGGCCGCCGCTCCTGCCGCCGCGGCGTTTCCTGTTCGGATTATCTTCTGCTTCCCCCCAGCTGCCTCCCTGCCCTCACACGCCCGCTCCTCCGTTTCCGCGGTCGAAGCTGTCCTCGGCCCCGGCTAGTCTCCCCCGCCCGGGGACCCCATCTGCCTTGCCTCGCGGGCTGCGGGGGAGCCCCGCCGAGACCATGAGGAAATTCAACATCAGGAAGGTGTTGGACGGCCTGACCGCCGGCTCGTCCTCGGCGTCGCAGCAGCAGCAGCAGCAGCAGCAGCATCCGCCTGGGAACCGGGAGCCGGAGATCCAGGAAACGCTCCAGTCCGAGCACTTTCAGCTCTGCAAGGTGAACGGAGCGCGCAGCCCCGCGACGCCGTCATTGAAAAATTGGGGTTCTTTTAAGGGGGCTGCTCGGGCTGGACATGGGAATGCAAGGGAAGAGAACGCCAATAGTAATAACTAATGAAAAGCTCGTTGCACCCCTAGCAAACGTTTCTTGGATGGGTTGTTTTGGAAATTGATACATTACTCCTTTTCGTTGTTTTTGCTCTCTCCCTTTTGCACATGCAGCAGTCAGTTTAAGGTTGCTTCAAACTGTTAGCTGACCATTAATTCTGACACTGCCACTACTAACCTGGAAGCTTTTATATTCAAGCGTTTTAATATGATTCACCAACTTCGAAGTTTCCTTTGGAAACGGTGTCTAATGAATGTTGTTTATCAAAAAGCCAAACCTGTTCTACCAAACCTTTGCTCAGTTTTCCCTTAAAATGTGGTGTGAATGGCTTGCTATAGGAAATCGCAGGTTTTTTTTTTTAATCATTATGTTTGTTAAAAAGTTAGTACTGAGATTTTTGCCTGTTAATGGCACGCTAATTGCCATAGCATTTTGTAATTCAGAAAGAATGATGCAGCGAATTAATTCACCAGCTGCTTAATGAGAAACATAAACTTGTCTCGGTACTAATATCTGCCTTTTTCATAAATAGCCATGTATTTGTATGTCAGAGTTTTTAGAAAGTGGGTACATAAATATATATTTTGGTCTAATGCTCTAAAATAATTATGGCATTAATAGTAAATTTCAAAAATAAATGTATTCATCTTCGTTCTGTTACAAGTGTAAAATGTTGGGATAGAGGTTTCTTGTTTTACTGAATGCTTGACTAAAGTAATTATATGACAGTATTTCCTTAGAAGTACTCGTGTTAGCATCCAAATAAAGTAATGATGAAATGAATACTGCCAAAATAAAGCATGAATTGCATTTGATGGGTTTACAGAATTTTGGACTATTCCAAACTTCAGCCATTCGGTGTCGGATGTAATAGTGTAGAATATTAGTCAAAGATTTTGTTCAATGGAATACCAGTATTACGGAAAAGTAGAAATTAAAGCCTGCCACTGGACTACATTTTTGTTAGTTTCGGGTTCTATGTGAATAACTTTGTTAATGTAGGTTTTACTTATTTCTTTAAAAGCAGTAAGTGCATGTGTATTTGTTTTGCATCAGTGGTAGTTGGTTCTAAATCCTAATGCCTCTGTCGACTTTTCTATTTTTAAATTTCGCTTGCTGCCTTTGTTGCTGTGATGTCACTTGCCCATCCCTAGACTGTTCGCCATGGATTTCCCTATCAACCCTCAGCCCTGGCCTTTGATCCTGTACAGAAGATCCTGGCAGTGGGAACTCAGACTGGTGCTTTAAGGCTGTATCCTTTCTTTAATTTTATTTTTTAACTTATACTTTATTCTCCCAAGTCCTTGTGTGTTGCTGATTAGTTCCAAAGAAAATTTTTCTTTTCCTGTTTAATTTCAAAGAAATGGTGTGATCAGATGTATACTATGAGAAATCGTGTGTTGGCTTTTCCCTTGATTATGATTCAGCTTATATGCTGCAGTGATGTTTCTAGCTCTTAGTTTATAGTAGCAAAACATATATCCAAATAGAGGTCTAAAGTATTATTATAATAATTTTCTTTGTAAGGAGATAGAAGTTTCTAAGGGAAAATATATCTGCTTATACTATTGGTCTCATGAATGTTAAGGATGAGGTTTAAAGACGATGACTTTTTAAAATATTATGCATAGTAGACACTGAACTTATGACATATTCTAATGAATTAGAGGTTATATTTGAATTTGGTTGTTTTTGGCATGGCCATGTAGAAAAACCATTAGCAGAAAATAAATGCAGCAAATGAATTTTCTATAAATAGTTGTAAAGGGTTAATATTTCTGGCACTTTGTAGACCTTTTTCTTGAAAAGTGCATAGGGATAAATTCTCCATATATTTTTTCTCTTTTATGGTCTGCATTTGCTATGTATTTGTAAAAACTGTTAGGTTACTATACATGAAACTACTAGTGCAGAAATAGTGACTCTTCCTGGTTATATATGAACTATGCTAGTTTTATCAGGCACTTTTTTCAGATACTTCAAAAGATTTTTTTCAAGATTTTTTTTAAGAACAATACAGACTACTCACTTTCTATTTTTGTATTGAAATAAAATGTGTTTTCTTTTACTGTAACTTTTAAGCATACTTAACCTAAATATATTGTTATTTTTAAACTTAAGGGTAAGATTTTGTATCCAGCCATCTGTAGGGTATCTACCTCCTACATATTAATGAGTAATGTGTTGGTGATAAATAGAAGAAAAATCACTAGATGATCTCAATAGACATTACTATTGTCAGAAAAAAAAAAAAAAAAAGAAATGTGGGATAGGGGAGGAGATTTCCCCTTCACATTTAGAATTTTTCTGGCTCCCGAGAAGGAGCGAGGGAACTTGCATTTGAGTTAAATGTTGTCAGGCATTTTACTTCTATTTTAAAGTCACTATTTCAAAGAAGTACTATGTGGTATAAAGATATGCTTCAAATTTTATTCGTCATTTAGTGTGCTATCTTCAAAATGCTAATAAAAGTTTTCAGATGGAGTATTGAACTGTGTTACTAAGTGAAGTCTGCTGTACATAGTAAATAAATGGCAAAATATGACCAGGCTAGACCTGAATCTGTTAATTTCTGAGACAGTATGTCTGAAATGCTCTTGCCCAAATATCTAGATAGTTATGACCAGAATATTTTTTGGCTTCAATTGTTTAGACATTTTTATTCTTGAACCCAGTGATCAAGACCATCTAGTTTAGGGTTGTGTGAAGATGGGAATTAATTTATTTTGTCAGTGTGGGTACTGAGTGTTCAGCAAAACTCTGTAGTGATGAGACTAGTACAGCGTTGGATCTAGATGCGTTCTTTGGAACTGAAAGCAGGTTTTTTTTATCCCAACAAAAGAATTTGGTAAATGGACTAGAAGAAGGAAAGTAAAGTTAAATTAAATCAGCTATTTTTCCATTATTTTGCTTTTCTTTAAAATGAGTTTAGGTTGTACTGTTTTACCGGTGTGGTCTCGACCTTCTTTTGGTAAATAACCTTTTTTCTTTTTAACAGCCAATCTAGCCCTTTTATAATTTAGTGTAATTATAAGTGAATACCACCAGCAAGGCTGATTTTATAAAACCAGATCCTTAGACAACACCTTTACCCTAATGCATCTGAGTAATTAGCAAGTTGGCACAAAAGGTGTAAAGTGTTAGGCCTAGTGCTAATTGCCAATTAAAATCAAGCATCAGGTGGCCAAAATCACTTGTATATGACTTTTGGTATATATGCTTTTTATAGCTAAATATTATGTGAATAAAAGTGAACCTGTAAGTATGGTTTGCAATTATACTCTAATATAGTTGTTTTAGAGCCTTCTTACTAAGAATGAAGTCTGGGAAACTATTTACCAAATTACTTTCTACTTGGCCTTTTTATGAGATTTCTGTGAACATTCCAGAGGGATAAATTGGCTTGCTTGCCGGTAATACCACCTAGTCATTCCTTCTGTTAGGTTTCAGTAGCAGATGAGCTTTTGATCTTTGTTTATTATGGTTCTGATTTATAGAAAATGACTAAGCCCTTTTTACATTTTTATCTAATTTTTTACATATGTGCTTTAAGATATATGTTAGTGTCTCCTTTGTTATTTTTGAAACTAGACACCTAAATTTCAAATCTCCACATTGGTTTAATATGCAAATTTATTATAAATGTGTGTCTGTTGACTGTGATCTTTTGTATACTTTTGTATTGCAATTGGTTACTTTTGATCCTTTATTTTCTTCTTATATTAGACTCTTGTAACCTGTAACACAGCTGTCCTAAAAGGTGTCATTAGAGCAGAAAAGAGACTTCTAGAGTAGGAGATATTTTCAGAAGAATTATTAGGCGATTACAATTCCAAATGTGATTTGACTGATAGAATATCTTCCTAAATGTTAAGAGTACTATACTGAGTTGATTTATCTACTCTGGATTAAAATAGAAAAACCAGACAAGAATGTTAAATCTGATAGCTAATATTTGAAGACAATGATTAGTGAAAATCTGAATCCTTTAATAATAATTAACAAATAATGCAAAATAAATTTAATGTATTTATACATTCATGTATAGCAAATGATGGATGATATAAATATGCTGAATGCTAAAGCTACTTGGCTTCTGGAAAGAATATGAGATTGAGGAATGAAGGTATTTTTAATAATGCTATTGTCTTTATCTAGACTTCTGATTTACTACCAAAATTTCAAATTGTTTATACTATAATGTAATTATGGGTTATCCTGATCTTATTTTTCAAATATATTTTTTCTAAACACAATGAAGTCATTTTATATATGAATATTTCAAGGACTGAGCAGAAAAATGGAATTTCAAGTTTACTGAACTTGTATAAAAATTTGAGGTTGTTTAAAAAGAGTTGTCAAATTATTCTCGAACCTCTTTCATTGTCTTCTTGACAATGGAAAATACAGTGAAATAGATGATCTCTATTATGATATTGTCTGTTTTATTGCAGAGTAATGTTGCTGGAGACAGGCTTACAAAATGATTTTTTACCTCAGAGTTAACAAGCACCTGAGTGTCAGACAACATTAGACGATAAATTGTGACCTGAATTCTGATTTTTCTGTTTCCACTAAATAATTACATGTCCTTGAATTAGTTTTTTTTTTTTTTTTTAAACTATAGAAATGCAGGTGCAGTATTAAGTGATTTCTTCAAGGAACAATTTTGTGATTTCAAGTAGCTATATATTCTTCTAGGGGAGTAATACAAAAGAAATGAAAATGTAGTCCTTCCCTTTAAAAAGTTTCCAGTCCTAATCAAAAGACTGGAACTAAATAAGCAGTTGAAATTAGATAATTATTTAGAGCTCTACTGACATTACAAAAAGTTAAGTTACATGTAAATTTGTTGGATTTGATGAACATTTCTACACATTGGTAGACAAGGATTCAGGATGACAGGGAGGAAGGAGTGGGAAAATATTCTAGGGAAGGAAAACAGTATGGGCAAAAGTATGAAAAGAATGTTATCATGCCAGTTTGGAGGAGTGCTAAAGGGGCTGGTTGGAATAATTGAGTTAGCAGGAGAAATAAGGAGATGGTTGAGGGTCTTGAATGTTAACCTGAATATCTGCATGATGTTCAGTTTAGAATCATAGTTGTATAATAGGAGATGCTGACATGCTGACAGGAAAAAAGAGTGATTTTTAGCATGATGAATGGGGTAGTGGTGTCATAGATGAAAAGGATGGACCAAGCAAACCTCACAGATATAGATAGTAAAGTAGATCCAAAACAGGCCTGGCAGAATGGAAATTGGAGAAGGGCTTGACTTGTTTGTGCAAAATCTTAGGGAGTAACTAAGAATGATAAGGCTTTGCAAGTAAACCAATGAGGCAATTACAAACGAAGTGGAAAACTTAGCAAAGAAGTGGCAGAGAAATGTTGAGTTTGAAAGTGTGTTATCTTTTACTTTTATCATTTGACCATTTTGAGAGTGTAGCCTGAACTACTTATTTTAGTGTGAGAATTTGATGTACTTTCACTGTTTTGTGTTTTTTGGTCTGGTCCTTGGTGATTTCCACAATTTTGTTATTGAATTTATATTTAAAGTCTTTATTAGCTGTTAGACATTGTCCATTTATTTTCTGTCAGTGTTTCTCAAAGTGGTAGCATTTGAGGGAGGCTAATTCTGTGGGTTTGTCCAGCACATTGCACGATATTTAATATCCCTGTCTCCCACCTACTAAATGCCCATGTTGCCTACCCTGCCAGTGTGGTAACCCAAACCCTCCAACATACTTCCAGGTGCCCCTGGTTGAGAACCACTGCATTTAGCCCAAGTTTTTCACCAGTTAAATAAGAATAATAACCCTACCTAGTTTGCGATGTTATTGTCACATTTAAATCTAATAAAATGTGTGTGTAGCTTTTAAGATCATGAAGGAATGTTTTGGTATACATTATTATTATTAATATGAGCATTTTCCTGTGGCTTTGATTTTCAGGTCCTTCATTTCTATCAGCAAATACTGAGTGGCAACTGTAAGAGGGCCTTCATTTATTTTTGTAGTTAATACAAACTTTGACAAAAAGATATTGAAAAGCACTATTTTTCTCTTTGAGTGTGTCTTTAAAATGGCTGTGTTCTTCTCAACCACAAGTTTGCAAAATTGCTACTTAGACGTGATAGTAATGTATGTGAAAGTTTCTCACACATAGTAAATGCTAAATAAATTATTGTTTAATGACTTTCTGTACTGTACTTACAAGACAGCATTAGAATATTTTGACTTGCTACTTACTAATTTTATTTTATAAAACATAATGATACCATGGGAAAAAAAACTGGAAGTGATTTTTGTTTGAAATAGTTAAAGGTAATTAGTTTAGCTAGAATTTTGCTGGGTGTTCCCCCCACCCCCAACAGAGATGAGGGTCTCACTCTGTTACCCTGGCTGGAGTGCGGTGGCAGGATTATATTTCACTTGAGCCTTCACCTGCTGGGTTCAAGCAGTCCTCCCACCTTGGCCTCCCAAGTATTTGGGACCAGAGATGTGTGCCACCACTAATTATTTTTATTTTTGGTAGAGACAGAATTTCACCATGTTGTCCAGGCTGTTCTTGAACTCCTGAGCTCAGCCTCCCAAAGTGCTGGGATTACAGGCAGGAGCCACCACGCCAGATTGTTATCCACTCTTCTCCCCTTCCGTTGTTTTTGTTCATAGCCACTTTCCTCCTCCTTCATCCTTTTTGTTCATGGAAGAGTTCTGGTCATTTGGAATTGTAATTGTGCAGGAGAAACAAGGAGCTTGAAATACCTCAATTCATATCTCAACTCTTAGCTCGTCATTTAAGAAGACATTGCATAAAGGGAAGAATGAGTGCTGTATCAGCTGTAAGTTGTGATTCTTAGCATGGACTACTGCAGCAGGAGGAATAGGCACATTTATTTCAGAACAACCAGAAATGGAGTCTGCTTGGAGACAGTTTATTTTGCAGTGGATTTCTTGTGGAGGAAAACAAATGTGATAGAAACCAAGGAACTGAAAAGAATATGTTAGCTATCGGAGAATCAAGTCTATGCTTTGTAAGCCTGTTTACCTTAAGTGAATTTTTATCTCTTGTTTTTTTTTTTTTTTGTTTTTTGTTTGTTTTGCTTTCTGTTTGGTTTTTAGTGTAATTCATTTGAAATTACAACTTAACTTTGCCATCCTCAAGGAAAAAGTGAAGACATTTTGGAAGAATTACCTTATTATTAGGTGATTCTTGTTCTAATAATCTTCAGACTCATTTTGTATAAGTGAACTAAAATCTCTATGCTTCAGTTTCCTTTGTGTAAAATGAAGAAATTGTGTTATTTCCAAGAATCCTTCCAACTTTTGGATCTTAGAATTTCTTTTCTGTGGGGGATTTAGGAATTCTTTGGACTGTGTTCCTGTAGAGGGTTCTTCTGTTTGACTCCTCTGAGTTCCTGTTAATGAGGATGAAGTATTAGACTCCATGCCATTGTGGCTCCCTCAGCTTTGTATCCATTGACTACATCCATAATGCAAGTCAGTAGAAGCACAAGTGTCAACCTTTGTTTACAGAAGGGACCAGGAAAGAGCATGTGAATGAACTAACATAGATATCTTTCCTTGAAACAGTAGCTCACATTGAATACTAAGATGGTGGATTGTAGCATTTTCTATGTATAACAGAAAGGTCTCATTATGACATCGGAAACCAGGACATTTTTTAATGCCATTAACAAAATTTACCTTCTTTTCTTGGTTGTTAAATGTCAGGATGTAAAATTAAAATAAGTTAACAATATTGAGTTCATAATCACATGATCGTAATAGTCTTTAGAGATTTATTATAGAAACTATCTTCCTTGAATTGCTGGTATGTAATTTGAGTACTAAATTTGGTAATGGTGTAGTACAATTTGGAGTAATAATCACTGGGCATGTACATGTAGATAACTGGACTATAGGGGTTGAGTATCACTAAATTAAAGATAACCTTTAGTTGTTGGATCAATTTGGCTTTATGCACTGGAAGAGGCACATTGTTTACAAGAATAATTTTTTTCTTTTGAGATAGGGTCTTGCTCTGGAATACAGTGGCACAATCGCAGCTCATAGCAGCCTATACCTCCCAGGCTCAAGCGATCTTCCTGCCTCAGTAGTTGAGACCATAGATACGAGCCACCTCACCTGGCTAATTTTATATATATTATATATATATAATATATATAATATCTGTGTGTGTGTACACACACACACACACACACACACAGAGATCGCGCGCGAGAGACCGCGTGGCGCATGTGTACAAAGATTGGGTCTTAGTGTGTTGCTGAGGCTGGTCTCCTGGATTCAAGCTGGGATTATAGGTTATGAGCTACTATGCCCAGCCTACAAGAAGAAAATTAATAATTAGGATATCAGTATTATGCAATAATAGTAATAATCAGAATGTGTATTTGTTTTCGATGTTTAAATGAGAGTTTCCTGACGAGAAGGTATTCTTGGTGTTGGGCTGGCAGATTAAGGAAATAGTTTTTTGGTTTGACCTAAACAGATGTTTATCTGTTTAAGACTCTAACAGATTTATGTAAAGAAAAGGGCATTTCACTATAAATACCTTTTAGATTTGGATTTGAATTTATGAAGACAGATTTTAAACATGGTTAGTTCTATAAAAGTTCCTCGGAAGCAAGATAAAGTGATTACTGACTGATTTTTATGAGATAAACTAAGAGTTCATAAAACTATAATCCTAAGGATTGCCAAAAAGGTACTTGATATATCTCATTCCCTTAGTCACATGCAGCACAAATTATTCTAAGAAGTTATGGTGCTTTCTGATTTAATCACTCAGACTTCCTGTAGAGACAGTCAGGTTTCTATACAATTACTTTGTACTTTAATTTGAATGCATTTCTGATTTTTCTTAGCAGCAATAAAAATAAGGACTTTTTAGTGATATGTATATCTGCATTACCATTTTTAATATTTTTGAATAAATATGTTGCCATCTTTCAGATTTAGCAATTCCAGTTGGTTGGTTTAATCTCTTATTTTCCTCATATTTCCTTTTAAATATATTTTGCACACCAGCTTGTTTACCATGGAACTTTTTTCTTTTGGCTATTAGTGGAAGGTAAGCTGAGGCAAAGGAGGTAGGGGTAAGAATTGTGGACACAGTTTATTGCTTACTAGTCAGTGTTCTACAATGGTCGTGTGTTTAGTGATTCCTTAAGTCTAGAATATGCTTTTCTCTGTTTAAATAGATCTTATGTTTAAAACCCAGTGCCTTTGTCTTTGTGATAAATGTTTTGATTTGATTCCATCCCTACTTCCAACCTGTTTAGCCATCTTTTTCTTAGTTGAGCGTCTAAAATATTAATTTCTGTATTACCATTTTTTATAAGTAATATGTGACATTAAATGTCTAACAATAGACCTTTTAGAAATTATAACTGTAATATAGAGTGGCATTTTCTTTTAAAATAAATTGAAGAATGTTAGAGGATATGAAAAGATTCAGTGCAGTCGAAAGTAATGCAAATCAGCAATATCAGCTAGTATCCTCTCCTTTATCAAGAGTCCAGAAATTAGACAGTAGTAGTGTATAAATTATAACATCAAGACAAGGGAACATACAGATTCCTAAGTGATCAACTTTATGTTCTTCAGTAAGGATTACAGGGTGGATGAGTATGTGTGTGTGCGCAGACATTTAAAGAAGATCTGAGTCTTTATGGGTCAGCGAACGTTTCCTATAAAAAGTTTAGATAGTAAATTATAGGCTTTATAGTTTCTGTGACAACTACTCAACTCTGCTTATATATAGCACAAATGCAACTGTAAACAATATCTAACAACATAAGTATAAGTGATCTTCAACAAAACTTTATTTATAAAATCAAATAGCTGGATTTGGCCCAGAGGCCAGTTTGCCAATCTCAGCCTTAGTTTATCAGCCTGGCTTGATTTTAAAGGATATGCAGAGATAAATGTTCAGTAAAGAATACATTTTTATATTTAAATTTTATTAATTGCACTTGTTACTAGTTGAAATTTAGCCTTAAGTTAAAAATAAAAGATTCTTAATTTTTTTTTTTTTTTTTTTTTTTTTGAGACAAGTTCTGGCTTTCTTATGCAGGCAGAGTATAGTGGTGCTATCTAGGCTCACTACAGCCTCTGCCTCCTGGGCTCAAGGAATCCTCCCACTTCAGTCTCCCAATTAGCTGGGACTCCAGATGCATGCCACCATGCCTGGCTAATTTTTGTATTTTTTTTTTTTCATATAGAGAAGGGGTTTTGTTATGTTGCCCAGGCTGGTCTCAAACCAGTGAGTTCAAGCCACCCACCCACCTCAGCCTCCTAGAGTACTTGGGTTATAGATGTGAGCCACTGCGCCCAGCCAAGTATCAGTAATTTTTAGTAATACATAGTAACTCTATATATCAAGGTAAAATTTTTTTGCAGGTTTTTTTTTTTAATCTTGTGAGAGGGGTATTATCTCTGTTGAATTATGATTAATATAATAATAAAGGTAGCTTAAGTAGGCATCCTTTGGGGGTAGTTCAGTGATTAGCTTGATTATTGAAATATTTAGCTTGACTTCCTAATTTTAATTAAAAATATAATTTCCTTTGTAACTTTTCCTTAATATCTTTCTTCATATATAGATATGTGTAGGTACATTCAGATAGATGCCTTTTATTAAAATACTGTGACTTATTTGATGTATACAAATGTTGGTCAAAAGTAACTGGGGAAGAAAAAGACCTGAAAAATGAATAATGTATTTTAAAAAAATTCATAAAGCTTCTAGAAGAAAATTCAGATTCTTGGTCACTTTTTTTAGAGTCGGATATATTACATGCCTCTTCTTGGAAAGACCATATATGGTAATTTAATTGGAAACTGAAATTATATCCACTTTTTGACAATTTTTTATAGTTGCCCATTGACCACTATTTGCATTTTTTTCCAGTAGCAGTAAATATAGATATCATTTTATTTAGTAAATAAGGCTAATTTTTACTTGATACCATTTCTCCAACTGGTATTAATTCTTTTGGAGGTATAGCTAAAAATATATATATGACAAACAAACGAAGTTTGCCGAGCATATTTCTTTATTTGTCGGAGCTATGATTTTAGCGTGAACATTTACCTAGAAAGGTTTTTAAATAAACAGCTGATAATTTTTGTTTTATGTTAATTTTCATTTGAAAAATAAGGTTTGCTTTATACAGCTTGTTATTTGTAAAATATATGACGAGTCCTAGAACTTACATTGTAGTTACTGTTAAATGGCAGGTTTTAAACAATTGAAAGTGTTTTAATAATAGTGTTTGGTCTTGTTTCTCCTTCAAATAAGTACAGTCTAGAACTTTTGAAGCTTTTCCTGGTGAAGTTGTTTGTTGGAGTGCCTAATCCCGCTTTTTCTTGAAAGTACATAATCTTTTCTTGTAATAGCAATACCTCTGCTTTTTCACAGCAGCACTGTGTCAAAGGTAACTATAAATCTGGTGGCATCAGCTGGTGCAGTAGTTTCTGCTAAATGATTTTCCTTTTGTGTAATTGCCTCTTTTTGTCTTCTGAAAAGGTGAAAAACTGTTGAAACAAATTTTTCTTTGTACTGTTTTTTTCATAATACGTTGTATTTTTCTTTTAAAATCAGTCTTTGTACTGTTTTTTTTTTTGTAATGCGTTGTATTTTTCTTTTAAAATCCACTTAATTTACTTGAGAAAAGAACTTAGCCATTAGGCATCTGGGAATGGATGCTGGGATAAAAAACTGTTTTTACTCATGTGAGAATTTACATTCTTTCTTGTTCATTTAACCCAAACCACTATTATTTATGTCTACATAATAATTGTAGTTTAAACAAGTGGTTCCTTTAAAAGTATATTTATATATCAAAAGCCATTCTAGAGAAGTGCCTGTGATAATAAATATAAGTCATTTTGGCCTCTTCAGAGACAGTTCTAACTCTAAAACAGTGAATATTAAGAATGATTATTTTCAGCCACTCTAATTTGTTTATAAATAATAAAACATTTCTTACTAAAAATAATAGTGGAAGGAGGTACTTAGAGGCCTATTCCGATGCTATATTATAATTACATATTAGTCTGAATGCTGCAATTAATTTTTTGTTTTGGTGCTTGTTTTAGTCACATTAAAAGAATGCAGTTGACTGACCTATATTTTCAAATAATGTTGGACATTTGTAAAATATTACAATTGTCTTGACTTAACAAAGTTTTAAATGTTGATATGCACATTTTTCATGGTTATTCTTAGCATTTTGTTAAATTTTTACTGCAGAAATAGTTCATTTTGTAGTTTTTGCTTAAATGAGATTAGCAGAATTTTAGAATTGAGTCAGAAGTAAAAATTAATTTTGCTTACCCTTATGATGTGGCTATCTTCATTTTTAAATATATTTTCTAAATAGACTCTTTTTTTTTTAGAGCACTTTTAGGTTCACAGCAAAAATAAATGAAAGGTACAGCGATATCCTATATACTCCCTGTCCCAAAACATTCATAGCCTTCTCCATTGTCAGCACAGTGGTACATTGAATCTACATTGACTCATCATTTCATCTAAAGTTCATAGTTTAAGATAGGATACATTCTTTGTACATTCTATGAGTTTAAACAAATGTATAATTACATCTCTTTCATCATTATAAAATCATACAGAATATTCTGAGTTTTGTGCTGTTCCTTATGTGGATCTTACAGATATTTGTTAGACTTACATAGCACTGTGTTTTTAATTTCAAATGCCGCTGGTTCTTTTCTGGTATGTAAGAAAGCGAATGACAATTTTTTTTTCTTTGTTAGAGACAGGGTCCTGCTCTGTTCCCAGGCTAGAGTTCAGTGGCACAAACACAGTTCACTGCAGCCTCGACCTCCTGGGTTCAAGCACCTCAGCATTCTGAGTAACTGGGACCACAGGTGCACACCACCACACCCAACTTATTTTTAAATTTGTTGTAGAGACAGGGTCTTGCCATGTTGTCAAGGGTTGTCTAGAACTTCTGGGCTCCAGTGATCCCCTCTCATCAACCTCCTAAAGTGCTGGGATTTACAGGCATGAGCCACTGCTCCAGGGTGTGAATGAGTTTTGTATGTTAACTTTGCATCCTGGCCACCTCGCTATAATCACATGTTGGTTGCAGGAGTTTTTCTGTGGATTCTTTCTGATATCTGCATAGTTGATCATGTCATCAATGAACAAAGACAGTTTCATTTCTTTCTTCCCAATCTATCTGTATACTGTTTATTTCCTTTGCCCATTGCATTAGCTCGTGTTCCCATTACAATGTTGAAGGGAGTGATGAGAGGGATATCCTTGTCTTGTTTCTGATTGTAGTGGGGAAGCTTTGAGTATCTTGCTATTAGTGTGTTAGCTATAGGTTTTATGTAGATATTCTTTATCAAGTTGAGGACCTTCCCCTGTATTCCTAGTTTACTGACAGTATTTGTCTGGAATGAGTGTTGGATTTTCTACATCAGTTGATACAATCATGTGATTTTTCATTTTTAGCCTGTCAATGTGATGGATTATATTAATTGGTTTTCAGATGTTGAGCTTGCCTTGCATACCTGGGATAAAATTCCATTTAGTCATGCTTTGTGATTCCTTTTATACATTATTTAATTCAGTTTGGTAAAATTTTGTTGAGGACTTTTGCATCCATCTTCATGAAAGAGATTGATCTTAGTTTTCTTTTCTCATAGTGCCTTTGTCTATTATTCATATTAGTGTAATGCTGGGCTCATAAAGTGAGTTAGGACGTATTTTCTCTGTTTTTATCTTCTGAAAGAGACTAGAAACTTGGTGTAATTCACCAGTTAATCATCTAGTTTGAAAATCTAAAATTTATTCAGTTTCTTTAATATATACAGGCCTATTCAGATTGTTTATTTCTTCTTGTGTGAGTTTTGGTAGATTCTATCTTTCAAGAGCTTGGTCCATTTTATCCATGTCATCAAAATTGTAGGCATAGAGTTATTTTTAGTATTCCTTTATTATCCTTTTAATGTCCATGGAAGTTAAAGTGATGTCCCTCTTTCATTTATGATGTTAGTAATTTGTGTCCCTTCTCCTTTTTCTTTAGCTGGATAGAATCTTACTGATTTTTTTTTTTTTTTTTAAGGAACCAGCTTTTAGTTTTGTTGATTTTTCTCTTTTGATCTGTATTCAGTTTCACTGATTTCTTCCTTAACTGTTATTATTTATTTTCTTGTGTTTACTTGGACTCAGTTTCCTCTTCGTTTTGTAGTTTCTTAAAGTGGAAGTGATTGATTTTAGATGTTTCTTCTTTAATATATGAATTCAATGCTGTAAATTCCCTTTACTATTTTCTGTGTTGCCCATACATTTTGATAAGTCGCTTTTATTTAGTTCAAAACATTTAAAAAATTCTCTAGTGATGTCTTTTTTTGACCCAAGTGTTAGTAGAATTGTTTTGTTTAATCTACACATATTTTGGGATTTTCCAGCTGTCTTTTTTTTAGTGATTTCTAGTTTACTTCCATTGTGTTCCAAGAACTGACCTTGTATAATTTCTATTAAATTTTTTGAGGTGCATTTTATGATTCAGAATGTAGTCTATCTTGGTTAATGTTTCATGGGAGTTCGAGAAGAATGTGTGAACAATGTGTTTTGCTGTTACTGGATAAAGTAGACTGTAGTCTAGTTGGTAGATGATGATGTTGAGGTCTGCTATGTTGGTGCTATTTTTCTGCCTGCTGGATCTATCCATTTCTAATAGAGGGATGTTAAAGTTTACAACTGTAATAATGAATTCATATATTTCTCCTTGCAGTTTTACCAGTTTTTGTCTTATATTTTTGACACTATTTTCTTAGATGCTTATACCTTAAAGACTGTGGTGCCTTCTTGGAGAATTGTTCTTTCATTTTATAATGCCCCTCTTTATCTCTGATAACTTTCCTTGGTCTGAAGTCTATGTCTAAAATTAATATAGCCACTTTGCTTTCTTTTGATTAGTGATAGCATGGCATATCTTTCTTTATCTCTTTACTTTTATTCTGTATGCATCTTTATATTTAAAGCAGATTTCTTGCAGACAACATATAGCTGGGTCTTAATTTTAGATCTACTTTGACAATCTGTCTTTTAATTGGTGCATTTAGACCATTGAAGTTTAAAGCGAATATTGATATACTTCCAATAATACCTACCATATTTGTTACTATTCTCTATTTGTTGCCTTTGTTTTTGTTTCTATTTTTGTTTCCCATTCTTTTTATGCCTCTTGTGGTTTTAATTGAACATTTTATATGGTTCTACATTATCTCTCCTTTCTTGGCATATCAGTTTCTAAGCATATAAGTTATACTTTTTAATATTTTTAAATAGTTGCTCTAGAATATGCAGTGTACATTTACAACTAATCTGAGTCTACTTTGAAAGAACACTAGACTGCCTCACAGGTAGTGTGAATACCTTATAATAACAAAAAGAAATTGTAATTCTTTACAGTCGTTTATGGCTTTGCTGTCTCATTCGTTTCACTTATATATAAGCATACATAAATGTTTATATATATAAACATACGTAACTGGATACATTGTTGCTGTTATTATTTTGAACAGACTGTTACTAGATCAATTAAGAAATAGAAGTTTTTATTTTTGCCTCTATTTTTTCTCTAATGCTCTTCCTTTATGTAGAGCCGAGTTTCTGATCTGTGTCCTTTTCTTTAAGAAAAAAAAAACTTTTGACATTTTTGGAGTACAGGTCAACTGGCAATAAATTTTATTACTTTCTGTTTGAGCAGGTTTTTATTCATCAATTTTCAAGGCTAATTTTGCAGTGTACAGAATTAGTGGTTTTGTTTTTTTTTTTAACTTTCTAGACTTTTAAATATTTTATTTGTCTCTGTTTGCCTGCATGGTTTCTTGTGAGAAGTCAGAAATAGTTTTTATCTTTGCACCTCTGCTGGTAAGGTGTTTTTTGCCAATGGCTTCCTTGAAGATTTTTTAAAAAATCTTTGGATTTCTGCAGTTTTAATAATACGTCTAGGTGTCGCTTTTTTTAAAGCATTTATTCTGCTTGGTATTTTCTTCTTGATTTTATGGTTGGTGTATGACATTAATTTAGGAGAGATTCACAGTCATTATTGATTTAAACATTCCTTTCTGTTCTCACTTCTCCAGGTTTTCCTGTTATGTGTACACCTTTTGTAGTTGTCCCACTGTTCTTGGATATTCTGTTCTGCTTTTTTCCCAGTCTTTTTCTCTTTGCTTTTCAATTTTGGACATACCTGTTGAGGTATCCTCAGGTTAAGAGACTGTTTCCTTAGCCTTGCCAGACTACTATTGAGTCTATCAAAAGCATTCTTTACTTCCGTTACAGTAAAGAATGCTTTTTTACTTCTTTACTTCTCTAGCTTTTCTTTTTCACTGGTTCTTAGAATTTCCATCTTTCTGCTGATACTGCCCGTCTGTTGTTTGGTATTGTCTACTTTATCCATTAGAATGCTTAGCATAAGAACCATGGTTGTTTTAAATTCCCAGTCTGATAATTCCAACATTACTGCCATTTCTAAGTCTGATTCTGATGCCTGCTCCATCTCTTCCAACTGTATTTTTTGCCTTTTAATTTTTTCCTGATATCTGGACATGATGTACTGAGTAAAAGGTAAAATCTGCTATGATAGGCCTTTGGTAATGTAGGGGGAAGGGAAGTGTGCTGTCATTAGGTGTCATTTTTTAGTGAGTCTGTGCTCTTGGACTGTGAACTTTAGGAGTGCTTCTTAATCCCTCTTTCCCACACTTCAACTCCCTTTTAGGTAGGATAGGATGGCTAAAGTGGGCTGAAGTTGGTTACTTCTCTTCCTCTACTTGGAAGTCTTGTGCCCACTGGATTGAATGATTTCTCTTCTTTCAGGTTAGTTGGACTGATAAAACCTCAGCAGGTTAGGCTCTGGTGAAAAGAAACTGTTATTTCTGAAGGCAGACCTTGTTGTTAAGAACAGAATATGGTCTTGTATACTTTTAAGTGGTTGCTTTTTCTCTTCCCTCTGGTGGTGGCAGGAGGGGATTTTCTCCAGTATTCACTGTGAGAACCTGGTCAAGCTTTGGAGGTAAAATTTACAAAGATGTGGGGACGTCTCTATGACTGGGTTCCCCTGGAGTTTTTGACTTCCTGACTTGTCTGTTTTGAGCCTCCAGCTATTCCTCAGTTACAGTGCTTGCTTCATTACCCTGGCACTGGTTCTCACAAGAGGTTTGTGCTTACCGGTTTCTGCTTTAGCAAGTTGTGATTCTCTACATTCACCTGTCTGTCTTTCCAGTTTGGGCCAGTGGTTTTTCTTGTGATCTCATTTCTCTTACAGATCTTTAAGAAGAGTTTTTGATTTTCCAGTTTGTTCAACTTTTTACTTCTTCTTAAGATAAAGTGTGATTTCCATGCTCCTTACATACTACACTGGAAAACAGAAGTTGCTATTAATTTTTATTGGTGAAAACAAACATGGTCTCCAAAAAGAGGTTTTAAAACTGACGTTTATTGAGTAGTTGCAACTGTAGAATAGGGGTACTCCAAAACTGTAATTAATCAGTTGGCCAAGGCTTTGGATTGCAAGTACATTCATAGCCTATAATATACAAAATGAAGTGCTCTTCATTATGTTAATTTTTGGTAAACACTTATAAATCTGTTGTTTTGACCATCTTTCTATTGAGTCAGTCAGAAGCTAATTCAGATGAGAATAGGAAATTATTAAATAAACATTTGGAAAGTAAGACCTAGGAGGAGATAGGGAATTCATGATTATTCAATGAGAAGAAAAGGAAATCTAGGAAGTTATTTAATGGATTTTATGTATATAAATAATTTATTTAGGGAAGGTAACAATTATACGTATGCCCACAAGGTTTTCCAGTGTTCTTCAACTGTGGCTATACATTAGAATAATTTGTGGAGCTGAAAAAAACAAAATGTACAAATGCCCAAACACGCTTGAATTTCTTCTCTAGATATTCCAAGTCAGTGAGTCTGGCATGGGGCATGACATCTGTAATTTTTTGTTTTTAAATCTTTGTGGATGCTTGTCATATGGAGCCAAAATTGAGAACTATTGGTTTAAGGGTTTGACAGGCTGGGTAGCAGTATTCTTTAGCAGATGGTAGATAAGAAACATGTTAATTACCACATATAGAGAGGATGTCGTTTTAAAGCAATTATAACATCTTGAGATCTGTGGTGTAACCATGAGGAAATACGCTGCCTTTTTGTTCTGCCACTGCATTTGGAGACAGAGCTGTGAAAGTGTATTATGTGAAATATTTGGAAAGGAACTGGAGTCCTAGGACTTGAGTTACAATGTTTCCCCTTCCTAGCAATTTATCGCTGGTCATGAGAATGAGCAATATAAAAGACCATGGAGTCTAATTATGGTTGAAAAGTCTCTTCTAAAACATGCAGGGCTTGGCTGGGTGATGTGGCTCACGCCTGTAGTCTCAGCACTTTGGGAGGCCGAGATAGGCAGATCATTTGAGGCCAGGAGTTCAAGACCAGCCTGGCCAATATGGTGAAACCCCATCTCTACTAAAAATACAAAATTAGCTGGGCCTGGTGGTGCATGCCTGTAATCCCAGCTGGGAGGCTGAGCCATAAGAATCCCTTTCACACCTGGGAGATAGGGGTTGCAGTGATCTGTGACTGCAACACTAAACTCCAGCCTGGGAGACAGAGTGAGACTGTGTCTCCAGATAAATAAAATAAAATAAACTCAACTAAATTAAAATAAAATAAATTAACTTGTAGGTGATCTTCATACTGATCAGGTTAAGAAGGCAGGCGATGTTTCACAGGTAAGTAAACTACAGCAAAGATAGATTGTTTTAGTATCTGATGTATTTTCATTTTTCCCTCATAACCTGCTACTTACAGAAAGTTTATTATTTTTTTTAGCAGGCTATATTATCATTAGTAGGATAAATATATCATGTACTGCCACATTTAATTATAGACTTTCATTTGTCCCCCATAACAGTGTGGATGAAGAAATCAAAGATTTCTGATGATGCTCCATGTTTTTTTTAAATTGTGTTTTATGTTCACACAAAATATAGTATTGGTCCTAATCTGAAGCTTATCCTCTTTTTACTTGACAAATGCTTCCATCAGTATTCTTTGATCCTGTTACAGTGGTATTTAGATTTTAGCTTTGTTATTGAAAAATAATCACATTATGGTTTAATCTCTCTATGACTTAGGCCATTAAAAGTAAAAATCATCTACTGACTTTTTATTGAGAGTAGTGAGGCAATTCAGAGTAGCAACATCTTGAAGGCATATCAGAATACTTAAAAAGGTTTAAATTACCCTGTTTGCTGAAGGTTTAAGAATGTACCGAAAGAAATGGTAAGAGAGGTTAACCTTCAGTGTTTCTGATGATTCAAAATTGTGCTCTTGGGTTTACCTTTTTTACTGTGGTAGGAAGGAACAGTTTTCCCTTACGATTTTTTCTTGATTTAGTACGAGACAATCTCCTCAGAGAAATTTGCTTTCACAGAATATTATATATTTAAACTTATACTATTGTAGGATATTTTGTTGTCATTTATATAGTTCATAGAAAGTATGATCCTTATTCTCATCTTTAAGCTTTGCAAGATAAAAAGGTATTTTCAGAAATCTTACAGGATACCAAAGTTCTCCAGTTGCTTTCTAGTTTATGTGTACTCTAGTCTTCCATTCCTAGGTTGTAAAACTGAGTATGTCCCTTCTGTAGAGATTAGAATAGTATTATAACTTTTCTTTGCCTTTTTCCTCATCAAAAATAATGGATCAACAGATGCTCTGAAAAGATATATAATCTTAAAAATATTAATAATTTACAACATATATACCAGTTTTGTTACTGTCTCATTCTTCATAAAAGAAGAGATTGTCAGAATATGTATGTCAGACATTTTCATAATGCACAGTGGTAGTGATGGTAGTGAATACCTGCCAGGAGCTGTACTCTCAGATTTTATCACTGGCTGGGGGCCCATGGCCTGTTTCTTTTACTATTTTTGTTTCTACTTTGCTGACAGTACAAATCCCATGAGGAAGAATAAGCAATAAGAGGAAATATTGTTGTGATTGTAATAACAACCTGAAAAAAGTTATGAAGGTAAAACGAATGGGCTAGAAATGTAATTTATGGGATTTTAAGGGCTATAATGGATCCTAGAGGAAATTGAGTCCGATTTCCTGAAAGTGACAGGATTAGAACATTTTTCCTCTGTTGTGTACTTTTTATTGGTTTTCTGAAAAGTGAGCTAATGTTACCTAAGAAGCTATGACTGGATCACACGTGGTGGCTCCTGCCTGTACTCCCAGCATTTTGGGAGGCTTGAGTCCAGAAGTTCAAGACCAGTCAAGGAAATAGCGAGACCCAAGCTCTACAAAAAAGAAAAAAGGAAAATTTAGCCAGGTATAAGTGGCAAGTGCTTGTAGTCCCCGCTACCCTGGAGGCTGAGGCAGGAGGAACCCTTGAGCCCAGAAGTTTGAAGCTGGAGTGAGCCATGATCCTGCCACTGCAGTCTAGCCTGGGTGACAGAATGAGACCCTGAAAAAAAAAAAGGTATTTCTGGACATAAAACATGTTTCTTAGGTTCTAAGAAAACTGATTCATTCATAAATATTTATTGAGTGTCTACTATGTGTCATATGGTTTTCCAGATTTTGGGAATAAAGAGAGCAAATAACTGTGTTCTTATTACCTGAGACTATTTGAAAGCCTTCCACACTCTAGGATGGAAGTATAGTATAGGCTCTCAACATAGTTGCATAATTCAGCCAAAGATTGTCCCAACTGAAGGAAAAGGAAGTAGGTGCCAAATTCAGTATGACTGTATAATAAGCAAGGAGGGAAATAAAAAAATGGCATGGGCATATAAGAATAGTGTAAGACATGCTAAAGTTTCAGATGAGCTGATGTTTGTGAGAATAATTGAAAAGGTTTTTTTTCAAGTAATATTTTTGTCTACAGAATTCTTATCTACTTGGAGTAAGTGAGGACCTACCTGTTACATTGCTTTTATATTTCTGTTGCTAAACTTTTGAGATCTTTGAGGATAAGGACTATGATTTGTACTCTCAGTGCCTATTGAAGTTCTCAATAAAAATTGAATGGATTAAGCAAACATGGTTAAGGAATATTCTATAGCTTCCCATCTTTACTTCCTAGGAGCTACAAAATGGGAGAACATGGAGGCTAATTAGGATCGTTAGTATAAGAAGGTCTGGTTTGGTTCCCCTTCATTTGCCCATTTTTCTTGCTACAAATGTCTGTATAGTAGTGAATGAAAGCAGATAGGGTTGGAAAGAAACCAGTGGCGAAGAGAGAGAGACTAAGTATGTGGTTTATTATTCCAGAATGTGAGGTATGAAAACAAGGTTCTAGTATTAATGGTATTAAGTCAGTTAGATGGATACAATAACATAATGAAATAAACCCAATTATGGTATGTCTGATTCTATACTGCTACTTTTCTCCACTTTAGAAACACACACAAAAAAACCACCTTTCCAAAGATATATACTTGGTTTTAAAGATTAAGTAGTACAGTGGGGGCTGTGATGAAAAGTACATAGCCTACCTTTCCCATGCATACCTATGCTTCCCAGAAGGATCCATTTAACTGTTTCTGGTCATGTTGCTAACTCTAAATAAAATCTCTTGCCAATGTTCTTTGTTTCAACTTTAGAAATTATTGGTTGATTTCCTGCCTTAGTAAATGAACATTTGCCTCATATCTCCCCTACTCTGTATCCTTGTCCTTATTTTTACTTTGTTTCCTTGTTACCTTTGTAAATTTAAATAAATATCTTATAGTTAATTCTGTATTTCTTGCTCTGTCGGTTATGCATGCTGGCTCTTGGATGCCCACTCCGTAAAATGAAAATGTTGACCCGTCGCTTTTCCTGAGTGTGTTTCCCTTTTCTTCCTCCTTTCCTTTGCCAACTCGAGTCACGTGTGATTAATACAAACTTTCAGTTTGATCCTAAAAGTTGGAGATGAGTGAACAGTACGTATTATTACTTTTTATTCCACAGCCAAGTGATATCCTGTTAGTACATTTCCTTCCTCGTACAGCTACTTTTCTTCCTTCTCCCCCACTTCCCTTACACATTGGCTGCTGTCATCTCGTGCTTAAATGCCTGAGGCTTCTCAAGGATAGAGTCACATCTCTAGAGCCCTCAGTCTGTTGGAGTATAGTCTCAAATGGCTTCCAAAAAGAACAGTAAGATTTTTGAGGCCCATTAATATCTGAATGTCTTTGTTCTATAATCAGATCTTGTCAGGGGTTTTCTTGAATGTCTTTGCCTTGTATGTCTGAGGGCATTACTTCACTGTTTTCTAGCAACCAGCAAACATTGCTAGCAAACTAGTAGTTTGATCATTTCTTTGCAGGTGGTGACTTGTTTGTTTTTTGTTTCTTCTTACCTGGAAGTCTGTATTGTCTTCTTTTTAAGCCTTAAAGAACATGTTAGGGTGGTGTATTTAGGTTGAGACTAATTTCATTTATCATTCTGCGTACTTCTAAGGACCCATGTTCATTAGAAGCTCAGTAAAATCTATTTTCTTATTTTCTTCTATTATTTCTTTGATACCTTTCTCTTTTTCTTTTTCTTTTGTTAGATGTTACGTGTTCTAAAGTGATCTTTTATATTGCTTCCTTTTCCTTTTATATTTTCTGGTCCTTTATTTTTTAAGGGGATCTTGGAACGCAATGACAGCAAACATATTTGTTCAGCTTAGTATCTTGAACCAAAGACCTCTTTCCTTACTTTTCAGTCATAATATCCAAAGTTGGGGGTTTTTGAACAATTTTCATTAGCATATTTTAGGAATTAATGTATATTTTAAGTTATTAGTGAGAAATACAAGTGATTATAATTTACAAGAGAAAGATATTTTTCTTGGGACTTTTACTTATATGTATTTTTATACTAATTCTTTATGTGATCAACTTTCTTGTTTATGAGAATATTAAATTTTTGTTTCTCATATGTTAAATACTTCTTGTTTTTAAATCTTGGATGAAATAAATTTAAAAAGTCAAATGCAGGACGGAAGGAAATAAGTAGTTTACTTGTAAAAACGTTAAACTGTAGTCTTTTTTTTCTCCTATTGTGCTGCATTTTATTTAGATTGCTAAATAGTTAAGTTCATTCATTGCTTATGAAAAATACTTAAACATTTCAGACAAAAGGAAATATATTTAAGACTAGCATGTTTTAATTTGTTTTTGTTAATAATTGTAGAGTTTGCTTGCCTTAAATTCATTGCCTGTTACTACATATTCATATGTGGTGTATTTATCATTCATACAAGCTAATTCTTTTTTTTAACAGCTTTAGTGAGATATACTTACATATAATATTTAAGTATTACCATACAAGCTAATTCTTTTTTTTAACAGCTTTAGTGAGATAAACTTACATATAATATTTAAGTATTACCTTGTCAGTTTCTGCAAACAACTGGAATTCTAATAGAGTTTTAGTTTTTTTTTTTTTTTAAATTCAGCTTTGTGATTATTGTCATCTTAATCATACTGTTTGTTCCATTAATACAGAATATCTTTTCATTTATGTAGTTTTTCTTTCAGCACTACTTTGTAGTTTTAATGTTAGGGTTTTGCATTTCTTTGGATAAATTTATTTCTACATATTGTATTCCTTATGATGTGAAATTATTTTCTTAATTGCATTTACAGATCATTCATTGCCAGGGTATGATTTTTCTGTATATTGCTCTTGTGTTTTGCAACCTTGCTGAACTTTTTTATTCATTCTAGTGTTTTATAGTGGGTTTCTTAGAATTTTCTATATATAGGATTATGTCACCTATGAATAAAGATAGTCCTACCTTTTTCTTTCCAACCTGAACACTTTCTCTTTCTTTTTTTTCCTTGCATATTTCCATGGCTAGAATATTAGATTCCATGTTGAATAGGTAAGTGGTGAGAATGGACATGCTTTTTCCCCATCTTACTGGGAAAGCATTCAGTCCTTCACCACTGAGAAGGATGTTAGCTGTGAGTTTTTCATATATGCCATTTGTCATGTTGAGGGAATTCCCTTCTATTTCTAGTTTTATGGAGTTGAGAGTTTAATCGTAAAAAGGTGTTGATGTTTGTCTGATCCTTTTTTTTCTGCACCCATTGAGATATGTGGTTTTGCCCTGTATTCTAACCTCATGTATTCCATTGATCCTGTATACTTTTAAAAGATAAGATTGTTTCTTTGTTTCTATTTCTTACTTAATTTTGCCAAGTATTGTTCCTCTCAATAGCTATAGGCTCTAAAATGGTTTTTTTGGATGATCCTTTTACACATGGAGATATTTGTAAGGAGGTTGTCTCGAAATTACAACTAGAATTAGAATACAGAATTCTAGCTTTTTGCTTATCTTGCTGGGCCATATTGCTTCATTATTAAAATTAATTTTTATATATGATATCCTAAGCTAACATGAAAAATGACTCTAGTGTATTATTTATTAAATTAGCATATTGTTTACTATCTAATTGGTGTATGAGTTTCACTTACTACAAGTTACATTTGGTCTACTTTTATGTAATTAGACCAATCTGGCTTCGCTCAGTTGTGAAATGTTGATTATACATATGTTTTTTCTGTGTACTTTTTCCAGTTTTAAGATAACTTACAATAAAGCAGGAAATAACATTTACATGTGAAAATTGGCTGTTAATATACTTTGATGTGTGTGTGTGTGTGTATTTGCGTGTGTGCTGTAAGTTGGTAATTTATACTGTGGGTTCTGGAATTAGACTGCCTTGGTTCATATCTCAGCTTCTTTACTAACTAGGTGAGTGGCCTTGGGCAAGTTGCTTAAACTTGTGCCTGAGTCTCCTTATTTGTGAAAATATTGTACTTGACACATCTTAAGTATTCAGTAAATCTCAGCTTTAGTGATGCTGCTGCTGCTGCTGCTGCTGCTGATGTACTTAAAGGCCTCCCAATTCCCATTTATTCCTCCCTTCTCAACCATTCAACTAGAAAAAGCCATTTCAGCAGTTAGATTAACGCTTGTTTTGAATTTGATATATGCTACTGTAAATAAAAGGTTTTACTGGTTCTGGCATTTGTTTCTGCTCATGTGTCCTGTATACCTCTTCCTGCTTATTCTTCATTAATTGCTAGTTTTGTCATGTTATTTTTTTTTCTATAATTGTTTCTTTTTTTCCTATTGCTTGCAGATAGAGTCATATCTAAATTACACAGTCTTTTGTTCAAAGACTGTGCTCCCAATCTCTTTTAACATTGCCTCTACATCTTCTCTTCATAAATACACGAGTGGCAATGGTGCTTCTGTAGAACAGGACCATGAGTCTAGCTGTGCAGGAATTATCTGACATGTATCATGCGTCAGATAAATTAACTGGTTTCCTTTAAAAACAGGAATTACTAGTGGGATTAGGGTATATATCATAGCTCTTGTTAGGCAAGCAGTAGAAAAATTGAGAGCAGAAAGGTATCTGAGATAGGAAATTGTATCATCTTCGGAAGAATACACTGAAGTTTAGAGTTACAAGCTAAGATATCATGACAGAAGAAGAAATTTACCTTTCTCTTATAATTGATTCATACATATATAAAAGAACAAATATTAGAATAGTAAATATTTCCTTAATAAATTTGCAGGAATGTTCAGTGCATAATCTTCCTTTGGTTTTTCTTTATTTTAGTTTCAAATGTTTAATTTTATCATTTAATTGTGAACATAGCCATAGTAAATGGAAATCACTTACCAAGCAGATCTTCATTTACAATGTTTGACTATTTTCTAATAAAAATGTTAACATAGTAATGTCAGTATTAGGAAGAACCATGTGTGCAAGGAATAATATAGATGTGAAAGGATATAAATGTTTTGTGATCTAATAAATTCAATGTTGACATTTTGTTGTGTTATGATAGTATGTCCAGTGTTAGGGAACATTTAGTTCTAGCCAACATAGTGAATAATATATTGTCTTAAATAATTATAATGGATACCCTTTGGTAAGTACACTCTATGTAGTTTAATCTTCATTGCAGTGCTGCAAGCTAGTCTAGATAGGTCTTATTATGCATTTATAGATTCATTAGTTAATACCTGTAATAATTTTCTCCAGATCACAGCATCTAATGGCAGAGCTGACATATGAACTAATTTGAGAGTAGAGGTCTTCAAGTCTCATTGTACCTCAGATGGTTCCTGTGGCACAATAAGTAAATAAGTAATAAATGAACAAACAATCTACCCAGGCATCTCTTCTGGAAATTTGGGTGTAGAAAGTTTGCAGTAGAGCCAGAATTCTGATCCACTATCAGGATAGAGAAATACTTGCTGTGAAATTTGTGCTCTTTCTGTGTTACTGTCTCAGGATTACATGTAGGCAATATCTGTTTTTAAAACTTAATTTAAAATTTTTTGTTATAATGAAGTAATAACTTATTAATTTTTCTTCCAATCCATAGGGCAGTTTGGTGGTAGGACACTTTGGGACTAGCTGCAGCTGTATACTACTGCCTTATTTACAGGAAAAGAGAATGCAATAAGTAACTTTGAGAAAAAAACATTTATCTGAGCCTTAGAAATACTGCCCATAAAATATGAATAATAACTGTTTTTCAGAGTTACTGTGATGATTAAGTGCAATTATATATTTAAGACACAGTGCCTAACCACTTAGTAGTAACTCAGTAAGTGGTTCTTACTGTTTATTAAGAAGTTGTTTTTACTATGTTAGCTAGAAGTTAAGGAACTATATCATATTGGTTTAAAAGTACACTTTTGTTTAGAGTAGTTTCATACATAGCCTAAGAGTAAAACCTCTGTTGACCTCTGTGTAACTGACTTCCTGAATTTATAGACATTTTTTATTCTCTTTGGATAAAACATTGATGCACATGGCAATTTGAAATTTCAAGACCAGTAAGCTATTTCTTAGAAGGCTCAAATTAACCTGTTGCTTAATCTTAACAATAATCAGTTTTTCTGTATTCCCAATCTTTTTGTGTCTATTAGATATTCTAATCAAGTAAATCACCGTAATATTCTATAAAATAATGAAATACAAATGCCAAAAGAGACATTTTAAAATGAATATCTAAGATGAATGCTTTCAAAAGACTTCATGAAGGTCAGTCATTTAAAATTTCCCTCCCAGTTTGGTGTGTATACCTATAAATGACTGGAAAAGAAATAATAAGACTATATATGAATGCTGCACTCATATTGGTTGATATTATCTTTAAAGTTCCATTTAAGAAGTTAGGCCCAGCGTGGTGGCTCACACCTGTTATCCCAGCACTTTGGGAGGCCTAGGTGGACAAATCATGAGGTCAGGAGATCGTGACCATCCTGGCCAACATAGTGAAATTCCTTCTCTACTAAAATACAAAAAATTAGCTGGACATGGTGGTGCACATCTGTACTCCCAGCTACTCGGGAGGCTGAGGCAGGGGGGTGCTTGAACCTGGGAGGCGGAGATTGCAGTGAGCCAAGATGCCACTATTCTCCAGCCTGCTGACAGAACGAGACTCTGTATCAAAAAAAAAAAAAAAAAAAAAAAAAAAAAAAAAAAAAGTTTAACTGGAAATCTTATACCTGGATAGTTATGGTTATGTTTTATTCAAGAAAAACAGCCCCGATTTTTAGTTAATAGATTCATACTCAAAGAAAATGTCTTTGGTTAATATCAAAAGATTGACAATATTATATATGTTTGGTGATAAAATAATAGGTAAAGTATAATTTTTATGATTTTCTACAGTAACTCATTTAAAAAATGAACTTACTCATTGATCCTGATCTAGTCTCAAAAGAGGTTTTACATTCATGTAAAATGGGAATTATAAAATACGCTAATTGGTGACAGAAAGAATAATTTAGCTGAAGAGATTAGCATCAGACTCACTATACTGGATAGAAGGGCAGGGTCTCTGCTGTCATCTGAAAAAGGAAATGGGTGAACAGAGATGTAGATTTTTCTTTTTTATGGCCTGTCAGCGTGTGATTTGCATATTGAAAATACTGGTAATTGAAATCTAGTTTCCTGCCGTTGTATTTGAGCAACTGGAATAGCAAAAATACTACTACTGCCGCTACTACTGCTGCTACTGCTGCTACGACCACTACTAGTACCACCAGTAATTCTGGGTGTTTAAAGAATGGGGTACTATGAGCTAAATATGCTCAGCCTGTTAATTTATAAAATAATATATAATTAATTGGTAGTAATAAATAGAAAAAAAACTCTTGAAAATGAATACCATCTAGAAAATTTCTAGAAATCCAAAGGAAAAAATCATGGCAAATAGGAATTAAACCTATGGCACAATTTTTTCATTAGTAAGTTTGTGGTATGTATTAATAGAATATACAAACACTCTATACCTGAATTTGAATTTATATATGGCAACTATAAGTTTTATTGAATCTCACCAAATTTTATTTTTACATTTTGCTTTTTATTTTAGGGTAATATTTAATAGCTGGTAAATGAGATTAGTTTAGCAGCAGGGTAAAATTGCTACCTTCTTATTTCAAGTTTATAAAAGTAAAATGCGTATAATGGTGGCTTGCACATAGTGAATTCTACAAATGTACAGTTTTGTTTTGGTTTTTTTTTGGTTCTGTTTTGATGTTTTTACTCAGCATACTTTTTAAATTTAGGGTGTGGACTCTGGAGCCAGAATGCTTACTCATATTCTGTTTTCATTACTACTGGTTGTGTGACTTGGGACAGGTTACTTAATTTCTTCAGCTTCCTTATCTGTTTAAATGGAGGAAAATAACATATTCTTCATGAGTTATGAGGATTAAATGAGTTGATATAAATAACATTTTAATAATGCCTGACACATAGAAAATGTTATATGAATATTTGCTGTTATTGTTATATGCCAATTCATTTTAATCTGTATCCATGCCTATTTAAAAGATCGGTAGATTCATTGGTGATACAGTATCATGTTTCAGTTAGAAACATAGTTATGTGGTTCTTCATTATATTTTTAGTCTTAGTTAAAAATCACACTGCGGAAATGAAAAATTGACAGTGAAAAGATAACTTTCTAAAAGCAACATTCCAAAATGACATTTGCCTGCTTTTCAGATTTGTTTGCTGACTTGGGCAAAATTGGGTATTCTATAGATCCAACCACCTTTTTTCTTTTTGTTATTTTAAGATAAAGAAAATAATTTGGGCCAGCATAAAGTGTATTACCTATATATTATCTTGTTTTGATACATTGCTGATTTTAATAATTCATTTTTCCCTAATTATTTTGTTTAAACCTGTAATCTTTGAGACTTCTCAGCAGAAACTGATTCGACTGATATATAACAAAACTAACTCTAAATCTCAACTTCAGTAAATAGCCTGTATTGACTATGAGGTCTTTGGAATATTGATCAGCCTATTACATAACTTATCAGTTTCAAAAAAATCCGACAAATACCTTAAACTCCTTAATGAAATTAATTACAGCTTTGGTCGTCCAGGAGTAGAATGTTATTGCCAGCATGACAGTGGAGCTGCAGTAATCCAGCTCCAGTTCCTGATTAATGAGGTGAGTGAATTGTTTTAATCATTTCTACTTAAATCTAAAATAGGGCCACATCTAGTCTTTCAGATTTCTTTTATACATTCACATTTTATTTAAATAGTTGAACAAAAATTAATTTCTTATGGGTCAGAAATAGTAATTCATTTTAAGTTAACATCATGGACAGATGTTAGATAAATAATGTAAGATGTTTACATTAGATAAATATGTAAAATATTTTCTCAACACACTGCTGTAAATTGAATGGCCTAAGGTAAATGTTTTTGGTAAAAGGTGCTGCATTTAAATGTTAAGGGATATTGAATACTGTGTAATATAGAAATCTATATTAAAATAGTTTTTTAAAGATTGAGCTTATGATAAATCAAAGAATGTGCTTCTTTAATGAATTGCTTTGGAATACAACCAAAAAATCAACATTCATTCATTAGAAAGTGGTTACCGGCCAGAGTTCTTAAGTAACACCCAATTATGTCACTTAATTGGTTTAAGTAATTGATGTCACCTTTCTCTTTGAAAGTATAGAAGGAGCTGGAGAAAACATCATTTTATCAGCATAGGAAACATTGTTCTTACATATTTTGAGAATATATGAGCAGCTCTGAGAATAGATGTTTACTGCAAGTAGTGATAGAGTGGGAAAGCTGGTCATAAAAGGAAGAAAGAGAAATTGCTTCAGAAAAGGTTCTGATCTCCTTAGATATGAGGACAGATGGTCGACGTTATTTTAGTCCCTGAACCTTTAGGCTCTGTGGAATAATTTCTTAAATATATATGAGAGAAAATAAATTCCTGAATACCTCTGGCTTTTGATAAATGTTCTATTCATACCAGAGGATTTAAGAAAGGCATCATGGGTATAAAAAGATAATTATGACAATGTAAAAACCTTCATAAAGCTGTAATCAAAATAATTTGCAATTGTCTAGGTTTTTCAAGGTCAGAAGATGTGTTTTTAAAAACTTCAGTATTCTGTATAGAACTGTATATTAGGCATTTTAAAGTGTAAAAATTTTTTTTGATATTTTTATTTTTCACTTTCTAGATTCCACACAACCAATATTTCTAAACTGCTGAATCAAAACAAAGGTTTAACTCTCTTAGATGAATGCACATACCACGGGACAGTTCCACAGATAGCTTGCTTCTATGCTTTATAGCCTGGTAATTCTGTTTTTCACTCTAGGCCACAGTGGACTCTGAAATATCCTTTTCTAGATTCTACACAAAGAGTGTTTCTAAACTACTGCATCAAAACATAGGTTCATCTCTGAGATGAATGCGCACATTGCAGAGCGGTTTCACAGATAGCTTCCTTTAGGGTTTTGTCGCCGGTTATTTAGTTTTTCACCTCGGGCCTCAGTACACTCTGAAATGTCACTTTCTAGATTCTACACAAAGAGTGTTTCTAAACTGCTGAATCAAAACATAGGTTCAACTCTCTGAGATGAATGCACATATCGCAAAGCGGTTTCACAGATAGCTTGCTTCTAGGTTTTATACCCGAATATTCGGTTTTTTATTTTATTTTATTTTATTATTATGCTTTAAGTTCTGGGTTACATGTGAAGAATGTCCAGGTTTGTTACATAGGTATATGCCTGCCATGGTGGTTTGCTGTATCCATTCCCCCGTCATCTACATTAGGTATTTCTCCTAATGTTAGAATTTTTTTAAAAACTACAGTGTGGGAAGTTGCTGAACCCATATATGAGGACTCGGATTATTTTTCCTCTTTTAAAGACTGTTTTATTATGGAATAATTATACTCACAGTTAAGTTTAAAAATAGTTTCAGAGAGTGCTTGTGTACCATTCTTTTAGCTTCTCCCAGTAGTAACATTTTATGTAACAATACTACAATAGCAAACCAGAAAAATGACAACAATGCTACTAACTATAGACTTTTATTTAGATTTTTTAGTTTATATATGCACTTATTTGTGTGTTTGTGTGTGTAGTTCAGTTTTATCACATGTGCAGGTTCATGTAACTACCACATCAAGATATAGGTCAGTTCCCTCAACACTAAGGGAAGGAAATCCCTCAGAAATAAAAAAGTACCCTCAGCACTAAGGCAGTCCCTTTGTAATTGAACTCCTGCTCAGCTTCAGTCCCTGGCATCTAGTAACCTGTTCTTCTTTATTTATTTGTTATTATTATTGTTTTTTTGAGATGGAGTCTCACTCTGTCACCCAGGCTGGAGCACAATGGCGTGGTCTAGACTTACTGCAACCTCCACCTCCCAGGTTCTAGAGATTTTTCCCACCTCAGCCTCCTGAGTAGCTGGGACTACAGGCGCGTGCTACCACACCCAGCTAATTTTTGTATTTTTAGTAGAGAGGGGGTTTCACTGTCTTGGCCATGCTGGTCTCAAACTCCTGACTTCGTGATCTGTCAGCCTTGGCCTCCCAAAGTGCTGAGATTACAGGCGTGAGCAACCGTGCCTGGCCTGTTCTTCATTTTTATACTTGGGTTAAGATTGTTTTTTAAAGCAACACTTGAATCAATGTTAATAAAATACAGCAAATCAATTACTATACACCTAAATATTAGAAATATTAAATTTACGCTGTTTACATTTGTATTAAGTATTCTTTTTCTCTTCAGTAAGATTGATCATAGACTTCTTTGGGATGGCCTTTTTTAAAAATCTGCTTGAATTATAAATACATAAAGATAGTTTTATTGTGTTAAAAAGTGGAAATATGAAAATTAGGTCTACCTGTTTGCTTTCAGATTTAGAAAACTATATAGTGTGTAGGTGAAGGAGCCAGCATAAGAGGAGGTTAGCTGTTACTGCCATTTTGGCTTTTTGTCTTCTCTTCTTCCTTGAGATTGTAAGATGCGGCAAACATATTAAGAAAGAAGATGGCATGGCCTGATATATGATGTAAATAAGAAATAACAGTACAAATATTTGACACACTAAATCCTTTGAGTTTCTCTACTTCAAAGTGATGTAGGTAAGAGGATGCTTTCTGGTGAAATGGAGGGAGTGTAAACTTTACGTGTTTCTGCATTCCAGTTGTCATGCTCTGACAACAGAAGTTACACACTAGCGCAGTCCTCATAGAATTTTGAAGGTGAAAAGGAGTTGGAGAGATAATTAAATATAAATCTTGTCCTGACAGCTGTTTTAATTATTCTGAGTAGATGAGAAACTCTTATTTTGAAAGGGTGAGACTTTAAGATTTCTTACAATAACCTAAAAGATTGGTCTTGCTAATTGTTTTTGAACTTAATGTAAATTCTGCGTGTTACATCTCTTGTCTTAATCTTTTCTCAGTGTTGATGATAGATTTCTAGCTCCTTTGAGGAAAAATATTTAGACACCCTAATAGATTAGTCTAGAGAGTCGTAATTTTATTTACAATCATGACATCACATTCATAATTTTATATCACAGTCATCTCTGGAGGTTTTTCAAAATATGCTTGCATAGGTCTTTGCCCTGTATCTTAGGCCATTTTCTCTTGCTACAACTGAATACCTGAGTCTGGGTAATTTATAAAGAAAGTTTATTTAACTTTTGATTCTGGAGGCTGGCAAGTCCAAGATTGAGCAACTGCAACTGGCTGACTTCTGGTGAGGGCCTCATGCTGCATCATCACATGGTAGAGAAGCAGAAAGGGAAGCTAAGCTGGTGCAAGCCAAGAGAGCAAAGAGGTCAGCCTCACTTTATAACAACCACTGGCATTAGAATTAATCCAGTCCTGTGAGGGAGAAAACTCCCTCCCTCCCTGGAGACTGCATTAAACCCTTCATGGAGGCAGATCCCTTATGAACCAAGTGAGGGATCATTTACCACCTTTCAACACCACTTCATTGGTAATTAAATTTCAACATGGTGAGTTTTGGTATTGCAAACCACATCTAAACTGTTGCACTCTGGATATTCCAATTTGTTTGGTTTTGGGTGAGAATGAGCCACTTAAATGATTCTCAAATACTGCCAGGCCTTTTCTTCCCTGTAAATAATAATAATTAGTGGTATCAGACATTTTAACATTCTAAATTAGTCAGATTTTGAAACCTTCAGACATGAAAGTTACAGTGTGCCAAATGCTATCTTTATTTTCCATACCATTCTAGTAGTAGAGTTGTGATCTAGGTATAGTGCTTTCATAAGGATTGGTCTTAAGCCAAATGAAATGAGGGGGTTATTCATACCATATTCTGTTCTGTTAATCAAGGAAGTATGTATAATAGTTACCAAGTAATTTACAGTCTGACGTCTAATTTTAAATAACTAGATCTTAACCATACTATTCCACTAGATCCTAGTATACTTTTGGCTTATGAGATACCAAATTATACTTTAAATTATTGAAGAAGCTAACATGTTTACATACATTAATACACATACACTTTTTACATCTGCTGTTTTGAATCTAAGTGAGGCAAGTGTTTCTTAGATCTATATCTATTGGCAGAAAGTTTTGAAATTTGGGAAGGAGATATTTCTGGCAACTATTGAGTAGACAATGTTTGTATATTGTATATGAAATACGTTATACTTGATTTTTAAGGGAGCTCTTGTGAGTGCCTTGGCTGATGACACCTTACACTTATGGAATTTACGTCAAAAGAGGCCTGCCATACTACATTCACTTAAATTTTGCAGAGAAAGGTAAGAATTCTCAGTTATCCTATGTATAGGATATTTACTATTATTATATTTGCTTTGAATTTTAGTCTTTGATTTTTTGTTTGTAATGGTTTTTATGTACAGTCTAAAAGCCAATTCAAAAACTTCAAAGGATATACAGTAAAAGCAAGATTCCTTTTTTTAGATCCATCTTTCTTTCCACAGGCAACCACATAAATTTCCTTTGTGTCCTTCTAGAAGTATTTAAAGTATGTGTATAAAAGAAAAAGAATCTCTGCATAGCTCCCCTGCTTTTTTTTTTTTTTTTAACATGAAAGGGAAGCTATTACTTATTCTTCCTGTAACTTGTTTTTGCTTAACAACATATATCCCACAGATTGTCATATTAACACATTTAAATCTTCCTGAATTATTTTCATAACTGTATAATATTCTATTCTATATACATGCCATAATTTATTCAGCCAGTCCTTATCAGTGGACAAGTAATCATTTTCAGTCTGCTGTTCATTTTACTCTGTTATGATGTTATGTTACATACATGTCTTTGTCTACATATGCAAGTATATCCGTAAGATAAATTTGTAGAAGTAGATTGGCTTGGTCATAGAAATCTCTTCTAATATGACTTGTGAATTTGGGTCTTTCATTGGAAACACTTTTTCACCCCAGTTTTATTAACCATCATCCCCCATATGTCCTTGTGAGTACTTTTTTTTTTTTTTTTTTTTTTTTTTTGAGAACTAGTTTCCCTGTGCTGCCCAAACTGGAATCCAGTGGTGCAATCTGGGCACACTGCAACCTGTGCCTCTGAGTTTCAAGTGATTCTTGTGCCTCAGCCTCCCAAGTAGCTGGGACTACAGGCATGCACCACTACACCTGGCTAATTTTTGCATTTTTAGTAAAGATGGGGTTTTGCCATGTTAGCCAGGCTGGTCTCGAACTCCTGGCCTCAAGTGATCCACCAGCCCCAGCCTCCCAAATAGTCGGGATTATAGGTGTGAGCCATCACACCTGGCTTTTGTAATACTCTTAATGTTTTATTTTTTATACTTAATCTTTGGATTTATATGGTACTTATTTTGGCATGAAATATGAGTAAGGATGTAGTCCCTTCCCTCAATAATTTGAGAGATGTATATTGTTTGTTTTATATACATGTGTGGTTGTATTTATGTATGTATATCATGTATATGTAATTAACATTAAAAGCACAATCCTGTTTTTCTTATTTTGAGGAAAGTTTTAAAATTTTGAATCTTAAAGGAATACCAAAAGGAAAATACTTGATTTTTTTTTTTTTAATTTCTAAGGAAAAGTTGGTTTGTTTTCTTAAGTAGCTACTTTTTTTCCAGTTAAGTTTTAGTTTTTAATGTCTAAAATTATGACTAAAACCTCTTGACAATAAAGAAGAGAATGTGAGAACTTTTACAGTAGAGGAAGGAAACCTGTGAACTGTAAGGTTTTGCCTTAGACTGTTGTATTTGATTATCATGACATTTCATGAAATTAGTGAGAAACATTGTTTGGGAGAAACAATACTTGGAATAAGGCAAAGGGTAGAAAACGGCATAGAGACCAGAGAGTTGGGAGATCTAAGGAAAAAGAGGTATAATTGCAGCTCAGTCATGACGAGGTAACTGGTGATATTTTTGACATAGGATGTGCTTAGTACGTATTTGATTTTCAAAAATGGGATATCTTGAGGTTTGTAGTTATAGTTTAGTTCTGCCTCTATTTCTAACTCTAACTGTAATATGATGCCCAAAGCATGGAACTATATCACATTTCTTTGATGTTAAAATGCCCAATTTTTAAATTAATTTGTTTTTAGAACAATTTTAAATTTATAGAATAATTGAGCAGATGCTGCAGAGAATTTCCACATAGTTCATAATACCACCCTCATTCCTCCAACTCAACCCCTTCTCCATGGTTTTCTCTGATATTAACATGCATTAGTGTGGTAAGTTTGTTACAGTTAGTGAAACAATACTGATACATTGTTATTAACTAATGTTCATAACATGTTAAGGTTTACTATTTGTGTTGAACAATTCTGTGTGTTTTGACAAATGCATAATGTCATGTGTCTGCCATTATAGTAGCACATGGAATAGTTTCACTGACCTAAAAATCAATGTGTGTCACCTATTTATCCATACTCTTTCTCTAATCCTCAGCCCCTGACAACCACTGACCTGTTTCCTGTTTCTGTAGTTTTCCTTTTTCCAGAATGTCATATATAGCCATGTGCTGCATAATTCAGTGACAATTGCATATATGATGTTGGTCCCAGAAGATTACAATGGAGCTGAAATACTACTATAGCTTAGTGATGCTGTATCTGTCATAACATCTTAGCATCTTAGTGCAATGCATTATTCACATGTTTGTAGTAATACTAGGGTAAACTAACCTATTGTGCTACCAATTGTCTAAAAGTATAGCACATATAATTGTGTACAGTACATATTTGGTAATGTGACTATGTTACTGGCTATGTATTTATTAGGATATACCTTTTATTATTATTTTAGAGTTAGTTTATTCCTTCTACATATTTAAGGAAAGCAGTTTCAGGCAGGTCCTTCAGGAAACATTCTAGAAGAAGGCGTTGTTATCATAGGAGATGATAGCTTCGTGTGTGTTAATGCCCCTGAAGACCTTCCAGTGAGACAAGATACAGACGTGGAAGACAGTGATATTGATGATCCTGATCCTAGGTAGGCCTAGGCTAATGTGTGTGTTTATGTCTTAGTTTTTTTTTTTTAAAAAAAGTTTAAAAAGTAAAAGTAAAAAAAAAAAAAGATTAAAAATAGAAAAAAACTTATAGATTAAAGCTATAAAGAAAAAATATTTTTTGTATAGTTGTATAGTATGTTTGTGTTTGAAGTATTATTACAAAAGAGTCAAAAAGTTAAAACATTTAAAATCTTTATGGTAAAGTAAAAAAAGTCTACAGTAAGCTAAGGTTAATTTATTATTGAAGAAAGAAATTTTAAAAAATAAATTTAGTCTGGCCTAACTGTCCGATATTTATAAAGTCTACAGTATGGTAGGTACAGTAATATTCTAGGCCTTCACAGTGACTTACCACTCATGGACTCACCCAGAGCAATTTCTGTTCCTGTGAGCTCCATTCGTGATAACTACCCTCTATAGGTGTACTATTTTTTATCTTTTATACTATATTTTTACTCTACCTTTTTATGTTTAGATACACAAATACTCATCTTTGTGTTACTGTTGTCTGCAGTATTCAATATATAATACATAGTACCATGCTTTACAGGTTTGTAGCTTAGGAGCAATAGGCTGTACCATCTAGGTTTGTATAAATATACTCCATGATCATGCAGTGTTGAACTCACCTGCTGATGCGTTTCTTAGAACATAGCTATCTGTAAATGACACGTGACTGTATGTAGTTGGAATCATACAGCATGTAGCTTTTTCAGACTGTCTTCTTTTACTAAGCAATATGCATTTAATGTTCCTAGTCTTGTGGCTTGCTAATTCATATCTTTTTATCAGTAAATTTCTTTTGCAGATGTACCAGTTTGTTTTTCCATTCACCTATTGAAGGATATCTTGGTTTTTGTTTTTTTTGGCCATTATGAATAAAGCTGTTAAATATTCATATGCAGTTTTTTTTTTGTGGATGTGCATTTTCAGCACAGTTGGATACCTGGGCGTGCTATTGCTGGATCATATGCTAGACTATCTTTGGCTTTGTGAAAAACTGCCAAGCTGTCTTCCTTAATGGCTATGCTGTTTTGCATTCCTGCTAGCGTTGAATAAGAGATCCTTTCGCTCCTTATCCTTACTAACATTTGTTATTGCCAGTTTATAGGCTTCAGCCGTTTTAATACGTGTGTAGTGTTACCTCATTGTTACTTTAATGTGCAGTTCCCTAGTGACACATGATGCAGGTTATCTTTTCATATGCTCTTTTGTTTTATATGTTGCTTTGGTGAATTGTCCAGATTTTTCTGCCCGTCTTTAAATTCGGCACTTTGTTTCTGATTGATAATTTAAGAATTCTTTGTATGTTTTGAGTACCTTTATCAGATATGTCTTGTACAAATATTTTCTCCTAGTATGTGACTTCTAGTTTTATTCTCTGCACAGTGTCTTTGCAGAGCAGATATTTCATATTTAATAAAGTTTAGCTTAATTTTTCTCTCAGAGATCACACTTTTGCTGTTTTTATTCTGAAAAATTCATTGCTAAACTCAAGATCACTACCTAGATTTCCGCCTGTGTTATGTTGTAGAAGTTTTAGAGTTTTGCATTTTACATTTAGATCTATGATCCATGTTGAGTTAAATTTTTTGAAATATGTAAGTTCTGTGTCTAGAGTTTTTTCATTTTTTCTATGATTGTCCAGTTGTTCCCGCACCATTTGTTGAAAAGATTGTCTGTTTCCCATTGGAATGGATTGGCTCCTTTATCACAGAGAAGTTCACTGTATTTAAGTGTATCTATTTCTGGTTCTCTGGTTCTGTTCAAGATAGATCAACTAATCTATTTGGCTGTTATTTTCCTAATACAGTCAACTTTTCATATCTATGGGATCCACATCTGGTTTCAGCCATCAGCAGACTGAGAATATTTGGGAGAAAAATAAAAAGATAATAAAAATAAACAATACAAGATAACAATGATGTGCTTAGCATTTAAATTGTATTAAGTGTTAGAAGTAATTAAGAGATTATTTAATGTGCATAGGTTATATGCAAATACTATGCAATTCTATATAAGGGACTTGAGCATTATTGGATGTTGGTATCTGAGGGGGTTCTGTTAACTAATTCCCCACAGATAGGGAGGGATGGGTAGTGTCAGCCCTCTGACTTTGGTCTTCTTGTTCAGTATTACATTGGCTGTTGTGAGTTTTATGCCTTTTCATATAAGCTTTAGAATCAGTTTGTCAATATCCACAAAATAGCTTGCTGGGATTTTGATTTGGCTTTTTAAAAGGACTATCGACTTAACTTATTTTGTATTTTTAATGTTTTTACATTTCTGAAATTACAACATTTTTATTAATGAATGGTGTCTTATATATAATTAATTGGAAATATTTTGTGAATTTTATTAATACTAAATAAAAATAATGGCATGCCCTAGAGTCAGTATCATATTAGATTCAGTGAAATATGGTATTTGATGAGTTTGAAATTATATGAAATGACAGTTTGTAATTAATTTGAAGAATTTGTAGTGGACTTTCTAATTATGAATTTTATGACCTACCAGTGGTTTTCCTTCAACACTTTGAAGCTGTTATTTCACAATTTTCTGCCCTCCTTTTTCTTTCTATGAGAAATCAGTGGTTATTTAAATTTTTACTCCCCTGTATGAAATGCATCCTATTTCTTTGTCTGCTTTCAAAATTATCACTTTATCTTTGGTTTTAAGCACTTTGACAGTGATATGTGTAGCCATTATTTTCTCCCTTCCCTTCCCTCCCCTCCCCCTCCCACATTCAAGTGATTCTCCTGCCTCAGCTTCCTGTGCAGCTGGGATTACCAGCATGCACTACCACGCCCAGCTAATTTTTGTATTTTTGGTTTATACTGCTTGAGGTTTGCTGAGCTTTTTTTTTTCTTTGAGAGGGAGTCTTGCTGTGTCACCTAGGCTGAATGCAGTGGTATGATCTTGGCTCATTGCAACCTCTGCCTCCTGGGTTCAAGTGATTCTCCTGCCTCAGCTTCCTGAATAGTGAGGATTATAGGCACCCATCACCAAGCCCTACTAGTTTTGTATTTTAGTAGAGATGGGATTTCACTATGTAGGTCAAGCTGGTCTGGAACTCCTGAGCTCAAATGATCCTGCCTTGGCCTCCCAAAGTGGTGAGATCACAGGCATGAGCCACTGTCCCTGACCTGAGCTCCTTAAATCTGTAAATCTTCATAAAATTTAGGACATTTTCAGCTGATATATTTTTCAGATACTTGTTATGCTCCATTCCCTCTTCTCTTTCTAGAGTATTAGTTACAGATGTTAAACCTTACAGTGTTTTCTGTTGGTTCTTGAGACTGTTTATTTTCTTTCATGTTTTTCTTGTTTTTCAGGTTGGATAATTATTGATATTTCTTTAGATTTGCTTGCTCCCTTCTCTGTCATCTTCATTCTTCTGTTAAGCCCATCCAGTTAAATTTTTTATTTCACATACTGTGTTCTTTAGTTCCAGAAGTTTTTTGTTATTCTGATTTCATTTATTAGAAATTTTTTTTTTTTTTTTTTTTTTTGCGTTATTGAGCACAGTTACAATAGCTACTTCAGAAGTCTCATGTGCTAACAGTTCTAACAGCTGGGTCATCTCTAATTCAGTCTCTGTTGACTGTCTCTTCTCTTGAGAATGGGTCACAGTCCCCTATTCTGTGTATTTTGAGTAATGTTGGATTGTAACCTACACGTTGTGTATTTTATGTTATAGACACCTTGGATTCTGTTATATTCTTTTGAAGAGCACTGTTGGTTGTAGGTTGTGTGTGTGTGTGTGTGTGTGTGTGTGATTTTGGCTTTTTTTGCTTTTTTTTTTAAAAGCTGGAAATTAACTACATTTTACTCAAACTGTAATTGTCTCAGGAAGCAGTTCAAATTTCAGTCTGGTGTTTTTATTTCTAGCTGGGTGAGTTGGAATCTGCCCTGAGTATGCGCGCTTCAGCCACAGGTGTTTATGGGATTTATACGCAGAACTTGGAGCTCTCCTTTCTGGTTCTTGTCTTTATTCTCTCCACCTCATTTTCCAGTGGCTGTGGTTGTCCCAGTCAGTGACCTTTGGCTCAGTGGCTTTTCTGTTGGAAATTTTGCTCCCATCATGGTACACACTATCACCTGTCCTTTTTTTTGGAAGCCCGGAAACCATACTTAATGCCATTTTCTTTTCTAAGAGATGACTCTGTGCCAGAATTGGCTAACTTTTGGTTATTCTCTACTCTCATTAGGTTGTTATTTCTGCTATTTTGTCAAGAGTTTATAGTGATTATCTGAGGGACAGGTGATCTGATAGGAGCTTTTTTGGTCATTACTGGAAGTGGACTCTATATATGGTTTTTAAAGAAAATGAATAATTCACACTCTTTGCAGATGTATACACATACCCATACCCATACCCCACACCCACCCCTATATATAGTTTTAAACGGGAGTATTAATAGTACTCTAAAATTAGCCTATATATTTAAAGATATTTTATTGTAATTTGTTTTATTATTTAACATTTCATGTTTTCCATTATATATTATTTATATATGCAGAAGACAGGTAGGATAGTTATCATTTCTGTTTTCAACTGGGAATCTGAAGAAAAAGATTAAACAATTTGTCTAAGCAAATCAGTGGCTTTAGAATGAAATCCGAAATCTTTGATTTCCAATTTGTAATTGAGAGCTCTTTCCACTGTATTACCCTCCCTTCTAACTTGATAGATACTGCTACAGTCTGTTCATTTTCTGTCTTAAACCTTCTTCTTTAAAAATCTTACATTCCCATAGATCAGCCAGTCTGTTAAGGTGAGCCCTGAATGTGTATAAGCATTTATATATATATATATATATATATATATATATATATGAATGCATATATATATTCATATATATATGAATGCATATATATATTCATATATATGTATGAATGCATATATATATTCATATATATATATATATATATATTTTTTTTTTGGTAAGAGATGGATTTCCCTCTGACATCGAGGATGGAGTGTAGTGGTGTGATCGTAGTTCACTGCAATCTCCATCTCCTCCTGGGCTTAAGCAATTTTCTTACCTCAGCCTTCTAAGTGGTTGGGACTACAGTTGCACGCCTTGACATTTGGCTAATTTTTAATTTTTTGTAGAGATGGTATCTCACTTTGTCACCCAGAATGATCTTGAAACCCTGGGCTCACATGATCTTCCTGCCTTCCTCCCAATGTACTGGGATTATAGGCTTGAGCTATCATGGCTGGCCATATGTTAGCATTCAGAGTTACCATGACTTGTCTTGCTTGACTTAGACCCTGATTCCTCACAGTAAATAATTACTGTGGTTCACAATATCAGTAGCGTCAAATCTGAGAAACTCTGGCTAGCCATGTGCAGAAAGCAGAACCTGGATTCCTTCCTGACACTTTACACTAAAATTAACTCCAGATGGATTAAAGACTTAAACATAAGACCTAACACCATAAAAACCCTGGAAGAAAATCTAGGCAAAACCATCCAGGACATAGGTGTAGGCAAGGACTTCATGACCAAAACACCAAAAGCATTGGCAACAAAAGCCAAAATAGACAAATGGGACCTAATCAAACTCCACAGATTCTGCACAGCAAAAGAAATAGTCATTAGAGTGAATCAGAAACCAACAGAATGGGAAAAAATTTTTGCAGTCTACCCATCTGACAAAGGGCTGATATCCAGAATTTACAAAGAACTAAAACAGATATATAAGCAAAAAACAAACAAGCCCATTCAGAAATAGGTGAAGGCTATGAACAGACACTTTACAAAAGAAGACATACATGAGGCCAACAAACATATGAAAAAATGCTCATCATCACTGGTCATTAGATAAATGCAAATCAAAACCACATTGAGATACCATCTCACACCAGTTTGAATGGCGATCATTAAAAAATCTAGAGACAGCAGATGCTGGAGAGGATGTGGAGAAATAGGAACACTTTCACACTGTTGGTGGGAGTGTAGATTAGTTCAGCCTTTGTGGAGTGTGGCGATTCCTCAAGGACCTAGAAATAGAAATTCCATTTGACCCAGCAATCCCATTACTGGGTATATATCCAAAGCATTATAAATCATTCTACTCTAAGGACACATGCACACGAATGTTCACTGCAGCACTATTTACAATAGCAAAGACCTGGAACCAACCCAAATACCCATCGATGATAGACTAGACAGGGAAAATGTGGCACATATACACCATGGAATATTATGCAGCCATCAAAAACGATGAGTTCGTGTCCTTTATAGGGACATGGATGAACCTGGAAACCATCATTCTCAGCAAACTGACCAAGACCAGAAAATCAAACACCGCATGTTCTCACTCATAGGCGAGTGTTGAACAATGAGAACACATGGACACAGGGAGGGGAGTACTACACACTGGGGTCTGCTGGGGGGAAATAGGGGAAGGATAGCATGGGGAGAAATGCCGGATATAGGTGAAGGGGAGGAAGGCAGCAACTGCCACGTGTGTACCTATGCAACTATCTTGCATGTTCTTCAAATGTACCCCAAAACCTAAAATGCAATTAAAAAAAAAAAAGAAATTCTGGACTCTTCTACATCAAAATGATGTTAGTCAGTATAGTGTTTTGGAAATTTTCTTAAGTCTCTGCTCACTGGAGAGATTCTGCCAAGAGCTGGAACTTTAGCAGAAGAATACCTCTGATACCACATTTGCCAGTAGCATGTCCATATTCCTCACTGGGCACAGGAATGCAGTAGTATGTGGTTCAGGTCACTCTACAGGGTATTGCGGTAAGTCTTCGTGGAGAACAGATCAAGCCTCAAGGAGTCCCAGAGTCAGGAGCTAACGGTCAGGCATGGAGTGCATCTTCTCTAGAGTACCTCTAAGGATGGTCTCCAAGAAATTCTGGTAAACAGGGGTGGGAACTGTAAGCTATTGTAAGATGTCTGTAGGCATATGTCTTGGCAAACAGAAGGTATCTTTGTGTGAAGTGGGGAAAGGTTGCATTTCTCAGTGGATGGAGTTTTACATTGTCTGCTCCTCCCTGCCTTGGTTGGGTGCTGTTATGCAGGGCACAGCCTGCACAGTTAGTATGGAGTGGTCCTAAAAGTTACAAATGAAATGAACTGGTGGATTTTCCAGTTTTGATTCATGAAATATGATTTACCGTTGGTCCTGTTCAAAGTTCAGCTCCTCTTTGGCCTTCATTAGGGTAAACAAGGAATTGCAGTTAGAATATCTGGTCTTGTATAACTCCTCTGGATGAAATATTCTAGGATGGCTACAAACTTGTATGGCAGCTGTTGAACTTAAAGTGCCAAGGAATGGTCCCCAGTGCCTCATGGATGAACCTTACTGTATTCTTTCAAGACTGAGGATTTCCTCAAATAGCTGAAAGGTTAGAGGTGGCATTTGGGAGGAGCCCAGTTTTCCTTAGCACCTACCCACAGGTGGGGAGGAGAGAGTGTAATGGAGGCTGTCCTGGAGCTCTAGAAATCTGCTCCCAGCCCCAATACTTCTGCTGCCCCTCATCTTGAGCTCTGTGGCATTTACCTCTTTTCAGAATGCCCTGCAGTGTGTACCATGGTAGAAGCCTGTCAGAGTCGCTTCGCCAGACAGGTGAATGCTCACATTCCCTGCCCATTCTTCATCTGTAGGAATCCGGTCTTATTTTCTTTATGCAACTGCTTTATGTTCAGTGTTATATTTTGTGTTGGTCGGGATAGTCTGAGCTATGCTGTGGTAACAAAAACTTTCAGTTTCAATGAAATAATACAGCAGTGATTTATTTTTGTTTACACAGTGTCTTTGTGGGTATACTGGGAACATGGTTTCTTCTCATTGTCATCTTTACCTCAGAATCCTGGATAAGGAATAGCCAGTTTTTAAAATATTTCCAGTCGCTGTGGAAGAGGTAGAAGACAACAGTGACACACATATTAGCTCTTAACGCTTCTCCCTGGAAGTCATACAGGTCTCTTCCACTCTCATTTCAAGAGCCAGAGCAGGTCACATGGCCATCCCTAATTTCAGTAGTATAGTAGCTAGGGGAAAAAGGAAACTGGAATATTTGTAAATAGTTGTAATGACTGCCACACTGTATTTTTATTGTCAACATTCAAATATAGGAACAATAGCCTGATTAGTTTCTCCTCATTGTAAATTTATTTGAGGTAACTAAACAGGTCAGTTATTATATGTTTCACTTTTATGCTATTTAAAGTGAATATCTAATATTCGTATATGTGAGGTCTGTGTATTTTTATTTAGGAAATTAGCAGAAGTAGGAAAAATATGAAAAGTTCATAAAACCTGTTTTACTAGATTTGGTGAACAATTGTTAAGTGTTTACCATTGTCTTATTTTTATTATAAGTAGTTAGACTTTATCATTTTAGTAGAAAATTATATAATATAAATTGTATGTAATGATTTAAATTGCACTTTTTCATAATGTGGACTTTTTTCCTATTTTTTTTTAATTGTGGTAAAATACATGTAAACTTACCACCTTAAACATTTTTGAGTAAAATCATCCTTTGGTATCAGTGAGGGATTGGTTCTGGGACCCTCCCCTCCTGTGAATACCAAATCCCATGGATGTTCAAGTCTTTCATATGAAATGTAGTAACCTAGGCACATCCTCCTCTATGTTTTAAATAATTGTAGATTATTTATAATACTTGTATACGGTTTAAATGCTTTGTAAATAGTTGTTACACTGTATTGTTAGGGAATAATGACAAGAATAAATCTGCACATAGTTAGTATGGACACACCATCCATGGTTTTTTTTTTTTTTTCTCCAGATGTTTTCAGTCTGCAGTTGGTAGAATCCATGATGCAGAACCCATGGATGCAGAGCGCTTACTGTATACAGTTCAGCAATGTTAAGGACATTCACGTTGTTATACAACCCTATGATATGGATGTATCTTGATGTGATTTCACTTTTATGATGTTTAAGAAAAAATGTAGGAATTGGAGTCTCAAGTCTTGGTTTCACTCTGTGAACTTGAGCAAATTACTGCTTTGTGTGTTAGTTTTCTGATTTGCAGAAAGATTTTTTCTAAGATTCAGGTAATCTTTACTATTTCATTTCTCTTGCATCTTAAAGCAGCCTTACCCACCCACTTCTCCTTATTTGATCTGTACATAATTGTACAACAACTATTATACAGCAACTATTATATACAGCTTGGTGCTGGCTGCTGAGCCTGTATTGGTAAACAACACAGACTTTGGCCTTGTCATTAGGATATTAGTCAAAGCTAAAACAAGTTTAGCTTCTCAGACGTTCAGTAGAATGACTTTTGTTTAACAAGTAGGTATTTCAATTTTCATAGAGTAATTTTGATTTTAGAGATAATACAAACTTACAAATGTTCTTCTTGGTTAGCAGCCTACTAATTTCACAGATTGGGTTGTTTAAACAACAGAAATTTATTTCCTCACAATTCAGGAGTCTAGAAGTCTGAGATCCAGGCAGGTTGATTTCTTCTGAGGGCCTCTCATCTTGTAGATAGATGGCTTTCTTCTCCCTGCCTCTTCATGTGGTCTCAGTGTGTGTATTGTATCCTAATCTCCTTTGATAAAGATACCAATTGTATTGAACTGGGGACTACCATAGGACTTTATTTTATCTTAATTATCTCTTTATATGCACTGTCTTCAAATACTGTCACATTCTTCCGTACTGGGGGTTAGGACTTCACCATATAATTGAGGAGGGCAGCACACAATTCAGCTATAAAAAAAAAAGTAGGGTAAAACCACCCAGGATACAAGATAGAATTTTTAAAAATCAGCAAGCAAAAGAAAAAGTAAATATACTTTGAAAGTTGGGGAAAAACCATACAATTTTAAATATCGTCCTTAATTAGCATGTAGCTTATTGTGCCAATTGCCAGGCTCAACTCAGGAATTTGCCATATAATTTTTATCACAGGTACTACTTTGACAATAGTAGTAGCTATAGCATCTCAATCTTCCATGGCCTGAAAGGAATTGGTAGCTGCAGTATGTCATAGTAGAATGCTGGGGTTATGGACTTTACTTACCCATCAGATTGAATTATTTTCCCCAAAAAGATAATCTTGAAGTTCTAACCCCTGGTTCCTATTAATGTAACCTTAGTTAGAAACAGGGTCTTTGCAGATGTAGTCAAGTTTGTTTGAGATTGTTAAGGTGGAGACTAATCTGACTAGTGTCCCTATAAGAAGAGGTGAAGAGACATACACAGTAACTCAGAGAATAAATACTACGTGATGATGGAGGTAGAAACTGAATGACGTAGCTATGAGCCAAGGAATGCAAAGGATAGCTGGCAATAGCAGTAACTTAGGGGAGAGGCATGTAACAGATTTTCCCCTATAACCCTCAGAGAGGGCAGCACCCTGCTGACCCCTTAATTTCAGACTCTCAGCCTCCAGAACTGTGAAAGAATAAATTTCTTTTGTTTTCAGCCACCCATGCTGTGTTAGTTTGTTTTGTCAGCTCTAGGAAACATGTATCACCTTTATTCCTCTTCCTTGATACTGGTGAGCCTCATTATTATGTGCCATTGGGTTTATACATGTAAAGGAGAGGTTCCTTGCTTTGATAGACTGAGAATTTAATAAGTAAAATAGATAAGTTGCAGTATCAGAATATATTCAATTTAGCTTATACCTTGTTTTGTTTTTTTTTTTTCCTTTAAAAAAGTTTAAATAGGAGCAAGTCATGGATTGATAAGCAGCTACAACCATCTTCTAGTCTTTGTTTTATCACCATGAGTTAGTATGACCAGTATTCTCAACCATGTTAAGTTTTTTGCCTAAGTTTATAACTAACAATACGTGAAACATTTTAAGATTGAAGACTAAATTATATGTGGACTTTCCTATGTAGGACGTAATATTATTGTCCAGTATTTGTACCTCTTGATTTATATAATGCTTTATTGTTTGTAAAACCTTTTCACATAAATAGTTATTTATTCTCAGGGATTAAGAAATTTGCCTCAATGAAATTTTATAGACTATTTTCCCCTCTAAGTATGTTAAACACCTGAAAAGCTGAGTCTTGATAGTAAAGGTAATATATTTCTAAAGTCATATGGTTTTTCTTTATTCCAATACTCTGATTTACAGTTTCTGTATGACTTCTATATTTAATGATAGATACGTCTATTGTTTAGTGAATAAGTATACTTTCATTCTAAAGTAATGAAAGGGAAGGAAAATTATTATATGAAACACATTAATAATCAAGATTTCTATAACCTAACTGTAAATGAAACATTCCTGTTTAAAAGTCCTCTCAAGGAAAAAATAACTGTATGACAAATGAAGTTAATCTGTTCAGATGCCAGCACAGCAAGGGGAGATTTGGTGCCTATAATATTTGGTGCAATAAGTTGCCACCCTAGCATCAAATTTTCCCAGTCTTATAAATAAATTTATATAGAACCAAAACTAATTTATCACATTATACTCTTATTTTATTATTTTATTACAGTATTGTGTTTTGCATATTTATAAAGCTTGCAGTTTACTCTGTAACCACATAAATAGAGCATAACCTTAGATAGTTGTAAAAGACTGTTTGGCTGAGTACCAGCCCCCAGAATATCTATATAGGTCTTAAACAAAGATTTTGAATTAACTAATTACACATGTTAAACAAGGAAAAAATTAATCACAATGGTGAAACAAAGACCCAGAATTAAGTTTCTCTGGTAATTGCATGATATTATCAAAATACTTTTCTTTGAAAGCAGCTTAATGAGGCATTAGAAATCAGAGTGATTTGATGGGGTGAAATTAAGGACTACATCAGAGGCATGAATGGTGTCCAGTCCTGTTGGGAAGATGGGGGATCTACTATTCTGGACCTAATTATGATCTACAGAGAGAATTGGTTGATGATATGGAAATGATGAGACATCTTAGAAATTCAGGTATGGAGTATCACGTTTTCAAGCAAAATTTAAAAAAAAGAATTATCTTAATATTCAGCGGAAAGGCAGTTATGATTTGATAACCTTGAAACTGCTAAAGGAAAGATGTTTAGGAAGTATTGGATCACTTCCTAGAATAAAATTATCCATAAGGAGTCTCTTTGAATACCTCTCCCCTTTTCCTTGTCAGAATTTCTTCTATAATTCTGCATCTTTTAATTTGTTTTACTATTGTGATTAATTTTATCCTTGTTTAACATGTGCAATTAGTTAATTTAAAATCTTTATTAGACTTACACAGACTTTTAGGGGGCTGGTACTCAGTGAAATCCTCTTTTACAATTACCTGACGAGGAATTTCTTCTGACAAGGAAAAGAAGAGACATATTTAAACAGACTGTTCTAGTTCCAAAAGGACCTTACAGTGTGCTAAAGGTATAAAAAGATTACATAAAAAGACATTAAAAGATTACATGGAAGGAGGCAGTATATAACCAAAGGCGAATATAAGAGTACTTAGCTCTGCCAGTGAACAGGATGAGCTATTTATTAATGCATGAATAGCTTACATTAAAGCAGAGGTGCAAATTTGTATTATAATATGAATGAATGTCATTTTAGAGGTTTATATGAAAACATGATAAAATAATTGAGTCTTTTTTTAAAGAAGACAAAAATCAGTCATCAGAAAAATGCAGACGAAACTGCTTATCAGAATGGCAAAATGATTATGATGCAACTGGAGCTTCTCATAACTTACTGATGTGAGTTTAAGTGTTGCAGTCATTTCAGAAAGTTTCTTAGGCAGTATTCACATCCACCATGACCCAGCAATTTTACTCCTAAACATATACCTATGGTAGGCAGAATTCTAAGATGGGCTCCAAGGTATCTACCCCTTGATGTACACACACCTACTCTTTGTTAATTAATTAAACACTTATAATTGGTGAAGACATTTTGCAGATATATTTCAGTTCCCAAATTAGTTGACCTTCAGATATGAAGATGATCCTAAGTAGGCCTAACAATCAGGTGAGCATTTAAAATAGACTGGATTTTTCCTGTCAAAAGGCTCACAGTATGAGAGGATCCAATGGACAGGAGACTCTTTCTTGCTGGCTTGAAAATGGAGGGGGCCAGTAGTCTCTAGGTGTACCAGTGGCCTCTGAGAGGCAGCAGAAAGACAGATATTCAGTCCTATAGCCACAGATGCTGAATTCAACTAGCAACCCGAATGAGCTTGGGAGCAGATTCTGAAAGGGATGCAGGAAGGCAGCATGATTGAAATGTGAATTTTAGCCTTGTAAATCCCTGAGCAGAGAACCTATTAAGTGCCTGGTCCTCTAACCTACAGAAATAATAAATGAGTATTCTTTTAAGTCATTAAATTTGTGATACTTTGTTACAAATCAGTAAAAAACTAATAACTGGTATTATTTTGGTACCTGGAAGTGGAATACCATTCCAGTTCCACTGTAACAAATATCTAAAAATATGAAAGTCACTTTGGAGCTTGACAGTGATTACAGGCTGGAAGAATTTTGAGGAGCATGATAGAAAAGCATATATTGCCCAGAACAAGCGTTTGCAGGACTCAGTACTTGAGTCTCTTGCTAGGGAGAGGCTGGAGAAAGTGGTTCCTTGTTGTATAGTGGGAGAACAGAATGCTTAACAGAATGGTCCCTAACATAATGAGTTAGTGATTAACTTGTACAGTTAGCTGAAGAGATTTCCAAGGAAAGTATTGAGAGTGCGAGCTGATTCTTTTTCTTGCTACTTTATAGTAAAGTGCAAAAGGAGAGAGGTAAATTGAGTGAAGAATTATTAAAGGAACCAGGACTTGACAATTTGGGAAATCCCTACTGTGATACGGCTGGCAAAAGAGAGATTGTTTCCAAAAGTGTGGCATAGTGAAAAATGTGAGAGTGTGGCTGTATAATTTTTACTAAAAACCCCTTAAAGATCAAAAGGTTAGAGAGTTCAGTCACACAAAGAGCTCTTTAAGAGATTAAGAGTGTACCTCACAGATCTTTTCAAGAGAAATGATCTCTTTTCAATAAACCAGAGAATCTAGAAAGTTTGAAAGTATAATCCCACAGGAATTTCAGCAGGAGCGAAGATATAGAAAGGGTTATCTGAAAAAAGGTTTGTGGGTGTGACTTTTGTCTAATGGAGTAAAACCCAATAAAATTTATTTAAGACCTGGAAGTGTCTTGAGAAAATTTTATCAATAGAAACATTGCCAGCTTGGACTGAAAGGGACAAAATAAAAGGAGGCTGTAGTCAGAAGCAGGCTGATAAAAGAACTCAGCTGCAAATAAGTGTTAACTTGCATGAGAAAGGAACAGTGATAAAGAGAGTAGAGCTTAGACCTGCAGAGAATTATTCCCAGGCCTTGAAATCTAACTAAGAAAAATACACGAATTGCCGAAACTAATTTCAGTTTCAGTACCGTTATGGATGAATAAACTTTTTACCTTCCACTTTCTCTCAGTTTGAATGAGAATTTCTGTACAGTCAGCCTTTCATAACTGTAGGTTGTGCATCTGTAGGTTGGATTCAACCAACTACGGCTTGAAAATATTTGGGACAAAAATACAAATAAGAAAACATAGTATATTTGCATTGCATTTACATTGTATTGGCATTATGAGTAATCTAGAGATGAATTAAAGTGTATGGGAAGATTTGTGTAGATTATATGCAAGTATTATGCCATTTTTTATGAAAGACTTGAGTATCTTTGGATTTTATTCTCACTTCTGGAAAACATTAAGATGCTTAAAATATCTCAGTAATGTAAGTTAATTTTATAGCTGACTGAGGGGGAAAAAATCTTAGGATGGTAGCTAATATTGAGAAAGCCTTGTGAAGTAGCAGAGTACTATCAAATGATTTTGTTTATTCAATAGACAAGTCTACACTTTATTAAATTTACATAAATTCTTTAGAAAGTGAACGTTGCCATATAAAATACTCAGCAGAAATTACAAATAGATGAAACTTAAGTAATTATCTTGGACATTACCTCTAAGAAAGAATGAAAATGAGTTGCATGTATATTTATTTGATGAGTGTTTTCGTCTTGAAAATTCTCTGTAATGAAATTGTGTGTTAATGGAAATAGAAAATATTCTGTATGCTTTGTTGAGTGCCTAGTGTTAGTGTTAACAGTGTGGCAGTGATTATTATCATTTTGTGTTGTTTTAAGTGCTATTCCTTTAAATTGTAAAGTCTGTTCTGAGAGACAAAATGGGAGGGGTCTGTAAGAAAAAAAAGCATTATAGATATTCACAAGATACCTTTTTTTTAAACTAAAAATAAGTGCTACAAAAAGGACAAGAGAAAAAAAAAAAGGACAAGATGATATTCATCTTTACCTTGAAATTAAATGAGCCAATATATAACTGTCTGCAGTTGTCAGAATGATACATTTTAGCACATGCGTCCAAATTAATATAATTTGTTAATGAAGACCTGCCATATCATCAGGGCGTAGGAAGAAATAGTTCAAATATATTTTAGAAACATTGTCTGAGTACAGGGGATCCCTGTCCTTCAAGAGGCTCGCAAGTTAGTGAGAAAGATGGACCTTTGCTATCATATAAGGCAGGCCCGATAGAAAAGTATCTCATCAGTTTGAATGCAAATGGTATTTGAATTGAATCTTGAAAAGAAGAAAACTATCAGGGAGGTGCATTTTGGCTAGAAGGAGTAGTAAGCGCAGGTACTGAGATAGATTAGTGTGCTTAGTAGCTTAGTAACTCCTGAGAAACACAGTGTAGTACTCTGGGGTCATGTGGATATTGAAATCAAAGATACAGTCTAAAGTTAAATTTATGATATGCCCAGGGATACACAGTTAGTGGATGACAGCCAGATTTGAAACACATTCTAGCTTCAAAACTCATCTTCTATTATGCCATGCTGTCTATTTACTGTGAGGTCTTATGTTTGATGTAAAACTGAATTAGCATAATTAAATATTAATCACAATGAATAGATAAATCTGATGGTTATATATCAGTTTTGCTGTTGCTGAATTATATATCATAATCAGCCCTCTAATGTAATCAGTAAAATTTACCATTTTTCAAATTTCTTTTTTGAATATATTTTTCTCTTGCAGGGTTACATTTTGCCATCTGCCTTTCCAGAGTAAGTGGCTCTATGTGGGCACTGAACGAGGTAATATACATATTGTCAATGTGGAGTCCTTCACACTCTCAGGCTACGTCATTATGTGGAATAAAGCCATTGAACTGTGAGTTTGAACAAGTATTTCATATTTGAAAGCATCAGTTCTATGTATGATAATACCATTATATTATAGCCAATCAATAAATCTGTATGGAATTAAATATGTGACAGATGTTCTTAATATTAAGTACAGATTTATTAGCTTTTTTGTGAGTATTCTATTGATGTGGCAATTTGTACATTTAAATACTTTATATACATGTGTATAGACATGTACAGCATGCATATATTTACATGTGTGTAAACTAACACAAGTTTAATGAAACAGCCATTCCTACTAATTAAAACCACTCAGTTTTTTCTGTTCTTTTATGTTCTAATTATTTTTCTTTCCAATGATGGTCATGACCCAAAAAATGGGTTGCCACCAGTATTTGGAGAACACTGGATTTAAACTACTATTTGATATGTTTTAATAATCATCAAATACAATGTGTGCTGAAGTTAATATATTATCAAATTAATTTTGTTTGATTTTAATTTTGATAAATTCATGATTGTTTTCATTTCCTAATATTAATAACAAAAACTGGGTTGAACCATAGGGCCCTAAGGATCTTTAGTGCTAACTCTTCACCCTGTCTTAAATTTTTTGTATCTTATCTCTTTTTATAAGTTTTTTCATATATTGCGGGGACATAAAAATCAAAGTTTAAGGATATTGGCAAGACCCTTTTTAATGTTTCTTTTTGTTTTTAAGCAAATAGTCTTGTATTGTTGCACACCACAGTATTTACATCTTTTTGTGAAAAGGATAATTCCGTGACATAGCTCTTAAGTCATGTGTTAGTATAGCTGTAGTAGTGTATTAATCCTGGTTTTTCTTCCTGTAGCAAGAATGTTATTAACATATATCAGTCCTTTGGTAGGGTTTTCATGGTCTGCTCTTTGAATTAATCATGACATCTAGTGGGTAGGCTTAGTGCAGGTGTCTATAGTTTTACAGATGGCTCTCATGAAGAGAAGTGATCTGTCAAACTTTGGAATTTTTGAATTAGGAGTATGCTTATTTTTACTCTATAAGCACCAATTCAGTCATATTCTTACCTGTAGAATTTCTTTTTCTCTGAGCAGATATAGGTGGCGTTACTTTGTCGCTTTTTTAATAGAATTTTTTTTCTATTTCTATTGCAACTAAATGGGATGCCTAAATTGGAGGCTAGAATTTAGTAAAATAAGATAGGTGCTGTGTTATTCAAAAATAGTAACTTTGAGAAGTCTGCCTTGACAATAAATTTCCTATGCTCAAATCTTCGACTAAATTAAAGGTTCTTTCCTATGCAGAAAGTATACTTAATTGTGAATTTTGTTTATTTATATGTCATCACTTTTTCCCTGATCCCTATTTTGATCCATATTAAGAACTATACATTTATCACTTGCTGAAATGCTTTCTTTCCTTATAAATATAACTTATTTTCGGTTCACTTGCTTTTTTTGGAAATATGTAGCCATATTAAAATTTTTAATTGAAGGCAAAATCTTACTAACTTTTTCTTTTTTAGGTCATCTAAATCTCACCCAGGACCTGTCGTCCATATAAGTGATAATCCAATGGACGAAGGAAAGGTAGAATTTTTTTGTAAATAATTATGTATTTAAATGCATGAATTTTTGTATTTTTCATTAACTGTACTATATCAGGATCACACTTATTCTTTCAAGTTGAGATTGCCATTGAGGGTTGTGTATCATATACACTTAATGCTTATTAATTAAGAAGAACAAATAAAAGAATCAGAATCATTTACACTTTTAAAGGACAAGAAAATACCCTAAAACATAAGTGAAACTTAATAGATATAATTACAGGTTATTAATTTATATTTGGCTCATTCAGACTATTTTTCCTGATTTTCTGTTAATCCTGATAGTTTTCTTTTGTTTTGGATTCTTTTGAACACTTTGGTTATACAATTTTTGTGGCACTTATCCCAGAATGCCTTATGTTAACAGTTGTCTTGATTCTTTTGAACACTTTGATTATACAGTTTTTGTAGCACTTAACACAGATTGCCTCATGTTACAGTTGTTTTGGTATCTCATCTACCCTAAAGTTTTTTGTCATACATAGCTCCAGTTAATAATGTAGAGTTTTTAAAATGTTATTTAATTTTTAATACTCTGAAACCAGATTCATATAGTCAGTATCTAGCTATTGTTAAATTAGGTTATTTAAATCATTTAAAACTAATAAATATTTTTGAATGAATATTTTCTATTTCAAACCAGTCTTTCAGGTAATTCTATTTAATAATGATATTTTTCTGCCTATGTAATTTAATGATGTGAAGCTAAGTAAATACCAAGCAGTTTATTGCTGTCGGAAATCAATAAAGTGAAACCTCTGGATTTTATGCAGGAGTTTAACCAGGTTTTTCATTTCCTCAATTGTGGGAGAGGTTGAGCTGACATACTGTTTAACACTGTTCTCTTAGTTTGCCATTGAGGAAACAAAAGGATAACTAGACCATTTGGAGTTAGGTTATAATTATAGCATTGTATGCTTTGAGAGAAACTTTACATAAAGCAAGTGTAAAGTAACCTAGATCTTTATTTAATTTTTATACAAGATATTTATTTAAAAACCAAGCCTTTGGATAAAGTGGCATGGTAGGAGAATTGAAAACTTCCTTTCCACCTTGAATTGATCATCAAGTCATTTTAATTCTTCCTGTGCTTCTTTTCTTTTCTTTTTTTTACATTTCCTAAAAGTCCCACTATGTTGCCCAGTCTGTTCTTGAACACCTGGGCTCCAGTGATCCTCCTGCCTTGACCTCCCAGACTGCTGAGATTAGAAGCACGAGCCACTGTGTCTGGCCTAGAGTGCCATTTTAATCTTAATGTTCTCTTGTTTCAAAGCTTTCAGTGGGTCTATAGTATCTAACAAATAAAATCAGCTTTTCTTAAAATATAGCCCTAGATTTTCTTATTATTCAGGATATCTTTACCTGAATGCTGTGCTGAAGCAAATAGTTATATTTTCAGTTACGAACTGCTCTTTGATATTTCCATATCTTTGTTTATGTGAGTCCTTCAGTATGGAATTCTCTTCCACCTCTCTGTTGAAATCCTACCCACCCTTTAAGGCCCAGATTAAATATTTTTCTTTTGTTCTTTTGTGATGTCTTCCATGATAATCCAGACAGAAAATGCTTTTTCTTTCTTTCACATTTATTAGTACTTTAGCTATGAAATTTTATGGTATTTATCATATAATGCTTTGTATTAGAAATGTGTGCATATCTCAGCTCCCCTGAATCTGAAAGACTCCTTGAGCACAAAGGTAATATTTTTACAGGTTTCTAGTTTCCATAGAATCTAACTTATGATTAAAATAACAACTACTCAATATACATTTATATGAATTATATATATAATTCATTCCATAGTGAAGATGATGTAAATAAGTTTTATATATATATATATATATATATATATAAAATTTAAAAAATATTAGGATGCTAAAATGAACTATATTTTATAAACTTTGATTTCTTGTAGACTCTTTTCCTGTTTGCAAAGATCTAGACATTTTGTCATTGAAAAATGATGCAAGGTGATAGGGCAAGTTCCTTCAATGCTAACCTTACAGGTGGATACTACCACATTTAGTGACGGTCTTGGCCAAGGATGGTTAGACATTAGTGTCTAATTACTTTATGATAGGAATAGTTACCATTTATTTAATTCTATGTGTCAGGCACTTTACTGGTCACATTATGTACACAACTTCGTTGGATCCTTTCAACAATTTTTAAATTACAAATTTCTCTTACTTTACGATGATAAAGCCGAGATGTAGTGACATTATGTGTTCTATAGATACAGAGCTAGACTGTGGTGGATCTGGGATTTGAAGACTGATTTCTTTAATTTCAACCCAGTCGTACTCTCTATTACACTACACTTTCTTTCCATTTATATGTTGTAGAGAGATGTATTCATATTTCACGTACCCACTAATGCTTTTTGTAAGGAAAATTTAGAGGGGAATTAGTCATTAGTATGTAAACTAATTAACATCTCTGTGGGTTATAAAAGATTCTAGTAGGAATAAGCATTGAAGAATTTTCCGAGCTTAATTAAGTACTCTATCTTTAGTTTTCTATTTTTAAATATTTATTATTCTCTTGATTTTGTAGAGAAAGGCATTGAAAAGCTGGAAGATTATGGGCATAAAACTCTAACCTGTTGTCACGTATTTCTAATATGCTTAGAATACTACATCTGGCTAGAGAGGTTAAAGTTTAACTCTCAAGCTGTTATGGTGGATAGATAAAATCATTTCCTTGAAGCTATATGGCTATTAAGTGGCAGATACAATACTAGAATTTAGGATATTTGGGTCCTAAGCAGTGCTGTTTGCAGTGTACATCAACTCTTAAGTTTTATTCTTTTCTTCTCTTTCCTTATTCCTGAAGTTCCTCTTTTCTCCAATGCTATATCACATGTCCAAGATACTTGAAAAACCTGGGAAAAGAGAGGAAACAAATATATTTTTTTTCTAGAAGGTGTATGTGTCTCAGATTGCCTAGGAAATAAGAGATAAGGTTAGAAAAATTGACTATATTCTGTACTAAAGTAGGAAAACTTACTTTGTTAGTTTCAATAGCTAGCCCCTCCAGCTGCCCCTGTACTCTGAAATCTTCTAAATTTGTCTTATTAAAATTACTGGGTCTGCCAAAATTTGGTTCATATCCCCAGATTATCCAAACAGATATAGACTAATCATTTCTATAATTATTAAACAAATATTTATTGTGCGTATTGTATGTATTAGGAAGTATGTATGAAAATGCATGGTTCTAGCTTAAGAAAGGGAGCATCTTAATTTGTCTAGAGAAACTGGGTAGACTTAACTAGGAAGTAACACTGAATTTAGACTTAAAATATTAATAGAAGATTGCTTATTGAATGAAAGGGGAGGAGGTTTTAAGCAGAGAAAATCTCAAACTGAGATTTGGCAAATACTGAAGGTAGGGGCTGGGGGCAGCAGAAGTACTATGGGTAGTGTACATAGTTTGTGAGGCAGGAAGATGCATTCCATTTTGAAATGGATGCATTCATAATACTTAAGTATTTATAACATATCTGGCCCTGTGTGTTACGTTAGAGGTATTGTGGTAAAGAAGATAAAACTAATCCTTGCCCAGAGATGCCAGTTTTACAGACTGCACAATAATTCAAATAAGGAAAAGTTCATTATTACATTTTGTGGTGATCCTTCAGATTAAAAAAAAAAAAAAGTACAGAGTGTTAGTGGAGCACATAGGAAGGGTATTGACTTACATTTGGTAGTCTGGGGAAGGCTTCCCAGAAGAAATGATCACTAAAATGACATCTGAGAGATGAGTAGGACTAGTCAGACAAAAAGGATGGCATTCAAATGGAGTGGCTCAGGTAGGGAGGCAGCATGTACAAAGGCTCAAAGGTATGAGAGAGGGTGAACTTAAGAATATACTGTAATGTATTGAGTGGCCATGGTGAGATAAGGGATGGAGCTGGAGAGGTAAACAGAGGTCAAACCATGATGGATCTTGTAGGTTATATTATTGAGTTTGCAACATATCCTAAAAATAATGGTGTGGTATTTAAAAGTTTTAAATAGAAGCATACATTTCCCCATTTGTTTTGTATTTTAGAACTGTTACTGTAGCTACAATATGAAATGGGTTAAAATAGGAGCAAGACTGGAGTCAGGGAGACCGGAAAAGGAATCTTTGTGTCTTGAACCAGGGAAGAGGCACTAGAAGTGGAGAGAAGTAAATTAGATAATATAATGTAATTTAAATTTACATGGTGATTTTACCTATTGGGGGAGAGACTAGAGTTAAGAATGATCCCTAGGTTTCTAACCAGTGCCACTGAATAAACATGGTAAGGAGTAGTGAGAGAAACTGCAACAGGGAAATCCAGAGAAGCAGAGTAGAGAAGAATATAGTTAATTCAATTTTGAGCATATTACTTTGAGGCCTTTGAGTAGATAAATGGAGATGTGGCCACTGGAATTGTGTGTCTGAATCTCATGAGAGGAATGTAGGCCGAATATGATTTGGAAATTATCAATATATAGATGGAGTAGAGGAGATTGCCTGATAGTGTGTCAAATTTGAAAAGTTTATTATAAACTTAAAATATATACAAATGTTAATATTTCTTAGTAATTTATTAAAATCTGTTATATTACTGAAGATGTACACTTAAGACTTCAAAATGGTACTGTTTTTGTTTTTAGAAGTCAGTTGTACGTTGAGTCCCTAATCATCAAAGACATGTAAATATGCCACGCAATGTTCTCATTTGTCATCTGTGTGATTACTAATTAGCAATGCAGACGTTTGTTTATATTGTGCATTTCTACTCAAAGCATTTGAATGGTAGTAGTTACTTTCACTGTCAGCAGATAAATGTTTTATAATTGATATTATTCCTAGGTAATGTGGCTTTTTCTTTTATTACAGCTTTTGATTGGCTTTGAATCTGGAACAGTAGTTTTATGGGACCTCAAATCAAAGAAGGCTGACTACAGATACACATATGATGAGGTAATATTCGTGCTAGCAAAAGCTATTGTCATTTCTCTAATATAAAGCAGTTTCTCTAAAAATTTAATTGGTAATTTTAGTTTAGGCAAGCTTTGTAATTGCAATAACACAGTTTATTTTTTACAATAGAGAATATATTCACACAATTCAAAAGATACAAAAATCTTCTTCCTACCTGCCATTGGGTGATCTAGTTTCCTTATAGGTACCATGTTACTAGTTTTTCTCATGTTCTTCCAGAGGGATTCTGTGCATTTACAAGCAAATTCATAAATATATTCTGTTTTTTCTTTTGTACGAATGATAGTATACTACAGACATTTATAATCTGTTTGCTTTAAGATCCAGTAAGGATTAATTGTGATTGATAGATAAGTCATTTCTGTCCTTTTGCTCCTTACTTCCCTTCTTTACCTTACCTCTCCTTTTTTGGCATTTATTTGTTGAAGATAGAATCTTCTAGATGCTGGCGTTTTCTGGCTGCATCCCCATTGTCTTTAACATTTGGTTTTTCTTTCCCTCAGATTTCCTATAAATTGGATAATTTACTGAGGCTTGATCAAATGCAGGTTTATTTTTCATTTTTAGCAAGACTGCTTCATAGATGATACAGATACTCATTTAGCTGGTGGAACTTTAATGTCTGTTTCTGATATTGGAAGCCAGTGTTGGTTAAGGCCGAGATCTGTTACTATACAGTAGTTGCAAAATAGGAGACATTCTAACTCTTGTCTTTCCTTCTCTACTTACTATGTAGGTCACGTCAGTAAAGAGAAACTTCCTCTTACCTGCTATTTGTTTATACAATAGGCAGGAAAAATATGTGATTCTTTCCCCTTATTTTAGTATTCATTTTAAGGGGGTTGTTCTCTAATAGCTTCCATGGTGACCAGTTTATTCTTACTTTTATTTTCACTGTGTGCTCAACAACTTAAACGTATTCGATGTACTTCATTCCGCTGAAGTTACTGTTGTTGCTTTTCAATTATCCTCTTTGGTCAGTGCACCTCCTCCCTACTAATCTTGTGTGTTTCTGAACCAAATTTAGAATAAGGTATTTTTCTATGAAACTATGACGACTTTCAGTGCAGTGTCTGGTGGCCATAATTTTAAGTACCAGGAGTGTTGGTGGTTTCCAATTCAGTGACTAGGGCTATATCTAGGAAATGTGTAAGTGATTAAGGTAAAATGCATCGTAATCTTAATCATATTGATGTGTTCAGTTACTGAAACATCAGAGCACATTGAGTAATTATAGCAACATTTGAATACTTTGCACATGTTCGTATATTATCTTTCTAGGCATTACTGAAAGGGAATTCCCTTTATTTTTATGACTGTATACTTTTGCTGCTCACTAGTCAGGATCTTCAAATTAAAACAAACAAGCATGTTTTGAATAAAGAGTTCCTGTCATTTCTCTGTGGTTGTGATCTGTAGTTGTGATCTATAGATGAAAGCAGAATTTTAAAAATTGTCTTGTTTGGTTTTGCTTATTATAATTTTAAATAGCGACCTTGGCTTGAGCTATTATGGAGTCACAGGGACTAGTTTACTTTCTTGCTTTTAAACAAAGTATCTTTGAACTGAAAAAAAAAAAAAGATATATCAAGTTCTGTGGGATGCAGCTAAATGATCTGTTACAGCATTAAATGCTTTGTGTTAGGAAAACAGGAAAGGGTCTAAGCAAGTGGCCTCAGCTTTCACAAGAAACAAGAAAAAAAAAAGCAGATTAAATCTATAGTAAGCTGAAAAACTGAAATAATAAAGAGCTGAAATCAGTGAAATAGATAACAGAAAAACAGAAAACTGATAAAATTAAAAGCTGGATTTTTGTGAAGATCAATAAAATTGATAAACATATAGTCCGAGTGGTGTAAAAAAAACCCAAAAAGACACAGATTACCTGTTGTAGGGGTGAAAAAGTGGATATCATTCCAGTTTCTATAGAAATACAGAGGGGTTGATAAGGAAAATGTACGTAATGCCAGTAAATCCAGCAATTTAGATGAAATGGAGAATTTCCTTGAAACGTCCCAAATTTCTTGGAAGTACCAAAGCTTCCTCTGAAAGAAATAATTAAGTAGCTCTGTAATTATTAAAGAATCAAAGTTGTAATGGAAATGTTTCCCACAATGAAAATAGGCTCAGAAAGCTTACTGATGAATTTTACTAAATAATACTGGTTGTACTTAGACTCTTCTTAAAAATAGAAGAGAAGGGCACACTTTGCAACTCACTTTATGAGGCAAGCATTGCCCTTTCAACAAAACTACAAACTAAATTGTAAGGAGACTACAGACCAATATCCTTCATGAACACAGATGCCTAAGTCATAAAAGTTATGCTTAACGCATATTAATATACAAAATCAAAATCATGTGTTTTAAATAACAGTGGCATTAAGTTAGGTGTAAATTCTAACTTCTAAGCTAACTTGTTTTAATGTAAACTGAGTGAAAATTTCTGGCTTTGTTTCCATGAATTGATGCTATTCCATCAGCAAATTTGATTCTCAGGGTGTTTGCCAGGTGTACAATTTTAGACATTCAAGAAATTATTATAGGTATAATTCTTCCTCACTAGTGAGAGTAAAAAATGTAAGATTTTGACAAAGTACTACCTTTTCCCTCCTCCAGTATTTATGTTCTATTCAATGATACATTATTGTAGTCAAATTTTATCTTTATTACACAAGCACAAATGTATTAAATGATGTGATACCAATTTAGAACATTCTAATATAATTAAAGTTCTACTCGGTACGGTTTTAATTGTTCATTTGGTCTCGGGGGTGATTAAGATGGGTGGGAGTAATGGGAACAGAAATATATCTTTGTGCCGTTGCACTTTTGTTGCTTCGTAACCATAGTTATACTTTCTCTAACTGAAAAACTCTACGCTCCCCTGGTTGTGTCTCAGTGACAAATTTTGAGTATACTTGGATAGTATTCTTAATATTTTTCAGGTATTTTCTACAGATGATACTTCATCTATATAAAATTTTATCATTTTAATGGACATTTTACTTTTTTTTTACGCTAAAATGTATTAAAATATCAAATATTGGCCAGGTGCAATGGCACATGTCTGTAATGGCACATGTCTCTCAAATCCCAGCGCTTTGAGAGGCAGAGACAGAAGGATCGCTTGAGGCCAGGAGATTGAGATTGGCATGGACATAGCAAGACCTTGTCTCTACAAAAAGTTTTTAAAAAAATTAGTTAGGCCTGGTGGCAGGCACCTATAGTCCTAGCTACCTAAGAGGCTGAAGTGGGAGGATGGGTTAAGCTCCAGAGTTCAAGGCTGCAGTGAGCTAAGATCGTGACACTGCATTCCAGCCCTGGTGACAGAGCAGGGCTTTGTTTCTAAAAGTAAAGTATCAAATCAATATTCCTTTTGAAGTAATCAGTGTGGCAGGAAAGAAATGCAGTATTGCTGATATTTTAAGGCAATAAATGAATACTTATGAACTTCTTTATTTTATGATTATTCTTTGTCATATGTCTAGGGTCATCTATCAGTGGCTTTTGTATTTTGGTTTCATGTTGGTTTTTCCTGGTAGATTGAGAAGCATGAGGAATACTGGTAATAAAATATGACAAAAAAAAAATAGTTTGTGCTTTGCTAGCTCTGTGGGTACATTTAAGTCTCAAGACCATAAGAAGCCTTTTACAAAAAAATGTTGAAATAATTTGTTTGCAACTCACAGCACTGGAATCATAACAGCTTTGAATGAATTATTGTTTTGTACTACATATATTAATGTAAGCGTTTATTCTCTTAAGGGTTTTTTTTCCTCCCATTTTTAGACTGGTGCTTTTAAGGCAGCTTATTTTTACAAACATACACGTGCACGCGCACGCACACATGCACGCGCACGTGCACACGCACACACACACACACACACACTTTCCCAAGGTAAAACCATACTGAAAATAATGAATAATTTGATCGCATTTTCAAAATTAATTGAAGAAAGTTCCTCTTGGATTATGTATGTGTTCATTCATTCATTCATTCTTTAGAGGCAGTCTCACTCTGTTGGCCAGGCTGGAGTGCACTGGGTTGGGGGAGGTTATTTTTAGTGGAAAGAGCAGTGCTTTCAGTTTATAACTGTTTAAAACCTTTAGAGAGAGAGGGAAAAAAGCTATAAATCATTTATTTATTGTCCAATTTGTAACAGTTTTATCAACTATCTTACAAAATGTATGATTCAATAATTATCTTATTATATAATATTATGGTTGTCTCCCTTCTGTGGTGGCACTAATATTGAAAAGTTTACAAGTTTAAAATACTAGGACAAAAACTGTGCAATTTAATGTATTATTTATATAGGTAAGAAATTATTTGTGCTATAAGCATGTACTTTATTTGATTATATGAGAATGATAGAACTACAGAGTATTTTCAGTATTTTCATGTATTTGCAAATGTTATAATTTAAAATGAAAGTCTATGTTATACATTTCCCTTTGTCTTTTTTGGCATTTTTCTAAGGGTTACGACAATAATAGTTACATTGAGAATTAATGCAGCTTTTGAATAGAATGTTAATATCTTCTATGAGAAAAGAAATTATTTTTGGTATGATTCTGTTAAAAAAAATTAGTGTATATGTAATGTAAGAGCAGCTGGATTAGGATTTATTAATATATACATTTACCGTGAAATGATTCTAATAATACTGATTAGTTTGCAAAACCAGTAAGTAAAGAATTTATTCAGTTTCCATACTATTTTGAGTTAATGAATGTGAAATTTGATAGGTAAGCTGTTAGCCTGTTTTGTCTTCCTAGAAAATTATTCTACAAGATGACCTCTTTTTTAATAAGAATAGCAGAAGCATCATAGGTGCTACTTTTGCCAAACTTAATAATTAAATATTACTCCGTTTGAAAAAATGTGTCACAGTGCTTTTGTTTTTCCTTGAATTTTATCAAAAATGAAAATACCAATGTCAGACTCTTAATTACTTCTTCATTAGCCTTGCTATAATTGTGATTTTTTCATATACTGCATATTTTAAAGAGCTTTTAGAATTGCATGTACTGTTGCTTTGTGGCTTACACGAACAACTGTATCATTTGTGTTCATTCTGTCTTCACTTTTTTTCTCTGTACTGAATTCATCTTGTTCCTCCATGACTTTTGTATGTCTTTTATTTATTGTGTTCTATTTTCCATTCATCTGTTCTTTATTTCTCTTTTTAAGATAGTCCTCTTAGTCATGTGTATATGTAATTTTCAGGGTTTTTTTTTAAACAAGTGAATATTCTTAATCACCTGGAAATTTTGTATCTTCTCCTTTGAAAAACAGATAAGGCAATTTACACACAAAATGTATTAATCCCCAGTTTATGTTTCCTACATGATATCTCATATCTTTTCCCATGAATTATTCAGATTTTCTCCTAATCTACCTTGCTTCTGATTTTGAGCATGTGTCAGATTTGCTGGTGAGATTTGATGCTCCCACTTTGTTTATGTAAATTTGTGTGTTATTTTCTCAAGACTAAAGAAAAAGTATAAATTGCATGTTTTCTACATGCATAATTTATATGTGAAATATGAATTATATATTATAAATTATATATGTATAATTTATATATGGTAGACACTGTATACATATTTTTAAATACTTGTAATAATACATATGTTCTACATACATATTTAGTATTAGAGTATTAGAAAATACATCTTGTATCAAGTTGGATTTGCATATGGAAAATTGTATAAAGAAATAGTGTGTGTGGATATTTCCGCTGTCCTGGCTCTGTGGTGTGACTCGAGACCTCAGCTGGTCTGGCTGAGCCGGCCGTATCATCTCCACACCATCTCCATGTCACGGTTTTTCACTGCTGGTTCAGACAGCGAGTCCGAGTCATCCCTGTCTGGGGTGGAATTTATATTTAGGTATTGTTTATTCTAAAAAGTAAGAAAACATTTTGTTTTACTGAACTTGTCGGTAGATATCACTATCATGCCTTCTTTATGCTGGTTTAAGAAGCAAAGTAAGTACAAAGAATTAAAACAGTGTTAATATGAAGAAATAAAATCTCATTTGTATTTCAAGAGGGCCAAATTATTATGGAAATATAAAGTTCATATATTAACCTTAGGAAAATTAAAATTAATAGATTATGAGATCATTTGCAAATAGTTTGCTATTTAAATAGATTTTTTAAATGGTATTTTTCTTTCTTCTATAGGCGATCCACTCTGTTGCTTGGCATCATGAAGGAAAACAATTTATTTGCAGTCATTCAGATGGCACCTTGACTATATGGAATGTAAGGTCCCCTACTAAACCTGTACAGACAATCACTCCACACGGTAAGAATGCATCAGTTTTAAATACCACGTAATTGTAATGCACAGTAAACTTGTTTGAGTTTGCATTGGATTTGTTTGGTTTTGAGGATAAGGATGGATTTCCTTTCATTTTTAGGGAATTAAAAATATTTATACTTACAGAAATAGTATCTAACAACCAGATAATAAAATTTCAAATTAGGTATATTTGCAGTTGAAATTACAAATCTGAAATTCGAGAAAATGTTACATTATTTTCCCCGTATCATTTCTCAGTTGTCCAAAAAATAGTTTGGTAAATGAGAATGATGCAGGATTTATGTTAAGCTTTTCCATCTCAAAGCTATCAGTTGCAGATTGTTAATATATAAATAACAGTATACTTTAAATACTTAGAACTCTGTAGAAGATAATTTTATATATTAAAATATTGTGCCAGGAGTTCTCAGAATCATCCCAGGTTTAATGATTTACTAGGAAGACTCACAGGACTCAGCATATAGTCATATTCATTGCTGTGATTTATTACAGCAAAAAGGCATAAAGCAGAATCTGCAAAGGGAAAAGACACATGAAGTCTGGAGGAAACCAGGCTCAAGCTTCTTAGAGTTATTTCCTTATGGAATCACACGGGATATGCTTAACTCCACTAACAAGGTGTTGTTACCACATGTGTGAAATGCTATCTACCAGAGAAGTTCACCTAAGCCTTGGAGTCCAGGGTTTTTATTGGGGTCAGTCATGTAGGCATCCTCTGCTTTAGCAAGTACCAAAATTATGAACTCCCAGAAAGAAGGCAGGGGTTCAGCATAAACTATATTCTTTGTACAAACCAATTAGGTGGAGTGAATCACCCTTCTCAGGGTATAATGAGAGTTTTCTTGAAAGCCAAGTTCCTAGACGTTAGCCAAGGGCCAACCTTGTATGCAGATCTTTGTAGGAATAGCAGTCACAGGCCTGCTGTGTTAACTATTTTCTGCATAAGTAGTACTTACAAAGCTTATAAGAAGTTGTTATTAGAATATTTATTAAAAACAGATGATGAGGGCCACCTTTTTGTTTTAGAATTTATATTTCTTTATTAGTCTGCGTTCTCCACCCTCACCCCAGGAGAATCCTTCCTGGCGAGTTTAGCTAACTCACATTAAAGGAACTGTTCTATAAATTGATAGTATATTCAAGAGTGTCCCTGTAGCTATTGCTAATGTTTCATTGCTTGCTTAAAATATGAATACCTACTCTTAAAAAAAGTTGATATATTTTGACTTATTACAATATAGAAATGAAAGAAACAGTAAAATTAAAAACAGGTTTTATCTATCTGTGGCCTATGGGATTTTAGACTTGCTTGTTTTCTGGGAAAAATAACAGTTCTTGAAACTACATATTGTGAAATACTTTTACCACTGCTTTCTGACAACAGTCATCTTCTGGGAAAGCACTTACTTTAATTCCCTGCACATCTGTTAATGAGTACATCTAGAGGATATTTCTTATGATAGTAGGTTCCAGTTTTTCTTAATGTGTTTTATTCCTTCCTTCCATTAGTGTCTGGGTTCCTCATCTTGGTGACACTCTTAAAAATTTTCATGAATCTCAGAATCTCCCAACCCCACTGGAACCTACAAATTCAGAAAAACAAAACGTACCAAAAAGGCGTGATTAGTTCAAAAATCTTTCAAACCCAGAAGAAAATGAAACTCATGACAAAGATAATAGAAATATATAATGCTAGTTTTTCAGTTTGAAGTTTATCTGTTTTTATTTTGTTTTATAAGAATTGTACAAAGGATCTTTTTTTCCTTTTGATTTATTTAAGAATAAGTTGTCAATACGGTGCTGGTTCACTCCCAGATATTCCATAGTCTTTTTTTTTTTTTTTTTTTACTAATAAGGACATTTTTCTATATAACCAAGTTTTGCCTTTATTCAAAAGAGTTTTATGTAGATTAGATTTGGTTGTCATGTTTCTTCTTGGCACTGGAACAGTTCCTGAACCTTTTGACTTTTGTATCTGATAAATTACTAAGACTATAGGTCAGTTATTTTATTGAACGTGCCTCAGTCTGGTTTTGTCTCATGTTTCTCCATGATGAGATTTGGGTTGCGTGTTTTCGGCAGGAGTATCCCAAAAGGATTGGGGTGTTCTTTTGGCATTCTCTCAAGTGAAATATGTTTTTGATTTGTCCCATATTGTTAATATCTCGTATCTTGATTCTTGATTAAAATTCTGTCCTCTGCTAGTTGTGTCATTATTAAAATGTTTTTATTTTTACCTTTTAAATTAATAAATACATTTAATTTGTATTTATGGTTGTTAAATATTTTGATTTGAAAGAGATTCTCTGAGACTCTCTGAACATATTTTACTTCATCAAACTTTCCCCCTCTAGTTTCAGCATCTGTTGATGTTTCTTATTACTATGATGGTTGCCAAATAATGATTGTCTATATGGTCTTAATCTTTTTTTATATTAAAAACTTAGGTTATTGAGAGCAGACTTTAGGAAGTGGCATAAATAGTTTCTACAGTGTTCATATTGTCTTAGTGAAAAAGGGTCACTAGCTAAAACTATTTCTAAGCCAGTAAGACAATATATGACTTAATGTTTTCTCAAAATTAGAATCCAAACAAAATATAAATAGAGTGGATTTTTTTCTGTGGCTGGTGTTTAAAAATTAGGGTGGTATTTGTGTACAGTGTAGCAGTCTAATAGTAAATAGTCAGAATTTTGTTTTATATAAAGTTAGGCATATTTCTTTTATTTTATATAAATTATATTTAGAAAATCTGAATTCCACTCAAGGATAATAAGGTTTCCAGATTTCTTTTTGGCCTGAAAACTGGCAAAGCTAAGTATTTTTTTTTTTTTTTGAGATGAGCTCTCACCCAGGCTGGAGTGCAGTGGCGTGATCTTGGCTCACTGCAGCCTCTGCCTCCCGGGTTCAAGTGATTCTCCTGCCCCAGCCTACCAAGTAGCTGGGATTACAGGTGCCCACGACCATACTCAGCTAATTTTTTGTATATTTAGTAGAGATGGGGTTTCACCATGTTAGCCAGACTGGTGTTGAACTTCTGACCTCAGGTGATCCACCTGCCTCGGCCTCCCAAAGTGCTGGGATTACAGGCGTGAACCACCGCCCCCAGCCAGCTGAGTACATTTTTATACATTAAAGTACAGAACTACGTTTTGTATACCTAACAAGGTATTGTTTATTCCATAGAGATCATATTTGTGGTATATCATTTTCATTATTAACTGTTTCGGTAATTTTGTTCTATTTTCTCATTACTATTGTCGGTTGTGGTTTCTTGCTCTTAATTTCTAACCAAACAGTTATGGTAATTTAGTTTAAATATAGTAGCCTTTTACAATTGAGTACTTTTTCATTTTTTCTTATTTAAGTTCATCTCATGGTTGTTCAAGTATCTTAGTCTTAAAAAATGTTTACAGTATTACCTCGATTGCTGGGAACAGATTATAGTTTAAGACTCCTACCAGTAGTTTACTATGGTTTTTAGTGTTAGTGTGTTTAGTGTTAAAAATAGGCTAAGATATCCTTGAAGAATCTGTTCAGAAGATGTAATGTTACATTTATATAACATGGGATTTCGAAGCCAGGAGAGTTGTAGTTAAGCATAAATTCCATAGTTTCTGGCTCTGTGACCTTTAGGAAGTCATTTAACATTTCTGAGCCTTAATATTCTCACCTATAAATAAAAGTAACAATGAAACTTAACCTAGTCTTAACCTAGTCTCATGCAGCTGTTGTGAGGATTATATTTACTCATTCTACAAATATTTATTGATTCTACTATGTGATAGGCACTTTTCTTAGCTGTGGATCAGACAATCAAAATGTAACTGTAATTACCTGGAAATTATAATATGCTATTCATATATGATTTTAGTAAATATAGGTATGGAAATTGTTATTCTACCAAATAAATAACAATTTGATAGAATAGATTAGTGAACCCCCAAAATATATTCCACACACAAAAAATATATTTGGTAGAGTAGATTAGTGAACCCCCAAAATATATTCCACAAAGACCAGTTTTCCTTATATTGATGAGCTGTTTCGTGGAAAAAGTATGTTATAGTGAAAGAAGTTTTAAAGATACTAAATTAAAGATGAGCATTTTTCTTCACTTTAAGACTCAACAGGTTATTTTTGACTACCAAAAACAAAAATGTCATAGGCCCTCTCATTTTTATGAATCTGAAATATTTCCCTGGCAATCAGACAACCTGGAATCTATTCAAGTTTGCTATGTGTGAAATGCCTTGTGGAGATAATTTCTTTTCTCTGAGACAAGTTTTATTATTTGTAAAATGGCAAGGTTGAACAGGATTTTTAAGCTATGAAGTTTAGTGAATATATGAAAATTAAGGAGGATTTGGCTCCATATAATGACTCTGCAGTTATTTCCTTTCAGTAGGCCATAAATTCTGTATTTCTCTATGGTATATCTACGAGTAAGCTCTTTCTCTTTTTGCTTGTTTCTCTACCATGGCAGATAGGGTTTCATTATTTAGGAGGGAATAATAACTTTGGTAGTATTGGCATGGCTCACATTCTTACCCTGAAGCACTCATCTTGGTTTTCTAATTTGCTGGGTCGGGGCCCCACAGGACCTCCCCTGTGGCATGGGGATGTGGGGGTGATGTGTTGCAGAGTAAGATTTTCTGTGCTTGCCAGCTTTACCAGAATCAGATGCTTTCCTAAGAAAATGGAGATGCTAGACCAGGGGTTACCAATCTTTTGCCTTCCTTGGGTCACATTGGAAGAAGAATTGTCTAGGGCCATGCATAAAATACACTAACAATAATGATAGCTGATGAGCTTAAAAAAAAAAAAAAGGAAAAGAAAAATAATCTCATAGTATTTTAAGAAAATTTACTAATTTGTGTTGGGCCGCATTCAAAGCTGTTCTGGGCTACAAGTGGCCTGCAGGCCATGGGCTGGACAAACTTGTGCTAGACAGTCAAAACCCATAGACTTTTTTTTTTTTTTTTTTAAACAGGAGGATTTTATTAAGGTGGCCACTTGCTCAGTGGATTAGTGTCACAAGGCTGAGCGCCTAACAAAGATAGGGCTTGACTTTGTATACATGAAGTCCACAGTGGCGCAAAAACAAGTTCGCAGGTATAGAGCAAAAACAATTTGTTAAGCAATGACAGGCATGTAACTTAGGCTTACGTATGTCTTTTGCTGTGTAGCACAGATGCTTGCTATCTGTAGAGCTCAAGGATTCTAACACAGGCCTCATATGTTGCCTTTTGCTACAGTGTCTAGATGGCCGGAGTCCAGCCTACTTAGGCCTTTTTCATGACCTTTGCTGTGTTACAGAAACTGACAGTTTCTGTAACTCGGAAGGACTCAGGGAAGTTAACTTATAGAAAGGAAGAAAAAATTAATTTCTTCTCCCCTTTCCCATATTATTCCCTTCTTTGATTCTTTTGTGTAAATGAAATTTAATAGAAACCATCACCATTATTTAATTTTTCATTCGGCAGGTGTTAATATTTGGTTAAAGCCATTAGTTGAGTGGTAGTTTGCCTAGTTATTACAGCTTCTATGGTTGATTGAATATTTCTAACAAGGAGAGGTAAGAGACACAAGAGTGTAAGACAGGTTTATAGTATGACTAGAACTACTACTACTAAGGTTTTAAGTCCTGTAAGAGATGAAAACTAGCCCTTTAAAGGGGAGTCTGGAGACCATCCTTTCTAGGTGTGGACTGGGACATGAGCCAATTTCTGGATTTTTGCAGTTACAGTTTCAATGACCTTTCCATTGTCATTGATCTTTAGGCGACAGTTGGTTAGGTTGAACTTTTCACATGCTTCTTCCTCTTGGGCTAGATGGTAATTTAAGGAAATGATATTTTAAATTTGAAGCTTATTCATCAGTGTAATCAATCCACTTATCAGGAAGTAAACAAAGATTGGGAACTTTCATTCTGTTTAGGTTCACTGAAGGAAAAATAAAATTCAAGTTCACCTAAGTATATCAGTTTAATATGTTAAGGGCAAGACGTGCAAAGAATTCTATTAATCTTCTTTTAAGGTTCACCTGAAGCATAAAACATACAATAAATAATAAAACCATACCTCACTTCCTTATATAATTGATCACAAAGCTTTCCCCAGTTTATGTATTTGAAAAGACTTACTAGACTCCACAGAGCATACTCAAATAAGACCTTCATTTAAAGGCAATGCATAATGATACAGCAGGAGAAAGAGAACGCAGGCAGGCACTCTGAAACATCCATCCCAAATGCGAGCTCCCAGTGAGCACTTACTTACACAAGAGGATTGTGCTGAGTCAGCCTCCAGTCACCAAGATTTGACTTCTGAAGATTTCCAGAGAAACTCTCAGGGAGGGCTTTGTAATGATCAAGCCAGTCTTGCTAATAATCAGCTAGGCCAATTAACAACCATCATTAAAACTATACACTGGTGGTTACCAGGGAAGTTTTGGGCCTTAAACAACACATGATAAATCCCATTGTCTTTTTCTTGGCCCAAAGTAAAAAACAAAAAAACCCCAGATATTCAGGGGTCCGAGTCCAGCTGTAAATCAACTCTGTACACTCATTAAGGAGGGAACAACCCCCCATTTCAGACTAGCATTATTAATACTAGCAATGTGATTCTTCAGTTTGTCTTTTTTATTTTTTAGAACATCACTGTCCAGTAGAAAGGTAATGTGAGCTCCATGTGTAATTCTAAATTTACTGGTAACCATATTAAATACAGTAATAAGAAAGGTAAAACTGATTTTAATAACATTTTATATAACCCCAAATATGCAAAATATTAGTTCATCATGGAATCAAATTATAATCATGTGTAAAATTGAGATATTTTATTCTTTTTTCGTACTAAATCTTTGAAATCTAGTGTGTACTTACACGTCTTAACTTGGACTAGTCACATTTTAAGTTCCCCTTAGTCCATGCATTTTAAGTGCACGGTAGACTCAATGCTACTCTACTGGATAGCTACGCTAGACTGAGGACATAACTGCAATGTAACAAGTGTAGCACTTACAAAAGACATTCTGCATTCTAACTGGCAAAATTAAAATTTTAGAAAGCAACTGTTTTGTCAGTGATATTCATTCGTTTTTAATAAATCTTGATTTCATTGAATAAACTTTTATTGAGCACCTCCTATGTACCAGAAATTAAATACTGAAAATATACGGCCCTGAAGAGCTCATCAAGTCAATGAAAATGATTTATAAACTGATAAATATAACACATTGTGATAAGTGCTGATAAAGACATGTATACCATGTTGTAGAAACAAGTAAGTGGTGACTGGATTTGGGTAAAAGGTGTTGGAATATTTATCAAATTCAGGGTATATGATCTTGGTCTTAAAGGTTAATCGTGGTGGATAAGAGAGCAAAGAGCAGGGCAAAGTTATCTTAGAAGGCACAAAGACATAATCAAAAGGGGGGGATGTTCTTGGAAAACTGCTAATAGTTTAATATGACCAGAGTTTAAAACGCCTTTGGGCAAGTAACAGGAGATGAAAACAGAACCATGTACAGAGGCAAGATTATATATCAAAATATAATAAAAAGTTTGAATTTCATAATGGACACCTAGTATAATTGAGTTTATAGTGCGAAGCATTAAGTTTACCTCTTAAAAATATCACTTTAATGATAGTATATCAGGTGGGCTGGAGCCAGAAGAGGGTGGCTAATTAGGAAGCTATTGCATTAATAAACAAATAATGCACATATCATTAGAGGAAATGGGAAGAAATGGACATGTATGAATGAAATTCTGGAATTAGAATCAATAGGACTAAACCAATTATTTGTGGCTTGGTGGTTTAAGGGGTTGGGAAATTGGTCATGGTAAGAAACAAGAAGAAATCAGATGTGGGACGGAAGTTTATGTGCGTTACTAAGCTAGGTTTTATAATTAATCAGATCTGTTAACTGACTGGTCAAGGTAGTTCATGGATAGTTAAAAGAACAAGCACTTATATTTGTTCCTCTGGTGGCATAGCATTTAAGAAATAAAATGACACCTAGTGGTGAAATCCTATAAATGTCTTTCCATTTGTATGTGCCTTATAAAATCATGGATAGTGCCTTATTATTCTATTTGATTTAGAAAATGGTTAGCCTAGAATTATAGATGAATAAATAAACCCATCTAGACCATAAGCAGTAATCAGAGACATTATTTAAAACATCTTAGTTGCAAAGATATTAGAATATGCAGATCAAGGTTTTGTTGTTTTTTACCAGCAAAATTAATACAGGATGATCACTCTAAACACTGCAACATTTTTCATCTACAGAGATAATGCAGCTACTCTATTACCATCCTCTCAGAGGAGCAGAAATAAAAGTTAACTTATAAAGGAATAAAAATCAGACTGGCTTAGACTTATAAGTCTGAATGTTAGAAAACAGTAGAGCAGTATCAGGCGACTATTGAGCAAGAAGAAAGTTAAGAATTTTGTATCTAACCAGGTTTTTTGCAAGATACAGAAGCTCAGACTTGGAATGGTTTAGCAAATACCAGCTAGTGCCTTTTAAAATTTGTTCCAGCCTCTGAAAGATTGGTGTTGAATATTGAAATAAGTTAAAGGAGTTATTTCTGAAAAATTGTATCACTTCATAAAACAAAATCATGTTTGAAGCTAAATGTAAAATTTGAGTCTATAATCCTAAATTCTGTCAGCCTGACCCTCCCGCTAGAACTCTGCATAGCAGAAAGATAAAAGCCAGCTGACCTTCTTCAGAGCAAACATTTACATTTTTTACTGAAAGGTCATATACATCTCTATATAGATTGGACTAGAGGTTGAAGTTCTTAATTTATTCTGTGTATGACACAAGGGACTACTTTTCAGATTTAAGCCTCCTTTTTTTCCATACATTTTCCTTTCAGTTCTCTTTTCCACTTCAGCAATCCTTTCCTTTCCCCTGACAGTTCTTTCCAGTTTTTTGGTCATTTCTGTCACTTCTTGGTTCTGGTAAATTGGGCTGTCAGAGATTAAGATTCCATGCACTATCATCTCTTCACAAGGAGGGTAAAGGGATGATTATCTAGGATCTTAAATTAAGATAAGATTAAGTGTTTGTTCCATTACCAATGTACAGATATATATTTATAAAAATTTAATATAGGTGATATTTTATACTAGTGAGGACTGATGATTCAATAGAAAGAGTTGGCAAGTAAATATTTCTGTCAAAACTCATCTGATTGATGATGTCAAAACATCTTTAAGTATGTGCACTTTGTTGTCTAGCAGTTATAGCTCAGTAGAGCTATTAAACTTGCACTTAGATGATTGATAGTTTATTAATAATTAAGAGGAAAATGTCTTTCCTGTACCAAAATACATATCAGAAAAATGATTAATATAATAAATGAATCTAAAAATTATAAGAAAAAACAGATTTATGTAATTTTGGTATGGTTAAGAACTTTCCAAGCGTAAAACCAAAGAGGGGAGTGACCAAAAAGACTGATAGTTTTTTTCATACACATATGTATTCTATTATACTTAAATGGGATCCTGTCATATCAGTTTCTTCTCCCTCAGCCTTTTCCCGTGTTAGCAACCCAATCTCCTTTCTTATCCCACCAGGTAAGCTATGTCAAAAATCTTAGATGTTCTTCCATATTTCTAAAATCATATCTATTAACACATATCCACCCAAATGAATGTGAGATTATTTTTCTGATCATTGTTTTACAAAAATTAGGATTATATTAATCTTTTTGCATTTTTATTTTTTTTTTAATTTTTGAGTGCATAATAGGTACATGAGATACATTATGGGGTACATGAGATACTTTGATCCAAGCAAGCATACGATGTGAAATAAACACATCATGGAGAATGGGGTTTTAATACCCTCAAACATTTATCCTTTGACTTACAATAGGGTGACTGTAGTTCAATAATAATTGTACATTTTAAAATAACTTTTAAAGAGTGGAACTGGATTGTTTGTAACTCTTTTTTGTGTCTTAATCACTGTACTTTAGGAAAACTCCTCCAAATGTTGTGGTGTAGCTCTAATTCATTTATCTTAATGGCTTTGTAAGAGCCATTTATTTTTATTTATTTATTTTTTTTGGTATCACAGCTTATTCAGCTATTCCAAATTAATGGGCATTTCCTTTGTTTTCATTTCTTTTTTTTTTTTTTTTTTTTTTTTTGAGACGGAGTTTCGTTCTTGTTACCCAGGCTGGAGTGCAATGGCGCGATCTCGGCTCACCGCAACCTCCGCCTCCCGGGTTCAGGCAATTCTCCTGCCTCAGCCTCCTGAGTAGCTGGGATTACAGGCACGCGCCACCATGCCCAGCTAATTTTTTGCACCTTTAGTAGAGACGGGGTTTCACCATGTTGACCAGGATGGTCTCGATCTCTTGACCTCGTGATCCACCCGCCTCGGCCTCCCAAAGTGCTGGGATTACAGGCTTGAGCCACCGCGCCCGGCGCTGTTTTCATTTCTTAAACATTGCAAATTGTGCTGCAGTTACCATCTTTGTACATATGCCATAGGAATTGCTCCTTGTGTTTCTTTGAAATAAATGCTTCATAGTACAGTTTCTATTCTTAAATATTGAAGTTTTATTACTTCTAATAAATGTTCTCAAACCATTTTTCAAAAAAGATATATCCTTCAGATTTCTACCAGCCATGTATGAATATCGCGTTTCTAACACCCTCGCCAGTAATAGGTGTTATAACTCACTTTACTTTTTTTTTTTTTTTAACTTTCTGTTCGCTCAGGATCTCAAAGTTGGCCAGGAATGAGTGACTAGTGCCTTCTTCTTTCCTCACTCTTTCCGGAGCATGCACAGCCTTTTAGACCCCCATGAATGTGTCTGGTTCTCTGAGCTTTTCTTTTAAATTTCTGCCTGAGTTCTATTTGCCTCAACTGAAACTACAGCCTTAGGTAGCAGTAATACTTCCAGCAGATGGCTGTTATTATTCTGGAATGCCCTGAGGGTAGGGATTTTTGTCCCTTATATTTGAGGTCTGTGTCAAATGAAATAGCCACAGCACTTTGGGAATAGACTTTTCTAAGGAGCAGCAAGTTTGCACAAAATGTTGATCGTGCTGTAGCAAAAGTGGTTTTAACAGAGATCCAAGAAAACTTCAGTCTTCTCTGTTGCCTCATACTACTGCGTTTTCATGCTAGCCTACCGCTGAGCTGGGTAGCCAGGGGATAGAAGTAGATCTTCCTTAAAAACATCACAGCTCTCTGTCCCCCGACTTCTCATGTTACTGAAGTTCAGTAGTTCCTAATGGGTAGATTATTTTTGATCTTGTTAGTGGCTTGGTCATTCTCCAGAGTTCTAAGATGGTTAACTTTAGTTGTTTTACTAGTATTTTCATTTTTGTTGGAGAGCAAATTCACCAGGGTCCTCCTGTTACTGGTGGCATATATCTGAGTTACCAGCAGTGTATCTGTATGGATCTACAATAACCTTAATTCTTGCCTCCTCAGAAGAAAGAATTTGACTGAGGGGCATAAAGCAGAAAAAGGGACCAAGGCAAGTTTCAGAGCAGGAGTGGAAGTTTATTAAAAAGGCTTTACAACAGGGAAGAAACACTTGGAAGAGATCCAGCTGGGCAACTTGGAGAACACGTGCAGTGTTTAACTCTGATTCTAGGACTTCAGAAGCTTGTCCCTTTCCCATGATTATTCCTTGGTGGGGGGCTGCCCATATGTGCAGTGTCCTCCTTATTCTTGAGAGGTGAACATGTGCAGTGTGTTTAGGAATTTGTACACATGTCCATCTGAGGCTTTCCTCCCTTTTCCAGGGGAGTGCCTCCCGAAGGTCATACTCCACCATTTTGTCCTACTGCACAGCCTTGGGAAGTTGTATCTCCCTGGCACTTGCATTCAGTCAACACTTAAGTGCAACAGGTTGGACCGTGAGGAAATGGGTTCTCTCTGGTGCTGGCTGCCAATTTATCACTTTTAGTGAGGCAGTGTGATAATTGTCGAACCATCACCTGACATTTCTAGAGCCCTCTCCTGCCCCACTCATACCTGTCTCCTACCTATAATATTTATCATCTTGGAAGTCGATCTTTTTGGTAGTTTCCTTAGCTGTTCATAGATATTTAGGCTACCATGTGAACTTTAAGGTCACTTTGTCCAAATTTAAGAAAAGTTGTTGAGATTCTAATTACATTAAATTTATAAATTAATTTTGGAAGGCTTGATATTTTAGGATTTTATATATTTTTTAAATTGGGACATGTTAAGGCTGATAGACTTGATTATTTAGATGTGTAGTTCTGTACAATTTTTTTAATTTGTAAGAATTCACTATGGAAGATATTTGCAATATACATGATTGACAAAATGTCAATAAGGTTAGAATATAAAATTTATTTTCTAATACAAGGAAAATTACATAGAAGCATTGATAAAGGACAGCAAGCTATTTTTTAAAAGAAGTATACATGACCATTAGGGATCAAAACAGATCAGATTAAAATAAGTTACCCTTTTTATTTAATGATCAGTGAAAGAAAAAAAAATATTACTAGGGAAAGGATATGGCAAAATACTGTCTTATGCTGCTGATGGAACTATAAATTGGCACAACCTCTCTGGAATAAAGCTTCACCCAGATATACTATATACCAAACAATGTTTGTCACCAGGGATACCACAACAGAAAACAAATACGCTATAATGTTCTCTTTCCTGGCTGGGTGCGGTGGCTCACGCCTGTAATCCCAGCACTTCAGGAGACTCAAGGTGAGCAGCTCCCTTGAGCCTAGGAGTTTGATACCACTCTGATTAACATGGTAAAGCCCCATCTCTAAAAAATCTTTAAAAATATGTATCCAGGCATGGTGGTATACACCTGTGGTCCAGTTAATTACTTGTGGTCCAGTTAAATTTAGGCTGAGATTGGAGGCTCACTTAAGCCCGGGAAGTTGAGGCTGCACTGAGCCATTTTCATGCCACTGTACTCCAACCTGGGCTACAGGAGTGAGACCTTGTCTCAAAAAACAAAAAAAGGAAAAAAAATTGCTTTCCTAGAATTTACACACCTGCCAGTTAGGCAAATAATAAACAAAGAAGTTAAATATAAAGATTGCTAGAATGTGACAAGTAGTATGGAGAAAAAATAAAGCTGTTAAAGAGGATAAGAGATGTGGGTTAGGGATGAGTATCAGGGATCCCTCAGACCATTCGCAAGTTAGGTGATTTGCCAGAAGAAATATAATGTAGACAGTGATTAACCTCTAAAATATGGGTTATAAATGCTTTGTTTTCTTTATTTTTTTTAGTGTTCTGTAGTTCCTGTAGTAAACATGTAGAAATAGATAACTGAAATCAGCATTTTAAAAAATAATTAAATTTCTTTGACAAAAAGAGTCTCTGCCACATTTTATAGAAGTTGGTATATTTTAGCAGTCCTTTTGGTATTACAGTGGATAGATTTACTTAAGGAGAATGAATATAGCGTTTAACATTGCAGCTTGTCATATTGGGGTGAAAACATGATTTAGATTTATTTTTCTCAAATCTTGCTGTTTTAAAATGAATTTATTTAGCAAATTGAAATTCTGTTTTGTTTATCTGCAATTAAGAACAATGGAAAAACTATCAGTTTCTCTTGCTAGAATTTTATCACGTAGATGTACTTACTAAGTTATTCATTATATTTGCTTTTTAGCACAGAATTTCAAATGGTAACTCTGCCTGATTATTTAAAAAAATATCTTACTGTGTATTAAATGCTACTTTTAAAATCACTTTAAAATGTTTCATGGTAGATTTCATTATATTTCACTTTAATTTTGTAAACTATCAATGTAAGAATGTAGAGTAACTTAGAATTTTAGAATTTAATGCAGGAAAATATATTTTAGGAAAACAGTTAAAGGATGGGAAGAAGCCAGAACCATGCAAACCTATCCTCAAGGTGGAATTCAAAACGACTAGATCTGGGTAAGATTTTACTTCATTGCCAATATTTATTGTATATAATTCCTCAAATAGCATGGAAGCCTATTTTATCATTAATTTTGAAGGCCTACTTTACATGGTCTACCCCATTCTTAAATTTTATGCGTTCTTTATTTAACAAAAGAAGTAAAATTGGTAAATTTAGGATAAAATACTTTTTTGTGTCCTTGTCTTTGGTAGTTTTGCTACATATCTTGAAAAGTTTGAATTATTTTTCCTGTTAAACCTCATACCTTCTCTAGATCAGTTTTCAGTAACAATAGTGTTTGTTCACTAGTGATCATTGTAGAATAAAATGAAGAAAAAAATTTTTTAAAGTTTAACTTAATATTTTATGAAAGTTATATGTATTCATCAGAATTAAATCTCTTTAAGAGTATCTGGCAATTATGAAAATAAATACAGTTTAATATTAAAGAGAATTTGTTGGCTGTATTTGAAAGCATTGATTGCTACTATATGAATTAGGTATGAAAATTAGATGGCTTAAACATTTGTATATTTTACATGTATTTTTGTATGTGTCAAATGTTACATTAAAAATATAATAAAGAAACTAAAATGTCTGTGAAACTTCTACATCTCTTTAACTTCCAAAAGAAACCCTCTTATTTATGTTCTAGTTACCCAGGAGAAGTATGTGGTTTTATTTACTATGACTTTTATTTACTATAGCTATGTAGACAGTGAATTTATGTACTATAATGCAGAGGTTCTCAAATTGTGGTCTCTTGGCCAACAGCATTAGCTGAGAACCTTTTTGAAATGCAAATTCTCAGACTCCACCCTAGACCTACAGAATCAGAAACTCTGGATTCGGGACCTACCAATCTGTGTTTTAACGAGACCTACAGGAAATTCTGCTGTACTCTAACATTTAGAAACGCTGGTGTATTTTTTGTATACCAGTTTATAACCGCGGGTATTACAACTGGCTCATTTGCTTTTTAATCTCATCTCCCATTTCAATTCGACTCATTTGAGTTAAGGTACCAGGCTAAAAATATATGTAAGAATGTTGTTTTCTTTTCCTTCATTATTTTTAGCCTTTGTTGAGATCCAACAGATGCGCTACATTCCAACAATAGATTAAATGAACTCTTAAGAGGTATAGCATCTGTTTAATTGGCTATGGCATCCTTCATTGTGTCACCTGTAGCACAGTTATCTGACTTCTTTGTGCTTCAGTGTCTTTACTTATGACATAGATGGATAAAATGTCAGACATTAGTTGTGATTAATTGAGATGATAATATATGTAAAACGTTTCAAGCAATGCCTGGTACATAATAAACTCTATAAATAATTGAGAAACCATGTTTTTAAAGGAAATCCCCTGCTACTGATTGATTTTTATCTGTTACATTTGTCCTATGGCAAAGGAATTAAAATAGGAAAATCATGGTAGCAAATAAAAACAGGAAGGAAACCAGAAAAAAAAAAATCTATGATTATAATACAAAATGAAATGAATTGGCTAAATATTCAAATTAATAGTGACTAATTATGTTCTATTCTTATCTAGTCATTTTAACAAATATTGATTGGCAACAAAGCCAACAGTTCAGGGAAGATTTTTTTTCCTCTGTGTTCTACCTGTTCCAGTTTTTACTCCTAAATGTTAATATTTATGAGTTCAGATTTCTTCAAGATGGCAGTAATACTTTTCCTTTCATACACTTAGAAATGAAAATTTATAATTACAGTCATCCACTGCCTAACAGTGTCATGATCAGTGGTGGACTATATATACTATAACAGTCTCAATAAATTATACCTATTTTACTGTATGTTTTCTATTTATATACACAAACATTATATTACAGTTGCCTGCAATACTTAGTACAGTAGTATGCTACACAGGTTTGTAACTTAGGAGTAATAGGCTATACAATATAGCTTAGATACGTAGTATATCATCTAGATTTGTGTAAGTCACACACCGATGTTCATACAATGACAAAATTGTCCATGATACATTCCTTAGAATGTATCCTTTGTCATTAAATGACATAGGTATACTGTTAAGTAGATCAATAGGATCACTGTTTTCTTAGTGTTCTCTAGTTTCTCAATTTCTTTGTCACCTAAGATGGGAAATTCAGTAAATTAAACTTATTCTTTTTTTTTTCTCTCAGTCCGTGGTCTCTTTCCTTGCAATAGCTTTCCACATTCTAATGTTCAGCCAAAATCGAGAACTATGCTACCCACTCCCACCTAGAGCAGAATCAGCCTCTATTCATTAAGCTGGGCAGTGCTTATCTTTTTCCTGTCCCTATCACGTATCATAAGCAGATGCCAACGGAATGTGTTGTACAGTTCCTGTTGGCAAGTTACCAAACTTTATAAACAGCCATCCTTTTATTCTCAGTGTCTTCTACATTTTCTTCTCCTTGCCTAGAAATAGTTTGAGGTGGATTCCCTCTCATCCTTTGTGGCTCAGCAAAAATATGCAACCTTATATATATTCTAGCCTCATTGGCCAGATTGAGTCCTTCAGTAATATACTTTCAAAGCATGCAGTACTTTTTCTTTCTGCAACCTATACATGTCATTAGTAATGAAATTATTTATTGAATGTATGTCACCGCCATTAAACATTCACCTCAGTGAAAGCCTGAGAGATACCTGTCTCACTTGTAATTGTTCAGCTCCTAGCATTGTGGTGCTGAATGTGAAGAAGATAGACATGTGTACTGAAAAGATAGCGATAAAGGATTAACTGTTAAAAATGCTTATTTTAACTCTGAGGCAAAGGCAAATTCTGACAAAAAATAGAATTGAGGTGTTACATAGCTTTTATTTTCTGATAAAACAAATAAAACTTAGATCCTAAGAAACCAGATTTTCTCTTGCATAGGATAATAAAGCATTTTGATAGCAGTTTTATTAAGGACATGGAGCCAGTTCTTCCTTAATAAGTCAGAAGTTAAATGTTGAGTCAATTCCATTGAAGTTATTTATTTGTGAAACTAATTGTGAATCAGATGCGAAGTTCCGTGGTGAATGGCAGTCAGCACAGTACTGTGAGAACTCTGGAGTCAGACTACCTGGATCTGAATCCCACCTCAGGTGTTCACTCATTGTGTAATCTTTGGCAAACCAAATAAGCCTTCTCTGCCTGTTGCTTTATCTGTAAAATGCAAATAATAGTATTGTCTACTTCATTGAGTTGTTAAAAAAAACTAGATAAATAAAGCACTTGTAACATGCTTGTTGTTTCAGTGGTCTCACATGCACCACTGGTATGTGTCTCACATGTACTGGTTGTCTCGGATGTTTGATTACCTGTGACAAATGCCTACAATGCTTGTTTACTTACTGAGCTTCCACAAAGCAAGTGTACAAGTGGCAAGGTTAACTGAATTTAATAACTGAAGAATCTAATACTCCTTCCTAAATTGAGAATCATATTTGAGAAAGGAATGCTGTGATTTAGTGCAGGGATTTTAAAAAATATATTTTAGTCCTTTTTGATGTCAGAAAAAAATCACATATGATGTTTCATTAGTGGGTTGTGAAAATAATTTTGCCAGTTGTGACTATCAGTTTCTAACTTATAAATTAGAATAGGAAATAGAAAACACTGCATGTTTTAAGGGTTAAGTATTGATTCATGAAACTTTTATTGATTAGTATATATTTGTCTGTGTACTGGATCATGAAGTAAAATGCACTTCTTCCTGTGGGTCATGATTAAAATACTTGAAAGTCCCTGATTTAGTAGAAATAATTGACGATTTGGATTATTAGACTGGTGTCCAAATCCAAGCTCTGCCACTTACTGTGTTATCTTTGGTAAGTTGCTTAACCTCACTGACCTTTTCTCCTTACCTTAGTAAACAGAGACAATAATTCCTACATTATTAAGTTTTTCATGAAGGACTAAATATATGTCTGGCACATTATAGGTGTTCGATAAACTCTAGTTCCTTTTCACCCTACCTCTACACTTTTCTTTTCACTTGTAGACTGTATAAGAAGGTGTCAGTGGGGCCAAATTTTCAACAAGAAACAACTTTGGATAGGTTCAAATAGGTTCTCAGATGAACTCTAGGGTTTTGAGCTACAGAGCATCATAAAAGTTAGTTTTCCTCAGAAATGATCACCATTCAAATAATTGTCAGCTTTGGGAAAAACATCTCTTTATTATGCAAGCTAAAAGCAAATATTGGGTCCTTGAGCAAGATGGCTGACTAGAGGTGCCTGTTGCTAATCACCATCCCTCTCCCACACTCACACACATAAAGACCAAAAAGAACAAACAACTAAAATTTGACTAGAGCCTCTGAAAGAAAGTGATGGAGTACAGAAAGGGAGTGGCCAGTTCCCTGTGGAGTATGGCAACCCAGGATGACAGCATAAACGGGGAGCAAAACTCCCTAACTCTGCTGCCCTGTCTCCCCTATGGAGATCAACTTTAAGCCAGGAAGCACTTTTCCTTGTTGGAAAAATGTAAGCCATAGGCCCCCAACAGTTCCCATTACCACTGCAGGCACATGCAGTCCTTCTCTGGTAGAATTCTACAGTCCTCATAGGCCCTGATCCCAGTTTGTAGAGCTTCAAGAAGTTTTCATGAAGCTGCATTGCTCCAGAGAATGAGCAATGTGCATACCCTTACCATCCCATGACCCAGGCTGCTATGGTATGGTGCCGTTTTGAAACTACAGCCAGTGCTTGAGTGCTCTCTGCTCAGGGGACCGGTAGCCACTTCATTTCTCCACTCTCGAGGCTCTACTATTATTCCACCATGCTCACATGGGCAACTACAATGCCATGATCCCAGTTGCTCAGAGCCTGTGGCCAGAAACAGTTGTGGCTCTGGTGCCCATGTCTATGTAGAATGCTGCCTCCGAAAAAAACAGATGATCTTGTACAATGGGGGAGGCAACCTGGGGCTGGCTGCAGCACTGCATGTCCTTACTCCTTGCTGGAAAAACAGTCCAGTAGACCCTCACCTGGCAGATCAGCACCTGAGCCAGTTGAACTGCCATGAACCTGTGCCTTCAGTAGGAATAAAAAGCTCAGCAAACTTGCCTTCATTAAGTTCACCCCCAAGTCAAACTGAAAATCAGCCCATCAAGCCCAAACCTGGTTTATGTGTACCAGTGTTGCCACAGATGTCTACAGCCTGAGCCACTGAGGCACTCACAGACATTGTTGACAGGGATTGCAGCTGGAGAAATTGCATGGAGACTACACAATGCCTCCACCCAGAACCAAAGCCAACACACCTTGCCCAACTAACATTACAACCAGCACAATAGAAACAATCACCAGTGACTATTATGAACAATTACATATCAACAAATTGAGTAATCTAAAAAAAAAAAAAGTATATAAATTTCTGGGCACATACAGCCTACCAAGATAGACTTAGGAACAAAATGGAAAATTTGAACAGACCAATAACAAGTGAGGAAATTGAATCAGTAATGAAAGTAGTCTCCCAGTAATGAAAAGCCCAGATCTGGACAGATTCAGTGCTAAGTTTTACCAGACATACAAAGAAGAATATCAGTCCACCTCAAACTGTTTCAAAAAATCGATTGAAGAGGAGAGAATTCTCTCTAACTCATTCTGTGAGGTCAGTATCACAGTGATACTGAAACTCAGTAACAGACAACAACAACAAAAAACTACCAACAGTGCCTCTGGTGAACATAGATGCAAACATTTCTAACAAAGTACTAGCAAACTGAATTAAACAGTACATTAAAAAGATTACACACTACAATCGAGTGGGATCCGTCCTAGGGAATTACTTGTGCACTTACACCAGTTCTAGCCAACATAGTACTGGAAGTCCTAACCAGAGCAATTAGGCAAGACAAAGACATCCAGAATGTAAAGGAGAGAGTCAAATTATCCCTCTTTGCAAACAGAATAACATCATATATATAGAAAATCTTGAAGACTCTACTGAAAAACTTAAAACTTTTAAGTGAATTTAGTGAAGTTGCAGGATAGAAAAATCAGTGTTCAATAATCAGTAACATTTCTGTATGCTAATAGTGAACTATCTGAAAAAGAAGTCAAGACAATAATTTCATTTACAATAGCTACTGCAAAAAGACAGGATTAAATTTAACAGAGGAGGTAAACGATACCTACACTGAAAACTATAAAACATTGAGGAAAGAAATTGAAAAGTGCACAAATGGAAGTGTATCCCTTTTTCATGGACTGGAAGAATATATATTGTTAAAATGTCCATACTACCCAAAGTACGCTATAGATTCCATGTAATTCCTACATAAAACCAATGACATTGTTCACAAAAATAGAAAAAAGGATTCTAAAATTCATATGAAACCATTAAAGATTTTAAATAGTGAAAGTAATGTTTATCCAAACAAGTAAATGCAAAACACAGAGCAGAAGACATTACGCTACCAACTTCAAAACATAGTCCAAAACCATAGTAATCAAAACAGCATGGTATTGGCATAGAAAGAGACACATAGACCAATGGAGTGGAATAGAAAGCCCAGAAATTAATCTCTGTATCTGTAGCCAGCTGATTTCCAACAAAGATATGAATAACAAAAATTAGGGGAAGGACATTTTTTTCAATAAATGGTGCTGGGAAAATAGGATATCCACATGTGTAAGACTAAAACCACACCCCTATCTTTCACCATACACAAAAATCTGCTAAAAAATGTATTACAAATTTAAATGTAAGACCTGAAACTATGAAACTATTGGAAGAGTACATGGGAAATACTTCATGACGTGGGCATGGATTTTTTTGGATAAGACCTCAAAAGTGCAGATGACAAAAGCCAAAATAGACAAATGGAATTACATCAAATTAAAAAGATTCTTCAGCACAAAGGAAACAATCAACAAAGTGAAAATACAGTCTACAGAATGGGAGAAAATATTTGTAAATGATACATCTAGCTAAAGATTAATTATAGAATTTTAATTACAGAATATATAAGGAACACAGATCAATAGCCAAAAAAAAAAAAAAAAAAATCTGATTAAAAAATGCACAGAAAACCTTTAATAGACATTCCTCAAAAGAAATACAAATAACCAACCAGGCATATGAAAAAATGTTCGACATAACTAATCATCAGGGAAATACAAATAATACCACGATAAGATATCACCTCACTCCAGTTAGAATGGCAGCTGTCAAAGAAGACAAACAATAAGTGTTAGTATGTGCAAAAACGGGAACCCACACATATAGTTGGTGGAATGTAAATTAGTACAGCCATTATGGAAAATTATATGGAGGTTCTTCAAAAAGTTAAAAATAGAACTACCCTGTGATCCAGCAATCTCATTATTTGATAGATATCTGAGGGAAATGAAATCAGTATGTTGAAGCAATATCTGTACTCCCATAATCCTTTTGTGATCATGCCACTTGATCTTCCATCCGTTAAGAAAAAGTCCACAGACATTTGTATGTAATTTCATCTAATGAGTGAAGATCTCTTTGAGTCTATGGACTTTTACAGTTTGAAGTGCCTCATCAGTTAACCTTACCCTTTTTCATGTTACTTTTAGTATGTCAGTCAAAAAGTTTTAACCTTAAATAGTTGATTTTTATTTTATTACTGTCTTCAGAAATAGTCATTCCACAACTCACCCCAGATTTATCTATAGTATCTTTATTCTCTCAAAACTAGAATGTTTTCTCCCAGTCTTAATTCCCAGATCTCACACCTATCATAAACTACCATTTCCTTTATTATTTTTAAGATAACATTTTGACTTGTATTTGCTTAGCACAATTCTGTCATCTCCCTATACTGTATAATAAATTAGTGAATAATTCTACCTGCAATAAGTTGTCAAATACAGGGAACAATCAAGTCAGCTCGCATAGTAAGATTACCACACTACTTTGTATTCTTGTGACTTCAGACCTGCTGCTGCTTTATTTTCAATCACTTGTCTCAAGAAAGGTGACTATTATAGCTTTGTGTTACAATCTCATATTGCCAGAAAACTATGTCTACTAGATTGATAACTCTGTCTTCTGTCTTTTGACATTAGAACACTTCTTTTAGTAGCTGCGTAAGTATATGCCCAAGATTGCGCTCATCCATGACTTCTATCAATTTCAAGTGCTAAAATCCTTGCCCTTCTATTTTTAGGCTATTCCCTATATTTGTTTTTTAAGTCATCACTGTTGGATTTAAGCTGATATTACATATATAATGAAACTTACTGTTATACAAATCCATTTTTATATCATTGACAGGGTTTTCTTAACTTTGAAAGTTGACATGTAATAAGCCCTTGAAATACGTGTGACCAGTAGTAATTACTAAAATGGATGTGATATTGCTTGAATATAAGAAAAAGGAAAAAGGAGCACCTACAATATGGTTTCCTGCCAGCTCAGAACCCTTAAGAGTCAAAACTCCCAACACTGGTATTTTATCTTGAAAGACACCAAAATAAGAAGTAGAAAAGAGGCCTAGGAGATTCTGAACACACACACATGTACAAAAAGAAAGCCAGCATAATACAAGATCATTTGGTTTGATAGTTTGGGGCTACGGAAAGATTGATGAGAATGATAATGGAAGGCAAGGAGATACACTGTAGGAAGGATTAATTTGTGAGAGTGCTGTTTTAGCATCATTTCAAACATGAGCCAGGATGTAGGGGCATTAAAAGAAAGAAAAACAAGACCAGGCGAGGTGGCTTGTGCCTGTATTCCCATCACTTTGGGAGGCCAAGATGGGTGGATCACGAGGTCAGGAGTTTGAGAGCAGCCTGGCCGGTAGGTTGAAACCCCGTCTCTAGTAAAAATATAGAAATTCGCCAGGCATGGTGGCATGCACCTGTAATCCCAGTTATTCAGGAGGCAGAGGCAGGAGAATTGCTCAAACTCAGAAGGCAGAAGTTGCAGTGAGCCGAGATAACACCATAGCACCATTGCACTTTTTTTTTTTTTTGAGACTTGCAGCAACAGAGCAAGTCTCAAAAAGAAAGAAAGGAAGGAATGAGGGAGGAAGGAAGGGAGGAAAAGGAAGGAAAGAAGGAAGGAAGGAGAAGGAAAGAAGGAAGGAAAAGATTGGTGGATTCACAAGGGAAAATGCATACTGGTGTATAACATGTATCTGGTGAGATACAGGTATCAATTATGTGTCATTAGGAGGAGTAAGGTATAGGTTTTCATTTTTATTTAAGGTAGGGAAGATCAGCATATGATTAATGTCAGAGAAGGAAAATGTGGCTTGAATCAGAGACTGAAAAGAAATAGGGAATAATTTTGTATAATATCAAAGTGAATCCAAAGTACAGATAGGAAAAGAAGATAGATTTCATAAATATTAAAGGGTTTGTCATATGATTATAAGTTCTTTCACAAAATTTTTTTTTCACCACAGAAGCGAAGGTCTTCAGATAAGGTTTTGGATCTTGAAGTGGAACACCGAAGTAGAGGAAGTAGATGACAAGTTTAAAAAGTGCAATAGGGCCAGGCACGGTGGCTCACACTAGTAATTCCAGCACTTTGGGAGACTGAGATGGGTCAATCACGAGGTCAGGAAATCTAAACCATCCTGGCCAACAGGGTAAAACCTCGTCTCTACTAAAAATACAAAAAATTAGCTGGGTGTGTTGGTGCGCCCTGTAATCCCAGCTACTCAGGAGGCTGAGGCAGGATAATTGCTCAAACCAGGGAGGTGGAGGTTACAGTGAGCCAAGATCATGCCACTGCACTTCAGCCTGGCAATAGAGTGAGACTCTGTTTCAAAACAAAACAAAAAAAAGCAAGTGCAGTAGAGGTGAGTGTGCTGGCTAAGGGTGGAGTGAAGCAGGAGCAAGAATTTTTTTATTTGTTCATTTCTCTGAGACTTTTTTTCTGATACATATACATTTTTACTTTGTATATTCTTAGAATATGTCTGTTTGGTATTTTTTCTTCTATTTTGTCTAAAGCATTACTAGTTTTTAATCAGCTTATGATTTAATAGTTTAAGAGCTATGTAGTTTACGCAAGCATTTATTCTTTTGTTGAACCTTTTTCTTTATTGATTTTATAATCAGTTTTTTTACATAGTAAATAAAAATATAGGAGTGAGTATACTTTCCTTTTTGATGTCATAGATAGTAGTAAAAATATTTTGTTGGATTATTTTATTACAATGAATTTCCCATGGTGACATTTTGAAGGAAAGAGGTTTTCTATGGCTCTTGACAAATTGTAATATTGCTTTTTGAAAGTATCTGTGTATACCTTGAAGAAGTGAGTATCAAATACACCAGTTTCATAGTTTGATCAGTATAGGATAATTTTTGTTTTATTTTGTCAGTTTAATACTGATAAGGTTTTGCTGTGTCCTTACTGAAATCTCATCTTGAGTTGTAATTCCCATATTCCCCATGTGTAGACGTGTAGAGGGAGGTATCTAGTGGGAAGTAATTGAATCATGGGGGCAGCTTCCCACATGCTATTCTCATGATAGTAAGTTCTCATGAGATCTGATGATTTTATGAGGCTTCCCCCTTCGCTAGGCTCTCTGCCATGCAAAGGACATGTTTTCTTCTCCCTCCACCATGATGGTAAGTTTCTTGAGGCTTCTCCAGTCACGCTGAACTGTGAGTCAATTAAACTTCTTTTCTTTATAAGTTACTCAGCTTCAGATATGTCTTTATTAGCAGCATGAGAACTAATACAGTAAATTGGTACCAGGAGTGGGGGGCTGCTGTAAAGCTATCCAAAAATGTGGAAGTGACTACGGAACTGGGTAACACACAGAGTCTAGAACAGTTTGAAGGGCTCAGAGGAAGACAGAAAGATGTGGTAAAGTTTGCAACTTCCTGGAGACTTGAAGGATTCAGAAGACAGAAGGATGTAGGAAAGTTCAGACTTCCCAGAGATTTGTTGAATGGCTTTGACCAAAATGCTGAGAGTGATATGGACAATGACATCCAGGCTCAGGTGGTCTCAGATGGAGCTGAGGGACTTGTTGGGTACTGGAACAAAGGTGAATCTTACTATGCTTTAGCAAAGAGACTGGTGGCTTTTTGCCCCTGTCTGAGAGATCTGTGGAACTTTAAACTTGAGAGAGACGATTTGGTGTATCTGGTGGAAAAAATTTCTAAGCGGGAAAATGTTCAAGAGGAAGCAGAGCATAAAAGTTTGAAAATTTTGCAGCCTGATGATGCACTAGAAAAAAAAATCCATTTTCTAGGAAGAAATTTAAGCCTGCTACATAAATTTGCGTAAGTGATAAGGTGCTGAATGTTGATCACCAAGACCATGGGATAAATGCTTCCAGGGCTAGTCCCTTCTATCACAACCTGGAGGCCTAGGAGGAAAAAAATATTTAAGGGTCGGACCCAGGGCCTTACTGCTTTGTGCAGTCTTAGGACTTGATGCCCTGTGTCCCAGCCATGGCTAAAAGGGGTCAACATAGAGCTCAGGCCATTGCTTCAGAGGGAACACACCCCAGGCCTTGGTGGCTTACATGTGGTGTTGGGTCTGCAAGTACACAAAAGTCAAGAATTGAGGTTTGGGAACCTCCACCTAGATTTCAGAGGGTATATGGAATTGCCTGTATTTCCAGGCAGAAGTTCACTGCAGGGGTAGAGGCCTCATGGAGAACCTCTGCTAGGGTAGTGTGGAAGGTAAATGTGGAGTCAGAGCCCCGACACAGAGTCCCCACTGGGCCACCACCTAGTAGAGTTGTTAGAAGAGGGCCACCATCCTGCAGACCCCGGAATGGTAGATCCACTGACAGCTTGCACCATACACCTGGAAAAGCTGCAGACTCTCAACACCGACCCATAGCAGCCAAGAAGGGTCTGTACCCTGCAGAGCCACAGGGATGGAGCTGCTCAAGACCATGGGAACCCACCTCTTGCATCAGCGTGACCTGGATGTGAGACTTGAAGTCAAAGGAGATCGTTTTGGAAATTTAAGGTTTAATGATTGCCCATTTGAATTTCGGACTTGTATGGGGCCTGTAGCCCCTTAATTTTGGCCAATTTCTCCCATTTGGGATGGGGTGTATTTACCCAATGCCTGTACCCCCATTGTATCTAGCTCGAGTTACGTGGTTTCATATTGAATCCAGAATGTGAGGGGGTATGAGGTTTGCATTGAGATCCTCAGTAACATCCTCACATTCCTCCCACAAAGCCACAATGACAGAATAGGCCGAGTAATAGTATTAAAAGCCTCAACTTGTGTGCTAGGCTTAGTGTTGCTCAAATTATGGCTGTAAAGAGTTCCTGTGTGCTAAATGATCTGAGACAAGATAAGTACAGAAATCAAGAGTGAACCTAGAAACTGGAATGCCACCTGCCATTGCTGCAACATGTGCATGCACATTCATAGTTTGTGTTGTTTGTTTTACAAAAGCATAGCTTTTCAACAAATTAAAAAAATATTAAATAGTTCTTGACCACAGTTTGTAAAGCGGTGTTCAAGACAATATGTATTTAGGCAAGTGCTTCAAAGTCATCTTCTGATATTTTCAATTTTATTACTTTTTTCTTCTCAGCCCTTATTTTAAAGAGATAGATTTTTGAAAATGTTGTTTTGGATTATTTCATTTCAATTTGATAGTTTAAATAACTTAGTAGGAAAAATGTATTAATATTTTTGAGTGTCCTTCACAAGTTTATTACTTTAACAGTTTATGCACATGAACCTATTTTAATTGACATGTAATCTGTAAAATAAACTTTTAATTTTTATTTTCTGTGCAAAATAATACCAAATAGGAAAGTATGAAATTCTATTAGACTATTCAAATTAGTTTATATTTATAATTTGAGTTAAGACTTTTAGGAATTTGATATGGGTTCTTATTAAATCAGTAATTATTTATTCATTCAGTAAATATGTATTTCTTTGGACTTTCTGCCAAGCACCAGGAATAGAGTGGTAAAGTTTAGGTATTAGTTAGCAGGCAGCTCTCAAGAGCTAAGGTATAATGCTGCTTACCAAATATATAGTTATTAAATGTTCCCTCTATAATGGAATTGTACAGTTTCATTTGAAAAAAAATTGTTGAGCATTTGGTAAAATCAGTAATGAGGACAATTAGTAATGTAGACAATGTGATATGAGATTGACTATTTAGAGGTTAAATCCTAATTTTTAAAGTACATGGAGATAGTGAATAATATAGGTACTAATTATGCAGAACAGTTATCAAAATAGCACAACAATTAAACTTCACCCTGCTGTAGGCATGTTCCCCAAATCTGGGCATGTGTAGGAAGCATCTGAAATGCTGGACCCCATGCTACAGCATTTCCAAACCATTAAGTCTGGTGAGGCAGTGATCAGCTCAGCTGTAGGGTTAGTGATATTTTAAATATTTCTCTGACAAACACGTTGGGGTACCTAGCTAAGGTGTAGGGGATGCAGAGGTCAAACATGCAGAGGGAAAGCAGATAAACAATGACAGTGAAGTGTGGTAATGCTGAGTAGAGGTATCAGCAGGTACCTAGGAACATGGAGGGGGCTTCCAACTCTGTCAGGGTGGGCAGGCTGGGAAAGGTTTCTCTGAGGAGATGATAATGATTGGAATGAGTTTTGAAGGAGGAACAGGAACTGACTAAACAGAAAATGAGGGAAAGTACTTCTCTCAGTCAGTGAACAACTCATCTGAATGCTGTTGTACAAAAGTAATTGTGGAAATGAAAAGGAGGAGACAGATTCTAGACATCCTAAAGGAGTAAACAGGATGTGTCAGCAGGATTTGGAGTCCTTTCTCCCATTACCATGTTCTGCCTTACTCACTGTGCTGCCGCCCCACTGGCCTTTTAGTTCCTCAGATACACCCCGCTCCTTTCTGACCTCAGGTCTCTGCAGTGGCTATTCCTGCTGACTAGAGTGGGCCTCATTCTTCCACAAACCCAGTTCTTTGCATGGCTGGCTCCTTTTCGTTCAGGTCCCAGCCCATCTGCCATCCCTTCTGGGGCCTGTCCTCACCATGTGATCTCATGTTACTCCTGTGGCCCTGCCCTCACAGTCAGCCTACCACTTAGCCTTGTGTTGATCTTCATAGTATTAATACCTATCATAGTGTGTTGTCTGCCTAGACTAGACATAGGAGCACTGTTTTATTCCCTGGAACACAGGTGCTCAAAAATATTTCAGCAAAGGAATAGGTAGTATTATGGAGCTGAGTTTAGCAAATTAGTTATACAAGTGGCTTTTTGGATAGAAGTGGCACTTTGAAATGAAGAAGACATCATACGGAAACACAGCTTCAGCTGAATCTATTGTTAAGGCAGGCCTGGGAAGGTGATCATCGGCAGAAAGCATGTGTACTCCGTCAAGTGTCTAGTTTGTTAAAAAATCTAATCAAACGGTAAGGCTTCCAGACTGACAACTTTCTAACCTGGCTGTCTTCCAAAATGAGAAGAGTCTGGGTTAAAACTCAATATAATTAAAAGGGATACTACTAAAATTCTACTTAAAGTAATAGAATAAAAACTATTATCTCTAGACCTTCTTATAACATCAAACAGCTTACCTTTTTATTTTTTAAAAGGAAAAATACTCTTCACGTCTGTAATTCATGTTACCTGGAAAAAATTTAGATACCTAGAACTTTTAATAAAATTTCAGATGCCTCCAAACCTAAAAATTCATAATTTTTGCTGTGTAGTGCTAAAATATTGAACTTTATTTTTTTTTATTTATTTTATTTTATTTATTTATTTTTTTGAGATGGAGTTTCGCTCTTGTTACCCAGGCTGGAGTGCAATGGTGTGATCTTGGCTCACCGCAACCTCCGCCTCCTGGGTTCAGGCAATTCTCCTGCCTCAGCCTCCTGAGTAGCTGGGATTACAGACACGCACCACCATGCCCAGCTGATTTTTTTGTATTTTTAGTAGAGACAGGGTTTCACCATGTTGACCAGGATGGTCTCGATCTCTTGACCTCGCGATCTACCCGCCTCGGCCTCACAAAGTGCTGGGAGTACAGGCTTGAGCCACTGCGCCCGGCCTGAACTTTATCATTGTATTTATGACTGATGTTTTTTTAAAACAATCACTAATATTTATGCTTCAAGTTGGGGACATTATAAGGATAAAAAGATATAATCTATGAATGTTCACAGGTTGGATGGTTCTTGTCTGGCAGTCAGATAGTTTTAAAGAGACAGCACATAAAATAGCACAAGTAAAGTAGATTTGGCAAATAGTTATTATCGAAAAAATTACCTTGGCGACATGTCAGTTGGACTCTTTCCCTTTTGTAAATTTATGTGTGTGTGTGTGTGTGTGTGTGTGTGTGTGTGTGTGTGTGTGTATTTTTTTTTCTCTTAAGTTTAGAAAATAAGTACAGGCAGCTTACTACTTGCTTTCTAAGGATAAACCTAAGTAGCTACCATAGTGTCAAGATTGTATAAACTGGTCACCTACTCAGTTTGATCTCCTTGGGTGCTTTTCAGACATTTTATTCTGTAATGTAAAGCTATAATCTCTCTTCATTGTTCTGACGTTAATACGTTTTTTTTAAAAAATAGGTTATATTTAAAAGAATACTTATCAGCTGTTCTAGAAATATTACATATAGAATACCTGGCTCAAGTCTCCCAATCTATAAATTTAACAAGTATTGGTTACCCATGGGTCCCTTCATCCCTGTCCTTGGATTATTTGAATTCAGTTGCATATTGTATTCAAGATATAGAAGAGAGGAGATATAGTATTCTATTTATTCATTGTATGTGATTAAAAAGTAGAAGAAAATTAAATATACTTTCCTGAGCACAGTCATAATAATCACAGTATGCTGAGAGGTTGAAACACTGAATATATGGGTATGGTTCTACTTAGGATAACATTTTAAGCTCCCTAATTGCAATTTAGCTAGAGAAACATTACCCAAATCAATCAGCAGTAAAAAAAAATAAATGATAATAGTGAATGATTAGTGCAATACGCATTTCTATTCATTCATTCCTTTGAAAAAATATTAATTCCTACCCACTATATGGCAGGTACTGTTTCAGGCACTGTTGTGGATACAGCAGTGAACAAAACACACAAAACCACTGACCTCGTAAAGCATACATTTTAATGAGAAAAACAGTAAGCACAATAAATCTGTGTAGTAATAACTGCTATGGAAAAAATAAAGCAAGGAAGGATACATAAGGGTGTAGTTTTATAAAAGTATTATATACACAAGTACATACATGTATTGCATTGATATTTATATTTATGTACTACATACTCATATGATTACCAGTCCAATTAAATTTACGTGAAGTTGATGTACTCTTGTTTTAGATAAAAATAAATATAATTTAGTGGTTTTAATGGGTTTTGTTTCTCACACACCCTGAAGAGAAATTTTCATAATGGATGAAAATGACAATTTGATGATAATAATAGGAAACTCCTACTATGAGTCAGGCACTGTCCAGTTTAAGAATTACCTGAGATTAGATACTTATCACTGTATATCCATTTTATACATGTAGAAGCTAGGAACATAGAGGGAAGCAGCTTGCCGAAGATTATACAGAAGTTAAGCCAGAGCTAAGATTTAAATGCAGGTGGTTTAGTTCCAGAGCTAGCACTTTTAACCATTGGGTATTATTACATAATGGCTTGTAGAAGATGTGAAGAGTAAAAATTCAATAAATGGAAAAGAAGGAAGTAACATTATGAATAATGAGTGAAGAGGAAGATAGATACACTGGCCTTAGATTAAGCATTTAAAAACTAAGAAATCATAAATGGAGATATTTAAGAAATAATATACAGAAAATTTAAATCATCTGTATAATGTGTCATAAATAACTTCACTACCAGTAAATGGAAAGAAAAGTCAAATGCATGGAAATATACCCAGACTATAATATATGAAAAAAATAAGCATACATTAATAATTTAAAAAATGGGTCTAGTTAAATAATTTAGATTTAATAATGGCTAATAGGGAGAGTGGGAAAATTAGATATAACAGAATTATAAGGCTAATTAGAATTATCAGGCTGGCAACTGATAAATGTATGTATGGGAGCTATGGTTTGAGAGTGTGTCAGCCAAGGTTCTAGAAGAAATTAAGGCATACAGGAAATGATTTGAGTGTCTCTTACAGTTCTTTCCACAGTGATTTGTATGGAGTACAATTCTTGATGCATCCTTGAGAATTTAATCCATTATATACAATGGACCCCTCAAGGCATTAAGATTCTCTGTGGGAACTAATGTTGAGAAGGCCTGGTTAGGATTGGAAGTCAAAGCAATACATTCAAGAGACTTTATTCAGCAGAAACCCAGAGAGAATTTTATGAAAATTTTATTTAGGAGATAAAAAGTTTTAGGGATCAAAGGGTTGTATGAAAGTCAAATGTAGTCAGTGTTTATTTTTATTGTAGATGAATTTTCAATAATTCACTTGGGTCTTACCTAATTTAATTAAAAATTCCACATGAGAATTAAATTACATGATGTGTAAAAATGTTAGAATTTAAGATTATGCTATTTCACTAAATTAAAAAATTACCATGTAGCAAAAAAATTTACTATGCCATTAATAATCTTAACATGTATTTTTTTTCCAGGGAGCCTTTTATTATTTTATCAGGAGGTTTGTCATATGATACTGTAGGAAGAAGACCTTGCTTAACAGTGATGCATGGGAAAAGCACTGCTGTGCTAGAAATGGACTATTCAATTGTTGATTTTCTAACACTATGTGAAACGCCATACCCAAATGGTAAGCTTTGCAACCTTAGAGCTCATTCTCTATAGGTAGTGGATATTTAAAAAAAAAAAAAAAAAAAAAGACCTATGTTGTTTATGTAAAACTACTTATCCTATTATGCTAACTCTTCTGCAGAAGAGATGCTGAATTCATAACCTAGCAAATTTTGTTAGGGAAGTTGTTTAATAAACTTAATCTGTTTAATATTATGTATTAGTAGTAAGTACTTTTGAAGAATAAAAAAACTATCAAAATTAAGACACATTTTAAAATTCTGTCAAGATAGTGATGTGTTAGTGAGTATTCTTCATAGAAGCAGAACTTGCAGAAGAGAGAGACTGATTGGTTGGTTGATTTTAAGGAATTGGCTCACAATACTGTGGGACTGGAAGTCTGAAACCTATAGAGCAGGACAGCAGGATGGAAATTCAGGAAAGCATTTGTGTTGCAGTCTTGAGTCTGAAATCTGTAGATTGAAATTTCAGACATGGCTTCTGTGTTAAAATCTTGAGGCAAAATTGCCTTTTTTTTAGGAAACCTCAGTTTGTGTTTTTAAGACCTTAATCTGATTGGATGAGGCCCATTCATTCAGAGGGTAACCAGCTTGACTCAGAATCTACTGATTTAAATGTTAATCACATCTAATACATATATATATATATATATATATATATATGTATATTTGCTGTGACATTTGCTGTGAAAATAAAAACATATACATATGCTTTATGTATATGTATATGTTTTTTTTTTCACAGACATTTGCTGTGAAAATAATATATATGTATATGTTTTTATTTTCACAGCAAATGTCTAGACTGGTATGTGACCAAACAGCTGGGGGCACCCATATCATAGACAAGGTGACACATAAATTTAACCATCACAGCTAGCATGTTTAATTCAAGAAGAATTTAAATCTGGACCTTTTTTTTTTAACTTCAGTTGAAATTCATTGAGGTGTAATGATGTAGCATATTTTATAGTTCACAGGCACATTTGAAACATCCAAGAAATTATTGTGTTATAGTAGAACTGGAACTCTTTTTGGTTCCTGTGAGATTAAATCATGATAATTGTTGTTATGTGTATTATTCAGATTTAAATTTTAGTTTTGTTGCTTATGTCCAGCTTTGAAATTTGCAATACCATAGAAATTTCTGTCTTACTCATTTTTACAAAAGTAAAATAATTTTGAAAGGATTATTAAATAGTTTTATTTCATATAACTTATGGCCTTAAATAACATGCATGAAGTATCATAGGATCAGAATGTTAAACATGCAAGAGAATAAAATAAAATCAAGCAAAAAACATTTATCTAATTTGCTGCCCATTTGCATTTGCAACTTTAGAGCTATAATTCATGCATTGTTGTCAAATTCCAGATTTTCAAGAACCATATGCTGTGGTTGTTCTTCTAGAAAAGGATTTAGTACTTATAGACCTTGCACAAAATGGGTAAGAAATAAAATTTGGTGAGTGATTCAATGAGTATGTGGTTGATTCAAGATCCCTTTTTTCATAGCATTAGCTATTTCATTTCTGTGAAAACTCTACATTTATATTTATAACCTTGACCTCTTGAGAGCTGCAGACTCGCATATCTACTTACTTGTCAAATCTCTCTATTATGTTGAATATCATAACATTTTCATTTTTAGGTAAAAAATTGTTGTATTTCTGAAATTTCACGTGATTCAGGCTGACACTTAGGTATCCTGGGGCCACATAAAATCAGCATGTCAAAAATTAATCCCATCACTGTTTACCTCCAAAATAAGCTATTTTAGTCTTTCTGCCTCCACTCACTCTCTGTTGCAATGGTCATGCATTCCATTGCCAGATTCATTTTACACACAGCTCCAGTCTTGTACTGTCCTTTTTATACTGTGGTTCAATATTGTTTTTTGATTTAAAAACACCTGCTACTCCAAACAGTAGGAATTCAGGGTTTCTTTCCAACCTGTCTCTCACTGTCTTCTCAGAAGTGTCTTATTCCCTAGGAAGACAAAACTATGTGTCCAACAGACATTTTACTTCCATTTCTTCTCTTATGTAATTCCCAATACCTGAAACACTCTAGTTTCACAGCTGCTAAAAATCTACATAACTTTCAAAGTCAACCTTCTTATCTTTTTTAAGGATTTTCCTATCCTCTGTTTACCAGATATATTATATCTGATCTGTAACTTGCCACTATAGCTTCTTTGTAACTTTTCATGATATTTGCCATATTTTGCTTTTTGGATCGTAGATGATAATGTTTACTTACAAATTATTTGAATGGAATAATTCACATTGTGTTACTTATTTTTATCTTTGGAGAAATAATCATTAAGTATGTTTTTTAATTGAGTTTACCCATTCAGTATTTCAGTGTTTCTCAATCAAGGGTGATTTTTTCATCCCCTCTTCCACCCCTGCCCTCCTCCTGCCCAGGGAATGTATGGTGATGTCTGAGGAAACCTTTTAAGTGTGTTTGAGGGTGTTGCTACCGGCATCTAGTGGGTAGAAGACTGATGATGATGTAAAACATCCACAGTGCATGGGACAGTGCTCCACAGTAAAACATTATCTGGTTCAAAATGTAAATAGTACAGAGGTTGGGAGACCCTGAAGTAGATGAACAGTATTATGTACCTGATGTTTAGCAAATCCTGCATTTACTTCAGCTAAGCACTTGCTACTTGTACTAATCAATCGTGAGGTTTTTTTTTTTTCTTTTTAAAATAACAAGATCACTTGAAAATATTATTTCTATATAATAGTCCTAGAATAACTTATTCTTAATATGATTTTCTTTTATTTTTTTTTCCCCTTAGGCAAGTTTTTCAAATAATTGAGACTTTTCACATGTGGTCTGTACTGAGTTACATTTAAGTCAAAGAAAATACTATGCAAGTAACCTGTGACTAGGCATTTTATTTAGCAAAAGTATCAGTTAAATATGTGGTAATAATAGACTCACTGAGCTAAGGAAATAATCTATGTTATAAAGAGAAGACTGTTGCTTGCCATTTTGACATTTTATTAATGCATGTTGTTTGTGTTTTGTCCTGGAGGTGGGAGTGGTGATAGTTGGGTTCATTTTGCAGTTTATAAAGGACTTTTTGGCAAATTCTCTCTTCTGTTTTAAAAAATTGTGAGTAGTAGACTACTTTTTGCAAATTAGCCACTTTGCACTATTTAAATTTTTTAGCCAGTTTCTGGTTTTCTAGACTATTTTCATTCTAAGGACTTTAAACAAAAAAAGAAATATTCTGTATTTAAAGAGGATTCTACTTTAATTTCATGATTTTTAAAAGCATTTTTTTGCTTTATTTAATAAAATAACTTCATATGTAGAAAACATTTAAGGTATAATTTTATTATAGATTATTACCAAAATGAGAATATTCTGAATTAAATATTGGACTAGGTATCATATTTATGGAGAGAAAAAGAATAGAAAGTTTATTAGCTCTGCTGATGTAAGGATGAGGTACCTGTTATTCCATTTGCCAGCAGGCATGCCTGTGACACGTTCTCTGTAAACCTTTGTTCTTCAGTGGAATGCCTACATCCTGAATCTGGTGCAAGAAGTAAATAAGATATATATACTTAAAGCACTTAGTGTAGTGTACGGCATATGGTATGGAGTTGAAACTAGAGCCTTTGTGTTTAGTATTCTAATTGAGCATCTTTTATTATAAAAGACTTCAATTATTAAATATACTTACAAAAATTAATCAATTGAATCTCTAAGAATATAAGTTTTTTAAAGCTTTTATTTTTGTATTAATCATATGGAATAATTCATTAAATTAATAAATACTTTTCTTCTTCCCGTTGTTAAAGATATCCTATATTTGAAAATCCCTACCCGTTGAGTATACATGAGTCCCCTGTTACATGTTGCGAATATTTTGCTGATTGTCCTGTGGACCTTATTCCTGCACTTTATTCTGTTGGAGCTAGACAGAAACGTCAAGGTTACAGCAAAAAGGTATTGAACATGAGTTTCAATATTTAATGTTATATTTTTTAATTTATTCTATATCACCTTGAAGTATTTGATAACATTGATACCATTTCTATAGAAAATATTAAAAATTATTTTTGCAAGAAAAACATGTTTTTCACTGGCTTATTTATACACACACACACGTAGGAAGGTTCATAGTACACTTGCAAGTTGCTTTATGCAATGATATTTTTTTTTTTTAATAGGAATGGCCCATCAATGGAGGTAATTGGGGCTTGGGTGCTCAAAGTTACCCAGAAATAATTATCACAGGGTAAGTAAAAGCTTGTCTTCACTAAGTAAATCTATAATAGCTAAATATAATTAATTAAGACTATATGAATTTTAACTTACTAGGCATGTAGAGCTTTCCCTTATGTTGTAATATAAGAAGAAATGTTATTCTTAAGAACCTGCCAGTTTACTCTGATTTTTTTTTTTTTACCTTTTTATTCATTTTGGTGACTTTTTAATAGCAGTATCCATTTAAAGAAGGAAAAAATGTAATTTCGTTCATCACACTCTCAACTTTGCTTTTCATAGGCATGCTGATGGGTCACTTAAGTTCTGGGATGCTTCTGCAAGTAAGTATTTTTAATATTCATTATTTGTTATGTGTTACACAATCACTGCTTTTATATATCCTTTTTATAATTGCTTTACCAGTATTTAATTTGAAATTTAGAGTTTATAAATTTAATGCTTGATTTATTAAATATATGAGTTTAGAATTTTTAATAAAGATAGTCTTAATATTAGTAAATTAAGAATAATTGGTGGGCTGGCACGGTGGCTCATGCCTGTAATTTCAGCACTTTGGGAGGCCAAGGTGGGTGGATCACGAGGTCAGGAGTTCAAGACCAGCCTGGCCAATATGGTGAAACCCCATCTCTACTAAAAATACAAAAATTAGCCAGGCGTGCTGGCGCATGTCTATAATCCCAGCTACTCAAGAGGCTGAGGCAGAAGAATTGCTTGAACCTGGGCGGTGGAGGTTGCAAGGAGCCAAAATCGTGCCACTGAACTCCAGCCTGGGTGACAAAGTGAGACTTTGACCCCCAAAAAAAGAATAATTGGCAACATGAGTATTCAAATTTTTTTTTCAAAATTTCTTTAAACCTCCTCTTCCTAAGTCAGAGTTAGGAGAAGTGGGAATGTGTTCCAAATCAACAAAAATGTGTAGAATAATTTTAATGCCCGAGTCTAAACTTGTATCACCAAGGTTCATGTTGTCTTTGTGAAATAAATCTGGTGGTTACATAGTAGCAAAAACAATGTCTTTAATGATTAATGTTTGGAAAATACACATGGCAGGCATTCAGTGGGAATCCAGTTAAGTCAGGATCTGTTGTGTTTCCTCATGTAAGGATGTTCAATTATACTGGTATATCTTTTCTAGAGAACATAGGTAGAAAGTCATTTTAGGAAGCAAAGTATGTTGTTTATTATTTTTATGTATTTACACATCGTTTTTCCAAATGTTTGTATTACTCTTTTTTTTAAGGTTATCCAAAATTCATTGTGATAATGGATCTTTCTTCATGAATACAATGAGCACACCCTTGTTTGATCAATGAGTACAAAGAATATATTATCTAAATGTATAATAGACTAATGTAGATTGAGAAATGAAAATATGGTATAAATATGGACCATTTTCCATATGTAATATGAGTGATTAAACGTTACCTTATATTTTGATCTTTTTTGCATTAAAATGTCTAACATATATTATCTTTTGTCTAGTAACCCTACAAGTATTATATAAACTAAAGACATCTAAAGTATTTGAAAAGTCAAGAAACAAAGATGAAAGGCCAAACACAGACATTGTAGATGAAGATCCATATGCCATTCAGATCATCTCCTGGTGTCCGGAAAGTAGAATGCTGTGCATAGCTGGAGTTTCAGCTCATGTCATTATTTATAGATTCAGCAAGCAGGAAGTAATCACAGAAGTCATTCCGGTAGTAACATCTTAGTTATTTTGATGGTCAAGTGTCTGATATTTTTAAATTTATGGGTGATTTAGAAGAGCTTTTGCAGTCAGTTTTGTACAGAATTTTTGAAAATACCTTAGTATTTACATTATCATCTCTCTTTTGTAAAAAATAGCATTTTTTTGCATATATTTTCACTGATTATTTAAATCCTTAAGTATAGTGTATATTTCCTTTAAGGAAAGCTAATATGAATGTGAGTATACTCTAATTTGACATTAACACGAGTACAAGTTCTAAAATCATAATGCACATTTGTGTGTGTATTCCCTGAGTGAAGAATATTTTCTTGCTAAATCCTTACTTTTGGAAATCTTGCTAAATTTTTACTTTTAAAAATCTTTTCACCACTGAAGTTTCTGTGAGTAAAATGTGTGTATAAATTGTAATAAAATGATCAGTAATTATTAGGAATAAGTAAACTACCGTACTTTTACAACAGATGCTGGAAGTTCGATTATTATATGAAATAAATGATGTGGAGACTCCAGAGGGTGAGCAGGCACCACCTTTGCCAACACCCGGGGGAGTGTCCAACCCGCAGCCCATTCCTCCTCAGTCTCATCCGTCTACCAGTAGCAGTTCATCTGACGGGCTTCGTGATAATGTACCTTGTTTAAAGTAAGTTATAAAAAACACAGAGGAGTGTTGGATATTATCTTTTAATTTATATAAATTGTAAGCATTAGTAGAGCTATGGTAACATCATCTTTTGATGGAGCAAAATGGTTTAAGAATGGTTCTTCCTGTATTTTGCTATGGTTAGTCCAACTCATTTTTCTGTGACATCAAGAGGAATATGATTGTGTTTCATGATTTTATCCTTAAAATATAAAGATGTGATAATCTCTATTCTCATAAAGCAGAAAGGATCTCACCTCTCTGTGTCACTCAGTCTTCTAAATCCATCAGTTTTTAGTCTTGATTTACATGTAGCTTGTATTTATGTTCAGGCTGCTTTCTACCACTCTGAAAATTCTGGATTTTTTTTCAGTCTTTCAAGACTCAGTTGTTTTCTAATCGTTTTCTTACCTTTTTCTGAATCTTTACTAGCACCACAGTATCTTTATTAAAAACCTTTCCTTGTTGCATCCTACATTTAAATACATCTTGATTTTATATAGAGATAAATTAGATAAAGTTTTATTTTTTTCTGTCCAGTTTTTATTATTGAGTGATTAAAATGTTTAAATGATATGGGCAGAGAAATAAAACAATAAGATAAAATCATTGAAAAATTATATGAAGACTATATGATTAGTAGTTATTTACAAAGAAGGATGGTGACTGAAAAGTAGTTCTGGTAGCACTCAGAGAGACTCAGTAGATTGGTAGAGGATAAAAGCCAGAGTGTACTAGGTTCAAGGTAGGGATGATGGTAAGAGAAATAATTTGCATTTGTTAAAAGGACCAGGCTTTGCACTATTTTACTTTAATCTGCTTAAGTCTTATCTACTGGTAGATAGTTAAACAATTTCTGGGAAGAATGTCTGTGTAACAAATAATGCACTCATGCCAAAGATAAAATGGGTAGATTTTATATATTACAATCATTTTAAAAGTACAGATTTTTAGAAAATCATTTATATGTTTACAGAAATTTAAGGTTGTGTATTGTAAGCCAGTGGCTCTCATTTGCATATGATTTTGGTATCTAGGCGACGTTTGGAGACATTTTTAATAGACACAACAGGAGGAAGGGAGATGCTATTGACATTTAGTAGGTAGAGGCCAGGGATGGTGTTAAATATTCTACCATGGACAAGACAGAATTACCAAGCTCAAAACACAACAAATAATTACCCAGCTCAAAACATTAATAGTGCCAAGGATGAGAACCTCTGATCTGAACATTAAGGTTAAGCAGCTACATTTCTCAGAAAGATACCAAGTTTTTCTTTCTCTCCTCTCTCTCTCTCTCTCTCTCTCTCTCTCACTCTATCTCATTCTTTCTCTCTTTCTCTCTTGCATGTACTAAAATATACTCACTTATAACTTTTTCTAACACATGTTTAACTAGAATGAGATTTGAGAATACAGAATTGTATACTTTTCTCCTTTATTACTTCTTCAATACTGCTTTACATTTAAAATTGTAAATGTTCCGTTAATAGCCTTGTTTCTGATTGCAATGTGTTTTTTTTCCAAGCCCTTTGTTAAATTTAATCATTATAACATGTGGTACAATTCGTCTTTGAGGCATTTTTTATTTCTGAAGTGGTGTTTTCAACTATTGAAGTGACATTTTAACAAAATAATGATTTCATATAAATATACATTATCTTCAACAGAATTAGAATAATTTATTTAATTTTTACTTTACAATTTCTTATGCCTCCAAGTGTTCTTAGGCTTGTGGCCAGAGATCCAGCAGTATAAAACATTAAATTCTTTTCCTACCTGAAGAGGAAACACCACCAATGCACTGCTTTTCATGACAAGCTAGGTCAGAGGAAATAGTACTAACAGGAGAAGCAATACTGTTTGGACCAGAGTGGCAAGACCTCTTACCTTGGCTTTCTAGGTTAAAGTTAAAGGCAGGCCTAATAGGTGAGTCTTTGTCCTCTGTTCTTAGAAAGGCCTTTTTTTCCAGTTTTTTTACTGACTGAAAGAGCAGGGATAATAGTCAAGGCAGCAACCAGGAGCAACTGCTAAAACCAGCAAATCAAAATGCAAAGTTCAACAGTACCCAAATCCGTTTTAAAGGTAATACTCGTAGTTTTGCACTTACGAGTTTTCTTTATTGCACATGGACCTGAGATTATGGTATGGCCATCTTTCTTATTTAGGAGGACTTTTTATTCTTGTGATGGAATGTCATAGCACACTATTAATCTTTTGTAATTATTTAATAGAATGTCATGTAATACAGGAATTCCTTTTAAGCTGGTGGTTTAAGGAGAGTCCCAAAAGCCAGAGAGTCTCATTAGCCAATCCATTAATGATTTATGTGAGGAGAGTACTTTTTGTTGTTGGCATTAATCTTTTGCGTATGGATATGCTTTGCCAGTCCTGGGGATAAACACACAATAACATCTTAACAGTTTTTTTCTGAATCCGCAAAAAAATAATGACTATGATTTGATGATTATTTTTCCTTTTGAATATCATTGTGGAACTCTAGGTATTTTTTTATAGGCAATTTGTTTTAACTCATTGAATCTGATAAACTTAATGTGATTTTGTCACAGTTTTCTAGAAGGAGCTCTTCTAAGTTGATATTTGCATCTTCTTAACACCACCTTAGAACTTCTGTGACCATCCTTGATTTCTGTCAGGATGTTCTAGACTTGCTTTGAATACTTCCTGCCCTCACAGGATAACAGACCAAAATATGATCTGTTTGTAACATTATTTTTAATAAGCACTAGATAGTTATAGTAGACCACCTAGTGATGAGAGGTTAAAAAAGGAGGTTGTTTTTAAAAACAGTCATTAAAATCCTATACTTTTCATTGAGTTTTCATATTACTATATAATGTAAATAATTTTAAATCTCTTACCCAAGCCACTCTTCTCCTGTAATTTGATTGGCCTGAAATTATTCTGTTTAGTATTGTTTATCCGTTAACAAAAGTAAGTCCAAAATTGCAGTATTAAAATGACCACTAATAGTAAAACACTAGATGAATAGTAAAATATAACATGGCAGCTGTCCTTTAGACCTTTGAGCATATCACATGTGATGTGTAAGGTAATTGCATTATTTTGAGTTACTTTAATAATTTTTCTTCTGTTTTGGTTTTTTGTACACTGACCTCGTGTATAATAAAACATTATCAATTCATTCTATTTTGAGACTGTTAATGTTTTAAGGGACAGTTCTTTTTGGAAGTGGCATTTTGTGTCAGAGGTAAATTGCCCTATCAATATGTTTTATGTAATGGATGGAACTCCAAAGCAGTTCAAACTTTAAAGACACTCATAAGGGATTCAGTCAGTCTTGTCACCTGCAATTGCTTACTAGGGTCTATGAAGGAGCCCAGAAATTATGCTTGTCTTTACCTACCTGGATTTTTTTTTTAAGAGATAGAGTCTCATTCTGTTGCTCAGGTTGAAGTACAGTGGTGTGATCACAGCTCACTGCAGCCTCCACCTCCTGGGCTCAATCAGTCCTCCCAACTCAGTCTCCCAAGTAGCTGGGACTACAAGCGCACAACACCACGCCCAGCTAATTTTGTATTTTTTGTAGAGATGGGGTTTCGGCCTATTACCCAGGATGGTCTCAGACCTGGGGGCTAAAGCAGTCTGCCTACCTCAGCCTCCCAAAGTGCTGGGATTACAGATGTTAGCCACTGTGCCTGGCCCCCATCTGTATTCTTAACACATTAAGAAATAATTTCAAATGGTGACTAAAAATATCACCTTAATTATTGATAAAGGTAAAAGATGCCAACTAGCACAAGAGCCAGGTAGGTTTCCTGATTCAAACTGACCTGCATACAGAGGCAGTCTTATTCTCCCAATCATGGCAGTATTAAGAACACTGCCTTTGCAGGAGCAGGAAAAAAAAATGCACTCCCTGAGCAGACATGCTTCCAAATGAACAGAGAGTGATGGGGAAATAAGAGGGCTTCATTAATTATTTCCATATTTACCAGCTACATAGGCACTATGCCATTCTTGGGATTGAGTTAGAAAGACGGTAGAGAGAAGCCCAGGAGTTCTGCTGACACTCAAGAAGATACACCAGATGTAGAGAAGCAATCATGCTAATTTGAGGGTGTGTGTGTGTGTGTGTGTGTGTGTGTGTGTGTGTGTGTGTGCTTGTGCCTAATTTTTGTTTTTAGGGGTTTTTTTTGGCTAGTCACATGATTAGAAATTCTTACTAACTTTAATAGATAATGCTATGTATTGTTATATCGTTATACATTTAAATTACTTAAAATTTTAAATAATAATTTTTAAAAATAGAAACATAAATCATAGTAAGAAATGTAAAGTAATGACTCTATTGATACAGTTATGGTTGTGTTGATCTGTTTTCTGGATTTTGGAGAAAACCCAAGAACAAGAACATATGGGAAGATTGTAAACATAGAGATTGCATGATAACTATTTCATTTTCTTCAGCTATTATCTTAAAATTAATTTGTCAATAATAATAATTCTTTAGTATTGCCTTACTAAACGACCAACTTTTGGAGACAGAGTTATGAGAGGGATAACTAGTCTTTTAGTAGAGTATTGTATAAACTAGTGAAATATATAAAATACAAGTTTTTGGCATTTTTGTCTAAACTCTTTATATTCATTAGTGATTTTTTTAAAAAATCACAAGCAAGTTATACCTCATTTTTTCCTTTTAATAGTCTTCAGATAAATGCAGCTATTTATTAACTTCACATTGTTTTAGTCCAGAGTCCTAAAGGCCAGTTTCTTAAAGTAAGAAATTTAATAAAAATTGATGTTAAAATATAATTAATATTTAGGGTTTTTTCATACAAAATGCCTTCGTACACTATTGGTTTATTTGAAGAAGCATTTTAAAAGCAGCTGTTTAAGACCAAGGAGGGGGATTGATTGAGACCAGAAGTTCGAGAACAGTCTGGGTAACATAGTAAGACACCATCTCTACAATAAAGTTTAAAAAATTAGCCAGGCATGGCGACTTCACCTGTAGGCTGGGGTGAGAGGATTGCCTGAGCTCAGGAGTTCAAGGTCACAGTGAGCTATAATTATGCCACTGCACTCCAGCCTGGGTGACAGAGTGAGATTCTGTCTCATTTAAAAAAAGGTAAAAAAAAGAAAAGGCAGCTGTTTGACTTACTTCTTTTACCAATTACATTTTATGTTTTTGAAGTATTTTTATTGTCTCTTTGCAAGGTACTTGCTCAAACAATTGTTTTGAAACTGTGAGGCTCTAAACATCACTTTAACATTTAAAATACATTTATACAAATTATGGGGCTTTTTATAAAGATCCAAAACTTTTTCCTTAAAAAGTAAACAAATTAACTTGAATATATTTAAAACATTAAAATGATGACTTAAAACCATTAGAATAAAATACAACACCCTCTTCCCATTTCATATTTTTAAAATATAACTTACTTGCTTTCATTTCTTGTATAGGTTTCTCATCCTTTACCATTTTGCATCATGTTGGCCTTTTTATTTTTACTTAAGAACATTTTTTTTTTGTTTCCCTGTACTAAGGATTCTGCGAGTTCTATCTATCCTGGTCACTTAAATCTTAAATGTGCCCATGTATGCACTTCTAAAATTATCCCTGGAATGCCTGGTCCTACTCTTGAGAATCTGTTGTGCACATTTAATATGCCAGAGGGAGAGGACACTTCTTGACCCTTACCTTCTATACCCAATTCATGCAAAGAGAAGGTAGACCACTCAGACCCTTCAGTCTGCTCCTGTGTCACGGCAGACTCTGGGAAGAAATGAAATGCCTCAGTTGTTATTTTATTGCTTGAGATGGAGAGTTATAGCTGATTAGTGGGTATTTTCCTGAGAATAATTCAGAAATTTTGCCTCAGCCAGTGTACAGTTCTGAATGTATTGTTTTGCAAACCTTGCCCAGCCAGAAGTGCACTATAGCTCAATTCTTGCAGTGTCCTTGGTTATTTATATTTACCCTGAAGTCTGAACAACTGGCTGTTTCCCAGCATATGTGTCATCAAAACATCAGGTGCCATGGTCTTTCCCACTAGAAATACCCACTGAATGATTTGGAAGGGTTCTTTCCTCTGAGTTCGGTGGCAGGTAATTCAATATTGAGTAGTCTTCCTGCTGTTCGTTCATACACTGTCATTTTAAGGCAGAAGCCTTAAGAACTGTTGAGATAACAAGGCTTTTCATATGTTTAATCAATGTAAGTTTAATCAATGTAAGTTTAGCATGGACTTCACTGTTCATGAGATTTGGGAATAGATTTGACTACTAGCTGATTAGTTTCACTTGTAGTTCTCTACCATCATCTCAAACTTAACCCCACAGTCCCCTAAAACTACCTCTTTATCCCTCCTACCCTGCCTGCCTTTTATCAGATTGTAGATTCACTGTGTCTTCTTTTCTTCCTCTACCCTGCCTCTAATCAACCTCCAGCTCATTGAATACCTCCTTTATACCAGTGTTAAAGTATTAATAGCTGCAAGGTTTCTGCCTTCCTGAAATGTAAAGCCTTGTGTATTCTTACTCCATTAATGTGTTTCAATCTACCTTTTTCTTATTTCACGTCAGAATCACAGGAGCTTCCCAATTGGCGTCCCTGTTCTACTTCATCTTACCTGTGTTCACCAAGTTAATCTTCCCCAAATATTTCTTATCAACCTTCATTGGCTTATAATTAGTGTTTCTTGTTGTTGTTGTTTGAGATGGAGTCTCACTCTGTCACTGAGACTGGAGTGCAGTGCCACAGTCTTGGCTCACTGAAACTTCTGCCTAGCAGGTTCAAGTGATTTTCCTGCCTCAGCCTCTCGAGTAGCTGGGACTACAGGCGTACGCCACCATACCTGGCTAATTTTCATATCTTTCATAGAGATAGAATTTTGCCATGTTGTCCAGGCTGGTCTCGAACTCTTGACCTCAGGTGATCTGCCTGCCTTGGCCTCCCAAAGTGCTCTGATGACAGGCATGAGCCACTACACTCCGCCTGGCTTTTAATTCTTTAATAATGAAAATATATTTTTGTCTGATTTGACCATCTACAAAGCACTTTTTATAGGCATTCACAGTTTCTGCATATTGTGACTAGGTAGTAATAGTCCCACTTTTTAGGTGAGAAGACGGCTGGTGAGTAAAAGTCAGGAATCAAGGTCCAGCTTGCTGAGAATTCTTTCTATCATCCTCAAACTCTTGGACAGGACTTGATTACCTGCTAAAGCCTGGCCCTGGCCTATCTTGCTATCTTCTCACTTTTACTACACACCGCTACCACTGCGACCAAACTTAACACTTATCAATACTTGAACATGGGTTTTTTTGTCTGCATAGGTTCTGCAAGAGCATTTTTTATAGCATTATTCAGCAGTTATTAAAAAAGAGTCTCTGCAGTCAAAAATACTGTCACCTCAAAGTCAAGGCAGATTTGTTTTATAGTAAAAGGGACACACAAAAATAAATTGCTCATATTTGTTGTAACTCATTTTTTAACTTGTTTTTGGATAGTTTTCATTTTGTTACATCATGCTTTTTTAAGTCTTGTTTTTTTTTTTCTTCTTTTGAGATGGTGTTACACTCTTGTCATCCAGGCTGGAGTGCAGTGGTGTGATCTCAGCTCACTGCAATCTCTGCCTCCCAGTTTCAAACTATTCCCCTGCCTCAGCCTCCCAAGTAGCTGGAATTATAGGCGCCTGCCACCACGTCTGGCTAAGCTTTTTGTATTTTTAGTAGAGACAGGGTTTCACCATATTGGCCAGGCTGTTCTTGAATCCCTGACCTTGGGTGACCCACCCGTTTCAGTCTCCCAAAGTTCTGGGATTACAGGCGTGAGCCGCCGGACCCAGCCATTTTTAAGTTTTAAACCTGCTTTTCTAACTTACATTTTTAACTTGACTTTTTTTTTCTCTTCTTAATTCTCCGGCTGCCACTTCTCTTCATCCTTCTCCCCAACCCTCCCTTCCTTCTTTTCTTTTTCCCCTCTTCTTCCTCCTTACTTCTTATTTTCTCTTTTCCTTCACCCCAGCTATCCTCCCCCACTTTAGAGTTTGCATATGATGTATTTTTGTTAATTACATACTTGTTTAGTCCCTCCAACTAGATTAAATGCTTATAGATAACAGGATTCTGACTTTTGTATATTTAAATATCTAGTATAGTTTTACATATAAAGTTATTTATAATCATATAGGCCAATAGTTGACAATGGGTTAAAAGCTAACATGTTTTCTTTTATTTTAGAGTTAAAAACTCACCACTTAAACAGTCTCCAGGTTATCAGACAGAACTAGTTATTCAGTTGGTTTGGGTGGGTGGAGAACCACCACAACAGATAACCAGCCTGGCCGTCAATTCTTCCTATGGACTGTAAGTATAAGTTTATGTTTTTTCCTAAGTCTCTTCATAGTATTCCATACCTCATTTTGTTTCTAAAAATAGAAAAGATGGTCTTTGTTATATTATTACCTAAAATGGCATTCTATAACTTAAATTTCAGACCAAATTCAGTGTTTTATTTGGAACATAATTTCATTCCGAGTAACTTACTTTGGGTATGCATGCACTATTTTCTGATGTAAAGTTAAATGCCTCATGGACCAACAGATTATTTGTGATGAAGTTTTAAAGTCAGTATATCCTCCTAGATATAAACTCCCAGAAACAATTTTCTTACTAATAGTTACTATAATAGAAATCTAACAACATGAACCCAGAAGACTTTGTTATATACTGATTTTTGTAAATGTTGAACTGTAGCTATGTAATTTTTCTTTCTACTTCCAATTAACTTGTATAAGTTGTAGAGGCATGACAATACTTATTATTTATATATACTACAGTATATTTGTTTTAGTTATCAATTCATGCCTTCAGCCATATAGTTAATTATATATACTTTTATTACAATATGATAGACTTATAAAGCATTTATTATTTTCTTGTTTCAAAAATCAACACTGCAGTGTAAGAAACTGCTTCCTGACTGTTCGGTCCCGGAGCTATTTATCATGTGTAGTTCATTGTCCCCTTGCTTGATGCTGGCCCTAGGGACTCATTCATTTTTTTTTTCTTGTCAGTATCTCTCACCACCTACTCTGTCTCTTGCAGCTGTATAGTTAGCCCTCTGTATCCACCTATTCCATCCATGGATTGAAGCAACTGTAGATAAAAATATTCAGAAAATACAACAAGAAACAATACCACAATTTTAAAAAATAAAGTTAAAAATACACTATAAAATCTGCATAGCATTTCCATTGTATTAGATATATGTTAATAATCTCAAGATAATTTAAAGTGTATGGGAGACTATATGTTTGTTACATGCAAATTTTATACCATTTTGTATTGAGGACTTGAGCATCCACCGATTTTAGTATCTGTGGGGGTCCTGGAACCAAACTCCTAAAGACAAGGGACGACTCTACATCAAAATAACACTGGCTACAGTCTCAGATAGTCTTCTCTCATATCTTTTATTTGCTGCCACACAATGTAAGGGCACAAATAGATATTTTATTGTTCATAACCATAAAGAAAATAAATAGGAAATGAGAAAAAGAACCAATAGGAAGTTTCAAAGGAAATTGCAAATCAGTCACTTACAGGCCTCACTGAGCTTACAGTTGTATTTTGTTTGGCCCTTTCTATTTTTAGACTTTTTTATTGGTTACCAAGACTATATAAATCCATACTTTAAGCTTCAACTTAAAAATCTGATTATGTGGCCATGTCCACTTTTCTGCATGGCAGCTTCAGCTGGAAGTGAGTTGAAGCTTTTCCTTGTTAGATGTGCCATACATTCTTAAGTCACAATGGTGTTTACGTGTCCTCTTTTACTTACTTACACAGCCCCCTATATATGTCAGTTTTCCATTTCTGGCTTAAAAGATGTTAAAAGAATAAATTTCTTTTATTCATAGTTGATTGGTTTATAGTTCCTGACTCATAATTGAGAAGGTACTTAAAACACCCAGAGGGAGCCTCCAAGATGTATGCTTTCTACTTTTTATTCTTAACTTGAATGATTACCAAAACTTGGCCCAATGTATAATCTCCTATTTGCCTAGTGGAAGGGAATGTCTCCTACCCATGAGGATCTCAAAATGCCTGCCCCCAAGGTAGAAAAATAGATGTTGCATTGTAAGGTGTGAGAGATTTATATCTCTGATCAAGTTTCAACTCCTGTGTCAAATATTTTTTTATAAATAACACAGTTCATTGATTTAGTGATATTAAATAATTAATGTCTGCAGAAGATCTAAACAGTTCTGTGAGAAGGCATCTGTAGCCTGTATGTCAGTTCCTATAGCTGTCTTTTGTTTCAAAGAAGTTTCTGAAAGACCCACCATGCTACTTTCTTCAGCCTTTTGGACCACAGTACATTTTCTTGAAATTATTTGTTTGTGCTAAAATGTTTGTTATTTTCCTATTCCCAGGGTGGTTTTTGGCAATTGCAATGGCATTGCTATGGTTGACTACCTCCAGAAAGCAGTGCTGCTCAACCTGGGCACTATTGAATTGTATGGCTCTAATGATCCTTATCGGAGAGAACCCCGATCTCCTCGTAAATCTCGACAACCTTCAGGAGGTAAAAAGAAAAGGAAAGAAAATCCTGAGCTTTAGGATTTCTATAAATGCTGACTTACTTCTGTGAATATAAGTATTTCAGTTAGGTAAATAGCTTACCTGATTTAGTCTGTATATGTAAACTGCCAAAAACTAGCAAAAGGTGTGAGTCTTACTTTTGTTTTCTGTAGTTGTGGTTTTGGCTTTGTTTTGTTTGAGACAGTTTCACTCTGTTGCCCAGACTGGAGTGCAGTAGTGCCTTCACTGTACCCTTGACCTCCTGAGCTCAGGTGATCCTCCCACCTCAGCCTCCTGACTAGCTAAGACTGTAGGCACATGCCGCCACGTCCAGCTGATTTTTTGTATTTTTTGTAGAGATGGCGTTTTGTTATGTTGCCCAGGCTGGTGTCAAGCTCCTAGGCTCAAGTGATCCACCTGCCTCAGCCTCCCAAAGTGCTGGGATTATAGGTGTGAGACACCATGCCTGGCCTGCTTTTCTTTTTAATATTCTAGGATTTTATTCCACATTGAGAAAGAACCACCGGATCAAACTTTACAGCTAAAATATAATGACAGGAGTATTTGTATTATTATTGTAGAAAAACAGTTACTTTCAAAGTTTTTACTCCTTTTCATAAGAACAATGATTTATTGTTTCAACCATTTCATTCAAAGGAATCATTCCCACATGGAAAGAAAAGGAAGATGCAAAAGTAAATTTTAGTTCTGTGAAAATACAGCATTCTCAGATAGCTTTGATTAAACGTAAGCCCACACTCGTTGAAAATTCCCTTTATAGAGTTCTTTTATGTTTGTGAAGTAATTAGTCTTAATTTTAAATGTTCTAACACTAATACCTCAAGGTATACATGTATACTTAGCTATATATACCATTACTTCTTGACCTTTTTTTATTTCATGGCACACACAAAAAATGGCATTTGATGTATGGCACACACAGTACACTAATGAGGCTTCCAGTAGTAACTGGCCTACTGGATCCGGTTTCCCCAGGGCCTGCCCAGCCGGACCAAAGACTGGGGACAACCCTATTTGGGGCATACTTAACTCATTTGCAGAATACCAGTGTGCATTGAAATATCATTTGGGAAGCTCTGGTCTGTATTTCCTAACTCATACCCTCTGAATTAAAATTCATTCTTCAATTCATTTTTCAGTTGTGTTTGGTACATTATTAACTAATACTGCAAATTTTACAATTTGTGGGGAAAAAATGAGGGGATATAGACTTTACTATTATTTTTGCTTGATAATTGAGTTTTTTTTTTCAAAGTTTTGTTTTTCCATGCTTGTTTGAGTGTTGATCATTTTGTCATGTAGCATCTTTAGCAGAGATTGTTGTCCAAATCATACCATTCTAGTATTTTTGTCTCCTTTTTTTTCTCCTTCCACTTTTCATTGCTTCACCAAGGTGTGCTGTTTGTGACTTCTTGCATGTGCGGCCTTTCTAGCTTATATTCTGAATCTATGAAAAAACTTCGTTCTTCTTTTTTAAGTAAGTCATTTATGCCTTGGCTTGTTTGTTCTTCGTAAAATCATTGGGTTTTTTGTTGTTAATTTTTAAAAGAGCTTATTAAAACATTCTATGTATAAAACACTATACCCATTACTGAGATTCATCTCATAACACGTATATGAAAACAGCTTTTTAAATACTTGTTCCCCAATTCTATTTCTTTATAAAGCCAAGATACCCTAATATTTAGTGCTAGAATGTTAGAAAATTACCATGGTAGAGAAAAAATATTTTTTGAAGATAAAACCTTTAAACGGTTTATTTTACAAATGTGTTAAAAATTTCACTAGCTATAAAATTAATCACTTTTCTCCTTTATACCTTATACTAGCTTATGTAAAATTGCTGGAAATTAAATGCTCAAATTTATCTAAGGATAGAGACTAATTTTACCATGTAATTTAAAAAATACTAAAAAAAAAGCTTTTTAAATTTCACTGCGTTCTACATTGTTCTCCAGTAAATCCTACAATACATATTATTTATATTATTATTTGCTTTATTTTATTATTGAAGAATTAGCTATTTAGGCATAAGAGACCTAATTGAGTTTTTCTTTATTAGTTTAAGATATTTACCCATTATTATGCCTTGCTTTGTCAATATTTAGGGTCATGTTTTAAGTAAAAATTAAAATTATGTTAAAGTAAGTTTTAAAATAACATCTTAAGAATATTTCTGACTTTAATCCCCCTAAATTTATAAATATTTGAAATAGAATGATTGGCATAAAAATTCTTTGTGTGATCTTAAAAATGATATTCTTTCTAACGTACATATTTTATAACATGTTCTTAGGTGTAGACCAAATATCAAATTGTTCTTCAAGCTTTTTTAAAAGAACAGTTCAGAGAAATTTTTTGTTTTACTACTAATAGAAGCTAATATAAAGAATGTAGTTCACATGAATTTTAAGACAAAACTGGTTAGGGCAAATTTAAATGTGTCAGAGCTGTATTACAATACAGTTGTATTATTGAGTAAAACATGGGCTGTGTTTTCATAATAAAGATTCTAAAACTGTCACAAAACAAACAGTAATAAAGTATTTCAGCTACCCATATATCTGCTAAAAATCTGATTTTACTAAAAATAGGATAATATATATCTTGTTTTGCTGGTTGTTTTATCATTCAGAAAGTGAAGGACGCAACAAGAGAAATTTCTAATCTGAATATAATTCAAAAGATCTAATTAGTAATGTGGAAGTGACAGACACATGCGGGAGAGTGCTTGCTCTAGGAAGTTATAATTATAAAGAAGGAAATTACGGGCAAAATTTTGTATCTAGACTTTATGAAATTTTTTTTTCCCCGAAAGTTATGAGCTGGAGGCTTTAAGTTTGAACCTTTTTACTACAATTTAAATTACTTTTAAGTCTTCAGTATTTTCAGTAAGATGGAAAAGGAGAGATAGTTATGGAGCCCCATAGTACTGGTTGAGAATTTCTGTTTGTGTGTATATTAGAAGAAACAAAAAATATGTATAAGAAGTCAGGCACAATCAAAAATGAATCAATAAGTACTGTGTTGAATTAGGCTGATTTCGTAATACGAAATAAGACACTGGTTTAGGAAGGATTACAGCCTCAATTTAGGGATGATTTTAAGTAATAGTTGAAAAAACAAAGTAGAACTAAATAACTTTGATTCTGAGTGCTACATTAAGAAGAATCATTTTTCTCTCTGCAGAGTATGAAAGCTATAATAATAAAGAGAAACTAAAGCCCAAGGTCCTTTATGTAAATAAGGCAAAGTAATAATAAAAAGAATATTAAAAGATAATTGGTGAATTTAAAAGGTATCCCCATTTGGTGAAGGTCAAAAATTTTACATATCAGTTGATTTGAAGCACAAATTAGTCAGAATTCTAGAATGAGCTGCTATGTAACTGATGCCTTATGTGCATATAGAAAATAGAAATGATTAGTTGAAGTCAGCAGAAGTTCACTAAAATTAAGTTGTAGCAAAATCAATTTTACTTTTTTAATCTTGTAACTACATTGATGACTTATGGCAGCCTGTTGACATAATGTTCCCTGAAATTAATGAGGTATTTGATCATTAATTTTAGAATATTTTTGTGAACCAGATGGGTAGACGTGACCTAAATACCTAGTTCAGTTTAATGATGGTAAGATTGGTTAACCAAGGGTCAGCAAACTATTTGCAGGCCAAAACCAGCCTAACGCCTGATTTTGTAAATAGAGTTTTATTGGAGAAATATCATGTTTATTTGTTATGTGTTGTCTATAGCTGCTTTTGTGCTGCAGCGTAACAGCTATTTGGTGACAAAGATTTTGGCTCAAAAAGCCTGAACTATTTATTACTTGAATCTTTGCAGAAAACATTTGCCTACCCTCTCAATTAAACCATGGTACCAGATTAATGTGCGGTCTAGTATTTACCTTGATGTAGTATGCCTCAGTTAATGGATATATTGTTTTGAATAGCATAGGATTATGTTTTGTTGAATATTTTAAATAGTAAATGTAGCTTCCTATCTGGACTTTTGCAAGAGAAGGTAAACTTATCAGAATGGTCACTAAAAATTTAAGGGGGAGATACTACATTCAGTGGCAGTGTAACAACTCAAAAAGATACTTTATAGGTAGAAACAGTAAATTTAAATGAAAAAAATAAGATTTATCAGCAATACTTGTTGAGTCCTGAGTATAGATTATAAAGATTATTTACATATAGAATAGAAAACACTGGCTCAAGGTTAGTTCATGTGAAACATAATTGGAGATTTTGTTTAGGCATGTCTAAGTTTAAATCTCCACTCTTTTTATAACTTCGTGATACTAGAAAGGTTATTTATCTGGGGCTCAGTGTTCTTGTTTATGAAATGGAGATGGTTACTGCCTCAAAATGTTGGTGTGACTATTAAGTGAGAGGACACATGTGGCATACCTAATCTTGTGAGTGAACACTGTTGGCATTGAGGTGGTTGTTTTGTAACTGTTGACCAGAACTTCATGTGTGCCAGTAATGTAGCAGAACTGCTGACTATGCTCATGTGAGAAGTTTAGAACAGTTAAGATTACAGTTCTGTGTTTATCTTGTGTTTTCTCATTTTTAAACCAGGGCATTATAAAAAGCAGATTTTGTCCTAAAACATGCAGAGCTTTTCCACCAGTAAATAAAATAGAATAAAATAAAATCTCTAAGAGTAGCAATGAAGTGGACCATTTCTAGAAGCAATTAGGTTTTTATTCCTGTATAAAATGCCTAAAACACTGGGTGCCTCAGTTTCGTCTTCTGTAAAATGAGAATAATACTGTCTACTTCATTTGCTGCTGTGAGAGGTAAATGAGTTAAGCACTTAGAACCATATCTGGCACATTGTAAGCACTCAGTAAATATCACCTGAGACCACTTAGCTAATTGGGTTGAAATATCTTTGAGCAAAGCCTAGATAGCTATATTGCTAGGAATATTTGTTGTAGGGATTCTGGCAGTAGTAACGGGATGGATTTGGTTACATGCAATGAAATTCTTTCACATATATTTATTCAGCTATTCAACAAATATTGAGACTGTGTGCTATGCAAAACAGACAAAGTTCTCTACCCCACAGAACTCATATTCTACTGGAAGAGACACATACTTAAGAAGATAGGTAATATACAGTAGATTACATTAATAGTGCCAAGGGGAAAAATAATTGAAGGAGGATTTGAAATATTGGAGATGGAGTGTTAAATTTAAAATAAAATCGAGTGTCCAGATGACTTCAGGTTTAAAGGAAGTGAGAGAGCTGTTATCCATGAGGATGTCTGGGAAAACAGTCAAACAAAAAATATTTCATGCAAGAGAACAAGCACAATTTTCTCTGAAGCGGTACACCTAGTGAGTTAAAGGAACAATGAGGGATCAGTGTGGCTGGAGAAGAGACAGACCAGTGGTGAACAAGTCAGCGAAAGCAGGAAATAGTCTTGAGAGGTAACAGGATACAGTATACAGTAGGATCATATGCATTACCCAGCCAAGTAGCTTATTTAATAGTCTTTTAATACCTAAATTAAGTCCTCTCTATGCACATTCTTTAATTCAACTCCTAACTGTTTCTTCCTGGGCCGTTGCAAGAATGATAACTATATCATGTAAGTTTAATAACTTTTTTAGTCAGTAAGTCTACTAATTATTATCTCATAAGGACCCTCAACTGAAACCTCAAAGTGGTTTCCCCTAAGTACAATCTTTAGTAGCAGTTGACAAAAATACCAAGGGGGTAAAATTTCAAATTTGATCATTTTTATTCAGTACTAGGCACATCATAAAACTGGAATATATTATCACTTCTACTTAAAGATCCTCTATCTTAGTATTCTATCAAGAAAGACTACATGTATATAAGCAAATATTTTATCAAAGATTAAATGCATACCTATAATTACGTCTATCATCTTAGAACTGTAAAAACCAGGTTTTCTTCCAGGACCATTAGTTTGATGAAGATTTTTTTTTTAAACTGCCAGTTCTCAGGCCGGGCACAGTGGCTCACACCCGTAATCCCAGCTCTTTGGGAGGCGGAGGTGGGCGGATCACGTGATGTCAGAAATTCGAGACCACCCTTGCCAACATGGTGAAACCCTATCCCTACTAAAAATAAAAAATTAGCCAGGCATGTTGGTGTGCACCTGTAGTCCCAGCTACTCAGGAGGCCAAGACAGGAGAATCACTTGAACCCAGGAGTTGGAGGTTGTAGTGAGCCAAGATTGTGCCACTGCACTCCATCCTGGGCTACAGAGGGAAACTTAAAAAACAACAACAATAAAAACTACTAATTCACATTCGGGAACTTCCTAACTAATAAAGAAAACTAATGTTTATCTCAAAATAGAAAACTTTTCTTAAAAGCCCAGTTCAGTACTCATGTTCTCAGAAAATGTTACTATAAAAGTTTTCTCGGTGACTGTTGGAAATGTGACATCATGTCTTTTACCAAAGTAATAGAAAAGCAGATACTGATGATAAATACACATTCTGTTCATCAATGTGACACCTGACTTCTGAGGCTCAGCAGTGTGACTCCTTGCCCAGCTAGTCCAAACTCTTGATGTGCTTTTATTTATAATGTTTAGACAATTTGCAGGGGTTTTTATACGTTCAGTCACCAGGCAAATTGATAATCATATTAATTGTTTACTTGTGTTTTGTCATAGATTATATTTTTATTTGTTTTAACTGATGCGTGCTGTATTAGTTTGAGGTTTTTTAGTATAAAATGTTTCTATCTCAAACCCAGTGATCATGGTATCAATACCAACAATCTGTTATTTTACTGAGTTCTTTTAAATGGACAGTAGTTAAATGTGTACTGTAAATAAAAGACAAAACTACACTTACATAAATTTATGGTGTGATTTGTTTTTTGTTTTTATTTTTTAGCTGGTCTATGTGATATTAGTGAAGGGACTGTTGTTCCAGAGGATCGCTGCAAATCTCCAACTTCTGGTAATTTGTTTTTTTAATTTCATTAATAATTATGATTCTGCAAAATCAAGATAGTATACCAGTGTACATTTTGATAGCTATGCATTTAAAATAATCTACAAAACCTTTTGTGTCATATATTTATTCTTAAAATCTTAACTGTATTCTTTGAATTTCTGATTACATGAAAAGAAATCTAGCCTGTGCTAAATAAAAATCCGAAACTTTACCTGCTGAGAATCATGTAATTATTTACTTAATTTTCTTACATTTATACCTTTTTTAAAGAAAATATATTTTACTGCTTACCATTGCCTCAAATGTCTTAGTTCTCTACAATATTTAAATGTTATGAAAAATGTTTAACACTTACATTCTGAGTGAAGACAATTAGAATAATTGTAGACTAGTTATATGTGTTTTTATTTATGATGAAAAAATTTCTGATATAGCCCTATTAAAGCAGTTCTCATTTCTTATCTATAAATGGGTCTTTATGTGACCTATGCATATATTAATTTTTCAAAAGAATATTATTTTTATTATCTTTGGAGACATCTTAAAATTAAGAAGATCCTGAATTTATTTTATTTTGGTTGATTGAACCCTTGTTAATACAGTATTCACTAGCTTTCTAGTGAAAAGATCATTCTTAGCATGAGTAACGCTATTGTTAAGATATGTTTTGATCCTTCCATAGCTGGTATATGACATCAGAAATAATTGTAAGAATGGGAAATATTAAGAAGAGTACTTTGTTTTACTTCCTCAGATCTTAGTCTAATGTTTTATTATATCTAGACTGCAAAAGCTTTTATGATGTTTACTTTTTACAGTTGCATTTTCCTGATGTTAAACAAGTTGATTATTTCTTAAGGATAAAATGTATCTATGTATTTTCTGACTTTCTTGTGCTTAAAACTTCATATTTAAATTTATTCATTAAACTAATAAAACATGGAAGAGTTTCTCACATAATTAGTACCTAATATTAAGTTTTAACATTGGTAAAATTAAGTTTGCATAAATAATATGGAACAGAACTGTCTTCTGCCTCCTAGGACTGTTTATTTCTGAATTTAGAATTGTAATATTTTTCAGTTCTTACTCTTTTTCTAACTGCATAAAATAATGTTCTGACCTCGTCTTTCCCAAAATCCACATAAATGCATTTATCAACATGTTAAGGATATAAGTCAGGGTGGACAATTTGGATATGGAACATGTAATATATTAAATACCATCCTATGGTAATATATTTAATATATAAATACCATAGGATGTGTTTTAATAAGATTCAGCCCAAATAAATTAATACTCCTTTGATCCTAAGCCAGACTTTCAAAAAGTGGCTACGTCTAGCTCTTTGAAGTAACCAAACAACTGGTATTTGTAGATAAGAGTATATTTAAATCTAAGTACATAAATATAAAAAGTAAAAGTTAAAAACCCTGTGTGTTCTCTTTCTCAAAACAGAGAAACTCAAACATGTTTAGGCATTTTCAAATATATTTTGCTCTTTGGTCCATGTGAAAAGACAGTAATGGTTTTAACATGCAGAAATTCATATGACCCGAGATATTTCATTTTTTTCTATCTCAGTATGTTTGAAATGCAAAGTAAAAATTATGACTTCAAAAAATCATTGGTAAATCACGTATTCTTATCATTAGATATAGAAACCTTCATTTAGTTTAGTCTTTGGTTATACTCTGAAAAATAAAAGAATTATCTGAGACATTATGTCAGTTTCTACATATCAGGAAATACTGTTTCTTTATAAAAAGTCAAACATTAGTAGGGAATAGTTGTTTCAGATAGCAGTAGATACCAGTTAAGCACAGCTAGTAAGAACATTACAGTAAGGAACTAGAGTGAGATGCTGGAAAACTATTTTAATATAAATGCTTTCGACACTGCGTTCTTAATAGCTCGTGTGTGCTTTTCTCAACTTGTCCATGTAAAAATCGATAATAGTAATTTTAAGCATCTATTATGGGTTGTCTTACTCTGTACATTTGTAACTTTTTTTTTTAACCTTCATTCCTGTTAACATTCTAACAGGGAAATAATGAAATAATGTGTTATTACCTCTGGCCAACACATGCAAATTCTAATTCGCAATGGTCAGAAAAGAATAACATTTAGGATGAGTTTGAAGTGAATCAAAAGAGCTACATGGGGATCATGGTTTTAAAAACATAAAAATTAGTAATTAAATTACTAGCCTCAAATACTTTCTACAATGAGAGTGATATAAAAAGGTAAAATAGTTAAGTGATGCATTCTAGATTATTAAAAACCTATATAGATAATATAAAATAAGTTGGTATTTATGGGAAAAGAAGAAATATATAAAAGTGGATTGAGAGTTAAAATGAATCTCTCATAAATACTAACAGGAAGACCAATTTAGAAATCTAAAGTAGCCATATGCCTTTATCAAAACCAGTAGTTCATTTAAAATAATTCATATATGACGGGAAACTTTTTTGAAAAGCTTTTAAATCTCATAATCAAGATTTGTGATCTCAGCTGTTTAGTTAATTAAAATCAAAGCTATCTTCAGAAAGTCATGAAAAAATGCATATAATGCATATAGATTGCCTTTTTCATTTATTTTTAAATAAACCAACGGTCCCCCAATAGAGAAAGTTAATTCTGCCTACTGAACATATGCATCCTGAACAAATGAAGGGAAAGACTTTCACTTGATCTTTATGTCAGAGAACTCACATAATTCACTGTGCACGTTAGTATTGAAATTTTTTAGTCCTGCACGCAACTATATGTGTGTGTGTGTGTACACACACACACACACACACACACACACACACGTTCAAATAGTTTTTTAAACTGTTAGGTTATTTCAAACTGAAGAAAACCCAGGGCCACACATACCATGATATGACGTTCAGGTACATTCATGATATAAATGCTGTGTGCACTAGAAAAACAATAAGCTGTGGATTCATTGTAGAAATTTAGTAAATATATTCAAATGGGATAAAGTGAAAACTGTTTTGGAGCTTTTGCATGAGCTGTCATAGAAGTTATAACAATCAGTAGTAAGTATTTTTAGTTAGAAGAAAAACCTCCTTGTTTTAGATACATTACAACCTATGCCGCCTGCTTATATTTGAAAATAGCAAATATTTTTCTAATTTTATTATCATATATAGATATGTTATTCTATTGCTTTGATATGAAATATATCAAAACTAGTAACAGTAATACATTTTTGTACATAAATGTGACTATTTTTTAGAGATGATAGTGATATTTTAAAATATATATAGCATATAAACATTATATTATTTAAATCAAAATTATATTTATATTAAAAACAACAATACCTATTTCTGTTCCTGGCAGTGTTACTCAGCTCATCATTATATGTGTGATATTTTTTTGAAGTGAGATTTATGAGGATCTGTAAATGGCGTTTAACAAAAATAACATGAACTTATAAAACTACTGTAAAAGTAATGGTTCTGCCAGTGGTCAGAGGTTTTACTTGGTAAGAGAAAAACTGTCAGGGACATTCGCCACTTGACCAAGGGAAGGAAGTACAATTTTAGTGTGAAGTGTTATATGTGGCGTCAAATTTTGACCTGATTCGTTAAGATTCAGTGCTTTTAATGGAATTTTTTTTTTTTTTTGAGATGGAGTTTCGCTCTTGTTACCCAGTCTGGAGGGCAATGGCACGATCTCGGCTCACCACAACCTCCGCCTCCTGGGTTCAGGCAATTCTCCTGCCTCAGCCTCCTGAGTAGCTGGGATTACAGGCACGCATCACCATGCCCAGCTAATTTTTTGTATTTTTAGTAGAAACAGGGTTTCACCATGTTGACCAGGATGGTCTCGATCTCTTGACCTCGTGATCCACCCACCTTGGCCTCCCAAAGTGCTGGGATTACAGGCGTGAGCCACCGCACCCGGCCTTACTGGAATATTTTTAAAGCAGAGAAAGAAAACCTTTTTATGCACTTCAATTACATTCTAAGTATTTGCCTCTGGCAGGAAAGCTGTATGAATTCAGCAAATACTTAGAGAATCCTACATCTAACACACTCCACTAGTCACAAAGGGAATACAAAAATGAATCAAATGTGGGCCCTGCCTTTTGGAAGTTCATTCCAGTGAGGAAGGTCTTATATACGTGAATCTAAAATAATAAGGAATTAAGTGATTATCATCATATGAGAAATACATAGATAAAATGTTAAGGGCCCTCAAAGGAGGAGGAATGATTTATAGCTGAGAAGACTGTGAAAAATTGAATGGACGAGGTATTATTTGAGATGTGCTTTAAAAGAATAGATGTCCAAAAGTGATCAACCAATATACTACTTAGAATTGCATTTATAATAAAAATATATATTATAAATTAAATACTATGAGAGATTAGAAATATTTTTAAGGAAAAAAATGACCCCCAAAATTTTAAATAAATATTAGATACGATTATTTAATATTGGCAGTCACAGCCAAAATAAAGTTAAATATATCTTACCTCCAAAAATTTAAGTAGACATTTGAACATATCTATAAATGTAAGTATTTCCTTCAATATTTTAAAGATTCCTAAGATATATGCAGAATCAATATGTAGTTCTAAACTGTCAGTCTAACTCTAAAACAAATTTTACCAGCCAAGTTATAGTACAAGGTCTTGGTTCTGCTAGAAGAACTTTATTCAGTTAATAATATCAAGAATTCCAGATTTTTTCAAAGAAACAATTAAACACTATAGTTTTTAAAATATATTTTCTAACATATAATATACTAAGATTTTGCCAAATTGTTGTAGAGTTTAATATTTATGTATACCAGGGTCTATCATGAAAGATATTACACTACTTATTACTGCACTGTAATATTACAAGAACTGTTACTACTATTGACATTGCCTCTCCTGTGGTCACTAACTTGAGAACTTGTTTTAAAAAGTTAACAGATTTTTTTATTTGTATATTTTTCTTGTTACAACTCAGTGTTTATGACTGACCATGTACCTGTTCCTTCCATTGTCTTCATTTGTGTAGGTTCTTCATCACCACACAATTCAGATGATGAACAAAAAATGAATAATTTTATAGAAAAGGGTATAGTATCTTGATTTTAAAGTATTTTCTTTTATGTTTAATTTATTTAGTTTACTTTGAATAGATTTTGACATTTTATATCAAAATATTATTTTCAGTGAAGACCAAAAGCAGAAAGTTTTCCAAGATGGTAGCCAGTGATATAGGTAGGAAATAGAAATTTCTATTTTGTTTCTAATCCTTGCTATATGCAGTGCTAACCCAACACCAGAAAATTATTCAATGCATTGTATTTTCATGTAAATTTGTTGTTCCTGTGCTAAAAAAATAATCTCTTGGGCTGTCTCTTCTAAACTCATGGGACAATAATTATTAAAAATCAGTTCACTTGGGTTGCAGTTCTTTCTCTGACTTACAGTGTGAATTTCTCTGTTAATTTTATTTTTGCTCTACTTTAAAATAAAGCAGGGTTCAATTTATGCCATAAATAACACAATTTTATACTCCCAAGTTTTGAAGCAATTGTTTCTTTATAGTTTTATTTTTGTTTTTTTTTTTTTTCCTACCTTTATTCCATCTCTCTCATATTTTCATGACCCTATATTTCAAGGAAACAGTTTTCTGTAAGATTGTTTTAGTCTATAATCTGTACAGCATTTAGCAACGTTAAGTAGGAATTTTCTAGGACTGCCCCAACTTCCACAAGTAAAAAATGCATTGCTTCTTGTGATTGTTTTTGTGAATATATGTTGAGATGAATTACTCAGTCCAAAGTTCTCAAAGTTTAAAATTAGGGAACAAAATATATAATCCGATTTTAAGGACATAATCAAATTAGGGTTTTAAGGTCATGGAAGTTCAAATGTTCTCCAAAGATTTTTAAAGGCTTGAAAAACACTTTTTAGAAAAAGAGGATAAGTTTGGTCTTTGCTTTAAGCTCAAAATTTTTATTACACAGTTACTGTATTATTTCCTCCCAAAACCTCTAGCGTATATTCCTTAAATCCAGTCAAATCAGATGAATTTCTAGGCAGGTGGAATAGTTCTACTTTTTCTCAACTGATGATGTTTTAGATATGGTTAAATTTTCAAAAATTCTTAGATGTAAGATTCATGTTGTCTGTATTTTGTAAATTGAACCCTGTTTAATCATGTTAACGATGGCTGACTGTTAGCCCCTGGTTATTTTTTAATAAGATGGTTTATTCTTGGGCAAAGGGCTCTTCATTTATGGAGAATCAATTATTTGTCTTTGTATTTGTGGGTTTTTAGTGACTCTTTTGATAATAGTTAAATCACTGTAATTATATACTAGCACTATGGCATAATAGTCTTTAACCAATTTTGTTTATTTTATCTTAATCGTACATTAGAGGTTTTTTTTTGTCATATTATGCAAAAAGGTAGAAAAGATTTTCTTACATACATTTTACTAAACAACTTTTAAAATTAAATTACCTAGGGATTTTACCTTGCATGAATGGGACTTCGTAGATAATTAAATTTTTAATAACAATTTTTCTGTCTTATATTTTGTGCTTGGGTTTTATTTGTTTATTTACTATCTTCCTATTTTTTTCTGTGTTTTAAATAGAATATGTAACATGAAATACTTGAGCTTGACTGTTTGAAAGACTACATTAGCAAATTTATCAATGTTGATAATGTTATTGGAAGAATAGTTCTTTGATGGCATTCTTGCTTTATTTTTATCTTATTGGTGAGTTTTACGTTTTGTCATGCCAGTTTTTGTAGTTACGTATTTTGAGGGAAACGTGTTACCTTTATTCAACTTTCAAAATTGTGTTAGTATACAGTTATGCATAGTTATTTTTTAAACTTCAGGAACCATTGTTATATCCCCAATTTTTTGTGTAATTTTCTTTGGCTTTGATTGAAACCTTACAGTGTGTGTTTTTTTTTTTAATCACAAGATTTGGGTATATAGAAAGAAAGTTAGTGTCACAATTTTTTTCTTCCTTCAAAGGGAGACTGCTCCATTGTAAACTGTAAAGATTTTGCAGTTGGAAAGTGACACATTAGTTTATCTCCCTACATTAGTATCTAGTTTTGTTATAAGAATTAGCATAACATATGCTAGTGAAAAACATAAAATGTCAATGAAACATTGGAAAATAACTCATAGGTCTTCTGAGGACCTCTCTGTCAACACTGGTATTTTGTGTGTGAAGCTGTGGTGTCAAAAGTATTAGGATTTCTTGAGCATTTTGAACTCACCTTATTATCCAATCTAGTACCTGCTATGAAGTATCATGAACCTCATGAACTTACCACCTCTTGCTTCCTCAGCATACAAGCATTTATTTATAGCTTCAACTTTAGGTAGTTACACATTTGCCTCATAAGGGAAAAGATAAGAATTAGAACCCTCAGGGTTGCACTAGTCAAAGAGCTACCTTGTGTGGAAGGTGAGTAAATAACTTGACCCTGAAAGTTTGCCCTGAATTTTACCTATTCTTTGAGAGTAACTGCTGCTGGTGTCAGAGTTTGTGTGTGTGGGCGTGTCTGGGTGTGCTGTGGGTGGGTGGTACGGATCACAATTTAATTATTAACAATTTAATGGTTAATTCCAAGCATGGAAAATCAACCACCCTACCTTTTTTTTTTTTTTTTAACTGTCTTGACAGTACAGCTGAGATAGCTGAGACTATAATGATAAGCTTTTTTAAATGTGTTTAGCCTTTATCTTGTCATTTTTCTGCCGTGTTCCAGCATTTTACAAATAATTTTCCTCAGTCCACTCAATAATCCCAGTGAGTTAGTTACTACTGTTTCCCTGTTTTACAGGTAAGGGAACTGAATATAAGTAACATATCTATTGCTACACAGCTAATAAATGGGAGCAAGATTTACACCCAGGTAGCCCCACTCCACTGTCTGTCCTCTTAAACATTATGCCATATTATCTCTTAATATAATTTACCAAAAACTATAAGGATTCAAAAGCAAATTCATGGTGTGGTTAATAACTAGATAATTTGGTTATGGCCCTGTTCTATCTACACAGTAATCTGGACAAAAAGATTGGCTCATATTAAGTTCTGTTGTTAGGGCCGGATTATGGATGCCATCTTGATACCAATCATCCAAGCATAAGATAATATCTAGAAATCTACCTTTCTCAAATACTAGACTCATGGGAAAGGAACTCTGGAGTACTGTAGCCCATCTACCCAAAGCCTATCTTCATAGTTTATTTCCTGTTTGAAAATTAAATCAGATGAATGATTCTGACAATGGCCTTGTTCTTACATAAGAGCAGCCTATAAAGAAATAGCTTTAGTCTTGTGAGTTTGACAGTAAAAAGATAATAGAATATAATGTAATTGCAGCATCCACAAAGAAAGCTTCATTCATGAAATATGTATGTATATGGTAATTTGTTTTGCCTGTGTATACCTTATAAATTGTTATTAGCAAAATCTTAATTGTTAACATTTTCAAAATCCAGTTTTTCCTGTACTGCTATAAATCACTTATTTACTCATTTATTTTATAAAAATTTGAAAGTACAGAATTTTGCAAAGCTTTTTATTTTTAATTCTTATAAAAATAGTCCTACAGTGTGTATCTTTGTTAAAAATGTATTAGTCAAATTTTTCATGATACCCTTATGAATAAAATACAGTCTACATGCTAGCATTGTTTGATAAATTCGAAACTACATGATTAACCTTTTCTGAAGATTATTCTATTTCATTATGGTTTTGTTTCATGCTGAAAGTAGATTTCTTGCTGGAACCCTTAGTCTGTGACCTGGCCTATTTGCAGTTTTATTACTAATTTTCTTATAGAAGGAATGATTACCAAATTCCTTCTGATTACATCAACTTGTAAGGGGAAAATAATGCTAAGGATAAAAAATAAAAACTCAAAATTGTGGTGACTTAAATGAGTGCTTTGCCAAAACAGGTAGAAATATTAGCTTCATTTATTGGGCCTCATAAATTCTAGACACTATACCAGGTATTTTTTTCATGTAGTATTTATTAATAGAGGGAAAATTATACTTCCAGGGTCACTTTCATCTCTCCAATTCTGAGTTAGCATAATTATTTAGGTAAGGATTAATTTAGCAAAAAACTGGAATAATTTTTGAATTCTGTTTAAATGACAATAATGTTTCTTCAAGTCCTGTTTTTATTAGTTCTCTTACACGTGAATCTCAGTGATTGCTTTTTTAAAGTGTTCCAACTTAACCAAAATCTGCTCTTTGTTGTTTTGTTCTACATTACTAACTCATTAACTCACACAATTTTAAAGCAGTTCTAACATCTTTATTTTTCAAGAAAAGATACTGAATCTCAGAGAAGTTAAGTGACACATCCAAAGTAATACCCCATGGTAATGACTTAGGACTAGAATTCAGGCTTCTTGACTCTTGTTTTACTATACATGCCATGTTTCACACTTCATATTCAAGTTTCCACTTTTTCTTTCTTATGTGATTGCTTTTTCTTGTACGTCTTCTCAATTCTTTTGTATTTACAAGTTGAAAAATAAATTCACCAGGGTTCATTTAAATTTGTTGCCATATGAATGAAAAAGTTTATATTAAATTAATTAAGTAGTATTTTAAGGTATCAAATTATTTAATTCATTGTAAAACTCAAAATAATGCTGGTATTTCTACTTTACATTTCCCAGTATTCAACCTAAAATGTGGCTATTTAATTTGTAGAATTTAACCTTTATACTCAGCCCACAAGATGGCTGTTGAAAGAAGAGATGCTCACTTTGAAAGGAATGAATAGTAGTATACAATGATACCTTTTTACAGGTGATTTTAATATTTTGTATTTTGAGAGAAAAGTATTACTTACCCTTAATTGGTCAACAACTAAATTTTATAGGCAGATACTTCAAAATTATTATATGAGTCTGAGTTCTAAGAAATTCTTTTTCTTTTTTAAAATGAATAAAATCTGAAAAGTATTGACATGTTGTATATTTAAATTTAAATTTTACTTTGAATGTATTTTCTGTCAAATTTCTTAATAAAATGTGCATGCTGGAAAGTCTGTGTTTCATATTCCTATACTTACTATATGTGTATTTATCTCTATTGAACTGTCTTTTTTTTATATTAAAAGGATGTGTGACGATCTTTCTAGAAATAACTTGTAGTTTGCTTCCTAGAATAATGAAAATTAGTCTGAGATAAAGTTATATTACTGAAATAAATATTTGTCAGCTCTTATTTGAGCAAAACTATAAATGTGGCAATTTATGTTCTATCATTACTTATTTTATTAGTTTGTTAGGACAGCCACTATAAAATACCACAAACTGGGAGGCTTAAACAATTCTGGAGGTTAGAAGTCCAAGATCAAGATGTCAGTGGGTTTGATTTCTTCTGATGCCTCTCTCCTTGGCTTGTAGACAGGTGCATTCTCATTGTATCCCCATGTGGCCTTCTGTGCAGGGCAGGACCCTGGTGTCTGTGTATCCACATTTCTTCTTTTTATAGATCTAATCAAATTGGATTAGGGCCCAGCCTAAGGCATCATTGTGACTTAATCACTTCTTTGAAGACCCCGTCTCCAAATATAGTAGAGGATGGGAGCTTAGGGCTTCTATATATGAATTTTGCAAGGACACAATTCATTCCATAACACTTACTGTGTTAGGTTTACGTAATACCTCTTATTCTGTACAAAATTCTCTTTGAGATGTTGCAAAGAGTTTAATCATAGTATTGTATTAGACATTAAGTTTTACAAATGTTTGGAAAGCAGATGGGACAGAAAAAAAAATGGAAAAGTTCTGGGAGTTCAAGAATGAAAAGAACTCGGTATAGGCGTATCTTTACTGGACGAGTACTGATACCTCTTTAAAGATTTACCTCTATTTCAGGTAATAGATATAGATTCTATGGGTATTTCCGAGAGTCATCTTTTTGATAACAGGCCCATATTTAATTTGCTCTCTTTTTAATTTTATTTCTTTTCATTCTGTAGAAGTAAAATTCCATTTACACTTTTGGTTCATTCATTTATTCCTTGTGGTATTTATTAAGCACACATTAAGTGCTTGACACATACATATATAGTGTTTTAAAAGATAAATTCTGTTTCTGAACTCCTGGAATATTTTAGCAAGAGAGATAGACATTGATATTATTAGTTCTAATGGCTATTGAAATATGTGATAAGCGACAAGAGAGTTTCTACTTCCTGGTTCCACTTTTCCTCTTGGATTCCTTGCCATATCCTGCAAACTGAATTTGAATTTACTATCTCAGTTTTATTTAACACAAATACAGTCCAACATTATCCCTTTCAAGAGAGTAGTGTTGGCTCTCACAAAAGTAATATTGTTATTTTTTCTAGTTGCTAAAACTTAGTATAAACAAAAATCAGTTTGCTTTTTGGCAGCTTCATTGTACAGTCATAATTTTTTTTTTTTATTTTTTTTACTTTTTACTGTTATGCCATTTTTTACTATAAATTTCAAATTCTAAAAAGTGAAGTTATAGTTCTGTTTTTTTTTTCTTTCAAGAATGCTTATTTAGAGAAAAGATGTAGACACAGTGGGTAGAAAACTTAAAGGAAAATTACAAAACATCTGCTTAATTTCAAAGAAGTAATAGCATTCTGCACAATTGAGAACACATAGGAAATTTTCTCCAGTGGCAAAGGACTAAAAAGCATCACCCATTATAAAACTTACTTACTATGTAATCATCCAAGTAGTCCCCTTGCCTGGATATTTGCCTCTCTTGGACATCATACATCTTTCCTCAGTTTTGAAATTTGCATTGCAGACATAATTATTATGATTAGGTATAACTTCATTATTCCTTCTAAGCAAATGCAGCTCTTCACTGTTTATGCAACCAGAAAATTTGATGTCCTTATTCAGGCTTATAAAGAGAGCAATGACCGACCCTAACAACCTGCCTAGACTCTCCGAAACTAGTTTTCCTCAGATTGAAGAAACCTTCTGTCAGGGGCAAGGGTTGAAGAATACATAGTGGAAGAAGGAAACAGAAACGATGTGTCTTTCAAGAACTCATCCAGATTGCATGCTTTCAGTGTGAAGGTCACAAAAGAAGATGAGTAACTTCAAGGCGTGAACAGAAGTTGCTTGATAAAATACAATGAAACCAGCTAGCTGGGTAAATGAGTTTCATAAATGATTCTGAGACTCCTGGGACTTAGAAATATGAACATCATAAAATTGTTGGACAGAGTCTACAACCCCATCATCACAAAGTTGTATCAGAGGACAGGGTACAAGCCAAGAGGACCAACTGACTAGAGGTTCTCCAGAGGTGGGTCTGTCTCTTCTGGTCTTGCCATCAGGAGGTTGAATAAACAGACCTGAAGCAAGTATATTCCCCAGAAGTCACAAAAATTGAAGGATACACGGCCAGGTGCAGTGGCTCATGCCTGTAATCCCAGCACTTTAGGCGACCGAGGTGGGTGGATCACTTGAGGTCAGGAGTTCAAGACCAGCCTGGCCAATATGGTGAAACCCCATCCCTACTAAAAATAGAAAACTAGCTGGATATGATGGCATGCACTTATAATTCCAACTACTTGGGAGGCTGAGGCAGGAGAATCCTGAACCCAGGAGGTGGAGGTTACATTGCAGTAAGCTGAGATTGTACCACTTCCAGCATTGGTGACAGGGTGAGTCCTCTTAAAAAAAAAAAAAAAAAAGATACAAACTTTTAGCTGGAAGTTTAACTTTAGGCCTTAGGGTTGGGACTTAGCCTCCCACTAAAAACAACTATAAAATTGGTCAAAAGATACGAGCTTAGTCTTTCAAGACATTGAACAACAGGCATTCCAAGACTGTCATCCTTGAGAAAAAGGAGATGTATGAGGTGAGCCCCACATTTCTCCCACCTTTCTGCTCAGCTTTCTGCCACAGACCACGTTCCTGTTGCAGCACAAGTGGAGCTGCAGTATCAGAAGCTGAGGAGGCAGAGCATGGAAGTTCTGGTTGCCGGCATGTCTGGAATATTTGCTAGAGAGGAGGAACTGCTCCAAGAAATTCTAGGAGTCTCTGTGGAGATTCAAGCTAGGTCCTGAGAACTGTCTACTTTAAATGCTTGTGTTAGAACTATGTTAAACCAATGATCTTAAGTCTTTGCCTTAAGTTAGAAGAAGGGCAAATTAAACGCCAAGTTAGTAGAAGGAATGAAATAGCAAAAAGTAGGTATCAGTGAAAGAAAACAAATAATACAGGTAAACAGTTTTCAAGAATGAAGACAATAGGCAGACATTTCTAACCATGAGAGAAGCGAAGAAATATAGCAGTAGTTTTTGGAAACTTCCTCAATTAAGTACTACAGCAAAATAACCCAAGACATGGAAAACCATCGTAGGAAGATTGATGTTCGTCTTTGAAACCATTTAAACTCAAAACATATACTCAACCTGTGTGTAAATTGTGTTTATGGTATGTAGTATAAGCTTTAAAACTTGTAAATGTGAAAATAACGTAACTATTAAAAATCGGGAAGAAGGAATATTTGTTCATAAAAGGAAAAGAAGGCTACTTTCCTGATTTTTGATAGCTGGAGAGCCAATCGTTACTGTCTAATAGTTAATAGAAATATTTCAGCCTTTGAATATTTTTCACAGTGTGTTTTCCTAAGAGCTTTTAAGATACGATATATCTCGTAGTAAAAAAAAAAAAAAATGTGAAATATAGTAGTTTCTTTAGTTCACTTTAGTTAGATTTCTGGAAAAGTAAATGTTTATTTAAGCATATAGTAGCACATTTTTTTCTCCAAATATTTATTAGTGGCTATCTGTATTTATACAAAGATATCAGATGGATGTTCAACTAATTTGAATGGTTATTTCTGGTTAGCAGGATGTTGTGTGATTTTTTTAAGGTGTAATTTTTTGCATTATTTGAATTATTTATAATAAGAATGAATTATTTTTACAAAAACAGTTTAAAATTTTAGTTTAAATGTTTGTAATGACATTGTATGTGGTTAACAACAACTGCCTGAGGTTTTCCCAGCTTTACACTAAAGTACCTATGAAATCAAAGAAAAATAGGAACATTCAATTTCAATAGAAACTAGGTAAGGATACGTGATCACAACCCAAGTCAGTATTGCAACTCAAGACAAAGCTTTGGTAGATGCTGCACAGTTCTTCTGCCTGGCACTTACAAGCATTTAGATAGAAGTCTCTTCATTCAAGGGAAAGAAACCCATTACAGACATCCTAAGATTTAAATCCTTTCCCTCCTTTCCTCCCTCTCCCTCAGCTCCTTTCTCCACTCTGTGAAAGGCATGCATGCAAAACAGACAAGCTAACATTCTGAAGGAAGTAGGCGATAACTAGTTAACATTCAGATTTCTCAGTGCACTCTGTAGTAACAAAATGGACCAGCTTCTTGAGTTTTGAGGAGATGTAGTTGTCAGCAAAACTTTGACATTTTACCGAAGTTATGCATATTTCTCTGTTTTCATTTAAACTGAAGTTTTTGTAGTATTATAATACACCTTTGAAAAAATACTAAAGGCATGCTTTAGAGCTCTTTGGGAGTTGGGGGAGTAGTACTGGCATTAACTTTCCCTTATAAAACTCTATTCTAAGGAAATAATCTAAAATGTATGCAAATATTTATGAAAAACATTTTTATTTCTGTGTGTACTGAAAAACTGGAAAATGCCTAATTGATTTATAAGTGTTCATATAAATATGCAGCCATTAAAATATACTGACAGCCAATGACATGTAAAAAAATGCTTATTTTAGTAGTGAAAAATGGCAGGATACAGATTTCTTTATATAGTTGATCAAACCTATGTAAAGTGGATTTTTTAAAGTGACTGGCAGGAAATACGCAAAAATGTTGCATATGGGCATTAATAGTGACCTTTTTTTCTGTATATTCTTTATTTTCCAAATATGCTATGAAAATGCATAATTCAGAATAACTCAAAGATAAAAATACATGTAGTATAAGATGCAGTAAGAGAATATAATTCAGTATGGGCCTCTAAATCTGTTAAGAGGATATGTATTTACATTAATTCTGTGCATTGAAAAAAAAAATACAAGCTTTAAAATATTTTCAGGAAGAAGCTAAAAACATCCTGCATGTAAAACACCTCACACAAGAGTTGATACTGTGATTTCATCAGTATGATGTGTAGAACAGGCAAAACTGTTCTGTGCTTAAGCATCAGAGCAGTGATTATTCCTGGAAATTGGACAGGGATTGATGAGAAAGAAGCATGCATGTCCTTTTTGGGGTGAATGGTAATGCTCTTTATCTTGCTTGTTTTAACAGTTTGAGTTACAGAGATGTACATATTGTCAAAATTCAGTGAATATACCTTTAAATTTTGTATATTTGGATGTAAGTTTTATATCAAAAGAAAATATACTCTTAGCCAAAAAAGAAATGTTTGGGGAACATCTTGTTTTATAAAAATGTACAAATTATCTTGCTGGATTTGTCTCCACATCCTGTGGTCTTAGATAGGTGTTACAGACTGAGATAGGTATAAATCCTTTGTACTCCAGTTGATGCCTTGTGTCCACCTCTGTGAGTATTACGTACTGCATTGCATTGGAGTGTTTCATCTAATGTGAGCTCCTGGGAGGCCGGAAGTATATTCCTGCCCTCTGGCACATGATGGGAATATTGCCCAGTAGATATTTAATAAATGAATATTCACACCTCCACATGTAACACAAGTTTTTCTCTATTCATGGAAGCTCTTAACGCTATATTTTTAAATATTTCTTGATAGCTAGAATTAACACAAAATAATAAAAGTTAATCATCTAATATTGTCATTTCAAGTTCTGAATTCAAGGAGATTGCTTAAAATTATATGTAGGTATAATAGCAATCTGGCTTAAGTATCTGTCATTTGAACAAAAAGTTGGTGTCCAGGTTGTGGAGATCCAATTGCAGAATGTTTCCGAAGAAAATAATAAATTGACTAATTAAAATTTGTATGCCATGCAAAAAGTCTTCCCAGTCATTTTGTGTGTGATTTTAACCTCTCAATAAAATGTTGAAATTAGACTGAGGATTATTTGGAAAGCTGGTTAGTTATACTTAGTATTTTTTACATAATAAAAATAGTACAAAAAAACTTTTATTCTATGGGAGCGGTTAACTTAAAATTTTAAGATTTGATGTTATATAAAGTGATTTATAGTAGAAATCCTAAGGAGGATCAAAAGCATACACCTGCAAAATTCAGAAGGAAATTTTGTGCTGGTATATTTTTTGATAGCAATGTATGTATAGATACTGAATGAAAGCATAAATATGTTAAATATTTTAAATTGATTAAAATATGCATTTAACATTTTATTTATAGATGAATTTGTTACTTATAAATCACTCAAGTTATTTCTCCTCTTTGTTTAGCCATTATGAGTTAGTTTTTGAAATGAACCTAAAAGGTTGGGCTCACTATAGTGGTACATTGCATTCTATGCTTTTGTCCTAAAGTTTTTTATAGTTTTATTTTAGTTACTTAAAATTTTGCCAAACAATTAGAATGAAGGGACATTAGATTATTTGCTTACCTTATTATTAATAAATAATAACATTTATTAAATCATACTATGTGCCAGGTATTATGCTCAGTTCTTTGCTTATGTCATCTTATATAATCCTCACGACTATCTACCCTCATATTACAAATGAGGAAACTTGAAGTTTAGAGAGGCAAAATGATTAGCCTAAGGTTACACATGAAGTAGTTGAAGTGAATGTGAACCTAGGTTTGAGCTGATTTCAAACCCAGTCCTAACCACTATGCTTTACTCTTCCACGTTTTACAAGCTAGTTATTCAGACTTGTTCACAATGTTTTCGATGGGCTTAATTATATATACATACTGGGATTCATGGATTTGTCTTGGTTAGTAAAGTTCCTTAGTGTCTAAGGACCTTGCTACTCAAAAGTTTGGTCCACAGACCAGCAGCATCAGCAGCTCCTGGGGCTCCTTGGAAATGTCTCTTAAGCCCTAGTCCCAGAGTATAGCATCAAAGTGTGCATTTTAACAAGATCTCCATGTGACTAGTGTGCGCATTCTAGTTTGAGAAGCACAGGATTTAAAATAATTTGATCAAATCAGAGTAGTGATATCTAAAGAGGTGGTATTCGTATCATATGATTCTAAAAGAGTTATCTTTAGACTGTGCCAAATTGATTTTCTACATCTGTTTACATGCACATTGTATAGATATTACTTATCAGTCTAGGTATATTGTACCTATGACATTTGATCAAGATCTCTGGATTTTTTTCTGAATTTATTAAAATATCTGTTTAATATTGCCTTTTGGAGGACTGTTTTAGGGATATAATATTTTCTAATTTTGAGGCTATTGGGTTTCAAGCACAAGAGCAACCTTGTATGTGACATCAACTACAGATTTTATTTGGCCATTTTATTTTTTTTATATTGCATTTTCTCTTTTAACTGAAATTTACATCGGTGAAAATGGGGGGTGACTTTTATAAATGTGACCCATTGTTGTTTGTTAAAGGATACTAATTAAGTTAATGAAGCTGAGAAGTGAAAACCTGATGTTCCTTCCAACCCCCATCCCTTCCCAGTTTGCCTAATGCCACTTTCCTAACACTGGATTTGTCATTTTTTTAGATGTGGAAGTCATGTACTATGACTGGATTTCTCTTTGTTTACATGGCGCCCTTATGGACTAGCAGGGTCTGTGCTTTAAATATCTCCTAACAGTCCAAAATTTAACCTAATATATGTATTCCTGTATTAACAAACGAATGCTTTTTGACAGTTTCACATAGGAAGCACTTTTCTTTTACGCATGCACTACCACTAACGTAATAGCTATAGTCGAACAACCCCTAACTTTAAATCACTTTCTAGATTAAGACAGTAACTGATTTTGAGGATGGAAAGTGGATTCCAGTAAGTTTATACATTCACTCTTTTTCCAATACTACAGAACAATAGCTGTAGTTTGCATCTTATGTAAATACCATAGTTTTAGATTTTACATGATCTTACTTAGTTTTTTGCTTTTCACTAAAACATACATAGAAGAGTTAACTTTCATCAAGGAGTGGTTGAGTCAGATATTGTATAAAGTAATCAAATACTTAAATTTGATTAGATACAGGTTTGGCCTATAAGCTAGACATTAACTTAAAAAGTAATGAACCCAGCCAGGCACAGTGGCTCACGCCTGTAATCCCAGCACTTTGGAAGGCTAAGGCGGGTGGATCATTTCAGGTTGGAGTTTGAGGCCAGCCTGGCCAACATGGTGAAACCCTGTCTCTACTAAATATACAAAAATTAGCTGGGCGTGGTGGTTTGCACCTGTAATCCCAACTAGTCGGAAGGCTGAGGTGGGAGAATTGCTTGAACCTGGGAAGCAGAGGTGGCAGTGAGCTATCATACCATTGCACTTCAGACTGGGCAAGAGTGACACTTAACCTGAATGGAAAAAAAAAAAAAAAAGGAATGAACCCAGTAGCTATGAAGACAATGAGCTGGAAAGACTTTACATCGCTTACCCAAACTTAGTCTTATGCCTCTTTTCTCCTTATCTGCAACACCTTCTGAGAAGTTACTTTGTCTCACTCAGAAAAGCCTAACCCTTTCCTGTGAGCCTAAGAAATAATTAAAAGTTAGAATTTAAAGGCTCCCTTAAAGTAAAAATTTTAAGTACAAAAAGTTAATGCATCAAGTAAGTACAAACTTTTAAAAAGTTGGCCAGGCATGGTGGTTCACGCCTGGAATCCCAGCACTTTGGGAGGCCACGGCAGGAGTTTGAAACCAGCCTGGGTAACATAGTGAGACCCCATCTCTTCAAAAAAATCTAAAATAGCCAGGCTCAGTGGTTACATACCTGTAGTTCCAGCTGCTTGGGAGGCTGAGGTGGGAGGATCACTTGAGCCCAAATAATTGAGGCTGCAGTTAGTTGTGATCACACCACTGCACTCAGCCTGGGCAACAGAGTGAGACCTTGTTTCAAAAAATTAGAAAATAAAAAGTTAAAAATAAGATTTACTTTCCATTCCTAATATTACTCATTTTTTCATTATCTCAGCATCTAGATTTAGTAATAAAAGTATTCACTTCTATCTTGAAAATCAGTTGACATTAGTATGAGTCAAATATTCTTCAGAATTTTAAAAATGTCTTTTATTTTTCAGCAAAGATGTCAAGGAAGTTAAGCTTACCTACTGACCTAAAGCCTGATTTAGGTAAGTAAAATAAATAAATAAATATTCAAAATAATTTAACTCCCTATAATGGGAAGACAAGGAAATCTGAAGATTTATAATTACTGTAAGATAGTCATTGAAAAGCAAGTTTAAAATGACTAGGATGCTTAAGGTTTAAACATTCTTTAGCCTTTAGAATGCTGTCTGTAAATTTAAAAAGAGAATTGTAATGCAAATTCAAGCAAACCAAAAGAACATATTTTCTTAACCCTCTCATACTCTATGTCTAAACAGAATTTTGCATAAGAATAAGCTTGTGCAATTTTAGATTAATTTTTATTAAAAATTGTTATATCCCATTTAACCACCTGAAAATCTATTTTGAACTCTATAATTTATAAAATTATTTTTATACTAATGAAATACTTAATATTTAAAAATAATTTTTTCTATATTACAGTGAATCATAGCAAGAATCATTACTATTTGATTGTAATAAATTGGGAAATATTTCTATCATAGTACTTTCTGTGCAACTATGAAAGCAGGATGAATATATTCACATATTTATTTTGCTTTCTATCCAACCAGAAACAGCTCCTTGATAGCATATAGGGACAAATGACATTTCAACAAAGAAAAAATAGTAGTATTTCCTATAATACCTGTAAAACATGGTATCTTTTTAAACTCATTTTTTATTTCTGTTGCCTTTACCTAAATAAGTATGACTGCTTAAGGATGATTTCACCCACCTCTATCTTAGAGATAACTAGGTTTTCTCCCTTGCATTAGCCCACACTCCTCACCACTATTTATTCTTCAGATTCCTTGACTATGTTTCTTAGGCATCATGCCAACTTAGGTGTTGGTCCATTTAAACCTACTAATTTTAGCATTTCCAAATCATGATCTTACCTCATTTAAGATTCTAACCTTGAGCAGTTTCATCTCTTGGCATTATGTTTTGATTTGGGAATATAAAAGTTTGTTGAATAAGGCTTTGTGAGGGGAGGAGAAAGTGATACATACAAGTAGCATGTTGTAAGTATGTAGAGAGTAGCATAAAAACAGTGATTTTTATGGCATGACTGTATCATGTAGAGCTGGATGGAGGCATTAATGACAAATTTTTTTTGAGTTTAGATCAGCCAATAAGATCACATATTCAGGCACTTTTCTGACATCTAAAAACTAGAACTTTAATTCTCAGTAATAACCATAACATTTCAGCTATATGATAGTGGTTATGGGCTACCATATCACAGAAAACTAACAGGAAGTTTTAGACTTGAACATAGACACAAATTCTGACACTACCATATGCTAGCTTGGTCATTCTGGGCAAGTCACTTAACCTCTCTGAGCCTCTATTTAATCATTTGTTAAATTGTGATGATAATACTTTTTAAGGTGGTTATGTAGACACAATAAAATGATAACTGTAAAGTATTAGTGCCTGGCACATGGTAGGCCTTGCTTAGTAGTAATTATTTTCACTGCTGCTCTTATTACTAGAGCTACTAAAATTAAACTTTCATTCCGTTTATTTAGTTTGCCAAACTTGTATAAATGAGCTCACAGAGACCCATAATGCCTAACTTAAAAGGAATAAGTGGAAGTTGTAATTCATGAATTGCTGAAAGTTCTTTTTTTTTTTTTTTTCAAAAGTTGAGACCGATAATATATTAAATAAGCAACCTGTCTCAGTTTCACATTTGACTCTTATTCAGTCAGTTTTTCCATTTTGATCTAGCTTTAGAAGTTGCTTTGGTAATCTAATTTTTATAGATAAGTCATGTAATAAAAATATAATTTTAGGTTGTGAATTTTATATAGTTAAATTAGTCTATTAAATTCAAACATTGCTCATTTGACCTGTGACTTAACATCTAAAGTATAGGTTGTTGTGAATCACCTGTTGTAATTTTAATAGTTATCATTAAGAGTTTTTCCACAGGTTAATTTACAAAGAAATCTGTTCATCAACTTTTCTCATGTCATTGTTTTCTCTTCCTATCAGTACGTCACAACTGAAAATGTTCATTTGCCTTGTATATGTATGCTTTACAAGTAGCAAATTAAATGTATTTATTGTAATTTTTAAAATGTATTTTACTAAAATAACTTTGAAAACCATAAAGAAAAAATAAATATTTGTAATCAAAATTATAAACTCTGTATTGAGGCATTGATTATGGGAAGTTGTTTGATTTATAGTAAGTAGTTCTTTTCTACCATATCATAATTTGTAAATTATGGAAATGCAATCTCAAGCAAAAGAAAGATGTTTTTAGAAACTGCAGTTAAAAAAATCCATAGTATTATCATAACTAATATTACTGTTTTCAGAGGCTACCTATAATCAAAATTATGTTGCATATAGTTATTGGGAAATATTTTAAATCTATGAATCTAAATTTGATTGCAAAAACTTTTTGTAGGGTATAACTAGGATTTGGCTATACCTTTTTTATTTAATAAAGAAAGTGCAACTTAGAAGACTTTAACATGCTTTATATTTTTCACATTTTGGAGAGTCCCTTCACAAGAGCATTGAAATCACGTGATTTAAGGAGTTATTAGATGTAAGTAGTAGTAGCTACTGGGAATTGTAATAAATCCTAATGGTACAGCAGAAGCATTGGTTTAGATATTCTCAACTATAAATCTGCCTTCGGCAAGTGTTCATTGAATTCCTTTCACGTGCAAGGCACTGTGCTAAATTCCTCAGGGTATCAAAACGACACAATCTTTGCTTTCAAGATACTTGCAGTCACTTTAGAGTGAGGCATGAGAAAAGTCAGAAATAACTACAGAACAAATGTACTTGTTTCATGGGAGAGAGAATGTGGCTATAGGTATTCAAGAGGGAGAGAAACTATGTAGGTTGTAGGAATCAGGAGAAACTTGAGGAATATGACAGTAACTGAGATGGAAAATAAGCAGAATCTTGATAGGTAGGAGAAAAGGCTGATGCAAGGGCACCAATCAGAATACCACAAGCAAAAGCCTACAAGTAGGTAAGTACAGGTTATGTTTGGAGAAAATTGAGTGCCTCTGTTTATTTCCCACAATGAACTGAAACACGGTAGCACTGGGAGATAGGGCCAGGAGGGTAGGTTAAAGATATTTTGTGAAGAGTCTTAAAAATTTGAGTAAGATTATAAGCATGAATAAATAAAGAGGAGCTACTAAGGATTTTTTAGATTGAGGCCATAGCATTATAGCTATGCCTTATAAAATTTAATTGGGTTTTGTTAGTAGTGAGATGCTGTGGGTGAGGAGATCAGTTGGGAATTGTCTAAGTAAATGGTGATGAGAACATGAACTTAGGGTAATGGAAGTAGATTACCAGTGGAAAGAAGGAAACAAAAATGTACAATAAAATCCCTTAGGGCTTGGCATCCCATCAGATGCATAGGTCAAATGAAAGGGAGGAACCCAAACTGTTGCTCATCTTAAGTGTTTCTCCCATTGAGAACAGGAGTGTCATTAATATAAATAGTGCCATTCGAAGAATTTACTGGGTTGGGGGAAATTACGTGCTTTGGTTTTTGCATAGTGAGGCATAACAGGAAAAAAGTCCAAGAAGTGTTTGGAAGTGATGTTCCAAGAGAAACAAAAAGGCTAGGGCTTGAGACAAGCTTGGGATTAGCAACAGGGAAGGTAGCTAAAGATGAAAGAAGTTTTATTAGTATAATTTTTTAAATGTCCCTGTCATTAACAGAGCTGGGTAAAGCAGTTTGCCTGGTATCAAGTATGAGCCAGATGGCAGTTATACATTTTGGTGAAAATTCCTTAGGTGAATGTGGATTATGGTTAAAATGACATTGAAGAAAAATGGGAAAAAAGCTAAACTTTTGTTGATTAAAGGTTTTTATATGGGCTGGTCTGAAAAATAAATGATCCATCATACAGTAAATTAGAGGGTAGAATCAGAGTACTTCTAAATGCATTTTAAGGTAGAAAATGGAAAAAATCCACACTTGTCAAGCTCTACCAGTTATGGATTATATTACCAAAGAAAGACATAGTACCATGAAAAGGAATGTGCTGAGGGCTAAGCAGCCAGGATCCCAAGGACTGCATGTTCAGATATTCATTGACATGAACCCAGTTCAGTTCTGAGGAGTGTGAATTTATTTATATATTTAAGAAAAGGGGAAAATTTATTAGCATAAAAGTAAATTGTTTTTGTTTTCAGTTATGTTTGACCCTTAAACAATGCGGGTGTTAAGGGAACCAACTCCTCACTCTGACCAAGTCAAAAATCTGCATATAGCTTTGAGTCCCCAAAAACTTAACTTCTAAAAGCCTATTGTTGACCAGAAGCCTTCCCAGTAACATGAACAGTAAATTAAGACATATTTTGTATGTTAGAAGTGTTATATACTGAATTCATATAATAAGAATGTTATTAAGAGTATCATAAGGAAGAGAAAATGTATTTACTGTTCCTTAAGTGGAAGTGGTGGTTTTTCTATTGAATAGACTGAAGAGAAAGAGAAAGAGGAGGGAGGGGTTGGTCTTGCTCTCTCGGGGTGGCAGAGGTAAAGGAAAATCCATGTATAAGTGGACTTGTGCAGTTCAAACCCATGTTGTTCAAGGATCAACTAAAATGAAGTTAAAATTAAATATACTATAGATGTTGTCTTCTTGCAGATCAACTGCTTGGCCAAATTTATACCCCCCAAAAAAACAGAAATAACTTATTTTATAACTTGAGCAATCTCACAACATTTTTAACCATTTCAGATGTAAAGGATAACTCCTTCAGCAGATCGCGGAGTTCAAGTGTAACAAGCATTGACAAAGAATCCCGAGAAGCAATCTCTGCTCTTCATTTCTGTGAAACGTTTACTCGAAAGACAGACTCGTCCCCTTCCCCTTGTCTGTGGGTTGGAACAACGCTAGGAACAGTGCTTGTCATTGCACTGAACCTTCCCCCAGGGGGAGAACAAAGACTTCTTCAGCCCGTAATAGTGTCTCCAAGTGGTATGTATGCTTTGCTGCTGCACTTAGAGCTATATTACAGGTTTGATTTACTATGATGGAAGCCTTTGTTTTTCATTCTTGAACTGATCTAAGAATTCTAAAATGTAAATGGGAACAGCAACAGCCTTATGTTTTAATGAAAGAATACATAGAACAAGATTTCAGAATGTTGTTTATTTATACAGCCATTCAGGTTTTGCCATTTTTTAAAACTCTGGATCATGTGTAAAATAATCACTATGTAAGAAAATATTTTTTTAAGAAAGACTACAGTAGTGCATTCATAATACCTCAAGCAAATACCACAAGCAAAAGAATGGTGTACATTTAGGAGAAAAATAGAAAAATACATTTTTAAATATTCTACACATATTATTTTTAATCTCCAAGAGTGAAACCTGAGATTATTTTTCTACTTTGAAGTGTTACGAAAAGGTGAATTGAGTGCAAATTTTAAACAATAGTAATAGACTTTATATATTGAAAATGAGTTTGGATTTTGTCGAATGTTTGTGGAGTCTGTCAGGTCAGGAGATACCTGAGAATTCTTATTTCTGTTACTACTTATTTATGCTCATCCAGATAGAAATAACCCTGATTTTGCTTGTAAATCTATCTCTTGTGTGTGTACTGACTTTTAACAGTTTTTGGAACTTAGAAGTTAAACTGCAATTATAATTATATTTCTGAGCCATCATTACATTAAATAGTTTGATTTATTCATTTTGCTATATAAATGCTTGAGGATATACTGCATATCAGTTTGTTAAATTAAAGAAAACAGGTTACATAGTGATATTCTTAACAATCTCAGTTTTTATCAGTAAACAACAAATATGTGTATTGGAATAAAACTGAAAAGTTGAAAATCAAATGTTAATAGGAGTTGTCATTGGTAAGTAGGATTTGGAGTCATTTTTATTTTCATTTTTTTACTGATTTGGAGTTTTTAAATTTTCTATGGCAAACATATACCAATCTGTAATAAGAAAAAAAATGTTTTCAGTAAATGAAAATGAGTGAGCAGGATTAAATATAGATAATTTACTGTTAACTACAGAAAAAAGTATTTGATATACTTTCCAACTTGCAATAAATCAAATTAGCTGTAAAGTGAGTACAAAAATAACTTTTATATGTAAGAAAGAAACTTAGTTTCCTCTCAATGATGGAATATTTGAGGTTTGTTTTTAAAAAGATGCTTATTTAAAAATATGTCGGTGACTCTTATGTCATCTCTTTTGGCACTGTGAGAAGAGAGACAGGTTTTCGAGCTGATGGGTTTCTGTAGTTAAGAACCTAAAGTGGTCTACTTTGTCTGCTGTTATTTTTTCTTTTCTTCAAGAGGAAAACTCAACAGTTAACCACTACTCTACTGGGAAACATGCTGAAGTCCCATCAACTATAGGACAAGCAAACATTTAAAAGTTATTTTAGGGCATTTTTTTTTTAAATCCACATACTAGAACCATGTATGTGCTATAAACAGTTCCCAAATTAGCATGGATAATTCAGCTGACCTCATCAAAACTTTAAAGGCAGAAGGACTCTTTGGGCGTAACAGAATAAAAAATAAGAGACCTTGAAAGAAAAGTTAGCTTTATAATACGTTTTAAGGTAAATAGTAATTAAAACTATAAGAGTATTACTGTCATATGTTTCTGAGTTTTCTACCAAGCTGCTTAAAATAGTTAAATTATCTGCTCACTGAACCTGGATGTAGAGTAGAGTTACTAGATTTAGCAAATAAAAATAGAGGATACGCAGTCAAATTTTAATTTATGTAACAAATACTTTAATGTAAGTGTGTCCCATTTAGGCTTGGACAGATATGTAGCATTTGGGACATACTTATACTAAAAAATATTCATTGTTTATCTGAAATTCAAATTGAAGTATGTGCTCTATTTTATCCTGCAGCCTTACTACAGATAAAACATAAATGCAAAGCGGAAAGGAAAGAATGTTTTTTCTTTTAAGAAAAGTTTTGAGAGAACATCAGGAATTTGTTTTCTTAGAAATAAAAGAAAATAATATACGGACAAAATACTGCAAACTATAAAACCTTATATAAATTTAAACAAAACATGAAAAGTCTTTAATAATTGAATGCTAACTCAGTTGTCTACCCTCCCCTCCATTCTAATAATGTTATCAGTTTACTCAGAAGTGAGCATTAAAGCATATTGTACATTATCAAGGATATAGGGGAAAGAGTATCATTAACTGAAGCAAGTCAAGAAATGTAGCCTCTAGATTAAGACGATAAGCTGACCGAAATAATGCCTTCAGTATATCTGACATTTGTTGTGAATCATTTAAAAGGAATTATGATTTTAGAGGTAATGATTACAAATATATGGATTTTTTTTCTCATTGGTCATCTAGATCAGTACTGTTTATTAGAAATGCAATGCAAAGCCACATACATAATTTTAAATATTCTAGTAGTCACATTAAAAAAGGTGAAATTAATTTTAATAACATTTAGCCCACTGTATCCTAAATACTGTCATTTTAGCATGTAATTATTAAAAATTACTAAGGTGTTTTACATTTAGCTTTTTGGAGTACTAAAATCTTCAGATGTGGCATGTGCTTTACTCTCGCCACATGCTGCAGTTGTTCACCACACTTTGGACAAGGCGCATTCCCAGTGCTCTGCAGCCACTTGTGGCCCCATATTGACTGCTCCAGGTACATGTCCACTTGTTCTCCTGCTAACTGGTAGTGCACTTGCTGGGTGTAAGAGAAAACAGTTCCAGATACTCTAGCATGTCATTTGTTTATTCATTTAAAGACCAGATACATGTTTGCAATATTTATTATATGTAATTAAATTGTGAGTGATCATTAGTGGCATTTATCTATTTGGAGCATATAAGTTGATATCTTTTTCCAGACTCATAAGTGTCATGCTTAAAATCTGAATCCCGTCCATGAGCCAGTGTTCAATTCAATATGCATTCAACATATTTTTGAGTATCTGCTATCTGTCAAAGTTAGAATAAACATGTTTACTCTGTTAAGATATTTAAGTTATTTACTAGACTTCTGTATTTTAGGTACTATATTGAGGTTAAAAGGTGCAATCTTGAGAATGGCATTTCTGGATACCACGGGCTGCTTAATACCACCTGCATATGAACCCTGGAGAGAACACAATGTTCCAGAAGAAAAAGATGAAAAGGAGAAACTGAAAAAACGGCGGCCTGTATCAGTATCCCCCTCCTCTTCTCAGGAAATTAGTGAAAACCAGTATGCAGTGATCTGTTCTGAAAAACAAGCAAAAGTAATCTCACTGCCAACCCAGAACTGTGCTTATAAGCAAAATATTACAGAGACCTCATTTGTGCTTCGTGGAGATATTGTAGCATTGAGTAACAGTATCTGCCTTGCTTGTTTCTGTGCCAATGGACATATAATGACTTTTAGGTAAGAGATTTTTTTTTAAACACAGTTATAGCATTTCTTCCCTCAGGTTATACTACAGAATTGTTTAAAAGAAACACTTTTTTGTTGTTTATAGCCTTAGACTCTGAGAATTTATTTTGATTCAGCTAATAGCGAACAAGTATATGAGGAATATAAACCATTTTTTAATCTCCCACTCAAGTATACAAACTAAATTATAAGATTTGTAAGGTCTTTGCCATTTTTAACAATGATAGTATGTTCAAGACTAAAACCTACCTTATAATTAACAAGTTTTTAATTTTTTTCTCAAGTTTGCCAAGTTTAAGGCCTCTATTGGATGTGTATTACTTGCCCCTTACCAATATGCGGATAGCCAGAACGTTCTGCTTTACCAACAATGGACAAGCATTATACCTTGTTTCACCTACAGAAATCCAGAGACTTACTTACAGTCAAGAGACCTGTGAAAATCTTCAGGTAATTAATAGAAATATTACTATAATTTCTTCAGAGGTAAAGTATTATCTGAGGGCTCTTACACTATCTGTTCCTTACTTTCATAGAAGTATACAAGTGAGCCTACATGGGAAAATCCGAACCATTGAATTAGACTTTCAGAGCACATGCTTTGAGACTTCCATGATGAAAAGTATTATCTTCAGACATCTGCTGTAAAGAGCAGTTTCGTCTTACTAATCTATATCTGTCTTTCCAGTGATGGCAGAGAAATACAAACTGTTACCTGCGTTTTATACCTACTCTCCACATAGAATAAATATGTATTACACACACACATCCTTTTTAAGAAGTGTGTTAATGTGAAAATAAATGAGTCTATTTTAGGGAAAATTTTGTAATCCCATCTCCTATTCTGTTTAGTCACAAGGATATTTACACATAGAAGAAAAATATTATTTGATAGTTTTTCTCTGAATATTTTGGTTGCTCTTTTTTGAGAGACTATATGCAAATTCTTTACGTATAAAACTGTGCCCTTTTTAAAGTATCTGAGTGTTGTATGTGCTTCTGTGTGTATTCGAAATGATCAGTTTAGCTTTACCTTCCAAAGTAAAAGTGCTCTGGAAATCTTGAGCTAAAATATTGATTGATATTTGATATTTAGAGGAAACTACTATCTAGAGGAACTTTATAATGAAAGTTTTTTCAATTAATTAGCCCTGTTTTACACATCTACAAATTTGAATTTGTGGCTTATTATTTTTAGAACGTGAGCTTTAGAGTCAAAAAGTTTGAATTCAAGTCCGTCCTGTTAACTATGTAATTATGTGGTCATAGACAAGTTACTTAATGTCTCTTAGCATCATCTTTAAAATTAACATGGAAATAGTATCTCAGAGGATATGGTACGGATTAAAGGAGACAGTGCTTAGCGTAGTGCCCCTGGTACAGAGAATGCTTAATAAATGTCAAATGTTGTTGTTCTCATTGTGTTATTATTTCAGTAAACTATACTGTACTGGAAACTTAGTCCTGAGTAATATTGTAAACTTGGAGAGTAAAACAAAGTTACATATCTGACATTTTAGATTTAAATTTCCATTTACATTTGGATGAAAGTTATTGTTCGAAGATTCCTGAGAATCTGAAGTGAAGGATAAACCTTAAAATATTCCTTTTAGCATTTCTTTTCACTAGCAAAATGTTATGTTAAGAAATAATATGGACAAGTGAATATTTTCATAATTCATTTCCATCTGAAATGTGGTCTTAATTCAACTGCTCAAAAATCTATACTTCATTTTTGGGGAATCAATTTATTCTATCCTTTAGTCAATGTTTTCTTCAGTTATTCTTAATAGCAGCCATAGTTTTCTTACGTATGTTTAAATGAAGTAGTCTTTTAGTAGTAAACTGTATTTTAAACTATCTGCTATTGCCTTCATGATACAGAGATAAACAACAACAAAAAAAAGATTCTCTTGAAGGAATTTGTGATAAAATGTTTTCTTTGGGCAATAGTGACATGTTATTTACCTCTGTATTTTTAGTACCTAGAGATAATGCCTTGGTAAAAATCTGTTGAAGACTACTATGAACTTGATAAATATTATATACCTTGGTTCCCCAAGTATCCTTTTACATTGTGCATTCATTTAACTTTAGCCAAAAATAAAAAATAAAGAAGATGTCTACAAACATTTATGAAGTTTCCAGCCAAGATGGAATAATAGGGACCAGATTAGCCCTCCTGCCTGAAACAACCTAAAAAAAGGCAGACAGAACTCATGAAAGGATGATTTTCAAATTACTGGACATCAGGCAATGAAGGAAAGTAATCTCTGACAGATAGGAAACAAAGAAGGTATCCCAGCTTTAATGCCTTAATACAGTTTTCAGGACATGGCACAGGGCAAAGGTACAGAGGTAAAGTCTGGCAGACTTTCCAAGTTGAAGAGTAGGAACAAGAGTCTGGGGGCACCAGGTAAATTCAAGAGAAAAGAGCTACAAAGAGAAAGAACCCTGGAGATGTACAGAGTCCCCCTGAATATACACTATATGCTATTCACCATGTACATGTGACTAAGCTTTCTGAGCAGAAAAAGAACCATTTGAAAGGAATAGAGGATTTGTAGAAACCATGCCAAGAACAATGTGTGTTCCCAACAACCAGATTGGAGAAACCCATAATTTGTGTGGATATTAGTTTCCTGAGGCCACAAACTTGGTGGCCAAAACCAGTGGAAACTTATTTGCTCATACTTGTAGAAGCCAGAAGTCCAAAATCAGTTTCACTGAGGCAAAATCAGGGTGCTAACAGGGTCTTGCTTCCTCTGGAGGTTCTAGAAGATAATTATTTATTGCCCCTTCTAGTGGGAACTGCTGATGTTCTTTGACATTGGGCCACATCACTGAAATCTCTGCCTTTATGGCCACATTACCTACTCCTCTTCTGTGTGTCAAAATTTTCTCTGTCTCTCTCTCTTGAAAAGACACTGGTAATTGGATTATAACCCATTAGATAACCCAGATTAAGTAGAGCAAGATACTTAATCACATCTGCACAGACTCCTTTTCTTTGCCAAGTAACATTTTTTGGTCCCAGAGATTAGGACCTGATATCTTTGGATGGTCGTTATCAGCCACTACTTCAGCTATGCCTAACAAATTGCAAAAGCAAGATTAGAAAGAATGAAAATGTTTTCTGTCAGAAATTCAAGAAAACTTAAAGGAAATAAAAAATATTTAGCACCCAATGGGGTAAAAATTGCAATGTCTGATATCCAGTCAGTTACCAGGCATGCAAAGAGACAGAAAAACAAGACCCATCATGAGGATAATAATCAGTAGAAACCAAACCAGAACTGATATGCATACAGAATTAGTGCACGGAAGGATATTAAAACAATTATAACTGAGTTCCATTTGTTCAAAAAGTTAGAAACACGGAATATCCAAAAATAAACTTCTAAAGATGAGAAACTATAGTGTTTGAGGTGAAAAATATGCTAAATGGCATTAACAGAAGATTCAACATTACAGAAGAAAAGGCAGTAAACTTGAAAGCATAGTAACAGAAAAAAAATAAGTGTTTGAACATGACAAACTTACAGCACTAAAACACCTATGTTAGAAAGGAAGGGAGTCTCAATGCAATGATGTCAACTTTCACTTTAAGAAACTGAGAAAAGCAAATTAAACTCAAACACAAGAAAAAAATAAATTTCCAAGTGGAAAGCAAGGAAACGATAGAAAAACATCAATGAAACCAAAGCCAATACAATTGATTTCAAGCCATACAAAGAAAGAAGTTACGAATCATTAATATCAGTAATAAGAGAAGTCTCATTACTATATATTCTATAGATATGAAATGGATAAAAAGGGAATATTATGAACAACTTTATGCCAGAAATACTTGAAAACTTAGACAAAATGGACAAAGTTCACAAAAAACAAATAACCAAGGCTCACTGAAGAAAAAATAGATAACCTAAATAGTCCTGAATCTATCAAAGAAATTGAAATTGAGTTTAGAAACCTTGGACCAAGAAACTTCCAGGCCTAGATGGCTTCAATGATGAACTCTGTCAACATTTCAGGAAGAAATAACACCAGATCACAAACTTCTTCAAAAACTGAATCAGGAATGCTTCCCAGCTTGTTCTATGAAGGAAGCATTAACCTCACACCAAAATTAGACCAAGAAAAGAAAACTACATATAAGCTAATATCTCTCACAAATAAAGCAAAATTTGTAAACAAAATTTTTGCAGATTGAATTTAGCAATATATCAAAAGGATAATAAATACATTATGACAAAATAAGTTTAAAACAACTAAGTAACTTTGGTAAGCACCTCAAGATTATAATTTATAAACAAAACCCCAAGTAATGGCTATATACAACTAATGATCGTTGAACTGTTTAGCCTCTCCTATATATTGTGTATTCAGTATCTAGTTTATTGCTGTGCTTGTCCTGAATATATTTATTTTTTCAGATTCAGTGCTCTTACAATATAAAGTTTCTTAAAATGATTAAAATCAGTGATTATTTGATACACTATAAAGGACTTTATAGTAATAACCAAAGCCCATACATTGACTCATTCATGAAATTAGTCCTAAATTTTACCACCAAACTTGTTAGATCACATGCAAGACAAACGATATGCAAGAGTCAAAAATCAGACAAGTATATTTATTTCTAAATATTCATATTTTAGATGATTTAAGTCCAAAGTCTTGTTTCAGAAATACTATCTACTATGAATAGATTTAGCAAGATCACAGAAATTGCAAATTATTAGATTTCACCAACATTTACTAGTCATTAACATTAATCATTCTAAATACTATATTTATGTATAATTAAAATCCTTATTTAAATACAAGTGAAAAAATGCCCATACATATTATTTTATGTATTTCTCCAAAACTTTAATATTAAGACTGCAGATAATCTAGACTCTAAGAAACATTTGAATTTTCAACTTCCTTTAAAGATGTCTGTTCATAATATTAACGTATGGATAAATGACTTATATGTTTTCTAATTGGATTCATCTCTATGCAATAGATTTTTGTATTTCTGTACATAAACTATTGATGTCTACTCCTGGCACTTTATATGCTCATTATCTTTAATCCTAGTAATGTTCCCGAGAGGCAGTTATTATTATCTCCCATTTTTAAAGTTGAAGAGACCATTCCTTTGACAGACTAATTCGACTAAGAGTCTTCTGCTAGTAAAAGTCAGAAAATGAGAATCAAATCCAGGTCCATCTGGTTTCAAAGTTTATACTCATTCTGCTACATAGAATATAATGAATATAAAATGGTGTTTTTATATTTCTTTACCTTTGTGAAATTGTAAGCTCATTAAACACTAAATAATTAGAAATTCAAAGCATAGTTCTAAAATAAGGTAAAAATTTTTAAAAAGCATACCTTTAAACTGTCACTATTTACATGTTATAGCATTATTTTGATTTAGCATGAGACACCCAAATGATAGCTGTGTTGCAATTTTTTTTACTGTTATAAGAATTTAATATATACAGTTTAAATTAGGATCTCTGAAATACTGTTTTTAAAAGATTTAAAATATGCCTAAATTGCTTCTGAGTTTAACATAAATTTTAATATAATAGGTATCAGTATATTCCATGGTGGGTTTTAACAAGTTTAATCTATTGAATTCAGAAAGTGTTTTATTTCAGGTTTACTACACTTTATAAAAATCCAGGGGACAGAAACTAAAAATGTAAGGGCTTCAGTCCACTTCAGTCTTATAAATAAAACTGTTGTGTAGTGTTAATAATTGTCTCCTCCCATTCGTAATCTAGGTGGAGGGATAACATTAATATGGATATGCCTAAAAGAAAACCTGAACATCCTTTACCAACCTTCTTAGCCCAGCGCTAAGGAAGCAACTCTGAAAAATACTTTTACTCCAACTATAATGATGTAATAATACCATAGTATAGTAGAACTCCTGCCTGGGGCCAATAATGTACTTGCCCTTATATCATAATTACTTCTCTTTCAGGAGCGAAATGCAATCCCAGGGCCTTAGTGTATTTTAAATTCACTACTATATCCTCCCAAAGTTGCCTTGTAAATAAATATTGCTACCATTCTTTTCTTAAAAAAAACTCATCTTTTCTCTTTATGTGTTATCAACAAAACCAGTAACATGTCAGCAATCTTCTCTCTTGACTGACTTTTACCATGTCTGTGCTCTGAAAAATGTTGACAGTAATTTCAGAAAAAGTACAAGACTTTCATCTCTCTGCCAGATTTCTGAAATTCCAGGTATATGTTGGCATAATTCTCTTCCTAGCATGTGTTTATGAGAAAAGTAGTAGGTATCTAAATTACAAATTTCTGACTCAGCTAAAGGTTATAATTATAAAACTATATATCATCATTATTACACTGGACTTTTATACTTGCTGTTAAAAAGTTTTCTTCTTTCTGGCCAGGCATGGTGGCTCACTCCTGTAATTCTAGCACTTTGGGAGGCTGAGATAGGTGGATTACTTGAGGCCAGGAGTTTGAGACCAGCCTGGCCAACATGGCAAAGCCTATCCCTACAAAATACAATGATTACCGAGGCATGGTGGCATATGCCTGTAATCCCACACTATCACAGCTACTCAGTGGCTGAGGCACAGGAATCACTTGAACCCCAGAGGCAGAAGCTGCAAGTGAGCCAACCTTATGCCACTGCACTCTAGTCTGGGTGAGAAAGCAAGACTCGTTCTCAAAAAAAAAAAAAAAGAAAAAAAAAGTCTTCTTTCTAATGTAATTATTAATCTTATCAATTCATGAGTTATATGAAAATTTCGTCTTAAAAATTAGAATCTCCTGACAGTCTTAAGCAAAAATACTGTCTGCCTAAAATGCAAATAAAGCAAGTAATCTAGTGAAAGGAGCAAGCAGCAAATAAGTCTTAGTTTTAGAAATGTAGTGTTTGAATAAGTCGGTATGTTCTGTATCTGATCATAGGACATGTGCTCATTAATTGTAAGCCTTAACAGGTAATGTTATAAGCTTAAAGAGTTTACAGTGATAATTCTGTTGATTATAGTTTAGTTTCCCTGAAATTTTAACAATTACGATTTGTTTTGATTTTAAAGGAAATGCTGGGTGAACTCTTCACTCCTGTAGAAACACCTGAAGCACCAAACAGGGGATTCTTTAAAGGCTTATTTGGAGGTGGTGCACAATCTCTTGACAGAGAAGAACTATGTAAGTTGATTTATTTGATTTGGATAATACATCTATAAAACAGAAACAAGCCATAGAAATTTTCTTATGCCTGTAAATTATGTTCACTTTTTTTCTGTTTGTCACAATAATTACTATTTCCTTGTTTTAACAAATACATAAAATTATTTTCTGTTATTCTATCCCAAATCAGGGAAATCTTTTACTCAAGGAACCAAAATCAGAATAACTTTAGATAGCTAAAAAGTAGTATTCACAACTTTAAGTAAATAATTTAGAAAGCACTTTCTTTATTTTCAGTAAATGTGATGTTATTTTAATGCTACAATTTTCTTTAACTGATAACCTTAACTTCGAAAAAGGTTTTACTTTAACATTTAATCTATCTTTCAAAACCACTAAGACTGTTCTAGTTCATTTAAACTTCATCATAAAATAAACCTTCTGGTTCATTTACTGCCTTCCACATAGTTGATACAAGTTAATAGTTTGTCTTTGAATGAACTAATGAAATCAGTGAATGTTTGACCTTTCTTATAAATGGAAGCTACTATCTATCCTTTGAATTTTTTTTCTTTTTTGCTAAAATATTTAGAATTGTTGTTTCATGTTCATTGGACTAATTAGAAAAACCGTAACATTAAACAGTAGTAAGTAGCAATGCAGTGAATTTTTTTTAAAACTTACCCGAAAGATTCGTCTATAGTTTTTAGTTTAAAAAATGAAGACTGTTAAAGTCAGTGGGGACTGATAATTTGGAATAAAATTCTCACTGAGAAAAATGTATGAAGTTATATAAAACTCAGAAAACCTATTTCTAAGCTTTCTTTAAAACATCAAAGAAGTAATACTATAGTAAGGATTTTTCAAGAACGGTATCGATGAGAAGCCCCACGTGGAGAGTCTGGCAACTTGGGGCTCTGACTCTGCAGTACTTTGCTAATGAGGCTAAGGTGCCAAGCTGTGCTAGGGCTAGCAAGATGGGCTCCCCCTGCTGGCAAGAGGGGGGACCCTGAAATAACTCCTGCTGTTTGCAAAGACTCAGAGTATAGGTGAACTGGGAATAAACCACCCACCACCCCTCCACACACCCACAGGACTTTTAGCTCGGCTTCAAATATCTGGGTGACCTGTAAAGTCTTCAGTGTTGGCTGGGCACGGTGGCTCACGCCTGTAATCCCAGCACTTTGGGAGGCCGAGGCAGGTGGATCACGAGGTCAAGAGATCAAGACGATCCTGGTCAACATGGTGAAACCCAGTCTCTACTAAAAATACAAAAATTAGCTGGGTGTGGTGGTGCACGCCTGTAGTCCCAGCTACTTGGGAGGCTGAGGCAGGAGAACTGCTTGAACCCAGGAGGCAGAGGTTGCAGTGAACCAAGATCATGCCATTGCACTCCAGCCTGGGTAACAAAAGTGAAACTCCATCTCAAAAAAAAAAAAAAAGTCTTCAGTGTTAATTACAGTCTTTTTTCTAGACTACTAGAGTCCAGATATCCTGGTAGGAGCAAATGAAAAAAAGATCTCAGAAAGAATATAGTGTATTCCAAGTGCTCAAACTATCTCTACAAATAATTTTTCAAATATGTAGTCATAGATAACCAGGAACACTAGGAATCAACAGCATGATTAATGAAACAGAAAATGCAAAAGGATAGGTGCTTCAAATATTGGAATTATCAGACACAGAATATAAAGTAATTATGAATAATTATTGTGTTCAAGAGGATAAATATAATGTCTGAACATTGTATCAGGTAACTGAGAACTGTAAAAGTCAATAGCAGTAGATGTGAAAAAACCCAGAATGAAATTCTAGACCTGAAATATTCAAAAACTAAAATTAACCCAATGGATAGGCTTAACTACAGATTAGACAAAAGTGAAGAGAGAATTATGTAACTTAAAGATAGGTTAGGAGAAATCATCCAAAATGTAGCACAAAGAAACAAACAAACACAAAACATGTAGGAGAAGATTAAAAAAAGAAGTTGCTGTGAGAAGATTTAACATGTTTAGACCTATATGTGTCCCCTATAAACAATGTACATTTCTTTCTATTTAATTTTTTAATGTATTTTTAAAGGCAGGGTCTTTCTCTGTCACCCAGGCTGGGATGACAGTAGTGTGATCATGGCTCACTGTAACCTCAAATTCCTAGACTCAAGCGATCCTCCTGCCTCAGCTTCATGAGTAGTAGGTAGGTCTAGAGGTGCATACCACCACTAAGTTTTAAAATTTTTTGTAGAGACAGGGTCTTGTTGTGTTGCCCAGGCTGGTCTCAGACTTCTAGTCTCAAGCAACCCTCCCAGCTAAACTTTCCAAGTACTGGGATTACAGGCATGTAATCCCATACATACATATGTAGTATAAAAGTGTGTGTGTGTGTGTGTGTGTGTGTGTGTAAATGTGAGAAAACTTTTTAGAATTGATAGATGATAGTGATCCCCAAATTTGAGAAGCCTAATTCCAATGACTTTAAAATTTTTCAGTTAGCTAATCTCATTAATATATAGTACACCAGAGACAGAGAAAATCTTTAATGTGGCCAGAGAAAAATTGCAGATTTTTTAACGAACAGAGACTGATACATGACTTCTCAACATACAAAGATGGTAAGATGATCTTCTGTATATTGACAGAAAATGATAGTTATATTTAATCCATAATTCTATACACACAAATTCTTTAAGAATGAGACATTTTCAGACAAATAAGTAAACCTTACCATCACGCTAAAGGGGATTCTGAAGGGTACACATCAGATGGAAGGAAAATAATCTTGGATGGGATGTCAGCGACACAGAAACAGTGATTTAGAAAGAAAGTAATATATGGATAATATAATTAATATAATCTTTAGAAACTGCAAAACAAAGATGTATAGTATGTATACACATACACAAACAATAATATGGCCCAAAGTATGTCATAACATTAAGGAGTTGAGAAAGAGTAGATGAATTTAAGGTGATTTGAGATTCTTGAATTTTTTTGGGAAACTTGTAAAAAGTATTCATTAGCATTGATAAGTTAAGGATACATGTAATTTATAGGATAACCTGTAAAACTTAGAAAAGTAGAACATAACTTCCATATGAATAACAGGTAAATCACAGTCTTACCAAGACAAAGCAAGAAAAGAGAGAATACAAAACAGGTGGGATAAACAGATAGAACATAAAGCATGGTAGATTTAACTTAAATATAAATAATGGTACTAAATGTAGGCAGAATAAATGTTTCAGCTAAAAGACAAAAGTTGTTAGACTGAATTTGAAAAGAAAAGAAGGCTGGGCGCCGAGGCTCATGCCTGTAATCCCAGAACTTTGGAAAGCTTAGCCAGGAGAGTGCTTGAGATCAGGAGTTCAAGACCAGCCTGGGCAACATAACAAGACCCTGTCTCTACAAAAAATTTTAAAACTTAGTGGTGGTATGCACCTCTAGACCTACCTACTGCTCATGAAGCTGAGGCAGGAGGATCGCTTGAGTCTAGGAATTTGAGGCTACAGTGAGCCATGATCACACTACTGTCATTTCAGACTGGGTGACAGAGCAAGACCATCTCTAAAAATACATTAATAAATTAAATAGAAAGAAATGTACATTGTTTATAAGGGGCACATATAAAACCTAAGGACATACAAAGGTTGAAATTTTTAAAAAAAAAATGGAAAAGCATAAACACAGATGAAGAATCAGCTGACCAAGAATTTATGAGCATTGGTATGCCAGTAAAGTAGTACTAAAGAGTGAAAATTGTAATCTTAAATACGTCTTAGTATTTGGGGAAAAAAAGAAGCATGAAAGTGAGTGAACTGACCGTTCATCTCAAAAAGTTAGAAAAACAGCAAAATAAACCAAATAAAGAAGATGAAGATATTTATGAAATAGTAAAATGCAATGGAAAAATGAACAAAGCTGTCTTAGTTCAGGCTGCTATATCAAAATACCATAAACTGGGTAGCTTATAAACAACAGAAACTTATTTCTTACAGTCCTGGATGTTGTTAAGTTTGAGATCAAGGTGCCAGCAGGATAGAGTTGTTTGAAGACCCTATTCCTGGCTTACAGACAGCCTTCTGGCTGCATTCTCACAGGAGGGAAAGACAGCAAGCTACCTCTCTGGCCTATTTTTAGGGGCTCTAATCCCATTGATGAGGACAATACACTTATTACCTCACAAAGGCCCCACTTCTGACATTACATTAGGGAGGGGTTAGATTTCAACATAGGAATGGGTGGGAGTTGGGGGGGACACAGCTATTCAGTGCGTAACAAAAGCCAGTTGATTCTCTAAGAGTCTAATAAAAATGATAACCTCTGCCAAAACCAAGCACAAAAAAAGAAATGCACAAGTAAATGCTATTAGGAATGAAAAAATAAGGAATAACACTGAAGTTAAAAATGAGAATGTAATATATAACTTTTAACTTTTCTAGGAATTTGTTTATTTTACCAATTATAACAGTGAAAATGGACAATAAGATAAATTTTAAAATGCTAATAGTACTATATCAGAGATGGAAGCCATCATTTTAAACTTCTCTACAAGTAAACTTCTGGTACAAATTGTGCTTTCTTAATATTTCTCCCAAATATTTAAGGAAAAAAATAATTCAACTCCCACACAAACTCTTTCAAAAGGAAAAAATAGGTACACTCATCAACTCAATCTGTGAGGCTAACACAACCTTGATACCAAAAACCAAAGTAGTATTAGGAAAAAAAACAGGCAAATACCATTTATAGAGAGAAAGTCTGAAATGAAATATTAATATAGCAAATAATATATAATAAATATATACCAAGTTTGGTTTGTATCATGAATTCAAAGTTGATTTATCATTTTTAAAAATTCAGTATCCATTCCTGGTAGAGATTCCTAGAAAGTAAATTGCAAATATCACTCTTAATGCAGGAACATTAAATGATATTCAAAACTTTTACTTTGAAATTAAGAATGACACATAATCCCCACTATTACCACATACATTCAGCATTCTTTTCAAGTCCCTAAAGTGTGTGGAAAGGGAAGAAAAAATAAACAAGTACTATAATAGGAAACAGAAAACAAAACAGTCATTTACAAATGATTTGATGACATATTTAGAAGAACCAAAAGAATCTATAGGTAAATTGTTAGAAATAACAGAGGTTACCAAACTTACTAGATGTAATCATATACAAAAATAATGTTTAATTTGTATTAATCAGAAAAAATGAAGTGTTTAAAATTACTATTTGTATCAGTTACTGCTGTAACAAATTACCACAAAATTACTAGCTTAAATGAACCCAGTGTATTACCTTATAATTCCATAGGTTAGAAATCAGCACAGGTCTTATAAGTGTTCCCTGGGCTGTGTTTCTTGTTGGAGGTTTCAGGGGAGAATCCATTTTCTTCCCTTTTTTAGCTTCTAGAGGTCATCTGCATTCCTTGGCCTCTAGTCCCATGGCTAGTATTCAAAGCCAGCAACCTTGCATATCTCTGTTTTTCTGAAGCCACATCTCTCTCCATCCACAGCTGGGAAAAAAATTAAAAAAAATGAAATTAAAAAAAAAAAAGTCTTTGCTTTTAAGGACCCATGTGATTAGGTTAGGCTCACCTAGATAATGCAGGATGAACTCTATGTCTGAGTCTTTAACTTAGTTACATCTACAAAGATCCTTTTCCTATGTAAGGTTCCAGGTATTAGAATGTAGCCATCTATGGGGGAAGGGGGATCTCCCATAGTACTTTTTTACTATTCTGCCTACCTCCCATAGTACTTTTTTAAAATTCGGTACCCAGAAATAAATCTTAACATGGTCAGAATCTCCATGGAGAAAATAGAAAATTAGAAAACTTTGTTGAGAGAAGTTAAAAAAGATTCAAACAAATGAATGAGTATACCATGTTCATGGAATGGAAGATTCAATAAAAGATACCTGTTCTCTCAAAACTGATGTGTGTATGTATATATACACATACCACTTAATGCATTTCTAATCAAAATCCTTCCAAAAATGTATAGCTAATTCTAAATTTTATATGCATATTCAAAGAGCTCTTACCACTTCTATTTTTCATAGGAATGGAGGCTTTAGCCAGGGAAATTAGGCAAGAAAAGCAAGTAAAAGGCATGCAAATTGGAATGGAAGAAGTAAAACTACCTCTATTTGTAGATCATGTAATCTTTTATATAGACAATCCTAAGGAATTCACACAAAAATAATCATAGCTAGTAAACAGTTTCAGCAAGGCTGCAGAATACAAGATCAGTATAGAAAATGAATTGCATTTCTATACACAAGCAATGAATAATTCAAAAATGAAATTAAGAAAACAGTTTTATTTATGGTAGTATCAAAAAGATAAACCCACATAGAAATAATTTAACCAAAGAAGTATAAAACATAGGCAATAAAAACTTCAAAATATTACTTTAAGAAACTAAGACCTAAATCAGTGGACCAACATCTCATGTTCATGGAGTAGACTTAACATTGTTAAGAGGGCAGTATCCACAAATTGATCTACACATTTAACACAGTCCCTGTCAAAATCACAACTTTTTTTTTTTTCAGGAAGCAACAAGCTGTTCTTAAAATTCATATGAAAATGCAAAGAATTCAAAATAGCCACACACGTGCATGTGCACACACACACACACACACACACACACACACACGATATTGAAAAGGCAAAAAAGCTGGAGGGACTCAAACATTCCAGTTTCAAAACTTATTACAAAGCTATAGATACTAAGACAGTGTGGTACTGACATAAAGATAAATAAATAGAGTCCAGAAATAAGCTCGTACATTTGTGGTCAATTGATTTTTTTACAAGGATGCCAAGAAAATTATATGGCCAAGAATGGTCTTTTCAACAAGTGATGTTGGAATAAATTGATATTCACCTGCAAAAAAAATGATGTTGGGCCCCAACTTTACACTACACACAAAAAATATCTCAAAATCGTTCAGAGATCTCAATATAAGAGCTAAAACTGTAAAACTCTTAGATGAAAACAGGTATAAATGTGTGTAACCTTGGATTACGCAGTGGTTTCTAAGATGTGACACCTACATCACAAGCAACCAAAGGGGAAAAAGAAAAGATTGATTAGCGTTCATCAAAATTTAAAACTTTGTGCTTGAAGCATACTATCAAGAAAGTGAAAAGATGATCCAAAGAATGGGATAAAATATTTGCAAATCACATTATCTGGTATCAGATTAGGTCTAGTGTCCAGAATATATTAAGAACCCTTAAAACTCAATAATGAGAAGACAAATAGGCCAGTTTTTAGGTGGAGCTGTGTATTAGTCTATTCTCATGCTGCTAATAAAGACATACCCAAGACTAGTTAATTTATAAAGATAAAGACATTTAAGGAACTTACAGTCCCACACGGCTGGCAAGGCCTCACAATCATGGCGGAAGGCCAAGGAGGAGCAAAGGCACATCTCACATGGCAGCAGGCAAGAGAACATGTGCATGGGAACTGCCCTTTTATAAAAGCATTATCTGATCTTGTGAGATTTACTCAATATCATGAGAATAGCATGGGAAAACCTGCCCCCACGATTCAGTTACCTCCTACTGGGTCTCTCCCATGACACATGGGGATTATGGGAGCTACAATTCAAGATGAGATTTGGGTGGGGACATAGCCAAACCATATCAAGCTCAATAGATATTTATCCAAAGAAAATATACAAGTGACAAATAAGTGCCTGGAAAGGCTTGCAACATCATTTGTCATTAGGAAAATGCAAGTCAAATCTACAATGTGATACCACTTCAACATTTACTAGGATGAATGTCATCAAAAAGATTCACGATAACAAATATTGGCAAGGATATGGAGATATTGGAGCCCCCATACATTATTGGTTGAAATGTAAAATGGTGCATCCTGTTTGAGAAACTGCCTGATGGTTCCTCAAAAAATTAAACATATGGTTATCACATCCAGCTATTCTGTGCCTACACATATATCCAAGAAAATTGAAAACATGCATTTGTCCAAAAATTTGTGTAAATGTTCATAGTAGCTTTATTCACAATAGCCAAAAAGTGGAAACAACCCAGATGTCCATCAACTGATGAATGAATAAGCAAAATATACTTTTATCTGTAAAATATGTTATTCAGCCATAATAAAGGATGCATGCTACGACATCAATAACCTTTGACATTACTCTCAGTGAAAGAAGCCAGCTACAAAAAGCCACCTAATATAGGAATCCATTTAAATGAAATACTCAGAATAGGTAAATTTATAGAGGCAGAGGGTAGATTAGTGATTGACTAGAACTGCAGAGTGGGAATGGAAAGTGGTAACAGGCATGGAGCTGCTTTTGCAGTGATGAAATGATCAGGAATTGGTGATGGTGATTCACAGCCTTGTGAATAAAGTAAAAATCACCAGTGTATTCACTTTAAAGAAGCAAATGTTGTAGTGTATGAGTTATACTTAAAAAGGAGGGAAAGAAATGTAAGCTGAGGAACCAGGAAAACTGGGATTGGCCTTTAAAGAATTTAAGACTTTTGCAGTGATCTAAGTGGTAGGTAAAAAGCATCTGGATACCAAAGGGAAAGAAAACAGTCAATCCCAAGATCTTTTGAAGGAAAAATGTCATTTATTTTGTAAGTGACAAGATAAATGGAAAAAAAGAAAATAATATAGCATACCTACAATTTTTGGAGACTAAAATAGACTACTGAATAAATTCTTCATTTCTCTTTACTTCTGAACCTAAGCATAGTATATTTTAAGAAAAGGAATTATGGAGTAAATAATCAAATCTGTATGTTTAAATTTAAATCTGTCTATTTGAAGCTAAATATCTTTCATTTTTTGCTCACACAAGAGCAGTTTTTGTCATTATGTAAGTTGGTATCAATATACCCATTATTTGTTTTCATTAAATATTTACTCTCTCCCTTTTTGTATAAGTCTTGCTGTATGAACTAGTATAGGATGTTTAATGTACATTGTGTTTTTTCATGTTTAAAAATGTATCTAAAATTATTAAACCAATCATAAAAGAAAGCATGTATTAAGCATATTTCACTTTATAATTTTATTTCAATTATATTACTACTCAATCCAAAAATTGTATTTTAATGCTAAAATGTAGTAGGATTTTATATAAGTAAAATGTTTGTGTTTTGAATTAGTCTTTTGTTTATCAAATTTTTTCAGTTGGAGAATCATCCTCAGGAAAGGCTTCAAGGAGCCTTGCACAGCATATTCCTGGCCCTGGTGGCATCGAAGGTGTGAAAGGGGCGGCATCTGGAGTTGTCGGTGAATTAGCACGAGCCAGGCTGGCACTAGATGAACGAGGGCAGAAACTTGGTGATCTGGAAGAAAGAACGGCGGCCATGTTATCAAGTGCAGATGCATTTTCCAAACATGCTCATGAGGTGAGACTCTCAAGCAGATATTTGAACAAAAAGCCCTTGGTAAAGCAAGTGTGAATGTTATTTTATTTTTATAGCTATTGTATTTCTACACTTATGAATTTGCATATATTCATTGTACAATTGCAAGTTCCTGATTTTTGCCACCAAAGGGAACCATTACAGAAATGTATCTTCAATAGCCTTTGGTTTCTTATTATAAGATTATAAATTTTGAAAGAACCTGCTCACCTTCAGGCTTTTGGTAAGCAAAGCTCGCAGCTTTGCAACTATTTCTTAAGGAATTCAATACCAATGTTTATTTTTCTTAATGCCTTAGTGTCTGCTGCCACCTTGTCCTACAGAAAGAAATAATTTGCCTCTTTGAATCTTCCAGGTAGATATAAATAACCAAAACTGACAAACCTTTTTATTTAAATAAACAATACTAACTCCACCTTGTGGACCAGTTCATACAGACGAGCAGAGATGCATTTTGCAATGAAGTTCATCTTGATGGACCCAGGAAGTCATGATAGAGCTCAGAAACGCATGGTGTAAAGTAGGGGTCCCTGACTGGTCCCCTTACACCACATCACGCTCTTAAAAAGCTGAATTTAAAAGCCTTTAGGCGGCCGGGCGCGGTGGCTCAAGCCTGTAATCCCAGCACTTTGGGAGGCCGAGGCGGGTGGATCACAAGGTCAAGAGATCGAGACCATCTTGGTCAACATGGTGAAACCCCGTCTCTACTAAAAATACAAAAAAAATAGCTGGGCATGGTGGTGCGTGCCTGTAATCCCAGCTACTCAGGAGGCTGAGGCAGGAGAATTGCCTGAACCCAGGAGGCGGAGGTTGCGGTGAGCCGAGATCGCGCCATTGCACTCCAGCCTGGGTAACAAGAGCGAAACTCCGTCTCAAAAAAATAAATAAATAAATAAATAAATAAAAATAAAAATAAAATAAAAGCCTTTAGGGGAAATACACATTTTTCACGTTGACACACAGGCCTGCTTTTCCTTGATGCTTTATACTAGGTTACTTCACACACCTCGTTCTTGAATTAGACTGCCTGGGTCAGATTCCAGTTTCACCGCTACATTACCTTGAGTAACCTCTAGAAGCTTCAGTTTCTTTTACTAAATGGGGAGGAAAAACAATGACTAGCCCAAGAATTGTGACGAGCAAATGAAATCAAGTAGAGAGAGTGTGTCATGCAGTGTCTAGCTCAAGAGTAGATGCTCAGTAAATTTGAGATGGCAAATAGAAGTAGCATTTTCAATCTTTAATTCCCCAGTTCTTCAAGCATTATTTTTAATTTGTAGTACAAAATAAAAATTATCTTTTATGTTACTAGCTTACGTCACCAAATTATGTCACATTTCTATGAAATCTGAGGAACTTCTAGGCTAGTTCTTAATGGATATCGTATTTTTTCCTCTAAATAGGATAGTTCTTATTGCTTTCAATAAGTTGATTTGAAGTAAGCAATATAGTAGCACTACAGAATGTTGCAGAGTGGCATAATGTTTTGGAAAAATATAGAAATCACTTATAAATATTGTTGTTCTGGCATTTTAAAAACGTATTTTATTTTTTTCCCTTTAGATGATGTTAAAATACAAAGATAAGAAGTGGTACCAGTTCTGACAACCAGAATCCGCTAAGTCCAACTTCAGCCAGAAGGGAAAACGTTATCCATTTTTATTACATTATTTAGAAAAGTTAACGTTAAAGGGATGTTCATCACTGGATACAGTTCTTTCCTAGCACAATCATGCACTGTTTTACCTCAGTCATATGGCTTTCACTGAGGAGTGTTCACACGGACTCGAAATGGAGTATATGGTGTGTGCCAGTTATGAGTTGACAATTTGGGAACTAAACAGGTCACACATGACAGATGAAGAAACCAAGGGGGATGCTGAGGAGACATGATGTAGGGACTAATCCTGGATCATTCCTGTATTAAACTTTCATATGCCAAAAGGTTTTATGCCGTTTTTTTCTGCCATGAGTGTTTGACCTGTTTGGGGCGGAGGCAATAAGTCAGAAGTCTTGAAGCTGAAATAGTTATATTTATGTCATTGGACTGGATTATAAACAGCTGTCTTGGACTTTCCCTCTCTTAAAGCTGACTGGTCATCAGTATCATTAGTGAAAAACAAACAAACTGTTTGTTATCATATCTTTAGACAGATAAGCTGAATGGTGGGCTTTAAATAAAAAAAAAAAACATACACATAGTTGACTTGTGTATGAGCTACTCTTGGATTCTTGTTATTATAGACTTGTATTTAGTTCATATTTTGTCAAAAGCAAAACAAGAAGATACATCACTTTTCATTGAAAAGAAAAGTGTAGAGCATGACTGAATTGCTCATCATTCTGGGAGTTTCCATGTAGTGGCTATGCAGTGTGGAAAGTGAGAAAAACCTCCATTGTGGTGAGGAGAATACTTCAATGTCCTCTGTCCTTGTTCTCATTAATTCAGCTAAAGGTGGATTTGACCAAAATAATACTGGTTAAATTTGTAGAAATGTCGAAATTGGCTATGTTTTTAATTTTGCTTGAATTTTTATAAAATGTTTAACCAAATGTACCTTTGCATTCTTTAATTAAAATTGCTTTAAAAAAAAACTTTCATTATTTCAGTAAAATGCTCAGCTCCCTTTTTAAAATGCCCTTTATTTGCTAACAGTTCCAATACACTCAGGTGATGAGCCAATTAAATCTTAGTGCACATGCTATCGCATGGAAAATTACAAGCATCTGTTGTCAGTAATTATCTATATAAGAGTTTAGTCTGATGACTTACAAAATATTTTCTGTAGAAATATACTATAAATCTGTACATATATCCTTTCAAGCTTTTAAAAAGCCAAAAAGAAAGGAAAATATGTACACTGTGATAACTAAATTATTTCTGTATTGGAGTATAATACAGTTCAAGACCAGCAATGGACAATTAATGATTGTTTCACAGAGTAGCATTACAGACAGGAAAGAACCACCTAATAGATCTAGAAATGAGCAATCTCAGAATACAGACTAATTTGAGATTATTATTGATTGTTAAAGCAACCAAGCAGAAGCAAAATGGAAGCATTAAAATTAATGTTAATGAAATTTAAATATTGTCTTCTATAAAAAATTGCTTTAAATAATTTTGTTTTTTCATTAAGAGAGAATCAGAACACGAATTGATAGTAAACAAGATGATTGTTTTTCTATTCCATATGATCATTAAAGGAATATGTAGGCCATCTTAACTTTTTCATACAGTCTGTTATGCATATTTTCCCCTACTCTTCATTAATAAAGCTTTTATGTTTACATGTTACAACGTGCACTACTAGATACAAAAGTTTACATCAAAGTTTACTTTAAATATCATTTGGTAGGGACTAAATATATGTGATAGAGATAATTGATCAAGCCAAAAGAAATATTTTTAAAGTAAGTCCTTTTCAAAAGTTTTTGAGTTTATAGAAAGTACCAGTGAATAACATATTTCTGTGTAGTTAATGTCAGCTGTCTGAACATTCAGCAGTTTATAAATTGGTTAATTTGTGTTATCTATTATCTAATAAACCCATTATTCCATGATATGTCACAGGAAGTGTTAGGTCCTATTTTAAGGTACAGTTTTGTGAATATCATCAATAAAATCAACAGTTATGGATTTGAAGAAGTTGAGAAACATGTAGATTAATATACTGGTTGGTTCCGTATCCATGTGGAAGGTCATATTAGCCGCAGTTATTTAATTTGCTGTGTTGTGTTACATAACACAAATATATTTGTATATTAACTTCATTTTTACTGTCATTTTTCCTGTTGTATATGAAATGAACTAATCTTGTCATTATTTTCAAATATAGAAGTATATACATTTACCTTAAATGGATTTCCAAGATTTTATAAGAAAATCTTAAATCAGTGTTTTGAGTTATTTTAATTTTTAAATTAATCTGCAAATTATGCACAACAAACTAGAGACTCGGTTAGGATTAGAAAGCTTAAATTATGTTTGAGTGTAGGAAATAAGCTTCTTAGAGTTATACTTGATTCAGTCTGTAGATAAGAAGACAATCCGCAGTAATAACTAACCCAGGGAATTTGTTGTAATTTGAGAAGTAACATCTGTTTTTTGTTTTTTTTTTTTCTTATTAAATACAGAGAGTAATAGTCACCAGCAAGCCACAATTTAAAGAAAACTGACCAAAAAAAAAAAAAAAAGGAAGTCAAAATAGAAAATGTCAGAAAAATGAAAGATTTTTGTGTGCCCTCTCCATATCCTCAACATTGTTTTGTTGCATTTGTCCTTGACTCTAAAATCATTGAAGTATTCATGATTAGTAGTTTGTAAGCAGGAAGTGGTTTTTCTGTATGTAACATATATCCAGTTCATTTCAGTTTTCAAGCTAAAATCCATATATATTTGCTGAGAAAGTTATTTGAAATCTTATGTTCTAACAAATTCTATACATTACATCCATTTGAAGTTTTGTGTCATCTTAACACTATCACTTTGCATTTCAATTGTACAAAGTGTTTCCAAAAAATGGTTATAGATTCGACTGAGCTATTACTAACTTCTCAATTTGACTTTTTATGGATGTGAAAAATGCTGCTACTTGTCTATGTTACTATGTGTAAGTATATTACAATTTAATTAAGTACAGTAGTTTAAAGTAAGAAGCTTTTTTTTGCTTAGAACTTCTTAATTGTAGGTTCCTCTGAAGCTATTTCATGTAGATATGTGAGTGTTTTAAACAAGTCTGAAAGTGTTACATACTTTTAGGTTATAGGGGTGCTGGGGAGACCGCTGAGGAAAGGAAGAATATGTGGAAGACACCACGGAGTTCAAAGTTTTACCCTGAATTCTATATTCCATATATGTTTTGCTTAAGGCATTTCTCATGTGACATTAGAAAAGCTATATCCAAAGGTAAATTTTTTGTGGCAAAGATTTATTTTACACTTTAACTTTTGGGATTTTATTTGTTTCTGCAAAATAAAGAGCACTGAATTTTAAACTTGAATTTTTTCTGCACTTTTTTAGGTAATGAAAACTTTTTATTATCATTTAGTCCACATTGCTCAGTTTAAACCAAGTAATACATGTGTATAAAACATACCAAAATCATGAATATGCTGCTAGCTGTACCTTAAACAAACTGATCAGTTTTAAAACCTTTAATAGGGTTTTATATAGATTAAAACATAGTAAAATAATCTGCTGTATGTTTCAGTGTTCTTAGTCTTAAATTATTGCAACACTTTCAGATTTGTTTTAAGATCATACGGTAACATATTTATACATACTGCTAGAAAATATACTTTTAGTTTTAAAATGGAATTTTTATAAATGTACTTTAATTTTAAAAATGGTGAACTTGTTAAGTTTAAGTCAAAGTACTTAAAAAGTATGTATATTATCCATACAAAAAGTTATGTTTTACACTTATAATAAGAAATATTGGTATCTCATATCGAGATACAATTAATTTTAAAAAATCATACATCATTTAAAAATCTTCACACATGAACCGGAAAGATATCATTTCTGTGGTTTAAAAAAACCCTCTATTGAGCATTTTCAAATATTAATTTATTTGGGGGGAAAATGCCCACAACAATAATTGCAAGATCTTTCTCAATAGCTTCAGCTTGCTGTTGGATGCCTACCTTAACTATTGTTTAAAAATACAGATATATATAGATTATATATATATATTTAAAATAGTTTTCCAGGTATTTTCTTCTACCTTTTTTAAAAATAAATTTCCAAAAATGAAAACAGAGTTTATGTATTTTTGTCAATGAAGGTTTTTATTTTGTAGTTTATAGAATTTGTTCCTTATCAGTTTGATACTTGATCAATATTCTTAGACTTTTTAATCTGTATTTATTTTGGGGGAAAAAAAAAAAACTCCTATATCTTAAATGTCCTTTTTTTTTTCTTTTCCTTTTTAGGGTATTTGTTCTCTTGGATTGAAATTTATGCCCACAGATTTTTCTTTTCATTTGAAAATGAATGTGAAGATACTGTTTACAGCTTTTGTTAATTGCACTTTTCATCACTCTGATCAATTTCTTGTAAAGTGCTATGGAGATTATTTTCCTGTGAATATTAATGATTTTACTACAGCCTCAGAAGTTTTAAAAAAAGGTCTATAGACAGAAAACAGTTGTTGCAACCAAAACAAACAAAAAAAAAGTGTGTGTGTGGGGGGGGACTGGCTTACCTTCCTCAACTGAATTAAATGATTTTAATAACTTCCCAATTACCAGGGTTTTAACATTGCTTTCTTTAGTTACTAATAGAGTCAAATTAATTTTTAAAATATAGCATTCATTTACAAATTGAGTACAGTAGTCCAGGGCTACATGTAAGTGCTGTCTTTATTCTTTAAATCAGAAAAATCATGAATGTCTGTTTTGCCAGTATTTTACAATGAGGCTCATAGATTAAAATTTTATAGTTTATGACATGTAAATAAGCCAGTATTAATTTATTGTAGGTTGTTTGACTCAGGCATTTTAAATGGATATAGGTTAATGGCAATGGAATTCTATTTATTTGGTTGGTTTTTTTTTTTTATACTTTTGCTATTTGTGTTGTCTACACTTTGCTTCAAGTGAAGACAGTGTATGGAGTTGAAAATAGAATCAACATAGCAATGGAAAGCAATGCAAAGAGGGTAAATCATGTTTTAATTTTTTTAACTTTTTTTTGTTGTAAATAAATAGTACTGTGATACTTTAGGTGTGACCTCTGTTCCACATGATAGAACCAGAAAAACACTTTGCTTTCTAGTTATACTATTGGTTCATTGTAAATGCACTACCAAAAGACAATATGAAAAAGAGCAAGATTAAGTTTTCATAACATTGTTCACTTCAGGGGCAAGCATGCTTAATACGGAGCTCTAGCTTGTGTATACCTTAAACTGTAACTTGCAGGTGTTTTTTGGTTGCTGCATTTTTATTTAATCTTGCTCAGTCCCAGTAACTATCTCCAAGGTAATTGCTGGAATATGCATTTTGAAATACGGTTAAAAATATGTGTATTGTTTCATCTAAAAAGAAAAGCACTATTGCAAACACTAAAAACGTGTTCAACTTTGTAGTTATTTTGCATTCCTGTACTTTACGAACTGTCATCACAGCAAAAAGTTTAAAATTAGGTAATGAAATATTTTTGTAAATAAATACCGTTAAGCTGGTATTTTAAAAATGTATTATAAATTAATGTTTCTGGAAAATGTTCATATAAATGTATATGAATGTCTCTTTATGCTGAAGGGCTCTGATTGGGCAAAATAAAATACTCTAATCTCTCCTGAAACTAAACAAGCCCTTTTTCCTGGAAAATTTGTTTTAATTTTTTTCTTAATTATGTAATTAATATATTAATAACCTAAGAAAATAATTGTTAAAAATATAGATTTCCACATTTACTGAAAGTGAAGCTGATTGTGTAAGTCACGTTAACACCGACTATATTTTTCTTGACTATATGTAATTTTTGGTGAAAAACACCTACCCCTGTGTTGGGGTGGATGGAGAGTAAACGAGATCGGGTGAGAATTAAGGAATAGGAATGAGATCTAAGTGCATGCTTCCTCGCCTTTAGTGTGTACACGAATCATCTGGGGATCATATTAAAAGACAGATTCTGATTCAGTGCACTTGAGGTAGGGCCTGACTTTGTATCTCTAACAGGCTTAAAGCTAATGTAGATGCTGCTGATCTTGGAACATAACTTTATCAAGGATACGGATGGTTTCCCCAGAGTGTTAGCGTCCGTAAATCTAGAAAAATGTAACTCAAAGAAGACCAAACAGTACTTATCACTGTTTCTATTGTGTTTTAGAATAAAGATGGGGTAGTCTCTTATTTCACTGAAGGATTATTTGATTTTGTAGTATCTGTATTTTTTATTGTGATGCATGTTTATTCCACATGGTGGCAGTCTCGTCTCACTGCGTGAGCCTTTAGCAAGAAGTGCTTGCAGTACACTTTTACAGGGAAAAAAAACTACAGGCTTTCCAAAGGTTAATTCTCATAATACTTTTTATTAAGAAAGTTATTAAACATTCTTAGATAAGGAAAAGATAAAATGTTCCTACGTTATTATAAAGTTATGTAGATCATTTGGTAGAGTGATCTGGTTTAATATCAGAACAGTTTTCAGTGTTTTTCTAGGAAATAGAGGCATAAAGTGATAAAATTTTAAAAACAAGATTTTCTTTGTCTCTGGTCATGCCTTTTTAAAGTGCATTATATTGGGTATGTCCTATATAAATAGTACAGTGCTATCCACTGCTTTAGATAAAAATATACTTGTCATTGTAACCCTTTATAGGAGTTAACAGGAAGATTCTGGTTTTCTTCCATTACTTTAAAAATTGTATGTTTGTCTTTATGCTTTTTTCAATTTTTGTTCAAAAAGTGTTTTGTCCCAGGTACCCTAAGGAAAGCTTTCAAAATGCTTATTTTTCAGACTAAAACATCTTTTAAAGAAAAACATACTTATCTGTCATTTTTTTTCCAATTTAATTTGTCTTCTTAATAATGTATATTCTATTTACTTCAAACTTATAGAAATATTCCAACATTTAGTTTTAGTCATTTTATATGATTTTATACTGTTTTTTAAAAAAAAACCCATCGCTGCTTTTTTTACTGCTTTCAAAAACAGCACAAAAGAAAGTTATACATTTAATAAAAACAAGCTTCCAATAAAATAGAATATTCTGTTAGTAGCAAAGGAAAGAAGTCTGAGGACTTCATTTAAAGTTCTTAAGGAGTGTGTGTGTGTGTGTGTGTGTCCCACCAAACAGAGACCTCTTTGTACATCTCTCCCTGGCTGAGTCCAACTCTGAATCTTTCTGCTTCTCTCTGCTGCTTCCGTTTCAGTTCTGTTCCTGCCCCCATGTCTCACCTCAATTCTCTTTACTCTTTACTGTGTTTTATTTTAGCTTAGTACTTTCCTTCGCCCATTTAGCAGAGAAATAATACAATCCCTTGGTTTCCCAGGTCCCCTCATAAATACTGGGTAGCTTTGTGAATAGTTTTTGTAAATACAATAATATCCCTACTCTTGGTTACCTCCAGATACTCAAAATATAAGCAGATAAAGCAAAACACATTACTACATGGAAGAAATACTGTGCTGAAGCCGGAAACTAAAACTCCTAAGAGCACTGGAGGAGTACGTTGGGATAGAACACGCGGCTGCCTCGCTAGGGTGTTTATCCAGCTTGCTTTTTCATTTTTTGAGACACAGTCTCACTCTCACCCAGGCAGGAGTGCAGTGGTACAATCATGGCTCACTGCAGCCTTGAACTTCTGGGTTCAAGTGATCCTCCTGCCTCAACCACCCAAATAATTTGGACTACAAGTATGCCTCACCACGTCCAGTTAAGTTTTTTATCTTTATTTTTTTGTAGTGTTGTCTAGTCTGGTCTTGAACTCCTGAGCTCAAGCGATCCTCCTGCCTTGACTTCCCAGAGTACTGGAATCACAGGCCTGGGCCACCACACCCAGCCTGGTGTTTTAGCTTTCAAGATCGGAGATGCCCAGAAATTAACAGCACTGCATGAGTACAAAAGTTAGAAGACCACATTTCGGAAAGTGTAAATCTCCATGTTCCTTTAATAATAATGTGACTGGAGATACCATTAGTCTAAGCAGTGGTTCTCCAACTTGAACATCAGAATCTCCTGGATACACTTTTGTGAAAACAATTACTGGATCACACCCCCAGAGTTTCTGAATCAGCAAGCCTCAAGTGGGGCTGAAGGATTGGTATCTTAAGTTCCCAGATGATGCGGAAGGTGCCAGTCTGCAGATCACACACTTACTGAGAACCCTGATGCAGAGCGATGCCCTAGAAGCGGGGTCTTCTCTGTATCACAGATAATTGAAATGTCTCCTTTACGATCTTGTAATGAAATTTTAGATACTATGCTTGCCTATACATTCAATTTTTAAAAATCAGTCTGTGAACATGCCAGAGATAGAAAATGAAAGCAATTTATAATTTTAAAAAATGTATTTCGGTATGCAAATACCGAGGTTACACACAAGAACAAAGACAAGTCCCACAGATTCCTAAAACACTCCCAAGGGGGTACTCCTCCGAACCACATTCCCCTTGTAGCCTCATTTTTGCCCCTCACACCCTTTGACATTTGAACCCTGGGGCCAGAGAGTAAGACCTGCAATAGGCTCTATCCTTTTTCAAATTTGTTCCTTTGCAGTGGGACTGTCACAAATATGTTTATAAATGTTATGCTGTAACATATACATCAAAGTATAGAAGTCTAGACAACTTAAATGCTAGTCTGGAATTTTAGTGCAGTTTGCATTAATTCTTTGTTGTTTTTTTTGTTTTTTGTTTTTTGTTTTTTGTTTTTTTTCTTTTTGAGATGGTGTCTCACTGTCACCCAGGCTGTAGTACAGTGATTGGTGTCATTTCAGCTCACTGCAACCTCCACCTGCTGGGCTCAAGTGATTCTCCTGCCTCAGCCTCCTGAATAGCTGGGACTACAGGCACGTGCCACCATGCCCAGCTAATTTTTGTATTTTTTAGTAGAGATGGTGTTTCTCCATATTAAACGGACTGGTCTTGAATTTCTGACCTCATGATCCACCCACATCAGCCTCCCAAAGTGCGGGGATTATGGGTATGAGCCACCACACCTGGCCTCACTTTCTTATTTAAGCTGTTTTTGAACTAGTCAGAGTGGATTAGAGAGCCAGCACTTATCTTTATAATTTTGTACTTAAAACACTCAAATCAGTATAATGGTATGCTTCTCCTAACAAAAACTCATCTTGACAGAGCAATGAATACTTTCTATAAAGATCCTACAGATTCTTAGAGATTATAAACATCTCTGACATAACCTTAGTATTGGAAACTTTCACTTTTTCTGATAATCGAAACTCGATCTGATTATTGGTTTATTATTAAACAAGTTCATTTGCCTAGTATTTCATTTAAATTCATTAAAAGTGGGCATTTATATAGAGCTCATTTCAAATGCCAAGCACATCTGTCTGAGTATGAAGACTAGAATTCTGTCCCTAAGTTTACCAGCAATATCAATTACCTTTTCCAGGTTAACCTCTATTTGCCTGAGTTTTGTTATTTATAAAACTGAGATCTAAATATTAGCCTTACCTACCTCACATGCCACTGTAGGGAATATAGTAACCTCTGAAAATTATTAGAAAAACAGAATTAGCATACACAAAGCTAATTAGCATACACAAAGAGTCTTATATTGGGATCAGCAAATCAGTATTATTACTGCTATAATCAGGATAAAAATTGATACATTATCTTTAATAAAATAATGAAGATCAAAATGTGTTTGAATTTAATAGGCACCTTTGGTTTCAACTGAATTTTTTATTTGTTGTGTGTTTACTGCAGGGAGTCAACTCAGGATGTATTTATTGCCAACTAACATCAGGATACAAGATCTTACTGAAATTAGTTACCTTTCAAAACGGAACCGTAACCAAATCCCAGTACTTGGAAATTTGATTTTAAAAACAAATATATTAGTCTGTTTTCATACTACTATAAGGAACTGCCGGAGACTAGGTAATTTAGAAAGGAAAGAAACTTAATTGACCCAAGTTCAGCATGGCTGGGAAAGCCTGAGGAAACTTACAATCATGGTGGAAAGCGAAGAGGAAGCAAGGCACCTTCTTTACAAGGTGGCAGGAAGGAGAAGTGCTGAGCAAAAGGTGGGGGAAGAGCTCCTTATAAAACCATCAGATCTCGTGGCAACTCACTATCATGAGAACAGCATGGGGGAAACTGTCCCCATGACTCAACTGTCTCTATCTGATCTCTCCCTTAGTACCTGGGGATTAGGGGGATTAGGGGGATTACAATTCAAAATAAGATTTGGGCGGGGCAAAGCCTAACCATGTCAATATTTAAATTCATAAGTGCTCATTTTTTTCTATCTTGTATAGACAGTACTTTTGGGGATTTAGTCATAGCATAGTTAACACATTTTTCACAAAGCTTTATGAAATATCTCTAAATATAAAAATTAACTTAGAATGTTGCCTTCCTGTTCTTTTATAGAGCAGATTGACTCTCAAAGACTTTTTATTAAGTAAAAGAGACTTTGGAGTCAAGCCAATGCTGCTTACCAACAGTGTGACCTTAAGTTACTTAACCTTTAAAAAAAAAAAAACAAAAAAAAAAAACACATTTATTTCTCTCAAATATTAAGTAACAGAACACCAACCTTGAGATTGTTTGAAGGACTCCATGTGAGAATGTGGGTCACATAACTCAGCAGAGCGGCCTCCCTGTGAGGACACACTGAGCTCTCCAGCCTGAGATTGCAAAGTATAGGAACTTGAGCGTGGGCTCTGAAGCAAGACTTCATTAACTGCCTACTCCAGTATATGCGTGGCCTTGAGCAGGCTATGAAACTTCTCCATGCCTCAGTTTCCTATTTGTAAGATGGTAGTGATTATGAAGTTAATATAGCCGATGTCAAATGCTCAGGACAGTATCTGATGCATACAGCATCTCATTACACTAAGAAGCCACTGAGTAACATGTGCCATTGTTCGTACCACTAACAAACAAAAACACTCGTAATTTATGTTTAAAAGACATATCCTGATTTTTTTTAAGATTTTAATCTATGAAGATGGCTATCTAGGATGGTGATCTGGTAGTAAGCACTCAATGAATGTTTACCGTTAGGAGGAGTACTAGAAAATAAGACTCCCTCCCTCTGTCTACTCATAATGACATGCAATCCAAGAGTAACCACCATGAAGAGGAGGAAAGAACTTTGAATTCTCAAAGTTCCTCTCAGGTGCTTCCCTAGGCACAGGTCTGTTGAATGCTACTGAAGCGAGGATTCACGTGCTCCATCTTAGAATTGTTTATAGGTCCTCCTGTTAGGTCTGTTGTTTCAGGGAGCACGATACAAAAGACGAAAAGTACTTATAAAGGAATCTCATTCTTTATTGACTCTCAAAAAGATTCTAAAAGGAACCTAACTCAAAGCCCCCAAAACAGTTCTCAGAGTTATCATTCTGTTGTTTTGAATCTTTAATTGCCCAATACTCCCGGAAAACTTCGAAATGCGAAATGTTTCCTCTTTCTTTCCCCTTAGACTCTGGCTCCCAGACATGGATTAAGAAAAGTGATCTAAGCTCTCTCTTGCATCTCAGGTAAGATGCTCTTCTGTGTCCCTCTGGGTCACTAGACATTTGGGAGCTCTGCCTACCCCTCCGAGGGCTGAACCATGCCATCCAGGTATTCTCTACTCTCATGTGGGCACCGCCTCTGTATTCTGAATGGAAGTAGAGCTTCAGTCCTCCCACTCATCCTCAAACTCTTCCAAGTTCCATTGTTCCTCTCCCCTCCTTAGAATTAACCCCTGATGTCAGGCTTAGAACCCTGTCCAAACTCTTCCCCCAGACTGTGAGATAACTGTCATCTGCATAGCAGGATAAAATCATCTTGTATGCCTCTGATTTAAGCCAGAACTTCAGCTCTTGATGTTTAAACCAGGCTGCCATTTACCCAAAAACTCTTTTTGCCTGAAAGCTATTGTCTATATCATAATCTCCAAAACTCTCTTTTGAAATTCAATTCCCAGCTATTTTTTTACTCAAAAAAATGTTTATTGGACATCAGGATGTGTCAGGCTCTATTTTAAATATTGGAAATATAAAAGTTGCCGAGACCCTGTTCTGGAACTTGTTATCAGTGACAGTGACATTTTTCTTTATGTCTGGTTCTTCATCCATAGTTCTAACTTCAGGACAAAGGGAAAATGAGGCATTTTGTATATACGATGAGGAAATAAATCATTTAAAACATAAAATATCCCCCCATAAATATTAAATATTCTCCCTCCCTCCACATCCACACCTGATCAGTCGCAGTGGGTCCTTTTTACCTCAGTGTGGCTCTCAACTTTCTCTTCTTTCTTCCCCTGATGCTCAAGGCCCACCTCTCCTCCTGCATCTTCAGCCTGAATTACTGATTACACTCCCGAGGGGTCTCCCTGTTCATTCTCTTCCTCCTTCAGTGTGTTCTACCACAGCTCCAATTAAGCTGTTTCCTATCTAAACTTTTCAACGCCTCCTCCAGTAACCCTAGTGAAGTTCAGTGCTTTAATTTGGTGAGATGGCTCCTTAACATTCTGCCTTCCATATTCCGTTATTTGGGTATCATACCCCATTCTAAGCAAATTGCCCACAATTTGCCCTTCCCCTAAACAATATGTGCTATAAATTCTGTGCTCTTGTTCATGCCTGAAATACCCTTCATTTCCTTCTTAGCCTGGAAAAATTCCAGTAACTCCTTATGATCAAGCTGCAATGTCACGTTTTTCTCTTGAAGGCCTTCCCTGCCCTAGGATTAAATGCTCTTTCCTCTCTACTACACCTCTTCTTCATACCATTAGATAAGTCCTTATCACTATGTGGTCTAGCTTATTTGTTCATGCATACATCTCTCTAGATTATGAGTTCTTTGAGAAAAGAGACTATTTTGTCTATCTTTGCAGCTGCAGTATGTGGCAGGATACCTGTTAATTAGAAGGTGCTCCTTAATATTAGTTGATAATATTTTTTTATATTTACACACATGCATGAGCTGCCACATGTACCTACATACACATATATTTTTAGATATTTCATAATTTAATATCTCTGTATTTCTGTTCTAAATGTTCAATAGCTGCTGACATTTCTTTTAGAATGCATCCATAAATACAAAATTGTCTTTTATTTTAAATGGACTAATTCTATTTGAAGGCTTTCATAGTTCTGACAGTTTTGACAACTTGACTGTATCTGAAAGTTTAGTATTAATCTGTAACACTTTATATTCTGTATTCTGTATCTATATTTAATATGCTGTTCAAATAAGATTCCACAGACAGTTAAGACACAGTCAAAACCATGAGGCAAAGGCAAGAATTCAGGCATTGCCAAATCAAGCGATACGATGGTTTGAAATAAGCCATCAGGTTCTCATTCCATTTCATGATCATTATTTAATTTCTCAGAGAGGAATATTTAAATTCAGCTTTAGGGTGAGAAGCAACAATAGTAAAATCCAAAAGATAATAATATTGGTCGTTTTTTCTCTCATTGTCTTTTTTTCCTCATTAGTTCATGAACTAATCTCACCAGGAAAGACCTGAGATCCTGGTTTGAAACTATGATGGAAAGAAAAGTAGAAACTAATACAATAAACAAATAAGAAATAGGTACTGTGTGCTGGGTTAAAGATATATAATAAATAGCTCTATCTTGTCTTTAACACGCCAAAAATTTCCAAGAGGCTAAACTTCCTCATGTTTGTTGGGTTGGGGTGAGGGTGGGGCTCATAATATAAAGTAACTTTGGCTGAGTGGGAGAATTTTTCATAATCTTAAGTGTCTAAAAATCCAGTTAGTTTCCTAACAAAGTTATGCCTTATCTGCCCATGTAAGATTCAGCCCTTTACTTATTATTATAATTGGTATTAAACTAAAATCTTAAAATGTAGGTCAGGTATCATTACAACAGAGGGAAGAGGAACAAAATCACTCTACAATCATGTAAGCATAGAATTCCAAGCTTCAAATTCGAAAAAGAAAAAAATGGCATCAAAGAAGCCAGATAGCAATGTGCCCAGATTTGCAGAGGCACGTAGTGGCAGAGGTAAGATTAGAATTGTTTAGAGTAAAACCCTAAAATTCTCGTGGCCTACAAGACTCTACACCAGGGGTCCCCAAACTTTTTACACAGGGGGCCAGTTCACTGTCCCTCAGACCATTGGAGGGCCGGACTATGCAAGGTGTGACACCCTTCACAGCCAGCGCTGCTACTTCCACTATCCCAGACAGCAGTATACAGTGTCACAGGCCCAGCACCGCCTCCAGTGCTGTATACAGGGATGGCGGTGATCAGCCTGTGACACCGTGTATACAGCATCCTGGACATCTGCAGCAGTGGTGGGCCTCTTCTGTGGGAAGCCCACTGCTGCATGTTTCCCCTATTATAAGACACCTCCTAAAATAAGACAGCCCCCGTCTTTTGGGGCTAAAATTAATATAAGACAGGGTCTTATAATAGGGGAAACACGGTGTGTAGTAACATGCAGGGAGACTTTTGGGCAAAGGGAGGTTATAGGGGCCATTATGTTGTTGTACATTTGGGGGAGTATGGGGGCCATTGTACTGTGTAGTAATGGTTATAGTGCTTTGCCTTTCTTCTGCTGTTATTTCACACTGCTTCCGGTGATGTGGGGTGCTGCAGCCACAGACCAGATGTGCGTCATGTGACGCGCTTCCGGAGCTGTGAGGCCTGCTTCCCGCGTCACCGGAAGTAGTACTGTACGTGAGCGATGCCATGCTTTGCGGCACCACCACATACAGTACTCCAGGAGCACAGGAGCATCTGCATCCTGTGCTCCTCTCACTGACCACCAATGAAAGAGGTGCCCCTTCCTGAAGTGTGGCGGGGGCCAGATAAATGGCCTCAGGGGGCTGCATGCGGCCAGTGGGCCGTAGTTTGGGGACCCTTGCCCTAAATCATCTCTCTCAAGTTCAAAGTTCCATAGATCTCTAGTGTAGGAGGAAAATGCCACCAGTCTCTTTGCCAAAGCACAGCAAGAGCCATCTTTGCTCCAGTTCCCAAGAAGTTCCTCATCTCCGTCTGAGACCTCCTCAGCCTGGACTTCACTGTCCATATCAGTATCAGCATTTTGGTCAAAACCATTCAACAAGTCTCTAGGAAGCTCCAAACTTTTCCACATCTTCCTGTCTTCTTCTTCTGAATGTTGACACAATACTGTATCAACCTCTGCCTGTTACCCAGTCCCTAAATCACTTCCACATTTTGAATATCCAGTGCCCCATTACCTTAGTACCAATTTACTATATTAGTTAGTTCTCACACTGAGACTGGATTATTTATAAAGGGAGGAGGTTTAATTGACCCACAGTTTTCATGCTTTGGGAGGACTCATAAAGCTTACAATCATGGCAGAAGGCAAAGGGGAAGCAAGACAGCTTCTTCACAAGTTGGCAGGAAGGAGAATGGATGTAGGAGAAACTACCAAACACTTATAAAACCATCAGATCTCATGAGAACTCACTACCATGAGAACAGCATGGGAAAAACCGTCCCCATGATCCAATTATTTTCACCTGTTCTCTACTGCGACATATGGAGATTATAGGGATTACAATTTAGATGAGATTTTTAGGTGGGGACACAGCCAAACCAGATTACATTTTTTGTTTATAAATAACCCAGTTTTAAGTTGTCTCTTTATAGCAGTGTCAGAATGGACTAATGCATCTTCCCAGCCTTTGATAAACATCATTCTACTATCTTTCTCCATGACTTCAATCGTTTTAAAATTCAGCCCCCATAAATTGTGAATATATGTGAAATTTGGCTTTCTGTCATCAGCTTATTTCACTTAACATAATGTTCTCCAGTTTTATCCGTTTTGTTACATGTGACAAGATCCTCATTCTTTTTTTATGGCTGAAAAGCACTCAATTGTATATATGTACCACATTTACTTTATCCATTCATTGTTGATGAACTATTCACAATAACCAAGATCAGGTTTCTCCCAAATCTTGGTTATTGTGAATGGTATTGCAATAAATATGGAGTGCAGCTATCTCTTGAATATGCTGGGTTTTTTTTTTCTTTTATTTATCTGGTAGTGAAATTAATGGATCATATAGTAGCTCTTTTTTTCATTTTTTTTTTTTTTAGGAACTTTCATAGTGTCTTCGATAATTTACATTCCCAGCAACAGGGTATGAGGGTCCCCTTTTCCCTACATCTTTGCAGCATTTGTTATTGCCTGTCTTTTGGATAAAAGCCATTTTAACTGGGGTGTGATGATACCGTACTATAGTTTTTATTTGTATTTATCTGATTATCAGTGACATTGAGCACATTTTCATATACCTATTAGCCATTTGTATGTCTTCTTTTGAGAAACGTCTATTCAGATATTTTGCGCATGTTTTAATTGGATTATTAGATGTTTTTTGCTATAGAATTGTCTGAGCTCTTCATACATTCTGGTTATTAATCTCTCGTCAGAAGGGTGGTTTGCAAATACTTTCTCCCATTCTGTCGCTTCACTTTGTTGTTTGTTTCCCTTGCTGTGTAGCTTTTTAACTTGATGAGATCCTATTTGTTCGTTTTTGCTTTGGCTACCTGTGCTTTTTTAGGGAAAAAAAGCACAAGAACAAAAACTAAAACTAAAACTAAAGAGTTTCCTCAATGTTTTATTTTAGTAGTTTCATAGTTTCCGGACAATATTTCAGTCTTTAATCCATTTTGATTTTTATTTACAGCAATAATTAGGGGTCTAGCTTCACTCTTCTCCATATAGATACACAGTTTTTCCAGCACCATTTACTGAAGAGACTGTTCCTTCCATATATACATATGTTAGTTTCTTGATTTCTTTTTCAAATTGCTTAATCTTGGCGTGTACGTATGCTACTAATTTTTGTACATTGATCTTGTATTCTGCAACTTGAACTCATCAGTTATGTATTACAGTATTTTGGTGGAGTTTTTAGGTTTTTCCAAATATAAGATAATATCACCTGCAACCAAGGATAATATGACTTCTTCCTTTCCAATATGGATGCTCTTTATTTCTTTCACTTGTCTGATTGCCCTGGCTACGACTTCCAGTACTATGTTGAGTAACAGTGGTGAAAGTGGGCATCCTCGTTTTTGTTTTTGTTTTCCAGATCTCACAGAAAAGGCTTTCAGTTTTTCCCCATTCAGGTTGATACTAGCTGTGGGTCTGTCATACATGGCTTTTATTATATTGAGTTATGTTCCTTCTATCTTCAGTTTTTTTTTTATCATGAAGGGATATTGCATTTTATCAAATATTTTTTCAGCATCAATTAAAATGATCATATTGTTTTCATCTTTTATTCTGTTGCTATGTTGGATCATGTTGACTGACTTGTATATTTTGAACTGTCCTTGCATACCAGAGGTAAATCTCGCTTTGTCATGATAAATTGTCTAATGTATTGTTGAATTGGATTTGCTAGTATTTCATTGAGAATTTTCACTTCAATATTCATCAGAGATATTGGCCTGTAGTTTTGTTTATTTATTTATTTTGGATGTGTCTCTGTCTGGTTATGGTATAAGGGTAATACTAGCCTTGTTGAATGAGTTTGGAAGTATTCTCTCCTCTATTTTTCAGAATACCTTAAATAGGGTTGGTACTCTTACTTCTTTAAATGCTTGGTAAAATTCAGCAGTGAAGCCATTGGGTCCAGAGCTTTTCTTTGATGGGAATCTTTTTATTATGGCTTTGATCTTGTTGCTTGTTATTGGTATATTCAGTTTTTGAACTTCTTCATGGTTCAATCTTTGTAGGTTGCATGTATCTAGGAATGTATGCATGTCTGGGTACATTGACAATACCCAGTACATTCCAATTTACTAGCATCTACTTACTCATAGTAGACTCAAATGATCCTTTGAATTTCTGCATTATCCATTGTAATGTCTCTTTTTCTCATCCCTCATTTTGTTTATTTATGTCTCCTCTCTTTTATTCTTTGTTAGTCTGGCTAAATATTTGTCCATTTTGTTATCCTTTCAAAAAATGACCTTTTGTTTTGTTGGTCTTTTGTATTTTTTTGTTCCAATTTCATCCATTTCTGAACTGATCGCTATTATTTCTGTACTTCTACTACTTTAGGTTTTATTTGCTCTTGCTTTTTCAGTTCTTTAAGATGTATCATTAGGTTGTTTATTTGAAATTTTTCTTCTTTTTTGATTTATGAACTTATAAAGTACCCTCTTCATACTGCTTTTGCTGAATCCCACAGGTTTTGGTATGCTATATTTTCGTTATCATTTATTTCATGAAATTTTTCAATTTTCTTCTTAATCTCTTCATTGACCCAGTAGTCATTCAGGAGCATATTGTTTAATTTCCATGTGTTTATATAGTTTCCAAAATTCCTTTTCTTATTAATTTCTAAGTTTATTTCATTGTGGTCAGAGAAGATGCCAGATATTATTTCAATCTTTTCAATGTTTTAAAGCCTTTTTTGTGGCCTAGTATATGGGCTCTCCTTGAGAACTATCCAAGTGCTCAGATGAATGTAAATTCTGCAGCCATTGTATGAAATGTTCTGTAAATATCCATTAGATCCGTTTGGTCTCTAGTACAGATTAAGTTCGATATTTCTTTGTTGTTGTTCTGTCTGGATCATCTGTCCAATGCTAAAAGTGGGATGCTGAAGTTCCCAGCTATTATTGTATTAGGGTTCATCTCTCTCTTTACCTCCAATAATATTTGCTTTATTTGTCTTGGTAGTCCACTGTTGGGTTGATATATGTTTACAATTGTTAAATTTGCTTGCTTAAAAAGCCCTTTTGCAAGGAAAAATATGTGTCAGTAGAACCAGATTATAATGGGATCCATATGCTACAACTATCAGACAAAAAATTTAAAATACTATTACTAATATTGTAAAGGCTTTAGGGAAAAAAACAGAAGGTGTGCATGAACAAACATCGAATTTCAACTAATTATCAGTAATTATGTGACTGAAAATGAACTGATAGCTGCATTCCAAAGGCAGAAATCAAGAGAATCATTTAAAAAATAAATATAGGCCAGGAGTGGAAGTTCATGCTTATAATCCCAGCAATTTGGGAGGGCAAGGTGACAGATCACTTGAGTCCAGGAGTTCAAGACAAGCCTGGAAAACATGGTGAAACCCTGTCTCTACTAAAAAATATAAAAATTAGCCAGGCATGGCGGCACATGTCTGTGGTCCCAGCTACTCAGGAGGCTGAGGCAGGAGAATCACTTAAACCCAGAGGTGGAAGTTGCAATGAGCCAAGAATGCACCACTGCACTCCAGCCTGGGTGACAGGCAACAGAGGGAGACCCTGTCTCAAAAAATAAATAAATAAATAAAAATTGGGATTCACTGAACTCACCTGAAGCTCTCGGGGTTTCTGTGTCTTTCTCTGCAGTCAGAGCCAGGCCTACATGCCAGCAACCATGTCAAAGGGACCTGCAGTTGGTACTGATCTTGGCACCACCTGCTCTGGTGTGGGTATTTTCCAGCATGCAAAAGTAGAGATAATTGCCATGATCAGGGAAAGCAGAGCACTACAAGCTATGTCACCTTTAAAGACACTGAACAATTGATTGGTGATGCCACAAACAATCAAATTGCAATGGACCCCACCAACACGGTTTTTAATGCCAAACATCTGATTAAACACAGATTTGATGATGCTGTTGTCCAGTCTGATATGAAGCACTGGCCCTTCATGGTGGTGAATGATGCTGGCTGGCCCAAGGTCCAAGTAGAATACAAGGGAGAGACCAAAAGCTTCTATCCAGAGGAGATATCCTCTATGGTTCTGAGAAAGGAAAGGAAATTGCAGAAGCCTACTTTGGGAAAACTGTTACCAAATGCTGTGGTCATAATGCCACCTTACTGTAATGACTCTCAGCATCAGGCTAGCAAAGATACTGGAACTATTGCTCATCTCAATATACTTAGAATTATCAATGAGCCAACTGCTGCTGCTATTGCTTATGGCTTAGACAAAGGTTGAAGCTGAAAGAAACATGCTGATCTTTGACCTGGGAGGTGGCACTATTGATGTGTCAATCCTCACTATTGAGGATGGAATCCTTGAGGTCAAATCTATAGCCAGAGATACCCACTTGGGGGAGAAGATTTTTGACAACTGAATGGGCAACCATTTTATTGCTGAGTTCAAGCACAAGCATAAGAAAGTCATCAGTGAGAACAAGAGAGGTGTAAGACACCTCCATACTGCTTGTGAACGTGCTAAGTGTACTCTCTCTTCCAGCACTTAGGCCAGTATTGAGATGGATTCTCTCTATGAAGGATTTGACCTCTACACCTCCATTCTTGTGCCCGATTTGAAGAACTGAATGCTGACCTGTTCCATAGCACCCTGGACCCCATAGAGAAAGCCCTTCGAGATGCCAAACCAGACAAGTTGGTGGTTCTACTCATATCTTGGGAATTCAGAAGCTTCCCCAAGACTTTTCAATGGAAAAGAACTGAACAAGAGCATCAACCTTGATGAAGCTGTTGCTTATGGTGCAGCTGTCCAGTCAGCCATACTGTCTAGAAATAAGTCTGAAAATGTTCAAGATTTGCTGGTCTTGGATGTCACTCCTCTTTCCCTTGGTATTGAAACTGCTAATGGAGTCATGACTATCCTCATCAACCATAATACTACTATTTCTACCAAGCAGACATAGCCCTTCACTACCTATTCTGACAACCAGCCTGGTGTGCTTATTCAGGTTTGTGAAGGTGAGGGTGCCATGAGCAAGGATAACCTGTTGACGAGTTTGAACTCACAGGCATATCTTCTGCACCCTGTGATGTTCCTCAGGCTGAACTCATTTTTGCTATTGATCCCAATGGCATCCTCAATGTCTCTGCTGTGGACAAGTGTACAGGAAAAGAGAACAAGATCAATATCACTAATGACAAGGGCCATTCGAGCAAGGAAGACATTGAACATTTGGTCCAGGAAGATGAGAAGTACAAAGCTGAGGATGAGAAGCAGAGGGACAAAGTGTCATCCAAGAATTCATATGAGTCCTACACATTTAACATGAAAGCAACTGTTGAAGATGAGAAACTTCAAGGAAAGATTAATGATGAAGGCAAACAGAAGATTCTGGACAAAGTATAATGAAATTATCAACTGGCTCAATAAGAATCAGACTGCAGAGAAGGAAGAGTCTGAACATCAGCAGAAAGAGTTGGAGAAAGTCTGCAACCCCATCATTACCAAGCTGTACCAGAGTGCAGGAGGCACACCAGGAGGAATGCCTGGGGATTCCCTGGTGGGGGTGCTTCTCCCTCTGGGGGTGCTTCCTCAGGGCCCACCGTTGAAGAGGTTGATTAAGCCAACCTAAATATATATGTAGCATTTCTCCACACATGTAAAATATTGAAGGACCTACATTTGTAGCAAACTCTGTGGCAGTTTGTAAAAGTTCAGCTGCTATATGGTAAGTTACTGGGCATTGTCAATACTTGACTATGGAATATGTATTCAGAGAAAGGAAGTAACGTTGCACTTTATAAGCACTGCATTATAAGTGTAAAATGCAATGTCTCAAATAAAACTATTTAAAATTGGCACCAAAAATCAATTTTAAAATTAAAATTAAAATAAAAAATATAATCCAACTGTATGCCGTGTATAAAAGACATACTTTAAATTCAAAAATGCAAATAGGTTAAAGGTAAAAAAATAAAAAATGTATACAAGGCTGGGCACCATGGCTCATGTCTGTAATCGCAGCACCTTGAGAGGCTGAGGCAGGTGGATCATAAGGTCAAGAGTTCAAGACCAGCCTGACCAACATGGTGAAATGCTATCTCTACTAAAAGTACAAATATTAGCTGGGCGTGCTTTTGCATGCCTGTAATCCCAGCTACTCAGGAGGCTGAGGCAGGAGAAACACTTGAACTTGGGAGGTGGAGGTTGCAGTAAGCTGCCACTGCACTCCAGCCAGGGTGACAGAGCGGGACTCTTTCTAAAAAAAAAAAAAAAAAAAATATATATATATATATATATATATAGTTACTAGAGACAAAGAAGAATATTCCGCATGAAATTTGAAGAATTGAAAGGGAAATAGGCAATTAAAGAATAATAATTGGAGACTTCAGTAGCCACTTTCAATAACGAGTAGAACAGCTAGATCAATAATCAACAAGGAAATAAAAGAATTCAAAAATGCCATAAATCAACTGAATCTACCAAATATCTACAAAATATGTTATGCAACATTAGCAGAAGACACTCTTCTCAAATTCTCATGAACCATCTTCTAGGATAGGCCCTCCATTAGATGATAAATCAACCCTCAACAAATTTTCAAAGGCTGAAATCAATAAAGCATGTTCTTTGTTCTTCAAATACAATGGAATAAAACTGGAAATCAATAACAGGAGGAAATTTGGAAATTCACAAACGTGGGAATTAAAGAAAACACTCCTAAGTAAAAAATGGGTCAAACAAAGATCAAAATGGAGAGCAGAAAACACTTTGAGACAGATAAAAATGAAAATACTATATACAAAAATATATTACACGCAATTAAGGCAGTGTTCAATACCCTAATATTCCACCTTATAAACAGAAAACTAAAGTCAATTTTCTGGAAGAATTATGATAAAAAAGATGACAATGATATGTTATCAAGGATGTGAAGAAATTGAAAACCTCATATTTTGTTAGTGGGAATGTAAAATGGTAGTGTTACACTGGAAAACTGTTATAAAGTGTCCCAAAATGTTGAACACGAAGTTCACATATCACCTAGTAATTCCGTTTCTATGTACAAACCAGAGTAATGAAAACATATGTTCACAGAAAAAAAAGAAATACTGAAAGGAAAACGGTGTTCAGCCTTGGTTTCAGCTATCTCTTCAAATCAGCATTAAGTACTAAATATCAGATATAACATTTTTGGCTTGTCAGACCAGTAAGTCATGTTTTTCCACTGGCCAAAGGCAGCTGAAGAAATAATTGTTGAACAAACTAAATGCTGTGACACGAAGCATCTGACTTCTGAGTATTTAGTTAAAATGATTGGTTTAACTGGGCGAAAGAAATAGCCCAGGAGTTTGAGGTTGCAGCGTCCTATGATTGCACCACTGTATTACAGCCTGGACAGCAGAATGAGACCCATCTCTTAAAAAAAATAAGGGCTTGAAAGCAATTACTTATTATTACAAATACTTCAACAATCATAAACACAATTAAAATCAATAGAAAGCCAGAAACAACTCAACAAAAAATATGCTTATGTGATGAAGAATTACAAAATGACAATTTAATGACAATGTAATTTAAATTTTAAAATGACATAAAAGTATGACAGCAGAAAGCTCATTGAATAGAATGAATAGAAGAATGTGAACAAAAAGAAAACCAGAGAGGAGATATTAATATCAGACAAAACAAATTTCAGAGCAAAGAAAGTAAAAAAGGATCGAGAGAGACATTTCATAATCACAAAAAGTTCAATGTTGCAAGAAAATATTATAATCCTAAACGGGTATACACCTAACAACAGAGCTTCAAAATACAAAAAGAAAAAATGACAAAACTTGAAGAAGCATTAGACAAATCTACAATTATCATTGTATATTTAGACACGCATATCTCAGTAAGAAATAGAACTAATGGAAGAATCAGCAATAATACAGAAAAACCAAACACCATCATCAAAAGCCTGGACATAACTGACACTTAAAGAACACTTCATTCCATAACAGCAAGATGCACATTCTTCCCGAGAGCACAAGGAACATTCACCAAGATAGACCCTATCCTGACTTTAAAATGAACCTCAACAAACAAAGAATGGAACTCACCCAAAGGGTGCTCTCAGATTCTTATATAATTAGACTAGAAACCAATAACAGCAAGACAACAGAAAATTTTCCAAAACTTTGGAAATTAAACAGTACACTTCAAAATTATCCATGCCCCAAAGAGAAACTGCTAGGAAAATTACCAAATATTTTTAACTGAATGTAAATTAAATACAACATATCAAAAATTGTGGGATGTCAGTAATGTAGTATCTACAGGAACACTCCCCCATGTATTTAATGTGATCAGCATCATTGTGATTCTAAAGGGAGATGAAGACATTCAAAGAAAAGAAAACTATAGACTAATACCTCTTGTGAACATAGATGCAAAGTTAGGGGAGTAAGAAAAAGCAAGCCAGTGTCCCCACCGTTCCCTGAAGGAACAGGACCCCACCAAAAAGAGGGGATTTCTTTGAGCAGTCTGCTGTTGCTACTTACAGAAGCAAAAGAACTGGACCAGATCTCCACAATTTCATATACATTATCCCCCTCTATCTCAATCAGAGGAACTTCCAAGGAGACCACGGAAGACTGACACTAAACCCAAAAACCAGAGAAGATAGATGCACATGGAGGAGACTTGTTTTTAAGAACTGCAGGCATATTGAGCACAGAAATCGCCAACTTGAGGAGTAATAAATAAAAAGACTATATGTTTGATCACTACAGGCCAAAGAGTTTATCCATTTCTTCACAGCTTTAATCAAAGACAGTTCCAAAGGCTTTGGAATTACGCCAGGACAGTTCACACTTATGCAGCACTTAATTGCGTCAAGCCCCGGGTCAGCACTTTAAATATACAATTTCACTTAATTGTTCACTATAACTCTATAGGGCTGAGTAATAATATTATTCACATTTCACAGACAAGGAAACTGAGGCTCAGAATATTCAAGTAGGAAAATCTTTTGACTCTAAAACCTCCAGAGGCTCAACCCTCATAGCCACTGACACTGTTCTCCACTTACCTCACACCACCCAAAAGAACTGAATTATATCTTTCACAACTTTTTTTAATGAGCTGAAATTCTGACTGTCCTTACAAATCTTGGTTCACAAAAACAATACTCCTTCTGTTCTAAAACTGCTTAGATCTATTGTCTAGGCCAAAGAGTAAAATGGAACTTTGTTTTTGGGGTTCTTCCATCAGAAGGGTATACGTGTCTTCATTAGCAGCGAGCAAAGCCCTAAGTATTTCACATGAGGAGGAAAGTTTCTTTTCAATAAGAATTTTTGATCAGTAAAATAATATTTCAAGCATTGTGATGTCATTGGTGTCACATGCACTGGGGTTTAAAAAGAAAATACAGCTTAAAAGCAAAACAGAAAAGGCAAATATTTAAAAATGCACAGGTAGTTCATTGAAACTTGCCTCTGATTATTAGTTTGGGACTTCAAGACCTCTGCAAAATCCACGCTGTCTCCCCATTAATTTTTCAGGCACTCAGTGGTATCTCAAAAACAAGTCACTCAACCACCTTGAAGCACCCACCATTTTTTTCTTTCCAACTTAAATCAACTTGATGGCAAATGAGTGTCCACTATATGCCCTTCCAGGCCTCTTCCTAAGGCTAGAGCTAGGCAGGGACTTCGGGGGTCTCCTGGATGTTGGCTGATGCCACCCTGGGATCTGGGCCAAGTTTGGGGCTGCTTCTCTTGCTGCCACTGTTTCTTAGCCTGCTGAGATGGGGGCCAAGTACTGCCTGTGTCCCAAAGCCTCATGGAATATTAGGTACCATTGGCTCCCTTCCTTTTATTTGTAGTTCTAAAGTGCAGGTTCAGGCACAGATCTTAGGGCTTGGATGAGGTCATTGTTTAAATTAGACATCTCATTAGCCTTTCTCACCTTCTCCTATTAGCACATATTCGCCTGCTTTCACTGAAACCTTACTGTTTTTCTTTCCTGTTATCCACCTTCCCCGGGGTTTCATAACCCACCCTTTAACTTGAGACCTATGCTTCATTTGGAAGCTATCACTGTGTAAGTGCAAATGTTCTGATGTCTTCATTGGGTTCTGAAACCCAGAATGGAGAAAGGGGATTCTAGCTGTCTCTACTGTGTGCAAATGATACGCTATTTGTGCAGATCAGCTATCCTCTAAGAGGGTCTTCTATTAAAAGCACGATTAGAACATGCATCATCCCACCATGAATTCCCTAATGGAACACTCTCTTCCTTCCTGTGCGTCCTCTAGCGTGCAGAGCCTGTGAGCCATGGCGCTTTTTAGATCTGCTCTACTTCAGACTTTATGACCGTGGGATGAAAATAAAGGCTCAGCAAGGTTTGCACTCCCCCTTTGAGCTCCAAAACTGTGACGACAGCCTATCATGGGGTTCTGATTAGGTAAAATGCAAGAGCAATCGTGATGAAGGTTATATCTCATTTTTTAGAAGACACACTAGAAGCCATGCTGTAATCCTCATATTCAGAGCAATTATGAATATGTTTACTTAGGATTATCCAACATCATAAATCCAATTCATTTCAGCAGCTCCACGGAAGCCCACCTGAAGACCCCTTGCCTTTCTGTCATCTGACTGCCAAGCCTGGTATCTTCAGGCCTGTTGTGAAGTTTTGCTCTCAGCTTGCTCCCAATTCACCCTGCTTACAGAGGTCACTCTGACTTTGAACTCAAGTGTGTATCCTGATCAGACCTCCCTTTCTCACATGGGTCACTCCAGCCTTAGTATTTTGTGTAGACCCTGCTTCAATTTCACTTTCCCAAGTGAATTACCATGGTTTGAAATGTATGTGTATGTTTAGCTTCCTCTGCACAGTTGCCTCTTCAGTGCCTCCTCCTTCATGCTTCCCTGGGCCTATTACTTATCCTCCTACCTCTGTTCTGGCAACCGCCCTGATAGCTCCACTTTCACCCCTTTCAATCTCATTTGAGAATATTCCATCACCTTTCTTTCTAGTTATACCTTTTTATGACTTGCTCTTTATTTCCCTCCTGTTTTTAACAAATGTCTCTTTAGATTTTCATGTTCAAAACAAAAGAAGCAAGCAAACTCACCTTCATTATGTGCCAGAGGCTTTCCAAAGTTCTCTTTTAATATTCTTAGCTGTTTTCTAAGAGAGAAGTGATGGAGTGGATGGGGAGGCTTAAGGTTTATGGAAAGACATTTAACAAACACGTCCAGAGTTGCATAGCTGGTAAGGGGTGGAATTTAGATTTAATTGGAGGTATGTGATTTCCAAACTCCCGTTGTCTTTTCTTCACACAGCTGCCTTCAAAATGTTATTGATATTAACAAAATTGAGTTTTAACCAAAAGTAGCCAGAACATTGATATGTTTCAGTTCTATTTGTAGTCCAGTGCAGAATTTCAAACTCCACAAAGGTGATCTCTTAGCAAACAACTTCTTAAAATCCAGGGTCTTAGGAGTGAAAAGGACCTAAGAAACCATTCCATGTCATAGTTGAGCAACTTAGAAACCCAGGGAGATTGCATAGCTTACATGGCTGAACTCCAAAAAGTCAGGTGTCCTTAGAAAGTGTATCACAACTTTTACCATCTTATGCCAGTTTTACCATCTTATGCCAGTAAGAATGGCAATCATTAAAAAGTCAGGAAACAGCAGATTCTGGCGAGGCTGCAGAGAAATAGGAATGCTTTTACACTGCTGGTGGGAGTGTAAATTATTTCAACCATGTGGAAGACAGTGTGGCAATTTCTACAATCTAGAACCAGAAATACCATTTGACCCAGCAATCCCATTACTAGGTATGTACACAAAGGATTATAAATCATTCTACTGTAAAGCCACATGCACATGGTGATTGCAGCACTATTTACAACAGCAAAGATTGGAACTAACCCAAATGCCCATCAATGATAGACTGGATAAATAAAATGTAGCACATATATACCATGGAATACTATGCAGGATAAAAAGGAATGAGTTCACGTCCTTTGCAGGGATTGCGCCATTGCCCTCCAGCCTGGGCAACAAGAGTGAAACTCTGTCTCAAAAAAAAAAAAAAAAAAAAAAAAGAAAGAAAGAAAGAAAAAGAAAAGAAAAGATAATTCAGGTGGGAAATAACTTAGAAAGATGTTCGTCTTCCCCTGCATTCATGGAAGTATAAAAGTAACAATGAATGGTCTGTTTTGTTTTTACCTGCCAAATGAACAACACTTTCAAAAGTTTTAAGAGCGATCCATGCTGGGAAAGATTCAGGAGACAAGCTCTCTTTGTGTTCATTGCTATGGGATCGGGGGTACATATGCTCTCCACCCCTCGAATCTGTGCCAGCCTTAAGCGACTTGCTTGACAAAAAGAAAATGGAGGAAGTGACTGTATGGGGGTTTCTAGGCAAGGTTCCATAAAGCCTGGCTGCTTCCACTTGAGCTCTGGGGCTGCCACGTTAGAGATGCCTCTGTTGTGGAGGTGACATGGAGGTCCTGAGAATACATGGACAGAGAGAGCTGTCTGGTCTGCCCTCAGCTGTTTTACCCCCAGCCATCCATGCCATCACCTGTGGGCCCAGATACTATGTAGAGCCCAAAACAAACCATCCCCCAATTAATTCTGCTCCAATTGCAGATTCATTAGTAAAGTCAGTTTTTTAGCCACTGTTTTCAGGTAGTTTTTTTATGTAGCGATGAATAACCAAAACAAGATTGACTTGCCACACCATTATGTAAATTGGCTTGATAACATTGTTAAAATTCAAAGCATAACATCCTTCATATGAGAAATACTCCTCCATGAAATCTATCCCAAGGAAATAAAAGCATCAGTACATAGGATGTTTATTGCAGCATTTTTGTTCCAGGGAAAAGCATAATCTAGGAAAAAGAGGTAGTCCATCATTAAAGGAATATTGAATATATTACAATCATGTTTTTAAGAAGGAACAGAGTGATGTCAGTTGTCTTGGAGAGATTTCCACAAAGTAAAAGAGAAAGCAAAATGCAGAAAATTATGGGAAACGGAATCTTGTTTCTGTGAAACAAATAATAAAGGAATAAGCCCCCAAACATACATATGCCTAACCTATTTCATTAAGTCTCAGATTGTAAGAAATTGCAGTTTCAGAGGTGTTAAAATCTGAAAAAAATGACATCTCAGATTTGATGTAATACAGTCTGTATACATAGCACATGGACACAATAAAAGCAGAAGAAGATACAGCCATTTCTTAACACAGCTTGAGAAGCCTTGTGTTTATAGTAAAGGATGAGAAGGTTCATAGGAAGACTAACAAAAAAGGAAAACAAATGCTGAACTTAAAAAGCGCGTGCACACACACACACACACACACACACACACACACAATATTTCATTTCTTTGAAATATGTTTGCTTACAAGAAACTAGACTGAAAAAGAGATCTATGTTTAAGATTAACTTGTAGAAATGTCCATGACAAATTCTCCGAAAGAAGCATATTACAGGGTGATGAACACAGCATGATTCTATTTGGATAAAAACAAGCAAAACACCGGCGTATGTTCATATCTTTGTAAGCATGAAGAAGGCTGTGGAAGATTATACTCTAGAATGGGCGTGGTTATTCTTTACATAGTCCCACTATTGATAAGCATTATGGCTTTGTGATTTTATGAAACTAAGTAAAATAAAAAGTGGACAAAAATTAAGGGGAAACGGACACATCATGCCATGTAACTAAAATACATTTGATGTTTTCATTTGTATTATAATTGTCTCTGCCAATAACCATTATTATCATCTCAGGACCATAATAAAGGAGCGAGAGAGCTGCTCATTCCTCAGTGATCAGTGACAAAATAACTAGGCAGTCCTCATGGTTTCTATATCTTAATGTATTGCCAACATTCTTGTCACCCTAATTACTCAGTTCAAACATTTTTAAAAACTGCCATTGATCATGCAAAAATTAAAGGTTTTAGTCAGATCTTATTTAAAAAATATATCTCCATGTTACTATAAAGAAAAGACTAACATGGAAATAAATCTGCCCCAAGTACAACTTCATATTTTGTTTTCTGCATTGGGAGGTCACTAAAAGACTGCGAGAACTAGAGTCTAGTCAAGAGTTGAGGCTGGTTCTCGGTTGTCTATCTTTCCAGCTGTGTGTGCCATGGACAAATCATTGCTCTCTGAGAAGCTCAGTGGACCCCTTCATAATAGGACAATGAAAATCCTAGTTACAGCTATTGAAGGGATCATTATGAAGACTAAATGTGGAAACATAGGTGAAAACATCTTTAGCATGTCTGGCACCTGAGAATACTTGCTAGATTCCAAGAGTCTGATTAAGCATACAGTGGGAAGAGAACAGGAGTGAGAATCAGAGACCAAAGTGTTTTCTCAGCCACTGTCTCACTGGGTGACTGTGACCATCTCAGGTTACCTTTTATGGACTTGATTTTTTTCGGCTATAAAATAAGGGGTTCTGATGATATTTCCTAGTACCTCACTTCTCATTTTATATTAAGTTGGTGCCATTAAAAGTAATGGCAAAAACCACAATTATTTTGCAACAATCTAAGAGAAAAAAATTCAACTCAAATCTGTAAGTTTAGAAAATTATGATTTATACATTTGTATTTCCTTTTGGGAAGAAAAGAGTTCTTAAATTCTTTAACCATCCCGTAAACCTAAATATTACTTTAGTTGAATGTACTTTATGCACCTAAAGGCACCCAAACTATTTCTTGATTACTAAATGATAATGAAAAGTATTTCACAAAGTCCAGATAACAAATGAAGACAAATGTTTCTATAATCCTCTTTTCTTGAAAGTACACGACCTTCATTTATCTTCAGGGATGACATCTATTCCTTTAAAAATATTTCCTTTATTAGATGCATTTTAGTGTCTGTCTGTGCCTCTTCATGATTCTTACATCTATTATCAACTGTCGAGCCCTCAAATCTCTCAGCTGAGACGCGGTTCTGCTGACTTCCCGCATTCCTGTTGCTGATTGATGGGCTTCTTCCTAATGGAGCTGCCGAAAGAGCAAAATGCACAAATTGTACTTTGCCCCTGTTAGGACTGTGCTCCAATAGAACTCTTGTCAAATGCTTTAATTCACATCTGCCTCTGCCCACTGAAATGCATATTTTATAATAAATAACATGTTTTTATATGAATATAGAATATTGTACTCGTGCTAACTTCCAAGATTTTTCATCTTGTTTTGTTTGTAACTAATTCAATATCTTTCTTGACACAGTCTTCTCCATATCACTCATCTCCTGAAAACATCCAGTGGCTCAGGCCAGATACCTCTGTGATGGTTAGTTTTGTGTGTCAATTTCACTGGGAGACAGGGTGCCCCGATATTTGGCCAAACATTATTCTAGGTGTGTCTGTGAAGGTGTTTCTGGATAAGATATGTATTTGAATTGGTAGACTGAGTAAAGCAGATTGGGTCTCATCTCATCGATTGAAGACCTGAATAGAACAAAAAGGCTGAGAAAGAGAGAACTTCAAGACTCACCAGTTGAGTTGAGACATTGGTCTCCTGCCTTGGAACTGGAACTTACCCCCTCGACTCTTCTGGTTCCCAGGCCTTTGGATTCAGACTGGAGCTATGACACCAGCTTTCCTGGGAATTCAGTTTATTGACTGCAGATTCTCGGCCTTCCTAGCCTTCGTAATTCTGTGGTCAATCCTTATAATACGTTATATAATCTCCCATTATTTCTGTTTCTATGGAGAACCCTAAGACAACCTCCACACACTTTTCAAGGTCTTCCTTAATTCAATCCCACCCTAATATCCAGTCTCATTTCAAAGATAATATTACTGTATTACCATATTAACGTTTACAGCACGCCAAGCCCTGTGCTAAGGGCTTTATATGCATTATCTCAATTAATCTGTATAACAATACCCTGAGGTAGGCCTATATTTATTTCCCTTAAGAGATAAGAACACTTAGACTCTGAATAATTCTGGGAATTTAGCCTAAGTCTGCCTAATTCCTAAATCTGTATTCTTTGTCTGAGTCTATGCTATCTCTGCAATTTAACAAATGAGCCCTTCTAGAATCAGGCTGAAACTTACAGTTCATTTTGGTCTCCATGTCTTAGAAAGGTAATTATTTCTAAACTTTGATGCATAACAGAATGACAGGGGGAATTTTTTTTTAATATCTGAGGTGCTCAGCTCTAACATTCAGAGCCACAGTTGTTCTGTGGTGTGGTTCAGGAATCAGCCTTTTAAAGTTCCCAGGTGATTCTATTAGGTCAGACTGCAAGTCGATTTTGGAAATAAGGACCTTCGGATAGGCCAATGGTTCTCAAACTTTAACCTGTATCAGAATCACCTGGAGGGCCTGTTAAAATAGAGGCTGCTGGGTGCTGCCTCTCAAAGTTTCTAATTCAGGAGATTTGGGATAGGGTCTGATAATTTGCATTTCTGATAAATTTCCCTGTGATCCTGCTGCTGCTGGTTTAGGGACCACACTCTGAGAACCACTGCGTAAAGCTCCACTCCTTGCTTTAAATATATTCTTTGTACCTTCCTTGAATCCAAATTTCTGCTTATCCTGAAAGTCAGCATCTCCATAAGGCCAGCCCCTTCAGAACTTCCCCCGTCCTTCCTCTTCCGCTTCCTACAGCCTCTATTTACCCCGTGCCATCCCAGCTGGCAGGTTCTGGTAGCTCAGGTGAACACCAAGATGAGAAAATGCATTCCGGCTGTTTTGATTCCTTCCTGTGATTACAGGACATCTAACATCGCAGTGAAAAAGCCCAATATATCTGTTTAGGAGCTGCCTAGTACGTCCACGTGTGCACATGCTCTCAGCCACAGCTGAACCCCTCCTCCCTCTTCTCCTGTGTATCTGCCCCAGTCTCTCTAAGTATGCTATGAAGGGTGTCTGGACATGGCTCAGGAAGCCATTGTGAAGACTGCGGGAGCCACAGGACTGCCGAGGCCCCAGAGCTGCCTTTGCCAGGCCTGCCCCACCTGCTGCTGGCACTACGGACTCAGCACTTTTCGGAAGCTTGGGTAAGACAGCCCTCAGTTGACATCCCCACTGGCTAATTTCCACACTTTGAACCAGGCCCCTCTCCCTGGGAGCGAGGCGTGAACCCCAGGTATGCTCCACGTCACAGAATATTGCGTGTCCTGACCCTCAACCCTGAGACTTTGAGGCTGTGACTATACTTCACTTAGGGTACATTCTTTCTTACAAGCCACGTTGGTCCCTCTTGCTAATTGAAATCCTGAAAGGGCCACCCCTCTCATCCTCCAAACCCAGCTACAGATGTCTGAATCAGAGAACAAATGCAGCTTAGGCTCTTAACGGGACTCAAACCATACATAATATTTAAGAGTGACTCTTTAAAAGGAAAGGAAAACTCCTTAAAGTTAAGGATTGTTTCTTATAGTGCAAACTTTTCGCTACTTATATTTGGCCTACAGTGTCAAGAATAGCATTAAAAGGTGTGTGGTCATCTCATCGTCTGTCCCAGCTTACCCCGCAGCCCTCCAGCGCCTTCCCTCGCTTTGCCTCCTCCACTCCCCAAATCACTGCACTTTTCCAACCCTTCTCTTCCAAGCCCAGCTCAAATGCCTTTGCCTTTATGAAACTGGCTCCCCACCCCACCCCTAGTAGATTTCCTTTCTCCTTGGTCATCAGTTTGGAGGCCTCCTCTATGAGCTGGAGCCCACCCTGTTTCTGCCCTTCCTCTCCCAACCCACCCCCAAAACCTGCAGACCACACCTACCCCACAAAGGAGGCCATAGAGGCCGGTCTCTGACTCTCAGGCCAGGCACCATCCTCCTCCTCTCTGGCGTCCTGGCAATGAGCCTGTAGCTCAGAGACTTCAGGGTACAGGCAGGGGATTGTTCCAAGCCACAGAGAATCTCCACTCTCCTACTTTGCCATTGCCTCAAGAGAACTCTTGGGCTGCCTTCACGAGTTGCTAGCCCCTAGAGTCAGCGCCTTCATTCTGGATCAGATATTTTGTTCTTCACTGCCTTTCAGACCCTTCTTGGGTCCTATGACTGGGACTCCTATTCTCTTTGTTCAGGACCCCAAACCTTCAGATCCCCAAACCTAAGGTCATCACTGTGCCCCTCACCACTGACTTCAATTTAATTTCATAATTAGACATTTTGAATTAGTTTTGCATGGATCTTACTGTTGCCGAAAAGATGGTTGCTGGGTCCAAGGACAGCCCTGAGAAGGGCTTTTCTTTGTGCCCAGCTTGGGCTACAGGCTCAGGTTCTTGGCTTCTCTTGCTCAAAGAATCAAGCAGAGATCCTTAATCCCATGGTAAGTGTTCCAGCTCCAAACAAGAGTTTGCAGACTGAGAGAGTGAGCAGCAATGCGGTTTATTGAGCAAGTGAAAATAAAGCTTCCATAGCATGGATGGGGACCCCAGAGGGCTGCCGTTGTTGTTCAGGGCTGCCTGGGCTTAGATCCCCAAGTAAATTTGAGTTGCCGAGTGTTTGCCCCTAGTTCTGTGTGGGGAGAGGGCTTGTGACCATGAGTCACCTAATATTCTCTTTCTGGTGGTTGCGTCCTAGTTTCTATTGAACTTGCAAGTGGCATTGGAATGCGGTTGAACAGCTGATACTTTGAACATAGCCTCCTGATATGGTTGAAGTACCCATGTTGACATTTTCCCATGCTAGCGTTCCCAAAAAGTTTCCCACTGACCGAAAAGGGTTTATTCTCTCATTATCAACAAAGCGCAATGCAAATTCTTTCTGCTTATATAAACACATACATGTGTATGGCTTTGTCAATGTATGTCCAACAGCCAAGAGTTTAGTGTTTTGGTTATTCATATAATCAGTAGATAGAACATGGTAAGTCTTTCTTTTAAATTGATTGGGTTTGCAAAACTTGTGAACCCTCTTCCTTTACAGCATTCTTTTTGACACAATTATCGCCCTTTTGTTCTTGAGCTAGTAACTGTGTCCAGTCTTCAGATTCATGCTGTGTGCTTTTCTGTTGTCTTTCTTCCTCTATCATCAAGCTTTGAAGTCTCTTCAGATTTTAGGTCTCTATTTGCTCTGCAATTATTATTGTTATTATTATTATTATTATTATTATTTGAGGTGAGTCTCACTCTGTCACCCAGGCTGGAGTGCAGTGGTGTGATCTTGGTTCACTGCAACTTCTGCCTCCTGGGCTCAAGTGATTCTCACTTCAGCCTCCAGTGCAATTATTTTTAATTCACAATCTCATTACTTGAACTATGACTCCATATTTAAAAATCCTTCTCATCATGCTCAGAACTCTGACCCTGCAGCCTAAAACTTACCAAAGAAAACTTAAAAATATACACATCTCAGAAGCTCTTTTACTTTACCTTCATTCCACTTGACTATATTAGGATGGGCTGAAGGATGACAGCAGATCTCACTCAGAACATAGGCTAGCAATTCGGAGACTGTGAATCTGCTTGTGGCTTTGACATTTGCATATTTATAACCCCAGGGAAATTATTTAAGCTTTTTCTCTGGTCCATGACATACATGTCAAATCATATAGGATTTATGATAAATGTCATGTGTGATGTAAGATAGATGCCGAAAACTAAACATGGGCTTATCTTCTTAGCAGGATAAAATAATTTGCACATTCATTTATTAGAGCAATAGTTTCCCCCCAAAAATGCAGATACCTGAATCCCAACCAAATCTGCTGCATTTGACTTTTTAGTAGGTCTCCTGATGCATAGTCAAGTTTGAGGAAGGTTGGAATGGCAGAACAGGCTTGAAAACTGCTTCTGCACTGGACACTGACCATCCATCTTTCAAAGACATTAGTTCAATCTTTTGTCATCCTGCCTAATTTGTCAGTAACTACTGAAAGATGGCCATGTTTGAACCATCGCAGACATTCCAAGTTCTGAGCCCCTTTGCAGCTCACAGCAAGTTCCAGGCTGTCAGCTGCTCATGCACATTCTTGTGGAACCAGACATGAGGGTTTGACTTAAACCAGTTCAAGGGTATGCTTTGTTTAAAACGGAACTATGAATAAATGGAAGGAGGAAGAGAGAATCAGTATTTTCTGTTGTATCACTTTCTGTTGTATATTTCAAGGCCTCAAAAGTTTTGTTAGTAGTGCAATTTAGCAAATTTATTATACCACCAAAGAGGAGACTCTCTCAAAAGAAAAAAGATTTCAGATGTGGATGTATGCCTTTGCTACCAGGTTATAGTGATGTTTCTCAGCAAATTCACCGCTTCTTAGATAACTTTCTGCCAGAAAAAAATAAAAATTATCAATGAAAGTGAACTTCCCCAAAAGGCTGTATTTTAAAAATGTTTTTCCAGGTGTACCTGCTCCCACCCTCCATCTTGCCCTTTTGTGTACTTTTTTTTTTCCTATTTCCTCAAAATAATACTTTGAGCTAGTGGCTTAAAGGGCACCAGGATTTTAATCTCTTCTAATGCAATAGAATCGTGAGTTCTAAGGAATATTTGTAATTGGCAAATTTAGCTGGGTCAAGTCACTGAGTCCTTGAAATCTGCCTTCCCAAATCGAGTTTATCTTAAATCTGTGTTCCTCTAATACATCCGTCAGTTCAGACTGAGACTACAATTTATCTCTTAAGAGCAAAACATTTTCTTAGAGTCATAGGAATCTTAATTGTAGAGTTGAGTTCCCTGATTTCTATCTTACAGTTTATTTCCTAGATATCCCTAACATTTGCCTCCTTGCCTCCTTTCCCAACGTTTCTGCTTTGCTTCAGACACCCCAGCTGGTTCTTCACAACAGCTTTCCAATTTCTCACTTTCCTTTCTAGGTCAGCCTGTAAGCTATAGCCAAAGTAATCTAGTCTCTTCTATACACATCTGACTGGGCTAGTCCTTCCTTAAAATCTTCTCAAAAACTCCCTAGCCTCCATGGCAAAGACTTTCAACATGTTTTATGTTCCAACACATATAAGGAAAATCATGATTGCCAATAATGGTGGCTCTGTGGTCATCTAAGTAGAGTACAGTCTGCAAGTGGTTCGCGGGCTTGTGCTCATCTTCATACTATGGTTTGAATGATTGTACCCTCCAAACTCACTTTGAAATTAATTGCCATTGTGATGGTATTGGGGGTTAGGAGCTTTAAGAATTATTTAGGTCATAAGGGTTCCTCCTTAATGAATGAGCTAATGTCATGATAGCAGGATTAGGTTCCATACTGAGGGATTTGGGTTCGCCCTCTCTTGCTCCTGCTCTCTCCCCTTCTCTTTGTCTTTCTGCCAAGTGATGTCCTCTGCCATGTGATGATGCAGCAATGCCCTAGACAGATGCTTCCACCTTGACACTGGAATTCTCAGCCTCCAGAACCATGAGCCAATCCATTTCTGTCTGTTCTAAAGTTCCAGGTCTCTGGTCTTCTGTCACAGCAATACGAACAATACTAAGCATATTCCTCCTTTTTAGTCCTCCATGAGACTAATTTAGCCACTCATTTCTAAAAGCTTTCAGGTTCTAGGGGATGTGCTTGCTGTGAGTTGTAATTGAGACTGGGAATCTTTCCCATGGGGAATTCTTTAAGGTCAACAGAATAATTCAGGATGAAATTGGAGGATTTATTTTGAAACCAGGACAAGGTCTCAGTGGGGCTAACTGTGGACTGTGGAGGACTGGGAAGAAGGACATGTGGACTTTATTTGGAGATTGTTTTCTTTACACCAACTTCCCATTAAAAGAAAATATTTAAAAATAAGATAAAATACTAAAATGAAAAATTAAAGCAAATATAGCAAAAGACAAAAAGGATAAAATAAAGTGGAAAATAATAAGAGATCATGTCAAGCAACATCTTTAAGCTGATTTAAATAGCATGAAGTGGCCGAGCTCAGTAGCTCATGCCTGTAATCCCAGCACTTTGGGAGGCTGAGGTGGTCACTTGAGGCCAGGAGTTTGAGACCAGCCTGGCCAATATGGTGAAGCCCCAACTCTGCTAAAAATACAAAAATTAGCTGGGCATGGTGATACACACCTGTAGTCTCAGTTACTTGGGAGGCTGAGGCAGGAAGATCACTTGAGTCTGGAAGATGGAGGTTGTAGTGAGCCAGGAGCACACAACTGCACTCCAGCCCAGGTGACAGGAGTGAAAACCTGTCTCTAAATATATATATATAAATAGCTTAAAGTTACCAACAACTTCTCAGAGGAATGGAGGTTACCAAGTTGCTTGGATATTTTTAGGGGAGCAGTTGTTTAGTCTGGAAAACGGGTACTTCTTATTTGTTTTGGTTTCTTTAGTATCTCTGCCAGGCACCTGTATTTGAATAGTACCAGAAGCTAGGCCTGTGTTTGAGCTAAAACAAACTACCATGCTAGAGTAGACTCAGATTCTTCCTTTGTCCAGGCCACTCAGACACAACATCTGGAAATGACTGCAAGTTTTTTTAAGAATGGAAAGCAGGTCAGCAGCAAGCATTAAAGGGCCATTTAAATTTATTCTGGAAGACTAATCAGCTCCAAACTGCAGCCTAAAGCTGTGAGCTATAATGTACTCATATTGTTTACGTAATCCTGTTTCATTTTTTAAATGTGCTAATTCGATTCCACAAAATGCTAATATGTGGCAACTTACAGTTGGAAAACCATTGTCTAGATATAACCTCATCTCTCATGATGAAAGAAGCCCCTCATCAGCAAGAACACACCTGTGTCAATGGTTTCCCTTTACTTTCATCATGCCTGAGCCTGGCCCTTCTTTGAAGACATCATGCTTCTCTGCCAACACTCTCAAGTGGAGACTGCTTCCTCTTTTACCACCTTGCTTCCACTGCTTCTTGAAGTGTTCCTCTTGTTTCTCTTTGCTGTTTCCAGATTATCCTTGCTCTGTCTTCCTTAAAAGCCCCCACTTGAATCCTCACATGTTATAGACAATACCACCCAATAATTATCTGTTTTCTTTTTGTCATTTACTCTCCCTTGAAGTTTTCAGCCCTTGATGATTTTAGCACAGCCATGCATGCAATCTAGGTCCTTGACCATATAATTCTTTGTGATGTCCATAAATATCTATTCAATGACTGACTGAACTGACTTTTTTTTTTGGTTTGATTTGGATGATCTCAGCTCTATTGGGTATACCACTAGTAGGTTTAGCTTTCTCCTCTGGATTTCCTACTCTAAGACATGCTATCTGAGACTAAAGGAGTGTTTCCCAAATAAGGCCATGGTAGAGCTTTTTTAGTTTATAAAACATACTCTCTCTGTCACCAGAACTCACTCAGGCACAATGGATGCTGGAAAGGGCAGCAGCAAGTCTAATACCAGATGGCATAGGTCAGCATGTAGGACCCTGTGAGCCTTTACCTGCATTTCATTCTTCATGAGGATTAGATCAGGAACTATGCCAGGCAAGTTTGCAAGTGCCAGTCCTCCAGCTGAACAGGATCTGCAAAAGAGCAAGCTTAGTTTTTCATGAATCAAGATGGATTTTTTCTTGAGTTTTTTTGGCATTTTAGGATTATTATTATAAAGGTTAATAATAAGAGCAACTGTCTGTCAGTTACCTGGCACCGTGCGTGGTGTTTTTCATATATTAATATAAACATCTCAATAATCACAGAAAGTAGATGATTATTCTTGATTTAGAAATGGCCAAAGTCAGTCACTCAAGTGACAGACTGATTACAGATGTTCTTGGCTTGAACAAAATGGGCAAACAAGGGTCAGAAGGAGGCCCTGAAGGTGAAGGACACACTCTGCCAGGTGGGACTTGACAAATGCTAGTGGACAGAAAGCCAGGAGAACATTTCTTGCAAGTCTTCAAATCCCTGAGGTTCTCAAGTCTCCCTTCTCTAAGTGAGGGACACCTGCTCTCAGCTGTGTACCACAGGGCAGAAGCAAAGCTGGGAAGGTCGTGCGTCTGTCTTCCTCCAATAAGGCACTCAGGGAGGAGGCCCAGGGTTGGCATTCTGGAAGCCTCATTGATTACCACCCAGATGTGTCTGTACCCTCTACCAGTGAAACATGGTTACCCAAAATTCAGACCAATATTTAGATAGTCATTAAAAATGCATCTATAATTTTAAGTCTGTAGGCTTTTTTATTTTATTTTATTTTTTATTTTTTTTTTAAGATAGAGTCTTACTTTGTTGCCCAGGCTGGAGTACAATGGTGCCATCTTGGCTCACTGCAACCTCTGCCTTCTTGATTCAAGCAGTTCTCCTGTCTTAGCTTCCTGAGCAGCTGGGATTATAGGCACATGGCTCCATGCCTGGCTAATTTTTGTATTTTAGTAGAGACAGAGTTTCGCCATGTTGGCCAGGCTGGTCTCGAACTCCTGATGTCAGGCGATCCACCTGCCTCGGCCTCACAAAGTGCTGGGATTACAGATGTGAGCCACCACCCTGGGCCATGTCTATAGGCTTTTACTGGGTAGTTTGGTGACAATTGAAGGGGATTCCTTACATGATCTCTTGAGCCCAAGAATTTGTCAGGAACTGCATGAACATATTCATATGTTGAAACTTTAACACCTAAAATGATATGTACAAAGATGGTGTCCTTGGGAGGAATTAAGTTTAGATGAAGTCATGAGGGTTGTGCCCCATGATATTAATTCTCAGGGAAAGAGATCAGAGCTTTGTCTCTCTCCACCATGTGAGGATACAAGGCGATGCTGTCTGTAAACCAAGAAGGGAACCCTTACCAGGCACCAGATTTGTAGGCTCCTTGGAATTCCAAGGATTGTTAAACATAAATGTGTAGTTTAAGCCTCTCAGTCTATGGTATACTGTTACAGCAGCCTGAACTTACTTAGAGAGTATCTCAGGCCCACAAGGAGACTCCTGGCATTTTTATCTAACTGGATTACTCATCAGTTATAATGATGGAATTAAAATTCAGAGTAGTGAACAAGGTTTTTCGTGGTGTTGCCAATATAAATAGCAGTGGAAAATTTAAATCAATGTACTTTTTGCTATTAACATCATAGACCAGCTAGAGAAGGTGATTGCTGGAGATTTCCTGTGGTAATCAGATCTTCAAGATTGGTTCATAGTTCTCCCTAAAGTAAACTTCCAGCTGGGCTCACTGGCTCACACCTATAATCCCAGCACTTTGGGAGGTTGAGGTGGGTGGATCACCTGAGGACAGGAGTTCAAGACCAGCCTGATCAACTTGGTGAAACCCCGCCTCTAGTAAAATTAGCCCAGCATGGTGGTGCATGACTGTAATCCCAGCTACTCAGGAGGCTGAGCAGAAGGAATCAGTTGAACCTGGGAAGTGGAGGTTGCAGTGAGCTGAGATCATGCCATTGCACTCCAGCCTGGGCAACAAAAGTGAAACTCAGTGTTAAAGAATTTTTTTTTTTTTTAAATTAAACCTTCATTTCTGGTGTCAATTAAATGGGTGCAGTTACTGAATCCATCTGAAATATGGATCCTTGAAGAATCCCTGTGGGAAATCTTGAGACTTGTTTCTGAAATTAGGCTTTAAAATATTTCCCTTCAGCCACACAGTTCAGCAGTACAGACCAATCCTATCCTGGAAGGTTTCTGCACAGTGACATGATCATGTTAAAGAAAGCGACTCATAAGGGAGCATCTTACATATTCATAAGCAGCTTCTAGCAACATCAGATAGGCTGCTGCAATCATGTTGGTCTTAACAACCTTGTTAACAGGCCTATAGAAAACAACTTGTAGCAGTTATTTTGATCAATTATGGATATACCACATCCAGAGTATTTTCATCTTCCCCTCCTGGCTATTGGTGAGTGCTTTTATAAATACTGTAGTAAGCAGAGACAGCTGGCTCTAAACCTACTGTTGTGTGAGTAATTGGCATTACCAGATACCAGGCAATTTGAACTGTCGTGATAATGTCTGTGCACCATTTGAATGAAATGGAATAGTACATTTACTCAAGGACAACTTTTTTCTTGCCAAATCTTCAAAAAGAACATGGGTAGAAACCTCCATAGCCCGAGCAGGTGGTAGAATATGCCTAACAGTTAAAAGGATGATTGAGTGGAATCTCAGAAGAGTGAGGCAATAGAAAGTGGAGAAACTAGATGGTTTAGTGAGGAGTTCCTGCTCAGGAGAGGCCCTGGGTGGGTGGGCGATGGTGGTGTAGAATAGAGCTGAGGGTATCTTCTTCCCTGTGAGTGTCTGTACAGAGCATCCAGGCTCTGTGCTGAACTTTCAGCCTGGGTGAAGTGCCAGGTGTATCCTTCACACTACTGGATATATGATTTCTGCCTGCCCATCTGCTCCTATACTCTTGGGAGCTTATTGTACAGCAATTGAATTAGTCCCTCAAGTCTTGGTTCTGGCAATTTCTAGACTCTCTATAAGCCCATACCGTTAATAACCCAATGTACCACATGATTTAGTCTATAGTCAAGAAGAAATACAAAGATCTGGAGCATCTGGAGCTTCTTACCCCACCCCCCCCCAAAAAAAAAAAAGAAGAAAGGAGGAGGAGGAGGAAATCCCAGCATAACTAGAAGACACAAAACTCTACAAACTCCAAATTACACACAGGTAGAAAATTGTGCACTAAATTCTCAGCAGTGCCTTCTCTGAAGCTCTTGCCACAAACCCCTGTAGAAAACAAGGGGAGGGGGAAGGTCTGGAAAAACTAGATAGAAGAGTGAAGAGAGAGTTGTGCTGAGACCATTCCCAGAAAAAGTCTAAGTAGTAAAATAGTGAAAAAAGAAGAGACTTACAAATATAGGAAGAAGGAAGAGTAGAATGAATGCTGTGTTGTGGGATTGGAATTGTCAATATCCAAATAAACTTATGGCTTTTAATGGATGGGTAGATAGCTACATGGTTAGACAGATACAGAAATACACGTATTAGGTTGGTGCAAAAGTAATTGTAGTTTTTCCCATTACTTTTAAGTGCAAATACAGAAATTATTTTGTACCAACCTTATGTATATATATATATGTACGTATAGTGTGTGTGCATTATATATACATACATGTATTTCCTATTTCTGTCCTTTTAGAGGCCCTAGAAGTAGCAATACTCTGACAGTAATTAGCAGACCTAATGCTCACATCTTGGTTTTAAAAAGCCTTTTCCACTAATGGGGCCAGGCTTCTCAGCAAAATGACTAAATCCAGGGCAGTGACTGGGAAAGTATAAGATGAATCTGGACTATCTTGTGACACCCAAAAGTAAGAGTGTGCTCAGAAGACGACTGGGGACCAGTCAAAAGACACAGAAGATAAAGTGAAGGCCACATCTGCACACCATGACACCATCGACAAATGGACACATGGACACCAAAATAAATAATGATAGTAACAGATAATATACCATTGAATAAAATAAGAACTCATAAGTTCATACTGATGTAAATAAATGAATAAATATATAAGTAGGTGGGAAAGAAAGTCCTTTGTTACCGAAGCTCTCAGATGCCAACTAATGAATATAGAAGGAATGATGGAATTAGAAGGTTGCTATTTGACACCCATCATAGTAACCATGACTTAGGTTAAGAAGTATCAAAGGATGTTAAAACCAGTAGGTGAAAGTTTGATGAGGAAGAGAAGATTTATGTAGTATCAAAGCATCTTCTAGAAATTACTTAATAGTTAAAAAGAAAAAATAATAACTTTATAGTGGGGAAACCTGGCTGGCAGACACCACCTTAGCAAAGTGATCAAATCATCCTTCCTGAGGTTTCCCTGCCAAAAATGCAAAATCAAGAGGAAACAGAAGACAAACCCCAAATGAGGAACATTCTACAAAGTAACTAAAGTCTTTACTTTTCAAAAATATCAAGGTCATAAAAGACAAAACCACATCTTTTTAAACATAAGTAGCTGTTCCTGATTATAAAAGATGAAAGAGACATGACAACTAAATGTAATATATAATTTCAGTTTGGATCCTGAGCCAGGAAAAGAAAATTATTTTAATTTCTTTCTTCTTTTCCTTTTTCTATAAAGAGCATTATTAGGACTATTGGCAAAATTTGAATACGGTATCTTGTTTAGATGATGATATCAATAGGGTTTCTATAATTTTGATAATCATACTGTCACAGAAGAGAATGTCCTTGTTCTTAAGAATTACATAATGACATTTTTAGGGTAAAAAGAATGAGAACGCAGGTGGGGCAAAATGTGAACAATTGGAAAGGCTGTATTCTTCTGGCAACTTTACTGTAAGTTTGAAATTACTTGAAATTTCAAATTTATAAAATTGAACAAAAGCTTAAAGATTCTACTACATGTATAGTGCCTAATTACAAGGCTGACCAAGAGCTATCAAGTTTTGGCAAAATAAGTAAATAAAATAACTCAATTTCTAGTGAATTAAATAACTATGACACAGTCATGGAACTAAAGGAATGGCTTTATTTATTTTTTTCATTTTGTTTCCCATTTGATATGTTAGAGCACAGAAAATTCACTTCCCTAGAATACTGAGGAATAAAGATATTAAACATCTTTGATGTGGAGTATTTCACCCAGGTTCCCTAGGATGTTATCAGAGCAGATGTGTTAATTGTCCCAGGGCATCACAATAACCAAAGTGGAAAGATAATCTCCATGCAGGATCTCAGATAAAGGTGACAGAAGAAATAGATCACAGCATCTCCCATCCTGAACACCTATAGAAGTGAACAGAGAAGGGCTCCTCTATCTTGCCCCCAGCACCCAATTATCAGTAGAGCCTTCCTGAGAAAAAAGGAGAGACTTGTCCTTCAAATTTCAAAGTATGACAAGCAGAGAAAGAGAAACGTTCTGGCACAGTGGGACGTTCTTAGAACTCTGAAGTGGCAATGAAGAGAGATTCCTTTATAAACTCTTAAAGAATTCTACCTGTTTCCCTAGCATGCCCCATTTCCACACACTGCTCACAGTATCTTAATTTATAGAGAAGTAATCTAAAGTGCTAAGTAAGCATACTGGAGAAAAGTCAATAAAAAAACTTCTAGAATCTCTACAAAGGTAGGTACTACTCATTATTCCCAGTTCCTGAGGTTCTTTCTCAACTGGAGAGTGTTAAACCTCCTGCCTGGATGGGTAGGCACTGGCCCAGGATATCTAACAGCACAGCCCAAGGGATCCAACAAAGAGTGCATCCAGCCCCCCAAAGAGCCTTCCCTGCCACCTCCTACACCCTCAGCCCACAAACAAGTATATACAGGTCAGTTTTTCAATTGTAGCTCAGGCTATAGGTAAGATGGGGTGGGGAGAGATGAAGTTTCCAAAAAAGGCAGGAAGGAAATCAGGGAGAATTCACCCATATTATGCAAGAGCAAAGCAAAGATCTGAATACGGTTGCTGAGGTTAAGCAGGAGCAAACTGATAAGAAATGGCATGGCAGCTATGAAAATGAAACCACCCTTGCCAAAGTTGTATCACTGAGAAACTTAGAACAGTAAGTGAAACTAACCAAACCCTCATCTTGCCTTTACCTTAATTATTCCTGGGCTACTGGGCCAAGCTAACTTTGGAAGACATTTAGGATATAGTTTAAATGATAACGTTGTAGGAGTTATTAAGAAATTATTTTAGGTAGATAGAGAGGAAAAGGGGTCCTTGGGAAGTTTTCTTTTCTTTTCTTTTTTTTTTTTTGAGATGGAGTTTCGCTCTTGTTACCCAGGCTAGAGTGCAATGGCGCGATCTCTGCTCACCGCAACCTCCGCCTCCTGGGTTCAGGCAATTCTCCTGCCTCAGCCTCCCGAGTAGCTGGGACTACAGGCACGCGCCACCACGCCCAACTAATTTTTTGTATTCCCAGTAGAGACGGGGTTTCACCATGTTGACCAGGATGGTCTCAATCTCTTGACCTCGTGATCCACCCGCCTCGGCCTCCCAAAGTGCTGGGATTACAGGCGTGAGGGAAGTTTTCTTTTTAAAGCTGCTCCAGAAACCTTTCTTGTAAAGCCCTGGCTTTTAGAGCTGGGCAGCCAACCTTTAATATGCAAATGCAGGCCAATAGAAATTGGGTCCACCCAAACATGATTACTACGGCCTTCTGGCCCTTGCCCCTCATGTTCCTGGCAACATGGCCACCCTGACTTAAGCCCAGGTGTGTGTGGAACATCAGGGAGCCTCATATTTGCATATTAAAAGCTAGGGTGGGAGGGCCAGCTCTTTCCACAAGCTCCATGAATGACATGCCTAGTCAAACCAATCCCCTGAGTCCTATGCAAATCAGACACCACCTTCTCCAGCCCCTTTATATTTACCTGGCTGGTATCCATGGCAGGTGGGGTTCCCTCTCTTGGCTTCCCTCCCCCTCCGTCTCTGTGCAGGAGAGCTGCTTTCTTCCCCCTTCTTTCTTGCCTGTTCAACTCCCTGTACCTTAAAACTATGTGTGTCCCTGTCCTTCTTTTCTAATTCAACTCCAGACAGAGAACCTGGCGTTCATCAGAGCTGTTTCAGTAATAGGCAGGGAGGCTGAGGCAGGAGAATTGATTGAACCCAGGAGGTGGAGGTTGCAGTGAGCCAAGATAGCACCATTGCACTTCAGCCTGGGCAACAAGAGTGAAACTCCAACTCAAAAAATATATAATAATAATAATAATAGGTCTTGCCCAAAAGTCAATCGCAGTCAATCGCCTTTGTAAAACTAACAAGAGGCCATTGAGGGAAGGATAGGAACGTGCCTTCTGCTAAAGTGCAGACATCGTTCCGGAGGTTCTAAGATATGCAACTTCCCCAGTTACTCCTGCAAATAACATCACTACTGTAGATTGGCCTTTGGAGATACTTTCCAGGTTTTCTGCGTGTCTGACACCCATGGCTCCACCTGGAACTGATGGCTCCACCTGGAGAGACAACCCCACTCCTGCAGCCCCACCCTGAAGCCATTCAGCTGGCATAAGGAGAGCCCCAGCCCCCTATGATTTTATCTCTACCCCAACCAATCAGCAGCAAGTACCTGTTACCTGGTCACCCCCACCACTTTTCCCAAACCATCTTTGAAAAACCCCTAACCTATGAGCTTTGAACTTGAATGAGATGCTTTGAGTAGGAACTCCATCTCCCATGTGGTGTGGCTGGCCTAATGTCTACTAAACTCCTTCTCTACTACAACTGGAAAGGGGTCTGGATCCAGACCCCAAGAGAGGGTTCTTAGATCTCACACAAGAAAGAATTCAAGGTGAGTCAGTACAATAAAGTGAAAGCAAGTTTATTAAGAAAGTGAAGAAATAAAGAATGGCTATGCATAGACAGAGCAGCTGCTAGTTGCCCATTTATACAGTTCTTTCTTGATTATATGCTAAACCAAAGGCGGATTGCTCATGCCTTACCTTTTTAGGCAATATAGGGTAACTTCCTTACGTTGTCATGGCATGTTTTAACTGTTACAGCACTGGGGGGAGTGTAGCAGTTAGGACGACCAGAGGTCACTCTGATTGCCATCTTGGTTTTGGTGGGTTTTAACCAGCTTCTTTACTGCAACCTGTTTTATCAGCAAGGTCTTTATGACTTCTATCTCGAGCTGACCTCCCATCTCGTCCTGTGACTTAGAATGCCTAACCTCCTAGGAATGCAGCCCCGTAGGTCTCAGCCTCATTTTACCCAGCCCCCATTCGAGATGGAGGCACTCTGGTTCACATGCCTCTGACACTGTGCTCTTTATGCAGTGGGCGGGAAGAACCTCTTCAGCACAAAAACATGCCACAGAAATCAGTAATGAGGGAAGGAAGCAGCATAATAGTAACGTTACAAATATTAGATGTGTTTATATTATTTTATATACAGCTGAAAACACAGTAGTTATAAAACTAAAGCTAAAAGATAAGATGAGAATATAATTGAGAAGAAAAACTTTGCAGATCATAGGATACAAATTGAAAACAGTTTTATAGAATTAATAAATATATGAAAAACAGAGAAGAACAGATAGACACAACAAAAAATGGAATTCCTAGCGTGGACGAAAAGCATCAGTGAAACACATGCTTATAATCATGATTATAATCAAAGTCAAGGAAAATTATGAAAGCGATTAGTGAAAAATTATAGTTCTGGGACTGGAGAGTCAACATAAAGACAACAGTTATATCTGAAGCAGAGAAACAAATAGAGCAAAGAAGAGATTTTTAAAAGAGTAATATGGGGATTTTTCTGAAATCAAAACAGACACACACACCCCTCTGAATAAACAGATTGAAAAAAATACTATATGCTGTATTTTGGGGAAAAAATAGCCAGATTAAATTATTAAAAATCAAGGATAAAGTAAACATTCTTTAGACATAGAGGAAGAAAAAATAATTTACTAACATGAGTCGAAACATGAGACTGGCCTTAGACGTCACGGCAATATTTGATGGAAATTTTAAAGTCCCAAGAGAAAGGAAAAGTGATCCAAGATTATTATACACAGTCAACTTTTCATTAAACCAAAAGACAACAGAATTTCTCAAACATGAAAGAGTTCTGGAAATATGATAGCTATGAGTTCTTTGTAAAAACAAAAATAAGACAAAAAAGTGAAAACATAATAAACAAAAACCCTCAAAACCCATTGCCTTTACATTATAATAGCATCACCCAGCACATTTCACTAAGGAGAGAGGGGAAAGCAATGGTCAGTATGTGGAGACGTGACAGTACAGGAATGATCAGACAACTGGGGTAGCTTTGGGTGACAATGAAGAAGAGATAATGTAACCAACAAGGCCAATCACCCTGAACATCCAGCTAGGGGAGGTATTCCTGGGAGCCAGTTCCTGATTCTCTGCCTCTGGCAGCAGTGGGAAGGGAGCACCAGAAAAAAGGAACCCACCAGAGGGCAGCATGATGAAAAGTACTCATCATGAGGCATAAGAAATACTAATTATCTTAAAACTACAGCTCTATGGGCTACTTACCTCTTCGGCAAAAGAAAACACCTGTAGTTTACAGTGGAAAAGCCAGAGAAGTAAAATGACTCAGCCAGGCATGGTAGCTTATGCCTGTAGTTCCAGTACTTTGGGAGGCTGAGGCAGGTGGATCACCTGAGGTCAGGAGTTTGAGACCAGCTTGACCAAGATGATAAAACCCCGACTCTACTAAAAATACAAAAATTAGCCAGGTATGGTGGTGCACCCCTGTAATCTCAGCTACTTAGGAGGCTGAGGCAGGAAAATCACTTAAACCTGGGAGGCAGAGGTTGCAGTGAGCTAAGAGACTGGACCTCTGCCTTCAAGCCTGGGCAACAGAGTGAGACTCTGTCTTGAAAAATAAAAAAATAAAAAAAAAGAAGTAAAATGACTGCAAAGCAAATAAATGGAGAGCATGTATAACCCCCTGTTCTACATATATGACATTCTATGTATAACAAATATGTGCAATCTGTCCTTGAACAATGCAGGGGTAGGGTTGCTAACCCTGAACACAGCTGAAGATTTATATATAACTTTTGACTCCCCAAACACTTAACTACAAATAGCCTACTGTTGCATGGAAGCCTTAGCAACAACGTAAACAGTCAATTAGCATAATTTGTATGTTATACGTACTATATGCTGTATTCTTATAGTAAGAATACAGCATATAGTATGAATACAGCATATAGTACATATAACATACAAAAAAGAAAACATTATAACATACAAAAAAGAAAACATATTACAGAAAAGAAAATGTTAAGAAAATCATAAAGGAAACAAAATATATTGACTATTCATTGAGTTGGGAGTGGATCATCATAAAGATCTTCATCCTTATTGTCTTCACATTGAGTACCATGAGGAAGAGTAAGAGGAGGAGTTGACCTTGTCATCTCAGGAGTAGCACAGGTGAAAATAAATATACATATAAGTGGACCTGCCCAGTTCAATCCATATTGTTCAAGGGTCAACTATATATGTGTGCCTATGCACACAAATACATATTGCAATGAATGTGTACAGGTTCTATGACTTGTCTTCAAATTATTAAAATCCATATGGCCAAAGAGAAGGCCAACTATTTCCTCTACTGATAAAAACACAAGGTAAGTTATTAAGGAGAGGCTATTTATCTGCTTGGTCTGTCCACATGCAGCTTCTGATAAGAATTAACCTAGTTCTGTAAACCTGGAGTGAGCAGCAGAGCCAGCAGCCCGTCTGTTGATGTCTGTTTTCTTGGCCTCTGAGCAAACATAAGATTCCAATGGGATGTTTTCCCAAGTTGGAAGGACCATAAAAATCATGCCTCCTCCCTTGCAGACTTTGGAAAAAGCTCTTTCCAAGCCCATCCATGTAGGAGGCTGCACAGTGGTAATCTTAAGAGAAATGGCAGGTGCAGCAAGTTTTGCAGAAGGCAACAGCCAGGAAATAGACCCACACAGTTTTGAGAGGTGGCTCTTTATTACGTCAGGATCACCACCTGTCAGGGTCTGACCTGCAGACCCAGGCTTGCATAATGGATGAATAACATACACTGAAACAGATCTTTTGCCTGTCAGTCCAACTAAGGGACTTTGCTGCCTCTGTCTGCAGCATCACCTCAATTAGTCCACCACATTTGTGTTGATTTAGTATAGATTCAATGACAAAGGTTGCGAGTAAAAACCACTAGAAGGTAATTAACATTGCCAACCCCCTGAGTACAGAGCAATCATGTACCCGCACCCGTGGGTGGTTAAATGTTAGTCTTAGGACCACATGAGTAAACAAGCTATTTAGACAAACTCTCCCACATTCTCTTGTTACTTGCTTTTCTGCTATTAACTCAAGGTAAAGATGATTAGGCTGCCTTCAGCCAAACCTTTTATTGTAACTATGCAACTCCCCCCTGCCCCCGCCCTCCAAGAAGGTTTGTGACTATTTTCTACAATTTCACAACTTCTCCCACCATCCTGTCTAAACCCCTACATCTTCCCCTTTTCTGTTTTCTGCTTCAGGCTCTCTTGTTGACTGGCGGGTGCATATGTGTGCAGCAACAGGTCTATCAGGTGAGGTAGTCATTGCTCTTATTCTGGCTTTGTATCCTAGAATTAGCAAATAACATAAGACAGATATAAGTACAATTGGCAACATTCTTTTCCAATCAAGGAGTGACCTGTAGTGTTACTTGGCACCTCAGTTCACTGTATGCCATTACTAACATACCCCCATGTTAATTCCTCCTAGCCAAGCAGTCTCATTGTTAGAGGCTAGAGAGGGAGTGTCTGCCTAAATAACAGGTGGAGAAAAGGCAGATTAGAAGATGGGCTCAATAGACTGTAGTAGGTACAGAAGGCAGAATGAGAGAATAAAAAAAAAAACAAATTATGTGGAGTAAATAGTGTCTGCATCCAGAGTAAGATTCGCTCCACCTCCTGAGGTGTCTTCTTCAGCATATTTGGGGCCTGTGGTGTCTGTAGAAGGGGTATCATCTGGGGCTGCTGGTCCTGTAGGGTTTTTCCTAGGCTGGCTCGAGTTTTTATTTCTTTCAATCCTTTGATGAAGACATAGTCTCCAGGCTGGTGCTGGCATACTGGAAATTCTAGGGGTGGTGCCTGTGCTAAGAGACCTTCTATAATTTTTGTTAAAGAGCAGTCCTGTGCTTTAAGAAAAGGCTGTTGTGCTTTATTTTAATGTCTAGTTTACAGAAAAACTGGATGATACTTCTTTAACTTTAGACAATATATTTATACACAGAATTTCTTTTACAATTAACATTTTAAAACTTGCTTAGACCTTCAAAACAAAAATTATATGACCTTTCTTGCATAAATTCCTTTTTATAATATTTTTCATGACTTTCACAATCTTCAACATGCCTTAACTTTCAAACTTTATTTTATAACCTTCCTTACTAATTGGGAATTCTTATATCTTTAACTTTCTTAATATTTCTTTCTCTGCTTCCTACTTTATCTCTTTCCTTTTTCTTACTTTTTGTGCCACTCTCTGATCTCTGTCTCTTCTAGTCTCTCTCTTCCTCATTTTTTTCCTCTATTTATCTTTCCAATCTTTCTGTTTTTGTCTGATCTCAGAAGCCAAGCAGGGTTGGGCCTAGTCAGCACTTGGATGGGAGAACATCTGGGAACACCGGGTGCCGCAGGGTCTGTTTCTTCATTTCTGGTACTGGGTTGGGTTCTAGCCACAACATGGTAAGGTTTGATGTGTTGTGCTGGAATCCAAAGTGGACCTGAAGGGGTATGAACACAAGCATATCCTCTTCCGCATGTTAGCAAATCATTTGGACCACACCATATATTCCTTTTTATTACTTTCCATAAAACTGGACATTTTATATCTTGAGAGGTTTTAGCAAAGTGCTTTCCTATAGCTGATTGAAATCTGTCATCTAAATTTAAAAAATCAAGGGTAAATAAGTCTTCTGCTAGTAGTGTTGCAGGTTCCTTACTCATAGTCTTCATTTTCTGTTTTTGGAGCATATTTTTAAGGGTGGAGTGGGCACATTCTACTATGGCCTGTCCTTGGGGTTTATATGGGATGACTGGAATGTTGGATGGTCCACACATGACAAAATTGTTGAAATTGTGAGCTGGCGTAAGCTGGACCATTATCAGTTTTAATTTTTGTTGGCTGCCTCATAAATGCAAAAGTTAAGATGTTTAATGACATATCAAGTGGACTCTCCAGGAAGAGCATGGGCACTAATTAGATGAGTGTTGGTATCAACGGATACATGTACATATCTTAATTTTCCAAACTCAGGGATGCGTGTAACATCTGTTTGCCATAACTGATTAGGCTCTAGTCCTCTGAGATTAATACCTGTTGAAGGAGGGGACGTGCCTGTGAGCTGGCAATCTGGGCATTGCAGGATAATTTGTTTAACCAGTCTTTGGGTAAGTTGAAATTGTTTAAATAAGTTTCTCCAATTTTGGTGGAATTATTGATGTGATTCAGTGGCTTCATCAAGCAGTGATGTCACAACTTGTAGGGCTGCTTGATCATTGCCATAAGCCAATGGGCCAGGCAGTAAGCTGTGGGCTCAAATATATGTGATAAAAATAGGATGTGTGCACTGATCCAGCAATTGCTGAAGTCAAAGAAAAAGTGCACACAGGCTGGGCTCAAGAGTAGACTTTATGAGGGCTGTTCCAAAGTTCTGCAATAAATAAACAGAGTAAGCGGAGTCAGTAACAATGTTGATGGGCTGAGTGGAAAAAGTTCCCAAAGCCAACATCAGAGTCCCAGTCTCAGCTCTCTGAGTGCTAGTAAATCCAGATGAAATGAGAAAATTATGTGGTCTCCACCACACTGCCGCTTTTCCATGTGTACTCAAACCATCAGTAAACAGTGTTAAAGCATTAGGTATCGGGGAGTGAACTATTTTTCTAGGTAAGATCACAGAAGTATGAGATAAGAACTGAAGTAGTTTATCAGCAGGAAGGGCATTCTCTATTTGACCTGTGTAATCAGAGCGTGCTATTTGCAGATCTAATGATAGGGGCAAAACTGCTTCAAATTGCTTTTTATTTAAAGTAATCCTGATGATATCAGGATCATAACCTAGCAACTGATTGTATCATCTGTGGCCTGAATACATGACTTTACTGATTAACTGGATATAGGGAGATCATGTTTTAGTCCTGGCATGTGAGCAAAAATCCCATTCTAGAAAGTACAGTCATGGGATCATCTGTCTTATTAACCCTGTAAGGAAGTGTTTGGTGGGAAAAATAAACAGATCAATGCGATCTAGTTGCCTTTGAGAGATAGCTTGTTCAATTTCCTCAATTTCTCTCTTTGCAGCAGGGGTTAAAATTTCCCTTTTTGCTGCAGGGGTTAAAAATCTGGGAGAATCCAGGGCTCTACTGCCCTTTCAGATAGAAAAAGGGGTTTTGCAACAACTTATAAGTAGCTATGCCCAAGACAGGGCAATTGTTCCCTAACTAATTCAAGGGCTATTTGTAATTTCTGTCCCTTCAGAGGTTACTGTTCTATTTAAATTGGATTTGGAGAAAGCTGTATCAGGGCAGGGGTAGGGTTGGAATAACAATAGTAGCCATTATGAGAAAGGAGTTTTTCACACTCTTAAATTTTACTTAAATCTTAGCAGAAAACCATAATCTGGGATGCTGCTTGTAAATAAGGAACATATGAAATTTTGCTGTAGGCTGCCCGTGGAGCCAGAGGGCAGCAGTTTGGGTACTGGGGTGGCAGCTGCATTGCACTCACCTAGGCACTGCCTCTTGTCTGTGCTACTTTTAGTTTGCTCCACTCCCTCCTCCCACTGCTGGGCAGATGCTGCTGGCCTGGGTGGTTTCTATCGGCCTGGGTCCCATGAGCTTCCCTGCCACTGAGCCTTTTCTTCTACCTACCGCCTACTTGGTCTCGCAGTTTCAGCCTCTAATGCCTTTTTTCTTATCTTTTTATAAAGTATACGCCTGATTGCCTTGTTGATCTTGCATTACCGGGCAGGCTAAGAGCTCCCCTTCTAATGCTGCTTGCTTAAGACAGAGTCCCATAGCTATAGCGTATTCCTTGTCTTTTTTCCTATTTATTGGAGGAGGGGGCTCAAGCAAAACCATTTCCTCTGTTATTTCAGTCTAGTGATGATGTTACTGAGACCCATTGCCCTTATGCAGGATGCTGTTTAAGATTTTTCCCCATTTGTTCCCAGAGCTCTATGTCTAGCATGCTTTCTGGGAACTGGAAGATGGGTTATGGGTTACAAGAGTTTGCATTAGGTTTCTTAATTGAGCCTGTGAAACTGAGGCTCCACTAGCTTTAAGCCACTGTATCAATTCTTTTATATACTGTTTCTATTCAGCTGATAACTGCTGTCCCATGATGAAACCTTAGTCTGAACAATTCCCTTGAACTTGGAGATCCCAAGCAGACATGAATAACTTACTGACTCACCGACTGTCATGATCCTTTGTAGCATTCATCATGTGGGGACCAACTTGTGACATCAGGGTCACCACCTGCTAGGTGATGACCCAGGAGACCCCGGTTTGTATTATGGGTGAATAACATACACTGACACAGATCTCTTGCCTGTCAGTCTGACTGCTGCTGCCTTAATCTGCAGCACCACCTCAATCAGTCCACCAAGTTCTCATTTATTTAATATAGATTCAATGACAAAGGTCATGAGTAAACACCACTGGAAGGTAATTAACATTGCCAACCCCCTGAGTAGAGAGCAATTATCCACCTACAGATGGTTAAAGATTAGTCTTAGGACCATCAGAGTAAACAAGCTATTTAGATAAACTCTCCCACATCCTCTTGTTACTTACTTTTCTGCTATTAACTCAAGGTAAAGAGGATTAGGCTGCCTTCAGCCAAACCTTTTACTGAAACTATGCATCCCCCACCCCCAGCCTTGCGATATGGTTTGTGACTATTTTCTATAACTTTACAATTTCTCCCACCATCCTGACTGATCTCCCACCAGTCTTAACAGTGTTATTATTAAACAAATAAAAAATTAACTTTGTTTTAAAGATGTGTGTTCAAAGGTAAGAAAATGTGGAAAGACCATTGACAACCAGCAATTATTTGGTCCCATCAATCTGTGCAATCTTTGCATCTGGAGAAAGCCAGATAGACTGTGAGAAAACCTGCACATTTGGCATATATACACCATGGAATACTATGCAGCCGTTAAAAAGGATATGTTTATGTCCTTTGCAGGAACATGTATGAAACTGGAAACCATCATTCTTGGCAAACTGACACAAGAACAGAAAACCAAACACTGCATGTTCTCACTCATAAGTGAGTGTTGAACAATGAGAAAACACGGACACAGGGAATATCACACACTAGGGCCTGGGAGGTGGGGGACTAGGGAATACCAGGGGGTGAGGGATTGGGGAGATATAGGAGAAATACCTAATGTAAATGACAGGGAAATGGATGCAGAAACCATTGCCTATGTTGGTGCATGTATACCTATGTAACAAACCTGCACAATCTGCACGTGTACCCCAGAACTTAAAGTATAATAAATAAGTTTTAATAAAAAAGAAATCCCACACATTCATTCCACCTTCCCCTAAAAGGACTTTTGTGTCTCTTCCAGGTATGTATCCACAGGTGCTTGCAAATATCAAAAAGTATCTAAGTCAATCATCTCCAAAATGGGGCTTAACTCCCCAGGAAATGTGCATGACAGAACAAAGAAGGGCAGCAAGAAAATAATAGATTAACTGCATGCAATTGTCTTTTAAATATCCTATTTGTTTGACATTTATAAATGTATAAATATATATATATATATTTTTTTCATGGGGTCAGGCACTCTAGAACTATTTATCAAAGGCAAGTGATAAAGAGGATAAGCACTGCTGACTCTAAAGCCATTCAGATTCATAAGTTGCACTTGCAGCTTCAAAAACCTGAACACTTTCAACTTATTTCTGCTGTGAGATTCCTGTACTTCGGCATTCCCAGGCCTTCCACGTGAACCCCCTAGCACACCACCCAGATGCATCCTGTGCACGGTAGATGCGGCTCTGAGGAGCAGAGGCAGCTGGAAAGCACTGGCACAGCCTCAGAGTCTCAAGACTATTAAATTATTAGCGAGGAGGGATTGTGAATTTAAATTAGAATGACACTGATGCCCTAAAAATTGTTAATTAAAATGATATCTTATTTTTCCCTAGTGTGATCTCTATTTGCCATGTAGATTTAATAAAATCAAAATATAGAATTTGTCAACCCATAGCAAACATTTTAAAAAACAGAAAAAAATGAAAAGCCTCACTTCCTGAAGACTATTTATTGTTGATAAATGACTTCACTAGAGCTTATGCTTAAATTAGATTTTAGTGTGCTTTGTTTTAAAAAAATTATAAAAACTTTCCATGCTGCCAGGCTAAATAAAATTTAGCCTGAATTTTATTCCCCTCAAAATGCATATGTTGAAGTCCTAACTTCCATTATCTCAGAATGTGACTGTACTTAGAGATACGCTCTTTAAAGAGGAAATTAAAGTTAAATAAGATCATTGGAGTGGACCCTGATCTAACATGACTGGTGTCCTTATAAGAAGAGGATGTTATGACATAGACAAATGTAAAGGGAAGACCATGTGAAGATGCCTAGAGAAGACAACCATCTACAAACCAAGGAGAGAGGTTTCAGAAAAACCAAACCTGCTGACACTTTGGTCTCAAAATTCCAGCTTCCTGAACTTGAGACATACAATATATTTCTGTTATTTAAGCCACCCATTCAGTGGCACTTTGTTATGACAGCCCTAGCAAACTAATACATCAATCAAGAAACATGTAAATTTTAGGGACACTATTTTAACTCTTACTGCATTAACTTTCATCACTGTCAGAACTCAGTGGTCCATAGATTACATCCATAAAAAGTTTCTCTCCATCAGCATTTCACATATGACTTAAAATAGGTGATTTAGCATGTTAATAAATATAGAACATGTTATTTGTTGAAAACTTTTATTCATTATAATTTCTTATTACAATAACTCAAACCTTATCGTGAATGTCACTTCCTCTTAAAATAATTTGGAACCGATTCTTTTTGCTACAGTGAAAATGTTCAAACATGAATTAATCATCAAAAGAAAATATCTCACTATGTAGTGAGGTATAAAACAGCCAGGGATTGACTTGATGTCATGTTGAAGAAGGAACTTAGTTGATTCACATAATTAGATATCCAGGATTAGGATATTCAACAGGGCGGATGTAACCCAATGGCTCTATTTCTCCATAGTTTCTCTGACTTTGTGCAACTCCATCTACAGATTTCCTTCTGGAATGACAAGCCAGATGACTGCAGCATTTCCAGGGTTCACGTCTATTCACAGCCACATGGGGCTTCAATAGGCTCTCTGCAGAAGAGTGAGAAAGAACTAAATGTCCATCAATGGTAGACTGAATAAAGAAAATGTGGTACATATACACTCTGGAATACTATGCAGCCATAAAAAAGAATGACATTATGTCCTTTGCAGGAACATGAATGGGGCTGGAGGCCATTATCCTAAGCAAACTAATGCAGAGACAGAAAACCAAATACCACCTGTTCTCACTTATAAGTGGGAGCTAAATGATGAGAACACATGGACACATAGAAAGGAACCACACACACTGGAGCCTATTGGAGGGCAGAGGATGGGAGGAGGGAGAGGATCAGGAAAAATAACTAATGGGTACTAGGCTGAATTCCTGGGTGATGAAATAATCTGTACAACAAACCCCCATGACATAAGTTTACCTGTATCACAAACCTGAACTTAAGAAAGCGAGGTAAATGTTAACAATAGGCACATTTAAGTAAAGAATATACGAGTGTACTGTTTTTATTTTTACAACTTTTCATAAGTTTGATATTAAAAAACTTTCTAGTCATGACAAATATCACATCACATCTCAATGTGTAAGGCACATGCCCGATCTGAACACTATAATGGGTAATGGATTACTCTTAGATTACATTCTTTCCAGAGGATGAGGTGAGCCTTCTCTGAGGAGGCTTAAGATAGAGTGAAAGTTGGAAACAATCGAGGCTCTGTTACAGAGGAAGAAGGAGGGGAATGCGATAGGGTTGGCAAATTTCTTTACACCACACCACCTGATCATTTCACCAGAGGGGTGGCACAGGACAGCAGTAAGAACTCGAGCCTTGGAGCTGTACTGGCTGGATTTGAATCTCAGCTCTTCCCCTTACTAGCATTGTGACCTCTGGCAAGCTAGTTAAACCTTGTATAGCTCCTTTTCTGATTTGTAGAGGGAAAAAAGTAAAATTTACAATACTGCCTACCTAATAAGATTGTTGGAGGACTGAATCAGTTATTATACGTAAAGTATTTAGAACAGGAATTAACACATAATAAGCAATTGTCTCCTAGGATATAAAGTTCAAATGTAATCATGTTCCATTAAAAAAAAAAAAACACCTGGAAATTTGTATATTCTCCAATGATTACCAAAAGAGTTTTTATTTAATTTCTTGAAGAAATATTTAAGTCCAAGTAAACCCATTTCCCCATTCAGTCATTTTATGAGTTTTTATGATTAGAAAGGGCTAACCACACGAGCAAAACCCGAAAGGCACTGCTACAAAAGTGATATGATTACCAGGAATCTTATTATTACAATCTCTCAAACAGGGAACCACCCGGGAAATGACCTCATTGTTAGTCAGTGATGCCTTTACTTGGGAACTGCCTCCGTGTCTAGCTGCATTCCTATCATGGTTGGTAGTAAGGAAGTAGGAGTGGTCAGTAGAATACTGAGTATCAATTCCATCTAACAGAGGCACCTTTCAATTGCACAGTGGCAACTTTTTTAAAGCAAAGAAACACTTTGTTTCCAATATAAAATCCTACATACAATGCCCCACACAAGAAACAAATATGAACGAGGTTTCTCTGGTAAAGTGGGGAGTGGAAGATCCCAGCGTTCTTCTAACATCCCGTAAACCTGCACAGAGCTGGAGAAGTGCCTCTAATCTTCTTAAACACATGAAAGCAAAGAAACAATAAAACACAGAGAATCCTAATCCGGAGAAACAGATCTTTTAAGGTTTGGATCTGTATCTTGTGGGTGGTAGTGAGTACTCTGTTGTGTGTTTGCTACACTGGCCCTGCTGATTCTTGCTGTGTGCTTGGAATCTGAATGCTACCAAGAGTTAGCAGTAGGTTCTTATGAAGGTCCGAACCAGTATCAGGTTACTTGGGGCAGTGCTGAAGGCTGATGTTTCAGGAACCAGAGATCTTCTTGAAACAGTCACAAAGGGAGTAAAGAGACCGGGAGTAAAAAGACCACAGTTGGGATAAGGAAAATTCAGCACCTGATTGGGATAAGGAAAATTCAGCACCTGTGTTACTCAATCACATCAGGCAGAGTAAAATCACAGCTCCAATTTGGCCTATCGCTAAAGTGACCTATAATTTATTGCACAGTTGAGGATGCTTTAGAGATTGAAAGTAGTTTAATTACTAATTATGCCAGGACACCGTGTAGCTTATGGATTCCTGTCCATTTTCACCCCCTACCCAAAGTACACCCTCCTGCGTACCCACATCTCCCATTCATGACTCCTAGGATCTTTTCACTTGGTCTGAACAACTTTGCATTCTCTTATATCAGTATTGAAATTGGGCTCTGTACTGCTACAATGTTCAGATTTTCTTATAGCTAACACTCTGGTGAGTCGTCAAGACTTTCTAAATGAATCACAGACCAAAAGGCTTTCTCTTAGCAACCAAAATGTTGATCGGACAATGCATTCGATGACAGCTATAAAATGCTTCATAGAATAAAGACACTCTGAGGTCAAATGGAAATTTGGTTCCACAGAATAAACCCTTGGAAATCTCTGCGCTGAGATTTCCAAGAGACTTTTTGAGAAAGGTGACTGAGATGTTGGCTCGTCTATTAAACTCATACAGTTATACCCAAGCTTCTTTGGCTCAGTGGTCTCTGAAATGCAGGGCTTTGATTGCTTTTCAGAAACTTTTGGTACTTATTTAGTTATATGATAAGTGTGATTTCTTTTTAAACTGTTTTTGATATTTCTTCCAAGAAAAATTTTCAATTCTTTTTCCCAATGAGCAACAAAAGCCCGTTTCTTGAGAGCTCTCATTTTGCGTACTCTCTTATCTACTGTCTAAAATTTCAGATTTAGGTAGAGCAAACCAGCTATCTGTTTGTAGGGTTTATAATTTTAAGTTTTGGTGCTGTTTTTGCTATAGTTATAAGAAAATACAGTTTAATTATTTTACCTAGCATAAATCAAAAATTATTTCATGCAAGTAATTATTCCCTCATTTTAATAAACCTTACATTTCACAATGGATTTTTGCATGTGTCCATTTACTTAATTTTTTACAACAAACCCATGATGTGGGTTGCTATTACGCCATCTTAGGGCTGAAAAAAACAAAGGTCAGACAGTTTGAGCAGCTTTCCCTAGGTCACACAGTCTGGAAATGTCAGAGCTGAACTTGCACACAATGGACTTGGATCATTCCAGTTCTTAAGACATCACTGTTCACTCCTCACACTTCATCGCATGATAAATTACAACACCTGAATTCTGAATGAGCAGATCTACTTTGACTCACACATGGGAATCCTCTCTAACCTCTGAATTGGACTCACACTACAACCCATTATCTTCTCCCTAATTCCTTCTGTCTTTTCTTCCCTTTGAATTATATAATTTTCTCTTGCACCCTCATGGCTGTTCCTGCTTTCTATCCCATCTTCACAGTAATGAAAGGGAGTTGCTTCTGGATCTCATCAAGTGCAGCAGAAGACTTATTTCAGAAAGGTTCAGCCTAGAATGTACATTTCCTAGTTTTGGGATGCACTTACAGGAAATTAAACTCAGAAAATCTGTTTAAAGAGAAAACTCTTTGGTCTTTCTCCTGTCTAACCCCTTCCTCTAAAATTCCTTTCCTAAAGAAATCTTATATACTCAAAATGCCTTGCATAAAGGTTTGCTCTGATTATTTTTCTCCAAAATAAAGGCACAGTATAGTGATACGGTGATCTTCCACCATCTACATTAATGCAGCCAATTTATAGTACCATTAACCTTGATGTCTTAGTGTTATCAAACCTTAACCTACGTTAATGTAGCCAATTTGTATTATTAACCTATATTAATGCAACCAATTCATGGTATTATTAACCTTGGTATCTTAGTGATTTCAAACAGATGACCTGCATCAGAATTACCTGGAGTGTTTGCTTAAAGTGCAATTATTGTACTCAATTCAAGATTTACCGAATTCAAATATCTGAGAGAGGAGCTATAAAATCTGCATTTTAAAGAAAGGTGATTTTAGGTCAAGGTCTAAGAAATGCTGCCTAGGAAGCCAGGGCTGCCAGGGCACACAGTGCCACCACCACAGAGTTCTCACTGAGCTCGGAATTCATGGGACTTTAAGGAGTTTAATGGAAACTCCAACATCCCATTTGCCTTCCCAGCATGACTGGGATGTTGGGCTGTCCATTGTGATGGGAGGAATCTCAGTGGGATTATAGTTCAAATCCAATATGCAGATGAGAAAACTGAAGCTCAGGGAACATAAGAAATTAGGGAAATGTTCTTTTTAATATTATTCACAGTACCAAACAAAACAATTTCTATGGGGCGTAGGCACTCCTCCAAGGAGGACTGACCCCACATCTCTTATTATTATTTATAGCTTGTGTCTTTACAAGTGCTTATATGCAGGTGATTAATTGACATAATTTTATATTTTATAGATACTTATTCAAACAAGATATTTGTTAACATTGATCAATTGGATTTAGCAGTTGTCCTTCCATATATGAAGTTTGTCTTATGTGTCCCATGGATTAAAGATTCCTGGCATCTAACATGACCTTGGAGAACAGTGGTTTAGTACAGAATCACTAGTTGTCAGGCTGTGTCTTACAGGTCTCAAATCTCAATTTTGAGTTTCAGAAATGGCTTACTTCATTGACCCAAAAGTCATCAGGCAAGCACATTGACAAAGACAGAGTGGTAAAGTGGAAACGTAGTGGATAAGTTGAAATGTAAAACACAATTATAAATAATTCCCAATATTCATGTTATCACTGTGGCATTTAATCATCTCTAGAGAGAAAACGACTTAATTAAATTAAGTTGGGAAGTCAGCCTAGTGATTACACATCTGAGAATGAACCAGATCTCCTCTTTGGTTGTTTTCTTGCCGGGGAGTGTCTGGCTGTTTTGGGTGGATATTTGTGTTTGTAATCTAGAACAGTGCTTTCTAATATTTGATGAGATGGTTGAGTCGTATAACAGTATTTCAATTTTGTAAAAACCTGTTGCTATGGACTGAATTTTTTGGATGGTTAATTTATGTGTCAACTTGACTGTGGTCTCTGTCTCTGGAGAATCCTGACTAACAAGTTTTGCATCTCCACAAAATTCATAAGTTGAAGTCTGATCCCCCATGTGATGGTATTTGGAGGTGGGACCTTTGGGAGGTGATTAGGTCATGAGGGTAAAGCTTTTGCAAATAAAATTAATGCTGTTATAAGAAGAGATGCAAGAGAGCTTGTTTCCTTCCTTTCTCTCTCTGTTCTGCATCACGTGAGGATAAAAGAGAAGACAACAGTCTGCAAATCAGGAGACAGGACCTAAGGAGACATTGGATCTGTCAGAACCTGGACTGTGGGCCTCCCTCACCACTCTTCTCTCGCCACTCCTATTCAGCGTAGTATTGGGAGTTCTGGACGGGGCAATCAGACACGAGAAAGAAATAAAGCATATTCAAATAGGAAGAGAGGAAGTCAAATTGTCTCTGTTTGCAGATGACATGACTGTATATTTAGAAAACCCCATTGTCTTAGCTCAAAATCTTCTTAAGCTGATAAGCAACTTCAGCAAATTCTCGGGATTAAAAAAAAATCAATGTGCAAAAATCACAAGCATTCCTATTTACCAATAATAGACAGAGATCCAAATTATGAGTAAACTCCCATTCACGATTGCTACAAAAAGAATAAAATACCTAGGAATACAACTTAAACAAACCTAAATGTGAAACACAAAATGTGAAGGACCTCTTCAAGAACTGCAAACCACTGTTCAAGGAAATAAGAGAGGACACAAACAAATGGAAAAACATTCCATGCTCATGGATAGGAAGAATCAATATCATGAAAATGACCATTCTGCCTAAAGTAATTCTATAGATTCAATGCTATTCTCATCAAGCTACCATTGACTTTCTTCACAGAATTAGAAAAAACTACTTTAAATTTCATAAGGAACCAAAAAAGAGCCTATATAGCCAAGACAATCTTAAGCAAAAAGAACAAAGCTGGAAGCATCATGCTACCTGACTTCAAACTATACTACAAAGCTACAGTAACCAAAACAGCATGGTACTGTTACCAAAACAGATATATAGATTAATGGGAGGCCTCAGAAATAACCCCACACATCTGATCTTTGACAAACCTGATAAAAGCAAGCAGTGGGAAAAGAATTTCCTATTTAATAAATGGTATTGGGAAAACTGGCTAGCCATATGCAGAAAACTGAAACTGGACCCCTTCCTTACACCTTATATGAAAATTATCTCAAGATAGATTAAAGATTTAAGACCTAAAACCATAAAAACCCTAGAAGAAAACCTAAGCAATACCATTCAGAATATAGGCATGGGCAAAGACTTCATGACTAAAACACAAAAAGCAATGGCAACAGAGGGCTAAATTGACAATTGGTATCTAATTAAACTAATCAGCTCTGCACAATAAAAGAAACTGTCATCAGAGTCAACAGGCAACCTACAGAATGGGAGAAAATGTTTGCAATCTATCCTTCTGACAAAGGGCTAATATCCAAAATCTACAAGGAACTTAAACAAATCTACGAGAAAAAAAAATCAGAAAGGGGGTGAAGGATATGAACAGACACTTCCCAAAAGAAGATGTTATGCAGCCAAGAAACATATGAAAAAAAAGCTCATCATCACTGGTCATTAGAGAAATGCAAAACAAAGCCACAGTGAGATGCAATCTCATGACAGTTAGAAAGGCGATTATTTAAAAGTCGGGAGACAACAGATGTGGAAAGGATGTGGAAAAATAGGAACACTTTTACATCATTGGTAGCAGTGTAAATTAGTTCAACCATTGTGGAAGACAGTATGGTGATTCCTCAAGGATCTAGAACCATAAATACCATTTGACCCAGCATATGGTATACACTCAAAGGATTATATGGGTATATACCCAAAGGATTATAAATTATCCTACTCCAAAGACACATGCACACATTTATTTATTGTAGCACTATTCACACTAGCAAAGACTTAGAACCAACCCAAATGTCCATCAGTAATAGAATGGATAAAGAAAATGTGGCATATAGACATCATGGAATACTATGCAGTCATAAAAAAGGATGAGTTCATGTCCTTTGCAGGTGGATGAAGCTGGAAGCCATCGTTCTCAGCAAAATAATGCAGGAACAGAAATCCAAACAGTCATGGTCTCACTCATAAGTGGGAGTTCAACAATGAGAACACATGGAAACAAGGAGATGAACATCACATATTGGGGCCTGCTGGGGACTGGGGGTCTACTGAAGGGATAGCATTAGTAGAAATACCTAATGTAGATGATGGGTTGATGGGTGCAGCAAACCACCATGGCAGGTATATACCTATGTAACAAACCTGTACTTTCTGCACATGTATAATAATAAAGAAGTGTTTCATGAACCTTTCTTGGGATAATTTGTGTTGATAATCATATCTTCTGAAAATTGGGACATTCTTACTTCTCCCTTTCTATTAGTATTTTTTCTATCTGTCTATCCATCTCCATCCATCCATCCATCCATCCGTCTATTCATTCATCTATCTATCTATCTATCTATCTATCTATCTATCTACCTATCTATCTATAATTTTGCCTTATTGCACTGGCTAAGACTTCCTGTGCTATGGTCAATAGGAATGATAAGGGTGAACATCCTTGTCTTCTTCCTGATCTTGGTTATTTTCTTTTTTAATTTTAAATTTTCAGCTTGGTTCTTTTTTATATTTTCTATTTCTTTGCTAAGGATTTCTATTTTGTCATTCCTTTCCAGAATATTCACAATTGCTGGTTGAAGAAGTGGCATGTGCTCATTCTATCATCCCTAGAACAAAAATCCGCCGTTGATTTTTTAAAACAGCTCCATTGATATATAATTTGCATACCATAGCATTCACCTGTTTAAAGTATACAATTCGGTGGCTTTTAATATATTCAAAAAGTTATATAACCACCACCACAATGAATTACAGGACATTTTCATCACCCCTAGATGAAATTTCATAGTCATCAGCAGCCATTTCTCATTTCTCCTAACCTATATGTCCCAGCCCTAGTCAACTACTAATCTACTTTCTGTTTCTACAGATTTGCCTGTTCTGCACATTTCATATAAACTGAAACTACAATATAGTCTTTTGTAACTATTTTCTTCCAGATATCACAGTATCTTCAAGGATTATCTATGTTATTGCATGTATCTGTACTTCATTCTTTTATTGCTGAATAATATTCTACTGTGTGAATATTCCACATTGTATTTATCCACATTGTATTCATCACTTAATGGAGGTTTAGATTGTTTTCACATTTTGACTATTATAAATAATGCTCCCATAAACGTTCCAGTATAAGTTTTTGTCTGAATATATGTTTTGATGTGTACATAATCTACAAGTGGAATTGCTGTTCATATAATGTAGTAATTCTACATTAACATTTTAAGAAACTGCCAAACATTTTTTGAGAGCAAGTGCATCATTTTGCAATGTCACCAGCACTGTATGAGTGTTTCAGTTTCTCCACATTCTTGCCAACTGTTGTTATTATCTGCCTTTTTTATTATAACCATCCTATCAGTTATATATCATGATCATTTCTGTTGTTCTAATGGTTAATGGGTTAATGTTGCTTGTTGAACATCTTTCCAGGTAGTTATTGTATATTCATATATCTTGTTTGGAAAACAGTCTATTTAAATATCTTGCCTTTTAAAAAATTGGGTTATTTTTCCTTCTATTACTGAATTTTAAGTGTTCTTTACATATTGTAGATACTAGTCTCTTATCAGAAAATGATTCACAATTTTTTTCCATTCTGTTAACTTTTTTATTTTTGTGATGTGTCTTTTGAAGCATACATTTTTTTGATTTTGAAGAAATCTAATTTATTTTTTATTTGGTTGTTTATATGCTTAGTGTAATATTTAAGGAACTGTTACCTAAACCAAGGTAATGAAAAGTGTGTGTCTATGTTTTATCTTATGATTTCTATAGCTTTAGCTCTTCTTCTCCAAGGTCTTTGATTGATTTTGAGTTAACTTTTGTGTATAGTGTAAAGTAGGAGTTCAATTTTATTCACTCGAATGTGCATATGCAGTACCATTCGTTGAAATGACTATTCTCTCCCCTTATTGAATGATTTTGGCATCCTTGTCAAAAAATCTAGACCATAAATATAAGGCGTTTCTTTTTACATGCTCAATTCTAGACCATGAATCTCCATGTCTATCTTTATGCCACACTGTCATTGTAACTTTGTACTAAGTTTTGAAATCAAGAAAAGAGAATCTTTCAACTTTGTTCTTTTTCTTCACTGTCTCTTTTTTCTCCTTTCCTTCCTCTCTTCCTTTTTCTCCCTATTCTTTGAATTCACATATGAATTTTATAATCATCTTACCAATTTCTGCCAGAAGTCAACTGGAATTCTGATAAAGACTATGTGGAGACTATGTGGAATCTGGATATCAATTTGGGTAATACTATCATCTTTTTTTTTTTTTTTTTTTTTTTTTTTTTTGAGACGGAGTTTCGCTCTTGTTACCCAGGCTGGAGTGCAATGGCGCGATCTCGGCTCACCGCAACCTCCGCCTCCTGGGCTCAGGCAATTCTCCTGCCTCAGCCTCCTGAGTAGCTCGGATTACAGGCACGTGCCACTATGCCCAGCTAATTTTTTGTATTTTTAGTAGAGATGGGGTTTCACTATGTTGACCAGGATGGTGTCGATCTCTTGACCTCGTGATCCACCCGCCTCAGCATCCCAAAGTGCTGGGGTTACAGGTGTGAGCCACCGCTCCCCGCAATATTATCATCTTAACAACTCTAAGTCTTCTGATTCACAAGCATGTGATGTCTTTCCAGTTAATTAGGTCTTCCTTAAATTCCTTAAGCGATGTTTCACAATTTTCAGAATATAACTTTTTGTTCAGAAACATTACGTGTATCCTGTCCCCATGGTTCCCTTATAAAAGATGCTTTTTGTATCTTTTTACACTAGTTTGTAAGTAATGTTAGGTCTGTAACAGCTGCCTACCTGGTATATTCTTGAGTTGTGTGTATATGTAGAACATCTGTGTATTAATGAGACTCGCCTGTCAAAGAGTAAATAAATACGTGTATGAAAATCTGTTCAGTGCCTTCAGTCTGGAGAGCTGTCAGCCCCGCAGACTCTGAGGCTCTATGTTCCCACAGGGATAAATCCACTCTGTTGTGCTATCTGGGTGTCTGCCTCTCAAATACCTTCAGCACCTCCCGGGTGGGGGTCTCCCAACTGAGCTGGTTTTTGGCAACTTTTTGTACATTTATTACATTTATTTCAAATAATTTTGTTATTTTTATGCTTTCGTAAATTGGATTTTTAAAAATAATTTCATTTTTGCACTGGTCATTCCATCAATTGCATTTTAACTTCAATTACTGTATTTTTTCATTCCTTAAAGTCCTGTTAGTATTTTTTTTCTGTACTGGCTTAATTGTTCATGCTTTAATCCTTTTTCTTAATATGAAATATGATCAGATTGCAGACCTAAATGTGAAATACAAAACTATAAAACTCCTAGAAGATAGCATAAAGTGCAGAGGACCTTGGGTCTGGCAATGATTCTTTAGATACAGCACCAGAGGCACAATGTATAAAAGAGCAATCGATAAGCCGGACTTTATTGAAATTAAATTTTCTGCTCTGCAAGACACACTGTTAAGAGAATAAAAAGACAAGCCACAGACAGGGAGAAAATATATTTATAACACATATCTGATAAGACTATTATCCAAAATATATAAAGAACATTTAAAACTCAACAATAAGAAAGCAAACAACTCAACTAAAAAATTGGCCGAAGACTTTAACAGATACCTTACCAAAGAATATATACAGCTGACAAATAAGCACATGAAAAGATGATCCACATCATGTATCATCAGGGAAATGCAAATTAAAACAACAAAAGATACTATTACACATCCATTGAAATGGCTTAAGTCCAGAACACTGAAGATACTAAATATTTACTAAAACATGGAACTACATTGCTGGTGAGAATGCAAAATGGTACAGCCACTTTAGAAAACAATTTGGAAGTTTCTTACAAAACTGAACATACTCTTACCGTACAATCTAACCATCCTTGGTGTTTACCCAAAGGAACTAAAAACTTATGCCCACACAAACTTTACAGCAGTTTTACTCACAATTGCCCAAACTTGGAAGCAACCAAGATGCCCTTTAGTAGGTAAATGACAAATAAACCATAGCACATCTAGACAATGGAATATTATTCAGTTCTAAAAAGAAATGAGCTATCAAACTATGAAGAGACATTGAGAAAACCTAAATGCATATCATCAACTGAAAGAAGCCAATCAGCAAAGGCTACATATGATCATTCCAACCATACGATCTTCTGGAAAAGCCAAAACAGTGGAGACAGTAAAAAGATCAGTGGTTGCTAAGAATCAGTGAGGAAGGAGAGATAAAAAGAGGAGCAAAGAGGATCTTTGGAGCCTGTGAAAATACTCTGTATGTTATTATAATGGTAGATACATGTAGTTATACATATGCTTAAACCCAAAGAATGTACAACACAAGGATGAATCCTAATGTAAACTGTAGACTGTAGGTGGTAGTGATGTGTAAATGTAGGTTCATTAATTGTAATGAATGTACCATTCTGGTGGTAGTTGGGTGTTTGTAGTGAGGGAGGCTGTGCATGTGTGGGTGCAAGGATATACAGCAAATCTCTGTATCTTCCGCTCAGTTTTGCTGTGAACCCAAAACTGCTCTAAAAAATGCACTCTATTATTTTTTTTAAAGACAGCAGATTGACACTCATAGACACAGAACTTATTCAGTTTCTGATCATTTTAACATCTGAAGGCTTCACAGGTATATTTTTCTTGTGTTTTCTCTTTTTACCTATCATAGAGGCACAACCTCAAAAGGCTGAGGCTCAGCTTTTGTTTGGTTTCTTAGAAGTTTACTTGCAGGTCTGATGTGAAGGTTATTTGAAAGTGTTCAGAGAGTATGTGGGTTTGCTTCTGCCAGATCCTTGGAAATGCTGCCAAACTGTGGTCGCTTGGAGCTACATTTTTAGGTGAAGGTTTGCCACAGTGAAAGTGCATGCATTCCTGTTCCAAACACCACTGAGTGCCAGTTTCCTGAAGGGAATCTTCCAAGAAACCCTGTGTTTCCCCCACTGACATCCAGAGCCAAATTTGACAAAAGGTAAATTTCTTAACTCGTTCCCTTCATGAGGTGTTATTTTTCTACTTTACCCTATCGCTGAGGTTATGATCTTTAAAGTTGCTGCTCTACATGGCAGTCAGTTGCCCCAAACCCCAACCAGCTCAAGCTCCAGATTTTGCATGTGGCTTCTTAAATTCTAGGACTGTAGATCCCAGGGATTGGCAAATACCATGAACAAATTCAACTCCAGCATTTATATGCAACTCTAAGTTTGTACTTTCTTATCACGTGTGCCATTTTTATTATTTGTACTTTTCTGCCAGCTCAACCATGTACTATAAGATACTTTAACACTTTTTAGAACAATTTTCCTTTCTTTCGAACATTTAGTCTACAAGGTTGCCTGGATGCAATGGAACCTAATTAATGTCTCTTTAATATCGCTCCAATTGAAGTTGAAAAGTATTGAATTTGGTCTTGGTTCTAGCAGTATGACCTTTGGTAAGTCTTTAATTGTCTCTTTCTTAGTAACTTCATCTGTGAAAAATGAAGAGGTTAGACCAAATGACCTCTATGGACCTTTCTGGCAATAAATGTCCATGACTCTTAGGTGCAATAAGTTTTAATTGCATGGGATCTATGATTGTTATTAATCCAATTCAAAGAGTTATATCAGTAAGGCTGAGAGAGTTCTACTCAAATGTATAGCTTTTCTCTGACCTGAGTGGCTCATTCATTGTCTCTTAGATAGTGGGAGTTCTTACACTGGGGCCTGTACCTCTGATTAATGACTACTGTAACTCCATTTAAAAATATCATAAAAGTAAAACAAAATATACCAAAGTAAAAAGTGTGTTTTCTTCTTGCGGATTTTGATAATACCTGGAAGAGGCAAAATAACAATATGTGTCCTTGAAAATAATTCATAACTATTACCTTTTTTTTCTTTTTAATATATGGTTTAGATTTCCTTAAAAGAGTTGTTAGTCATAAAAATTCTAAAATTTTTTGATAACATTCCAAGACAACTATATTTTCAGCAGATTCAAAACTTTCAAAGCCTTTCAATAAACAACCCATAAATTGGTAGCAGGCATTGAAAAGGGAAAATCCTCTGGAAGCAAACACTCTGTTTACTGCTGAGAATCCATGAATCACAAAGAACAATATAACCCAAGTGTGTTTCCTTCTGCCGTTTGAAGCTGCAGGAGCGACTCGGTGGCCTTGAAGTAATGAAATGCACTGAGATGGTACAAAAATACATTATTCAGTTGCTTGCTATATAATGTGATTTAAATTGTTTTTCATTCCATTATCCTCGGCTCTTGGGCACTTAAGTTGAGGCAGATTTATGAGTATTTCATAATTAACAAGTGTTCCTCTCTGACAAAGAAAGTAGCCTAATTTGGGAGGAGGATGGGGGTCTTTCTGCTCTCTCTCCCTGCTGAGTTTCTCCTTCAACACCTTTACTTCCCACCAGTCCATGACTCCATTAACTTTAAAAACAAATTAGAATCTAGCCTCTCTAACTGTTCTCACTTCACTCAAATCAAAAGGCACTTAATTAGTTTGCTTCTAGGATATATTACAGCAATAACAGGATCTAATATAAACAGTATATAATGATAGGGTTTAAGACCATGTGGATTCAGCGAATGATTTTGAACCTGAATTATGGTCCATGTTCAGAGGACATTCTGGACAAAGTCTATGACTGTATCCAACACTTGCAAGATGGTCATCCGTCTGTAAAGCCTTAAAGACTTATTTTGCCATATTTGGTTAATGAGGCTTTTGATGAAAGTAAAAGTTTGATAGTTTATTTTTCCAAGGTAGTTTTAGTGGAAATATTTATTTTCAACAAATCTGAAGAGCTCTGGGAGGAAAGTGGCTTATCTGCTTTCTAAGCTGCCTCCAACATGCCTGGCCCTGCGGACTGAGACACCGTGTGAGACTGGAGTTCTCTAGTCCCACACCAGTAGTCACTTGGGGGAAAGCCCAGGGCTTAAATTCCTTAAATTACATCCCTCAGGGGAATATCACACACCAGGGCCTGTGGCAGGTGGAGGGGTGATGATCTAGGGAAGGGATAGCAGGGGGTTGGGCGACAGGCAAGGAATAGCATTAGGAGAAATACCTAATGTAGATGATGGAGTGACAGATGCAGCAAACCACCATGGCACATGTATACCTATGTAAAAACCTTGCATATTCTACACAGGTAGCCCAGAACTTAAAGTATAATAATAATAAAAAAGGGTGGGGGAAAATCCCATCCCTCTTTGCCCAGATTTAGAAAGCATGATATACAACCTGCTGTGTATTTTCTGGGATGTTTCAGTGATACAGAAACTGAGAAAAGACCTACTTCCAGAGGAAGGAGTGGTTAACTTTGTTCTGCTGAGAGAACAGAGAAGAGCCCATTGTCCAATCCAAATCATTGGTAACCTTTCAAGAGAGTGAAGAGAAAAGGTGTTTTTGCCTGTGAGAAGTTAGAGAGAGAGGAGAAAATGGAGACTAGAAAAAAGACTTTTTGATAGTTCTACTAAAAGAATAACAGGAGATAGTGCTGTACCCAGACCAGGCCATAGAGTCCAGAAAGTATATAAAAAAGGAAATGTTAGAAAAGTTTGTATGCAGATGAGAATAATTCAATCGAGATAGAGAAACTGACATAGGAAAGAGAAGGTAAAATTGCAGAAGCAAATCCTTGTAGACAGTGGAGGAATGGACTGCCATCACCCTGGTGGAGAATTTGGTGGAGGTCGGGACATGAATGCTTCTCCCACTAAAATAGAAGGGGAGACAGGTAGGTAGGCAAATTTTGGTAGATGTGAGGGTCTCAGCTAATCATACCTATTTTTGCAAGAAATTAAGGGAGGCAAGGTGGATACTTACATTATTCCTGAGCCCTAGTACTTGAGGCTTATAAGAGAAAAAAGTAAATTCTACTAAAGATGACTGCAGTAAAACAACAGTATGAACTAGAATGATTTTAATTATTAAATAATATGTTCCTAAATTGGAAAGAAACTCATTTACATATGCAAATGATTTGGAGAATCAAAGCAATAAAGGAATTTGCATTAAAAATAGTAAGATAAGGGGGAATGCTGGGAAGATGGCCGCCTAAGAACAGCTCAGGACTTCAGCTCCCAGTGAAAGTGCAGAGGGTGAGTGGACGCCGCATTTCCAGACGAACTCTTATTGCCCACAGACCAGGAGATACCCAGGCAGAGGGGTCGCCAGCGTCGCAGTCCCAGCCGGTGCGGCTGTTTCGGCCCCTGTGGGGCTGATTCCGCCCACGCGGCTGCTGTGACCACTCCCTGTTGCTGCGGTTCTCCGTACAAAAGCCACTGGTCTGGGAGCCCTCTTAGCTGGCGAGCAGAGCCCTGAGACGGCAGAGCTGCCCAGTCAGCTGAAATAGCGAGTCAGGCCAGGAGATTCCTAGGCAAAAAATCCGCCAGGAGCCGGCGCCGCAGTTCGAGCCGACTCCGTGAGTCGCAGCACGGGAGATCCCGGCGCCTTTTCAACAAGCGACCAGAACGCGGGGTCCTTCAACTTAAAAGAAAAGACTCTGAGTCAGGGAGCCAGGTGATCAGGCACGGTTGGTCCCACCCCTCCACCCCCAACAACAACCAAAACAAAAACAGTAATTGGAAACCCTCTGGGTTGAGCCCTTCAAACCAAGCACAGCTGAACCGGGACAGTCCGGCTCGGTGGGGGAGGGGCTTCCGCCATTACTGAGACTCTCCACCGCTATGGAGGCAGGCTGCCATTGCCGAGGCAACCTCCCACAACAGAGAGAGTCCACCATAACAGAGGCGGGGCCACCATTGCCGAGACAGTTCTAAGGACGCCCATATAAAAAGGACTACAGGGAAGAGCTCAGGGCAGCTGGGTGGAGCCCACAGCAGCTCAGCAAAGCCCCTGCGGGCAGGCAGTGGCTAGGCGTGCTGCTAGCTGGGCGGTTCCGACCTGAAAGAAAAATCAAAAAAGGCAGTAGTGCAACGGAAACTCATAAAGCTCCAACTCCCTGGGACAGAGACAGACAACAGGTGGATAAACCCACAAAAATGGGAAGAAACCAGTGCAAAAAGGATGAAAACTCCCGAAACCAGAACACCTCTCCTCCTAAAAGGGATCACAACTCCTCACCAGCAAGGGAACCAGACCGGATGGAGAAGGAGGGTGATGAAATGACAGAATCAGACTTCAGAAGGTGGGTAGTAAGAAACTACAGTGAGCTAAAAGAACATGTTCTAACCGAATGCAAAGAAAATAGGAACCTTGAAAAAAGATTGGACGAACTGCTGACGAGAACGGACAGCATAGAGAAGAGTATAAGTGAATTGATGGAGCTGAAAAACACAACACGAGAACTTCGCGAAGCACGCACAAGCTTCAACAGCCGAATTGACTAAGCAGAAGAAAGGATATCAGAGGTCGAAGATCAACTCAATGAAATAAAAAGAGAAGGCAAGAACAGAGAAAAAAGCGCAAAAAGGAATGAACAAAATCTTCAAGAAATGTGGGACTATGTGAAAAGACCTAATCTACGTCTGATAGGTGTACCTGAATGTGATGAAGAGAATGAATCCAAGCTGGAAAATACTCTTCAGGATATTATCCAGGAAAACTTCTCCAACCTAGCAAGGCAGACCAATATTCAAATCCAGGAAATACAGAGAACACCACAAAGATATTCCTCAAGAAGAGCAACCCCAAGGCACATAATCGTCAGATTCACCAGGGTTGAAATGAAAGAGAAAATGCTAAGGGCAGCCAGAGAGAAAGGTCGGGTTACCCACAAAGGGAAGCCCATTAGACTCACAGCAGATCTCTCAGCAGAAACCCTACAAGCCAGAAGAGATTGGGGGCCAATATTCAACATCCTTAAAGATAAGAACTTTCAACCCAGAATCTCCTATCCAGCCAAACTAAGCTTCATAAGTGAAGGAAAAGTAAAATCCTTTGTGAACAAGCAAGCACTCAGAGATTTCATCACCACCAAACCTGCTCTACAAGAACTCCTGAAAGAGGCTCTACACATATAAAGGAACAACCAGTACCAGCCACTCCAAAAACACACCAAATGGTATAAGAGCATCAACACAATCAAGAATCTGCATCGACTAACCAACAAAACAGCCAGGTAGCATCAAAATGACAGCATCAAATTCACACATAACAATACTATCCCTAAATGTCAATGGACTAAATGCCCCAATCAAAAGACACAGACTGGCAAATTGGATAAAAAGCCAAAACCCATCAGTGTGCTGTATCCAGGAAACCCATCTTACATGCAAGGATACACAAAGGCTCAAAATAAAGGGATGGAGGAAGATCTACCAAGCAAATGGAGAGCAAAAAAAGGCAGGAGTTGCAATTCTCATCTCTGATAAAATAGACTTTAAAGCAACAAAGACCAAAAGAGACAAAGAAGGACATTACATAATGGTAAAAGGATCACTGCAACAAGAAGAGCTAACGATCCTAAATATATACGCACCCAATACAGGAGCACCCAGATACATAAGGCAAGTTCTTAATGACTTACAAAGAGACTTAGACTCCCACACAATAATAGTGGGAGACTTTAACACCCCATTGTCAATATTAGACAGATCATCCAGACAGAAAATCAACAAGGATATCCAGGACCTGAATACAGACCTGGAACAAGCAAACCTAATAGACATTTACAGAACTCTCCACCCCAAATCCACAGAATATACATTCTTCTCAGCACTGCATCACACCTACTCTAAAATTGACCACATAATTGGCAATAAATCACTCCTCAGCAAATGCAAAAGAACAGAAATCATAACAAACAGTCTCTCAGACCACAGTGCAATCGAGTTAGAACTCAGAATGCAGAAACTAACTCAGAACCGCACAGCTTCATGGAAACTGAACAACTTGCTCTTGAATGTTGACTGAATAAACAATGAAATGAAGGCAGAAATAAAGATGTTCTTCGAAACCAATGAGAACGAAGACACAACATACCAGAATCTCTGGGACACATTTAAAGCAGTCTCTAGAGGAAAATATATAGCAATGAGTGCCCACATGAGAAGAAAGGAGAGATTGAAAATTGACACACTATCATCAAAATTGAAAGAGCTAGAGGAGCAAGATCAAAAAAAAACTCAAAACCTAGCAGAAGACAGGAAATAACTAAGATCAGAGCAGAACTGAAGGAAATAGAGACACAAAAAAATCTTCAAAAAATCAATAAATCCAGGAGCTGGTTTTTTGAAAAGATCAACAAAATAGACAACCACTAGCCAGATTAATATAAAAGAAAAGAGAGAATAACCAAATTGATGCAATAAAAAACGATAAAGGGGATATCACCACAGATTCCACAGAAATCCAAACCATCATCAGAGATTATTACAAACAACTCTATGCACATAAACTAGTAAACCTGGAAGAAATGGATAAATTCCTGGACACCTGCATCCTCCCAAGCCTAAACCTGGAAGAAGCCGAAACCCTGAATAGACCAATAACAGGGTCTGAAGTCGAGGCAGCAATAAAGAGCCTACCACCCCAAAAAAGCCCAGGTCCAGATGGGTTCACAGCTGAATGGGTTCACAGACATACAAAGAGGAGCTGATACCATTCCTTCTGAAACTATTCCAGACAATCCAAAAAGAGGGAATCCTTCCCAAATCATTTTACAAGACAAACATCATCCTGATACCAAAACCCGGCAGAGACTCAACAAGAAAAGAAAATTTCAGGCCAATATCCATGATGAACATAGATGCAAAAATCTTCAATAAAATACTGGCAAACCGATTGCAACAGCATATCAAAAAGCTCATCCACCATGATCAAGTAGGATTCATCCCGGAGATGCAAGGCTGGTTCAACATACGCAAGTCCATAAACATAATTCACCACATAAGCAGAACCAAAGACAAAAACCACATGATTATCTCGATTGATGCAGAGAAGGCTTTTGACAAAATTCAACAACACTTTATGCTAAAAACCCTCAATAAACTAGGTATTGACGGAACATATCTCAAAACAATAAAAGCTATTTACAACAAACCAACAGTGAATATCATACTGAATGGGCAAAAACTGGAAGCATTCCCTTTGAAATCTGGCACTAGACAAGGATTCCCTCTCTCACCACTCCTATTCAATGTAGTACTGGAAGTTCTAGCCAGAGCAATCAGGCAAGAAAAAGAAATAAAGGGTATCCAAATTGGAAAGGAGGAAATCAAATTGTCTCTATTTGCAGATGACATGATTGTATATCTGGAAGACCCCATCATCTCAGCCCAAAATCTCCTGAAGCTGATAAACAACTTCAGCAAAGTCTCAGGATACAAAATCAATGTGCAAAAATCACAAGTATTCCTATACACCAGTAATAGACTTCAAGGGAGCCAAATCAAGAACGAACTGCCATTCACAATTGCTACAAAGAGAATAAAATACCTAGGAATACAACTAACAAGGAACGTAAAGGACCTCTTCAAGGAGAACTACAAGCCATTGCTCAACGAAATAAGAGAGGATACAAACAGATGGAGAAACATTCCATGTTCATGGTTAGGAAGAATCAACATCGTGAAAATGGTCATACTGCCCAAAGTAATTTACAGATTCAACGCTATTCCCATCAAGCTACCAATGACCTTCTTCACAGAACTGGAAAAAAACACCTTAAACTTCATATGGAACCAAAAGAGAGCCCGCATAGCCAAGTCAATTCTAAGCAAAAAGAACAAAGCAGGAGGTATCACACTACCGGACTTCAAACTATACTACAAGGCTACAGTAATCAAAACAGCATGGTACTGGTACCAAAACAGAGATATAGACCAATGGAACAGAACAGAGGCCTCAGAGGAAATACAACATACCCACAACCATCTGATCTTCGACAAACCTGACAAAAACAAGCAATGGGGAAAGGACTCCCTGTTTAATAAATGGTGTTGGGAAAACTGGCTAGCCATGTGCAGAAAGCAGAAACAGGACCCCTTCCTGACACCTTACACCAAAATTAACTCCAGATGGATTAAAGACTTAAACATCAGACCTAACACCATAAAAACCTTAGAAGAAAATCTAGGAAAAACCATTCAGGACATAGGTGTAGGCAAGGACTTCATGACCAAAACGCCAAAAGCAATGGCAACAAAAGCCAAAATAGACAAATGGGACCTAATCAAACTCCATAGCTTCTGCACGGCAAAAGAAACAGTCAGTAGAGTGAATCGGCAACCAACAGAATGGGAAAAAATTTTTTCAGCCTACCCATCTGACAAGGGGCTGATATCCAGAATTTACAAAGAACTAAAGCAGATCTACAAGAAAAAAACAAACAAGCCCATTCAAAAATGGGCAAAGGCTATGAACAGATACTTTACAAAAGAAGACATACAGGAGGCCAACAAACATATGAAAAAATGCTCATCATCACTGGTCATCAGAGAAATGCAAATCAAAACCACACTGAGATACCATCTCACACCAGTTAGAATGGCGATCATTAAAAAATCGGGAAACAACAGATGCTGGAGAGGATGTGGAGAAATAGGAACACTTTTACACTGTTGGTGGGAATGTAAATTAATTCAACCATTGTGGAAGACAGTGTGGCGATTCCTCAAGGACCTAAAAATAGAAATCCCATTTGACCCAGCAATCCCATTACTGGGTATATATCCAAAGGATTATAAATCATTCTACTACAAGGACACGTGCACACGAATGTTCATTGCAGCACTGTTTACAATAGCAAAGACCTGGAACCAACCCAAATGCCCAACGATGATAGACTGGATAGGGAAAATGTGGTACATATACACCATGGAATATTACGCAGCCATCAAAAACGATGAGTTCACGTCCTTTGTAGGGACATGGATGAACCTGGAAACCATCATTCTCAGCAAACTGACACAAGAGCAGAAAATCAAACACCATATATTCTCACTCATAGGTGGGTGTTGAACAATGAGAACATATGGACACAGGGAGGGGAGCACTACACACTGGGGTCCGTTGAGGGGAAATGGGGGAGGGGCGGGGGGTGGGGAGGTGGGAAGAGATAGCATGGGGAGAAATGACAGATACAGGTGAGGGGACGGAAGGCAGTAAACCACACTGCCATGTGTGTACCTATGCAACAATCTTGCATGTTCATCACATGTACCCCAAAACCTAAAATGCAATTAAAAAAAATAGTAAGATAAATAGGGTTTGGGGTTTAATACTTCAGGGAGGTCAATTTTGCTGACAACAGAAAAAGACTTCAAGAGGGGTAAGGTAAACTCGTTCCAGAAAGTTTGGGAAACGTTTGAAGAAAAATACAAAACTGTTACTGAAAGTGACTAAAAGAAAAAGTAAGATAGACTCTATGCTCTCTTCCTGAATTAGAAGACTGATTTAAGGCTATTGTATTTTAAAAAATTACATTTTAAAAGGAACTTAACAAAATGATTGTAAAATGTACTGGGAAGAATATATAGGCTTAGTTAAAATTTTTTATTTAAGACAAATTCTAAACAGATTAAAAGATTATAAAAATTAAGCTTGTGTAGTATTGGCACAAGAACTGATAAGCTAATGAACAGAGCAGAAAACAGTGTAAAAGCAGACACCAAATTAGAAAATATTGGCATCATAAGCTAGTAAAGAAAGAAGGATCGTCAAATGGATAAGCTAAGAAAATTGCTAGTTATGATTCTTTAAATTATATTCTCACTTAACAATACACTATAACCAAATTTAAGATGAATTAAAGAGTTAAGCATAGGAAATGAAATCACATAAAAGCTATAAGACAGTCTATCTAGTTAGCTTATCTTTGACCGGGAAATGACTTCTTAATCTAAAAGCAAAGAGAGAATAAATGATTTGACTTCATAAGGTGTTAAATTTTTATTTCAAAAAAACTATAGGTAAAATGAAAAGACAAACTGGGTACAATATCATAAATAAATAAAGTACTCTGTAGCATCAGTTTTAAAAGTACCAGTTGGTAAAAATTGATCAAGTATATGAACAGATAGTTTACCAAGAACAAATGCAAATTATTACTAAATATTTTGAAGAATGTAACTTCTCTAGTAATCAAAGAGATAAAAATATAGACAGTATTAGTATGTTAATTTTAGTTGTCAAAAATTTTTTTTAAATTATTTATGTTGCCTAGAACTGAGGAAGACATATGAACCTTTGGTGGAGGGGAAATTGGCAGAATCTCCATTGAAAGTAATTTTAGCAATATGTATCAGCCACTTTAGCAGTGTAATTCCTTTTTTAGGAATTTAACTTAAGAAAATAATCAGAAATGTAAACAAAGAGGAATATATAAAGATATTAATGATATGTTTATACTAGTGGAAAAAACTTTACATGTTACATATGCATATAAAAGTGGGAAGAAAATGTACCAAAGTATTAACAGTGTTGATCCATCATTGATGAGATTATAAATAAATCCTATTTTCTTCATCATCTATTATCTAGATTTTCAACAGAAGTATATGTTTCTTTTAATGTAAGTCAAACTTTTTTCTTAGCACAACTTCTGCTGTATTTCAGAAGTTTTGATAAGTTGTGTCACTATCATTATTCATTTCAAAGAATTTTAAAATTTCTATATTGATTTCATTGTTGACCTCAATATCATTCAAGAGCGGATTATTTAATTTCCATGTATTTGTATAGTTTTGAGGATTCCTTTTGGAACTGACTTCCAGTTTTATTTCACTGTGATCTGAGAAGACACTTGATATGATTTTGATTTTTTAAGTTTATTGAGACTTGTTTTGTGGTCTATCTTGGAGAATGCTTTATGTGTCTATGAGAAGAATGTATATTCTGCCGTTGTTAGGAAAAATGTTCTGTAAATGTCTGTTAAGTTCATTTGTTCTAGAGTATACTTCAAGTCCATTGCTTCTTTGTTGACGTTCTGCCTTGATGATCTGTCTAGTGCTGTCAGTGGAGTATTGAAGTCCCTCACTATTATTGCATTGCTGCCTATCTCGTTTCTTACATCTAGTAGTAATTGCTTTATAAGTTTGGGAGCTCCAGTGTTAGGTGCATATAAATATAGGGTTGTAATATTTTCCTATTGGACTAATCCTTTTATCATTATATAATGGCCCTCTTTGTCTTATTTATTATTATTATTTTTAACTGCTGTTGCTTTAAAATCAGTTTTGTCTGATTTAAGAATAGATACTCCTGCTTGCTTTTGGTTTCCGTTTGTGTGGTGTTTTTTCCTTTTGATATGGAGTTTTGCTCTTGTCTCTCAGGCTCGAGTGCAGTGGTGTAATCTTGGCTCACTAAAGCCTCTGCCTCCCGGGTTCAAGTGATTCTCCTGCCTCAGCCTCCTGAGTAGCTGGGATTACAGGGACCTGTCACCATGCCTAGCTAATTTTAGTATTTTTAATAGAGATGGGGTTTCCCCATGTTGTCCAGGCTGGTCTCAAACGCCTGACCTCAGGTAATCTGCCCACTTTGGCCTCCTAAAGTGCTGGGATTATGGGTGTGAGCCATCACACCCAACTCTGAGTGGAATATATTTTTCCAACCCTTTACCTTAAGTTTATATGAGTTCTTATGTGTTACATGAGTCTCTTGAAGACAGAAGATATTTGGTTGGTTGTTTTTTTGTTTGTTTGTTTTTGTTTTTGTTTTTTTTTTTGGTCCATTCTGCCATTCTGTATTTTTAAAGTGGAGCATTTAGGTCATTTACGGTCAATGTTAATATTGAGATGTGAGGTACTGTTCTATTCATCATGTTAATTGTTGTCTAGATACTTTGCTTTTTTTCATTTTGTTACTGTTTTATAGGCCTTATGAAATGTATGCTTTAAGGAGGTTCTATTTTGGTGTATATCAAGCTTTTGTTTCAAACTTTAGAATTCCTTTTAGCATTTCCTGTAGTGCTGGTTTGGTAGTGGCAAATTTCTCTAGCATTTGTTTGTCTGAAAAAGATCTCTCCTTCATTTAGGAAACTTAGTTTTGATTGATAAAAAATTCTTGGCTGACAATTATTTTGTTTAAGGAGGCTAAAGATAGGGCCCCAATTCCTTCTGGCTTGTAAGGATTCTGGTGAGAAATGTGCTGTACACCAACAATGACCAAGCTGAGAAGCAAATAAAAGACTCAACCCGTTTTACAACAGCTTCAAAAAACAAAAACAAAATAAAATACTGAGTAATATACTTAACCAAGGAGGTGAAAGATCTCTACAAGGAAAACTACCAAACACTGCTGAAATAAATCATAGATGACCCAAACAAATGGAAATACACTTTATGCTCATGGATGGTTAGAATTAATATTGAGAAAATTTCCATACTACCTAAACAAATGTACAGATTCAATGCAATTCCCATCAAAATACCATTATCATTCTTCACAGAACTAGAAAAAGCAATCCTAAAATTTATATGGAACCAAAAAGGAGCCTTCATAGCCAAAGCAATACTAAGAAAAATAATTAAGCAAAAATAATAAATGAAGGCATCACATTACTTGACTCCAAATTATCCTACAAGGCTATTATTATCAAAACAGCACAGTACTGGTATAAAAATAGGTGTGTAGACCAATGGATCAGAATAGAGAACCAAAAAGTAAAGCCAAATACTTACAGCCAACTGGTCTTTGACAACACATACAAAAATCTAAAGTGTAGAAAAGACGCCTTATTCAATAAATGCTGCTGGGAAACTGGCAAGCTACATGTGGAAGAATGAAATTGGATGTTTATCTCTCACCTTATGCAAAAATTAACTCAAGATGAATCAAAGACTTAAATCTAAAACCTGAAACCACAAAAATTCTAGAAGATATCAGAAAAACTCCTTTAGTCATTGGCTTAGGCAAAGAATTCATGACCAAAACCCTAAAAGCAAATGCAACAAAACCAAAAATAAATAAATGAGACCTAATTAAACTAAAAAGCTTCTGCACAGCAAAAGAGATAATCAGCAGAGTAAACAGACAACCCACCAATCGGTGGAAATATTGACAAACTATGCATCCCACAAAGGACTAGTATACAGGAACTACAAGGAACTCAAACAAATCAGTGAGAGAAAAAAATCCCATTACGAAGTGGACAAAGACCATGAATAGATAATTCACAAAAGTGAATATACAAACAGCTGACAAACATGAAAACATGCTCAACATCACTAGTTATCAGGGAACGGCAAATTAAAACCACAATGAGATACCATCTTACTCCTGCAAAATGGTGGTAATCAAAAAGTCAAAAAATAATAGATGTTGGTGTGAATGGGATGAAAAGGGAACACTTTTCCTCTGCTGGTGGGAATGTAAACTAGTACAACCACTGTGGGCAAGGGTGTGGAGATTCCTTGAAGAACAAAAAGCAGAATTACCATGTGATCCAGTAATCCCACTGGGTATCTACCCAAAGGAAAAGGAATATGAAAAAGACACATGCACACTCATGTTTATAGCAGCACAACTCACAACTGCAAAAATACTAAACCAACCTGAATGCTCATCAATCAATGAGTAAATAAAGAAAATGTGGCATATATATACCACAGAATACTACTCTGCCATAAAAAGGAATGAAATAATGTCTTTTGCAATTTGAATGGAGCTGGAGAGCATTATTCTAAGTGAAGTAATTCAGGAATAGAAAATCAAATATCATATGTTCTCACAAGTGAAAGCTAAGCTAAGAGGATCTAAAGGTATAAGAATGCTATAATGGACTTTGGAGATTCAAGTGGAGAAGGAGGATGAGGGAATGAGAAATAAAAGACTACCTATTGGGTACAGTGTACACTGCCTGGATAATGAGTGCACCAAAATCTCAGAAATCACCGCTAAAGAACTTAACAGTGTAACCAAAAACCACCTGTACCCCCCAGACAATTGAAATTTAAAAAATGTAAGTTTAAGAAAAGCATTTTCTTTTTAAATAGATGAATGTATTAAAAGCTTCATCAAACATGTGCTAATATCATTCCTCATGATAATTATCTCCTAAATATAGTTTGAAGAGGAAAAAGAGAATTCTCATTCATGGGTGAAAGTGCAGTATAGCCAGAAAAGTCATATGTCTGTAGGAGTTTTGACTTTCTATATTCACCATTTTTAAGACAAGAATGTTTATTCCAAAACCTAGTTTATAACTTTGAAGATTAAAAAAATGAAATTATAGGCCATTTTTTAAAAAGGGAATAGCTTGCCTTATTTCTGAACCTACAAGTATTGCATATGAATATACAACTCAATCAATTGATTTATGCATATTCACAAAAATTACATTAGGTATATAAATTATGATAAAATGAAATGCCTTGTGGTAAACTAAAAGTGTGTGAACCAAATGTTTAGGAAATATTAAGTGTAATAATTCTATGATCTTGCAGGTTGTCCAGCTTAAAACTTACAACTAGAATCTATCAAGTTGGTGACAAAATAAATGCATCAAATACAAAAATGTAATTTATCTTTGTAGATAATTAATTTGTTATACACTCTGCTTTGAAAAATTTAAAATAAGCTCAGTCTTTCTTTCATATATATCTCATAAACTCATTTATATTATAAATGGTCTTACAAACAACACAATGGTTTTATATTTAATTTAATTATTATTGTTATCTTCTAGAACAACTGTTTTATTCTCCCTGAAATATTAAAGAAGAGAGATACTATATTGGTTGTATAACTTACTCCAGCTGCAGGATCTGCTACTTTCTATTTTATAAGTTATTTATTTTCTTGTATTTTAAAAAATTCACAAAACATTGAATTCACTGATGAAATATTCTCCACATCATCAAAGAACTAGCTTTGTTTCTGACATTTTGATTATATCCAAATCTATAACATGTGTCTACTATTTTTTTAAGCATTCACCTCCAGTATGATAGCAGAAAACCAGGGATAAATCTTTATAATGTAAAAAAATACATCAGGAAATATTTTATGAGACTACGATAAAAAAAAATAACATCGTAGATTGTGGCATTATTAAGACTGCTTAACAATCGACCACACAGAGGGGCTCATTTAACTTTAAGCTCCTTCCTGCCTTTAATAATAATGGTAATCATTTTCCAAGTGCTCAGGAAGTTCTTCAGCTCAATAGAACTCTCTTTTCATAGTGGCTCCACAGAAATGCAGACAGCACATGAGATGCCATTTATCTCCGCTATTACTGTCATTGTTTCTGTTTTACCTCTGGTTTTTACTTTATTTTGACATTTTCTTTTAATCTTGACACTGACCATTGGTTTTCTTACTGTATTTCAACTTCTTCCCTTTACTTAAAATTATTATAGAAGACCTCCTCTTTGTGAGGTTTTGTGCGATCTCTTTTACTGCTTTTGTACTGCTTTTTAGAAATCAGTTTATTTCAGATGCTTTAATAATTTTTGATCAAGGATCATTTAGTATGTGAACCTATTGCAGTGAAAAGAGCGTATAATTTAGAGCTGTTGGACATGGAGTTGGTAATCCTTTGTCACTTAATAGTTATGTGGCTGTTAAGGACTCACAGCCTCTGTGAGCTTTAGTTCCCACATCTTTAAAAGGATAAAAATGCTTATTTCAAATAGTGAATGGGGTTCACAAAAGATAAAGTTCTCAACAGGGCTTTGTACAGTGAAATACTAACACTATTGTTATTTTAAGACTGAATGTTTCTTTGTCTTCCTTCCTCCTAGTGTCTCTGAGGCTTTCCACATCTATAATTGAATCTGCTATTTTGTCTTTGTTAATATTCTGAGTTTACGCTAAAACCCAAATTCAACCATGCTCTGGAGCCCACACATTAGTACCTCATTCTCTTCCAGTTTATCTGTGGGGTACAGGTGTGGTTCTAGGCAGAGGAGCATGTAACGTGGCACACTGAACTCGACAATGACGCAACGGAGATAAATTAGAAAAGTGTTACAAAGAGCTAGTAAGAAAGAGACCGATTTTTATTTTATTACAAAGTTCTTTGAAGCTGCTATAATCATTCTACTGTAAATCTGTAAACATAATAGGTACCACATGTATAAATTAATTTAGAGGAATTGATCAAGAGCCAGATAACCTAAATAGAGGCTTTTTAAAATCATAATAAATAAGTGTCTTCAACTTCGCTATGTTTGGGTTTCCAAATAATTGGAGTAATGTTGCTCATTCTGCACTTAATGAAAGTGTTTTCTTTAACAAGAATTTGCAGAAATTGTATAAACTCTTTCACACTAGCTTCTTAGGTCTGGACATATGCCTCGTGGATTTTAACACCAAACATATCTCTCCTGATCTATTTAAGAACACCTACCATGGCTTATCACCCCTCATTCACTCAAAAAATATCCATTGAAAACTTACTATATGCTAGTGTTCTAGGCCCTGAGTATACAGCAGTACACGAAACAGTCATGTTCTTCCCCACCCCAAAGAAATCTGTCATTGAACCTACATTAAGTATTACGTTGGATGATAGTAAGTTCCAGTAAGAAAAATAAAAGCCAAGAAGGGGCAAAGGGTGTGAGGTGGTGGAGCTGGGGTTTTTATTTATTGGTTTGTTTGGTTATGAGAGTGGTTAGGGAAATCCCATTTAAGAAAAGACTCCAAGAAGGAAGTGAAGGAGTGGGCCCTGCAGATACCTGGGGGAAGAACATTCCAGGCAGTAGAGGCAGAAAGAGTAAAGGTTTGGAGGGGACAGCATGTATGCCGGTCGCCTTTGAGGATCAGCAGTGAGATGAGCGTCTCTGCATGGAATAAGGATGTGAGAAGGCTGGTGGAGCTAAGTGGGGTAGCATCCTTCATGGCTGTGTAGAACTTTGTGAGACCGTTGGCTTCTACTCTGAGAGAAAAGCAAAAATGGTGGGCACTGAGCAGAGGCTAGACATGGCCTAACTTACATCTTAAGAAGATTGCCATGGCTGCTGGAGAGGAACAGAAGGTAGGGTAGCTAGGGCAGAAGCAAGGGGACCAGTTAGGAGCTACTGTCATCATCTTGGCAGGAGATGGCGAAAGTTTGGGCCAGAATAGTGATTCTGAGGTCACCCAAAAGTGTTAAAAAAATACTATGCATAAGATACTATCATGACAATCATCCAAAGGTGGGAATGCAATTCAGAAAGCCTTCTTTTTTTTTTCTTTTTTTTTTTTTGAGATGGAGTCTCACTCTGTCACCCAGGCTTGACTGCAATGGCGCGATCTTGGCACATTGCAACCTCCACCTCCCAGGTTCAAGTGGTTCTTCTGCCTCAGCCTTCCGCATAGCTGGGATTACAGGAACCCACCACTGTGCCCAGCTAATTTTGTATTTTTAGTAGAGATAGTGTTTCATAATGTTGGCCAGGCTGGTCTCGAACTCCTGGCATCAAGTGATCCACCTGCCTCTGCTTCCCTAAGTGCTGGGATTGTGAGTATGAGCCACCATACTTAGCCTGAAGCCTTTTTTTTTTTTTTTTAAATAAAGTAGGAAGAGGAATCCTCAGAGCAAACCAAGCTAGTTTTGAAGCGGTAGGAGACCTAGGCCTCTGCTGGAATTCTAAAGCAGAAAGAGGAACCAAGAAGCTGTTCTCTTCTCCTGAGGCAGCAAGGCGAGAATGTTTGCTTTCACCCCTTATGTCCAACCTTGTACTAGATGTCCTGCCCAGAGCAATAAAACCAGAAAAAACGATTTGCCAAAGAAGTAAAGCTTCAACTTATTATCAGATAACGTAATTGTCTATGTAAAAATTCTAGGAAACATGCAAACAAACAAACAAACAAAAATCCCTATTCAAACTAAGAATTGAATTTAGCAAGGTCAAAGGATACCAAGTCAAGGTGAAAAAATCAATTTTATGTCTTTATAAGGCCAAAAAATTATCAGAAGTTGAAATTTTTAAAGCAATGTTTACAATAGCTAGATAAATATGAAATACTTAGGAATAAAATTTTACCAAAGTTTACAGAAACTGTACATTGAAGACTACATTTATTGAAAATATGATTCTTTCTCCATTAAAATGTCATGATATTCTTGTTGAAAATCAATTGGTCATATATATATGGCTTCATTTCTGAACTATCTATTCTGTTCCATTGATCTATATGTTGATATCTAGGCCAATACTAAACTTTTTTTTTTTTTTATTACTGTTGCTATATGGAAAGTCTTGAAATCAGATTGACTTCTGGTTTATTCCCATTTTTCTACGTTGTCATGGATATTCTAAATTTTTTGCGATTTTATGTACATGTTAGAATGAACTTGTCAGTCTCTACAAATAATAATAATAGTAATGAGGCCTGAATCTATCAATCAAATTGGGAAAAGTTGAATTTTAACATATTGAGTTTTTCAGTCTGTGAGAACCAGGAGCTATATGATGTTTAAAGGCTCACGTAGAATATGCTCTATTTAGGCCCTCAACAGATTGAATCATGTCCACCTGCCCACATTAGTGAGGTGTGTATTTTTTACTCAGTGTATTGATTTAAATGCTAATCTCTCCCAGAAACACCCTCACAGACACACCAGAAATAATGTTTTACCAGCTATCTGGGCATCTCTTAGCCCAGTCAAGTTGATGTATAAAATTAACAATCACAGCTGGTGGCTCACACTTGTAATCCCAGCACTTCGGGAGGCCAAGGTGGGTGGATCACCTGAGGTCAGAAGTTCAAGACCAGCCCAGGCAACATGGTGAAACCCTGTCTCTACTAAAAATACAAAAATTAGCCAGGCATAGTGGTGCACACCTGAATCTCAGCTACTTGGGAGGCTGAAGCACGGGAATCACTTAAATGCTGGAGATGGAGGTTGCAGTGAGCTGAGATCGTGCCATTGAACTCCAGCCTGGGTGACAGAGTGAGACTCCGTCTCAAAAAAAAAAATAATAATAATTAACCATCACAAGACGCAAAAAGCATGAACCCCAAGGGAAAAAAATTGATAAACTAGACAAAATTTAAGAATTTTGTCCTTAAAAAAAGCTATGTAAAGAAAATAAAAAGATAAGCGACATAGTGAGAAAAATTATTTGTGAAGTATATATATCTGATAAAAATCACATATCCAGATATTATAAGAACTCGTTACTTTGTATTAAAACAACTTGAAGGCCAGGCACTGTGGCTCACGCCTGTAATCCTAGCACTTCGGGAGGCCGAGGTGGGTGAATCACCTGAGGTCAGAAGTTCAACACCAGCCTGGCCATCATGGTGAAACCCCATCTTTAAAAAAAATAAAAATAAAAAAAAACAACTTGATAAAATGGGCAAAAATTTGGCACTTCACCAAAAAAGATATAAGTACAGGAAAATATGGTCAATATCATAATTCGTGACAGAAATGCAATTACACATCCAGTTGAAATTAGATACATTCAGCTAAAGTTAAAGGACTGACAATGATGAGTGCTGTGGACGATGTGTAGCCAATCAAAATCTCCCACGTCACTGGTCGGAATGCAAAGTCATTCAGTCACTTTGGAAAACATTTTGAAAGTTTCTTATTTTTATCATAGGACTGAAATTTGTGGAGCAATTCCTAACTGTTGTACATTTACAAATACCTACTATAACCCTGAGACTGCTAGATAAAGAATAATAAAGAATGATAAATAGCCCCTGTTCACAGTAGCACGGCATACAGACGCATAAATAGGTAATATACAATTTAATAAGTGCCATGATAGACGTGAGTACATGGTATTATGGAAATACAGGATAAAGGGGCTTTCCCTGTTGTGGTTAGTCTGAAAGAGCAGGAGGTGCCCCCACCCCAACCAGCCAAATTTTGGATAAGATGTCAAGAGTGATGATACCACACACCCCCAAATGGGAATGGGAAGCTTTATTACTTGCATGACACAGGTCTCTGGTGAGAGCAAGGCAGCCCCTCAAGCAGTCCCAAAATGGTTTGATGAGGCAAGGAAAGGAGGCTGGCTCTGGGTTTTTATCGTGGTTAGAGGCTGAGTTTGAATCTCCCACTGGATCCAAAGGAGGGGGACTAGTTCATATCAGCCTGGCTAGTTGTGACTCACAAGGGGAAAAGGAGCGGGTGAGGTGTCAAAGCTTTCAGCAGTCAATCATCAACACTGGAGCCAGACTCTCTCTTATAGTCTCTAATCCCTTTCAGAAGCGTTGGGTGTGATCAGGAAGCTTTCCTGGAGAAAATTATGCCAGGAGTAATACGAATCTTAAGAAAGGCATATTTCTTTATTATTGTTTATATTTGCTTACAAACCTATGGTAATTGCAAAAAATTAAAAATACAGCTAAGTATAACACAGAAATGAAAATTCACTCATGGCCTCACCATCCTAAGGCAATCACTGTTAGTATTTTTGTTTCTTCCTGTTTGGATAATTAGAAAAAAAAAAAAAAATTATGGCTGGCACAGAGGCTCGTGCCTGTAATCCCAGTACTTTGGGAGACAGAGGCGAGTGGATCACATGAGGTCAGGAGTTTGAGTCCACCTTGGCCAACATGGTGAAACCTCGTCTCTACTAAAAATACAAAAATTAGCCAGATGTGGTGGCAGGTGCCTGTAATCTCAGCTACTCAGAAGGCTGAAGCAGGAGAATCACTTGAACCTGGGAAGTGGAGACTGCAGTAATCTGAGACCGTGCCACTGCACTCCACTCCAGCGTGGGCAACAGAGTGAGATTTTGTCTCAAAAAACAAAAAAGGAAAGAAAAAAGAAAAAAAAATTGAGGCCGGATGTGGTGGCTCACACCTGTAATCCCAGCACTTTGGGAGGCTGAGGTAGGGAGATCACAAGGTCAAGAGTTCAAGACCAGCCTGGCCAACATGGTGAAACCCCTTCTCTACTAAGAATACAAAAATGAGCCAGGTGTGGTGGTGTGTGCCTTTAATTCCAGCTACTGGGAAGGCTGAGGCAGGAGAATCAGTTCAACCCAGGAGGTAGAGGTTGCAGTGAGCCAAGATTGTGCCACTGTACTCTAGCCTGGGTGACAGAGTAAGACTGTCTCAGGGGAAAAAAAAGTATTTAAAAAATGATAACAATTTTTTTTCTGGTGTACATTTTAGTAACTTCAGTTACTTTACATGTACCTTTTTGTCCATGAAATCTTGGTACAATCATGCTTTTTAAAGTTTTTATGTAGGAAAGTTAACATTCCTATTCAATTTTCCCGACCATCTCTGGTGTTGCTTTAAGCCTATTGTATTTTTTTTTTTTTTAAGAAAACAGAACTGAAACTACTATGCTTTGTAAAAGCTTGCAAATCTATATCTCTTTGTTAGAGAAGTGTTATTTTTACCACATCTATTTTCATTTTTCTGTCAAGAAACTGCTGGAATTTTAACTTGACCTGGTTCAGGGTGTCTGCAGAGCTAAGAATCACCAAAGGAGCAACGGTTCGACCTCACTCTGCAAAGAATACAATGTACGTTTGGAAATCCACATTCTTTCACCACTTCTATGTTCCAGGTGCTTGAAGAACTTGTTAAATTCAAGCAGAATCACAAAGTTTCCTGTTCAAAAATTTTCGAGGAGGTTTGACAATGATGCTTTAAAGACTCACAGAGTGGGATCTATTTATCCCTACAACTCTCACCTTTTCAAAACTGCTTACTGGTGTATCTCAAATTACTTTTTATTACCACCATTCAGGAGAAAAGCAGAAAAGGGACTTTCTGTCCTGTCTCACCTATTTCCTAGTCTTCCTTGCTTATATCTGTTTCACTGAACTCTATATAGTGAATATCAACTCACATAGTTCCACTGCAGAATGAATGCCATATTACTTCTGGCATAATTTTTTCCAGGAAAGCTTCCTAATCACACTAACTCTACCATAAGGCAAAAGTAGTTACTGCCATGGGTGTTGCAAAGAAAGCCCCAGTGTGCAAGGACCTTGAAAAACCTTGGTTCTCAAGGTGGTCCCTGTTAAATCCCCTCCTGGCGCATCAAAAGAAGACTGACTTTGGATCATGGACTCAGGTGAACATATTTTCACTGCATTTGCATGAGAGATACTTGAGTGAAAGATACAATGCAAATGTATGCAGATTGACATTTCATTTTAAAGGGGGAAATGCATTTTGGACCCTTTACTTTGTGGAATCATCAGCTTGAGTATGTTCAGATACTTGTGCAGAACACAAAGCCTGAAACATTTACTACCTGGTCTTTTATAGGAAAAGGTTGACAATCCCTGCCCTAGTTGCCCATGTTCGCATAGAGATAATTGTTTATTTATGCCACAGCTTATTAAAAGTTGATAGTGGATATGGCACCATAAGCACTTGAATTAATTAAAAAGTAAATTATTGCTAGTTACTGATATAAAGTAATGACCTTATACACATTATCCATTACAAAAGTGTCTGGGAATTGGGGATATCACGTAGGGATGGGACATTGGAATCATGCACACACACACACACAAAAACCCAGAGCAAATGACTTTGAAAGAAGGCACGTGGACTGGGAATGGTGGCTTATGCCTATAATCCCAGCACTTTGGGAGGCTGAGGCTGGTGAATTACCTGAGTTCAGGAGTTCGAGACCAGCCTGGCCAATATGGTGAAACACCATCTCTACTAAAAATACAAAAAATTAGCCAGGCATCATGGCAGGTGCCTGTAATCCTAGCTACTCAGGAGGCTAAGGCAGGAGAATTGCCTGAATCCAGGAGGCAGAGGTTACAGTGAGTCAAGATCGTACCACTGCACTCCAGCCTGGGCAACAAGAGCAAAACTCTATTTCAAAAAAAAAAAAGAAAAAAAGAAAAAAAGAAAGAAAGAAAGAAAAAGAAGGCATGTAGTCTGTTGTATACCGTTTTCTTAAGACCTCATTTGTTCCAATAACTTAACTATATTGTGAAAAATATAGATACAAAAGTCATATACCATTGGGTAAATACACAAATAAGTTTCATCTTCATCAACAGATGTTAAGTGAACTTGGGTTGCTGCTGTGTATACAAAGCTATAAAAGTCTAGTTTGTGTCTTAAGTAAGCTTAATAATAATTATGATAATCATCAGCATTTATGGTTCTTTTACTATGGGCCAGACTCCATTCCGAGTACTTTCCCTGGATTATCTAATTTGTTCTGTGGGCAGCCCTGTGAAGTGGGTACCATAAGCAGCATTTGAAAGTGGAAATCCTGTGGCTCAGAGAGGTTCAATAACTTGCCCAAGGTAGCACAACTGTAAGTATTTAGTCGGTACACTAAACCAGACAGTGTCACTAAAAGTTCAGATACCTCACCATTCTGTCTGCCATCTCCCCAAAGATTCCAGCCCTGTGTGGTAGGTGCTCAAATAGGGGGGATCCATCGTAAAACTCTCTAGGGAGGGTGGGGTTACCGGAGAGACCTCCCCAGAGTCTAGAATGATAAACAGGACTTGAGGGTAGTGGTGGGAGGACACATTTCACCCTTTTAAATTCTCAGCCACAGCCTAAGACACAGGCTTAGCTTGAGCTAGTCTCTTAACAAATCCTCTTCAAGTTGGAAAATAAATTAAGAGCATCGCAGCCTCCATCTCTCCATTTCTTCTGTATTGCGCTTATATTAGAGATGCTAAGTTTAAGTTTTCCTTTCTTTACCCCCAGCTCCTTGTCGGTGCCTTCCATTGTGAGTGACAACAGAATGTGTTACTTCCATCATACAGTCTAACTATGGAGGTTACCCCATGCTGTGCAAACCCCACGTCTTTACCTATCCACCCTCCCAGGATGAACAGCAGGTTGCCTCTGAGGCCCCATCACCACAAGGAACATTGTGATGAATATCCTTATAGACTTCTGCAAGAACATATTTGGGATACACACACACACACACACACACACACACACACACACACATGCTGGAGTGGAATTGTTGAATCTTTAAATGGGTCTGTACTCCACCTCCCAGCAATATATGAAGTCTTCTATCTATCTATCTGCTTGTCTGTCTGTCGGTCTATCTATCATCTAGCTAGCTAGCTATCATCTATCTAATCTACCTACCTACCTATCATCTATCTATACAACATACTTGGCATTATACTTGGCATTTTATTATACTTAGTAAGGTAATAGCTGGCATTTTCCAGCATATTCTTCACATAGTCATGGCAGCATCTAAAACCAACCACAAGTCAGATAGTTCATCTCTACGTACAGAATGAAGAACAAGCTTCTTGGCATGCAACTGGCTAGGAACTCACAGTCTTCATTCTCATAATCAGCCAAGCACGTATTCATTGTATCATCATCAGGGTCCAGGTATCTGTGCTTCCCATTGTACAGCAAGTCCTCAAGGGCAGTGAGTGAGTGTTACTCACCTTTTATGTCAAGAGGGCCTCTTACAGTGCACTCACTACATGGTTGTTTACTAAAGAGAGAACACGCCTGATGTGGTGGCTTATGTATATAATTTTAGCACTTTCAGAGGCCAAGGTGGGGCAAGGGGGTGAAACCCCATCTCTACAAAAAATAATTTTAGCCAGGTGTAGTGGCACATGCCTGTGGTCCCCGCTACTCAGGAGGTTGAGGTGGGAGGATCACCTGAGCCTGGGGAGGTTGAGGCTACAGTGAGCTGAGATCATGACACCGCTGCTCTCCAGCCTGGGCAACAGAATAAGACCCTGTTTGAAAAAAAAAAGAGAGAGAGAGAGAGAGAGAGAGACAGAGAGAACAGAGGGCTGAAGAATCAGGGAAGAAAGATGATTATATTTGGGGCAAATGGAAATGAATTATCAGTTTAATTGATAGTGAGAGAGTCACATACGTTTTTTCTTCCAGAAACCTCAAACCTTGGATTTAAAAGCAAAAGAGATAGTTCAGGGACTAAGTTGTTGTTAGTTGTAGCTTTTGAGCTGTTACTAGCAAATTAGCCAATTGCATGGGGAGGAAATTTATTGAGAGCACTACAGAAAAGAAGTTGATTTAGCAGTAAGTGAAGAAGGGTCCTCTTCTCAAGAGGGGCTGCAGGAGGAGGCTCAGAAAAACGTAGCTGCACGAGAGAAATCAGCGGAGGGTCACCAAGGCCAAGTGGGGGGATAACAGAAAGGACTGGTGTCCTAGACTGCAGGGTGTTAGGGTCAGACAAAACCAAGCCGAGGCTGCCAGGTCTGAAAGTTTGTATTTTATCAGTACCTTCAACAGAGGCTATTAGTTTGTATGGGTAGTAGGTAGTAGGAAATGTACAACTTCTGTTTTTCTTTTGTCTGTAGAAAATATTTCATTCATCCTTTTTGTCTTGTCTTGATTGTAGGACATGTGACATGCCTATACGAAAGAAATTCTGAATGTAATCTATTGAGGACAAAAGGAATCCTACTGAAATACCGTCAAATTAAAATATTTTGCTTATAGATTGCTCTGTACTGTGCAAGGCGTTTCCAAAAAAAGAATTAGCTGACTTCCTTAGTTCATCATATCACGTAAGAGTTCCTTTGAAAGTACAGGAGCTCTGTGCATTTTTCTTTTTAAGGAGCTAGCTGTAATATTAAAGAGAGGCACAACCCTGTATCTTTCTACCGCACATTACATTGACACCATTTGCTTCAAAGAAACCTGCTCTTACCTAGCAATTCCATAAGGAACTGAAAGATATGTGAACGTTAAGTTCTTTCAAGGTTATATAATTTATCTTATTTATCCTCTCATACCTTCCTCAGCAAATTTCCATTTTTCATGTGGACCTTAAGTTTTTTGTCAAAAAAATTTAAAACTTTTCTGTATTAATCTTGTAGAACTTCTTGGAGAACATAGCTTTTTTCAAAGATCTTAAATTTTTACCCTTCAGAAAAAAAGTCTACTTTATAGCCTTTATATTTTATAAATCTTTCATGGTGATTTTTATAAGTTATTCCCACTTTCCTTTTACCAATCAAAAGCATAATCTTTCAGAATTTTCTGGAAAGAAAAAAATTGCCTTAAGTCATTTTCCATTATTTCCAGGATTAGAATTAAATTAATGCAATAAAACTTAAAGAAGAGATTCATCCTTTCATATAGCTTTGGTGCTCATTTCTTCCATTTCTTTTGTGCCTGAAATTTATGTCTCTCTGTGCCTACAGTCAGTGACTTGTAAATCGTCTTTGCCCAACTACACCATTGATCTCAAGCCCTGGAAAAGATTTCTTGAGGCCTGTGATTTCCTCTCCTAAAGCATTTCAAGGTGGTAGGTTATATCAAGGTGATTTTGATTAGAATGTATGTTGGGTTCTCTGGACTTCCATTAAGTATAGTCAAGCTTTCTTCATCTCTCTAATATCAGGACAGGTACTTCTTTCACTAGTGCTCATAATCCTGAGGTACCAGTGGTCTTCAGAATCATCAAGAAGATTGCTAGAATGCTTTTAGTAGGTACTTTAACCTGCTAAATCTTTAAAAAGTTATGATCCTCGGCCAGGCATGGTGGTTCACCCCTGTAATCCCAGCACTTTGGGAAACTGGGGCAGGTGGATTGCTTAAGGTCAGGAGTTCGAGACCAGCCTGGACAACACGGTGAAACTCCATCTCTACTAAAAATACAAAAATTAGCAGGGGGTGGTGGCACACACCTGTACTCCCAGCTACTCGGGTGGCTGAGGCAGGAGAATCACTTGAACCTGGGAAGCAGCAGTTGTAGTGAGCTGAGATCATGCCACTGCACTCCAGTCTGGGCGAAGAGTGAGACTCTGTCTCAAGGGGAAAAAAGTTATGATCCGGTATTATGAAAATTTTATTTGTCAGATTATTTGGTGAACTAGGTAACTCTTCCTTTGCTCTCTGCTGAGCAACAGAAAGACTAAAGCTGGTTTGTGTGACTGTTCCAGTTTTTCATTTCCTGGGTGAAAATCCTCTCTTGCATTTGACTCTGTGTTTTCTTCTGAATCAAGATTTGGTTGGAGTAAACCCTTCACTGGCTCTGCACATGCAGCTGAGCATGTTGATGTAACTGAAGGAGACACACAATCCTGCTGGCTGGTCTCAAAGGAGCTGATGATCACCAGCCTCCAGTGTGACCCCGGGATTCCTGGCACCCCTGCTCCATTTATTTAGCCCTTCACTCTCCCTGGGATGACTATTTCTACACCATCTCCAGTTCCCTTGCCCTCCTGCTCTCTCAGCAGATGACCTTGCTGGTCACCAATCAGAATAGAACTTCCACATCTCCCATCAACAAATCTACAAGCTCACATTGCATCCGTACTCACAGACTCTACCTTCCCAGCCATTACAAATGCATGGACCACCTGGGCTTCTACCCAAGGCCAGGTCCTCCGCTCATTCCGTGGAGTCCAGCCCCTCCCAGCCACCCAAAGACTTTGTTCCTGCACCACCAGCTCTTCCTCTTCCTTGTTCCTTTCTATAGATCCACATGGGGTCATTTCTCCCACCAGTAGAAGAGACTCTTCCTTTGCTGCTCATCCTTCTCCGGCCCTTGCCCCATTCCTCATATCCCTCACACCGTGACTCCTAAGAACAATTGCTCATATTGCTACCTCCACTTCCTCCGCTGAGTCTCTCTTGAGCCTGCTCCAGCTGAAACTACTCCCGACAAAGCCAGAAACTGATTTAAAGTCAATTTCTGTTCTCGCCTCTCAGTCACCCTCAGCAGCATTGGACACACTGGCCCAGTCCCTTCTTGAAACAGCTTTATTCACAGATTCTAGATCTCTACCTCACTGGCTGCTCTTTTTCCTTCCCTCCCCTGCTCTTCAGAGTCCCTTTTAGGTTCTGCATGTTGAAGTGCCCTAAGTTTTAGTCTTGGCTTTGTTCAATCTGGTTATTTTGTCCTGTGACTTTAAACACCAACTATATGCTGAAATGGCCCAAGTTTCTATCTCTGCAACCTGTCTACTCTAGCTACAGTCTTATCTGGATAACTCCATCTGAGGGTCTGTGTTGGAAAGAAAATGCTTGTTCCTCTCCACCCTAACCCCCAAATTCACTCATCTTCTATCTTCTCTACCTTAGGATGTGGCTTGGCAATCCATTTACTCACTTGCTCATGCCAAAAATTTAGAAGTCAACGCTCTTCTTTTTCACTCTTTTTCTCAGTCTGCTTCCAACACGTATCACAGTGTATCATGAATTCTGTTTGCTTCTTACTAACTGTACTGCTATCATCATACCGGAATCCTGGTCACTCTCATCTCTTGCCTGGCCTATGAAGCAGCTTCCTAAGTGGCCTTGCTGGTTCTGCTCTCCATCGCCATGGTCTCTATTCCACTGGGCAGCCAGAGCAGTCCTGTTAAATTACGAATCAGCTCATATCGCTCCCCTGCTCAAAACCCTCCAGTGGCTCCCAACACATTTGGAACAAGGGCCAATGCCCTTACAGGGATTTGGCCTTGTCTCCCCAGTACTGATTGCTACCACCCTCACTTTGCTCCAGCACATAGGCCTTCTTGCTGCTCCCCAAACACACCATGCTCAGTGCTGCCTGAGTAACCTGCTGTTCTTGTGACCCAGAACACTCCTTCCTCTGGGTATTTCATGACATGTTTTGTTCCTTTCTCCACTTTATTTTTTTTTCCATCTTTCATCACCTGAAATGATATATTTATCTGAGCTCCATGAGGACAGAAACGTTGTCTCTCTTGGGCACTGCTGTATCTGTATGCTGAGAGAAGTGCTTGAAATAATGATAGATGCTCAGTAGATATTAAGTGACAAGACAGTCAATGGCATAAGGTGTCTTTGGAATTTTCAATTCTGGTTCCACCCCTCTGGTGCACTGGATATCAGTCATATTCTTTTATATAGCGCTCCCGTATTTGTCTGCTTGGGCTGTGTATCAGACCATTCTCATGCTGCTAGTAAAGACATACCCAAGACTGGGTGATTTATAAAGGAAAGAGGTTTAATTGACTCAGAATTTTGCAAGGCTGGGGAGGCCTCAGGAAACTTGCAACAATTGCAGAAAGGGAAGCAAACACATCCTTATTTACATGGTGGCAGGAGAGAGAAGAATGAAAACGGAGTGAAAAGGCAAGCCTCTTATAACCCATCAGATCTTGTGAGAACTCACTTGCTATCATGAGAACAGCATGGGGGAAACATCCCCCCCATGATTCAATTACCTTCCATTGGGTCCCTCCCACAACACATGGGGACTGTGGGAACCACAATTCAAGATGAGATTTGTGTGGAGACACAGCCAAACCATATCAGGCTGATAGTACAAAAAAACTATAGTTTTTTTGTGGCAGTGACTGTGTGGCTTAAACAACAGAAATGTATTTTTCACAGTTCTGGAGGCTGGGAAGTCAAAGATCAGGGTGCCAGCAAAAGCCTGGCTAGTCCTCTTCTTGGCTTGCAGATGGCTGACTTCTTGCTGTGTCCTCACGTGGTGGGAGTCAGCGAGATAGACAGGGAGAGAGAGAGAAGTCAAACAAGCATACTCTCTGGTCTCCTTGTAATAGTACTAATCCCATGGTACAGGCTCCATGCTCTCACCTAAACCTAATGACCTCCCAAAGGCCCTACCCCATAATATATCACATATGGGGTTAGGGCATCAACATATAAATTTTGGGGGGCACCCACACATTTAGCCCATAACAGCTTCTTTCATTGTTCTGGTTCTAGGACTCCTCAATGCTGACCTATACATGACATGTCTGATCTTTGTTATCATCAATTTCACTCCCTGAGAGGGTAACTTTTCTGTTTTTAACTATAATAGGCTATCTTGTGCCTATCTACAGGGTTGCAGGTCATCCCATAGGGCGCTGTGGAGTTTTCATCACATATAGATCTGTTTAACATATTATGGAACTTTGCAAACACATAAACTAGTAAAGAGAATGGTATCATGAACCCAATATATCACTCAGCTTCAACAATGAACCATGGCTAATCTTACTTCATGTATTATCACTTACTTAATTCTGGGATTATTTTGCAGCAAATCCTAAGCATTATATGACTTAATCTATAGAAGTTTTATCTTTAATGTATAAGGATTCTCTACATTTATCAACAAAGGAAAATGTGCATAACTATAAAACCATGATCACAGTTAAATATTAACAATTATTTCATAAATATCAACAAATTTCTGGTCAGTGTACACATTATTAAATTATTTTTATGTACATAAATTTTTTATTTAAATGTACAAACACTTTCAAAAAATGTTTGGTTGAATCAGGTTCCAGAAAAGTTCCACATTTTAAAAATTGACTGGTCTGTCTTTTATGTCTCTTGTGGAATTCGCTTTCTCTCTCAGTTCCTCTTTCCCTAATGCTCCCATTTTTTTGAAGAAACCAGGCCATTTTTTCTTTACAGTCTCCCTCAGTCTGGATTTTGCTGATTGCATTTCCCATGTGTTCATTTGTTGTATTTCCTATAATTTGGTAGTTACATTCACAGCTTTGATCAGATTCAGGCCTCAATATAACTTCTGACAAGACTACTTTATAGAGGTGTTACCTACTTTCAGTAGAAAGTAATAATAATGTCTGAATTTCTCTCTTTTTTTTCATGTTGTCAGCCATTGATGATATTACTTAAATCAGCAGTTATCAAACTTTTTCTTATGAATGTATTACATTCTTAAAAATTACTGAGTGTCCTACACAGCTTTTTTTTAAAAAAATGTGGGTTTTATCTATTGATATTTATTATATTAGGAATTAAAGAGGAAGGAACTTTAAAATATTTATTAATTTAAACTAACAACAAGCCCTTATAAGATGACATAAATATTTTTATTAAGAATAACTATTTTCCAAAACAAAAAATGTTTAAGAAGAGGGACATGGTTTTAGATTTTTTACAAGTCTCTTTACTTTCTGTCTGTTTAATAGTAGACATTTGTATTCTCCTTTCTGCTTCTGCATTCAATCTGCTACTTTAGTTGAAGTATCTAAAGAACTTCAGCCTCACAAAGATGTACAACTGAAAGTTTCAAAATTATTTTAACACATTTTTCAGTTAATTGTACATATTCTTCTTTACCACAACTTGACAAACAGTAATTTATTAAAGATTAGTTGTAGGGTATAACCTGAAACCATGCCAACAAAGTTTCTTGTTTTGCTACCTTAAAATCCCTTGGTTTATCTTGCTATTTTAATAGATATCTTAATCTTTTGTGACATTATTTGGAAAATGTTGAGTCACTCATATATGTGATCTTACAAATGTGAAACTATTTCTTTATTCAATGTCAAAGAAACCCTACATGCCTTAGTAACTATCAATGTCATTAGACAGAAAAACCTGTCAATATTGGGAAGCTGTCCAAATAATGGGTGCAAATGGTAGTTTTCCAAAATTCAAATTTTTATTTGAAAGCTTGAATCTTACCATGAGCAGTAAGTACTGTCAGTTGATTACTTAAAGTGTCAGACTTATTCTACTCATTTTCAAAATTATATCTGCCAGGTCCAAATCTGTATAACCATAATTTTATGGTCAGTCACTTCTTACAGTGAAAATGGTATACCATGAAAAATGTGGCTAGTTTAGCTGGCAACTCAATCATACAAGCAGTTTTCAAGGAGAAGACCAGCATAGGTCAGAATGCAGCACAATTGCTTCATGTATATTTGCCATTTATTACATGGATTTTTCTTTTTTTACGTACTCAAATTTCAAGATTCAATACAATTTGTAATTTTTACTGCTTCATGAAGGAAATTCTTACATTAAACTGGCCTTTTCTCATGCAGCATGTGGTAGTAGAGACTGTAACTGCCAGTAGCACAGTTGATGCCACTGCCTTGATTTGTGCTAAGGCACCAGCTTTTTTGTCCACCATTGCTTTTATAACACCAATATAAATGTGAACAAAGGGGAAAAGGCCAATAATGTCTTAGCATTGGCATGAAAATAATATTGAACTTGTGATCTCCCTAAAAGAATCCTAGGGACATTCAGCATCCCATACCTAGAAATCTGCCAGCTCAGATTCTTTATTTTATTAGACATTGCATCAGTGATACTGTAATTTATTTAGCTGGAATATGTCTATAAAAAAAAAACCCTCCTCCTGAATGATTTTGTTTCCTGAGGTACAGGTCATGTAGAAAAACAGAAAAAGTATTTGATACAGTTTTTTTATGTACCAGTTTTCAGAATAAGGAAATGGTTCTCAAATATTCCTTAATGGTTGCCAGTTAAGGTTTTATTAAAATATTAGATGAGCTTATGAGTTTACATATATGTGATGGGTTTCAACTCAATTCAATTATCATCCTTATTGGTGAAACTCAAATTATTCCATCTTTGCCCAGTGAGAACTCATTCAGGTTGGCCACTGAGATTTTTTGGCATGATCCTAGCCATCTTTGATAAATTTCTTGCTTTCTAATATGAAAAAATTTCCCAGGTCCATTTTGTTCATTTCCTGCTGTTATTGACAAACAGGATTTTAAACCTAGAATTAGGCATTTTTTCAATCAGTCTTAGTTCCTTTTAGTGGGAAATGGTAATAGAGAACAAATTTGGGTGCTAAAGATCTCATTATCATCAGGTCAATTATTGGTCTAAATCTTTTCATAGAGCTAAAAATTATGAGTTTTTTAAAAAGATAAAAATACACTTTGAGCTCATACTGATATTTGAAATTAAAATTTAGGATTATAGAGTATTTATTTAAACTCATTTATCTTACAACTGTATCTCCTCTCAATTATGCCAAAAATCTTGGCTCTCCCCTAACAATGATTCATTTTATTTATACTGTATTATACACATAACAGTGTCAGTATCATTCCCGCATTACTGCCAACAGTCACATTACTGAAAACAGTTTACGATTTGTTGCTGTTCTTTTTTCCACTATTGTTCCACAGTTTTCACACTGCTCTGAAGATACTACCTGAGACTGGATCATTAACAAACAAAGGAGGTTTAATTGACTCACAGTTCTGTGTGTCTGGGGAGGCCTCAGGAAACTTACAATCATGGCAGAAGGAGAAGCAGGCACCTTCTTCACAAGGCTGCAGGAGAGTGAGTGAGAGTAGAGAAGCATAGACACTTATCAAACAACCAAATCTTATGAGAACTCACTATCAGGAGAACAGTATGGGAGAAATCGCTCCTATAATCCCATCACCTGCCACCACATCCCTCCCGCAACACCTAGGGATTACAATTTGGATTACAATTCAAGATGAGATTTGGATGGGGACAAAGAGCCAATCCATAACAGTAACTCCATCAGGCATGTAAAATAAATTATTATTTTAAAAAGTCTCTTGGAATAGCTCCTCTCAGTTTGGTCATGCCACTCTAAGATGGAAGTTCATTTGTTTGGTTTTACTTCTAATTTTGGGAGAGTGTTTTTAAAATTTCATTCTGTGGTATGATTATGTAAAATGTTTTCATGGTTCCACAGTCAAATCCACAAAATATGCATTTAAAGAAGTGTCCGTCCTGTACCCAACCCTTCTACTCTATTCTGCCCATCCCTTTATAGGTAATCACTTCTTAAATGCTTATCCTTCCATTGTTTTATTTTAATTACATATTCCTACCTCCTCCTTAAATGAAGAATAGCATGCTATACATACTTTTCTCCAGTTTGCTTTTTTTCCCTCCAAATATTGAAGAATGCAGGGGCTATGAGTGCCAACCTTCATGCAGTCAAAAATCTAAGTAAAACTTTTGAGTCTGCAGAAATGTAACTACTAATAGCCTACTGTTGACTGGAAGCCTTACTGACAATATAAATAGTAGATTAATACATATTTTGTAGGTTATATGTATTATATACTATATTCTTACAATAAAGCAAGCTGGAGAAAAGAAACTGTTATTAAGAAAATCATAAGAAAGAGAAAATGCACTCACTATTTCTTAAATGGAAGTGAATTGTCATAAAGATCTTCACCTTTGTCACTTTCATGTTGAGGAGTCTGAAAAAAGAGGGTTGGTTTTGCTGTTTCAGGGGTGCCAGAGGTGGAAGAAAGTCCTTGTATAAGCAGACTGGCACAGTACAAACTGGTGTTGTTCAAGAGTTAACTGTAGTGATATATCCTGGAGATCACTGCACTCTAGTGTATAGAAATAGTCTTCAATTCTTTCAACAGTTGCCAAGTACTTTATTATGTTGATGTACCATGGTGTATTCCAGCAGTCCTTTATTGATGGATATTTGGGTTGGATCCAATATTTAGTTATTATAGAGTGCTGTGATGAATAGTCTTATGCATACTATTATTTTATTTCTAAAATTTTTGCTAGTGTATCTTTGGGATAGAGTCCCAGAAGTGGAATTGCTAAATCCAAGGGAAAATGCATATGAAATTTGCTGAATATTGACAAATCCCACTCCATAGGCATTGTGCTGGGTATTCATTTTTTTTTTTTTTCTTTTTTCTCATTTCTATACTTTCCATTTTATTCTCTCCTCTATGAAAGGGCCGTATGTGCAAAATGACCTCCAAATGCTGAAGGAGTCGAGCAAGCAAAGAACAAGGCAAATGTAATAAATCCAGTTTATCAGTCTAGGGTGTTTTATTGGGGGAGCTTACAGACTGAAGCATAGTCTTGGTCAGCTGCAAGACAGGTAGACCTCTACAGTGTTACTCCCCAGACCTGGGGCTCCTATAGCATAGGGGAAGGACATATGTACACCAGCAAGACAATTAAAGGCACCTTCCAGAACAGGCAAGAATGCTACCTGCATCACAACTATAATTTGTGTGATAACATCAAGATTGCTTTGTTCTTTCACTAGGGACAGTAACTAAAGTGGAAACAAGGAGGCATTCATGGGACTGGGATTAATCAGAAGTGAACATGGTGGATCAGCATCAAAGATGGAGTTACTTTTGTCTCCACACCCTCCACTTTGGGAAGCTGGGGCTAGGACTCTGCACACGTTTCTGCCTTACTAGTTGGTGCCCTGTAGAGTTTTGCCAAAGGCATGTAAGAAGTAGACCGAACAGCAGGAAAAGGAATGACCAGGAGACTGGCTGCTTTCTGCTTTGTTTCCTCTTTCTGCCAGTGTCACCCTAGCCACAAGTTCTCACCCAGTAGAGGTAGGTTACAGCTTCCAATTTTCTACCTTCCTGGAACCCTCTCTCAGTATCCACACCAGCCAGTCAGCAGCCCAGCTTCCTGAGCCTCTGCTCTGCACATCCTGCTGGGGCTCCTGTACGCCCAGATGGTGTCCTTTCCTTGGAGGTCTGTGCCCAGCCTCATGGGTTTTTTTTTCTCCTAACCAAGCAGAAAGAGTTCCCTTCTCAGAATTCTGGGTTCCAGCTCAGTAGGGCACCTCCTCCAAGTTTCTATATTCTGATAATCTCAACCTTCTTCCTTTGTTTCTCAAACCTTTAAGGATAATTTATAATCCATTGCTTTCAAGGGCAAAGACCGCAATGACTTTTGCACCAACATAATGCTTCCTAAAGTTAACATAATGTTTCCTAAGGTTACTACATCTGGGATACTTCAGAGTTTACTTTGTCTTTCAGACTCTTCAGTACCTGATTAACAATTCTGTTTCTATTAAATTAAATCATACGAATGCTATTTGGCTAACAGAGGGATTTTCTTACTTTTACCCTCAATTTATGAGAATGTTTAACCATTTTCTCTTTACTTTTACCCTCAATTTAAACCTTATGATTTGGGCTAATCTGATAAGTAAGAAATAGTCTCTCAGTGGAGTTTGAATGTGCATTTTTCTTTTCTTTTTCTGTTTCTTTTTTGAGATACGGTCTTGCTTTGTCACCCAGGCTAGAGTACTGTGGCATGATCATAGCTCACTGCAATCTCAAATTCCTGGACTCAAGAGATCTCCTGCCTCAGACTCCCCAGTAGTTGGGACTACAGGCCTGCACCACCATGCCCACCATTTTTTTTTTTTTTCAATATAAATGGGATCTTGCTATGTTGCTCAGGTTGATGTTGAACTCCTGGCCTGAAGTGATCCTCCCACTTTGGCCTCCTAACCTGCATTTTTCTTACTTTGAGGCTACTTGAGAATTGTTTCAAATGAGGATCTCTTTGTTTGGCTATTTTTTTCTGAGAACTCTCTGACCCATCTTTGCATAGACCTGCTGGCCTTTTATTTTCTCTATCTTTAAATGCTTTTCTGTATTAGCTATACCAATCTATGATTACCATATAAATTCTAAGTACCTTCCCACAAGGACAAGCTGTCATCTATTTACTTTGCTAATAGAGATTTTTGTTGCCATGCAAAGGTTTATCATATTTATATGACCAAAAGTATCAAGCTTTTTCCCCACTGCTTCAGGAAGTTGAATCAAAGTTAGGAAAGTTTTCTTTACTCCCAGATTATAGTGGAATAAACGCATGTTACTTTTAATTAAGTATATTGTTTCATCTTAATCTTTACATTTCTGAAACATGTAGAATTTATCCTATTATAAAGCATAAAGAAAATGCCATCTCTGCTACTCTTCTGGGCAGGTCTCTGAAGACCCTCTCTCGTTGCTCATGACCCCAGCAAGTCCTCTAGGGCCACAGCATGCTGGCTGAGAACATATTGCCCTAAGCCACAGCCCTGGTCCAAGCTGTGGGCACAGGGCTCACTCAGACAAGACAGCTGAATAGCTCCAAGAAAGGGTCTGAAATTGGGCTTTCAAGAAACTGTTAAGCTCAAAAGTTTTGAAGAAATATTCAAAACATCTCCTATTTTCAGGTTGTCAGCCTTATTTCTAGGAACTTGGCTTTTCTGACGTGGGTATTTGATGCCTCACCTAGTTCTTGTATTTGCACATTTATGAGTAGGGTCTAAGAGGCTGTGTGTGTGTGTGTGTGTGTGTGTGTGTGTGTGTGTGTTTGTATGGCCTTCAAGGTTAGAAATAGTTTCAAAACTGGGATGCACTCCACGCTGCTTTGCTCCGAAGCTGCAAAGAGGCAAGATCTCAGACTTTACTAAGAGCTCTAATTATGCAGGTTCTTATAAATGAAGGATTCAAGAGTTATAAAGTATATATTCCAATAGCAAGTTTAAACCAGACAAGAAGCACTAAAAATTTTAAAACAAATACATAAAATTATGTTGCCTAAAGAAAGAAAACCAACCACCTCTCCATCATCAGTAGCCATGCAGGTCTTAGGAAGTAGGCTCTGTGAGATCGCTCGTCCTAACTCCAGAATGGGGAGAAACTGTCAGATGGAAAACTGTTGTTTAGTCAATTTGCACTGGTCATAACTTGAGTGATTTCATCGTTGTGATTATATACATGATTTGTACTTGTCTGAAATAGCACTGACCAACATAATTTCACTTGTATGGGGTTATATAACCTAACATTTAGGTGTTAAATTATAATAGCTTTGTGATGTAGAATGAAAAAATAAAAAGTACTCCTAAAAGCTGCCCATTGTTAATTAACAAAATACTGCACCTATCATTTTTACCTCAGGAGACACTAGATTAACCCTTTCCTCCTCTTCTGGAGTGCATTTTAAAATATAGAACTTTCGGGGATTACCAAAGACGAGAGAATACAATTTTTGAAAAATGAATCTTGTTTTATTTTCTATTGCAAACCTAGCCTGTAGCTTGGCTCTCTTTCTGTTAGTGACCTCGAAGTGGATGACTTCCTGAACAGGCCCTTCCTCCCCTTTGTTCCTGCTTTAAAGAAAGAAAGGCCTGTTATAATAGCAATGAATAATCTAATGAATCCTGCTGGCACTCCCCACTGCTCCTTGTCTTTTCTTCTTTCACATGTGTGTTGTCACACACAAGTCTAATGTATACAGCTCAGACATATTAACAGACACCCCCCACCCTGCCTGCCCCCAATTAAGTTGCCAACCGAGCACCTCGCTCCCAGCCACCGGGGAAGAGATTGCCTGTTACATCACTCAAGCCCATTATTCTCATTTCTCCCTATGGCATCTACTCCTTCTGGATGCTTTTTAGCTCATGGTTTAAGCAGAGGCAAGACATATTTTGCATTTTGAGATTAATATTATATATCTTTGACTTTTACAAGGCTAGACACCCTAGGGACTGACATTTAATAGATGTTAATGGAATTTAATTTTTACATGCACTAGGTGTGAACATTTATCTTCTAAAATAGTCTGAAACCTTAAGCGGCACCAAGAAAATTCCATAACAAGTTATTTTTCACTCTATATCCTTAAATCGAGTTACTGAGTGAAGTAGAAAAGTTGTTTTCTCATATTTAGAATTTAAAACCTGAATATAATTATCATTAATTAATTACATGGAGAGGATCAACAGGCATTTTGCCATAGTGATTACCATTGCAAAACAGTTCTAAAATGGTGCCTAAAAAGAAACTTCCTCCATAACCTATTATTCCATTGATTTTCACTAGGCAAGTCATCCCCCTGCAAAATTAAGTGTGGCCCCCAAACGTAATAAATAATAATAAACAGGATAAATATTTTGAAAAAATTTGTATAAAGAAAAAAACTCTAACAAAGCAATACCACTCAAAAGTGACACAAAATGAGAGATAGTCGACAAGGTAACAATGTATTTTGAGTAAATTGTGTGTTCTAAGCCTGCAACTGGAAGCAGAGAAGCCACTTGTGTTTTTCAAGTACATTTTTATCTGGATTTCAAATATAATTGAATTTGAAATTCTGGCTAATATTATCACAGAATTTGGATAATATTACAGATAGAAGAAACATTGCTTCGTATCTTTGCAATCTTTATAATTCATGAACATATAGAAAAACCGATCAGTTTATTCTCTACCTATTTAAAATGCTGAAGTCTCTCCAGTTCCAATTAATGAAGAAAAACTCTTCTTTTTTTGCTTCACTGCCTGACACTGAAGTGCTTACTTAATAAACATTTGATGAGTAAATGAATGATTTTGACAGTAGCCAAGGACTTGCAGCAAAAATGAGGTAATGCAGTACCTTGCAAAGAGCAATGTGAGAGTTCTCGACCCAATTCTGTCAGGAACTAGCTGTGTCGCTTTAGGTAAGGAACTTGACCTCTCTGAGCCTTGGCTTCCTCCTTGTAAATCTGGATGCCGTAGAAGATCTCCAGTGGTCTTCTAGTTCTAAAAGGCTGCCACCAATTATTCTTGCCAGAGTCACTTAGAACTTTAGCCATTAGTCTCCACAGGAGATAGACAAATTTAGCATAGCAGCTTCTAGAACGAAATCTATTAAGAGGTTCAGTACGGGCCGGGCGCGGTGGCTCAAGCCTGTAATCCCAGCACTTTGGGAAGCCGAGGCGGGTGGATCACGAGGTCAACAGATCGAGACCATCCTGGTCAACATGGGATACCCCGTCTCTACTAAAAATACAAAAAATTAGCTGGGCGTGGTGGCACGTGCCTGTAATCCCAGCTACTCAGGAGGCTGAGGCAGGAGAATTGCCTGAACCCAGGAGGCGGAGGTTGCGATGAGCCGAGATCGCGCCATTGCACTCCAGCCTGGGTAACAAGAGCGAAACTCCGCCTCAAAAAAAAAAAAAAAAAAAAAAAAAAAAAAAAAAAAAAAAAAAAAAAAGAGGTGCAGTATGATAAAGCAAGCGTGGAACACAAACCTCAATGGTTCACCCAAACAGGACCCGAGTAAGTGTAGAAGTATACATGAGAAATAGAAGGGAAATCTGGGAAAAAAAAAAAATGTCTGTATAGCTCAGACTAGTGAAATCTCCAGATAGCAGGTTTCCTCTAGAGGTCAAAAGTAAGTATGTGTTATTTATAACTGATTAACAAGTGATTACTTTATTAAAGGCTTCCCTTCCAAAGAGAGCACCAGGATGCTTTATTTCCTAATTGGAAACTGCTTTGCACATAAATAAAGGAGAATTGCCACTGCCTGTCAGGGAAGCACTTTGACAGGGCAAGCTTGTTCTTGTCTGTGTCCTGATTTACTGTATGACCTTGGGCAAGTCGTTCATCTTCCCCCAATCAGTATCCCTAGTGGTAAGATGGAAATAAAAATACTCTGAGTATTCTGCCTTCACTGAGGATTAGTAAGACAAGATGAATGTTCTTAAGCCCCCAGAGGGGAAAAGGCCATATACAAGAAGGCAAAAAACTACAGAATAGTGCTGTTGGAATTTTCATACAACTTGGGAAAGAAAAACACACAATAAAATTCTTGAGCTTTGGGCTGGGCCAGGTGGTTCATGCCTGTAATCCGTTCATGCCTGTCATCCCAGCACTTCGGGAGGCTGATGTGGGCAGATCACCTGAGGTCAGGAGTTCCAGACCAGCCCAGCTAACATGACGAAACCCCGTCTCTACTAAAAATACAAAAATTAGCCAGGCGTGGTGGCGGGCATCAGTAGTCCCAGCTACTGGGGAGGCTGAAGCAGGAAAATCGCTTGAACCCGGCAGACAGAGGCTGCAGTGAGCCTAGTTGGCCCCATTACACTCCAGCCTGGGTGACAGAGTGAGATTGTTTTAAAAAAAAAAAAATAAATAAAATAAAATAAAATAAAATAAAATAAAAATCCTGAGCTTTAAGTGTTTCAGTCCAAAAACAAAAAACTCCAAAACAAACAAACAACAAACAAAACCTCACCTCCTACAATCTGCCCATTTTTTTCATGTTGCACAGTAGTTGAAAGGCTGAAGGTTGATGCTAAATGTATCCCCCCCAGAATTCTAAACCCTTGTTCCATTGGGAACAGTGAGATCGTGGGCAAATTAGTTTTGATGTGTCAATTTCTTCTTCTGTAAGATGTGGGATAATACTACTACTTACCGTATGTATACAGATGTGTGAATAGATGCCTGACATAAAGTAATTTCCCAGTAAATATTTGCTGATAATTTCTGTTTCTTAGCAGCATCATTCAAACTGCTGGAATATTTTCTTTTAAAAAAATCAAAGATCCTTGTGAGATAGTACTGGGATATAAAGATAAACGTGATAAAACATTTGTACTTAAAAGGGGAACTAGTATAAAACCGTAAAGCCCACTGCTTTCTGCTGAATAGAATGAGTTTGGAGGACAGGGACAACGCCTTAAAATGGGGCCGCGCGGACGCGAGGGGGCACTGTGATTCCGCTTTGGCGAGGGAGAGGCAGCAACTCGTGCAGGGCGGGGAGGGCTGCGCGCTTCCAGCATCCTGGTACCCAGGAACTTCGCCACCTACCACGGCGGCTTGGGTGACCCCAGGCTGAGGCCACTCGCAGCTCCACGGCTCTTCAAGTTGATCTCTCCCCTCCCCCTGAGCAGACGGTTCTTTCTGCCAGCTGTTCTTATTTTGAGATTCGTGAGTCCCGGGGTTTGGGAAACCAGACCCCCCGCCCGCCCCAGCTGTAGGGAACGTTTTGGGTGCGCCTATGTCGGGTATTTTCTTGGGCAAAAGGACTGAAGCTGTCATCTGATTCTTTAAGGGGTTCGTGTCCCAAGAGGGGGTTAAGTTCTCTTGGTTTAGAGAAAGAGGGCCCACCCAACCACCCACCCAAAGGCCAAACATACAGCAGATCGGGAAACCACTCTGAAGTCACTCCTTGTCCACCTCCCAAGGTCGGGCGAGAGACTGGCACGCCCCAAGAAGAATCTTCAGAAAAAGGATCAGATCGGGTCCTTAAACAGCTCAGGTGGGAAGCTGAATCGCCCTTCTGCGGAAAGAGGGGAGACAGTACTTGCTCCCACGGTCCTTCCCTTCCCTTAGTCCCAAGAAGAGGTCAGACACCGGGAAATGGGGCCGAGGCGCTTGGTCTGATCCACCTGCCACCTGGATTCCCCAATCGCAAGTGGTTGCTCAGACATTGGCATGATGGGGAAACTCGACTGATTTTGTTACCTCCTGGAGGAAAAATGCCGTGGGCGGAGGTGTCTGAGCGTCCCTTCCAACGCGAGCTGGGTGGTGCTCTATTGATTTCCACGCGATCCCGGGTCGGGAGCGAGAAGATGGGCTCGGATTCCCGGGCTCCAGGACTGAAGGCCTGGCAGTGTCCCCGGGGGCAGAGCCACCCAGGGAGCCCGTGCAGTATACAAGGTGGGGGGCCCGGAGAGGAAGCGCAGCGCAGACGAGGGTGAGGAGCCGGCAGAAAGCAGGGTGGGGGACCGGGTGGGACACACCGACCTAGGACAAAGTACCACCCACCCCAAACTTTCGCAGACCCGGGAGCTTAGGAGGGGAGAGCCCAGCAGCACAGCAGCCTCTCCCGCCGCTCAACGTGCCCAGTTGCAGCGAGGAGGGGCGGCGCGCACGCCGGCTGGACTCGGGCGGCCCCCACGTCGCGCCCACCCGCCGGGCCAACGCGCCGCCACTCGGGTCACTGAGTGGCGGCCCACCGAAGAAGCCAGATCGCCGGGCTCTGGGCTGCCTATGGGCTCCGAGGAAGAAGGATTCGGACACGGATCGGGAAGGAAGGGACACTGAACCCCGCAGCGTCCCCAGCGCGGTGGGGCGGCGGAACGTGTCCTTGGGCTGCCAGCGGGCGCGCAAGCGGTAGTCCTACAGGCTCGGGAAGAAGTGAGCGCGGAGACTTCCACCGGGTAAAGTCGGATTAAAGAGAAATGTGAAAACCAACCCAGGGCAGCCAGCGGAGCCCGGCAGCCTAGAAGCCACCGGCTTCCCGCTGGGAGGACCACAGTGACTGACACGCGGAGACGCTGCGCGGGTCTGCGCGGAGGAGTCGCCTAGCAGCGCGGAGCGGCGGCCAGAGCGCGAGATGCGGCGCACAGCCCCGGGACGGTTCCGGCTGGGAAACCTCGCGGGCCGCGCTGCGCGGCGCTGACCCGGCGTGGGTCCGAGGGGTGTGCCCCGGCCCTCCCGCCTCCGCCTCCTCCCGTGCAGGTCGCGCGCCCCTCCCCGCGGCAGAGGCGGCGGCGCATCCAGGGGCGGCGCGGAGCGGAGCGGCTCGCCCAGCTCAGCAGCCAGTGCCTGCGAGCTCCGCCGCTGCTTGGGGAATTCACTTTGCTGCTTTTCGCTTCTCCCTTCCTCAGGCTTCTTCTGATGGTTTTCTGCCTCCGGCCCGAGTCTTTCCTTTAAAAGGAAAACTTTACGGAGATACCCTTTTCCCCTTGGAGGAGAGGATTAAAAGTTCCCAGAACTGGTACCGCCCTTGCCGTTGGGGCGCTGGGAAGGTGCTCGGCGGCGGGGTTCCGGGTCCCACCATGTGCACCAACATAGTTTACGAGTGGCTCAAAGCGCTGCAGCTTCCGCAGTACGCGGAGTCCTTCGTGGATAATGGCTACGACGACCTGGAGGTGTGCAAGCAGATCGGGGACCCGGACCTGGACGCCATCGGGGTGCTGGCGCCCGCGCACCGCCGCCGCATCCTGGAGGCCGTGCGCCGGCTGCGGGAGCAGGACGCCAACGCCGCCGGCCTCTACTTCACGCTCGAGCCGCAGCCGCAGCCGGCGCCCCTCGGGCCGCCCGCGGACGCAGTTCCCACCACCCGCGGAGGGGAGCCGCGCGGCGGCCCGGCCCAGGGCACTCGCGGGGAATTCCGCGGCCACACGACCGCCCCCCGCAGCAGGGAGCTGGTGAGCTACCCCAAACTGAAGCTGAAGATCATGATCAGGGATAAGCTCGTCCGTGACGGCATCCACCTGAGCAAGCCCCCGTACTCCCGCAAGGTAAGGAGGTGCGGTCCGGGCGACCTGGGGCGCGCGGCGGGAGGGGACCTGGCCCAACCGCCAGTGCGCAGGCTTTGCAGCCCATTCATTCCAGGTGACGACAGACGGAGAGGCCTGGAGGCTTTGGGTATCTGGGACCCTAATCTATGCTCTTTCTGTATTGGCCCATTATTCCTTCCCTCCTGCTGCCTCCAATGGTTGGGAAGACTAGCCCCCGCATCCAGATGTTAACTCTAAACTAGTAACCAAAACTCCACCTCGTCTCTGGTGCTCACCTGTCAGGAATCAGTCTCGCGGTGCTTCTCCTGGTAGCCAAGGGGAATCCCTAATGCCCTCTGTAATAGTTTTGGGTTTGAGGAGTACCAGAAAAATGGTTGATACCTACGTTGCTTTCTACCTTCCTTCTTCTTTTTCTTTTCCTTTTTTGAGTCTTGAGAAACTCCTAAGGGAAATCGGTGAACTCTCTTTAAAGAGTGGAAAGTCAGGCCCTGTCTCTCGCAATTCCATCAAAAACCCCAGGACTGCTGCAAATTTGAGAAGCGTACCATTAACACTAACATTTTAAGGGGAAAAGTGAAGGAAGCACGTGTCAGTCCACTTGACTTCCTGAGCTCGTGTATACTGAAGGCAATAAGGTGCTAAGGACATCGGAGGTAATAGGGCCACAGGACGTGCTTCAGAGGTCTGTGCTGTCACCCGTTTGGTGTATTCTTAAGCCAGATGAGGTGAAGTAGGTTCAACTGTGACTTCCAGAAAGTGTGAGTGGACCTGCATTTGGGAGAGGAGGACCGAGCACCAGGAAGTGAACGAAAGGAATCCTCTGCACAAGTGGCCTCAGGGAAGGAGCCTGGAAGTTTGGAAATGTGGACTGGGAGCCGGGTAATTAACAGAAAGTGGCACTTCACATCAGCTCTGCGTCTAGCTTGGCGTCTATTCCGTTTAGATATCTAGTTGAGGTAGCTGTCAGAGTAGAAGGTCCTGACTTGATAGAGAAATAGACAGCACAGGTAACCCTCAGGGTTGCAGAAAGTGCACAGGAATGTGAGCACCTCAGCTTAAAACTATCAACTTAAAGAGCCCGGGGAGAAAATGATGGCAAAGATACTCAGCTGGTGGGGAACGCAAATCCAACTCCCTAGTAGGAAATGTGGATAACCTCAGTGTTGTGTGTGCGTCTTGGGCCCTGGTAGTATTGCTGTAGAATCTTAAGAAAAGGGTGTATTGCCTGGACTTAAGAAGCTCTGTAAAAAGTAGATAACAATACCTAAGGTAGATGGAGATGAGGGGTTTAATATTATCTGCTACCTTGCAGGTAATATAGGCAATTCAGATAACCTGCTTGACCATGTTAATTGGTTTTCTAAGGAGGATATAAAGAAGGCAGGTTAGGAGGACAGAGTGCTTCAGATTAAACATGTGTTCTGGTTACTCACTCGACTGTGCCACTGATGTGTGCGCTAAACAGGAAAGGAGAGAACACTTTTTCCCAGGCAGCTGCATGTATGTAGGAGTTCCATGTATGTCTGGTGTGGATAGAGAGATCTGGACACAGCAGGTCAAAGGAGATCAAAGCCAGTGGATGTTGGTTATTAGCATCCCAGGAAGTAAGGTGGACTTAGATTCTGAGAGAACGTGAGTACCTGGGCACTCGGCGAGGGCATCGTTCAAGTCCTGGCCAGAAAGGAATGCAGAAAGCAAAGTACGTCACTAGAGCTTGCTTGTTCTTCAGGAAAAGTGCTGTGTAATGGGGCGGGGAGAGCAGGGGCACTGTGGGCTGGAGGTGAGAAGGGTAAGCTTGAAGTGACACATTTTAGTTCTGATTCTTCAAGAGCAAAAGACAGACCTACATAGCAAACTTAGAGACCAGAAAGGATGTGAAGGGGACGAAACGTCACGCATGTGCTTTGCACTGTGGACTCCTGCCTAGATCAGTGGGTGATACGGTGGTGCATTTGCGTTAAGTGCAGTTTATATAGGAAATGCCAAGTTGCATTGCAATACTATTTACTTTCTAAGTAAATAATTACTTCAGTCAACTTTGTTTTAAGGTAAATCCCATAACAATAATGCTTGATAACAAAGATATGCTCCTATTCACTCTATACATATTTAATTTTCCTCAAACTGATGGAAGAATAAAATGAAAACAGAAGTGTTTTTTATTAGCTTCTTCATTGATGCTCCAGTTGAGGACCAAAAAAAAGGAAAGAAAAAAAAAAAAAAGCTGGCGCTGACAAACTTTACTGTGAGAAAGAATAACAGACACTGAAATAGGAATTAAAATATAATTAGTATACACCATATAATGTACACACGTAATTAGCATACATATGTAGCAAACTGAGCATACAAATGTTTAGTACCAGAACATGTTGATCATTCTGGATTTGTTGCTTATATGTGCATTGCCTCTTAAGTTTTGGATAAATTATTGAAGCATTTGTTTTCTGATGTTGCTAGTTTCTTCATGAGCAGTGCTAGGACTTTTTCTTTTCTTATGTGATCCACGTTCTAATTTCTCCACTTTCCTTGGCTTTGTCATGATCAGAATGTGTAGCATTTTTTGTTTGTTTGAGATGGAGTCTAGCTCTGTTGCCCAGGCTGGAATGCAGTGGCCAGATCTCGGCTCACTGCAACCTCCACCTCCTGGGTTCAAGCAATTCTCCTGCCTCAGCCTCCCAAGTGCCTGGGATTACAGGCACCTGTGACCAAACCTGGCTAATTTTTGTATATTTAGTAGAGACAGGGTTTCGCCTTGTTGGCCAGAGTGCTCTCAAACACCTGGGCTCGGGTAATCTGCCTGCTTCATTCTCCCAAAGTGCTGGGATTACAGGAGTGAGCCACCGCATCTGGCCAGAATGTATAGTATTTTTGATATGCATTTGGAATTCCGCTTGGTAGAGTGGGCTTCAGTCTCCTTTGCAGTAATTTGCATCATCGATGCCTATGATTTTGTATTTTGCTGAGAATTTTAGATGGCTTGAAAGTGAATTATGCCAAAGATGATCCAGATAGGGAGAGTGAGTCTCATAGAGAAAGTAAGTTGAGGCATCTTCCTAAGAATCACCTGAAAGGATTGTAGGATTTGATCCAGTAATGGTCAAGGTTATGCGGTTTAGGGATCAGTGAGTTGAAACGTAAATAAAAAGTAAATTTCCTTTTGTTTTCCAAAGGGAAGTATATAGCTTTGAAAAAACAGGAGCTGAGAGAGAGCACCAGGCTTGAAATCAAACATGGTTGGAAGAGTTCCTCTTCTGCCCTGTATGTAGCTTCTTTGACTTCTGTGATTTCTACCTTTGTGAAATGGGGATAAAATAATTTTTTACCAAGCTTCTCTAGGCCAGGCCTTCTGCTGGACTCTAAGGTTACTGTGGTTGGCAGTTTGTGAAAGCTCTGCATCTGGAAACCTAGCATCTAGTAGAGAAGACAAAACAGAATGAACAACAATGATAATGTTTGATGATTGCTTTGACGGGAAGCACATGATACCATGAAAAGGTGCATCCAACCCAGTCTTTCCAGAACGGGCCTAGGACCTGAGTACTGATGATTGAGCAGATTTAGCCTGAAGAGGAGCAGGGTCTTAAGGGGAAGAGTGTTCTCAGCAGGGAACAGAGTGTGCAAAGGCCAGGAAGGGGAGGAAGTTTAGCATCAACAGGAATGCCAAGGAATTCTGTCTGGTTAAAGCACTGAATGCCTGGAGAAAGTGGCAGGAGATGGAGACACAGGTGGTGGCTGATCCTTGGTGGCCTTGAAGTCCTGTTAAAGAATTTGGAGTGTATCTTGTGAGCAGAAGGGAGCTACTGACATATCCTGACCAGAGGCAGGCTGAACATATATATAGGTGAGCGTTGCACTGTCAGGAGAGAGAGACGCTGGTGGACACTTATGACAGTAGGGCAGAAGCAATGGAAGTAGAGTTGAGAGAACTTAATGATTGTTTGGATGACAGGGTGGGAGAGGAGAGAGGTTGGGAAGACGTGCAGATTTCTGCTTTAGGATTATGATGTGAGGAAGGAGACCCAGGAAAACAATGAGTTTTGGGAGAAAGACATTGCCTTCCAGCTGCAACATGTGGAGTGTGAGATGCCTGTGGAATGTCCCTACATCACACAGAGCACTGCAGCTGTGACCACGAATGAGCAGTAGAGGGAGGAGGAAGAAGACGGAACCCTGGAGAACAGCAGGATTTCAGAGGTGGGCAGAGGAAGAGGAAGCTCTAAGGGAGGCTGTAAGTATATTTTAGTTTCTAGCAGATTTGTCAAAGCAAAAGGCAAGCTCTAGGATAAATAATGTCAAGAGGCTGAAAAGGGTAAGCAGAGGGTAGGTGGAAAGCAAGAAGCAGTGGTGTTCTGGAAGCAACTGGAAGCAGTGAGGTTTCAAGGAGGAGGGACAGGTGAGGAAGTCAGAAAATGGCCAGGTAGGGCAACAACAGAATCACTTCATGGAAAGTGGTAACCATGCCATCGAGTACCTTTGTTACAGCAGATTTGGATGATGGGACCAGTGAGAGTGCGATGGCGAGCACCCACAACTTTGAAACCAAGTTTGATGAGAAGACAGAAGTAAGGTTACAGCTGAGGGAATAAGGGAGACTTTGCGCCAAGGGAAGGGTCTTGTGGATTTGTTTGTCAAGGATGAGAGAATCTGGAGTATGTCTGGGTGTTAATGGTAAGTAGCCAGAGAAAGGGAGATGTTGGGGACAACCCAAGAGACCAGGGTCCTGGAGGAAGTGTGAGCAAATTGTGCCCAGGGCACCTAAGTGAAGGGTGCATTCGCTTCTGCTGCAGGTGGACAGGGACATCTTCCTCCAGGTCAAGGGAGGGGAAGAAGGGGCCAGGAGACTGGGAGCTTTAGAGGTGCTATACCAAAGAGTTCTCATGTCTCCTCTGAGTGGTGCCAGTGAGGGAGGAGATGGAAGGATTAGAGGTTTAAGGAGAACACTGTATTAATATAGACATGTTAGATGTTAAATTTAGTGTTCAGGCATGGTCATGATCATGACATGATGGAATGTACAGGATTCTAAGTAACTACCCACATAAGGAAGGTGCGGTCACCATTCACATATTTGTGCTGCAGGTTGCAGGTTGGATATGATGTTTTGTTGAATCCCAGCATGTCTAGCAATGCTTCTGGGGTTGTGGGAGATGTGAAGGGCATGAGGCTGTAAATACATTTCATTTTCTAGCAGACTTGTCAAAGCAAAAGGTAGGCTCTAGGGTAAATAGTGAGGGGGAGGCATCTAGATTTTTTCACTGAAAAATTGCTTCTTGCTACATCCATCTACCAATTAAAATTGTTTGAGTTAGTATAACATTATTTAATAGTTGTAGGAGTGTTCATCTTCATTCATACCCTTAGTGTGAATTTTACGAAGTAACAAGAATCTCATACTAATAAGTGTATTTATGCGTATTCCAGAGAGATAGGCTGCAATGAAGGAATTTGGAAAGACAGAGGTAGTAGGAAGGTTTCTGGTCACTGGGGCCAGGGTGAAATACTTAAAAAGGAAATAGAGAGATGGGCAAGGATGTGCTTGTGTCCTTTGGAGTTTTGCCTTGCGTGTTGGCAGAAGCTGAAATGACAATAAATATTCCTCCTCCCAAGAATTCCTTCTGCCTTCGTGACATTACTAGGGGCAGATTGGAAGCTGGAAAACTTCAGCTTTCTCCAGCTCAATCAGTGTCCTCAAATATCCTCAACCTATATCCTTCTAGGTTTTTTTTGTTTCCAGTGCCTGATTGGAATGCTGTGGAAAAAAATGGGGGCAGGGAGGAGACAAGAACTTTAGTGGTGTGGGGACTTCTGCCTATGTGTGCTCCTCACAGTTAATGCTTGTGGAGCTTCCACATCAGTGGACCATCAGCCAACAGCCTGCCCACCCATCCATTCCTCAATTTATCAGTCTATCCATCCATTCATTCTTCCATTTATCCATCCATCTATCCATTCATTTATTCATCTATCCATTCATCCTTCCATTCATCCTTCCCTTTATCCATCCACCCATCCTTTCATTTACCCATCCATCCATTCATCCATCTTTCCATTTATCCATTCGTCCAATTATCCATTTATCCATCTATCCACTTATCCATCCATCCTTCCACTTAACAAATACTGAGCACATGCCATGTGCTAGGCTTTAAGATCAGGATTGCAGGGAACTAGACAGACACGGTCTCTGCTTGTATGTGGAGACCTAACCCAATGCCTGATGTGTAGTAGTTTTACCATATCAAAGTTGAAAGTTATTTCTAGAAACATGAAGGACTGGAGAATGTTACACTTGTGTTTATTTCAAATGTTAAAAAAATCAACTCTGATTAAAACTCAAGTAAAGATAATGAATCATCACATTTCAAATCAAAATGTTTATTCCTTAAGTGTTAATGAAGAAGAACTGGGATTGAAAATGCTACTCCCGTAGGACATTTTAAAAGAAGACCTGTCTCTGCGGCAGGGCCAGGACTAGGGTGAAGTGAGTGAGATGACACACAGGACACACAATTGAAGGAGGTTTTGATTCTCATGCAAGTCCAGGCCGGGCTAGATGGCTGATCACCATTAACAAAATAAATTAGTTACTGTGAAATAGTAGATATTAAGGGGAATTGCAGGCATTCCTCATATCATACACCAAGTCACCTATTCCTCTATGCTTAATACTTGTCCTCGAGAGCAATGTGCTGAGAACTGTATCAGTGCCCATCTCCCAGACTAAGAAAACATGGCTTCTGGGAGTTATGGCAGCCCATGAAATTTGTTTAAGTGAGAATGGTACCGCTTTCTGCTGACACTGTAGTGTAGTGGTTAAGCGCAATAGGCTCAGAACCAGAGAGCAGAGTTCAAGTCCCAGCTCTGCTCCATCCTAGGTCACTGTTTGCTCCTCTGTGAAATATGCGCAAAACTAGTGACTACCACGTAGGGTTATTATGGAGATGAGATGAGCCAATACTTACAGACTTACTAGATTGAAATCTCTATGTTTCCTACAGCTGCCATAAAAAAAATCCACAAAGTAGGTGTTTAAAACAATAGAAACGTATTATTTCACAGTTCTCGAGGCTTTAATTCCAAGGTTAAGGTGTTGTCAGAGCCATGCACAAAACCCTAGAGGTCTGCACTGTGAGTCAGCTGTGAGGGCCCAGCAAAGGCTTGAAACAGCGTCCACGTCTGCCACTGTTACTCCAAGTACCATTGGATCTGCTGGGTCACATGGCCCAAGTGGTAGAGCAGCTTGCACGGCAGGCTGGATCTGCTGCAGAGCCTTCTTTTTTTTCTGGCTCCAGTCAAAATTAGCAGCTTTAGGGTCACTCGGTAAATGGGTTTTTGTAGCATACCCACATGAGGAGTATGTTGCCTTCAAAATTCAAAGAGGCTCACTGGATGTGAGATGTCTTTCTCGGTTGTAGGAAAAGCCATATGCGACAACCTATTCTTCGTCTTAGAAGGGATGTCTTGACTTGCCCCACACCCTGGACTTCTGAGATTTTCACTGAGGTAGAAAGTCCCTGATTTTTTGTCAGATTTATTTTCCACCTTCTGACATGCAAATGCCTTATCAGTAAGACCAGAGTAATTGCTTCACTTCAATCACTAGAGCCAAACAGCATAATGTCATCAGTGTAATGGACAACTATGATGTCTTATGTAAGAGAAGAGCCATCAGGGGCCCTGCTAGTTGAATTGTTACATGGGACTGGAAAGGTAGGACAGTGAAGGTGTATTGCTGGCCTTCCAATTGAAAGCAACTTGATTCTGGTGTTCTTTAATAACAGGTGTTGAGGGGAAAAAAAATTGCCAGATGAAGAACCTGGCCCATGTAAGTACTCACCTGTGGTAGCTCCTCTGTACCTGGGTTTGCTTGGACATCTCAGCCTCCATCATGTGCTCACGTGTTAGCTGTGTACAGAAGGGTCTGCTGATCCAGATCTTATTCCCAATGATAGGGGCATTGATGATAAATCAGTGGTAGATTTTTAGTGCAAATGATGCCTAGTCATTTCTGTGTACTGGAGGATACAATAACAAAAATGATTTTTAAAAATATAAGCATTTCAAAATTTATATATTCAAAATTAGGTTGTAATCTTGAAAACAGTCACTTGGAAGATTACAGTGTTGCTGTTAACTCAGAACATTTCTAGAGCTCCGACGTCTGCAGAACATTCTTGGGAGTATCTTCAGTGGTCGCAAGCCTTTCTTCTTATCAGGTGGATCTGGTTTGGGGTAAACACCTAAAGTAGTGTGGAGTCAAATCAGTCAGTTAAGAGTAATGACATTCAGTAAAGTGTGAAATGTAATCTTGGCAACAAAATAATGAGGGTTTTTTTTGGTAAGACTTATAGAATGGTTTTTAGATTTTATGATACTTAAATACTTTGTTTCCCTAGTTTTAAATCCTTAAAAAATGCAGCTGGGTGTGTGGCTCATGCCGGTAATCCCAGCACTTTCAGGGGCCAAGGCAGGTGGATGACAAGGCCAGGAGATCGAGATCATCGTGGCAAACATGGTGAAACCACGTCTCTACTAAAAAAATACAAAAAATTAGCTGGGTGTGGAGGTGCATGCCTGTAGTTCTAGCTACTTGGGAGGCTGAGGCAGGAGAATTGCTTGAACCCGGGAGGTGGAGGTTGCAATGAGTGGAGATTGCACCACTGCATTTCAACCTGGATGACAGAGTGAGACTCCATCTCAAAAAAAAAAAAAAAAAAAAAAAAGAAAGCTCTTAGTGGGTATCCATGTTTATAAATATGCAAATTCTTCCAAAAGGCTTTTCAAAACACAAAAGTCAATTCCTATGCATTTGCAAAGAGCAAGGCACCTATTATGGTCTCTCCGGATAGAATTTTAGTGTAAAGGTGTCTGTGGCCCAAAAGGGGAGGAATTAGGTAAGTTGTGCATGGATATGAGTAAACTGTGCAGCACTCAGTGGATTAATCAGGATTTGGATGGTGTGATGGTGTTCTTAGGGCTCTTCATTTGCTGATCCTTCTGTTCTTCGAAAGCCCTTTACTCTACCACCTTATCATCATGGCTGTACTCATTCCTTCCTCCCCACTCTTGAGTGAAATAGAAGGTGCCAAAGGCAGGGGTGGCATTTTAAGGCTGCCCTCATGAACTTTGTCTGCTCTTCAGTAGTTATCTAAGGCATCCTATGAAAAGTAAGATAGAAATAAGAACTATATATATTGATAAAAATGCAATTCTTTGCAGATTCTGTTTAAATGCTCAGATTCTAGTTCACCAGAATATGTTCTGAAACTAATTTTCCTGAAGTAAGGTGCATCAGATGACATGGACTTGATCAGGGCTGGTTCCAGAAATAAAGAAGGGCTATTCTGAGGTGAGGACACCCTGATAATGAAAGAATACTGTCCAGGTTGGAACACGGTACACCGGGAACTGCAGTTGATAGCACACAACTTCTTAAGCTTATAGCGTGTGCAGAGCTAGAAGCAACATTGCATTTCTGGCTATGGGAAAGGCTTGGTTTTACTATTAATACTACTAGTATTGAGTTGAGAGATTTTTTATTAGTGATTTTCTAAGTTTTATGAAAAAATGCTGCTTCAGGTCAGCCACTGATTTGGACTTGGGGGAGGCGTGAAAGGAGCAGTGAGGGAGTCCTCGTTTTCAGTCAATATAAAAACTATTAAGGGCCAGTAACTGTGGATCACGCCAAAAGGCATTAAACATATAATCTGTCTTACATAAAGACTAAGTGACATCTAATAGTTTAAAGAGGTTTCATTACTGCTTCTAACTGAAATAAATGGTCTGATGCTCTCTAAAATCTGTTACATTTCCATAAAGTTATAAATGCAAACAAAATAAGACCTCCTTGATCTGTAACATGTCAGAAAGATAAGGAAAACAACTGGCATGTATTCTTTATTTAGCAAAGTTGTAATGTACAGATTTGACAAATTTAAATATTTTTCCCCTAGAATATAACCTTATAATAAAACTAGAGATGTACCTAATGCATTTGATAACCAAAATGTGTCATTTTTAACACCTTCATTTTTATATGAAAATTTACTTTAATAGTCACGCAATAATACACAGTAATTATTATTGTTCTGATTCCTTCTTTAGTTTTAAAGTAATTAATAATTAAAGGAATACATTTTAATTTTAAAGTATTAAAATTTAGTGAAAATATTTCATCTGCAAAATAGAATTTGCACTTACCATCAAGTGTTGTTGTTGCAATTTGTATTGTTTCACTGCTTTAATTTTTCAACACAAATAAAAACTTCAAGTGGTCACATAAGAATAAGAGAATTAAAGTATCTCAAATTTTGTTTGCTTATTTTTACAGGTCATGGTGTTATTATTTATTTCAGATTGACTGTTTAACTCAAGAATATGTAGTCTCCTGGGGGAGAAAGGGCAGCTTTACACACTTACTCTTGAAAAGGACTCTTTATCCAAGTCTGTGGTTTGGGGGCCTCTGAATTAACTTCCATGTAGAATACAATGCTTATTAAAGGACAAGTAAGATACTGATTTGAAGCTCGTACAGAGCATGAAAACTTAACATGCAGCAATTAGAATTTAGGCCAACAAAAGATTTTTCAAGGTGAAATGTTTTATCACTGACATTGTTTAAAATTGTCAGCAGGACATGTTCATAATAAAAAGGTTTTTTTAAAAAAGCACTCCTTTATTCTTATAACTAGAGTGACCTTTCCCTCTCCCTGATCCTTGCAAGATGTAAAGAATTGTTATCACTTTAAGAGAAGTTTATAACGTATGTATAGTGATGCCAATATCTATCTCACAGAGCTGTAGTGTGAATTAAATGAGATCATACTTATGAAGTTGCTTTGTAAAATTCTAAGAGAACTTTATAGATTTTCTTTTTTCTGAGATTGAGTCTTGCTCTGTGCTCAGGCTGGAGTGCAATGGCACAATCATGGCTCACTGCAACCTCTGCCTTCACGTTCAAGCAATTCTTCTGCCTCAGCCTCCTGAGTAGCTGAGACTACAGGTGCTGCTACCATGCCCAGCTAATTTTTGTATTTTTAGTAGAGTTGGTTTCACCATGTTGGCCAGGCTGGTCTCAAGTTTCTAACCTCAGGTGATCCACCTGCCTTGGCCTCCCAAAGTGCTGGGATTACAGGTGTGAACCACTGTGCCCAGCTGAGAACTTACAGATTTTAAGTGCTCATACTGATAGTGGGTAAACCATTATGTTCATTACAAAATTTAAAAACTATTTCTGTAAAAAAGCAAACACATTGTATTGAGAAAATTTGGAGAACAGTGAAACAGACTGCTAATTTTAAATGGCCTATATTATAATTTATAACATACTATATTTCTTTAAAAATCACTTATGTGTCAGAATATGTTTTATACAGATATACAAAACTAGTATCACAGTCTAAATAGATAAGATCGGGCTATTTTTTTGTTAGCAGATGTCATTTGATAAATGATTTTCTCCTAGCTTTATTAAGATATAATTGACAAAAAGTGTATATATTTTTGGTGTGCAGTGTGATGTTTTGACATATGTTTACAGTGTGAAATGATTAAATCAAACTAGCTTATCCATTACCTCTCATACTTATGTTTTAATGATGAGAACATTTGAGATATAATCTCTTGGCAATTTTCAACTGTACAACACATTACTTTTAACTGTAGTTCCCATGGTATATAATAGATCCCAGAACTTATTCATCCTGTCTAGTTGAAATTTTATACTCTTTAACCAACATGTTCCCATTCTCCTTTCTTCCTGAAAAGTGATTTTAATACTAATGTATATTCAGTCTCATGTTAATAACAGAGTCAATTTAAGCATATCCTTATTGGCCTGAAATCTTACCCATGTTACGAATAATTACCGTAGTTTTTTTATTATTTGAAAATGTCATGTTTGAGAAGTGGTGTTTTGCAATTCTTTGAATTACGTTTCTTAGATTACCCATTTACGTGGTTTTATGTTTGTGGCTTTTTTTTTTTTTTTTTTTTTTGAGACGGAGTTTTGCTCTTGTTACCCAGGCTGGAGTGCAATGGCCTGATCTCGGCTCACCACAACCTCCGCCTCCTGGGTTCAGGCAGTTCTCCTGCCTCAGCCTCCTGAGTAGCTGGAATTACAGGCACGCGCCACCATGCCCAGCTAATTTTTTGTATTTTTAGTAGAGACGGGCTTTCACCATGTTGATCAGGATGGTCTCGATCTCTTGACCTCGTGATCCACCCGCCTCGGCCTCCCAAAGTGCTGGGATTACAGGCTTGAGCCACCGCGCCCGGCCGTTTGTGGCTTTTTATGTATGATTATATACTGCCTGTTCATGGTACTTGCTTATTTTTTCTACTGGTCTTAGACCACTTCTTATTGCTTTCCAAGAGCTCTTTATGCATTAAAGACAACAATTATTATTTCACAGAGTTTGCAAATATTTTTCACGAACATAAGAATGTAACTTGCCAAAGAATTTTATGAGTTATTTTAGATGTCCAGAAGTTTACAATTCTTATGTTTTCTACCTTTTCAGTAATTTTTCAGCTATTTCTTTCAAACTGGAGAAACATAGAGGGTACAGTCTCAGACAGAATTGTAATTTCTTTCTTTACTGTTTACTTGAATAAGTTATTTAATCTTTGTAAACCTTAATTGCCTCATCTATAAAAATGGGTGTAATATTACTTATTAAAACTATTGTGAGGAATCAATGAAGCAGTATGTAAAGGGCCTCATATAATGCCTGCCACACAGTAATCACACAGAATGTCTGACTGATATTTACAATGTTATACATAACTTTATGATTGTGAAGTGATTCTCAATGTGAAAACCTTTATCTTAAACTATTAGTTCGTATCCTTGCTGTTTTACGGAGACGTGAGTGTTCTTGTCATAATTTTAAAAAATTCTTTAAATAACAAGAATGACAAGTTTCTTACTGTTACAATGATTAAAAGTTAATTTGCTTAATTTGTCATTTGCCTTTTAGTTTTTCTGGTTTAGAGAAAACGAATCTTTTGTGATTGCTTTTATCTTTACAAGTCTTTCCTTGAGTCCAAAATCTATTAGTTTTCACCTATATCTCTCATTAATATTTTGTTTTCATTTTTAAATGTAATGTTCTATCTCTCTAAATTTATTTTGGTATGTGATATAAGGTAAAGCTCTATTGTTATAAAGTTATACACACATAATATTCTTATCTCCTACTTTGAAGGAATTGTAGCTCTTATTTCTTTCTTCTAGTGTTATTACATCAGCTAGAATTCATATAGCTGTGTTAAATAATAATGACAACTAAGTATTCTTGTAATTTTCCCAATTTTAATGGAAATACTGGAAGTATTTTGCTATTATCCTGCCATTGGCTATCAGTTTAATATAGTTTTCATGACTATATTAAGGAAAAGCATTAAGGAAAACATCCTTCTTTTCCTAATGTTGTAGGAATTTTTATTGGGAGTGACTACTTAATCCTATGAACCATCTTTTAGGCAACTTAAAAATAATCAAGAGCTTTTTTAACTGGGCCCAATGTTGTGATGTATTCACATTACATTCACATATTTCCTAGTCTTAAACTATTTTTACATAACTGAGAAGAAGTAGAAGATGAAACAATAACTTTTAAAGAAGCCTGGGTATGAGACGAGGAATTTATAATAATCTTACTGTAAGACCATTATGCATTCGTTGACACTATATATCTTTTCTCTCATGAATAATTTTCGACAGTTACCTTCAGTTGTGTAACCACTTCGACAGTTGTTGTCATGATATCATTACAGTTGATTTCCTGCCAATAACTGTTTGGAAGTTTCGGTCTCTGTCTAGACAGATACATGAGGCATTGATAGCAGTGGGGTGTGGGGACCAGTACCCTCGTTGCTCAAAAGGCAACAGCCACATAGTTGTGGGTAAAGGTTTCATTTTCTGACTTTTGCAGACATTCTGTTTTTGAACCAGGGGACAGAGACTGTGAGGGGGCAAGGAGTTAACTTGAATCTCTACTTATTTTACTGTTTGCACAGTAAAGAGGGGCTTTTTTTTCCTCAGTGTATTTCAGGAAATTCCTCCCAGGTTCTGGAATTCTATTCTTCATCCTCCACTCTTCTACTCGCCTCCCACTCAATCCCCCATAGTCGGCTCCCTTCCTGCTCCCACCCCACCCCAGACCTTTTAGTGAAATATACACTTAGGAGCTGCTTGCCAGATGCCATGTCAAATGGAAAACTCTTATAAAAGAAATTGAAGTGGGATTCATTCCAATTCGAATCTTTGGATTTGCATAGAAACAACAACTCAATGTGTAACAAAGATAAAATTGAAAATTTTACAAGAAATATTATTATAGCAAATCCTTAATTTACATTTAAACATTCCCTGAAACATCAAATAGGTGATTTTTTTTAAAGGTCATTGAAGCAAGGGTTAAGAACAGGGTACAGGAATAGTATTTTCTAGAGGAAATACCTCAATCAGGTGCTAAACTCTGCTGAGTTTGCAGAAATGGATGCACTCAATCAAGGTAGCCACAATCATGCAATAAAGATATAGCCACTTTAAACAACCATGTATCAATACAGAATGAAACACTGCTATATTATGAAGCACTCCTCTGGGAAGCTCTTGATTGACAAAAATAGTAGTGTGTTAAGTAACAGCAGTATTTTCATGGCCAGAAAGTAATAAAACTAAAGATGAGCTTTATGAAGAGAAAATATTTTACATGAAAAACCATGGAGCAATTGTTAGGACTTGGTTCCTTCAGGATCAGGTTAAGGGGAAAAATGTAAAACGTAAAAGTAGAAGCTGATACTTTGCTAATTTGTTCATCACCTGCATGGCTGATGCTGTAGTCAGCCATTTATTTATAGGCATCTGAAGAAAGGGTGGGATAGTTGCTCTCTGGGATCACACAAACTCATTGTATCTCTGACTTGCTTAGGCTTGTACAGTAGGGAAAAAATCTGGATATGCATATTGAATCCATTATAGATTAGAGTTGAGCCAGAGGGTATGCAAGGAATTTACTCCTTGAGACCTACTTCATTACAGAGAGGTGGTAGAGAGTTGGAGTTAGGTTGGCAACATTAACTTTTCAGTTTTATTGCAGCTTCATTTTAAGTCAGGGATTTTACTACCGCTTTTTGGCATAGCAGTTTGGGCTGGTGTATTTCTCTCTCTGTTAATATGATCCTTCATGATGATATACTTACCTTGAAAATGGTGGGAAATTGAATCTTCTGCTGTTCTGATCACTTCTCCAAACCCTGTGTCATGACCCACATTATCTGTTCTCTGTGGCATGATCCCCTTGACCTGGTCTCTGACAGCAAGTGTGATATTCTTGATCATCCCCAACATAGCTGGTTTCGGATGCTCGAGATAAATTATAGTAAAAGTGATTTCAAGGGAAGAGTGATAATGTGTTTTGATAGCAGGCAAATTGTAAACGCAAGAGCTCCTGGAATAGTGAACTGAAGCCTTATTCTGAAAACCTTTTCATCGTGCTTTGATTTCATTGATTGTAATAATCAGACTTCCATTTCATTCAGCTAGATGTTAATTAGTCACGAATGTGTCTGCCATTCCTTTTCACATCTGGAGGGGACTTCTCTGCTTGCTTGAACCACCTCCCTCATTCTCCCTGTGGAATTTAGAAAGGTAAAATATTATTTTCCATTCCCATATGTATTAACTTTTTAAATAAGACTTGCACAAGTTGGGAGAAGCTTCATGCTGTTGGTGGTCTCTTCAGATACATGAATAACATAAGGAAAACGCCTTGAAGTATGTCAAATCACAAAAACAATAGTAAGTTTATATTTATTATCATTTGTGAAGAGTCCATTACTACATTATTTCATTCACTCCTCACAGCAACCCCTTAAGGTAGAGATTGTTTTTTCCTTTCCTGTTTTATAGACAAGGAAAATGTAGCTTATAGAGCTTAAATAACTTATGAAAAGTCAAATCATTAGAAAATTTTATTTGCAAGCCACATATACTGACCCAAGAGCCATGGTTCTCATCACTCTGTAATTTCTGCAAAAATCATTAATTTTTAAGATTTGACAACTGTCTGTCTCTCTGTTGGTGAAATATAGGTTTGGTATAGGGAGTGGGTATGTCTTAGAGATTTTTATTTTTTTTAAAAGAGTAAGACTTAGCAGTCTGTGCCCTCAAGAACTTATTGTGGCAATAACCACTCAATCAGTGGGGTTTACACTGACTGTGGTAAGTACAATGAGGAGCTGTGGGACATGTCTATGTGTTTGATGGAATGGGTGTCTAGGATGGCAGGAAGGAAGAGTTTCATGGAAGAGGTGATGGTATGGCTGATCCCTTGAAGATGTGTGTTGGAGGCAAGTGTGTCATCAATTTGGCCAGACTGGAGTGGAAGTACATTATTAAAAGTCCATAGGACACTAATATATGGGGAAATAAGAATAGACTGGAATCTGTGTAAATAGTATTTAATCTTTTAGTAAAGGCTATTAATTGATATCCAAAGTATTAGTAGCTAGAGGTTACAAGGGTAAGGACTCTAATTTTTCCCACCTGTGATTTGGCATTGTTGTTACTGGCAACGGAAAGGCTGAATTTAAATCACAGTCATCAACCTTCTAAAGAGTGTAGTTCAGAATTGAACCCAGGTGTGAGGTATGGGGGTTGGTTACTGTATGAGCAAAATCAGCACCTATGCCACAGAGTCTGATGAAGAGAGAAGCCTTTGCCAGTCAATATTAGGGAGGCACTGGTTACTGCCAATGGCCCTGAATGTGCTTGACCAATTCTGCTTCTTTAGCAGGATCGGTCTGTTGATATGTTCAAATACAAGGAGGAAAAACGCAACCAAGAAAGCCAGCATGCCTTCTGGAAAGCTAGATGGTTTTGTGGTGGTGATCTCAATCTCCAAACTAATCTTTAATTTCAGTGAGCAGCAGGTATAGGCCCAATCTTCTAGCTATTATCTTTGGACATACCACAGAGGCTACACCTGGCTGCCTTTTGACACTTCATCAGTGCCACCTACAACCACACTCTTCAAATGGCCTGCTAGAAATGAATTCCTAGGGCAGAGCTCAGATGTAATGAACTGGGCTTCTTGCAATTCAACTAAAAGGCGTGTCCAGCCTGGGTAACAAGAGCGAAACTCCGTCTCAAAAAAAAAAAAAAAAGGCGTGAATATGTGCAGAGGGAATGAGAACAGTGTTTTGCAGGGAACACACTTTAAAACTAGAGTTTTATAGGCTTAGATTTGGTGAGTCTCATATTTGTGTTTAATAGTGCATTTTAGCATATAATATGATTACTATTACAATCAGCAAATATTAATTGAGCACTTCTTTTGGATTGAGCTAAGGGAACTCAGAATCTAAGAATGTGCGAAACACTGGTAGGTGTGATGGGGGGAATTCAAAGGTGATAATAGTATGAATTGTGCCCTAATGGAAATTATAATCTGGAGAAAGATACACACACACACACACACACACACACGCACGCAAACACGCACACATCCACAGATCCATCCATTTATAGATATATGTGTAAATAAACATAACATTTCAGTGTGATATGAATGTCAAAATGAAATACAACCCTCTAGGAATGCCAAGGAGAGAACTATTCATTTAGATTGAGCTTTTAGAGTATCTTTCAGCAATAACTGAATGTGAAGGCTAGGTAGGATTTTACTAGGCAGAGACACAGTGTGGACTGTGTACCGGAAGCTAAGGGAACTGGACTGTGAACTCCACAAGGATACTGTCCATTTATAAGCTTTTGTATATTCAGCACCTTGCTATAAATATTTGTTGAATGAATGCATATATGAAACAGCCTAAGCAAAATCTCAGAGTGACAGAAGTGTAAGGCAGGCGTCCCCAAACTTTTTACACAGGGGGCCAGTTCACTGTCCCTCAGACCGTTGGAGGGCCGCCACATACTGTGCTCCTCTCACTGACCACCAGTGAAAGAGGTGCCCCTTCCTGAAGTGCGGCAGGGGGCTGGATAAATGGCCTCAGGGGGCTGCATGCAGCCCACAGGCCATAGTTTGGGGACACCTGGTATAAGGTATGCATTGGTGAGTGGTTCACTTTGGATGGCAATGGGATGGGGGACAGTAGTTATGTGGTATAAATGAAGCATAGGGTTGGGGTGGGCTGTTAAGGAACTTCCCTGTGGCAATAATGAGTTTATAATTTATTCCAGGAACTGGGACCTGTCATATGTATTTGACCTGGAGAGTTACGTAACCATGTTTATTTAATGAAGCTCCTTCATATTTTTACCATTTTTGGATTTCTTTTCCATTTTCTTTTCAGCAGTTCCTAATCGTTTTATCCATAGACACCCCTTTCACTGTATCCCACCTTATCCTCCAGCTTTGAAGCTTTAGGTTGAAAGACTTTGTTACATTGCTCCAGTGATAATCAGTTCATTTTCCTGTTTTCATTGATCAAAGGCATATAATTCAGTGCACTAGTCTGTTCTCACAGTTATAAGGAAATACCGGAGACGACGTAGTTTATAAAGAAAAGAGGTTTAACAGGCTCACGGTTCTGCAGGCTGTACAAGAAGCATGGCAACATCTGCTTCTGGGGAGGCCTCAGGGAGCTTTTACTCACGGTGGAAGGCAAAGTGGTGATCTGGCACTGAGTATGGTCAGAGCAGGAGGAAGAGAGAGCAAGGGCGGAGGTGCCACACACTTTTAAACAACTACATTTTGTGAGAACTCACTCGCTATACATTTCCAAGGGGGCATGGTGCCAAACCATTCATGAGAACTCCACCACCACGATCCAGTCACTTCCCACCAGGCCCCACCTCCAGCACTGGGCATTACAAGTCAACATGAGATTTGGGTGGGGACACATATCCAAACCATATCATTTGGCCCCTGGCCCCTCCCAAATCTCATGTCCTTCTCACATTTCAAAATACAATCATGCCTTCCCAATGGTCCCCCAAAGTCTTAACTCATTCCAGCATTAACTCAAAAGTTCAAAGTCTCATCTGAGACAAGGCTAGTCCCTTTCACCTGTGAGCCTGTAAAATCAAAAACAAGTTAGTTACTTCCAAGAAACTGGGTAATTTATAAAGAAAAGAGGTTTAATTGGCTCACGGTTCTGCAGGCTGTATACGAAGCATGGCGGCATCTGCTTCCGGGGAGGCCTCAGGTAGCTTTTACTCATGGTGGAAGGCAAAGCAGGAGCCAGGGTCTTACCTGGCAGGAATGGGAGCAAGAGGGCATGTGTGTGTGGGGGGGGGTGCCACACACTTTTAAACAACCAGATCTTATGAGAACTCACTCACTATACAAGGGAGGAGGCTGCTAAATCATTCATGATGACTCCAACCCCAGGACCAGATTACCTCTCACCAGGCTCCACCTCCAACACTGGGGATTACAGTTTGGCATGAGATTCGCTGGGGACACAGAGCCAAACCGTATCACTCAGGAACTGGATAAATCAGCAAGGGTTAAGCATGGATTTAACTGTATTAGTTTGCTGTGAATGCCATAACAAAATACCACAGAGTAGCTTCAACAACAGAATTTTGTTTTCTCACAGTTCTGGAGGCTAAGTCCAAGATCAAGGTGTTGACAGGTGTGGTTTCTTCTGAGGCCACGTGCCTCAGCTTGCAAATGGCCGCCTTCTTACTGTGTCCTCATGTGGTCACTCCTCTGCCCATATCTTGCCTATGTCCTAATCTCTTCTTATAAGGAGACCAGTCATATTGTATTGGGACCCATCCTTGTGACCTTATTTTACTGTAATCACCTCTTTAAAGGCGCTGACTCCAAATACAGTCACATTCTGAGGTACTGGGGATTAAAACTTCAGCGTATTAACTTTACGGGATCACGGTTCACCCCATAAGACTGACCTAAGGAGTTACATCCATGCTGCACCACCTGACTTAGAAAATTATGTTGTCAGTGGTTAAGTCAATCCCAGTCACATGTGGTTAGAATTAGAGCTTGAATCTAAGACTTCCTGTGGTTAACTGCTCAACAGCTGATGAAACTAGATTGTTGTCTAGTGAAAGTGAACTCCCCTAAATAGTTCAGTTTCTGCCACATGCAGGAGCAGTCAATATTACAATAGCTTTAAGTAGGCTTGGAAAAGATGAACATAAATCCACTGCATATTTGCATGACATTTATTAGAGAATAACTCCCTAAACAAGGGTCGAACAGTCCCATTGATGAAATAAATCTCGGGCTCCAAATTCACATGGTCCTGACTCCATCACTTTTGATTTCTGTGACCTCACAGATAGCTGCGACTTCCCCTGCCACTATTTCCTTACTGATAAATCTAACATAACCGTGTTTCCTCCTGCCTAGAACTGTTCTGAGGATTAAGTGAGGAAATATAAGTAAAGCACTTAGCTGAGTGCTTGGTACATAGTAAGCACTTAGTAAACTATTATGTATTCAGTGTTAGCTCTTATTAAAGATGAAAATGGCAGATCTATTCATAGGCATATTAGCAATAAAATTACTAGTGAAATAGTATTAGTTATATTTATGTAAATCAAGTAATTTTTCATAGTTGGCAATCATATTTTTAAAATATAACTATTCTTCTTAGCTTATAAAATAAGATATAGATTTTATTCTTATCTATACCACAACATTCAAGAATAACTTGAATTGGTCTTAATCCAACAATTTGATAAATACCAATTTAAATGTATTTTAGGTGTATTTATCTTCTAGAACTGAACTTCTCTCCTGCTAATAGTATAAATTTTAATTGTCTTATAAAGTATACATGGAGATGAGCTATTTATTTGTGTTGCTAAGATATACAGGATGATTGGACACTGTTATTGATTCATTATAGACAACCTCATAGGAAGCCTTCCAGAAGATTTGCATAAAGGAATATAGCACTCATAGAAAATGCTGAATAAACTTATCAGTAATGATTTCCTTGGGTCATTTTTGCCTTCTGCCTACTTCATCTCCACCTCTAAGCAAAGCATTTCATTTACTAGGAATGCCTTTCATACTACTTGTTTTGCTAGTGTTGTTCTCATTTTAGAACATTAATAAAAATATCCAAATCAAAATGAATTGGGGACTTACAAATATTTTATACTATAAGACTGTTTTCGAATATTGTCATTAAAACAGTTCTTTCAGGGTTTCTGGTTTATACAATACATATGGCAATTGAGATACTTAGGATTTGTATTATGTGTTCATAAGAATAAAGTTAGAGAAAGAGATTTCTTAGTTTGAAAATTGGTTGAGAAGACATTTAAAAGTATCGTATGCAGTTGGGATTCTTCAGCACTTTTTCTTATGATGAGTTTATCTTTTTCTTAAAGTATTTTTTTCAGTTTTTTAATTTTTTTATTATACTTTAAGTTCTGAAGATTATTTCCCCCCTGATATTTAGGTTCTGCTTAAACTCCAAACAAAGCTGTCAAACAAACGTATTAGAGGTTTTGCTCCAAAAAGGGCAATATTTCTTTTTTGTATTTGATATTTCTGTTCAGTAATAATTAGCCTTAGATTTTGAACTATCATTGGAGGTGATATGGATGGAAACTCACTGATACTGGAGGAGAATTGATTTTTGGCAATATGGTGACTTATCACCGTGTGCATACTGGCACTGCCCATGTGCAGGGACATTATACTTGTCAGTATTTACCTTGGAAGAGCATGGTCTGTGTGCAGCACAAAGCAGGTAGGTGCGGATGGCTTTTTTCTCAATGATAGGGCATGTCATTTCTCATTTCCCGTAGGTGGAGGAGCACAAAGCGAAGCAGCCGGCATTGCCCTCTGGGGCCAACCAGCTCTTCCCTTCCCCTAGCATCTTGGAGATACACCATCCTGCCTCAGTCCCTGCCTCCTCAGTCACAACTGGCTTGTGGTTTTGCTTTTTGTCTTTGCAGCCTTGTTGAGGTTTGTGTAATTAATAAGCAGAACCACCAGTGAGAGGCAAGCCTTGCAGGCAGGGAGTTCCTTCCAAAGCTCGGACTCACCAACTGAAAAGAAGAGAGCAAAGGTGCAAATAGCTTGGGGTGGAGTTGAAGAAATTAGTGAGATGCAGGACCAGGTTCCCAAACACAGAGAGAAAAAGCACATTCAGGGTTCTGGGCCCCAGGCGTTTTGCATAATCAGCCTTCTTTGAAGTTTCTACTATTGGATGTCTTAATCTGTTATTCTGGGAACTATAAAATTGTGGCACACAGATTCAAGTTAATCTAAGTTAACCTCTGAACTTGACCTAATTTCATTTAGAATTAGCTTTATTTAAAATTGTAAACTACAATCTTGACTGAAGCACACTCAATAGTGTTTTGTTTATAAAACATACACCTTTTCCCCTTTACTGTAGATACTTTCTGGCCTAAGAGGTCTCTATAAGAAAACCAGGATATGTTTTTCAGTTATCCCAGGACATTTAAACTTTTGAGGATTTAAAAATAAGGTGTTTTTTTTTTTTTCATTTTAGAGATGATAGAGGTTCTTTAGACTCTAAAACACTTGATGTTTTAGAAAAATACTTTAATCTTGTTTATGTGAATAAAGTCCAGTCCACATGTGAAATTGCGCTGAAGTCATAATAATCAGTTATGAGTATATAAATGGTAGAACTGATTTTGGCTAAGCATTTCAAAATCCTGCCCAAAATTGCAGTATTTAATTGTAATCTTAGATTATTACCAGGATAATTGCTGTTTTAAATCTTCTTATTTTCATATAATGTGAAGGCAGGCCCATGCCTTGCCCATCTCATCTGCCCCAGGCCCGGCATAATGCCTGGTAGCTGGCAGACACCCAGTGAGTGTTGCACAGACTGGAATGCTCACTAGGACACATTCCTCCATTTTCATTTTGCCCGTCAGTGCAAACAAACACATCAACCAACATTCACATCAGAACTTATTACTCATTATTGCAACAGTAGGATGGCTTCCCATATAGGAGTTTGGCCAAAATCAACAGAAAGCATTCTGTGAGGATCAATTGGATACATGAAGTTTAAAATCAGGGATATTACAGAGTTTATTTATATTATAAACTGTGGGCTACATAGCCTTTTATTTTTCATCTAGAAAAAATTAATTTTATTTAAAAGTGAGCAATAAAATGACCCATAATAGAAATTTATATGAGATTACATCATCAAAAAGTTTTTAAAAGGAGGAAATGGGAGAATTATATTCAATATAATCATTTTTCATGGACAAGATAAAAATACTGAAAAATTTTGTAGAAATTCAGTGATCATTTCTGTAGAACAGGATCACAAAAGAGATACTAAAACCAACTACAATGTAGACATTACAAGAAAACAAATGTTTGTCTCCTTTTTCATTGCTTATTATCTCCTAGAACAGTGTCTGGCACATAGTGTTTCATATGTGTATATATATATTTAATAATTAATTTTTATTTTCAGTTTTGGAGGTACAAGTATTTTTTGGTTACGTGGATGAGTTGTTAAGTGGTGAATTCTGGTATTCTGGAGCACCTATCAGCTGAGCAATGTACACTGTACCCAATAGGTAGTCTTTTATCCCTCACTCCCTCCCCCTTCCTTCACCTCCCTAAGTCACTAAAGTCCATTATATCATTCTTATGCCTTTGTATCCTCGTAGCTTAGCCCCCACTTATGATATATGGTTTTCCATTCCTGAGTTACTTCACTTAGAATAATGGTCTCCAGCTCCATCCAAGTTGCTGCAAAAGACATTATTTTGTTCCTTTTTCTGGCTTAGTAGTATTCCATGGTGTATATATGCCACATTTTATTTACCTACTCATTGGTTGATGAGCACTTAGGTTGGTTCCATATCTTTGCAATTGCAATTTGTGCTGCTATAAACACGCGTGTGCAAGTGTCTTCTTCATATAAAGACTTCTTTTCCTTCGGGTAGATATCCAGCAGTGGGATTACTGGATCAAATGGTAGTTCCACTTTGAGTTCTTTAAGGAATCACTATACTGTTTTTCATAGTGGTTGTACTAGTTTACATTTCTACCAACAGTATAAAAGTGTTCCCTTTTACCTCATGCACAGCAACATCTTAAACAGTTAAACACAGCCCACACCATTTAAAGGGCATTTTTATTTTGGTTACTTCCAGTTTACATTTTGGCTAATAAATTTTTTGTTTGTTTGTTTGTTTGTTTTTGAGATAGATTCTTGCTCTGTCATCCAGGCTGGAGTGTAGTGCTGTGATCTTGGCTTACTGCAACCTCTGCCTCCCAGGTTAAAGCGATTCTTCTGCCTTGGCCTCCTGAGTAGCTGGGACTGCAGGCACCCGCCACCATGCCCCACTAATTTTTGTATTTTTAGTAGAGATAGGGTTTCACCATATTGGCCAGGCTGGTCTTGAATTCATGATCTTGTGATCTGTCTGCCTTGGCCTCCCAAAGTTCTGGTATTACAGGTATGAGTGAGCCACCATGCCCAGCCTAGTAAATGTTAACTAAAGTTCTTTTGAACTGAGATTTGGAGGAGCAGTGGTGTTTTACTTCCTGTGTCGTTCTCCCTATACAGCAGAATGAAAGCAGTGCAGCCATGGGTCAGGTCTTGGGTGGGAAGGGGCTTGGTGATGCCAGCAGACTCCAGCACACACAGAGCCCAGACCCAGCATAGAGGCCCAGACCAATCCACCAAGCTGCAGGGAAGGTCCAGGGCTTGTGGGACATGAAGTTTATAAAATGTAAAGATCTTCTTCAAAAGAAAACAATACAAAATTAGGTAAAGGGCCTGGGAAAACCAGGGCAAGAGGGCCTGAGGCCTCAACTTCTTGATAAACCTACTGATCAAGCAGAGAGAGGATTTAAGAAGGAAGCAGTTGGGCACAGTGGCTCATGCCTGTAATCTCAGCTGTTTGGGAGACCGAGGTGTGCAGATCACCTGAGGTCAGGAGTTCAAAACCAGCCTGGCCAACATGGCGAAACCTCATTTCTACTAAAAAATATACAAAATTTAGCTGGGCGTGGTGGTGGGCATCTGTAATTCCAGCTACTTGGGAGGCTGAGGCAGGAGAATCACTTGAAGCTGGAAGGCGGAGGTTGTAGTGAGCCAAGATTGCCCCATTGCACTCCCGGCAAAAAATAAAAATAAACAAGAAGTTTCTAGCCTGACATCAGGAAGGTGGAGGACAGGATTTGCAAGAGCATCACTGGTCAAAGAAGACAGCAAGAAGAGAGCCACCAGGAGTCCAGCAGAATGAGGAGCCCTATATTAGAGAAATAAAACCAGGAGGATGTATATCGCCCCTCTCCCCCTTCCTCTCCCCTGTCCCCCTGCCAACTCTTTTATTTTAAGGAAATGGTGACACCATTGTGGGCAGACTGGCAGCTGCAGATCCAGGATCCAAGAAAGCTGATGTAGCAGTCTTGAGGCTGAGGGCAGTCTGGAAGCAGAATTCCTTTTTTCTTGTGGGATGTTAGTCTTTTTCTCTTAAGGCCATCAACTGATTGGATGACGCCTACTCACATTATGTAGGCTAATCTGCTTCATTCAGAATCTTCTGATTTAAATGTCAATCAACATCTAAAACTACTTCACAACAGCATCTAGACTTATGTCTTACAAAAATAAACTGGGCACCACAGTCAAGCCGAATCGACACTTAAAGTTAACCATTGCAAGCCCCAGTGTAGATTCTCAGCCTAGCCTATGTGATGAGGGGGGCCAGGAGGGCAGGTCATCTCCTGCCACAGTGTGGACGTGACCTGAGATATCTAGAACAGAGATGAAAGACGGCAAGAGGAAAGTGGAGTTCACATCCCTGTGATGCCACTAGCTCGTTTTTGTTTTGGGCCCGAGAATGGTGAGTGAGCTGTTTGACCTTTCCAGCCTGAGTTTTCTGCTGTGTGAAGTAAAAGCACTTGTAGAGACATGCCGAGTCACAGGCAAAAGGACTGAGTTCTTTTTTCTTGTGGCACCCTGTTTGAAGCAAAATCTCATGTGAAATCCAAACCTCCCCAAACAGAGTTAAAAGTAGCTTGTCTAAATGAATGGTTGGGGCAAGGATTGTAACCACCCAAGGGGTTCCTTCCCCACTGCCTGGACAGAGCCAATTCATCAAGACAGGGGAACTGCAATAGAGACAGTAATTCATGCAGAGCCGACTGTGCGGGAGACCAGAGTTTTATTATTACTCAAATCAGTCTCCCGGAGCATTCAGGGATCAGAGTTTTTAAGAATAACTTGGTGTGGGGGCAGGGGAGACAGTGAGCCAGGAGTGCTGATTGGTCAGGGATGAACTCATAGAGAGTTGAAGCTGTCTTTTTGCGCTGAATCAGTTCCTGGATGGGGGATACAAGATAAGAGGAGTCAGTTTATTGATCTGGGTGGTGCCAGCTGATCCATCAACTACAGGGTCTGCAAAATATCTCAAGGACTGATCTTAGGAGCAGTTTAGGGAGGGTTAAAATCTTGTAGCCTCCAGCTGCATGACTTCAGCTGCATGACCATACTTTTTAATTTTGTGGTGACTGTTAGTCCTACAAAAGCCATCTAGTTGCCAGGCAAGGAGTTCTGCTTTGGGAAAGGGCTGTTACCATCTTTGTTTAAACTATAAACTATAAAGTAAGTTTCTCCCAAAGTTAGCTCAGCCTTTGCCCAGGAATGAACAAGAACAGCTTGGAGGTTAGAAGAAGATGGAGTCAGTAAAGTTAGATCTCTTTCACTGTCTCATTTATAATTTTGCAAAGGCAGTTTCAATCCCTCCCTTTGGGTTTTATAACATCTTAATTTTAAGGTGTAGGCTATGAAGATGGCAAAAGGCCATTGATCACTCTAGCTTCTTCCTGCTGACAGACGACGTAGTGGGAATGGGAACGAACACCAAGGTGAGAAGAGTGGAACCGCTTTGTAATTGTCTGAGTGTACTTATGCAGGCCTGGTTGAGCTTCCAAGGCTTGTGAGGCAAAATCATTAGTATTTTTATTTATAGTTTTACTGCAGTGTTTAAGTGAACAGCCTACTATAAGGTAAATAATGAGTCCTAGGATGAGGAGTACAATTTTCGATTTTAAAAGCAAAGACTTGAAAACATTAGTTTGGGGGCTTTTAACCCACAAAGAATTTAGAATTTAATTTAAAGTGCAGAAAAAACTTGAAGAACAGCTAACAGCAGTATACTATGGTTTTTCCTTTTGAAGCATAATTTAATTTCCTTTAGTCCCCATTTTTATTAAAAACAAATCATGACAGAACTGATTAGTTTACAAAATAAACTTTAGTCTTACTATACTTGGCCTGATTGTTTGCATAAAGTGTAGCAAGAATAATTAATTTTTACTTAGGCTTTTAAAATTGGCTTTGATAAAACTTTATTCTATGTAGAATTTTAGATAAGACTTAAAAAGCTGAGCTTAGCCATGGCTTTGTATCCTTACATACCTATGAGTTGGGCAATTCCTTTTCTCTGGAGGTTCTAAGATAATTTCGGGTTCCTGGGCCTGTTAGAAAGTGACATTTTTAATTTACCATAGGTCAGGAACCTTGTACAGGGACTCTATGTGGACGAGATATGAGGCCAGATACCCTAACATTCTTTAATTGGCTCTATAAGTCAACTTTGATTCTTTAAATGAACCATGCCATTTCAGTCAAAGCCTTAGTAAAATAACCAAGTTTTTCAATTATGTCCTGTTACAAAAGAAAACAGGTTTTTATTGTAATATGCAATTAACTATACTGCCATAAATTGAGAATACTTACAAATAGTTTTTTAAATTCTGGAGAAATTAGGTAAAGAGGAACAAATATGCTTTAAATTTTGTTTACAGGAGTATATTTTACTTGTTAAAAGTTGCAAATAACTTTAAAGAAATAAGTTCTTTTGACTTCGAAAACAAAAAGTTAGCAATGTTTAATGCATTAGCTTTTTATGAGATTACCAGAAGTTTTTTTTTAATTCCAATAGCACAATTTTTAAAGTTATTTGAGACCTGCACTTAGAGCCTTATATTTGATTATAAACTGCCTTTGAAAAGGACCAAAGCAACACAGAATGTCAGTGGATGGCAAAAATCTGGAGCCATTATTAAAGCTATAATTGATTAGGAATTTTGCTTACTTCTGTGGTGTACAACAATTTTACGTAATAATTACAATTATTGATATAACGTATACTAAATTATATTACCAGTATAGAAGTTTTCCATAATTTTGGTATATATATTAATAACATATTTATACAAATACTGTCCAAAGAAAACCAAACATCATTTAGTCTTCTATTTGAAAGGGTTTTTTTTTTATTCCATTGTTATAATTTTCCAGAGTTATTAATCAGAAACCCGCATTTAAGAGCACCTGTTAAATTTTATAGCTAATTATAAAATAATTTTTAAAAGAGGACCATAGTGAGACAATAGGCTTCTGTGGATGATAGAAATATTTGAGGGCAGCCACAGTTCAAGGCACAATTGACCAGGAAATTTTCTTCTGTGGCACACAGTCACTTAACATAATAATTGTAATTATTACTGATAACATATACTGTCATGTTAGAATTATAGCAGTTTTACATAATTTTGGAATATATACCGATGACACGTTTACACAAATATAGACCAAAGAATGCTAAACACCATTTTATATTTGACAACGCCTTCTATACGATTTTTGTACCAAATAAGCCAAATGCCATTTTTAGACTTTAGAGGACCTAATATCTAAAATATTAGGTTAGAGAGAAACATAATTTGTAATTTGATTTTGGAAAGTTTGTTAAATTTTGAAGTTTTAAAACCCTGTATATCACAAAATAGAATTCCAGATCACTGTAAGTTTATTCATTTGGCCAAAATGATAACTCCAAAAAATTTTCTTTAAAGAAAATCTTTATTCTGATAGAGGAAACTCAGCTTTCTAAACAAGAACCAATAAAGATAGTATGAGGCTAAATTGTCTCTTTTCTTTTCTCCTTTTTTTCCTTGTCATTTACCCAAAGGAGAAAATAAAACCTTTTTATTATTTTTTAACATTACATAAAAATCATCTTTGAAAGAGAATAAATTTTATGTTTGCATGAGTCTATTTTTAATGTTAAGGCTAGCTTTTTAAATAAAATTTTATATCTTTATTCAGTTTTAATTAGTTTGGCCATAAGGTAAGATTTTAATATATCTTTTAGAACCCTTTATCATTGTCCATCAAATAGCAGATTAATTTTTTAAGAAAACCTTGTTATTTGGACACATGAACCCAGATTCTGGCCCCACAACAGTATAATTTTAATGTTTTAACCTATGGAAAAAAAGCTAAATAATTTTTTTTTAATCTTAGCCAACTTGTTTATACCTACAGAATTTTTTAAATAAAATTACATTCCTTTCAACAAAAGCCATATTCCCTTGCCTTTTTACATTTTAACAAAAACACATTTTTTGTACACCTTGCATGTAAAACTGTTTCTCCAGTTGTCTTAATTATATGTGACAATGTTAACTTTTAGCAACTTATTTTTAGTGAAAAACCTGATAAGTAAGTGATTTTAATTATGTACCAGGGATGGATCCTAGGACTTCAGACAGAAATGAGGATAAGGTTGTACTGTTTTTAACATAGTTAGTGGGCATGGCTCTCTATATGTCACCAGGCTTTATTTATAATCTAATGCTCCAAATAGGTAAATCAAACAATTTTCAAAAGTTAAAGAAACACTTTGATCTTAAAGCATATAGCAAATTGGATTATCTGACCTTAATTTAGACCAAATGTTTACATTTTCAAGACATTTTATTTTACTAATAATTTTAAAAACTGTCTTTATTTCCAAAAGATTACTAAGGTCACCTTAACAAAAAGGCATTACAGTTTTTATTTTTCTAACAAATGATTTGACTTAAGTTCTTTTTAAAAAATCCTATTAATCAGAGCTTTTTAAATATATAAACACACACACACACACACACACACACACACACACAGAGAGAGAGAGAGAGAGAGAGAAGATGCAGCACTTATAAGATTTTTCATTTTCTAGTTTCATAACTGGATTACTGGCTTCAGGGTGGAGTGCTTAGAGGAACAGGGCTAGGAAAGCTTGCATTTGTGGGGCCAAATAAGCAGCAAATAAGCAGCTGAAGGCAAAGACAGATCCCCCAAATTAAGAGTGTCATTTTACACTGGATCCTGGATCTGCAAAAGGAGGGAAGTACCTCCAGGAGAAGACAGTGCAGTGCATCTACTCTGCATTTCACTACAAGGCAACCCAAAACCAATCGGCCCATTTTGTAATCAGCTTGTCCTTTATGGGAGTCTTGTCTCTCAGTGGGGGGTGGGGATGTTTCCTTATCTTAGAGGTGGCCAAGACCGTGCTTCTCTGATCCAAGTGTCCAAAGAGTCAGGTATCCTTCCATAACTATTATTAGCCACCTCTTAAAGTGTATTTCCTCCCTAGTTATTACACACCAAAATTCTCTCATAATGCCAAGTAATTTCTGATACCCCTAAAACTCAAACCGTCAGATAACACAATGCAAAACAGAACAGAGCCTTTGATTTTGAGAGGGATTTTTCCGATTTTAATTCCTGGAGTTTTATGATGAAAACAGAGGTTTTTATTTGTTTGTTTTTCCCAAAACGGAGTCTGTGGTACTTTCTCTGTTTTCCCAATGAGTTCCAGGCTACCAGAACTTATCTTAGAGCCTCTTAGGTGATTAAGAGTGGCAAGATGAAAAACAAGAAACGGAGAAAAAGAATTAAGTTGACTGAGAAGAAAAACCTTTTTTCAAGAAAAACAAGTTCCAGGAATAGAAAAATATTAAAACATATCTATAGCTTGTTTATCCACTTTAAGTAAGCCGACTTTTTTTTTTTTTTTTTTTTTTTTTTTTTTTAAGATGGGGTTTCACCATGTTGGCCAGGCTGGTCTTGAACTCCTGACCTCAGGTGATCCACCCACCTCGGCCTCCCAAAGCGCTAGGATTACAGGCGTGAGCCGCAGCACCTGGCCATTAAGCTGACTTTTAATCATAGCATTTTGAAAAAAAAAAAAAAAACCTTAAAACTTTTTTTATTACCTGACTTTAGCCATGCCAAGCAGCCAATATTTTTGTCTTTTGAATTTTACCACAGATAATGTCCCACATGAAATTAATCAGTTTTAACTAAGGTTATAACTTAACCATGAACCTATAGGTGTCTTAAAGAGACAGTGAGTAGTTTCTTTTTTTAACAAGATTTAGAATCCCCCCTAGTGTAGTTTAGAGAAAGGAAAATTTAAGACTGGAAATCAGAAGCTATCGATGGGAGGGAAAAAAACTCAATTAATGGCAACGTTACGTGAATAAAAAAACAGAAAAAAATCATTCCAGCAGCCATTGTCAAATGTCAAAACAATCATTTCAGGCTGCCATTGTCAAAAAGCAAAGCCTTAGCTACTGAGTTAGAGCAATGAGAAATTTGCATTGCTCTTCCCAGAAGGAGCCTAGACAAGCCAATTTCAAGCTTGCAAAGGCTTTTAACTGCTTAAGATAATTTTTAGGGCTATGACATGAACCTCAAAATTACTATCCTCTGGATGGCAGAAACCAAGGAAAGTATCGCCACATGGTCACAAGGTTTAGCTCTTAAGGACAAAAGCAAGACAGAGAAATTTCATACAGTATTGGTTTCAGAGACCTGTAGCAAAGGTTGTACTGATCAGCCTGCTGCAAGCTTATAGGGGTCTTAAACCCACATTCTATCCAGTGATACTCCTTTCTCCATTACAGAACACAGAAAAAGAAATTATTAGCATAAAGTACACCAGATTTGCTACTGCCTAAGACTAGTATCACAAATCCTTTTTAATTAATCAAATAGAGACAAATAATGACATTTACCATTTATCCAGACAGAAAAAGAGAGAGAGAGAGACCAGAAATGTGGCCGATAAGAATTTCTTACCCTTTTTTGCCAGCGTGCCAGGTTTTCATGTTCCCTTTCTCTGCATCTTCCTGAAGAATGAAGCAGCTTCTATGACCCTGATCATTGTGCCATAGATGTGGGGTTTGAGCTACTTTTTTTTTTTTTTTGAGGCCGAATCTTGTTCTGTTGCCCAGGCTGGAGTGTAGTGGTGTGATCTCGGCTCACTGCAACCTCTGCCTCCTGTGTTCAAGCGATTCTCCTGCCTCAGCCTCCTGAGTAGCTGAAATTACAGGTGTCTGCCACCATGGCTGGATAGTTTTTGTATTTTTAGTAGAGACGGGGTTTCACCATGTTGGCCAGGCTAGTCTTGAACTCCTGACCTCTAGTGATCTGCCCACGTCAGCCTCCTAAAGAGCTGGGTTTACAGGTGTGAATCACCACGCCCAGTCCTTCAAGCCACTTTACAAGAGAAAATCACCCTTTCCTGTTTTATGGAACCATAGGCAAGATTCTTAATTTGCAGGATGCTGTGCAATGGGCTGCATGGGAAATAAAATTAACATTTTCCATCCCAGCAAAACACACATAACAAAACAAACATTAGTCACCGTGCTCAGCACCCAGTATTAACCTGGCAAAGCTCAAACTTTTTCCCATTGGTCCCTGTTGTCTTTGATTCATTCTGGGTGGAAAAGGATGGCCTCTGAACAGTAATTCACAATGGGGTCTCTGGGTAAGGCAAAAAGCAGATAGTCACCCCAAGAGGCAAGCCTGTTGAGCCTTCTTTAGGACACATCAAATGTGTCCTAAAGGGTTCTCTGAGTTAGGCCTGCTGGACTTCCATCAGCAACCCCCTCTGAGATCCCTTCCACATATACAAACATACACAAAGACAAGCTGGCAGAAGGCCTTCCAAATCAGATCCCTAACCAAGAACTCCAAGAGTATCCCTTCTAAACTATAGTCCTATTCTCTGTCTGAGAAACCTCCTCGAAATCTTCCTAATTGAGAAGTTTCCCAAAGCAAAACTCTTCCTACTAGTTAGAAAGAGCTAACTGAAATCCCCCCTCCCAGAGCCCAACAGATATCCCACAATAGGGGACACAGACACCTCATGGTGGAGCTATAAACAGACACCTTGCAGTGGGGCTACAGACACCCCACCATAGGGCTACAGAACCAGTTCAGAGAAGGAAGGAGGTGTTGGCAGTGCCTAGGATACTCACCAATCCAGATACCCCACAATGGGGCTACAGACAAATACCATGGGGCTAGAGACAGACACCCTGTCATAGGGCTATAGTTAGGGGACATTTCCCCGGGACTATTTCTCCATTGCCATTAAATCTATGCACATTGGGTCAGCAGCACCCCACTAGTAGAGTGAGTACCAAAGTCAGTCCCCAGTCTAAGAGAACTAGGTGGCCACTTGGGCTGGTTTCTGGGTCCATCCCTAGAGGGGGCCACTGAACCAAGGGCAGGTAACCACAAGGACAATCCCAGACAAGCCCCCAAATTTGTAACCACCCACAGGGTTCACCTTGCCCACTGCCTAAGTAGAACCAATTCATTAAGACAGGGGAATTGCAATGGAGAAAGAGTAATTCATGCAGAGCCAGCTGTGTGGGAGACCAGAGTTGTATTATTACTCAAATCAGTCTTCTGAGTTTGTAGTCTCCATCTGCATGACTCCTAAACCATAATTTTTGATTTTGTGGATAATATTAGTCCTACAAAAGCAACATAGTCCCCAGGCAAAAATGAGGTCTGCTTTGGGAAAGGGCTGTTACTGTGTTTGTTTAAACTATGAACTATAAACTAAATTTCTCTTAAAGTTAGTTCAACCTACACTCAAGAATAAACAAGGATAGCTTAAAGGTTAAAATTAACATGAAGTCAGTTAAATCTCTTTCATTGTCTCAGTTATAATTTTGCAAAGGCAGTTTCAGGATTGGGCACCAGCTCCCCTGAAATGGTCAGGCAACTCTGAGGAATGTGATTTGAAAACCACTGATTGGCAGCATTCTAACCCCACTCCCCCATCCCAGTTGTTTTTTTTTTTTTTTAAACCACTGAACCTGTGTCTGTCCCATGATCACAGAATGACAAAATTAAGAGTTGAAGTCATGTTCCTTCCAACTGCAGAATTCTTTTTCTTGATTGAAAAATATTTAGTTGTATCCCTGTTTACATTCCTTTGCCTAAATACACACATTCTGATACCTAGAAACAGCTTTACAATTTAAAATTTAAGCATCTTGGTAGATCTCTCATTTCTCCCATTGCTAGAGAAAGTTCCAATGAGAATAAGGGCAGACTTACAGAACTTAGTTGAACTTACATAAAAGTGAGAACATTTTAATTTAAAAAAATTAGTATCAGAGTCTTCACATGGTGTTTGTGAGTTTGATTTATTTTCTTGACACCTACCCATATTATGCAGGATATACCAAATGGGTTATAATTACCATAATTTATAATATTTAGGTATATGTACTTGAGAAAGGACACTTTGTTCTGAAATTATGCACAGCCTAGGTATTAAGAATTATGAACAATTGTCTTTACTACTGCAGCTTTAAGATATGTTGTTCTGAAATTATGCACAGCCTAGGTATTAAGAATTATGAACAATTGTCTTTACTACTGCAGCTTTAAGATATGGTTTCTAGTAATTAACTTATAGTGGACAAAGACAAATTTGTGAAATATTAAATGCATAAGATAAGTGACAGCTTAAGACAGCAAATATAGGAAATCAGAATGGTTGTTAAATGAACTAAGAGTTCAGAATAAGGAGAATGAATTCTTCAGGATGAGGTGATCTCGACATGTAGTGAGGTCTAGATATGACTTGGGAGGTTTGGGGGCATTGCAGGAGACGTGTGGCATGGGAAAGGAATGTTTAAGGGAGAGCTAGCTCCTCTATTTTAAAGGTAATAAGAAAAGTATCTTTAAAATTAAGATACTCACAGGAGATTAAGGCCCTTAATAGTATACTGTGAATAGAAAATTATAATGCACATAATTTAGAAAATACTTCCTAAGGTGGCACAACATTCCTATAAGAAAATTGTTGGGTTTGCAGGGCTGTAACCCCAGAGTGGACAACAGACAAGTTAATGTCAAAATATAGAAAATTTGATTTTAATGAGTTGACTTGTGTTGCATGATCAGCTGTATGATGTTAATAGTAAATAGTATATTAAGATATACTCATGTGAATTCTAGCATTTATGGAATATATATCTGAAATTCTAAAAGATACACTGTTTCAGATTTCCCCACATAACCAGCCATTCTTCCCAGAGTAACATTTATATAAATTCACATGTATAGCAAAAGGACTTATAGTTATCTACAGTATGTATCAGAGGTGTATTAAGGGTTTTAAAGAAATGGCTATTAAGTTATAAGCACTTACACTTACATAGAAAGTTATATTCAGAGTATAGCCATCTCTCAAATGGCTTAGTGGATGATCGTGTATTCATTTCTTATATTTACACAAATAAAACTGTTGTCATACTGTCTTTGTTACCCTTTTGCAAATTGAGTGGCATACCTTTGCCATTTTCAGTAAAGAGATTGATTTATTCAGATGTTGCGGGGTCTGTTGTTGTCAGCTCTGATGGGTGAAGGTCTTGTAGTGGGATGGGAAGTGATGTACTACTTTATGTCCTTTTGTGGATGGTATATTCTATTTGACTTTTTACTCTATTTTTTGCCTATCATTATTTGCCATAGAAATATAAACTCCTGAGTGAATAAGAAACAATTCACATAATTTGGTTCAGAGTAGATCACCAAATTTGGCAATGTAAAATGCTGATACTTATTGCTGTAGACAAAACGAACACTTTCAAAGTTAATTCTGCATAGCTTAAATTCTTTGGCAACAAAATAAATTCTGGATACAAGTAGAAAATGTATGGATTTCTATTAGAGTTTGTAGTATGTCATAATTCCAGTTTTACATTCCTTGCAGTTCAGAGTTTTGGGTTTTTAATGGGGCCAGTGCAGTAATAATGAAAATGATACAGAATGTACCCAGTAATTACAGAGATTTGCTGTTGCCTTTGCATTAAAAATGATGATGATTTATGCTCGGTGAAATTGTGGTCTTGTAGCTCTGTTTAGGGCATTCTTGCTATTAAGCTGCTTATTAGTAATGGTCAGTGATTTAAAGCTTAAGACCTACATTAGAGGGCTGTAAAGTCATTTATTCTTTAATAGATAATAGTAAATTTGAAGCAGACATTAGGTTAATTATAATCTTGTACATTCAGGAATATGGATTAGTCCTTTGTCTCTTTTTAGGTCTTTTGAAATTCAAGTAAATGGAAAAATGGGCGATTGGGTTAGAGAGTTCAGTGAATTTACTTTTGCCTCCTGGTTTGTAAAAGGTTAACACCTTTTCTGAATGTTCTTGAAGATAATTTTAACTTCTTATTGTGGGTCCTTCACCTTCTGAACCAACGCGAGTTCTCCCAATAACTTGTCTTTGTTCCATGTTGACATTCCTTAAATTAGCTGAAAAGATCCGAGAGGGAGGCTTTTTGCCTGATTTGGGGGTGGGGGCAGTGGGGCAGGGAACTGTAGTTAAGGATGAGCATACTTTAATTTGGCACTGCAGAAGGGAGTTTGTCATTATTCCTATTACTAGTAATTATGTATAAGTTTACATATATGTGTGTATGTATTTATACTCAGGCACACACAAGTACAAATGTGTGTATATGTGTGTGTGTGTGTGTGTATGTGTGTATATATATATATATATATATATATATATAAATATAACATGGACACACATATATACATACATAAATCAGGATTTATATACTCTTCTTTGTATTTTATGTAAGACAGAAATCATTTAGTATAAACATTAAAATGTGTTAGGATAGGAATTTCTTGTAATGTTAATTCAATTTGAGATTCAAATTCCTGTGTAATGCTTGGGTGTTATGCTAAAACAAGAAAAATATCTAAGAGAAAGAAACTGCATATAAAGCTGCCAAATAAGAAAATATGTGTGTATTATTCAGGATAGTGTAGGGCATGCTTTAATAAGAAAATATCTGCTCCTCTCCCAAACCCCCAAATTTGAAACCTTAACATAATAAATACTTCTGGCTCCTGCGAAGACCTTAGGGTCTACGGAGTCTTTCTTCCATTCAGTGACTCAGGGGCCCAAGCTCCCTCCATCTAGTCTCCTATCATCTTAAAACATGACCTCTTCAGGGAAAAGAGAAGATTGGCTTAGGATAATTTTTAAGAGTGAAGCCTGGAAGTGAGTTCTGTTATTTCTGCTTACATCCCATTGACCAGAGCTCCCTCAGGTGGCCCCCACCTATATGTAAGAAAGCCTAGAAACTAGAGCCTTTTTTTTCTGTGCTAAGAAAAAGGAAAAAAAAAATGGCATTAGATGAACAACACAGTGTTTTGTCTGCTGCAGTATGTAAATGCTTCTGAACTCTCTGCATATAATCAATCAGAAAAATGTCATAAATGCTTGGCATCTTTTAAAAAATTTCATGATCTTTCCATTCCTTTCTGCCCTTTGTGCTAAGAATTGAAAAGAAAATTAGTTGGTTGTGTCTAGATTCCTGTCACTAGTGGTTTGGTACACTGGAGTTCACCCTAGTTATTCTCCCTCTTTCTTTCTTAAGAGTAGTGGATGGCCTTACCTGAGAATAATGCCATACAGCTGGGTAGGGTTGGTGTTTCCCATTAGTCTGTCCCACTTTGGGTCCTGCCTTTCCATCACTGACCTCCTCCCTCTGTCCCCTGCTGAATTCTCTTTCTTTTGTGAGAATTAATGGTGCACATTCTGAAGGTGGGAAAGAGTCATTATTTAGCTGTTTAACAGAACACCTCGGTTGATAAATCTAGTTACATGTTGCATTAGTTTTCTATTGCTGCATAGCAAATGGCCACCAACTTAGCTGCTAAAAATAACATCCATTTATTATCTCATAATTCTGGGTCAGAATTCTGGGCAAGTCCCAAGCTTGACTGGATTCTCTGCTCAGAGTCTCAGAAAGCCAAAATTAAGGTATCAGCCAGCCGGGGCTCGTATTTGGAGGTTCTGGTGAGGGGAGAATCCACTTCCAAGCTCATTTAGTTTGTTGGGAGAATTCGTTTCAGCTGCAGTTAGGAGGTTCCCATTGAGGCTGCCCTCATTCCTTTTCACATGGCACCCTCCATCTTCAAACCAGCAATGATGGGTTGAGTTCTTCTCAAGCTTTGAATTTTTCTGAGCTCTTCTCAAGCTTTGAATTTCTCTGACTTCTTATTTTCCAGACAGAGAAACACTAAGCCTTTAAAGGGCTCAAGGTATTAGATTAGGCCAACCCGAGAGAATAATCTTCCTTTTGTCACGTACTATAACCTCATTATGGGAGTGACATTTATCATATAATCACAGGTTCCACCCACACTCGAAAGGGGGGGATTACACAGGAACAGGAATCATTGGGGTCATTCTTAGAAATCTGTGGACTGCATATATTTCTGTCCAAGATAACTTAGGGAGGAAGTTTTTAATGGAACCTGTAGTTTTGCCCAAATGCAGAATGGAAAAGTAAGAACTCTTTTTTCAACAAGAATTAGATCCTGGTAGGGGAAGAGGAGGTGGCTGAAGCTGGTAGGGAAAGAAGGTGAATTTTCTTTTAAAGGCTTCTTGATATACAGAAAATACTTAAAAAGCAACTTAATTTAGATAATGGGCATATAAAATAGTTTACTTGCTTGATTTTCAAATTAAGAACAGCATTCATAAAATCTCATTTAATAAGTTTAGCTAGAAAAAAATGTAATAATGGCCAATTAAGAGAGAGAGAGATTTAGTGGGGAGTGGGAAGTAGAGAGAGAGCACAGAGGGTGAAATCCATTCAGAGGTCTTAATAGATGAACAGTAACCCTTAGAGGATAATGTTGCCAACTATTATTAAAAATCAGGTTGTGATTTTACATAAGTGGTCTAATCATTTCTTTGTACATGTTGCCTCCTCAGAGAGACCATCATTCCAGTACCCCACCACTCATTATCGTATCACTCTCTTACCGTCTTGCTAGAAGGTGGCAGAATTTGAAATTATCTGTGTTACATGTCTAATTGTCTAGTTTCTGCTTCCCAATTCGAATATAGACTTATGACCATAGTGTTCCCTGTTAACTTTACCCCAGAATGGGAAATACAGAGAACCAAGTCCTAGTCCCAGCCTGTCATTAACTTGCTTTGAAGTCAATTCATTTGTGATTATGAGAACTGAGGTCATCTCAACATCTATAAAATGAAGAAATGTACAGTATAGGGATTACAAAGGCTTTCAAATGCTTCTCCCAAAGATATCCTCTATGCCTTTTGTTTCCCCTTTGGAAAATGATCTACTTAAAATGATCTACTTTCTTGATTAGGACTTAATATTTCTAAAAATATTGGGTGGCTATGTACTGAAAGAGAAGATGGTGCTGTGAAGGAATTTGCACAGGGTTTCCCAAAGTGAATTGTTTTTCTTACCCGTGGCTTTCTCCCCATGAAAATGAAGGCACAGTATGACATATTATGTTTCTCTTCTTGAAATCACCTTTCTTGCATTTCCCCTCCCTGCAGGGGCATTATGTGTCTTACCCCTTTGAACTCTGACATGCTTTGGTTAATGAAAGGTGAGCAGAAGTGATGTGGCTCTCTTCCAGACAGAAGCTTTACAAAACTGCATGGTTCACAAATTAAATCTTTTCCATTAGTCACGGTGACTGGCAATGATCCTGATAGAGAATGTGTTGTCAACTTTGGTCCTGGAGTGAAGAAAATGGCACAGAACCATAGCTGACCCACACTGGATTTGTAGCATGAGTGAAAAATAAACCTCTGTTGTTGTAAGCCATTGAAATTGTGAGGTCACTTGTTACTGCAGCAGAACTGGCCCATCCTAACTGATAAGCTTAGCTTGATACTTGCGTGCACCAATTCAAATCATCTTGGCCTGAATTCGTATTGCAGCCCCTGCTGAGCAAACAGTTTGCACAAGTTTCAACCAGCATCATATAGGTGCACCCTAGAAGCTCACTGGTTTAGGCCCGTGCTTCTTGCTTTCTGTCCAGAGGCTCCTCTAACTCTGTCATGTGCTCCTGTGGGAGCTGACTAGGCACTCATACATGTACAAGCAGGAAGTGCAAGGATGTTAACACCCGTAAGACGAACCTTGACAAGTAGATAATGGAAGGTGATGAATAGATGTTTCTCTCTTGATTCTTTTTCATGCACAGCTCTGAGACGCATTTCCTAAGGCTCCTGGAAAGGTTTCACATGGTAGAGCAGCACATCACCAAGTGGCCAACCCCTTCAGCATCACATGGGTGTTGTGCTTTCTTTCCCTTGTTTCACTCTCTCCTTCCTTTTACTCTCTGGGATCACATTCCCAAACAAACTATCTACCTATAAACCTTTGTCTCATGCTTTGTTTACTGGGGGAACATGACTCATCACCAGTTAGACTCTCTTTGAATTGGACCAACTTGAATATTATCCACAATATTCAAAAATAGCAAATTAGTTACTTCTATAGCATGGAGGATTATACTGTACATTTATAGTAACTTCCAAAACACAAACAGTTTGCGACTTAGATTGGAAGTTATTATTATATTTGCTGATCTAAAAATAAGTTCCTCTCTCCACCATTGATCTTCCATAAACTGGCTATTATTAAAAAGTCAAAAATAGGCCATATGTGATGGCTCATACCTGTAATCCCCACACTGGGAGAGGCTAAGGCAGGAGGATCACTTGAGCCCAGGAGTTTGAGACTAGCCTGGGCAACATAGCAAGACTCTTGTCTCAAAAAATTAAAACATTAGATGGGCATGGTGGCCCACTTGTAGTTTGAGCTACTTTGGAAGCCGAGGAAAAAGGATTGATTGAGTGCAGGGGTTTGAGGTTTCAGTGAGCTGTGATCACTGCACTCTAGCCTGGGCAACAGAATGAGACTCTGTCTTAAAAAAAAAAAAAGTCAAAAAAAAAAATAGCATGTTGAAGGGAAAGAAATATACTCTGTTGGTGGGAATGTAAATTAGTATAATCTCTATGGAAAACAGTATGGAGAGTTCTTAAATAATTAAAAATAGAACTACCAATTGATCCAGCAATTCCACTACTGGATATTTACCCAAAGGAAAAGAAATTATTATTTTAAAAGATACTTGAACTTGTGTGTTTATCACAGCACTATTCGCAACAGCGAAGATATGGAATCAACCTAAGTATCCACCAATGGATGACTAGATTTTTAAAATGTGGCATATATACACAATGGAATACTATTTAGCCATATAAAAGAATAAAATCATTTCTTTTGCAGCAATGTAGATGGAATTGGAGGCCATTATGTTAAACTATTTAGAAATAGAAAGGGAAAAGCAGCATGTTCTCACTTTTAAGGTGGGGGCTGAGCAATGTGTACAAATTGACACAGAATGTGGAGTAACAGACATTGCAGTCTCAGAAGGGTACGAGGTGGGCAGGGGTGAGGGATGAGAAATCTCTTAATGGGAACAATGTACATTATTGGAGTCACCAAAAAAAAAAGCCAAGACTTGACTGCTCCTTGATATGTCCATGTAACAAAACTGCACTTGTACGTCTTAGATTTATATATATGTATATAAAACCACTCCCATTATTAGTTCTCAGTCCATCCTGGTGCCATAATAACATAGATTTTGGTTGGGAGGAATCCATGTTTTTTGAAATTCAGTGATTTGTTGAGTAGTGTGTTGTTTGATGCATGTTTCAATGTGAAACCACAGAAGTGGGTTTGGGAGAGCTGTCATTCTGTAACACCTTGCTGCCATCTGCGCCAAGTTCTCAGACCACTGACAGTGCCCTGGGGCACACTTCAGTTGTTAGGTGCCAAGGGAAGTATTTTTTTGTTTAGGAGTTGAATTGGCCAAATTCTCATAGCAAGGAGGCTCTGTTCCCTTTTGGCCTCTTCATCAGTCTATTCCCTAGAAATCATAAAATCACAGCATGACAGAACCGAATCTTAAAATCATCTAGCTAACTTTCTTATTTCATAGGTCAAAAAACAAGAGGTTAAGGAAAATGATCTACTTTGTGGGGTGAAGGAGAGAAATTAAGGGGGAATGTAATTTTGGCTGTTAAGAAGATACTATTCTCTTTTAACATAATTAAGTTCTTGATTGTGATGCTCTTAAATGAACCATGAAATTCTAAGCACTTACCATGCAAGTGTGATTTTTAACTAAGGCTTTTTTTTTTTCTATCCCCAATCTGAATGTTAAGGTGGCAGATGCATAACTAATCTTAGCTGAATCTATATTAAGAAATCAGCAAGGTGTCTTTATTAAACTTGCATGATGTGTGAATATAATGTAGTGTTAAATAGCATGATTTTGCACATTATGTACTAAAATAAAAACAATTCCTTTAAAGTCATAGTAAAATGTGGTAATGTGAAAGGTTATTTTTTTATCTGATTGCAAAGGAAATGAAAAGCATAGAAGAAAAGAATTGAGGAACTTATTTTCAAATACAATTTCAGCAGGTGTATATATACATATGTATGTATTTTATAGTGTATATGTCTTTTAACATTTTAATTCGTATATATATTTAATACTTTTAAATCTGAAAAACAGAAGTCAGTATTTGGGTTTGTGTTCTGTGTCACACCGAGGAAGCTCCTATCCGCAGAAGAAAGATTCTAAAATCCTTGTTATCCTAGTTTACGTTTTCTGAAAAATACCCAACCCATTGAGCTTCTGTGTTCTTGCACTGGGATGTTTCCATGGGTCCCTATTAGTTCTAGGAAATTTGGGTCCTTTCTATTTTATCTCTGGAATTGAGGTTCCTGTAGAAATTACAAGGGATCATCTGTGTTCTTTGCTGTTTAATGTCTTTGCTGCAGTGAGTCAGATTCCTGAAGGAGTAAACAATGAAATGTTTTAAGGCTAACTGCGGGAGATTATGTGAGAGGAGATCCAGCTGTTCCGAGAGAAGACAGAAAAAATGTTGGCCTTTTCCTTCTTGACATAACACTGTAAAGACCCCTGGCCTGTTGTACATCAACCAATGCAAGCATGTGGAGACCACTCCATGTTATATTTGAAGTTGGGATTCTGGGGTTTAACTTTTACTCAGTTAATGAATTTTTATTTTAATGGAATTGAATTTCTTTAAGAATCCAATTCCAATTCAGAACATACCATTCTCCTGGGAAAGTGGTTCCCAAGCCATAGAACACAGACCCTTGAGGAATTAATAGAAGACTCCTGGAACCTATTTGGGGACCAACCATTGTCAGTACACATCTGCATATGTAATGTTTTATATAAATATGTTTGAAGGTGTTCTTAAATTTTTGGTCACTTTCAAAGCAGTACGTTTTCTCAATCAAAAAGTAGCAGGAAAATAAGAAAAGCTTAGCAGTAGGGTGACTGTGTGTGTTTGTGCACATGCACGCATATGCCTGTGTGACGCGGGGGTGCGGAGGGGCGGTCTGTGTTTTTAAAAACAATTAAAGAGGTATTTATGCTTCAACAAGTTGAGAGCTACTATGGTAGTTATGTTCTATAGGGCATGCTTCACAAAGCTAAATGAAAAATTTTGAAGTTAATGTCTAAACAGTGCTTAAAGCATACACATTATTCGTGATTTATTCTAATAACATTTGTGGATGACTAACTTAATAATACTGCTGAACATCCATTATGTTTTTGTTCTAAAGATGTACGTAAGTATCTATGCCTCCTTAGGGGTGGGTTTACATCACTCGGTGATTGAACTAAAATATATAATTCCATGTCTTTGTATAGGACAGGCACTGGAAAATCATCCATACAGTTACATAGGCTTCCACTGTGCCAGATACTGTTCTAAACAGTCCTGTAGACATTAGCTCATTTAGTCCTCATAATAACCATCTGGGATGTAGATACTACTGTGGTTCCCATTCTGTAGATATGAACTGAAGCAGAGAATGGTTAGGTTGGATAATATGCCCAAGGCTGTCCATCCAGGAAATGGCAGAGCTGGACTTTGAATCCAAAATCTGAGCAGATCCCTTGCCCTGTTCTGCTTCCCCCAGGGGACTTCCTTTTTGTCCTGACAGGAAGGGATGGGATGCCTGCTGGGGTGTATCTAGAGGCTGTCTGGTTTGGTTTAAGGTAGTATGCTTCATGTGTTCTCCACTCCCTACCCCAACTCCCAAATTGTTTTCTCTGTTTCTGTATATATCTGTCTCATATACAAACCCACATACCCTGTAACCACTGTGAACCCACTCTGAACACAGTGTCATCTGGACACAATGGAATAAGCTTACCTTGGACAATAGCTGAGAGGTCCTTTGATCTGGACTTTGCTCCTAAGCCTTCCCCTAGGGATTGGTACTGTATAACAGCCAGCCTGTATGGGTAATGTCTACAATGCATGATAGAACTCAGTCCTATTTACGTGTTTTCCTGCTTTAGGTAGCCCATTTACGTTTCTTCCAAGTTCTTTTGGACAAGGTCAACGTCTTAAGTGTTATTAAGATGACTTTACAAGCACTGCTCTTTTATAGCAGTTAGCCATAGTCTAACTTGAAACCCACATCACAGCATGTTGTTTCTTTGAGAAGTCTGAAAGCGTCCTTGCCCAGCCTGCCAAAATTGGAGACGTGGTAGTAAGACAGAAAACAGTACGGGTACCCTGGACTTCCTTCATTCTGGCTGCCACTAAATATATTTATTAGTCCATTCTTACACTGCTTTAAAGAACTGCTCAAGACTGGGTGAATCAAAAGGGAAAAAGGTTTAATTAATTGACAGATCTATAGGGTTGGGGAGGCCTCAGGTAACTTACAATTATGGCAGAAGGCAAAGCAAACATGTCCTTTTTCACATGATGGCAGGAAGAAGTACTGAGCAAAAGAGGGAAAAGTCCCTTATAAAACCATCAGATCTCTTGAGAACTCACTATCATGAGAACAGCAGCATGGGGTTAACCACCTCCATGATTCAATTACCTTCCACCAGGTCCCTCCCCTGACATGAGAATTATGGGAGCTAAAATTTACGATAAGTTTTGGGTAGGGACACAGCCAAACCATATCAACATGCAAATGTGCCTGGGAAAGAATTGCTAAAGACGATTGGCTGTTGTCTTGCTTCCTTTCCCATTCTAATTCGTCAGCTGATGTCATGTCCAGTGGAGACCAGGCCTCAGTGTTTGGGGAACTGAGCTTTGTGGCCAGGAGGCCACAGGCTATTTTGATGTGGCAGGCTGGCTGCACTCAGAATTGCTGGGTCACTTCAAAATTGCTGGGTCACTTCTTGTTATTGGCATGGCTGGCAAGCACAGTGCATCAGAGAAGCATGTTTTTTCCAGGCACAGCAGACATCTTTGCAACCGCCTCAACAGACAGGTGAGAAAAATCATCTCACCTAAGGGCAGGAAGATTCCAGACTTCCCAGTTCTCGGGCTGAGCCAGATGAGAGCCAGAAGGGTGAATGTGGAGCGATTGCTAGGACAGAGCTATCATTTGAACAGGCAGAATTCTATTTCAGATTGATGACTTAATTTGATGCTTGATGCTGATTTTGTGATACCCTACCTTGACTTCCCATATCCGTAAGTGGTATAGAGCAATGGTTCTCAAAGTGTCATTCCCAGGGCCCTTTCAGGGGATCTGCAAGCTAATAATTATTTCAACACTAGAATGTGATGTTATTTGCCTTTTTCACAGGGAGGACATTTGCACTGGCAGCACAAAAGGAACAGTGGATAAAAATGTTAGCATCAACCTGTCTTAGTACTTACTGTATTCTTCACCCATATGTACACCCAGATACATGTGCCAAAAGAACCCATTTTTCCTTAAAATAGCCTTGATGAAGCAGTAGAAATTCATGTTTATTAAATCTCAACCTTTGTCTACATGATTTTTGAATATTCTATGTGACAAATGAGAACTGCTCATAGAGCACTTCTGTTGAAATTGACTTGGGTGTAGCTCTTGTCTCCATGCCAACCACTTGTGCTCTTGTGTGAGTTGTTGGCTGAACTGGCTGCTCTTTCCATGTAACACCATTTTCACTTGAAAGAACAACTGAGAGACAAGCCATCTTATTTAGACTTGGGTTTGGCAGATTTCTTAAAAATAACTAAAGTGAACTGATATTTCAAGAAAGATAATTGACAGTGTTTGTTGTTAATGATAAAATTTGAATGTTCAAGTAAAAACAACGAATTTTCAGAAAACTTATATTTGCCCCAATGAGCTTGATAGTTTCATACTGCCTAAAGATTGTTTCGATTAGACTACTTTGGGTGGTGATATTAACACGTGATTTTTAAAATCTATTGAGTAATGATATGTGTCAACATTTGGAAGATCTGCATAACTCAGAAAGTGAATATTTTCCAAATGACTAATACATGATATCATAAAATGATGTATGGGGAAAAATCAATTAAAAGTAGATTGACCCATGATTTTAATGTAATAAACAGTAAGAAAAGTTCACTGCTATGGTTTCAAATTTCGCATCACAAGTGACTTTTAAGAAAGCACCTGTTGTCAAGTTTTGCCATGGTATTAAAATAGATATCTACAATTATTTATCAGAAAAGTCTGTTCAGATACTCTCTACTTTCTCAGTGACACATCTGTGTTAGGCCAGATTTGCTTCACATACTTCAACTAAAAACATATTGCCACAGATTAAATATAAAGAGATATAAAGAGACATTTAGAGATATGTACAAATGTAAAGCAATGCCATATTTTTTAATTTTGGGGAGAATATATATTTATTTTTCATAAAAATATTTATGTTAATATGTAATGCATTTATTTGTGTTAGTTTTAAATGAATCAAATACATATTTTAAATATTTCACAGTTATAATTTAAAATACAGTACACATCAATAGTTTTAACCCATAAAACGAAATCTCTTTGGAATCCTCAAAAATTTTTAATAATTCAAATATCTCCTAGAACCAAACTAGAGAATGGCTGGGATACGACATTGCAATGTTTCTCAGGTAGAGGTTTCTGAGCTGTCAGCAAATTACAGAAAATTTTCCAGGTTGGGAATAGTGACTGTTTCATTATGTATCTTTTAGTAAATCAGTGACAAATACTTAAATATTTTTATCTTTAAAATGAAAACTTTGTAGAGCTCAAATATGCTTATATCACATATTAAACTCTCATTCTTCAGTAACTAAATTTAAAAAACAAAAATGTTGGCAATTATTTTCAATTTTAATTTATCAGAAATAAATTATATCTACAACGATTGTATGTTATTTATAGAGCAACGCTTGGAAGTGGCCACAAAAACCTTCTCTCTTGTCTTGCAGTTTAAAATCACAAATATTCCAGTAAATAATAAACCAGTGGCTATTTTAAGAAAAGAAAAACAATAGTTCTGAACGTTGATTCTTTTCTATTTTCGATCCGTTGCCAATAGTTAAATCTCAGTCTGCATATTAATGTACATGGAGTCCACTTATAAACATATAGTTTTTAATGTATTTTTAAAAATCGTATTTTTCATTCATAATTTAAACAGTTTGCATCACTTATTGAATAGGAAGAAGTCAAACTTTTTCATTATGATATTAAATATAAGTAAATAAGCATTATACATAATATTTTATATTCTGAATAAAAATAAAATACCTTTTGCTAAAATCACCTTTGAATCTATCACCAAAAACAATGAAGGGATTAAAATTTTTTCTAATAGCATTTAAAATTCTATCTTTCCTGAAAAGGAGTCTGTTTTCTAGGGCTTCTGTAACAAAATAACACCAACTGTATATTGAAACAACACAAGTTTGTTTTCTCACAGTTCACAGCCAGAAATCTGAAATCAAGGTGTTAGCAAGGCCGTGCTGCCTCCAGATCCTCTCAGGGAGACTCTCTCCTGGTCTTTTCCAGCTTCTGGTGGCTCCTGGCATTCCTTGGCTCATGGCCGCACCACTCCACTCTCTGCTTCCACTTTCACCTGGCCTCTTGTTGATGTGTCCCTGTGTCCTCACCTCTCCTTTTCTTATGAAAACACCAGGGATTGGATTCAGGGCCCACTCTAAATCTAGGATAATTTCATCTCAAAATCCTTAACTAAGAACACCTGCAAAGACTCTCTTTCCAAATAAGGTCACATTCTGAGCTTCCAGGTGGATGTGAATTTGGGGTTGTGGGGGGACACTTTTCAACCCTTACAGCTTCCCAATAAAAATGATTGCAGAGCACGGAATTAGTTTCGGTCGAGTGGGCTTTGCTATTGGACAGAACCACCCTGCCACTGATTAGCAGTTTGTCTACACTTTAAAGTCTCAAATTCTTTATTTACAAAGTTGGGTCTAGGATCGCCATCACTTTGGCTTGTGGTAAGAAGTAAAGGTGATTACTGAAAAGTGTACGTTCTCATTGTAGTCCCTGGGAGGTAGGCACAGAGGGAGTTCACTCGGTAAATACTAGCAGCCATTTGCTGCTGCTGCTAGAGCAGGCAGGTCATGATAATCATAGTATGTTCTATAAGCATACTGTTATGGCAGTTATATTGGTGATAATTGAAGTATGAGTTAGCAGATTAATGTTAACGGTGATTTCAAAGACCGTTAGTATATAATAATAGATGACTTTCCTGTGGAGTAAGTTGATGAGAGAGAGAGAAAGACAGAAGGAGAGAGAGAATGAGAACCTTAAGTGAGCAGCCCAGGAGCCTGGTGAGAGCCAAGCCACAGAAGTGTTGCATCCGAAGACCCACCCTGTTTCAAAGAACTGCAGTAGAGGACAGACACTGGCATTCAGCACACTCCAGCACTGATGGCTATTTTTGTTCTGGGCTTGCGTTGTATAATTACAGGCCTGTGTCTTGAGATTTGGATGATATTCGGAGAACTTGAATCACAAGACAGAGGAAAAATCTAAAGGCCCCTATCACTGTGATTCCAGACAACCCAATTTCCTGCAGCTGTCCAGTTGATTTCCTGTCACAGTTCTCGTGGTGGCTACTTTAGCATCTCCCCTACTCCTCCTTGAAACTCTGCCCTTGCCCCTCTCATGGCCCGTTCTGCAGGTAGCCTCGGCCCATCGGAAGTGAGAAGTGGTCCACTGCACACTGCCTCCCTCCCTCTCCCATTCACCTCCAAATGTGTGGGCCCACTGACCCATCTGGTCTTCATTCCTTCTGCTTTTGATGAGGAATTACCCCTCTCCCCTTTAAGACTGACTCCCCACTTTATCTACTGGGACACAAGAGATAATTATGGTTCAGAATTAGCCCTTTGTTTTTTGCATTTAGTCTGTCTCCATGGAATCCTTCCACTCCATCTGTAAATACGCCTGAGCTCCCTCTTTGCTCTTCAGATCACTGTCCTTTCCAACTACCAAATACCTCCTTAATCATTCTGTTAAACTTCTTGAAAGAATGGTGACCTAGCCCCCGTTTCTTGTCGTGATCAGCTGTTAATTATTAAATAATGACTGAAAGTACAGTACAAAATTCCCAACAGTTAAATTCCCAGTCATTTCTTCCTGATCGAGATAAGGCATGGCCCTGACTCCGACGCTGGCCTCAGAAGCGGCGGTCCCTGGGAGCACTGGCTGCCGCTTGCAGACCACAGCCCTGGGGCTTGGTCTCTTGTGTGGGAAGTTAGTATTCTCAGAAGCGTCAGTGATGAGTACAGCAAAGTACTTTTAAGAAAGTAGGGAATTTGCATAGCTCTGCAGTAGGAAATACTATAAAATCAGTTAGTGTCCCAGGATAGCATAAACAAAGAGGCTTTTGTTTTTCAAACTCTGAATTTGTTCATGATAGTTTTTTTTTCTGAAGGAACAGCAGTAGGAAAATGTCCAGCCAATCTCTCCTTTGTACTTTTCCTTTGCTGAAAGCTGCAGAAAACTCCTGAACAGTTTATAACTCGTGTGGCTCTGAAAGAGGCAGCCAAAAGCCCTGGAGTTTATTATAATTTACTTAATTTTCTCCAGGAAGTAGAATAGTACATCTTCATTTACCAAGGACACACCTCGGATGAAGGCAGGATAATGAGAAGAGTTTATAATTAGGGTGGCATTGGGGTATTTGTTTCTAAAGTCAAAAAAAGAAAAGATGTGTAGAGTATAATGTGGATCATTCTGGAGTAGACCAAAAGTTTTTCTCTTCCACAAAATCTTAGAAAACGTACCCTAGGGAAGACTCTTTCAGTAGAAAAAGAGCCTATCAGGACACGTGTATATTACCAGCTATTTGTGTAATCTAATGTTGCATCCTTTAGCCCACTGGGGTTCAGGAGCCAGCCTGAGCCTTACCTCGTGTAGGAGCCAAAGAGGAAATGCTTAGAGGGAATATGATCATCGAGACACATATGGGCTCAGTGAACATATGTTGACCATGTTTTCTTTATTGCATAGGCAATAAAGACTATCTGACTTTCTAGACTAAATTTTTCTGATAGGAACTTAGGTTAGTGAGAAATGTTTGTGAAAATTATAGTAGGGACAATTCCATCGATCACCAGTAGTAATAGCTGACATTATGTATAATGTTCCCATAGGAGATATGAACTCATGTAAAATGTAGGGGTTTTGCTGCTGGAGAAATTGACAATCACAGTGAGGATGTATTTAAGTGTCCTGTCTTCACACAAATTCCCCCCTTTCTCGGTTCTATAGTGATAGCCAGTGTGACATGGCTGAACATTGGAAAACTGAAGTTGAGTATGTCATGAGGTCAAAAAATCTTGTCTTATCACCAGCCACCCAAAGACTCTGCTTTGTGCCCCTGTGTAATACAAAAGAATAGAAAGCAACACTCCTACCATCATCAGTTTTTTTGTTACACAGCTTTTCCCCCAAATTGTGTGTAAATTTTACATACTATTAATATACAGTCACTTGTTATATTTCTTTAGCAACCAAATATGGAAAATGTGTGTCAACTGGTTCTACAGCTGCAATTGAGCTACATCCTTTAGAATAATGTCACAATAGAGAAATGGCTTCTGAATGGTGTTTAGCCTGCATATCTCTCTGATTGCCTTTAATTAGGGGGAAAATCACGAGCTAAAAAGAGTAACAGACTTGAAGTCAGTTAAAAATCAGAATAATCAACTGAGAAAAAATGCAATCTCATAAACCTTAATTTTTAACCATAAGATAATAGTTTCTTTACTCATTGAGTAACTTCTACTGCCTCTCCTGCTTCTCTGATTAGAATTCTAACATTGATAGGAGGTTTGGCATAGGAGAACTGCCAAACCTAGAAAATGAGAGGCCCCTCAAACCAGATAAAAGCCTAGAACGAATGAAACTGAGAAAGTCACAACCCAAGAATTAGGTCTGGGTGGATTAAATGTAAGAAGTCTCTGATTGAGAGTGGTCTCAAAGTCAGGTAGGGAAGAATAGACCAACTGGGATATAAACCTTTTAGCAATGTTTTCCTAGAAATAGGGGGATAATAATTTGACACACTACAAGGAATATTCTGGCAATCACTTTAAAAAACAACAACAACAACAACAACAACAGAAAAACTCATCTTTAAAAATACAAAACGTTAGGGGTGTTAAGACCCCAAAATATAACTTGGTATTTATTCCTGCAGAGGTTGGCTTCCATGAATTTTGAGAAAGGATCAATGCCTTTGATTATTTATTTAATTTTTAAGACGAACTCTTGCTCTTGTCACCCAGGCTGGAGTGCAGTGGCACGATCTCAGCTCACAGCAACCTTTGCCTCCAGGGTTCAAGCAATTCTTCTGCCTCAGCCTCCCGAGTAGCTGGGATTACAGGCACCTGCCACCACCATGCCTGGCTAATTTTTGTAATTTTAGTAGAGACAGGGTTTCACCGTGTTGGCCAGAATGGTCTCAAACTCCTGACCTCAGGCAATCCGCCTCAGCCTCCCAAAGTGCTGATTACAGGCATGAGCCACTGTGCCTGGCCATGATTTTCAAGTCAACCTAGTTTGATAACCAAGGAAGACTGTGAACACGTGAACAGATGATTATTTTTCTTGGTGAAGAAAGAGCTTGTTTTTTTCTTTGTAGGAGTGTGTCTGATAATTTAGGGGGGGAATGAAATATGAAAATGTGTGATACGTTCAGGAGCAGCTCCGTGAAATGCACATTTGCCCATAAGAGTTATCTTCAGCAGTTATCTCCTTCAAGCTTGTCAGAATTTTAGAACTGTTCATTTGTGTTCCACTTACAGAGTGGGATCTACCAAGAGCAGCCACAGTGTACCACAATGTGATCAGCCAGAAAGGAATAAAGAGCATTCAAGACAGGGAAATCACTGACGTTTCCTATGGTCATGAAGCAACACGTGCTCCACTAATTATTGTTCCCTGTGACTGCTCTCACATCTTGAAACTCTCCATGACCCATGGCAGAAATCCTGTTTGTCTTCCCCCCACCCTCTCCCCCAAAGAATGAAAAATGGCAAATTGCAAGGCTGGACTTGTTTAATGAATATGATTTGTTTTTGTGGAATCCAAGACATGAGAGGTTTTGGAGGCTGGTAGTTTGATGTTAGATTTCTGAAATGAACTCATGGTCCACTCCGTTAGATGAATTTAATATTCAGGGTGTCTTTGCTTGCTAGATGATAATCTGTCCAAAGGCATTTTCTTTATTGTTATATGTTTCTAGAGCAAAGTGACCTTTGAAGGCAGGCAGGACCATGTTTCTGACTTCAGGCAGAAGTCTATTGAACATAGGACAGACATGGAATCTTGCGTTATAATGAGAATGTCCTCAAGATACATCTGACTCCCTTTGTGGTCTTTTCTTTTCCTGGAAGTAGCCTTGCTGCCCTCTGAGTGACCCCTAACCCTGTAACCTAAGGCTTTTCCTGGATTTTTTCTGACACAAGTGGCTAGTTTTCTTGTATTCTATAGTAAATGTAATGTTTGGTGTTAACACCTTTTCATGTATTCATTTTTTAGGGCATTAAAAACCAAACAGTGTTACCTTCTTTATATTCAGGTAACTTCCGTCTCTCCAGAATTTCCCCTTACTCCTCCTCTCTCTCCCCAAAAGCCCAACAACTTGGTTTGTTCAGATAGACTGAAGGTTACTTTTTTGCAGTTTATAACATGAGCTGATGATTAATAGAGGTATTGCTTTGGATAGAGGTTTATTTTGGTGACTATTTCAATATATTAATTAGTAGTAAGATATCATTACTTAGTATTACAGCAAACTAGCCTGATTATCTGGAGAAAGAAACTTCATGAACCTGGATAAATACTTTCCATCTATTTAGATGTGATTGCCTGATGGTGTCACCAAAACTAATTAGTAATGACATATTAGCTAACATATTGCCATCAGCAGGTGACTGTTTGAGCAGGGGTGAAAATGGCAGGTAGTAAAACAAATTGCCGTACCCTAGAGAAATGTGCAGAATTCTTCTTTTGAGTCTTGATGATGTCAGCAATAGGATTTTTATTTTGGGGGCATTCACAAAGCTTGGAAAGGTTGGGAAGATAGAGACTAGAGAAACGAAACAAAGGAGAACAGAATGGATTTATCTTTTTCCAAAAGTTTTCCAATTAAATAAGCAAACAGTTGAATCCGAGCAGCACAAAATTCTCAGGAAAGACTCAGGCATCCTTCTTCTTCCTTCCAACTTTCCTTTACTTCCTTTTCTTTGTCCATCTGGATCTGTCAAGGGATTGTGGGTGCATGGCAGAGCCACGGCAGATGGCCAGTGCCCTGCAATGTACTGCTGCCTTTCAATTTCAGAGGGATCATTGCAACAATGAAGGGGTTAAAACTGTCAACATCTATCAGAGCTTGCAGATACTTAGTATAATATAAACCCAAGAACCTGGATGGCAAAGACCACACAGCAAATGAATTCGACTAGGTTGCTGCTTTCTAAGAAATTCTTATTAACATCTTTCCTGCTCATGTCTAACTATGGGTTTTAAAAGTCTATGTGCAAAAGTTACTGTTTATGTATACAAATGATCGTGATGAAATATGATTGTGAATCATTTTTACTTTGGAAGACGCATTTCGAATTAGTACTTGCAACTACAGGTTGGATAGATATGTGCTCTTCCAGTATGAGACAGGTCACCTTTGGAATGTCTCATGATGTAATGTAATGTGAGTACTGTTGCTCTAGTACTAACGTTGCTAACGTGTAGTACTGAGTAATGTGACTCAGGAATACAAACTATTACAAGGTATACTTTTTAAAAAATATATAATCTTTTTTTCAGTTTCCTTCTCTTGGAAGGAACATAAAAAGAAAACAAAGTAGACCTTTTTAAACAAAATATAGGCTTAACAAGGATAAAATACATTCTTTGTTAATTAACTTGAAAGAGAAAATTGATAGATAACAAGCAAAAACCCTTAGGGCTGTTTTTTCAAAAGCCCATGTGGTAAGGGACACGTATGACTTAAAAACAGGAGCAGAAATCCATGATGGACTAGGGGAAGAATGGGTAAAGGAGAACTTCAATAACCCAGATATGTTCAAATCCACAGGTCCCGATGGCCGGCATCCTAGAGTACTTAATGAATTGGCCGAAGTCATCACAGAACCGCTAGATATCATTTTTGAGACCTCGTGGAGGACTGATGAGGTGCCTGAAGACTGGAAAAGGGCATATTTAGAACCTTCTTTCAAAAAGGGAAATGGATGATGACCCTGGAAATACTCATCAGCTTAACTTTTTGCTTGGACAAATTCTGGAATAATCAACTTAGTAAACTGGGTAACTGGCTTCTAATAGCTAGAAATAAGGCAGTGAATGATCACACATAAAAAGTACTGAGTACATTTTTAAAGAAGCTATCATTATGAGATATAGTCTTATGCATTTCTTGGATTCTCCCTTCCATTCATAATGAAAACAGATGAGGTTGGCTAACGCATTTGGATCATAACTTATTTTAAGTACAATGTAACAAAAGAGGTAGATTTCTGACATTAAGTAGTAAATATATTATTTCCAAATTTGCTTTTAACTTTAGAACAGTAGCTTTAACTTTATATTCTAGCATACGTTTTACTTCATTTCATCTAGGACCATGTTTTCATAAGATAAGATATTTTATATAATTCTATGTAGAACAGTTTGGTGAAGGAATTCTCATTTTAAGGTGCTTTTTATATAGTTATTTTGTATATTGGCACAATGATAAAGCTGATGAATTAGGGAACATCACCAAGAGAAGACAATTTTTTCTAACTTCTCTTTTGAATTTAATCTCACGGAGGTTTAGTATTAGGACCAATAAAAGTGTCTTGTTCTGACATGTATCAAACAAGAGCCAGCTATTTTACTTCGTAGCTGGTTTCCCACGCTCTGTGGAGACTGCCAGGGACAGAGCCCACAGCCCGTTCTGAGCCGCAGAGCTTATCCACCTTGCTCTCCGGGCTTCTGACTTCAGGCCTGTGGTGGCCGGGAGGTGGGCAGTGGCAGTGGCTGGAGGAGCCCTGTAGAATTACGGCCAAAAAAGAGAGTAGATTGAGGTAGGGGGAGGAAATCAAGATGAATTTTGAATTTTTCTAATTCTTATTCTTGTGTTTGGGTGCTGGCAGTTTTTTGTTGTTGTTGTTTGTTTGTTTGTTTTGTTTTGAGACAGAATCTCGCTCTGTCACCCGGGCTTGAGTGCAGTGGTACAACCTCTGCTTACTGCAACCTCCACTTCCTAGGTTCAAGGAATTCTCATGCCTCAGCCTTACAAGTAGCTGGGATTACAGGCACAGACCACCACACCTGGCTAATTCCTTTGTATTTTTAGTAGAGACGGGTATCGCTATGTTGGCCAGGCTGGTCTCGAACTCCTGGTCTTAAGTAATCCACCCACCTTGGCCTCCAAAAGTACTAGGATTACAGGTGTGAGCTACCGCAAATGACCTGGATGCTGGTAGTATTATTTTCTGCTTAGAAAATGCAACCATGTTGATGGGACCAAAAATTTAGTTGAAAGGAAGCCATGGCAAAAGATGTAGACATGTGACAGGCTCCTGAGGCTGTCAGGTTTTGAGAGCTCCCAAGTAGTACTGCATTACGGAATCTACTACTTAGAAGTATGTGAGAGATGTAAGTTCCCATCAGCATTGTCATGGTAAGAAGAATAAGAAACACTCAGAGGAAAATAAACTGACCTGCATTGGTCCATATTGGTTCCTAAGAAAAATAGGTAGTTACTGGGGGCATTAGGTTTCTAAGGGCAATTGTAACACAATACTGCTTCAAAAATCTGAAGTTTAAATAGTTTAGCTATTTCTGTAGGTTAATTCAGACACTGAGTAAAATCAGTCTTATTATTATACACAAATGTAAGAAAATTTAATTTTAAAAGCATGTGTAGTTTGTCCTTCAACTATACAAAGCTTGTAGTTTCATAAGGATCCTGTTCCAGTCAACCTTTCATCATTTTTTTTTCAAATGAACTAGGGTCTTTAAAATTCCTAAGCTAGATTCATTGAAATGATGGGGGACCTGTATAGATTACAGATGTAATTTATTGTGATAGCAAATGGCTTCCCGTTTGACCTCATTTCCAGGTGTTGCATCTGCAGCCGATTTATTTCACAGATGTACATTTTCATGCACTTGTTGAACTTTGCTAGAAAGGACCCAGTTTTTGAAAAATCTATTACTTTTATTGTGGGCATTATGAGGCTATCTACTGCAATGAAAAAAAGCTTCCTTGGTTATTTCAAGTTCTTTTTTTCCTATTTGTGTAATAATCTAACTTCAATTCTTTTGCCAAGTTTAAATCTTCTCCTTGTGACTGCTGTTAGAATTTGAAAACAACAATGCTCTGCTTAAAGTAAGAGTCATAATCAGTGAAAAAGCCAATGGATTTTTAAAAGACATCTTAGTTAAAACTAGGGGAAGAAAACTTTCAAATAAGCAGAGAAGTATTGAAGGATGCCCATGAATTGCTTTGCATTAAAATAGAAATGAGGTAAGAGGTAGAATATAAGAGAAAGGAATTAGTCTTACCATTAATTGTATCTAGAGACAATTAGTCTTAGGAAGAGTAATTTTTTCAGTGTTTTTTCTTTTTATCTAAACACCAATAATAATATCCTTAATTTTTGAACATAAAAGAAGTAGCAATTGACTAAGAAAAAATATATTATAAAAACTAGAGAATTATCTTGATTTGTATTTCCTAGAGCATTGAAAGAGATTAACTACAGACTTTCATTTGATAATATTGAGGAGTTTGGAGGGTCATAGCAAAATTTTCTTTAGTTCATCTTAAAATTTCAGGAAGTAAAAAAGATTTCGTTCACATAAAAGATTTCTTGGCATAGGGAAGGCATAATGTTAAGGTCTCCTTCCTTACCCTGGTGGGAACTGAACCCGTAATTCTGGGAAAAACTGAATTTATAGCAACAAAGGATAGTAGTTTCTCAACTTGGAGCATTCAAGCAGTTTCTCTGTTCAGAGATATTTATAGCTTCTTGATGTTATGCAATAAACAGTGACAACAACAAGCATTGGGTTTTCACTTTGGAGTTACTCAGATCTTAGTTTAAATTCTGAAGTTATTCTAGTAGTATTGTTCTGTGGTGAATCTGTTAAGGATGTAAGCTATAATGTAGCTAGAGGAATCATATTGAACAGTTATGAAACTCATTAAAGCTTCTTTTCCCTTGTCTGTAAAATGGGAAAAATAAATACCTCTCTAGTTCTTAAGAGGCTTAAGGGTTCTACAGCTTACACCCACATACAGCCCTTGGCCCAGTGCTAGGCAGGCAGCAGGTGCTAACTGCCTCTCTCCCTTCCCTTCCTTACTCTCACAGTTATCTTATTTCTTCTTATGTAGAAGAGATTACTTTAAAGCTGACTGGAAAACTCAGACAGAAATTGACATTCCCTTATCATTGCCTTAAACCCACTGAATAAGTCCCCTTTGATTTTTCTTAGGAAGGATTAAAAAGGCTACAGCACTTGCTCATTTTAGGAGTTCAGTAAATGCTTGTTGATTGAATGAAAAGAATTTGATTTAAGAAAACAGTAACATTCCATCCTGCGCAACAGAGTAAGACCCCATCTCAAAACAAAACAGCAAATTCATAAAGGCCAGCAGTTTTCAAGTCTGGGGAAATAGGGACATAGACAGATATGAATAGATTTCGTTAGCTTTCTTCTTTTTATGGCAGCTTCAGATTGATAAATTTTGTGTGAAAATAAGTGAATGGCACATGTATATTTTCCTGTGATTTGATGACTGTGATTTATAAATTAGGAGTGCAAATGCGCTGTTCCCTGATAGCGTCTTCTGGGAAGAATCCAACCAAGATACAAAGCAGGTGATGGTGGACTTGCAAACTCTTTTCTATATAAAGGAAAACCAGATGTGCCAGGGACTGGGAAGCACCTGCTTGAAAATTGAGATGAGCGTGTCTGAATTTTTCTCTTATAAGAGCCTGAGTATTGTAACAGGTCCCTTGCATGGGGGTTGAAAAATAACAAAAAGAGAAGTTAACATAATTAAAATCCTTAGATAAAACATTTGCTTTATATAGATTCTTACATGTAATATTTGATTAGGTATCAAAATATGGTCAGGCAGGTGGAAGATTTCTGAATTTCCAGGCAAATAAGGGATAAAATGTGAAATATTGCATCCAGGGATAAATAAGAGAAATAAGTGAAAGTCTGACCCTAGATTCCCAATTCTCAGACCAAGTACAAAGTATTAGGAATTTCTTATATCAGCTGACATCTTGTGCTTAAAGCCATGTAGATGCATACATGATTGCTTTATTAAATAAAACAATTTGCGTAGTGCAGAGCAAATCCATTAGACTTTCTCTTTTAGAGTTTTCTAATTTTACTCTTATTAGCTCTCGCAGTTGTCATCAATTACATATTCCTATATCAGATATTTTACACAATCAGATTCTTTGATTAAAAAATCATCTTCAACTTTACATTATTAATCTCTGAGGAGATAAAATCAAATAACTTTCTAGTCCATGATCATTAATCACTACTATTTTAGTTATTTCCATAAAAAGCTTAAAGGGGAAAAGAAATGGTAGGTAGTTCAGAAAAAAATCACCAGGCACGGTGCCTCAGACATGTAATCCCAGCACTGGGGGTTCAGGGTGGGAAGATCATTTGAGGTCAAGAGTTTGAGCTCAGCCTGACCTACATGGTGAAACCCCATCTCTACTAAAAATACAAAAACTTAGCTGGGTGTGGTGGTGTGCGCCTGTAATTCCAGCTACTAAGGCAGGAGAATGGCTTGAACCTGGGAGGTGGAGGTTGTGGTGAGCTAAGATCGCTCCACTGCACTCCAGCCTGGGTGACAGAGTTTGACTATGTCTAAGAAAAAAAAAAAAGAAAGAAAGAAAAGAAAAAAAATGAACATAACTTTTCTACTTATCCAATAGATAGTTTTAAAAAATTGTTTAAACTCCTGGGAATTGTTATTTTTTATTGCTGTGGTTGAGAGATACGTTTTCAGAGGAAAACAGGAGGCTTAATTCCATGTTAAGAGCTAAGCAGTATTTTTTTTTTAATAATTTTGCCAAAATTTCTTCCACTGGACCAAAAGGAAATAAATCTACAATAAATCTACTTTCTAAATATTAATTAAGATGGGAAATGCCTTTTATAAGTATATTCTTTATGATACCCTTAATATAGATGAATTTTTCCTTATCATTCCAAACATGAAATGCTGTGTTAAATATCTCCTGGGCAAAGTGGTGTGTCGACTGAGACAAATGTTAGAAATTCTATTGTTCGTTACAGTTGTTGCCCTGTTTCCCAAGCTTGTCAATGGTTAGAGATACTATTTGGGTTACTAAAGCCATTATTCATAGAACATTTCTGCCCCTACAGAAGTTTATGCATGGGCCTTGGAAAATCTACTTGTGTATATCTGAGTAGCCAAGCACAGATTCGCTCTAATTGAAAGCAGCGGTTTGGTTTCGTAAATGTAATTGCAATTGACACTTTCTTTTTCCTTTCAGTTATTTTTTTAAAATGGACGTTATGAGAAAGCGCTATGAAAAGCCTAATTGAAACAGCATTATGAACCATGTAATGTATGCGCATGCACACTGTGGTTTGCAAACATATGTCCGCTCTTTAATAAATGTTACGGCTTTCACAGCGGTTCCGCCTTGGCCTCTTTTGTAATCTTTCACATTTTTATGAATATGATGGAGTTTGTGCATTGATTAAATTGACAATATGTAAGTGTTTATGTTACTAGAGCATTATGGTCAGCATGGGAGATCAGAGTTCTAACTGCAAGGAAAGGAAAAAGTGGATCTCGCCACACTGCACACCAAAGTCAAATAAATCCATCTTACGTGCTGGGATCCTTCGGTGTGGTTGTTATATATGAGTAAGTCGTGGCCTTCTCTTGTGTGATTCTGTGCCAGTCATGGTGGCTCACCACGGTGGGAGGTAGGATGATGGACGCCGTCGGGTGGTAAGAGGGGCCGTGTGTGGAGTTTCTGTACAGTGTTTCTGTTGTGGTTCTTGCAGCCCTGAATCTCCATCACCTGAAATATGTTGTGATTCAACTACAAATAAGCAGTATTTCAGTGGTCCTTAGACACAGAGTCCTGGATTTGAATCCCAGCCTTACCACTTTCTGGCTTCAGGACCTGTGGCAAATGGACTAACTACTGTGCATTGTTTAAACTGACAATATGCAAATGCTTATGGTACTAGAGCACTATGGTCAGCATGGGAAATCAGTCCCTTCAATCTGAAGAAGTTTTATCACAGTGTTTTGGGTTTTATATAAATGTCATCATGTGCAATGATTTGATGATGATGCATGTTTTTATTACCACTGGATATAAGATGAGAGGAAAGCAAATTTAAAGCAAAAAAGATGTATGGTAAATATTAGGAGGAATATGTATGAATTTGAATTTTAGAAATGAAAAGGACCGTAAAGATAACCTAGTCTGATTCTTAAATTGTGTGGTTAAGAGACTAAGGTGCAAGGAGTTTGTGGCACACCCGTGATAACACCCCAGGTTGGTGGCAGATGATGGCCATTCTTCCATATCCTCTAATCCTGGCTTTTGTCTGATGTCAAATCCTGGAAAGCATACCTGAAGCATTCTGTGGCTTCTTCAAAAAAGACTCATTTTTCTAGAATGGACTTAGTTTGAACTTAGATTCCTGATTTTCAGGACGTAGACATAGCCCTTGTGCTCATAAACAAAAGCTCCAAGCTGCCCCAGGGCTCTGCAGGTGCCAGCATTGTGCTTTAATAACCCGATCTTTCAGCTTTAAAACCTTATGCTTCAAGTCCTCCTTGATCTGATAAACATATTTAGAAAAGTTCATAATAGTGGTGGGCAGCCCTACAATGTACTTTTTAAAAATAGGGAAATGTATGCCTGCCGTAAAGTTCACAAATAAGTGTTTGTTGAAGAATATGATTTTTTATATCATTAGTGAAATCACATCATATAAGGCAGCTTTTAAAACATCTTTCATCTGAACTAGGTAATGCATATCTTCTAGTCTCATTCCAGGCCACTTGCTGTCCCACTGAGGATTTTTTTTTTAATTTAAAAAAGGAATCTTGAATCATTTTAAGTGAAAAACTTACACCCCCACCCCCCCGCCTGCCCACTTCCTAGAGATACCCTGAGGACAGAGTACATTCATGTAATTATGGACACTTTTTTGGCTGACTCTACTTTAAAGTATAGTCATGTACCAATAGCAGGATGTCTGTGGAATCTCATTTGTTTCTTGGTTGAATAATGAGCACCAATTGTGAACAGTGTCTATTCAGTGTACATTGTTTTAGATTCCTTTAGCTCAATCAATTTAACTTCAACTTCATATTGGAAGTTAATTAATCTACATAATAGCATTTACAAAAATAGCCATTTTGAGTGAAGAATATACATTTAATTTAAAAAAAAATCTTTGCCTGTAAATCAGAAGTCCTTAAATCTAGTCTCTTGGTTTTCCTGGTGAGCAGAGCTGTCTAAGTCACTTCCTTTAACAGCTTCAGTCTCCCATCTGCAAAAGTGCTCAGTGGACAGCATTGCTAAACACACCCTGTGAAAGGTTTCGGACACAGATGGGATCTGTGAATAACCTCAACTTTTTTTTTTTTTTTTTTTTTTTTTTTTATGACCTCCACCAGGTCATGAGTACATCTGGTTTTTCCCACTGGCGTTGTTCCCCGCTTGATGCTTCCCTCGTTCCTAGTGTATTATCTGGCACGGTGCAGGTGCTCAGTAATATTGTGGAATGAATGAAGGAGTAAGTGAACTTTCTCATAGGCCTAAAGTAACTGAATGCTGAGGTCATGTGAGGTGGTTAGACAGGGCATTTCCTGTTTTCAGGACACTTGAAGGAACATCGTGGCTTTGTGTTGGAAGGATAGTGGCTTTCTCCTCCATATCTGAGAAACCAAGCTTCCCTTTATTGGAAGTTCACTTTATGGTATGATTCAGATTTCCTGACTTTCCTGTTTACTTTTGCATAAAACCATAAATGCAAATAAAATTTATAAAATAAAATTTATAAAATAAAATTGTATAAGCACAATTAGGTTTTCTGTTGCAGAAATGTACTAAACATTGTAATTTCTGAAAGCACATGAAAAATACTAAAATGACACAGTGAGACAGGAACTCACCCTGTCACCCAGGCTAGAGTGCAGTGGTGTGATCATGGCTTGCTGAAACCTCAAACCTCTGGGCTCAAGGGATCCTCTCACCTCAGCCTCCAGATGATGCACTCTTTGAATTAAGATTGTCTTTCGGTCATATTTTCCTACCGTGAATTATGAGAGGGATATATATCTGCAGTTAAAACTAATAAGAATCTAGTGATTCCTGTAATTATAGCTAATCAAGCTATAGTTAATGTACTTAATCACATTCATGTTGGTATATGGTATGCTGCTAGACAAAATACAAAGACATTTTGATGTTCTGCACAAACTCTAATTTCTCTCTTAATTTGCATTTTGGACACATCCCTGTTTAGATATATTTGATATAAATTTGTGACCCATAATTTTGTCTTGGGAGAGAATTATTTCTTCCCTAGAAGGTACTTCTACCCTCTACCAAAATAAAGGCAAAAAAGAGTGAAGTAGTTAAGAACAGTCCAGAGTTGTACAGACCTGAGTTTGAATCCCACAAAGCTGCTAAGAGTTACAATTGGTTGCCTTAAGAAGGAGCTTGCCACTCTGCAGTCATTATGTGTCTTGTTTTCCTTCTCCTCCTCTGATATATATGGGAGCCCAAAATGGACATGAGAGCTTTGAAGTCACAAGAATCTGGATACAAATCCCAGCTCCCCACACCTGGCTGTCTGCTGTAAAGATACTGCCCAAGACTGGGTAATTTATAAAGGACAGAGGTTTAATTGACTCACAGTTCAGCATGGGAGACCTCAGGAAACTTATAATCATGGCATAAGGTGAAGGGGAAGCAAGAACTTCTTCACATGGTGGCAGGACAGAGAGGAGCAAGCAGAAGATGCCAGATGCTTATAGAATCATGAGGTCTTGTGAGAACTAACTCACTATAATGAGAACAGCATGGGAGAAACCACCTCCATGATCCAACCACCTCCCATGGGGTCCCTCTCTTGACACATGAGGATTATGGGGATTATAATTTGAAAATAGATTTGAGTGGTGATAAAGAACCAAACCCTATTACTTTTTTTTTAAAACTGCATTTTAGGTTTTGGGGTACATGTGAAGAACATGCAAGATTGTTGCATAAGTACACACACAACAGTGTGATTTGCTGCCTTCCTTCCCCTCAGCTATATCTGTCATTTCTCCCCATGCTATCTCTCCCCACCTCCCCACCTCCCATCCCTCCCCCATTTCCCCCCAACGGACCCCAATGTGTAGTGCTCCCCTCCCCGTGTCCATGTGTTCTCATCGTTCAACACCTGCCTATGAGTGAGAACATGCGGTGTTTGATTTTCTGTTCTTGTGTCAGTTTGCTGAGAATGATGGTTTTCAGGTTCATCCGTGTCCCTACAAAGGACACGAACTCATCGTTTTTGGTGGCTGCGTAATATTCCATGGTGTATATGTACCACATTTTCCCTGTCCAGTCTATCATCGATGGGCATTGGGTTGGTTACAGGTCTTTGCTATTGTAAACAATGCTGCAATGAACGTTCGTGTGCATGTGTCCTTATAGTAGAATGATTTATAATCCTTTGGATATATACCCAGTAATGGGATCGCTGGGTAAAATGGGATTTCTGTTTTTAGGTCATTGAGGAATCACCACATTGTCTTCCACAATGGTTGAACCAATTTACACTCCCACCAACAGTGTGAAAGTGTTCCATTTCTCCACACCCTCTCCAGCATCTGTTGTCTCCAGATTTTTTAATGATTGCCATTCTAACTGGTGTGAGATGATATCTCAATGTAGTTTTGATTTGCATTTCTCAAATGACCAGTGATGCTGAGCATTTTTTCATATGTTTGTTGGCCTCATGTATGTCTTCTTTTGTAAAGTGTCTGTTCATATCCTTTGCCCACTTTTGAATGGGCTTGTTTGTTTTTTCCTTGTAGATCTGTTTTAGTTCTTTGTAAATTCTGGATATCAGCCCCTTTTCAGATGGGTAGACTGCAAAAATTTTTTCCCATTCTGTTGGTTGCTGATTCACTCTACTGACTGTTTCTTTTGCCGTGCAGACGCTGTGGAGTTTGATTAGGTCCCATTTGTCTATTTTGGCTTTTGTTGCCAATGCTTTTGGCGTTTTGGAAAACAAGCAATGGGGAAAGGATTCCCTGTTTAATAAATGGTGTTGGGAAAACTGGCTAGCCATGTGCAGAAAGCAGAAACTGGACCCCTTCCTGACACCTTACACTAAAATTAACTCCAGATGGATTAAAGACTTAAACACAAGACCTAACACCATAAAAACCCTAGAAGAAAATCTAGGCAAAACCATTCAGGACATAGGCAAAACCAAGCCATATTACTATGTGACCTTACCTAAGTTACTAAACCCTTTCCAGTCTGTTCTATTAAATGAAAAGTGAACTTAATAATACCTCATCAGAGGATTTCTGGGAAAACTTAACACAATGCCATGTAAGATAATGATAGAAGATTTTGTATTAGAGAAACACAAGTCCTTACTACATATCAGCTGAGCAGTAGAAGGTGGAGGGTAGGAACAGAAAAGAAGTTTGGGACTCATTAATGAAAATGTTTTCAAGATATGCTACATAAAAGCTTACAGTCAGTACTCAATTACAAAACAAAAACATCAAAAAATATATGGTTGCCAACACTACCAAGGACATTTAATATGTTCCCAGGATAATTCAAAGCACTTTCCATGTATCATCCCATTTAATCTTCTCAACAATCCTGTAAGATTATTCCCATTCTACAGATGAGGAATCTGAGGTAAAGACAGGTTTTTCATAATTTACCCAAAGTCACACAGCCAGTAACTGAGAAAGTTAGAATTGGAATCTCAGCAGTGTGACTTTAGGCCTGTCCTCTTAACGTTTATCTGTCTTCTGTGAGGACTAAACTTAATACAAAATCAAGTGGAAGGACCACATATCAAGAAGTAGGACAGAAGAAGAAGACTGAAGAAGTTCTCAAAAAGAGAGGGTGCTTGAGGGATGAGGAGACCAGGTGAAAATGGTGTCTTAGTCTGATTTGTGCTCCTGTAACAGAATGACTGAGACTGGGTAAAGAATAAATATTTATTTTCTCACACTTGTGGAGGCTGGGAAGTTTTAGAGTAAGCTGCCAGCACGTGGCTGTCTGGTGAGGGTTGCATTCTCTGGAGAATATTGGCTGTGTCATCACATAGAAGAAGGCAGAAGGGTAAGAGACTGAAGGTTTCAAGAAACCTCTTTTATAAGGATCTTAATCCCATTACTGAGGGAGGACCTATCATGGCCTAATCACATTTTAAAGACCTCACCTCTTATCACATTGGCAACACCTGAACTTTGAAGGGAACACATTCAGTCTGTAGCATTATGCATCAAATATATTGCATTTCATCAAACCTAAGATTAACACCACCATTAAGTAATGGTAAGTACCAATAAGAAGGGAGAATGGGCTGGGCATGGTGGCTCAGGCCTGTAATCCCAGCATTTTGGGAGGCCAAGTTGGGTGGATCACCTGAGGTCAGGAGTTTGAGACCAGCCTGGCCAACATGGTGAAACCCTGTCTCTATTAAAAATACAAAAAAAAAAAAAATTAGCCAGACGTGGTAACATGCGTCTGTAATCTCATATGCTCCAGAAGCTAAGGCTGGAGAACGTTGTGAACCTGAGAGGTGGAGGCTGCAGTGAACCTAGAACGCACCATTGCACTCCAGCACTCCAGCCTGGGCAGCTGAGCAAGACTCCATCTCAAAAAAAAAAAAAAAAAAAAAAAAGAAGAAGAAGAATGCTGCCAATTCAACTGTATTAAAATTTTACAATATTTTTTTTCCATTTAGATTTTTATTTTCAACTTATTGATAGAGCTATCTTAGGCTTATGTCTACACAGGTATTTGTGATTTATTACTTGAACATACATAACAATCAAAGCAAAGCTAAGTAAATGTGAGATAATGCTACTGCTCTTTTGTAGGCAATCTCTTCTGAATCTTTTCATTTCCTGTCCCTCTATAGCCCTGCTGTCCTCGCAGGTTCTCTGGCCTACAGAGGCATTGCTGAAGTAGCTCTGCTGAGAGCCCCTCTGTCATCTCTGGGTTTCATGCAAACGTTTCTATGCATTTATATACTGAGACTTTCTTGATCTTTTCAGAATTTGCAGAAAGTTTTCAGGCAGCAATTCATTCTTTTCTCAAATCACTATCAAATGGTTTCTTGGCTCAAATGTGGGCTTGCAGCTCTGTGGTTGTGCCACCAAGAGTGGCAGCCATGTTTCTCTGTGTGCATATTGTGGCAACCCTATTCCAGTCAATCAAAATTGACTGGAATTTTCCATCACCTGTTTTCCACTCTGTTTTATACATGTTAAATGCGAAAATATGTGCATTCAAATCAATGAAATTACAAGGAAATTTGCATCATCCATTTCATTTTACCAACTGTTCTTTGATATTAATAATGAAGTATTATCATTTTGCATGTAACTTCCTAGGACTCAGAATAAGAATATCCTTTGATGTTTTTTGTAGTTGACTGTCTGCTAATATTCTCCAGTGGGCCTCTGTCATGATTTGCCCCATGGATGCACAATACATGCTGGTTATGTTTGGGTTACTGCCATTATTCTGTATTTAATGGAGCTCCCTGGCTCATAGAGAATCTTTAAATGATTATTTAAATATTATTTTATAGAACTTAGCACTTGCCCCCATGGAACAATATCCATTTTTAATTCAATTATTTTAATTTTTAATAATGATGCCTGATTATAGGGTTACCCCTTGTACTACCAGTGCACATGCCCACTGTTGGAAGCAGAGCAATGTGTTCTTACTGCTGGTTCAGGGCAAGACATACTATATGTTTTCAATAGAATTCTAAGTGGCAGCTCAAAATTGACTATTTTGCCTTTAAATATTAGAATGCCATTAAAATATTTTAAAGTCTTAAAATGTCTTCAGGAGCTTTTAAGCTTCCATTACTTATGCTCAGAGTCTGTGTGGTATAGTGAAAAGGGTGGAGCCTTGAGACCAGAGAGGAAGTGGCTTTACCCTCTTCACTACTAGGTGGCCTTCATTTAAAAATACCAAGTGCTTTCACTAGTCAGGGCAAGTTATATACAAGTTTCATTGAATCCTTCTAGCAACCTAATAAACAATAATTGTTGTTACTGATTCATTTTACAGGTGAAGAAGCTAAGGCACAGAGAGTTTAAGTACCTTAGAAAACTCACTTCATTTCTGTTTTCTGTGATGTCCTTAGATTTATAAAACACAGACTTGCTGTGTTAGCCATAACATGCATGAAGTGCACTGCACATATTTGGTGACTTAAATGGAAACTCATTTTATTACACTGGTTTTTAATTGCTTTTCTCCTCCATTCCCCAAGAAATATTAAATTGCCCTTTGAAATAGCCTTACAGACTCCAAGAGGAAAATAAACTTTTTAGAATTTTAAAACTAAAATACGAATAACTCTCCTTTACACAATTTGATTTTCCTCATTTTGTCTTAAGTGATTAATAATCCTCATTTTTTTAAATTAGGAAAACCAGCAGGCAGCTTCATACCAATGTCCAAATTGCCTAATGTCTGCAAATCTCCTTGATGCCTAAATTGAAGGACTTTGTCCTTCACAGTGATCAAATATTTTTATTTCAGTGGACCTTTGGGTGAAGCAAGCTAACATCATTTGTACTTTTGTGAGTCACTAATCATCCAGCTGGATGCATAACTTCTAGTGTTCTTATCTTTATAAAACCTCAATGTCCACATTAGAAGTGTTCCTTTTAGAAAACAGTTTTCATTGCCCCTACCAAAGACAAAGCAGAGTAATATTTATACACATGTTTAAAACAGAATTTAATTCAATAGTTTGATAGGTGTAATTAATTAAGGCATGGTTTTGGAGAAGCATTACAATAATTGCCTCAAATTTTTGAGCCTGTCTGTCTTCCTTTCTCCTTTCCCTCATTCCTTGCTTTCTTTTTTTCTCTCTTTCCTTCTTGGAACCGACAACTAAATGAATTGCATATATCTCTTTTAACCCACAAATTCTATTCATGTGCTTTTATTTTTCTATGCTTTAATCTCCTTCCAAGTACATTTGAAGAATAAGTAAATATATTTTCTAAAAATCTTGGCATATTTCCTGGTTTTGAAGGCGGAGGAGAGGGTTGGCAAAAAAGTGATTTTTGAATGAAAATAAGTCTATACTTACACTTCAAATCCCCAGAGACATCATTGATATAAACCAAAATACCCATTTTCATAAGGAAAATAGCCAGGTTTTATGTGATTTTGATGATAGAGTCTTTTTAAAAAGCACGTAGCAACTGAATATATATGTAAATCTGTGTATAGAATTTCCACATCACAAACCATAGCATAACCTAAACCAATAATTGGAAAACAGTAAACCAATGAAAGCTATATTCTAGAATCAAGTGTGCTATTAGAAAAGTTCAGTCTATCAAAATAACAGATCTGTTCAATGCAATTTTAGGAACAAGGAAAAGCTTACTGCGTCATACAATGGAGAGAGGTTGACATGCATTTACAAAGCCCACTTCTCAAAGTTATATATAGTAGAGAGAAGCAAGAAGGATAAGAAAGAGCCATGCATTTCATTTACTGTCCATCAGGAGAGTTTTCTCTCTACTTTATAAATTTTTTAAATCTTGCCTTTGAATTTTTTGACTCTAATTATTAGTTGCTTAAGGTTTATTTTGATACCATGCTATTTAGTTGTGTTGTTAGTAGAATGTTTTGTTTTTCTCTCTCATATAATTTACCTGGTTTCATAAACAGTAAATAATGTTGAGCAACTAATGTGTCATATCCATTTCCATTCCCACCTCCTTGAAGAAGAGTGAGCCTAAGTTACAATAAAAACATGCTCTGACTAATGCTTCTCTCTGGTCACCTTTGTAGATAGTGAGGGAGCTTTAAAATTCACATCAGTTATTAAAAATTCCATGAGAATATGTCTTTATAATAAAGGATGAATTTATTCTTTGTGTTATTCAAAAATAATTCTGAAGGATTATCTAATTGCAGAAAAAAATAATTTTCTCTTTAATGGTAAAGTTGATCATAGTAGACACGGAGAATGATAAATGACAGTAGCTTGTAGCTCATATTAGATACTAAAATGTCTCCAGAACAATTTGGTGTTCATAATCATAGGAATATAAGGCAGATGTTAAAAGTTGTTTGTGGGTAATAATCATTTGTATTTTATACAGAGCATCAAAAGTAATATCTGAGAATCAATCCACATTTGTCAAAGATGATGAAACATACTACATCAAAGGAAAGAAGAATGAGGCGTGGGTTTGAATTTCTTTCTGCCACCTAAGTCCACCTGATCTTGGGCAAGTTACGTTGCCTGTCTCAGGATCACATAATAATTTACCTAGTTCTGTGCGTAAGTGCTCAGTAAGTGTTAGCAATCATCATCATAATTCATTGACATATTTGACAAACATGAAGACTGTGTCATGAACCAGCCCTGACAAATTCCTAAACAATCCAGTTTGAGAAGAATTGACTGAGCAGTGTGGCCTGAGGTACTGCACTGATCTCTAAAGGAACACAAGGAGGAATGAACAAAGGATTTACCATAAGTAGAAGGAGTTAGCCATGCAGATAACTTAATCTCTATCAAAACAGAGTGGCACTAGTGCAGATAAATTCCTGATACGTGCTTACATGCTGGGGAAGTAAAGAGAAGATGTATGTGACTGAGATGAACGGTCTTAGAAGATGGGTAGGATTTTAATGAGCATAAAGGGATAAGAGTGCAAGGCGTTCTGTGGAAGAAAGGAGATTGGCCAGTGGCTCTGGAGTCTAGGCTGTTAGGGAGAATAAAAGGGAAGATATGTCTGGCATAGTTTGGAAGCAGGCCTTGAATTCTTTTTTTTGAGATGGAGTCCTGCTCTGTTGCCCAGGCTAGAATGCAGTGGTATGATCTCGGTTCACTGCAACCTCTGCCTCCTGGGTTCAAGTGATTCTCCTGCCTCATCTTCCCGAGTAACTGGGACTACAGGCATGCACCCCTCTAATTTTTGTATTTTTAGTAGAGACTGGTTTTCACCATGTTGGCCAGGCTGATCTTGAATTCCTGACCTCAGGTGATCCACCTCACTCGGCTTCCCAAAGTGCTGGGATTACAGGAGTGAGCCACTGCGCCCGGCCCTGAATTCTTAAATGTTATACTTGGAAGACATATTTTATTTTATAGGCTGGGTATTTTCAAACTTTCTCGAGGCTTATGAATGATGCCCAACATATTTTCATGCAACAAATATGTGTGGAATCTTTACTCCGTGCCAGGCACTGTTGTAAATGTTAGAACAAACTAGATTTAACTCCTACAATCATGGAGATTCTCTTTCTAGAGAAATACAATGTGGGCAATTGAATGCTGGCTACTTTATTGTCCTTCATTCAAGAGGGAATATCAGAATGCAAGTCCATCATAATCGGTTTATGACAGGAAGAGCCTAACTCATCACAGTGGACACAAGGCACAAACTGGTGCTGTAAATATACTTGTTAGCAGATGGTTCATGCACTCAAAACCAATGCCAACTCTTCTGAGTGTCTGGACCCCAGCACTGACAACTGCTTCTCAGGTCTTCCAGGAGGGCAGAAGTGTAACCTGAGAAAGAACCAGAGGGTGTTAATATCAAGGTTAGTGTCAAGTTCCTCTGATCACTACTATCCCACCAGATCAGGGACGGCCTTTCCCTAAACTTCCCCTGAGACTTCCTACTTACTTATCAGACCTCCTCTTACGTTATGAAGGCCAAATATATAGTTCTTTCTATTGTAAATTCACCACTGGGCTTTTCCTCTCTCATGATAGCCTACTCCTCTTTGTTTTATTTGCCATTCTCATTTCTGTAATTGTATTTGTTTAGACCAGCACCATCAAATAGGACTTTGTGTAATGATGGAATGTTCTATTCTGCACTGGTCACTGGGGTAGCCACTAGCTAGCCATGTGTGGGTGCCGAGCACATGCAGTGTAGCTAGTGTGACTGAGGACTGTACTTTTAAATTTAATTTTAATTAAATAGTAATGTATTGCCAGTAGTAGCATATTAGCACAGGTCTAGATATTCATAAAAACATCCAATTCCGTATTCTATTTCCTTGATAATATATATCTGACAAATTCTTACATTCAGTTTTTCTAGCTTTTAAAGACATACATTTCTTTTTTGCAGCTAAACTATTTTTTTTAAAGAAATTCTCACCTAGTTCTAGGAGCAGGAAAGTGGTAGCGAGCTTCACTCTTTGTTTACACTTGACCTTAGAGTCATAGCAGGAGCCAGGAAAGAGCTGCTATGTTGGGGGTAAAGTTCTGCTGTGGCTTTTTATTTTCATCTACCTCTTGACATTCTCTAGCCAAGGAAAAGAGCAGTTTTTCCTATTTTTTGTCTCTCTCTCTCTTCTTCAAAGAGGATGCCCAGGGTAAGAACTGCCAAAAGAAAGAAGTAATTCTGCTTAGAAAGCAGGGTACTTTAAACAGCAATGTGATTCCTCCTCACTGGTTGTTAATGAATGTGAGGGGAAGAAGGAGCAGACACGTATGGCTTGACAGGGGAGGCCATGCATGGCACCATTCATTCATAAATCATGTGCAAGGGAAAGAATGCATGTGTAGGCAAGGGGGATAATGGGCTCCCTTTTGGAGACATTGAGTTTGAGGTCTTTATGTTGAGATATGTCCTTGAAAGTTACCTGCATGTGTGCCTCTCTGGAGAAGGATCTGTCCTGGAGATGAATGGTGGCGGTGGGTCATTGTTATATGCTAATTAAACCACAGGAAAGGATAAGATGGCCCAGGGACAGTGGGACGAGTGAGAAGAGGAAAAGATGAGTGATGAAACACAGCCAAAGAACCAACGTTGTTGTGATGGATGGAGGAATAGGAAGGAGCTTTGAACCAGGTCAGAGGACAAAAATGAAGAGAAGGCAGTCGCAGAGGGTGAAAGGGGAGACAAGTCCAAGATAAAGAATGTTCACTGGTGTCACCTGCTGTGGGACCATCAAGGTAGCGGAAGGACTACAAAGTATCCGTTAGGTTGAGCCCCATGGCATAGAAATCAGAGACCTCAGTGAGAACAGGGTCAGAACAGGTGACAAGGGTTCAAAGGATGGGTGGAAGGTGAGGAAACAAAGATAAAAAGTACAGAGAGCTCCCTAGAAAACATTTGGCTGTGAAGAGAGAGAGCTGGAATAGCTATACCCGGGTAGAGGGGCAGGAGGATGAGAGATGGGTGGAGAGTTTGTTTTGAAGGTAGATTAGAATATGTTTAAATACTGGTGGCAAAAAGAGGGATTGGTAGACAGTAGGTAAAGACACAGGAAGGGAATGAGATCATTAAGGAGCCAGCCCTTGAGTAAGGAGGACGGTTGGGATCTAAAGAACAAGTGGTGAGAGACATATCGACCTGGGCAGAGGGAAGAATGACTTTAAGTTTAAGGTAGAAAGGCTGGGCTGGGTGCGGTGGCTCATGCCTGTAATCCCAGCACTTTGGGAGGCCGAGGTGGGTGGATCATCTGAGGTCAGGAGTTTGAGACCAGCCTGAACAACATGGTGAAACCCTGTCTCTACTAAAAATATGAAAATTAGCTGGGCACGGTAGAAGGTGCCTGTAATCCCAGCTACTCTGCTATTTGGGAGGCTGAGGCAGGAGAATAACTTGAACCCGGAAGGTGGAGGTTGCAGCGAGCCAAGATCACACCATCACACTCCAGCCTGGGTGACAAAGCAAGACTCCATCTTGCACCCTCCTCCCCCCACACACACACACAAAAAGAAGGAAAGGATAGATGTGGCTGCAGGTAAGTTAATAGGCTCAGGAGATGGCAGTCGAGGGAGATCCTGTCTGTGTGCTGACTTTGCGTGAACTAGTTTTATATCTAAGATTCTATAGATTCCTCAAGTGACTTTTATGTTTGAATGGAGCTAATATAAATATTCTCATAAAAAGCATCCCAGTCCAACTGAGTTGTGCATTTGAAGTTGTCTTGGGGCTTTAGGAAAGCCCACTTGTCCAGTCTCATCTGCAGAAGGACTTCTTAGCAGCAGTCAATTTTGGAAACTCTAAAGTGAAGAGGAGCTTTAGGTATTTCCCCTTGACTAAAGTAAAAGCCGGAATCAAGCACAATACTTGTGACTCTTTCTCTCTGCAGTTTCTGTTGGAAGTGTGTGATTCTAATTTTGCGAACAATCTATGAAAACCTGTCCAGGAATGCCGCAGGTGCAGAGCCCTAAGCAGTGAGTGAGGCTGGGGCTGGGTCAGCACCGTGCTCAGAGGCCCGGTGTTCATGCTCAGCAGCACTTGCTTGTGTGGAGAGCAGGGTCTGTAACATGTGCCTACCGCAGTGTACAGCTCAGACATGACCTTTGCAGGTCCTAGAAAACACATGTGTTTCAGGCACGTGGGGTGTGTTGGGATCTGGGTGGCATCAGCTTCTGAGAAAATCTTGTTATGCAAAATGAAAATATAAATAAACATTAAAAGACTTAATGATTTCTTAAAGCAACATGCCCTTTCATTAAATAAAAACAGGACATATAAAATCCGTATCTAGTTTTACACATAGACATTTCATTCCGTGAATATTTCTCTAACATGAAACTGAGCAGCTGTTTCTCCAGATGCCACATCAGGGATCTGAAGGGAATTGTTGCTAAATCCAATACCATAGTTAGCTAGATATCGAAAGAAATACTACAAGATGTATCTGATCTAATCAGTAAGTCTCAGTGAACTAAAATTTAAACACACAGCATGGAATTAATGTGAAAATTTGGATTACATTCTAAACAAGAGGAATGTAATTGCTAGGCTTTTGAGCTTACCACATTCTAATTTTTATTATTTAAAACCTATTACAGATCAATCACAAGAAACCTTCTTTGTTTTTTCTATAATCAGTTGTCATTGTGGCAGCCAATTGTTTTGAGAGAGAAAATACAACATTATTATTTATGAGAAAGAGCTGACACACAAAATCCATATATTTAGCTGTCTCTAATATGTCTGGACCAGCATATTAAATTACATGGATAACTACTTGAAAGATAGATCTAGAAGGTTACAGGTAATTTTTAATGCAGGAACCATCAGCCCTGTACTGAAATGAGAAAATGCTCATCAACTAGTTTATAACCTATTGCCATTCTGCCCTGTAGAGTGGTAAAATGAACAGCGGGAGAAATTTATGCTCTAGATCTATTGGTCTAGAAGGAGTGACCTGATAAAAGATTAAAAAGTAGAATTTTCAAACACACACACACACACACACACCCCACAATGGCTCTTTACACTGAAGAAATTTATTACAAAAAAGAACTAGTCAATCCTCTTTGACAAACGATAAATTTCTTGGGTATCTTTCCATTTCTAAAACATGTATGAATAAAAATGTTCTTTTATATTGCCAAGTTTAAAAAAGACTTAAAAATACTCTAAAGTACTTCAGAGTATATGATTTTAGAAAAAATGTATGTAGTCCACACATCTAGGAAAAATACTGGAAAGTCAAATGGCAGGTGTGTTAACACTTCCCATCTCTGACTGGCATGACTATAGGCATTCTTGTTATTTTTCCTTGATTAGTGAATATTACCACTGAGCACGTATTACTTCCATGATTATTGATAGAACCCACTAAACAAGTCACACCCTAAGCATTCTGTATACTTGATGGGAGGTTCTTAGACATCATTCAGATGATGTTAACCAAGCCCTTGCTTCTGTTTCTCAAAGACTGTCTTTTGCTTTTATCTTCTCTCATATTAATAAGGAAATTATTTAATCTTTGTGATTTGATCCAGTGCTTCCGTCACCCTTTGCCATGGATGTTTCATATTCTTATGCCAAAGACCACAGCATCGGAGTTCTGGACAGTGGCCACTTAGCCTGAAGCTGGCTCAGCCCGTGTCCTCCACCAGCTTTCCAGAGGCCTGGACTAGCCAGGGCTGCCCCTGGCCTCCCCACCATTGCCTTGGCCAGTTCCTACCCCACAGTCTCTATTATCAGCTAATGGGGATCTGAGACAGTGCCAGCTGTAGGTGGCATTTGTTCATCTGATTCACAGAACATTTTATCAATGATAAATTAATGGATGTATTCTAATTATATACATATTTTGCTACTACTGTAATATGCCTTCTTAGAATAAATAAATGAGGGTATGTATTTTCCTTTAGAGAGTTTCAGACCACTAATTAGGTTAGCTCTGTGAGTGCTTAGCAAAATGTAACTTGTGTGTTATCCATGGCAGATACGTTACCAGCTATAAAACCTTTATGAGAAAATGTGATGGAAAGGAAAGAAGGTAAGTTAGAGGAAAATCATTGTTGATTTTGCAAAAGCAACTTCTGGTAAAAAAATAGATGTTACAAACCAATGGTTGTTAATACTTCAGGATATCTAAATTTATGAGTGTACTAGAAGCATTTGGATGGGAGACAGGTCTTCTAGAAATTGTACCCATTCATGTTGACTCTACATGCTTTGTCTCCAAGCTCTACTCGATGTCCCACCCGCTTCTGTGAGCCACTCTTAGTTATGAGAGGTACGTTGAGGCAGACGAAAGATTGAGGCCCATTAATAGTGATATAAGAATCTGGAGAAGGCTGGGCACAGTGGCTCATGCCTGTAATCCCAGCACTTTGGGAGGCTAAGGAGGGTGGATCACAAGGTCAGGAGTTCAAGACCAGCCTGGCCAGCATGGTGAAACCTCATCTGTACTGGAAAAAACAATACAAAAATTAGCTGGATATGGTGCTGCGTGCCTGTAGGCCCAGCTACACAGGAGGCTGAGGCAGGAGAATTATATGAACCCTGGAGGCAGATGTTGCAGTGAACTGAGATCATGCTACTGCACTCCAGCCTGGGCGACAGAGTGAGACTCTGTCTCAAAATTAATAAATAAATACATATGTACATACATAAATACATAAATAAATAAATAAAAAGAATCTAGAGAATGTCATGGCATTTAGATGGAGGATCTGTTCTGGAGAGAGTTGGAAATGAGTGGAGGATTTTTAAACATTGACAAGTTCAAGTGAAAAGTTATAAAGATAACTCCAAATACGACTGTAAATATTATCAGAGGGAATGGAGACAGGAAAGTATGAGGCCAGTGGCTTTACAGCATGAACCCCTTCCCATAGGTTCAGTCAAAAACATTTCCAAACTCATCTCAACAAACAGAATAAGAGTTTGCTCTTAAGAGGTGGGATAGGCTCAGTACTGACTCTTGTGAGCTTTATGTAATGGGCAAGAACTAGTAATGGGAAGGCACCAGAGTGCTCCTGTTTAGAAGGTGTATTAACTATCTCAGGCTACTAGGAATTTATTTAATAAATTGCTACTCTAGCATAGGAAATCACCCCTTCATGGCCTGAGAAAAACGTGTTCCATAAGAGTAGCAATTTACTTCCTTCTTGACAAGAGGAACAAGCCCTATATACGATATTAAAAACCTGCCATTTCTTTATCATTTAAAAAAAAGGATTCTTAGTTTTGGTCTTTAATTACTCACATACAAATTATATTTGATGAATTTTAAAGAACTTTGATTTTCTTAAGGCCTTACATCATTTCGATTTTGAGAGAGAGAATATATACATACCTTCACACCGTGAAGGCTAAAAACAGCTGGTGAAAAAGTAAAAATTCGGTGTTGACATAAATCTTGTTGAAAGCGTCGCAGAAAAGATAAGGGTTATAATTTAAATCAAAGTTTCTTCACATGGCAGTTCTGAACAACGTGGTCATGACAGAAAGAAATGGGTCACATCGAAGAATGAGGGGGTGAGTTTTAGTTGGGAGCTGAGATAGCAGTCTTCCTCAAGGACGGCCATTGTAGGGTGCCATGATTAATTAAGGTATCTGCCAGTAATCTGGGCTTCAGTCATCGCTTTGGAAAGGGCAGAAAGCCCTGGTATTTACATAGGGATCATACACTTATATTCAGAGTGCTGCTGCTGCTGCTCTTGGCAGCCTGTGACTTGTTGGCAAAATGTCTTCAATTATGGGCAAACTGCCTAGTCTCATATCATCACAAACCAATTTGTCAGGATGTGTGTATTTGGAGAGCTCTGGAAACAGAAATATTTTACTTATTTTAAGTGAGTGGGGAGAAACCCTAGTACACATACATTCAAAAAATCCCAAGTCTTATGAAATTTTACCCTTAGATAAATATGCTTGTGCCCTCCACAAGGGAAAAAAAGTAGACATATCTTTATTGATGTCCATGTGAAACAGCTCTCTGGATGTTTACAGAGCAGTTGTGAAATGGAGAAAGCTAAAATCTCTCCACCTGAACTCCGCATTTAAACTAATCAGTGTACCATGATTTTGCTTTAAATAAGTCCATATTGTCTAGATATTTTTAATCATTGTTTCTTCAGTACTCTGTGACAATTGTGGGAGTTAAAGTATTCATTATAATAATTTACATTATAAATAACAAAAATATAGAAATAACACAAAGATAAATAAAAGATACAGGGAATGTGAAAAAGAGCCAATGCTAGCTAAAATAAAATAAAAGACAATTAATGAAATAAAATCCAAAATGAGAAAATATATTAGCATTCTTCCAGTTTTCTTGCTTCTCACCTTTCTCTTTCTCTGATATAAGATAAAATTTCAGAATTATGAGAACTACTAAACAATGTGTGCATAAATTATGTTAACACTAATTCCATTGTTCCTCATCTACAGTTTTATATATGACATTTTAAGCTTTGAAAAATATCTGCTTGCTTGCAGAGTTGATTGTACAGTGAATAGTGGCAAAATGAATGTTATTTTCCTGTTAGATTCAGTTTTCAGGTTTTAGAGTATTCATTTGTGTATTTACTTATTTAACTCGTATCTTCTCTGCTTGATTGGGTAAGGATCAATCAAAGAGGGTAAGGACCATGTCTTTTTCATTACTGTATTCTCAGTGCCTAGGGCAATTGTAATTCCTACTAAAAATATTTTTTCAATGACTATTTTTGTTTGTTTTTTGTTTTTTGAGATGGAGTCTCATGCTGTTGCCCAGGCTGGAGTACAGTGGCACAATCTCTGTTCACTGCAACCTCCACCTCCCAGGCTCAAGTGATTCTCCTGTCTTAGCCCCTTGCGTAGCTGGGATTACAAGTGTGTGCCACCATGCCTGACTAACTTTTGTATTTTTTGTAGAGACAGGGTTTCACCATGATGTCCAGGCTGGTCTCGAACTCCTGACCAGTGACCCCCTGCCTTGGCCTCCCAAAGTGCTAGGATTACAGGCGTGAGCCACCACCGCACCTGGCCCTTTTCAATGACTATTGATGCTGTTCTAGAAAAATATCATCTGGTATAAAAAATCAAAATTTTGTAAAATAAATAATTGCAGTGGGGAGAGCATCTACTCTCATTTTATAATGGCTATATTAATATGCCAACAGGGATATGCTGTTCTCGCTGGTGAATTTACCATAGAGTGACTTTTCTTCCTGCAGCAGTCTCAGGACTTGGTAGGACTGTTCCTCTCCCAGGCTGACCTTTTGACTGTCTGATGTAGTTTGTTCCTCCCAGTCTACCAGAGCAATCACTTATTTTGTTAAGTTCCTAGAACTTAAACTCCCTTTCCCATTTCATGTCTAAGTTTATAATAACAAACAGAGCTGAACTGTGAGGATTTATTTTTCTGAAGTATGTTCTACAACTTGGAAACTTTCAGTGTTTGAAGCTTTGCATTTTTCAAAATATGTCTTGGATCTACTGTTTTAACTTTTTAAATTTAGATCTCTATACATAGATTTCTTAGAAGGAGATACTTGTGCTTCTCAGGTTTATAAATGAAAGCAAATAAATTAAGGTGAAACAAACAATAACGTGAGGCAAATGAAGGCAAAGAAAAAAAGTCCAGGGTAAGGGTACAGTTGCTTAAATCTCCCTCATTCATTCTCAAAAGGAATCGTTATAAGCTAATTAACAAATCTCAGTAGGAACTTGAAACATAGACATGTATCTTAATTTGTTTTTAAATAGTTCAGATAAATGCACAATATGAATAGTATTGCCATTTTTTTTACATTTTATTTATTTATTTATTATTTTTGAGTTGGAGTCTTGCTCTGTCACCCCCGCTGGAGTGCAGTGGTAGGATCTCAGCTCACTGCAACCTAATTTTCCCAGGTTCAAGCAATTCTCCTGCCTCAGCCTCCCAAGTAGCTGGGACTACAGTTGCACATCACTGTGCCCAGGTAATTTTTGCATTTTTAAGTAGAGACAGTACCTCACTATGTTGACCAGGCTGGTTTCAAACTCCTGGCCTTGGGTGATTCACCTGCCTTGGCCTCCCAAAGTCCTGGGAGTACAGGTGTGAGCCACCGTGCCCGGCCTGCCCAGTCTCAATGAATCATTTCAGTTCCCCAAATCAAATGTGTTTTTTGTTACCCTATCACGCAATTCTGAAGTAGCTTTTGGAAGACCACTGCTATAACAGTTTGCATATCAAGATGACATTATTGCAGTGTTACTTATAAGGATCACTTAACTTAGGGAAACTGGTAGTGGGTTGTTTTCTCCATACATCTTTTAACTAATTTTTGATTCATGTACTAAGCACTCAAGTATAGCACTCAAGTACTCAGTACTTTGATTCATTAAATATAGGCATGACTTCATGTTACAGCCTTGTTGGGGGACTATACCTTCTGGTTTATGCCTGTGGTCCTGGCATCATCATCATATTATTCTGAAATAAGGTCTCACTCTGTTGCCTAGGCTGGCATGCAGTGGCACAATTGCAACTCACTGTAACCTTGACCTCCTAGGCTCAAGTGATCCTCCTGCCTCAGCCTCCCCAGTAGCTGGGACTACCATGTACCACCATACCCAACCAATTTTTAAAAACATTTTCTGTAGAGACAGAGTCTCACTGTGTTTCCCAGGCTGGTTTGAGACTCCTAGGCTCAAGCAGTCCTCCTGCCTTGGCCTCCCAAAGTGCTGGGATTACAGGCGTGAGCCACCATGTCCTGCCTGGCATTATTATTTTAACACTGCCCATTTTTACTTTCAAAAGTTTAGACAGTAATTTATATGTTATTGTTTCTATAGGAACTTTTAAAACATCCTCTACATATTTTCCCCACTTTCCCTACTTCTCTCCATCTCTAATTCTCACAGAATAAGCCTGTCTTTTGCATGTGTGCCACAGAGACAAATCTAGCTTGGTCATTATGAAACATAAAGGATTAGGAGTTGGAGCCAGACTACCTGGGTCCAAAGCCCAGCTCAGCCATTTGCTGTCTGTGTGATCTTGAGCAAGCCAGCCAGCCTCTCCAAGCCCCGGCGTCCTCATCTGTGCCTGCGGGAATGGTAGTAGCACTTCTTACAAAGGCAATAAAATATAGCTGCTACCAACCTAGACTTTCATATCCAACTGCATGGGTCTGAACCCACTATAACTTAAGGCTATGACAGCATTAAACACATTGATATATATGTGTGTGTGTGTGTGTGTGTTCTTAAAATAAAACTTGGCACATCAAAAATGCTTAGTATATGTTAGCAATTGTTATTAGTGCTCTGAGGATTAAATATAATATAAATATGATGCCTCACACACAGTTAGCACTTAATTCATGAAATCCAATAATGTCACTGGATACTCACCTGCATGTCTGGTTTCTATCCCTGCCTAATCCCAGCAACAATGCATTCGTCATACATATTCTAGATATGTGCATACATTTGTATGTGCATAGGTCCGGAATTAGAAACTTTGAGCAGATATTGCTTTATCTCTCCAAATAGACTGTTCAGGGCTGCCAAATCGCAGTTAAAAATCTAGCAAAATGCCAGCACATTTCAAATAAGATGTAAATATGAAATTCACTTACTCTTAAAGGGTATATAAAGGCTTTGCTAAATTAGAAATGCAGAGAAGGGAGGTTTATTTATCCTCTTTATTTGAAGTGAGAGCCAGAATCATGATGGTTTAACAGTCCTAAATTTTCCTTGGGTTTTTCCAGGAGAGAAAGAGATTGTATTTATCTCTTAAAGACCCATACCTATCTCTACATAGGAACTGGGAGAAATTTTATTTATTTAACGTTTCTCAAAGAAACCCATGGTAGCTGGGTCTGTGTTTTTCTCATTTGAAAATCCACCTACATAGCATAGTGTTTTATTGTATGTGCTCAGTAACTGTTTTTAGTTTGTTTGTTTTTTGAAACAGAGTCTTGCTCTATTGCCCAGGCTGGAGTGCACTGGCATTATCTCAGCTAACTGCAACCTCTGTCTCTTGGGCTCAAATAATCCTCCTACCTTGGTCTCCTGAGTAGCTGGGATTAGAGGTGCATGCTGCCATGCCTGGTTAATTTTTGTACTTTTGGTAGAGATAGGGTTTCATCATGCTGCCTAGGCTGGTCTCGAACTCCTGTGCTCAAATGATCTGCCCGCCTCAGCCTCCAAGTGCTGGGATTACAAGTGTGAGCCACTGCACCTGGCCTTAGTAACTGTTTAATAAACCAAAGACTAGATAAATGATGGGCTTCTTTGTTGAAAGTAATGCTGTTTTGGTAAAGAGAATGCTTTCTCAGAAATGAGTTACTTTCACCTAGAAAAATCTAATGGTTACTTACTGGTGTCTGTTTTCCTGTAAGAAGCAACTAAATGATAACAAATTGTGTGTGTGTTTTTTTAATGTAGTCAAAGAATTAAGATTATTTTTGACATTGGATATTATTTATCTTTGTTTAAATGTATTCAAGGTTAAAATGAAATGAACCTTACAACTTTGTGTGTCTTTTTCTCCTGGGTATGTATATTAGTGCTATTCTTTGAGGTCTTTTTAAAAAGCTATTAAACTATATAAAACCATGGAGACAATAGATGGAAAAAAATTACTTATCTAAGACAGACTCTGACCCAGATTGTTTCAATAATAGCATCAATTTATGAACAAAAAACAAAATGCGGGAAAAGTCAACAAAGCAACTACCGCTCTTAAAATCAACCATTGCAGAGAACGCTTGTATTGATAAGAAAAATGCTTCACTCTTATCAATGATAAACAGTGATGGTTTAAAAGTATAACTCAAAGAAGGTGTAACTCCTGTGGCATATAAAGGTCGTTCGGAGTGTGCACTACCTGATTGTCCTTGTATCCCTCAAGTGCCCAGCATGGGACCTTGCACCTGTTGGCGCTCAGGACGTGTTTGCTGAATTGAAGGGGGTCACCACACATGGGAAGGGTCACCCATTGCTGGATGTGTCAGTTTTCTTTCCTTCTTCCCACTTATATACTAAGAGCAGAGTTCAATAATGTGAAATCTGCTTGACCTGCCAGAGTAGGAGACACTTTATACATAGCTTTGAACATTTCCTTATGACGAGTTTGCATCTTACAGCTTGCACTGTAAGGATGGGCGTTCTAGCCCAAAACCAATTCAGTCATACATCTGGATAACATGCTGTTCAGTTTTCCATTGAAATAGGGATTTTAATCATTTAGAAATAGGAGATCTTCACTAATTTGAAAAAACTAAGGATATAAAGATCTCTGTGGCATTTTTGGAGAAAGACTTAAACGGTGGCAAGTGTATAACATCTACATTTATAGGTCATCCTGACCTCCTGGGCAGCATGGCCTCCACGTGGGCCCACCAGCACTTCTCAGAGTCCCTGTGCCACCAGTGAGAAGGGCTCAGGAGGTGGTGCCCCACAGCAAGCAGCTCTTTTGTCTCTAGAAGTCTCCCCAGTTTTTCTAGCCTGATGGGTAAAATAGCCACAGGAGCATCGAGAAAAACAGATCAGAGCTAGTGCTGGAAAGCAGTGGAGAATTTGGCTCTCTCCCAAGGCCCCAGTGTGCCTCACCCTTATATTCAGAGAGATGGGCTCAAGCGACCCTCCAGCCTCAACTTCCCGAGTAGCTTGGACTACAGACATGTACCACCATACCCAGCCAATGTTTTTATTTTTATTTTTTTATAGAGACAGAATCTCACTATGTTTCCAAAGGTGGTCTCAAACTCCTAGGCTCTAGCGATCCTCCTGCCTAAGCAGGTATTTTCCTAAACAAAGACCTACCTTTTTTCATATGAATTGTTCCACTGTCCTAGTGGCTGCAGAATGTTTCTCTCCCACCACAGAAGTGAAGAGGCAGCTAGAGCGAAGCGGGGTCTGCCCAAAGAGATGGGCACGGGCTGCCATAGGAGTGTCAGAGAGGCACCTCACATAGTCACAGACATTCAGGGATGGCTCCAGAGGAAGAGGGGGGGCATCTTAGTTAAGTGGCCAGCACATCCCAACACAAGCAATTGGCTCCTGTGGATTTAAAGAGTGATCATGATTTAAAAAATGACTTCCAGGTATGTAAAGCCCTACTCAATTCAGATAGACGCTACGCTCCTAAAAGCCTGGGTTATGTCTTAATAATATCTAGGAACTAGATGATGGTCATGATCATGTATGAACATGTTCACTCTGAAGGATTGGGCAAGATGCTGAACATTGCTGTGCATCAGTCTGCTCTTCTGTAAAACAGATAATAATACCCGTATTGAAAGGATGCATGACAAATACATATGTATTCGTGAGAGAACACATGTAAAGTGTCCAGACTGGGAATAGATGGCTAGCACAGCTGTTGCCATTTTTCTTTTTTCTTACACTGTATTCAGGATCCATAACATTCATCCATCATTGAGATCTTGAACCTCCTTAAGCAAGAGGAAGCTCCCAGACTTTTCGAACTAGAAGAGACATCAGGATCATGTAGTCTAGGTGTTTGATTTTTTAACAGCTATGTGGTAGAGTCCTGAGATACTGCAGAGGTAATTAAGGTTGTGAGGGATTGGGCTTGGGTTCAGGTGTGGTAGAGGGAAGTGGCTTTATTACATCACACCAGAAGTTAGTGGCTGGGACTGGAATCCAGCACTCATGCATTTGCTCATCTGTTCACTCATTCATTCATTTTGTTGAACATTGAGATCTCACTCTGTATCATGCACTAGGAAAATAAATGGCTTTATAATCCCATGGAAATTAGAGCTGTCTCCCTATCCTAACAGAGCTGACAGTCTAGTATTGAGACAGATGACAACATACAAATAAATATCCAAGTAAATGTATGATAAATGTCTGGTCAATACACTGAAGCCAAAGGAGAGGGAGGCTAAGGGGAAGGGGTGAGAAACCTACTTTAGATTAAGGAACCCAGAAAGGCTGTCTGTGCAAAAAGTCACCCATTTAATAGAGCTTGTGGAAGTGCCATAAAATGTTTGGTCAATAAATTTGGTATATTCTTTACAGCGAATATGTTGGAAATAGTGACCGATGCCCCAGCTGTGTATTGAAGCATTTGTATTAGTCATTTGCAGTTGCCTGAATGCAGCGCTTTTCAAGCTGCCTATCTGAAGGTTTTTCAGAGACTGACATATCTTGAACACAGATTTCAAAATAATTAAAACTGCAAAAGCATGTATCAAAGTTTGACTCTGCTGTGCTCGCTTCTCCACAGTCATGTCTTGAACTTCCTTTCCTTTTCCATGTCTGAAGGATTAGAGGCCACATCCACTGTAGCAGCTCTAAGACTTTTTTGCAGACTCATCCCCATGAAAGCAAAATAAAAAAGCAACAGATGTCCAGGGGCGGTGGCTTGCACTTGTAATCCCAGCATTTTGGGAAGCTGAGATGGGTGGATCACCTGAGGTCAGGAGTTTGAGACCAGCCTGGCCAACATGGTGAAAGCCTGTCTCTACTAAAAATACAAAAAGTAACCTGGCGTGGTGGTGGGTGCCTGTAATCCCAGATATTTGGGAAGCTGAGGCAGGAGAGTTGCTTGAACCTGGAAGGCAGAGGTTGCAGTGAGCCAAAATCATGCCCCTGCACTCCTGCCTGGGCAACAGAGTAACACTCGATCTCAAAACCAAACCAAACAAAGCAACAGGAGCAAAAGTGTAAAGTGAAACAATGAGCACGTCCATATCCTAGTCTGAATTAGACTGTTTGTGAATTATCAATAGCGGAGCACTTTGATACTTTTTTCCTTCTCCTTTGCTCATCTCTCGCTCATTTCTTTGCTTGCTAACGTGATCAGAGTTAGGTAAGAGCAGAAAGTAGAGAATGCAATAGTTTCTGTTCCTTTTTGTTAACAGCTGTTGTAAAAGGTTTTGGAAGCAGAGAAGATTGAAGGTAAAATGAGACTATAAATAAGTTCGTGGATAACGTCATTGATTTTAATTATGCCAAGTTCTGAGTAGCAGGTATAATTGAGACTGAGTGTGTCCTACAAGTTTTTTATCTAATCCATTATATTACAAAGGCAGGTATTGGTAAATTGCTGTTTCCACTTTAAGGTCTATTATTATTATTATTATTTGAGACAGAGTCTCTCACTGTCTTCGTCTGGAGTGCAATGGTACCATCTCAGGTCACTGCAACCTCTGCCTCCCAGGTTCATGTGATTCTCCTGCCTCAGCCTCTTGAAGAGCTGAAATTACAGGTGCACACCACTATAGCTGGCTAACTTTTCTGTCTTTTTAGTAGAGATGGTGTTCACTATGTTGGCCAGACTGGTCTCAAACTCCTCTAGTGATCTGCCCACCTTGGCCTCCGAAAGGGCTGGGATTACAGCCTGAGTCACCGCCCCCAGCTTTAAGATCTATTATTAAACAAATATAGTAGAGTTATTATGATGGAAGACTTCCTTTTAATAGTCAAAGGGGAAAGACGGAAGGAGAATGGAGCAGGAGGAAGTTCAGAGCCCATCCAAACTACAGCTTTACTTGTGGAAGATAACTGTAAACACGCTTCACTAACAGTCAATCAGAAATGGTCATCAACAGGCATCTCTCATAATCTTGGCCATATGAAGAAAATTGGGGTTCAACCTGATGGTCCTCTCAAATTTTAAATGTAGTATGATTTTTAAACATTGATTAAAAAGTATATTTTCAGTTATATATATTTTTTGAGACAGAGCCTCACCCTGTTGCCAAGGCTGAAGTGTGATCTTGGCTCACTGCAACCTTTGTTTCCCGGGTTCAAGTGATTCTCCTGCCTCAGCCTCCCAAGTAGCTTGGATTACAGGTGCCCACCACCATGTCTGGCTAATTTTTTGTATCTTTAGTGATCTTTAGTAGAGATAGAGTTTCACCATGTTGGCCAGGCTGGTCTTGAACTCTTGACCTCGTGATCCACCCGCCTCAGCCTCCCAAAGTGTTGGGATTACAGGCATGAACCACCATGCCCGGCCACATCAGTTGCATATTTATTAGACCTACTAGTCTGATTTTGGCCATAATTGTTGCTCTGGCAAAATTTTGGTTTGTGTGTATATATAAATTATAATGGAGATTAATGTTCATTCTCTAAAAATATGTTTTTCAGAGAAAATGGGATTATCATTTGCTGTAAGATTATTACAGTAATAATTCAATTTGAATAATGAGTTATTAAGAACTCCAGTATTTCACTTTCCCCAATTATTATTGAGCCAAAAACTCTATATTATTTACCAAAAACTCTATTATTTACCAAAAAAAATTCTATTTTTTTCTATAAAATTATAAGAATGATAAACATCACTTAGATTTACTCTAGCCACAGTTCAAAAACAGTATTTCTTTTGCAATTATTTTTAAAAGTTACTCAACAAACCTACCCATTCACTAACATTTGTGCATATCTGCTTCATTAGTTAGGTAGGTGCTGTGGAAGAAGAGTTGATGTCTTGTTTGATTTTATTTGGAAAAACGCCACGTGGACCAGTTGCACCAATGGATGATGTTATTTCTTTACATGTATTCAGAACCTTCCCATTTCAGAGGAAATGGGTCACTTTCAGGGGCCATGTACTTTAAGTTTCAGATAAATGTCATTTGAAAACTTTCTTTTCATGCCTTAAGTGCTTATGATTCTGGGTCATGGTGGGAATGTGGGGAGTGGACACTCAGCTGGAGAATTACCTGGATTTGTGATAGCACAGGTATCCTGCGATGTCATTGTCTAGTTAGCCAGCGAGTATTTTGGAAGGATATTTATCATACAGATGGGTCTTTAGGAAATCAGCATTTTCTCAACTGTAGGGTTGATGATTTTTAGGATTAATTAGCAGGGTTATTAATCCAAACAATTAAATTCTCTCCTAAGAGTACAGCTGTCTGATTAATTAATCTATTAATTAATCAGTGGCTTCTCCAGATGTCTGTTGAGATACTGTCCCTTGAGCACTGCTGAGATGTGTTTTCAGACCATGAATTAATCCCTTTCACTTATTCAACTCTACAGTAAAAGGAGACTATTTATTAAGAGAGCCCAGTTGCGGGTTTGCTGTGAGCAAAAATCTATTTGTAATTATTTCAGGTTATCCTTCTCACTCACGTATGTGACATAGTTCTGTGTTGTGAATTGATAACATTTGATAAAATCTTAATAGCTTTTTAGATGTATTTCCTCTCACCCTACCGGAAAGTGTACTTACAAAATTAAACCTTGCAGCTGAAAAGAGAAGAGTCATCACGTTCTAAAACATGATGTATTTATTTCAATAAAGCAATAAAATTATACCAGTAATTTTAGTCATATAAATTTCATGATCTATTCAGGAACCATTGTTTTCCAAGGCAAAACTTTGTGTTGCAACCAGGTTTTTCCCTGAGTCCTGCTTCAAACTCATGTGAGCTCCAGGTTCTCTGAATAGTCCTTCTGTGGATGTAGCTAGGAATCCCCAGGGAGTCATGGTTTGGTAGCTCACAGAGTGACTTCTTCCTCTGGGCCTGACTGACCCACTCTGTCCTCTGGTCACCTAGATACAGCCCAGGTAGAACTACCCTGCAGGCTAGGTCACTCAGAGCACCCAGCCCTGCACAGCTGTTCCTTCTGATGGCTCTCTCTTTCCTGGTGCCATGTGACTTTGGCGGGAATATGCCAGGCCTTCCAGGCAGAGTCACCAAACCATTGATGCAGTGGAGTCCTGAAGGTGACAAAGTTGCCAGGTATTCTTTTTACTTTTCTATTTTTTTTTCTTTTACTAATTATTTTGCTTTGTTTTATTTTTGAGGCAAGGTCTGGCTCTATTGCCCCAGCTGGATTTCAGGGGTGTGATCATGGCTCACTGCAACCTCTGCCTCCCACGTTCAAGTGATCTTCCCACCGCAGTCCCCCTGGTAGTTAGGACAACAGGCATGTACCACCATATCCGGCTAATTTTTGTATTTTTTGTAGAGATGGGGTTTCACCATGTTGCATAGCTGGTCTTAAACTCCTGAGCTCAAGTGACCTGCCCACTTCAGCCTCCCAAAATGTTAGAGTTACAGGCATGAGCCACTGTGCCCTACAAATTCTTTTTAAAATGAAAAAGCATGGTTCTCTTTCCTCTGCTTTTTTCGGTGGCAATATAATACAGCAAAAAACCACACAAATTTTGGAATCAGAAAGCCCTGGGTTCAAGGCATTCAACTACTTAGTGTCTACATAGATTTAAAGAGGATAATCGTGATGATGCTGACTTCTTGGGGTAGCCATGAGAAATTGCACTGGGGAGACTGAATGGAATCCAGGCATCTCGTTCTCCTCTCTCTGGATTCCAGCCCTTGGATCCCCTGCAGAGTCAAAACATCCTTTTCTGTACATCTGGCATTTGCATTCATTCATTCATTCATTCATGCATCAATCTGTACCTACTGTGTATCTAGTACTAATATCTAGCACTGTGCTGATTTATGTCCTGAAGGTCTGTCCGACGTGCATAAAGTTGGGGAAGAGGACAGGAGAGAAGAAAAGTCTTGAGTAGTAGTTGAGGCTATGGATTCATTGGAACTGAATATGTGCAAATTAAAAAGACAAGGGCTGAGGATGTACTTCTGGGGAACACAACCATTTCAAGGGAGGGCAGGAGAGTTGTTCAATGATGGACACTGGCACTGTGTCATGGAACACAGAGGACATGTGGGCAGTGGAGGGGAAGGGGAACTGAGGACCGCAGTGGGTGAAGTTGTAGAAGATGAGGGAGATTTCCAAGGGGCAAGTGGAAGCATACCAAATGGTTCCAAGTGTGCCTTTGATTGGGCAAGGCCAGGACTTTTGTGACCTTGGTGGAATGATGGCAAAGAATGCAAAATTGCTATAGGTTAAGAAGTGAATAAGAAGGAGAGTGTATAGGTTTCCTGAAAGAAGCCTGACTCTAAAGGGGAGAGGGCAGTCAAAGAAGCAAACAGAGATAAGAGGTTTGTATTTTCAGACTAGACAATATTGCGATAAGTTTCAGATAACTGTGCTTGCCATAATAATTTAAAATGTGCAGTGAGATAAGTTTTCTCAAATTGTAAAATGTCAATGAATCTCTAAGCTCAATGTTAATTATTAAAGTATAAATTCTAATCTAGCTATAGAAGTTGTCAGAGTTTGAGGGGAAATGTATTTAAAAATTTTTTTTAAATTCTTTTTTTCCAGGTAAAATCTTGAGGTTTTGATTAGTGAAATCCTTTGAGGGAAAAGAACACGTCCACATACTTTTGTGTGACCTCCTTAGAGGCCTCGACATTCAACTTGGATATTTCTTTCCTGAGTTAGAATAGAAGCGAAGAGAACCAGAACCATTTTCAGTTCATATTTCAGTTCCGTTTCTTGTCACAGGAGGTTTTTTTTTTTTTTTTACTTTTTTTTTTTTTTATTGCATTTTAGGTTTTGGGGTACATGTGATGAACATGCAAGATTGTTGCATAGGTACACACATGGCAGTGTGCTTTGCTGCCTTCCGTCCCCTCACCTGTATCTGTCATTTCTCCCCATGCTATCTCTTCCCACCTCCCCACCCCCCGCCCCTCCCCCATTTCCCCCCAACAGACCCCAGTGTGTAGTGCTCCCCTCCCTGTGTCCATGTGTTCTCATTGTTCAACACCCGCCTATGAGCGAGAATATACGGTGTTTGATTTTCTGCTCTTGTGTCAGTTTGCTGAGAATGATGGTTTCCAGGTTCATCCATGTCCCTATAAAGGACGTGAACGCCCAACGATGATAGACTGGATAGGGAAAATGTGGTACATATACACAGGAGGTTTTTGAAAACGAACACAGCTTTGCTTCACTGCTTGGTAAAGCTAAAGACCCTGCTACCAGACTGGTCTCTGGCTGTTCCTCTGTTTTTCATGTAAAAGTGTTACTTACATGTATTTTATTGGACCAGCCTGACCTCTGCAGCAAAAAGGAAACAAATGCTGAACTCCATGTACTGGTGTACTGCTGGGGCTCCAGGAGTCCCCAGCAGGTGCGTATGGAACCAGGAGGTGCATATGGGATCAGAAGGTGTGTATGGGACCAGGAGGTATATATGGGATCAGGAGATGTGCATAGGACCAGGAGGTATATATGGGATCAGGAGATGTATATGGGACTGGGAGGTATATATGAGATCAGGAGGTGTGTATGGGACCAGGAGGTGTGTATGGAACCAGGAGGTGTATATGGGATCAGGAGGTAAGTATGGGATCAGGAGGTATGTATGGAACCAGGAGGTGTATATGGGATCAGGAAGTATGTATGGGATCAGGAAGTGTGTATGGGACCAGGAGGTGTATATGGGATCAGGAGGTGTGTATGGGACTGGGAGGTACATATGAGATCAGGAGGTGTGTATGGGACCAGGAGGTGTGTATGGAACCAGGAAGTGTATCTGGGATCAGGAGGTATGTATGGGATCAGGAGGTATGTATGGAACCAGGAGGTGTATACGGGATCAGGAAGTATGTATGGGATCAGGAGGTGTGTATGGGTCCAGGCGGTGTGTATGAGACCAGGAGGTGTGTATGGGTCCAGGCGGTGTGTATGAGACCAGGAGGTGTGTATGGGTCCAGGCGGTGTGTATGAGACCAGGAGGTGTGTATTAAACCAAGATGAGTGTGTGGGACCAATCGAGGTCTCCCCATCCCTCCCCCACTGCCTGTTTCCCCTGGAGAATTCTGGTTTGGGGAGTGAGAGCCCCTCTAGTTGGAGGAAAAGTGATCAGGGAATGTGGATCCTGTTTGCAGTGTGGTCAGCCCAGGTGCTGGATATTGAGACTCTGGTTCTGTGAGGAGCTCCTTGTCAATGGAACGGGCCGTGGGTATGGTTCCTCGTGGATAATCTATTTAGTCAGGAGGTGTAACGACTTCTGCAGCAGTTCTCCCTGATCCGTCCTCTTCCAGGTATCTCTGCTGTCACTCCAACTCTGATCTAGGGAGTTCACCTGGGAGTCAGCCCGTGCCTACACAGAGACCAAGGAGGAGTCCAGACTTCAAGATGGCAAATTTTTCTTTGTTTTTTTTTCTTCTTGGCTTCAGATAGATTTTCTATTCCTTGATAGATGAAAGAGGTAAAGAAACAGTGCTGAGCAGTGAACAGCCTCCCATTCTTGGGCGTTTCATAGGGAGCCTCCTCTCACCCTCCTGTCTAGTTCACAGGATTCCCTGACCTCAGATTTGCCTTTCTCTTTACTTTCAAAATTAGATAAAGAAACATGTCTATTCTTGGAGTACATCACTTTCCCCCACTCTCCCTCTCCTCATTTAGAATCCTATGTTTTGACATAATGTATCATGGATTGTCACCCTCGATGATTAAAAACGGCACTGATGAGTTGAGGCTTGTCAAGACTTGATCACAGGGTCTATATGATCTGTCAGATGGTAATAGGACATCTCCAAGAGAATATGAGAAAGCAGAAAGTGTGAGAACAAATTATGGATTCTTGTGGAGGAGGCCAGAGGTGAGATGAGGCTACCTCGAATCAGATTCCTTAAGGAAATCAAACGCCACTATAGCAGTTCTAACCTTGACTGTGTGCGAACCGTGCACCGAGCAATGTGGAGGGAATGCTAAAACTTAAAACTACATCTTCACCATAGCAGAATCTTCAAAAACATGGGTGGGCTGTTCTTGCTGTGGTTGGGACTGTGATTATTTTATTTGGGTGACAAACATAACATGAAAGACTGAGATTTGTTAGCTTTCCATGGGTTTCATACAGAATACACAAGCTGACCCCAGACAGATGAGACTCTTTCCATGCTCCTGCAGTGGAGCTTGTTTGAGATCCATCTTTTGTTCTCTATCGCTGTGGTGTGGCCAGCAACTTGGCAGCATTTCATTAGGAAACAAGGTATCCAAAAGTAAGCAAATCACAAATCCATCAGGTTTTTCCCATGAGTTTACAGATTGCAAATGTACATTATTTGTACCTATCCTAAACACCATAAATCAGATTTTTTTTGTTGGACTGCAGGCAACTATTTCATTCAGATATTTGGATAATGTTTATTTTTATGTCCAGAACAACTCCTCTAACTCCTGTAAGGATTTATTTTACTGTATGATTTGTATCTAACTGTAACTTGTGATATATATATATATATTTTTTTTAAAAGCATTGTACATGTATCTGTTTAATATCTTTCTAGAGAGTAGAAACTTTGATACGTCCTGGGTGCACACTTTTCTCAGAACTTCACAAAGGATCACGCATCCATGTACACATTGATTGAAGATAAACATACCTTAGATCATAATCCTCAGTCCTGCTCATGAATTGGAACACTTGTTAGAAAGATAGAAAATAAGAAACAAAACTAAATAATTAAGTTGAAGCATATTTTTGTCTCCTGTTACTGTTATTCACGTCTCATATGGTACTAAAGGATTAATCACGGTATGTTGCTGGTCGACCCATAGATTTGGCACAGCTTACTTCCCCGTGAATGCGATTATGCACTTCGGGGTTTTTACGAAGCAGCAGCTGCCAGAGGAAAGTGTGCTAGGAAGCATTCATATTTTGTGAAAGCTATCTTGGTGCATTGCCTCCTTCACTTGAATTAGCACTCAGTTGTCCTAAAGGAAGGGGCTGAAGACTCAGCAGAGTTGGAAGAGACCTCCAATCTCGTTAGTATAACAGCATCTGCCTGAATTTGCTCACATCAAATTGCAGCAACTTGTTTCATTTTGGTTTTGCTGCCTTACTTTACAAGAGACACAAACGCATTTCACATTTTAAGAATATCCGTCTACGGGTTGAGAACTACATAACAGCTTGAGAACTGGTCAAACCTCTCGCTTTTTAGATATCTTTCATCCCTGTTTGGGTTGGATAAGCTAAAAACTGTGAAAGTCCATCATTTTTGATGTAACGTTTTTAATTCTAAACAAAACAACTGGCTGGAAAGAGTAACAGTGCTGAGTTAATGCTATTCATTCTGCATTAAAAATTATACTAATGTATATTTTTTCCAAATTAGGGGGATAGTATATCAGGTCATATTTTGGAAGTATTCCTTTGCTATGTTTGAAGCGATCCTTGTGGAAACACACTGTCACAAAAATTCTCACTCAATAAAATAGAGTAGTTCCAGAATAAGAAAAATTAATAGATAATTAAAAATCAAAGAGCTAACTATTCAGGCTAATAATGCTAGAATGAAAAGTGTGGGTGTGGAGGCTGGGGGATGCTGAAAGCATACCTCTGTCTGAGGCTCACGGAAAAGGGGCTACATTTATTTGAAGTTGATAAGAATCAACTGAAATGGAATGGATGGAATGGAAATACATTTCCTAAGTATACACAAATTACTGCGCTAAAATTTTAAAGCCATGTAAAAGTAAAGATGAAATTGAAAAGATAAGACGGCCCACATTCAAGATTCTTATTCTTTAAAAAGAAACAGACCTTACGTTTCTTCTTGGGGAATTACATCAAATATATTAACTGAAGTTATTTCTGGGTAATTACAAACGAAATTAAACAGAGTTTTGTGGGGATATTAATAAAACAGAGTCTATTGGCAGCACAATTTCAGGCCCATGAATATATTACTCAGTATAATATTTTCAGTGCCCTATACAATAATTTTTGTGAGCATGGAAGTATATATAGATGTTACCTTGATGGGTTTATATTAATGAACAGAGAGATCTTTTTCATTAGATTTCTAGTTTTGACCTTTAAAAAATTTTTATTGTTAGAGTCAGACATTCCCGAAGGCAATGCTTACTTCAAAACTAAGGGATCAGTGTTTCAGATTTGCTCTAGTTAGAAACTGATGATAGTGTGTTGAGTTGGAGGAGCGACAAGCATGTGACAGCGTCTCAGTGGTCGCATCTCCCAGCACCAGAGCCTGGTTGTTCTTCCGTTCTTTTGGGGACCAGCAGGGGCAGCTCAGTGTGACAGAACTAGTTATGTGTAAAGCCACGTCTGGAACACAGGTTTTCCAATTTCCTAACCACTACCTTTTCACTAAGCTGTTCACTACGAGTTCAAGTAAATTGACATTTGGCGTATTTATGAACAGAGTACACCCATTTCATTAAAAACAAAACAAAACGAAAGCTGCCTTCCTTGCTGGGAGCTGGAGGATTTGATTTTTTTGTATTTGTGCAGAAATTGAAATCTGGTCAGGATGAAGTTAGTCTCTGTATGCTTTTAGCTTTCATTGATACTACTCTCTAATAATCTTTCTGGAAGACATTCTAAGTTTATGAGGCTGCACGTATAGTTTTAGGACTTAATTTCCCATAGTGGTTGGATTAAAAATACACCATTTTAAATTGAATAACCCTGGTGTTTAATATGGAATATAGGCTTAATATTGTGAGAAAAAAAATGTTCTTTTTAACACGAAGACTGACCACTGGAAAAACAGCAGACTTAACACAACCGCCAACGTGAGTTATGCCAAACTGACAAGATTATTTTTTACATAAATGTACTAACTTTTTTTTTTTTTAACTAAATACCAGGACTTATGACTTGAGTTATGCTTGGATCAGTGAAAAGTGTCATTTTTAACACTGCCCTTAATTTTTCCTCCTATAAAGACCTGGAAGTTTTATGGAAAAAAAGAGGTCAGCGAATGTGTTCTGCAGTTGGAATGAGATTGTGAGGACATTGTGCCCTTTTCCCCCCACCACATAAATTCCAGCCAAGAGATAGGTTCCCTGTTAGGTTAAGTGCTATGTAATTACAAAATCACTTCCAAGAAAGGGAAAAATACAGTTGGCAGAATTGGGGAGTTTTGAAACACATGAGCCCATGCCAGCAGCATTAGGTGGGAATCCAATTTCAATTCTGGTTTTCAAGAATGGAACTAGGTTTGGCTCATCTTTCATTGAAGTGCCAAGGAGTTTTTGCTCAGCTTGGTTGGAAGAATTCTTTTGATTCTCCGGCGCACTACCTTAATTAAGCTTCAGCATCATGGAATTTGTGAACCAAAGCTGGCAAATTTACTGAATAAATTTACCTACTACGTAATTGCCTTCATGATAGCTTTCTACGTACGTCTTCTAGAATACCTGCAATCTACAGTGTTGATGTAAGGGAAAATCAAGAATATACATTATTGGATTACTGGAGCATGGAAAATAGCATGATTACTTTTTAAAAATTTAATTAAAATGATAGTGGGGAACTTAAAATGTTTTGAGGAAGAATGGCTCTAAAGTGTGGCCATTGATTTATATATAAGGGATAATCAGAGCCTTGACCATTAAAATAAAGAATCTGTGGTCTGGTTGCATTTCCATGTCTAAGGCTTCTCTGATGCCGTCTTCTTGTCACTTTCACTGCTAGGCCAATGTCATGCTCATGTTGCTGTTTTTAGCATTTTATTTCATTATTTTTTTTTAGCAGACAAGGACTGGCTCTGTTTTCCAGCCTGGAGTGCATGATCATAGCTCACTGAAGCCTTGAACTCCAGGGCTCAAGCAATCTTCCTGCCTCATCCTCCTGAGTAACTGGGACTACAGGCATGCACCACCACACCTGACTCATTTTATATTTTTTTGTTGTTGTTGTAGAGATGGGGGTCTCACTATGTTGGCCAAGCTGATCTTAAACTTCTGGTCTCAAATGATCCTCTCACCTCAGCCTCCCAAAGCACCAGGATTAAAAGTATAAACCTCCACACACAGCCTTGTTTTTAGCATTTTAATTTCATAAAATGTGGTGATAAGAATGGATGGTAAAGAATCTGTAAGTAATCTTTGTAGTCTTAAACTTATTCTGGAAATCATAGTACTATGCAGTATGCTTGGCAAAGAAATACCTTTCCAGGTTTTTCTATAAACAAAGCAATGTATGGAAAATGGGGTAAATGGGAAGGATTTAGAAAAATATTAATCATTTTAAAAGACCTATTGAAATTCTATTAAAATCAGAGGCTTAACCCCTTTATGCTTTCCTAAATTTAACAGAATTCACATTAATTTGATTGTAATAATGTGCAAATTTATCATACAGAAATCCAAGATGGAGTGATGAGTTGAGCCAAAAGATGAAAACAGTTGCCATCAGGATTGTATCTGCTGCTGGGCAGTGCACCTTAAAAGGAGAAAAATTCTTTTTTGTTTTTGTTAAAGCTATTATTTTTCAAGTTTCTTGTTCTGAGCTTAACTGTGTTCCCCCTCCGCAAGTTCATATGCTGAAGTCCTAACCCTCAGTACCTCAGAATATGATCTTATTTGAAGATAGGACCTTTATAAGTTAATCAAGTGAAAGCAAGGTCATTAGGGGGACCCTAATCCAATATGACTTGTGTCCTCATAAAAAGGAAATCTGAGGCCAGACACACATACAGGGAGAACACCTTGTAAGCATGAAGATGGCCACCTACTAGCCAAAGAGAGAGGCCTGGGACAGAACGTTGCCTCACAGACCTCAGATGGAACCAACTCTGCCAGCGTCAGTCTAGGACTTCAGCCTCCAGAACTGTGAGATGATACATCTCCGTTGTTTAAGCCACCCAGTCTGTAGTTCTCAGTTATGGCAGCCCCAGCAAACTACTGCAATCCCTGGAAGACATTACCTCCCATCACTGCAGGACAGCTAAAGGGAGAACATATTTACTATTTTTTTTTTTTTTTTTTTGAGATGGAGTTTCATCCTGTCGCCCAGGCTGGAGTGCAGTGGTGTGATCTCAGCTCACTGCAGCCTCCACTTCCCGGGTTCAAGTGATTTTCCTGCCTTATCCTCCTGAGTAGCTGGGATTACAGGGGCCTGCCACTATGCCTGGCTAATTTTTGCATTTTTCGTAGAGATGGGGTTTCACCATGTTGGACAGGCTGGTCTCAAACTCCTGATCTCAGGTGATACACCTGCCTCGGCCTCCCGAAGTGCTGGGATTACAGGTGTGAAACACTACACCCGGCCAGGGAGAACATATTTAGTGGATCACAGAATGGGTGATACTTGTCCCATGCAAACATTTCTATTTTTTAGATACATCTGGATTTAATTCTTTTAACAGTCTAATTCAAAAGAACACAACTTGTTGTCTCTTTTGTTGTTTTCATCAAACAGTTGGGAAAATAGCCACGAACCAAGTATGAGGACCGCACATTATGCTGTGTGCTGTGCTCTGTAAACAATGAACATAATTTTCTCACTTATGAGATATTTTCCATGCTGGGCACAAATCTCTTGTTACACATCTTACACTGTACGTGTTCAGATTTCCATTTCCATTTATATGTGAAAAGTATTTGGTCTGGCTGATAAACGCACAGTGAAATGAGGAAATGGATCATTTACCTGAAGCATTTAGTCTGTTGCAATTCCTATTATTCCTAACTGATCTACCCCATTGATGTAAAAAATAGGAGACAAAAAAAGTTTCCTCTAAACAAGAGACTGTATTCAAGACATGATCGGCGTTGATGCAGTGACGACACTCCTGGGAGCAATTGCCATGCCCGGCGATGTTGTGTGTAAGCCGTGCTCCAGGGAGGTGATTCCAGAGCAGTCTCTCCCCACTGCCATCTGTTACGCAATTTATTTCCTCTAAAATTGTATTCAAGCATGGAATTGAAATTTTCATCATTAACAGTAGTTTTCTAAAGTAAGGCACTTGCTAGGCATGGCAAAATCATACCAGAATGTCTTTAAAATTCAAATTGCCCACTAGTCCTTTTAATCAGACCTACACATACTGACTGTCCCAGGAGCATCTGGGTTGGCCTCAGTCTCACGAGGTTGACCAGAGTTCTTGAATCAGTTGCTCTGATGAGTGTCTGGCCCTCATTTTTCTTACGGTTGCAAGAGATGTGATCGGGATAAGGGGTTGAGCCAAGGAAGATGGCCAGGGATAGGTGACCGACTGGAAACAGATTGGTGCAGAAAGAATCAATGGTATTAATAAAAGCCAGAGTTCTTTGGTGTTTTCTTTTTTGTTTTGTTTTGAGACAGAGTCTCACTCTGTCACCCAGGCAGGGTTACAGTGGCGCTATCTAGCTCAGCTCACTGCCACCTCTGCCTCTCGGGTTCAAGCGATTCTCTGGCCTCAGCCTCCTGAGTAGCTGGGACTACAGGCATGCAAAACCATGCCAAGCTAATTTTTGTAGTTTTAGTAGAGACGGGGTTTCACCATGTTGGCCAGGCTGGTCTTGAACTCCTGACTTCAGGTGATCTGCCCACCTCAGCCTCCCAAAGTGCTAGGATTACAGGCGTAAGCCACTGCACCTGGCCAAAGCCAGAGTTCTTTGTAAGAAGTTAAAAAGCCTGGCTCTGGAACTACATAAAACCGTTAGTCAGGCGTCCCCAAACTACAGCCCGCGGGCCGCATGTGGCCCCCTGAGGCCATTTATCCGGCCTCCCGCTGCACTTCAGGAAGGGGCACCTCTTTCACTGGTGGTCAGTGAGAGGAGCACAGTATGTGGTGGCTCTCCAACAGTCTGAGGGACAGTGAACTGGCCCCCTGTGTAAAAAGTTTGGGGACGCCTGCCTTAGATGGAAAGTGTAAGAGAGGGATTTGAAAGAAGAGACAGAGAATTAGAGTCAAGTGGAAGCTGGACAGAAACCACATAGAGCTGGTCACAGTGGCTCACGCCTGTAATCCCAGCTCTTGGGGAGGCCAAGGCAGGTGGATCATGAGGTTAGGAGTTCAAGACCAGCCTGACCAACATGCTGAAACTCTGCCTCTACTAAAAATAGAAAAATTAGCTGGTTGTAGTGGTAGGCACCTGTAATCCCAGCTACTCAGGAGGCTGACGGAGGAGAATTGCTTAAACCCAGGATGTGGAGGTTGCAGTAAGCTGAGATCACACCACTACACTCCAACCTGGGTGGCAGAATGAGACTTTGTCTTTTTTTAAAAAAAAAAAAAAAAAAAGAAAGGAAAAGAAAGAAATCACCACGGAGAGTGAGGAACAACCACTGTGACCTCCAGTGGGGGTTTTCGTAATGTGAAATGTGAAGGGTACATTGAACTCCTCCGAGCATTTGGAGTTCAGCCAGTCTTCAACTTTGCTGCTGGTAAAATTCTTTAGTGAAGAGAAACAGAGACTCCTCAAAGTCACCTAAAGTGATACCACCTAGGTGCAAGGATCCGTGGCCAGAATCTCACTCAGAGAGGTGGCCTGGAACCCTGGTTAGAGTCATACAGTAGACTGATGGAGAGGAAGGTATAATGTGGGAAAAGGACAATTATCATTGAGCTCTAAGACAACTGGAACTTCCGATTATCCGAACACCTGAGCACAACAGCTGGGGATTCTTGCTAGAGTGCTGGGCGTTGATGCAGCTCATCTCCCTTTGATTTTGCTTTCCCACATATGCCTTTAAGCATCGATTACTATCACCAATCGTTTATCTATCATTGTGTGTCTCAAGTTCAAGCTCTCCAAAAGCAACGGTAGTTTAGGTTTAGTTGATCATATTATGGCCTGGTTGCTGTCCAGTGAAAAGGTGGATTTATCTTGGGTCACTTCCTAACCCTAACCTTAACTCTAACCAGCCCAAAATGTCACAATGTGCACAACTTTTATACTAACCTAATGGCCTAAATCATTTTTTTTTTAAAATAAGACTTTTGCACTCCCATTTTTTCAATAAGCCTTTTAAATCACTCTTTATATTTTATATTACCTCTGATTTAAAAACCAAAACAATCCCATTACTGCTTCTCAAGGATCAAGTCTCTACTTCACTACTTGACATTGAAATTTTTAGTAATCTGGCCCACACTACTCTCCTAACCTCTTCATCTATTAGTATGCTGTTCTGACCTTTTCTTTTTTTCTTTTTCTTTTTTTTTTTTTTTTGAGACGAAGTTTCGCTCTTGTTACCCAGGCTGGAGTGCAATGGCACAATCTCGGCTCACCACAACCTCTGCCTCCTGGGTTCAGGCAATTCTCCTGCCTCAGCCTCCTGAGTAGCTGGGATGACAGGCACGTGCCACCATGCGCAGCTAATTTTTGTATTTTTAGTAGAGACGGGGTTTCACCATGTTGACCAGGATGGTCTTGATCTCTTGACCTTGTGATCCACCTGCCTCGGCCTCCCAAAGTGCTGGGATTACAGGCTTGAGCCACCGCGCCCGGCTATTCTGACCTTTTCTACCGTCTCCAATTGCTCTCTCTAAATTTCTTTGCCTATTCAAATTCTGCTCTTGAACTTTTTTATTTTTGAGAAATATCGTAGGAACAACACTAGATTTGGCCTCAGAAATCCACGGAAGCACAGAGGAACCCGTTGTGTGAAACTGGATGAATCACTGGTCCTCCCTGGATCGTTGTCTTCATTTATAAAATATATTTAGTTCTATCACGTTATCTAAGCCGCTGCTTTCTTCCTTTTATACTTGCTGTAGGGCTGAGCCAGTGACATGACTCAGTCTTCTCTCTAACTCTGTTTTCTGCTTCCTGAAGTTGTCACAGTTAAAGTCTCAGCTGTTGCTGAAAAGTTTGGCCCGGTGTGGTGTCTCATGCCTGTGATCCCAGCACTTTGGGAGACCGAGGCAGGTGGATTGCTTGAGGTCAGGAGTTCGAGACCAGCCTAATATGGTGAAACCCTGTCTCTACTAAAAATACAAAAAAATTAGCAGGGCCTAGTGGCATGCCCCTGTAGTCCCAGCTACAGTGAGCCAAGATTGCACCACTGCACTCCAGCATGGGCAACAGAGTGAGACTCCATCTCGAAAATAAAAAGTAAAAATTTATTATGATTATATCTCATAGAAGCATTTGTCCTATCATCTGCTTCTCCGCCTTCCTGCACCCCTGAGAGCAGCTGTGTAGTGTGGGAGGAGTGTGTCTAGTCAATGGGTTTTTGTCCTCTGAATCTGTAGATTTCTTTTCTTATTGAGCTTCTGATCCTGTTACATGTGTTCCGAGATCCCCATGCACTAGGATATAATCTGACCCACTGTCAAATTTCTGGCCCCGTTTCTGGCTAGTTGAGCCTCTGGGCACTCACTGAGGCTCGCAGATAGGGATTATTCTCTATTCCTAACAGTTTTCTTCCACTGCCACCTTGAGACCACTCTTTCTCCCCCTGATACCCTGAACAATGACCATCAGGCCCGCTGCCTGCTATATGGGCAGAGGTATTAATGAAACCTCCAGGAACCTGATATTCCATTAAATGTTTGTCAAGTGAATTCACTAACACAAGAGGAATAAATGAACATACAAGGCAAAGGAAACAGAATGAGAGAGAAACAGAGAGATGGAGGGGAAAGGGTAGAGGAGGAGGAGGAGGAAGAGGAAGAGCAAGAGCAGAAGGGACAGGATGGAGAAAGAAGAGGACAGAGGTGGCAGGAGAGAAAAAAGGGAAGGAAAATGGTGAGAATGCATCTGGGCCTTACTTAAACATTTTCCTCCCTCCTGTCTCCACGGCTCCACCTCCCAGCTACATTCATCCAGCAAGTGACTATTGATCTGTGTCCTCTCCTTTCCTTTGGTGAGTGCTCTGCAGGATGAGGGAATCAGCACCTCCTGCCGCTCCAGGGAGTACCAACACATCACAGGTGGCAAAATGAAATATGTTTTAAAGAAGACAGCGTGCACAGAAAATGAGCTGCTAATTTTGTCTGGAGAGGTCGAGAAAAGTCTGATGGAGGAGATGGTGTTGGATAAGTTCAGTAAGATCAGCAGGATTTGTGAGGCAGCAAAGGTGGCATCTGAGACAGAGTGAACAGCTTGTAGAAAAATAAGCTGATAGGCTGGGCATGGTGGCTCATGCCTGTAATCCCAGCACTTTGGAAGGTAGAGGCAGGCAGATTACCTGAGGTCAGGAGTTGGAGACTAGCCTGGTCAACATGGTGAAACCTTGTCTCCACTAAAAATAAAAAAAATGAGCCAGGTATGGTGGCAGGTGCCTGTAATTCCAGCTACCTGGGAGGCTGAGGCAAGGTAATCACTTGAACCTGGGAGGCAGAGGGTACAGTGAGCCAAGATTGCACCATTGCACTCCAGCTTGGGTGACAGAGCTAGCCTCCATCACACAAAAATAAATAAATAAATAAGCTGATTAAACCCAGCAAATGATTGATACATGCAACAACATGGAAGAATCTTAGAACTGCAGTGTTGAGTAAAGAAGCCAGATGCAAAAGAGACATTCATATGATCCCATGTCTACGGAGATGAAAGTCAGTCTAAACTAATCTGTGGTGTAGGAAGCTGGAAAGTGGTTACCTGAGATTAGGGGTGGGGAGGGTTGGGGATAGTATTGCCTGAGAAGGGACCCAAGAGAACTTTCTGGAATGTTGTCAGTTTTTATGAATAGTGAGTACAAGAGCACATACATATGTTAAAATTCATTAAGCTGCATACTTACCTAACTTAAGGTTTTTGCCTTTTACTATACAGTTGGCCTGCTGCATCTGCAGTTTCTATGTCCATGGATTCAGCCAACCACAGACTGAAAATATCTGGGAAAAAAATGTGTCTGTACTGAATATCTACAAACATCTTTCTTGTCATTATTATGTTATAAACACATTTATATCTATGTTTAGATTATTTAGAAAATCCAAATAATATCATATAACAACTATGTACATAGCATCTGCATTGCATTAAGTTTTATAAGTAATCTAGAGATGATCTGAAGTATGTGGGAGGGTGTGTGTAGGTTATATGCAAATCTATACCATTTTACTTAAGGGACTTGAGCATCTTGGAACCCATCCCCCACAGATATTGAAGGACGACTGTATGTAAATTTTACTGCAATTTTTTAAAAAAGGTAAGCAGAATAAAATTATACATGGAGAACAGTACATTTAAAATACCAACACACATACTAAATAAATAAATAAATAACCAACAGTCAAACAAAGCATATTAGACACTAGCCCTGATTTTACAGTTTATATTTCTGGCTTGAAAAGCTCATTGAAATTTTAAATTAGGCTATATTAATGCGATGTGAATAAATTATAGGTCTGATTTTTAAGATTAGATTCAATAAATGTGAACCTTTAAATAGTTATTAACTTAAAAACAGATCACTGATAATATTTGTCTCATGCCTTTTGGGTACCTATTTTCTACGATTTGGGGGAAAGCATTCATTTTTATTTATATCAGAATTTAAAAAACTGAGAAAAATTAAGATATTGCTTATTCTGAGGGGTAGATGAATGAAATGAATAAATGAAAATTATTTCATTCATGACCACAAACTCATTTATAAAAGCCCTCCAGAAATAGCTGAAGAATTTGCCATGCATACAATATTAGCAAAATCCAAATACTAATAAATATTTAGTTCTTTGAAATATGCCTGAAATGCGTGTCAGTATAAACATATCTTCCTCAACAGAGTGGTATGAAAATATTGGCTGGAATGATTTATCTGAAAATGTTTGGAGTTGAGTATTTTTTAAATAAATAAATTATATTAACCACAGCTTGAAATATACCAAAGACAGAAAGAGTTCCTTCACTATGATTCTGCTATTCTAGATGAGAGGTCATGACTCGGCTTTTATGTTGCAAAAACAAAATGCTGCAGAGGCTCTGGGGAATGAGGAGTGGTCACCACATGCGTGGTTCATTTAGGATTCACAACCTTGCATGTGGTGTGACGTTGGGCCTTTGCCTTAACCTTTCTGAGGCTCAATGTCCTCATCTGCAGCTATGTGTGCAGTCCCTATGAGGACTGAGTGATAGGACAAGCTGAAAACACAGGGTCTGGCATATAATAGGTGCTCAATAAATGTTCCCCTCCCTCCCGCCTTTCCCGGGGATTCCCTGGTCAGTATGGTCCCACCATTAGTCAGCAGCAGTGACTGCATCATCCTGCTGCTCTTTGACTTTGGTAGTTCTATTCACTAGCCATAGGATACTTTCAGAATATTAATTAGTAAACAGACAGGGAGTGATATTTGGTTCAGGTAACATTTGTTCCTTTGTTTTGAGTGTTAATAAATAAATTCTGGTTTGTATTAGTCCATTTTCACACTGTAATAAGGAAATACTGAGACAGTAATTTATAAAGGAAAGAGGTTTAATTGACTCAGTTCTGCGTGGCTGGGGAAGCCTCAGGAAACTTACAATCATGGCAGAAGGTGAAGGAGAAGCAAGTACCTTTTTCACAAGGCAGCAGGAGAGAGAGTTAAAGGGCAAGTGCCACACTTTTAAACCATCAGATTTTGTGAGAACTCACTTACTATCACAAGAAGAGCATGGGGAAAAACCCAATGAGCCAAACCCTATCCTAGTTGGACAGAGCAAGTTGAAATTATGGGATAAAAGTTTCTCTTTGGTAATTTAATTACTGGGATCTAGTTGAGGCTTCTCTGTTCTTGTGGATCTCTCCTTTGTTATGTGAGGAGTAGCATATTGTGGATGGTCTTTCTTTAGATGAGTCTTATTTATACCTGGTAGGAAGAGATAGTGACCTCTGAATGGGAGCTTTGCAGAAAGCAGGTTAGAGACACTCAGGAACTTCAAGAAAAGCAGGACCTCTCATGGTGGTTGTGTGTTCATTCCTGGCCGCTGTGCCCTTGGGCCTCACAGTATGGAAAAAAATACCTGGAAAAGCAACTTTTCTGATTCATTGGCCTTTGGAATTGGTTTGTGACTTATAGACTCTACTTAGAACATAATTGTGCCATTTCCATCTTTGCAAATGTGACATACTCTTGAATCTAAGCTGAAGGGATAGCTTTATGAAATGAAATTACTCCATAGTGCTTTAAATGGAAATTGCTGCATCAGCTACATGGCAATATCTATTCTGGAAGCTAATTGAAATTGCTCTGGCAGATGCCGGCAACAAATGCTGGGTTACATTAGCTTATGGGGGTCACTTTCTCCACTGTGTCACATGCAGAACTCATCACACCATCCTGGATCCTGGGAAGGAGCACAGGGCTAGGGCTGGAGAAAGGGAATTTGGCCATTGCCCTCTATACAGCATGTACTTCAATGGCATTCCAGCTCTGTCTGTGACTGACAGATGCCTTGTATACAATAATAATGCCTGTTTCCCATAACTGCCACTCAGGTTTGTAGATATTGATTCAATATGAAAGTGTTTCAAAGGTAAAACTTACTAGGCAAGTGAGTCTTTTAATTTTTTAACATTGATTCTGTCATTATATGAATATTCATTTAGTCTTTTATTCAACAAACATTTGTTGAGTGCCTAATAATAATGGCCAAACTTTGTATTCAATAAAGTTCAGCCTAGAATATAGTCAAACATGCTACTTTTTATGTTTTGACTCATTTAATCCTTATAGTAGCCTTAGAATCTCTATTTTTATAGGTGAGGAAACACATTACTAAGGCAAAGAGGTGAAATGAGTTCTTCAAACATTGGTTGAGTGCTTTGAATGTGCTCAGCACAGGGCTCAATGCTAGGAACACACAGAGCAGTAAGACACAGTGCCATGCTCACTGGCACTAATGTCTAGGGTTGGAGGAAGGATATGAACAGAGAAATTGACCAGCCTCTCTTTAAATCAAAATGTGGACAGGTGGCTCCATGTGGAAGGGAATCTCATGAAGGGATACTCAGTAACACTTGACTGAGTAGTGGGGGTACCAGGATGGGGAGCAGATTCCCAGAGATTGGGAGGAAGGTGGGTCTGGAGCCTGGTGCTTCACTGGGAAGCAGGTTGGACCTACAAGAGTACTTTGCAGCCAGTGGTGAAGATATTGGAGGTCAAAATAAAGCAAGTGATGAGAAGCAGAACAGACAGAGCAAGGTAAGATCAGAAACTCAGGGTGACTGTCCCCTCTGTGTAACCATGTTTTGAGGAGGGGGAGGGTACCACTGATACCCAGTCCTTAATGGGATCCCATTATCTATATCTAGTTAGTCTCGAGAGCTTCAGTTCTTCCTCTGACCAATGTGAAGCATGCCCGTCAGGGCACCTGACTGTCTCCTGAGCTCAGTAAGAATGTTTAAAGACACCACCCAAGCTCGTTCCCATGAGCCTTCCCCTTCTTACTAACTCATCTAACAATACCCTCCTACTTACGAGATTCATCTCTTCAAAGTATTGTATTCCTGTATCAGTGGTTTGTCAACGTTCGTAAGTTACTTCATCTTTTAAAAAGAATGTGTCCAACTAGGAAGTTGGAACTCTTTGCAAGACCATAGCAAAATGGGAGCTATGCTTCCAGACCATTCAAAAACGACACCTTCCACAACCTTATTTTTTTTTTAAGTATGAAGTAGGTCATCTAAAATGAGAAAAATTGAAAATCACCATGTAATGGTAATGAATAATCAGCATGAATTCTGCATTTATAGCTGAACTTCCTAGTGGCCAAGATAAAAACAGGAAAAAAAAATGCATTGGGTTATTTAGTTTACATACCCTGCAGAAAAGAAGCACATATCTTTATCTTGAGAAAAACTTTCGAGTTTTGTATAAGATCCATGGCAGATATGCAGCTATTCATGAGGTAGCCATGTGGATACTTCTGAGGATACATTTAAGTAAAGGTGTTCCTTGATATTTCTAAAGTCACAAATTAATCCAGGAAGTGACCCTTGTTACCAGTCTCTAAATAAATAGAATTGAAGAAGGAAAATTTTGCTATTTCGCTTTCCTGTTATTTCTAAGAATGAGGAAGAGCTGGCTCTTTCAGAAATTCTTTGGAAACAGATCAGTCAGGGGAAAGCTGTTGGCAGTACCGGGGCCTAGAGATAACTGCTGGCTGCAAGACAGGCTGGACCATCATCCTAAGTACCTGTTTCTGGAGAGGACCTCACAAAGTGGAGCCAACTGCCTGACAAGGGCGAGGCCGCCTACTGACGATAGCTCCTCAAAGGCTGATACCCAGTCCTGAGAGTTCTCCAAGCCCCTTCTGGCTGTTCCTGATACAGTCTGGTGGGATCCTAGGAGACCGCAGGAAGCTTCCATTGTGTACTTTTCTGGTTAATGGCTTAGTGATACATTATTACCATTTGAATTGTTAAGGCTTCTATGTGAAATATAATATTTTTGACCAAAATAAGTTGAATGTCGATGTTTGGTCCTCGGAGACACATGTAGCTCTTGAGGGAATGAACAGTAACACTGTTCTTGGCACCACAGAGTCCGTCCCCTGCTCAGGGAAGCGCCACGGGCTCCACCCTTCCTTTCCCTGAGCCTCTCTTCCTCCATCTTCCACCCGCTCTCCATGCACTTCTGCAACTCTGAGCACTGTCTTTCTCAGCTCCCTTGCTCATTTTCTTCTTGTCCTTCTCCCCATCCATGGGATGATTCTTGTCTCTTCTGCTCACAGATTCCGGCCCCAGCCTTATTCCCGTATGACCCCTTACCTGGCCAACTTTGATCACTTCCCTATTTAGCATTGCTCTCACAAGGAAGCACACAGTTCACAGCATTTGATTTGCATTTTTATGTCTGTAACCTGTATTTATTGTGCACCAATTACATGCAAAACCTGCGCAGAAATTCTGCCTTCAAAGAATTTACAGCAGTGAAGGAGGTAAGCCACAGGTATATCTAATTCTGCTTCAAGGTAGAAGTATTAAATGCCATAAGAGCCATAAGATAAATTATGGAGGGAGAAAACACTTCAAGAAGGATCTGGACAGATTTCATGAAGGAGACTGTGTTCCCCAACGTAGAGCTTTCTCGCTGGTGTTCTGGGAGTTGAATGCAGGTGAATCAAGTAGCCATCTCCTCTGCTGGAAAGACCTGGCTGGCTTGGAGGCTTACCTCAGGGGCTGTACAAAGAGCTTTATGTCCTATGTGTGTCCCGATGTGGAACTGATCAGAACACCTTCTTAAAGAGGGTTTAATTTGGATATTGGGACTGTATGAGGAAGAGTTAGAAGAGAGACAAAGTTAGAAGAAGGAACCATGACTCCTTTGCGTTTGTGTATGTCAGTGTATATTTGTGTGTGTATGGCTGTGCATGTGCCTGTGTGTGTGTGTGTGTGTGTGTGTGTGTGTGTGTTTGCACATGCACATGCATGTAGGGAGCAATATGGAATACAGCAAACTGAAAATAGGCGATCAAAGGTGGGTTGGAGCATCATCACAGAGGGTCTTACGTGTCAGGCTAATCACTTGAAGTTTACTCTGAAAATTCTGTTAGAGCAGAATGATGTAGTCTGAGCCAAGCTTCTTGTTTGCTTTTACATATTTCTCAGGTCAAAAGTGGGAGAGAGGCTGGAGATGAGAAGACCTTGGAGAAGGGTTATGAAATTTTAGAAGTATGAAATAATGAAACGTGAAATAAAACAGTGACAGTGAGATCATGAGGTTGGACAGATGCCGGGGGTGTTTTGGAAAGACAGTCAATGGAGCTTGGCCTCTGATTGGAGAAAATCCAATGTGTGAAACAAGGTTGGAGATGGGGGCAGGAGAAAGGAAGGGTCAGGGATGATGCCAGAGACTTCAGCCTGGTAACTGGGTGATGCTTACAGCTACAGCCACTGTCAGGAATCCATGCAACAGCCATCCCTCTTTCTCTTTTGCTAACACAGAGCTATCCCCTGTCCCAGAGGATGACTCATGATTGGCTTGAGCCTGTCAAGGCCATTCATTTCCCTTTGCTAGTAATGGTTTGGGAGTAGAAATACAACCCAGGTCAGGTCAACAAGCCAAGTAAAAGGAGAAGTCAGCTTAGGGGTTCTCTGCCAAAGGAGAGCAGCTGAGGAGCAGGCTTTTCTTCCCTTCTCTCCCTCCATTCTGTGGATGCTGTTTTGAACTATAATGATACCTGGGGCCCATGGCAGGTTCTGGACCATGAAGGGAAGGCCTAGAGAATCACGAACAAACCTACCAGAGTTCTGATGTCATTGAACTCGGAACAAACTGGAGAACCATGTCTCTTCAGCCTGTCTACCAAGTGAGATCAGATGCGTCTGGACTATTAGTATTTTGTTACCTGTAGCTAGACATATCTGAGTGGATAAAATGATCCTCAGGAATGTGAAAAGGGAGGAAAAATGCATGATTGTGCTGGTGCCAGTAGGTGAAGAGAGAAGTGAAGACTTTTGCCCGGGCTGTGCTTTCTTGTTTTCCTAGATTGTCTTCTGATTCTGTGTCACCAGCTGGAGCCTGACATTCCCAAAGATAGGCAGTGTACAGCCATGCCTCGTCTTTTTGAGGAATTTGACCCCCATTGTGGATACCAAACTCCTCAGATGGATGCTCAAGTCTGTGATATAAAATGGCATCATATTTGCATAAATCCACACACATCTTTCTCTACATTTTGTAATCTCTAGATTACTTATGCTGCTTAATACAATTTAAAAGCTATGTAAAGTCACTATACTCTATTTTTATTTGTATCATTTTCATTGTTCTATTGTGATTTAAAAAAAAATATTTTTCTCCATGGCGGTTGAATCCTGGGATGTGAAACCCACAGATGTGGAGGGCCAGCTATATACTTAGTACTGTTCTTTTCAACACAGCAACAGAAAAGTATCTTGAACTGACTTAAACTCCAAAGCAGAATTTATTCTAAATCTCAAGGAGTATCTTCTAGAAGCCAAGGGTAGAAAGCTAGGGCTCAGGAAGGGATGAAGTCCAGGACTGTCAAACGCACCAGGAACTGTCTCCTGTCACGCATCCCTGGTGAAAATGACCTTTCTCCCTTTCTCAGGCCACGCAGCAGTAAAAGGCCTGCCCCGCAGCACCTCCGGTTCAGGAGACTCACCCAAAATGTTGCTTGGTTCTTGCATTAGTCCATTTTCATGCTGCTGATAGAAACATACCCAAGACTGGATAACTTATCAAGAAAAAGAGGTTTAATGAACTCACAGTTCCACATGGCTGGGGAGGCCTCACAATCATGGCAGAAGGTGAAAGGCATGCCTTACATGGCGGTAGGCAAGACAGAAAGAGAGCTAAGCAAAAGGAGAAACCCTTTATAAAACATCAGATCTTGTGAGACTTATTCACTACCATGGGAGCAGTATGGGGGAAACAGCCCCCATGATTCAATTACTTCCCACCGGGTCCCTCCCATAAGATGTGGGAATGATGGGAGCTACAGTTCAAGATGAGATTTGGGTGGGGACACAGTCAAACCATATCAGATCGAATTCCACATTCTTGAACAGACAATCTAGCCTGGCGTAATTCACTGGCTAGGATTGAGAAATTACCGTTTGTAAGCCTATCAGCTGAGTGTTGCAAGGGAGGAAGTGGAGAGCAAGAGGGGTCCTCACGAACCTTGAAGACACTTCCAAGAAATCTCAGAGCCTGTCTGCTCTTCTTATCAGACATTTAGCTATTTTGTTCCAGTAATTTCTACTATACAGTATGATTCTTAATAAATAGCCCCATATGGCGAATAATGTTACTAGTCAAGTAACTACTTCACTATCAAAGGACGTCAACACAAAAATTATATTTCCATACTCTAGGACATGTGCTTTGAACTGTGACGCATATCACACTAACATTGTAAAAGGAGTTTGTTCTGCCTCCCGCCCCACTAACATACACAGGAAGGACTAGACGGAGTAATCTGATATTATCTTTGCCATTTTCGTGACTTATTTTCCTGTTAGAACACTTTCATTGAAGGAAATAACATAACTCAGCAGATACTTGCAACTGTTCTTTCTAAAAACAAAGTATATTGGGGAAAAATTAGCTTTTGCTCATCATAACTTTGACTGTATTATCCCTGGTGTATCTGATAAACTTAAGATTTCCAAGAGCCATTACATTTAAGTAAGACTGAGCACATTAGAGAAATGAAGAATTGGCAAATGGTAGATGGTAGTTAGGACGTTTCAATTAGACTGAAATTTAAGTGGGGTTTATTTCTTGGATCAGTTTATTTTATAGTCTTTTTTTCTTTCTTCTTCTTCTCCTTTTTTTTTTTAAATGAGATGGAGTCTTTCTCTGTCGCCCAGGCTGGTCTGCAGTGGCACTATCTCTGTTCACTGCAACCTCCACCTCCTGGGTTCAAGTGATTCTCCTGCCTCAACCTCCTGAGTAGCTGGAATTACAGGTGTGTGCCACCGTGCCCAGATAATTTTTATATTTTTAGTAGAGATGAGGTTTTGGAATATTGACCAGGTTGGTCTCAAACTTCTTACTTCAAGTGATCCACCTACTTTGGCCTCTTAAAATGCTGGGATTACAGGCATGAGTCATTGCACCGGGCCTAAATATTTACATTCTGAAATCAAAGGAGACTAGAGTCTAAAACCCCCCAGTTAGGGTTGTAACTAACTTAACAGTAGCGTGCGCTCAGAAGGCCAAGCCCAGTTGAGGGTCCTGATTAGGGCACGCTCATCTCCTCCACCCTGCCCCCATCCCTAGCCCACCCCCTAGGGGATGTGGAAGTGCCCCAAAGAACACAGGCCGCAAGAACCAAGGCTCAGCCACCTGCAGTGTGAGTTTTGCTGCTCCAGAATTAAAATAATTAAAAACATTACTTTTCATCGTTTAGCTCCCACTTTTGAGTGAGAACATGTGATGTTTGGTTTTTCCGTTCCTGAGTTACTTCACTTAGAACAATAGCCTCCAGTCCCATTCAGGTTGCTGTGAATGCCATTAATTCATTCCTTTTTACAGCTGAGTACTATTCCATCATATATATATATCCGCAATTTCTTTATCCACTCGTTGACTGATGGGCATTTGAGCTAGATCTATGTTTTTGCAATGGTGAATTGTGCTGCTATAAACGTGATACAATGAAGTTTTGGGAGTTGGCAGGGAAGGCTGGGAAGGAGGTGAGGGTAAAAGACTGTAAATTGGGTTCAGTGTATACTGCTCGGGTGATGGGTGCACCAAAATCTCACAAATCACCACGAAACAACTTACTCGTGTGACCAAATACCACCTGTTCCCCAAAAACCTATGGAAATAAAATATTCAAAAATAAATTAAAACATTACTTTTTAAAAAATAAAACACGGGTATATTATGGAGAGAATGCAAGAAGTGCTTGAGTTTTTAAAACTAAAACAAATAATAAACTAAAAACTGCCTGTGTAGGGCAGTCCTTTGCTAGCTCAGCACCCAGCACTCAGGGTGGAAGCAGGCGTGACCCTGAAAGACTGGGCAAAACGGGCACCTTTTATTCTAGACCAGGTATTCTATTGGTGTGGTTATATGTGGGGTTCCAGGAGAATTTACATGAATGCTGGTGATTATCCACATGAATATCCCAGGCCTGAGAAGGGCCCAGGGTCTCCCAGGGATTATGGAATCAGCCTGCTAATATTTAGTGCTTCATGCAGTCATGGTGTTTCCTCTGTGTGGGCTTTTAGTCATCACGGTAAACGCTGCAGCTTCCATTTCTGGTGCTTTCGTAATGTTAGGATCACTCAGTATTAGTGCCAGGAGGGACTGATGGCTCATTTAGTCTAATACCACCAAATAAAGTCAACACTGGAAGAAGTCATATTATTAGGTGAGCTTCTGAAACTACTGAAGTTATTAAGTCAGTCAATTATTTGTTAGGAGACTTGGCTAGGAGTCTGGTTTTCCTAACTTGGAGTTGCAATTCTTTTGAGAACATAAAAGGGTAGATGTAAGGATATGTTAAGGTTCCTAAACAGCATTAGTTAATCCAATTTCTTCAGCACTGCCCTTTATACCTGCAGCCTTATCCCCAGTCAGCAAACTACAGCCCTACTCACAGCCTATATTTAGATAGCTCACAAACTAAGCACTTTTGGAGGGTTGTTAAAACACACACACACACACACACACACACACACACACACACACACACAAAGATGAATCTGTGGCAAAGACCCTCTGTGGCCTTCAAACCTAAAATATTTACTATGTTTCTTTAGAAAAAGAGTTTGCTGGCCCCTAAGGCATTGTGGCAAATGGTGGTTATTCCACATCCAGTCACACCCTTGCTAACAGAATCCCACTTTGGTTCCAGGCTGCAGGGTGCCTTGCATCAGACACTGGGTCAAAACCGGTCATGACAATCCTGTTCATGCTTCTCAGTTTGTTTGCTGTTAAGGGTAGTCAAGCGATGGAGATCTGACCTGTGAAACCTCAGCGGAAGTCTTCTGATTGGTGGGGCGGGAAGCTGAGAGGGGATACGGAAAGCTTCTGCTTTCTGTTGTATTATTTGACAGTGCTGGCCTCACTTCTTTGAATGTGATATGATGGCTGGAGTTCCAGCAGCTCTCTTGCTACCATGAGAAAATGGCTAAAAGGATCACAGTGTCACTGGCCCTTACGTTCTTGAACCAGTGCCAGCAACCCCCATCTCAAGATGTCTTACTGTGTGTGAGAAAATTAAGCTTCTGTTTTTCTTTTGTGTGTGTGTGTGGTTTAGTTTGTGTGTGTGCGTGTGTGTCTGTATACACACACACACGCATATATATATATATATATATACATATATATATATATTTTTTTTACTGCACTTTAGGTTCTGGGGTACATGTGTAGATCATGCAGGATTGTTGCATAGGTACACACATGGCAATGTGGTTTGCTGCCCCCATCCCCCTGTCACCCACATCTGGCATTTCTCCTCATGTTATCCCTCACCATTCTCCCCACCACACCCCACTGTCCCTCCCTTGCCCCCCAACAGCCCCCGGTGTGTGATGCTCCCCTCCCTGTGTCCATGTGTTCTCATTGCTCAACACCTACCTATGAATGAGAACATGCAGTGTTTGATTTTCTGTTCTTGTCAGTTTGCTGAGAATGATGGTTTCCAGAACATCCATGTCCCTACAAATGACACAAACTCATCATTTCTATGGCTGCATAGTATTCCATGGTGTATATGTACCACATTTTCCTTGTCCAGTCTATCGTCAGTGGACATTTGGGTTGGCTCTACGTCTTTACTACTGTAAACAGTGCCACTATCAACGTATGTGTCCATGTGTCCTTATAATAGAATGATTTATAATCCTTTGGGACACTATTTCTATGAAAAAAAAGAAGAAGAAAGAATAAAAATGAAGGCATACGAAGGACTTAGCATAGTGCCTGGCACATAAATAGGACTCAAAAATATTTGATGTTGTTTCTGCTTTGTTGTTATTCTATTTCTTTTCTTCTACCTCCTCTTCTTTCTTTCTCTAGGTCTTTACTAAAGAAAAAAGTACTGCAGGTCATATGTGGAAACCCATGCCTTTGCTAATGTCACAAAGGCAATGGTCTTAGAACGACTCAGAAAATATTTACCTAAAGAGGAGAGGCTTTAACTTTTAAGTTTGATGTTGGAAACAACCTGAAGAGCTCTCATTCCTGGGTGGAATTTTCATTTGAATATTGATATGGACAGATTTGGAGTACAGAAGACAGCAGAGGTAGCACTTTTTTTTTCTCCCTTTCCATGTGTCAAAAGTTACCTGGTAAGCTGAATAAAAATATCGAGGCAAGCACCTCATGACCAACTGAAGGACTTTGCTTAGGTTTACCACACAGTGATGGCTTTAGAGGACCGGGGTGGGGTGGCACCTGAGATATATATGTTTTTGTGTAGGAATTTTTATCATACTAATTCATATTTATCATAAAGAACTCTTGGGAGTTTGACAGGAAAGCGAATCTATTTAGTAAAATTAGGAACTGGGAAAAAATAGTGTCTCTTTTTTTAAATGATGCTTCAAAAGGAGGAATATTTCTATTGCAATAAATTATTTTCTGATTGCCTCTATACCTCTTCCTGCTCCACATCCCCATTCTGAATGGCATCATTAAACAGTGCCCGGTGTGAATATTAATGTGAGTCAGGAGAAGTCTGCCAGCCACACACAATGCATTCAAATGTTGGCTTTACATAATTATCCTTCCTTTCTCCTGTGTTTTTTATGATGCCCAGTCTAGATTTTGCAGTGCTCTCTAGTAAATCTGCAGTGAAAATTTCTCTGTATCTGGATGACAGCCTAAAGTATTGCCCACCATATACCTGGATAAGTTTGTCTCAAAAAAAAAAAAAAAAAAAAGAGGAAGCCAGTGGCAAAAATGAAATTTTATTAGAGTTTTAAAAATACTGTTTACAGTCCATGGATGTTTTACTGCTTCTTTGTACAGATGTTTCCTGCCAGTCAATTATTGTTCCACATCTCTGTGTGTAAAAGGGTTAATAGAAAAGGCTGTTGTATTCCCTTGCCCAGAATTGTTCAAAATACTTATTGACTATGGAATAAAAGACCCGGTAAATATTTTCAGCCTATGAAAACATAAACTTCCCCGTGAATAAAAATATCCTATTTGTGGTCCAGCAGCTATTTCTTGTTTGTTTTCCCTAATGTTGATGAAGTTTCATTAATCCAGTCACAGGCTTTTGGGAAGGGCAAATGGACCCAAATACACAAGGGGACAAGAGAGCTTCCCGCTCCTTTAAACAACCTGAGATAAATGAATTACAATGTAACATACTAAAACAATGGGAAACCCTATTGCTAGATTTTTATTGTTCATTTTTAAAGGATCTGTGGTTAACATAAAAGATAATTTTTAAAATTCTATGGTTTGGCCAATGTGGTCCTGATTTTCAAAAATGATAAACTTTATGCCTCTTCCAATGTCTCTGCTAAGACAGACTCTTAAGCAAATTTTGAGCATGAAAGAAACGAAAAAGCAGCAGATCGCCAGGAGCCACGTGGATCTCCTAAGATTATTTGCTTTGGTGATAGGATTGCTGGAGGGATAGGGAGAGACTGATTAGGACAGATTATCTGAATCTCGAAGGCATTTATCAGAAGGTATTTGGATATTCTCATAAAAACAGAGAAATTTGGCCTAGATCAATGTTTTTCAACAGTTTGTTGAACACAAAGGATTATTTTCAAGGAAAAGGTTTAGACAAATGCAATCCCCATCCTCCCCGACAAAAAAGGAAGAAAAAGAGCTGGCATGGAAACAGGGGAGACGCCTCCTCCCTCCCCTGGCCCATGGAACTCTTCATTCCCCATGCAGAGCAGATGGAAAAATCACTGGCCTATATGATGACATCTTTGGTTGGGATCATAACTGATTGAATAGTCATAATCAAAGAGTGCTTATTATCACATTCTTGACAATCTAGAATGCATTCTCCAGTGGAGTGTTATAGATCTTTATCTCTATTTTTCATGTTTCCTATTTTTAAAATTTCTTGAGTAGATAGATATTGGCAATCAAATTTCTGAATATGGGCTTGGTGTGGTGGCTCATACGTATAATCCCAGCACTTTGGGAGGCCAAGGCGGGAAGATTACCTGAGGTCAGGAGTTCAAGACTAGCATGGCCAATGTGGTGAAACCTCATCTCTACTAAAAATACAAAAAAAAAAAAAAAAAATTAGTCAGGCGTGGTGGTGGGCACCTGTAGTCTCAGCTATTTGGGAAGTTGAGGAAGGAGAATTGCTTGAACCTGGGAGGCAGAGATTTGCAGTGAGCTGAGATCATGCCATTGCACTCCAGCATGGGCGACAAGAGTGAAACTCCATCTCAAAAAAAAAAAAAAAAAATCTGAATATGAAGGTAGGGGAAATATTAACATATTGGAAGGCAAATTCAGACTCTAAAGAGGTCTCATAGGGTAGAATTACAAAGAAATCCAATAGGATGAAATTCAGTGAGGATGGATGAAAAGCCCACATTTCAATTCATGAGACCAATACATGTAAGACATATAGGATATAATTCAGCAACAGGTATGAGAAAGACTTGGGATTTTCAGTAGCTATTAAAGGGAAAATTAGTGGAAAGTAGTAAAAGGATATTATCCAAAACAGGGTGACAGATGACCTTATATTATTCGATGGTCAGAAGTAACCTAACTATTGTGTTCAGCCTGGTAATAATAATTGTGAAACACTTACCCTGTCAGACGTAGTGCTTTTTCTTTCCTTTCATTTTGCATGGACTTAACATGACCTGACCATGTGGTTTCTTCTTGCGGGGCTGTGTCAAGAATCTCCTGTTTGTAGCACCTCTTCCTTCCAGCTTGGAGGGGATAAGGGAAAGCACGGTGACTACCATTTGAACCTTCAGCAGTTACGTGCTCTGGAGGATCCAAATCTAACACCGACCTGTTCAAGAGTTTTCAAAGCATCATGACACGTAGGTTTTCTTAAGAGAAAATAATCTACTTTTTCACCTATTCACGACAAAGAATGGATCAAAGAGTCATAGGTGATTCATACTACAGAATCGATCTGAGAGGGACTTGTGACAATGGATGGTGGTGTGGACTGTTTGCTTCTAGCCACTGAGCCGTAAATTTAAAAGTGTATAAATGGCTGATGTTCTTCTTAAAATAATCATAAGCCTTAAAAATAATATTCATTTTCTGTGGCAGATGTTAGACTAGTACCACTTATAACTTAAAATTTAACAGGATATTAAGGGAGAATTTCTACATAAAAATTTGAATTCGAATAAGTCCTTCTTTTCCACTCTCCTTTCTACAGTCATGCCTTTTCACCTTCATAAGCTTTTTCCTTTTTTCCTTCTTTATTGAGCATCTTTGATGCCACAGATTCTGCAGAACAAAAAGAGAGTAAAACCTGGTCAGTCAATATTCAGATGTAACCTTTGAATGAAGAAGTAAATCGAATCAAATGACAGAAATTCAGGCAGTTTCAGTTTTTTGGATGCCTTCTTAAGGCAAAACACTGAAAAAATAGACCACTTTATTAAATGGCAAAGACATGATGAATTTTTGTTCCCAAATACACCAGATACAGCATTCTAGGTAAAGTGCTCAGATCTTTTGTCTTAAAACTGTAGTAATTAACTTTAGATAATCTTTCACCAGAATTACAAGCCACATGCTTTGAAAAGATGAAAAATTCCAGTGGGCACCGCCTACTACATCTTCTCTTTCTGAAGTTTCCTGACCTGAGGGCTTCTTTGGGCCATGGTTTCTTATTCCTTCCGTTGCCAGCTGGGAAATAGCCAATGACATTATTAGCTTTGCTGGTTGCTGAATGATTGGGAGTGACTAGGGACATCTTCTGCTCACACTTGCACAGTCTAGCATTTGTGGAGATAGCCTGAGGGAGGAAGCTTATACCACCATAGGCTGACAACCTCTATTTTTCCAAATAAAGGAAAGTATTGGTATTAGTGTGGAAATAATTTCCTCTGCAGACCAACATACAATAGCTTCCATGCAAAGTATTGAATCCAATCTTGTAATTTGTATATACTTTTAAATTTCAGATAATGCTTTTTTTTCACAGCCGTGGAGTAAGCTATGATGCCTATTCTTTTTCCACTTCTTTTCCTTCATTCTTTCATTTTTGTGTGTGTGTTCAAGGGACTGTATTCATGTTTTCCTTTGTTTTATTGAGAAAGAATTCACATACCATACAATATACCTGTTTTAAAATGTCTACTTCAGTGGCTTTGCTATATTCACAGAGTTGCCATCACCACAATCAATTTTAGAACATTTTAATCACCTGTATCCTTTAGCAGTCACTCTTCATTTTTCTCTGGCTTCATTCCCACCCCCACCCCTAAACACTGGAAATCACTAATGTTCTTTCTGCTTCTATAAATTCGCCCACTATGGACATTTAATATAAGTGAAATCATACAATAGGTAGTCTTTTGTGTCTGCTTTCCTTCATTTAGCATAATATGTTTAAGGTCTGTATTAGTTCATTCTATAAAGAACTACCTGAGACTTGGTAACTTATAAAGAAAAGAGTTTTAATTGACTCACAGTTCTGCAGGCTGTACGGGAAGAATAGCTAGGGAGGCCTCAGGAAACTTACAGTCATGGGAGAAGGTAAAGAGGAAGGAGGCTCCTCTTATATGGCAGGAGGCAGAGAGAAGAGGGAGGTGCTGTATATACTTTTAAACAACCAGATCTCATGAGAACTCACTCACTGTCATGAAAACAGCAAGGGGGAAATCTGAGCCCATGATCCAATTATCTCCTATCGGGCCCCTCCTCCAACACTGGGGATCACAATTTGACATGAGATTTGGCTGGGGACAAAAATGCAACCATATAAAGATCCACCCATGTTGTAACATGTATCAAAAATTTATTCCTTTATACAGCTGATTAATATTTCATCATATGGACATACCACATTTTAGTCATTTCATTTTCTTGAGGCATTGAAGTTTTTATCTTGTCTACTAGAGTATACCTATTTTGAAGAGAGGGATTTTACCCCCTACTAAGCTTTTATTTTTCCCAGCATAGAATGCAGCACCTGCAACACAACAGACATTCGATATTGTTGAACTGATGCTACAGAAGTCAATGTGGAAAAAATGAGTTCAGCATCATTTCAGCTTTGACAGAGTGAAGGTTATTTAGGGAAGAGAGGAAAGGGAAAGTGAGGGAAGTAGTTTGATATACCAGATTAAATGAGTGTGAAATTTAAAAGGGCAAAATAAAGAAGAGCATGGAGCCCTTTAGTGGTGCACAGAAGACCTTTGGCAAGAAGAAGGCTCAGAGATAGAGTGGGAAGAGCCAAATGCAGATACCCACAGACCAATATAGAGCCAAAATGTTAGAGTACCGATCACAGATTACATAGAAAATTTTGGCAGAGATAACTGTGTACATAGATTTGTTCATTTCGTTTGTACTGTGGAGATATCCTGAAATTGTTGGAATTTGACTGTATAACTAGTTCATAACTAAAACTTTCTGTAATTGTTGCTATCCTCACCACCACCTCTATCATCATGAACATTTATTGCTGGGCGCAGTGGCTCACGCCTGTAATCCTAGCACTTTGGGAGGCCAAGGTGGGTGGATCACCTGAGGTCAGAAGTTCAAGAACATTTATCAAACACATATTAAAATTTTATAAAAAATAGCTATTTCTTGGTGCCCAGGGCACCGTGTGACAACAATTTACATGAGTTATTTCATTAGTTTTCTTAATAATCCTATGAGTCAGGACCTATTAGTATCACCAGTTTTACATATGAATAAATGAAGTTGGGATTGGAACTGTGTTTGATTGACTCTGTTGCCTATACATTTTCTAAAAAAGTTTTCAGTTGCAGCTTTCAAGCTTTTACTTTTATTTCTCCTCAGTCTATTTTGACTTCATGCCGATTTCATTTTTATGTGGTTTGGATCATTGTCAACAAATATTCATACCCCTTCCACTCCCATTGTGGGTGCTTTCTACCTTGCTAACTTGGGCTTATGTGACTGACCACAGCCAATGGATATCAGGAGACATCATGTAAGCAGAGGCCTTAAATGTGCTTGCAGCCTTTGGCTTGCCTTTCATGCACTGGTGATCTATGAGAAAAGGATGCCCAAATAGCCACTGTCCCTTTAGCTGGGACCTTAGAGTGAATACATATGGAGGCAACTTGAGACAGCCTCTCTGGGGCCAACACAGCTGCCTTTCAACCTGAATGTCACTCAGATTAGCTCAACTATGCCAATCTATGAGCACGAGAATCAATATTTGATATTACAAGCTCCTGGGTTGGGGTAGTTTGTTACACAGACTTATCTGGCAATACTATCTATTACAATGGTATCTCTTTTTTCTGTGATTCATTTAGCAGTTGATTAAACCATAACTGATTTGATTGTGTACCATGGGCCAGTCACTATTGTAGGTATTGACATATAAAGACACCCATGGAAAGTCTTTGTTGTCTTGATGCTTAATGTTGAGTTAGGAAAGACAATGTGTCTGTGTATTATTAGAAAGCAGGATACAGTCTGATAAGTAGCCTAGCAGGCCACTGTATCTATGCTCTGGGAGGTCTGAGGAAAGGATATTATGACCGTGGAGGTATTCAGAAAGACTGGGGGACTATGAACATGCAAGGTAACTCTGTAATAACTAAAATTTAATTCCTCTGGACACCAAGAAATGCCATTTTTGTAAGTTTTTCTATCCTGTTCTCAGCAAATAGAGATGATACCCTCATCAAAATTTAGAAATTAAATATCCCTTATCAGAAATTGAGAAATTAGAATCTCTTCCAGTAATTCATTGGTATGAGCATGTAATCAAGACACATGCATGAAACTATAAAAATGAAACTACAAAATCTTTGCATTGTGTTTTTTTTTTTCTTATATCACCTGGCCTGGATTATAAAAATAAACTATCTGTTGTTGGATTGCTGCATCTGCTGCTTTTTACCTATGTTTTGTGGCCAGTGTCTGGCATAAAGGTGGTGCTAACCAAAGGTTAGGCATTTGGGTTCTGGGGTCAGACAGACCTTGATGAAGATTTAAACCTTTCAAATTACTTAACTTTTCTACACCTAATAATCCTTATAAAGGGTCAGTCATGTGGTTACCAAATGTTACATTTTACTGGGTTTGATCTAAACCCCTGATGAACAACCCTCAAGACCCAGCTGTCAACTACTGCTACCTACTGTTGTATTCTGTTGTATTACAGTCCACAGAGAGATTTCAAATATCTTTCAGTTCAGACCACACAATAGCCTTAAGAAAAAATTTTTTTTAAAGGCATTGTATTGGGTGAAGAGAGGAATGTGAATCACTCATCCAGGGCAACAGCGCTAGTCAAGTAAGAACAATGAAGAGGGAGAATTAACAAGTCTGCAGGAGCGGCAGCAGCCCCCAGCAGGTTGAGATCTGGGTGCTGGAAGCCCATGGAGCCTACGTGGAGTTCACACGGCACAGAATAGCCCAAGTGTTAGATGGCCACCATTCTCTGGGACCACCCAGATAACTCCAGATATCAGGGCTCCCTCTGCCAAGCCCTCCGCATGTTAGCAAAGAAGAGATCCCAGGCCACACTGAGTTGGGTGAGCAGAGTACCTCATATTCAGCTCAGTGGGGCATCCCAGGCTCTCCATAAATGTTCCACTTATTGGAATAAGCTCAGTGCAGCTCCAGATCCCTAGTGAACTGTGGGCAGGTATAACTTTATCTCTCTGAGCCTCAGCTTTCCTATACATAAAGCAGAGGTGATCATACCTATTCCTCACACTCAGGGTTTTTTCAAGGATGGAATGAAATACCATATATAAACAGACTTCTCTAATGTGCTTATTTGATGGAAGGGATGAAGGGCTACAAGGCTGTTACCATTTTGTGACTCCCCAAATGTGCCAAGGTATTTACATCTCAGCAGAGCTAAGCAAACCTACAGTCTAAGCGGTAAGACTTACGTGAGCCTTGTACACCTTTTCATTTTGAAAAAGGAAAAAGAAACTGTTCACCTCATGAACATTTTTTAGCTTTTCTAAATCCACCCTCATACAGTAAAGTGGCATTCACCATGATGGGAAGATAAGGACTTACAGGTTCATTCTCGCTCTTGTGCACAGCAGCTGCTTCAGGAAAGTGAATGGTAGGCTGTCATCAGAGTGCTTTCCTGAGTATGATTTAAGCGTCTTCCTTTTCAAAAGCAAGTTCTGTTTTTTTTTTTTTTTTCATTTTAAACCAGTTTAATACCTTTGTTCAGTACCAGCCATTATTAATTTCTCTCATGCACGTATTTCAAATTCCTCACATGACAGTTTTGAGAAACTAATGAAAATTAGAGTGTGTTAGCATATCACATTCCTACAGAGACCTGCTAATACATTCAATTACCCTTAGTAATGGTAATGGAGACTACAGAGAAAAGCTTTGCCATTTATACCTGCTTGCCTGAGTGTTCTCTAGCTTTCTCTCTCTCCCTCCTTCCCTCTATCTCCCACCAAATATTTGGAAAAAAATGTAGTGTAATGCAAAGGAAGTCATTTTTGCTGCTATTTTTGAAACTATCTATTTCTGAAAATCCATTGCTTCTTGATAAGAAACAGGATGGTGATGGCACATGTAACTTACGTCCTATTTGTCAGTAGTATTAGTCCATTTATCTAAACTACCGAAAATTTTCTTTCTGCTCACCAAAGGCTTCAAAGGAGTTTAATAAAGGTATTTTTCTGCCTAAATATATACTTTGGCAATTTGATTTTGTTTTAAAGTAGGATAATTACATTTTCTCCCTCCATTCTGTGAATCACAGCTCCCTTGCGAAGTCCTTTGAAAACCCTGATTAGGAATGGAAGATGTGAGAGACTGGTGTGTGATTGTGCTGATGTTTTCTCGTCTCCCAAGCCTGGTTTGAAATTCAGCACTGCCCAGCAGGGCTTGCCCTCAGTTTTGAGGGATTATTGTGAAATGTGTGGGCACAAGTAACTGTGTGTATGTGGCCAGCAGGTTGGCCAACTCATCTTCTGGCAAATAACTGTGGGGGACCTCAATCCTTGATATCAAACACTGGTATAGCATATTATGAAATAAATTAAATGCAGATTCATTCTTCATAAATGTGTCAATTTCAATATTTTCTGTTTTACATGATGAACTTCTGGAATTCAGAGACAGTGCTATTAAATTGATTTTGTATTACCTGTAATATGCATTTTGACAAAAAAAATTTAACATTTCTTCACTGGATAATTACTTAGTAAGCTATTGCTTTCTAACATGTTTATTAATTTTTTTGTATCAGATCAGATACCGGATTATTTTTCCCAGTGAAATAGAATAGTTAGGACAGATATACAGACTTTGGTTGACCTGGGTGAGTTCCGTGCCAGGCATTGTGCTGTCTATTGTGGTTCTAAAGATAGACAAGACAGAGTTAATTACTCAAGTTGCAAATTTCAAGTACTTGGCAAATGAAAGTTCTTCATTTTCTGACCTTTTTTTGAATTTTTTAGTCTTGGAATCCATGACAGGAAGCTAGAATTTCCAGCTTTGATGTGGTTTCAATTTGATGTGATCTAAGCAGAATACTATAATTGTATGAATTAAGAAAACATAAGAGAACAATCCATGAAGTTCATTATTTTTACAATCCTGAAGATTATTAATTATTTGTTCTATGAACATATATGTATGTCCAAGATAGAATATTAAAGTTTTATTCTATGTGGATCATGCATATATCTATGCATGTGAATGGTATTTTCAATACACTTTGTGCATAGCTGTGTTCAAAGCAGAGCCCATGATGAGTCAGGAAGACTGTAGCTGCAGCTCTGGGGTCCTCGAGGAGCTATTGCTCATCCCCGTCTCAACGGGCTTCACTCACAAAGGGTGGGTGGTACATCTCCATCCTCCTCTGTCCCACCAACATTCTCCTCTTTCGTTAGCCAGAAATCCTGGAGGAATAGCAAGAGCAGAGGGCGGCACAAGGCTTGTGTTCCTTCCTCGCTGCTGCCTTTCTGATTAAGAAGCACTGAAAAAGGTGCTTGTAAATGTTTCCTCTGCATCTTTCTTTGGAAGAATCTTCATGTAAATCATGAGATAAGAGTTATTCAGATTTATCAATTTGAGCATCCATTCTTTTTTGGTTGGCAGATCATGCCCTAAAAACTTCAGCATAGAACATTTTTAATAACCACGTAGAAACAGGGGCAATTTCTAACTGAGACTTTTTTTTTTCTATTAGAAGAGGTTGCCATTGACTGTAAAGTGCAAGAATATTGGAAGTTATTTGTAAAGGTAGAGATGGGAGCAAGGATAATTTGCAATCTGAATTGTTCAGCTGTCATCACACGCATTATGACTAAAAAGCTTCATGGTAAAGAATGACGGTTGGACGCAATGGCTCATGCCTGTAATCCCAGCACTTTGGGAGGCCGAGGCGAGCAGATCACCTGAGGTCAAGAGTTCAAGACTAGCCTGGCCAACATGGTGAAACCCCGTCTTTACTAAAAATACAAAAATTAGCCAGGTGTGGTGCACACCTGTAATTCCAGCTACTCCAGAGTCTGAGATAGGAGAATTGCTTTAACCTGGGAGGTGGAGGTTGCAGTGAGCTGAGATTGCACCACTGCCCTCCATCCTGGGTGATAAGAGTGAGACTGTGTCTCAAAAAAAAAAAAGTGACAAACATAAAATTAAGCAGAATTCTACAAAATCTAGTCAAGTTTCAAGGAGGAAGCCTTAAGCATGGTTAATGCTAAAGTTTTTCTCACGTGTTGAAGAACATATTAATTTGACCATTTACCCAAATAAACCAGTACTATTGTGTCCCATCCCATTTAAAACAGTTTCAATGGGAAGCGTGATTATTAAAAGAAATTAAATTGTATGATGCTGCTATTTTCTTAATACCAAAGTAGAAAAGCACCTAGAAAAGTTGCCAAGCCGAACAGCCACAGGTTTTGCAAGGTTGTGCATCAATGCTATGACCTACAAAGTTAGACCTGAGGACTTTGTGTTTAAGATCACTTAGATGCTTATCTTGTTGCTTAGCAATTAAGCATTTTTTAATTTAACATTAGGTTCCCTTGTCCTGCTCCCTCACTTCCTCAGAAATCCCTTTGAAAATTCACTAGACTCTTGTGTAGAAACTTTAAAATTACATATTAGTACGTTCGATTCCTTAATCCTCTGTAAACCTGCTTTGACATCCAGTAGACATTAATAATGGTTGGACACTAATGGATAGCGATTGCTTTGTTGAATGGGGTGGGACACGGGATTTCAGAAGCTCAGTTTTTAACCTGATCTCTAAACTCTTCTATGTGTGAGAGTCTCCTGAAATGCTCAGCTCCAGCAATTAAGATATCTGATTCAAATATAAAGGTCCAATATTGGAAGATTTCCTCCAATAATTTTCTTTCCCACATTTCTTCATTATAATGGGCTTTCTCAGCACATGATGAAATTTCCTGCCCACTTGCCGCGACGCTCAATCTTGGAACTTCATTGGCTACAGTGAAGTCAAAGAACCCTCAGCATGATATATGTGATGGAGCAACAGACCCTTATTTGGGAGATGGACCTTCTATGCCTGGTGAAGTGAAGTGCTCAGGAGAGAGGCAGAGAGAGCAGGGGCATGTCACAGACATTTTGTGTGTCAGGACAACCTCTTCAACTTGGTTTTTGCCTTATGAAACACACCAACTCTCTTTTTCTGTCTTCAATTTTTTTTTTTTTTTTTGCTCAAAAGTTTAATGGTTGTATGCCTATAGTCCCGTAAATTTTCAAAATGTCTATAGAGTGTGTGTGTGTTTAAATGATGATTCAGATCCTAACTTTTTAAAACTTTTGTACATGATGAACATCTAGCAGTCTCAAAACTCTGCTGTGCACTTTTCTTTACTGTTACCAAGCATTTTTGTTTACAGAATCTTTTAACTTTCCCTATAAACTTTAAATAACTTTTAATGTTTTAAAGTAAACCTGTTTGTTTTATTGGCATTTGAATTCATGCTTACCCAAAATCCTTTTCCCCCCAATTTATTTATAAATTGCTTAAAAGAAAATCTTAATCTTAGAATACTTACTTTTTCTATCTTATAACAATGACAGTCTAACATGAAGATGTTTGATTTATTTTCCCATTTTATTGTTCTGGTTTAATTCATTCGGATCCACAAATAATGAATTATACCTTTTGTTAAAACTTTCTCTTTTGTTTAATGGAAAAGTGAACAACAGGGTTATTACCTGCACATTATACAACGTTTTTTTCTTTTTCTTTGTAAGAAAATAATGAACTAGACTGCAACCACATTATAAGGATGTATGTGGCATTTGTGATTATTTATCTGTTTTTAGAAGTCCGTTTCCTTTTTCTTACTTTAAAAATTGGATAAAAGTTTTCATCTTTTGGTTGTTCTCATTACACTCATTGTCTTAGTGCATTTAATTCTATATGTCAAGGGCTGTGAACAAGAATCTGAAATGCCCCCATTGGTAGAGGTGCTGCCTTTCTCTGCCTCAGTTTCCCCATCTGTAAAATGAGAGACTTGTGCAAGATGATCCCAGAAGCCTCACAAAGCTCTGACTTAGACGACACTTTAATGATAGCAGTGAGCAAGATGAGCAAGTCATTTCAGTAGCTGAATTACTCTGCTCATGATCCACATTCTTGAGATGTGACCCTTACATTCAAACTGCAAATTCGCACTCTCTGGGTTCCCTGAAAGACATTCATTCTTAGAGATATCTGCCAGCGGCCATGTAGCCCAACCCTTTCATTTTCCAGATAAGAAAAATAAAACAGTTCTTTATTGAAATATCAATAAGAAAGCCTATAAACTGACTTTTTGTTTTCTTTCTAATAGCTATGCAATCCCAGTCTTACTATAAATAATCCCAAACCAGGGCTGCAGAACCACAAAACGAATTCTGCAAACATTCTGTCTAAGGCTAAGACCTACCCACTGCCTCTAGGGGAGCCCTCCTCTCCTACCTGGGGTGCAGGGCCTCAGTGGTAATATGAACGGAGTCCCAATGATTAGTTGGCTGCCATCTGCGGTATTGTCACCCAAGAATAAATAATTGAGAAGTCCATGCCACTTAGGTGTGCCTAATTCTGCAAAGATAATTGTTACTTTCCCAGATCCAAGAAATTTAGCAAACTCATCACACTGTAAGAATGATTTTATTCATTATTAATCCCGGTGAGGAATACTTTAGCTGCTTCGTATCTATTTCATATCCTTCACTTTGACCCCTCTCTTTGATATTGCAAATCCTCGTGTTGAAGGGCCTGTGAAATTATTGGTGAATCAAAAAGGCGATGTTTCATTCCATATGTTAATGCTTCTTTTGTAAATTAAGAATTTATTTTTGCTTGTAGTAAACTCAAATATGCTTTTTTAATGGGCTTCAGTGTTCCATTAACTTTTTAAAGGAATTAAATATTTGCTTAGATGTGCCTTCCACAGTTCTTTCAATTGTGTGGGTAGATTTCTTTTTCCCTTAATTAACTATGGTAAAAAGGGAAAAAAAAAAACAACTAAAACACACAGTAAAGAAGGTAATTTCTTCCAACTGTGTAGTGGTTCTGTTCCTTCATTTGACTTTGATATAGTCAAAACATGGCCCTCTGGTCTGACTTAAAGTTTACTTCTTTTACCCTGTGGAAACATTTAGAGGGAAGAGGAATACAACCTCCAACTGGAAAACCTTCCAAATTCACTAGACTTGCCACTTATTTACCAATAAGAAGTTATTTTAAGTTGTGGTTTTCTGCTCCAGTAAAGTGTATAGTCTGGAGTATTTTGTTACCCAGAATCTGGTGTATTTTGTGGAAAGCTTTACTAAAAGGAAAGAGACAGAAAAGAGAGAAAGAGAAACAGGGAAGGAAAGGAAGGAAGGAAGGAAGGAAGGGAGGTAGGGGGGGAGAGAGGGAGGAAGGAGGGAAGGAAGGAGGGAAGGAAGGAAGGAAGGAAGGAAGGAAGGAAGGAAGGAAGGAAGGAAGGAAAAAGAAAGAAAGAGTGCCTTAAGGTAAAGAAGAGAATCTTTACTAAAAAGGATGAAAGGAAGGAAGGCAGGAAAGAAAGAAATGATGAGTTCTTAATACATGAACAAGAGTTTGTCTGGGATCTCAACTTGCCTGGGGTTAACTAATGTTGTTGCAGGTCCAAAGTAACTGGGTTTAAATGTCACACATAATGACAAGTAGGAAAATCGGAACATTATTTGCAAGTGAATGGGGATAGAGGTGACTGGATGTTGATTCATTGCATGATGAATGTTTGCCCTTGGTGAAATGTTTTACCTTCCATGAAATTATAAACAATATTTCTTACTGACTGTAAAATGTAGACACTAAGCCTAGACATGTTTACTTCTGAAATGCTGCTCCAATTAAAAAACTGTTTTTAAAAAATAGGCCAGGTGAGGTGGCTCATGCCTGTAATCCCAGCACTTTGGGAGGCCAAGGCAGGCGGATCACGAGGTCAAGAGATCAAGACCATCCCGGCCAATATAGTGAAACCCCATCTCTACTAAAATGCAAAAATTAGCTGGGCGTGGTAGTGCATGCCTGTAGTTCCAGCTATTTGGTAGGCTGAGGCAGGAGAATTGCTTGAACTCGGGAGGCGGATGTTGCAGTGAGCCAAGGTCATGCCACTGCACTCCAGCCTGGCACCTGGGAACAGAGCAAGACTCTGTCTCTAAATAAATAAATAAATAAATAAATAAAATAAAACAAATAAAACCCAATCAGAGGAGGTGATGAATCCTGGAATTCTACACTTTTGAGGAAGGACTTCCTGAATGTATTGCTTTAGGTTTAGGAGAGGTGGGAGTTGTCCTGGGCAATATATTCCAAGAAGCATTATAGATAAATAGACATTTTACTCATATTCTTTGGAAAATATTTTTAAAGTCTCTAAAATAAATTATATTTATTCTTCTTCTACTGTTTTATGTTAGTAATGTTCCTCTATATATTGATCTAACATCCTTTTTAATTTATAAAGCTAATACTTTTGCAGGAATAAACACAATCTTAGCTGAAAGACTATAAAGGAAAAAGTTTTTTTCTAGACAAGGCATCAGTATGTCTTCAAGACTTACAACTAGAGAGTCTTGGAACTTGATCAAAAAATGTTTCTTAATTTTTTTGAGAAATATTATCAAATACTTCCATGATTGAAAACATTGATTTTCCAAGGTCACTTTTCTTCTTAATCTTTTTATTCAGTTGGATTAGAATGATAGAATGATGAAAACTTTTCCCAATATTCTGCCATGACAACTTACAGTGTGTGTGTGTGTGTGTGTGTGTGTGTGTGTGTGTGTGTGTGTGTATCATACATTTTAACCTAGTAATTCTCCGAATCCTCACAAGAGAAATGGGATTCATGGAAACCCATGGATTAGCTCAGGGTCAAACAATAAATTAGGATCAGGGTCAGATTTAGAGTTCACTAGAGACCCTGAATTTTGAGTTTGTTGTTGAAGCATGCTGGTTGTGGTTTGATCTGCATAGAATCAGAGGTCAGAATGCTCACAGATAGGTTTTTGTGCTCTGTGAGAAGACACTACAAAACCAGACATCAGAGAGTATGTGGGGAGCCCACTTCTTAAGATGTGGAATGCCAGAATCTCCGGACTTTAACAAGGAGATGCCATAATCAGAGGCTCCGTGGGACTTCCAGGCTGGGGCACCCCCTCACAACAGGATATCACACTGATTTGAAGAAATGCCACTAGCAGCTGATGGCATGTGCAAAGAAGGATGACAATCACCGCTTGGGGGTCACTGGGCCTGACATATTTCTTTCAAGAAATTGAACAAAGGCCAGCTCCCCTGGGCTATGTAAGGTAAACATTCCAATCAGCATCACCCGTGGAAGCTGATTTGGAAACCATTCTCAAGAAATACTGTCCAAGTTCATTTCTCTAAGCTCTTGCAATACATTTTTAAAACAAAAAGAATATTGACCCTTCCTCTGCTTGAGGTGATAATGCTGATTCCCATGTCAAAATTGAATTTTTCTATAATTTATATATTTATACACTTACTGCAGATTCAGCACATAGGCCATCCTGGGAAAGAAAGAGCAAGTTACATCAAATTCTAATGTGTTATATATCATCTTGCATATGTGTGTGAATACTTTTCATCTCAGAGGGTTTCCTGTAGTTTTATATAGGAGCATGGTATGAGCTCAGATGATGGTGAAGCAGGCCAAGGAAAAGGCCTAAGAATCGATGAGGTCTGTGATAAGTTGTGGCACCTCAGTGGCATCTGAGTTGAGTTGGTCCTACGTGGCTCTAGCTGCTGATTGTGTCAGAAATATAAGTCCGGTGCTATCAGACCTGAAGACTGGCTTTCACAGTAAGTCAACTCTCCAGGTTTTTTGGTGAAACTTTGCCATCTAATGAAATGGCTCATGTGTCATCAGTTTGTGATAGAGTAGGATCATTGCCAATGGCTTAGTATATGTCAAGTCAGTGCTGACTATTATCTCTGTCTCTATTTTCCTATCTATGTATCATCTATCATCTATCTATCTATCATCTATCTATCTAGTCTTACCTATTTACATTTGACCCTTGAACATTATGGGGATTGGAATGCCAACCCCGTGTGGAATCAAAAATTCAAGTATAGTTTTGACTCCCCCAAAACTTAAAGTACTAATACTCTACTGTTGACTGGAAGCCTTATCGATAACATAAATAGTCAATTCATAGACCAGCCTCGTGGTGCGTGCAGGGAGCCATGATCTCATGCAACTGCACTCCAGCCTGGGCAAAAGAGTGAGGCCGTGTCTCAAAAAAATAAAATGACAGATACATTTGCATTAATTGTTTTATGCTTCATGAGTTCATTAAATATTCAATGCTCCTTGACATGTTCGGTTTCTACTTATGTTTATTGGTACCTAACACTTCTTAATCTCAAAGGATTTTGGTTGGCCTGTTTATGTCTCATGCTTAGTAATGCCCGGCTTAATACAGTATTTGTATACTGTGGTATGCTAAACTGGAGAGCTTATCATTATTGCTGGACAATAATCTGTATAAAACTTTGTAATTGGCCGGGCGCGGTGGCTCAAGCCTGTAATCCCAGCACTTTGGGAGGCCGAGGCGGGTGGATCACGAGGTCGAGAGATCGAGACCATCCTGGTCAACATGGTGAAACCCCCTCTCTACTAAAAATACAAAACATTAGCTGGGCATGGTGGTGCGTGCCTATAATCCCAGCTACTCAGGAGACTGAGGCAGGAGAATTGCCTGAACCCAGGAGGCGGAGGTTGCGGTGAGCCGAGATCGCGCCATTGCACTCCAGCCTGGGTAACAAGAGTGAAACTCCGTCTCAACCAAAAAAAAAAAAAAAAAAAAAAAACAACTTTGTAATTTTAAAACTTGAGGTGGCACTTTTAGTGTGATATAAATGTATGCGGAAATAAGACCATATTCAGAATTATTTCTTTGAGAATTAGAGTAGTCATGATTTAGAAAATACTGCATTTCTTATCTCTTTTAATGTGTATAAAATAAATTTGAAATTTCACTGTGGGTTACCATAAAAAATAATTGACCATACATATTTTTTTTGTTATGTGTATTATACACTGTGCTCTTAAAGCAAGCCAGAGAAAGGAAAATGTTATTAAGAAAGTCATAAAGGCTGAGTGCGGTGGCTCACACCTGTAATCTCAGCATTTTGGGGGGTTAAGGTAGGCAAATCACCTGAGGTCAGGAGTTCGAGACCAACCTGGCCAACGTGGTGAAACCCTGTCTCTATTAAAATTACAAAAAAAAAAAAAAAAGCTGGATATTGTGGCAGGTGCCTGTAATCTTAGCTACTCAGGAGGTTGAGGGAAGAGAATCACTTTAACTGGGAGGCAGAGGTTGCAGTGAGCCAGGATCGTCCCATTGCACTCCAGCCCGGGTGACAAGAGCAAAACTCTGCCTCAAAAAAAGAAAAAAAAAAGTAAAGAAAAGAAAAGATAAAGAAAAAGAAAAATAATTATGAAGAAGAGAAAATACATTTATTACTCATTAAGTGAAAATAGGTCATCATAAAGTTATTTATCCTGTTGTCTTCATATTGAGTAGGCTGAGGAGGAGGAGGAAGAAACATTTAAAACATGGAACAGGCCAGAAGTGGTGACTGAATAGATGCAGGGGATGATTAAAGATGCGGTTAAGGTTTCTGGTCTCATTGATTGTACCGTCGGTGAAACCATTCACAAAGATTTGCCGTTTGAGAAAGGGGGGGTTGGAAGGAGGTAGCTGATGAAGCAATCAGGTGTGAGAAATATAGGGTTGAGTGTGAGTTCAGGTGCCAGTGGGACATTCAAATGGAAATTTCCAGAAGTCATTTGGAGATGTTTGATGCTCTAAGGAGCAACTTAGGCTGGATAGATGCTTGTAAGTGGTAGGTAGCGATGGAAAATACTGAAGAGGATGAGCTGGCCACAGTAGGGTGTGTATTAAGAAGCAGCACAAACACTTTGAGAGTGGTAGTTCTGGACATTGTGAGTTGCGAAAAGCAGCCTTCGTCAGGGCTTCTTGGTGCCCTGGCAAGATGTCATTCTGAACAGATAGAATATCAGCATCATTGAGAATTCATCTCCCAAGAGGAAATTTAGGCAATTTGAGAGGCTTCGCTTACTGAATAATGCATACCCTCTTCTGAAAATGTAGCCTTTGCGCTTATCTCAATAAAAGACAATGCCTCTATGATTGGAGTAACAGGGTGTTGATGTTCACTCAAACCCATTCTTCTCTCGGACCCCTACAAGAGATTAAGTAAATTGATCAAGGTTATGTGACAGAATTTGAACCCAGGTCTGTAGGTCTTGACTTCAACCCATGATCGATTAGGTTGATCCCGGTTAGTGAGAAGACTTCCCTCTAAGGCCAACTGTCTGCTTTAGAGAAGGAGGTTTGTGGAATGTATCAGTGGACGTATTAGTACATTTTCACACAGCTATGAAGACCTCCCAAGACTGGGTAATTTATTAAGGAAAGAGGTTTAATTGACTCAGTGTTCGGCGTGGCTAGGGAGGCCTCAGGAAACTGAAAATGATCCTGGCAGAAGGCAAAGGAAAGCAAGGTACCTTCTTCACAGGGTGGGAGGAAGGATAACGAACACAGGAGGAACTATGAAACACTTGTAACGTCAGATCAGTGATAAACTAGTCCACTTCCGATAAAGGAGCTCAAAGCCTCTGGCTGACAAGGGTGCATCCTCCACCGTCATCTTCATTTCAGATGATGTAGAAGAACTGACAACCATTCCTCTGGTAGAAATAGAAGTCTCTGGAAGAGATGTAAACAGTAGTCTCAATATTGGAACCTCAGTATTGGAGGTGATTTATCTTAAATATCCCTGTTCAGGTGGGACGGATGTGCAGGGTACTCTTTTGGCTGCATCTGCAAATCATCAAGAAAAATAAAGAAAGTAACTGTTCCGAAACTATTTGGAATTGTAGTTCAATCAAAAATATACTTTTAACTTCTGCATTTATGTACCAGTTAAAAGGTACTGTCCAATGATGCTTCAGTATATATATGTACTTACTATAAAAACTTGATAGGAAACATTATTTTTCTTCCACACTAACATTGCATTAAACTTTAGCCATTTGAACTGATAAAAGCCATCACCCTGCAAAGAAGAATTCATCATGGACATGCATTCATACAAAAGAAGATTTTTTACATGACCTCTGTTGGATTCTTATTAGCAATGTTTATGTTCATTTAATGTTTTCCATATGCTGTTACTGTTTGAAAGTTTGGTCTGTGCATTTATTCTTCTCACCAGCTGTGGATGTGTAGACCCTAGGCAGCAGCTTCTACCCAAATGTCTGACTATTCTGGCATTCTGACCACAAGAACTATTTATTTTATTTTCGTTTAGTTTAGTTTTTCATTGAATGAGCGTTTGGGTCACATATTTGTGAATATAATAATAAACTTCAGATGTCTTTTATCTTTATGATGAGGCCACCTTGTCATATACTTAGCTGACTTCCAATCTGAAGAATATTGGCATGGGTTATAGCTCTAAAGATAAAACCAAGTATTCTAGAAAAGTCACATGAAATGAATTAAACTGGGACTTTTTCAAAACAGCTTCATTATTTTTATAAAAGGGATGTATGCTCAATGAATGAAAAAAAGTTAGTTCACACAACTATAAACAGGCCAGGCATAGTGGCTCATGCCTGTAATCCCAGCACTTTGGGAAGTTGAGGTGGCACATCATCTGAGGTCAGGAGTTCAAGACCAGCCTGGTCAACATGGCAAAACCCAGTTTCTACAAGAATACAAAAATTAGCCAGGCATGGTGGCACATGCCTGTAGTCCCACCTACTTGGGAGGGTGAGGCAGGAGAATCACCTGAAACCAGGAGGCAGAGGTTGTAGTGAGTTGAGATCGCACCACTGCACTCCAGCCTCAGCAACAGAGCAAGACTCCATCTCAAAAAAAAAAAAAAAAAAAAAAAAGCTGGGTGTGGTGGCTCATGCCAGTAATCCCAGCACTTTGGGAGGCCAACGTGGGTGGATCATGAGGTCAGGAGATTGAGACCATCCTGGTCAACATTATGAAACCCCATCTCTACTAAAAATATAAAAATTAGCTATGCATGGTGGTGCATGCCTGTAATCCCAGCTACATGGGAGATTGTGGCAGGAGAATCATTGAACCAGGGAGTCAGAGGTTGCAGTGATCTGAGGTCATGCCACTGCACTCCAGTCTGGCGACAGAGGGAGACTCTGTCTCAAAAAAAACAAAAATACAAACAGGTAGAAAAAACCACCTGAAATTTTACCACCTGGGCAAGCACATAGTTAAGTGACCATTCTCCTCCGATCTCTTGCTCTGTGAATATACTGCCATGCCTTTTCAACTGTATGGTTTATTAATAAGGGGATAAGTATACCTTATATGTTGACTCACAGATAGTGACCAAATAATTTATTGTCTACACCTGGACACTTTGGAGAGTAAAAGGGAGTGCTATTAACAATCAGACTGAGACAACAGATGTGTACCTGGACTGTCCCAGGCACCTTGGACTAGAATTGCCCTCCGAATAGACCCTTTACCATACATGAAGTTATTTGTTTATTACACATTTATTGAAAGTTTATTCTATGCCAGACATTAATTAATAAGATTAATAAAACACACAAAGGCCTACAGTTCAGCAGAAGATAAAATCTCACTCAGTAGGGACTGTGGTAAAGGACACCTGTCATATTGTGAGACATATGAACTCTCAGGGAAGGTGGAGGTGACTTTCAAAGGATTAGTGGAGTTAGGGTGGCAAAAAAGGAAACAAGGGACATTCTCCCTACAGGAAGTGATTCATGCAAAGACTGGAAGCAACAGAGCATATGGGAAGTGGGGAAACTGCAAAAGGCTCGGGATGGTTCAAACCTTTGGTGAAAAGACGAAGAGTAGCTAAAGACGAGGCTGGACATGAACCACCTGGTGTGCAATGCTGGAGAGATTGGATTTCACCCTACGGGCACTGGCACGTGCGAAACAGAGAAGTCATCAGACTTGCATTTCAGAATTCTAGATGAAGGTGTTGCTCACGGACAAGACTGAGGTGTATGTGATGTAATTAAGGAGGTTGCATCAACAGTGCAAGGGACAGGAGAGAGTTGTGGGGTCAAATTCAGGCACCAGGCTGGATGGTGGAAATGTTCACAGAAACAGAACTCTCAGGGAGGAGCTGGTTTGTGTGAAAGAGAAGAAGGTGATGCATTTTCCATGTGTTCAGTTCGAAGCTCCAGTAGGGCATTCAGGTGGAGATATCTACTTGTGTGATTTTAGTTGGAACGCAGAAGAGCGATCTAGGTCAGGGAGAGAGATTTTGGAAGTTGGTGGCTTTTAGGCTGTATTTAAAGCCATGGGAATTTGAGGCCAGTCGGATTTTTATTACTTGTCATGAATTTCTATTAACTCTGGTTCAAGGTTATTGAATTTGTAATAGAGTTGAATAAATGGTAGCTAAAATTATGACATTTTGAAATGTATTCATCCCCACCCATATTCATGAAAGAAACATTTGTCTGGAAGATATAAAACACCGCTATTCAGAATGTATTGTTCAAAGGAATTGGCAAAGAGAGTTTCAGCCAAAAATCAAACTTAGAACATTTCCCATTCTTTCCCTCTCATAATAGAGAAAAGTGATTAAAGCTCTTTGGTTAAAAATAGCAAATGATTACGTCCAGCTCACATTGTAGGAACAGGAAGCCTTTGGTTCACTGAACTCCACGAACAATCCCCACACATTGCAGACACTGTAACGTTCTCCGCTGCTAACTCTTAAACATACAATTTTCCCTCTGAGAGTTGCTGGTCTTGCTAGTTGCTATGGTCTGAAAGTTTGTGTATCTTCCAAATTCCTATGTTGAAATCCTGACTGCCAAGGTGATGGTATTAAGAAGTGGGGCCTTTGGGGGGGTTGATGAGGTCACGAGGGAAGAATCCTTATGAATGGGATTAGTGCCCTTACAAACTAAGCACGAGGAAGCTCCCGGCCCTTTCCACCCCGTGAGGCCGCAGTGAGAAGGTGGCCATCTGCAGGCAGATAGCAGGCCCTCACCAGAACCCATCTCTGACTTCTCAGCCTTCACGTCCATAAGAAATACATTTCTGTTCTTTATAAGCCACTCAGTTTAAGATATTTTATTATAGCAGCCCAAGCAGATGAAGACACTAACATTCAACTTTTACATAAAGAACAGAATTAAATTAGAGGGAGAATAATCAGAGAATATGGGATCTGTGAGTGACATTAGAGATTCTTTTACCAATTGTGTTATTTTTCTAGACAAGGCAGCTGAAGACCAGAGTGATTCAGTGCTTTTCTCCAGGACCACACCCAGGCACGTACAGAGCAGGAGTCAGAGTCCTGCTGCCCAACCGCCCCCATTCAGCCTCTTCTCAGCCAGGACCCTGTGGATGATTTTTGCCATTTAAAAGTCATTTGCTGTTTCACAATACTGATAAATAAAAGTGCCTAATTTACGTATCTTAACTGGTCAAAATGTAGGGACAGAAAATGAAAGGAGACAAAGGTGCATTTCTTACACGGTTGATTTAGACTAGCATTTCCCCCTGTAATTGCAAATACACAAAGTGTGTCAGCTTTCTGGTTACATACGTGTCCTTTACTTAATTGCACTAAAAACTGTTTGGTTTCATCACAGCTTCCAAATATTGCCTCTGGTTTAATATCTGAAGGTTGTTTTGGAGGGGGAAGTAGCTTTCGAAACCATCTTGTAAGTGTTTTATAATAATTGACATTCTCCTCTCAACCTAACCAAAAACATATAGATAGAAGGACAATGAGGTAGAGATTCTGAGGGCCTCTGTATTTTCTTTTATTAATTTTTTGTAATGCTATTGAACAAAAGCTCAAGGGCATTGAGACACCATAGATCAGTAGCAATGGTGGAGGAGGGACCCTAGTTCGGTAGCAATGGCAGTCTAGACACGCTAGACACCAAGGTTCAGCAGCAAAGGTAGGGGAGGCAGGAGACTGGACTGGCCTGCCAAGGAGCCTTCTTGGGCTCCTCATCTCAGATCCCAATGTAATCACCCATGAATATGTTAGGAGTATTGGGCTGGATTGTTTTTAAAGGCTCCTTGTAACTCTTAACAGTTTATTATCCTACAGTCAAGACATACATTTTCATTTTATCACGATTTCTGATTCCTCACACTTTTTCTTATCCCATGTGATGTGTCGGTGAATCCTGTTACTTTATTTGGTCAACATTAATGTACTATTTATTATTTATTTACTTGGTGCCAACAACTGTCTTAGATGTCTTTTTGCCTGTCGTTTTTTCTATTCATTACGGCTGACTCCTCTGAGCACTGAGAACCCCCAATTCCAGCAACTTGGATTTGTTTGCCTCCCAGAGACTAAGGCACCCTTCGTGGTTTACACACAAAATGCTCCTACTTAAGTACATGCCCTACAATATTCCTTCCTGAAAGCAGACATACACCTTCTGAGTAGTCCAAGGTGTTAATGTTTTATTATCTTGATTTGGAATTCAAAAATGAGAAACAAGTTGAACAAATCATTTCACATTTAAAATCCACATATTTCCTAGAAATGTACCAAATTTGGATCTAAATAGAAAGTAAGGTATTTTCAGAAATAAATACTTCAAAATGGAGTTAAATAGACTTGCATTATAAGCAGAGGTTCAAATAAGATGATCTGGTTTAGTTACATTATTATTTGTTTTTAATTCCATTTTCCTTTGATTGCCTTATTTATCAAATGGCAGCCAAAGACATTTTTGGACAGTGAGAGTTTGTGTCTGATGCGCATATCACAGACATAAAGCGTGTACATGTGAAGACTTCACACATCTATCTGCGTGTTATCCATGGCTCCATGGAGCGGTCCTCTTAATTATGCTTTATATATGCTTTGTGCAGCCAGGCATTGATCTTTCAAGTACCGGTATCTGGTTCAAAGACTTGTAATTAGGCAGAAAGATCTGGTAAAATGGATGCTATGGAATTATTCAAATGCTCTGTGTATGAAATTGTTCATCTAGAATTATTTATCTGCAAAAAAGACACTTTCACATATGCACAGAGCCTATTTTAAAATTTTATTCCTTTCCATTATTTACTGATATTCCATGCACTTCTTGGATCTTTGCAAATTGCAGGCCTTTTTTTTTTTTTTTTTTTCTTTCCTGTTTTGATATGAAGCTTCTTTGTTCTTTCCTGTGGGCCTGTTAATTGGTGAGCTCTTTATCCATGAGATCAAGAATCAGGGGCTTTTTATTAACTCGTTGTGAGCTCTAAGATATTCCCATGGGCATGGGGAAGAGAAGTTGCCTTTGAGACTTCATGCTTCTCCTATTCTTTTACAACACTGGTCACAGCTTGGAAGACGTAATCAACAGTGACAACAATTTAATACACAGTTTAGTATTAGAATCCCCTGATACTGAAAATTCTATAATGAGCCTTTTTGTCTTTTTTCCTTTATTTTGTTAGCATTTACAATTCCTTTTACTTGTGTACGCTTTCTCCTCCAGGATAAAATCCTGTTAGGGATTTTAAAATAAATAATCGAATTCTGCATTCTAGTTCTGAAAGCCGTAAAAGGAACAATGTTTATTTTTCTGGAAGACATTGTCCCGGTCCATAGATGGTGATGTGAAAATTCTTAGAATTTTCTTTCTTGAAAATGGAGAGAACAGTAAATTCATCTTTCCTCTTTCACACATAAATACACCATCATCACACACCTTTCCATGAAAGTATGAATTTCCCTGCTAAGTGGTCTGAGAAATTATCTCTATACAAAGAGGTCCCTTGGGGATTTACAAGGTTTGGAAGTGAAGAAGAGAAGGAAAGGAAAGGAGCCCCTGAGCAGTTTCAGTGACTCTTAGGAATTTCAATTCTCCATTGCTACATGGCTTATTATTATTATTTTTATCAAAACATGATACCCCCTTCTAGGCACTACTGTTGCTCCATTTTAGTGTTTTCAGAGAATGTTCTTCCTTCTGATTAGCCTCTGTGTTTCTGATCCTGCTGCTGCTGCTGCTATTCTGCTGTAAGTACCTGTGAATAAGCAGCGAGCTCCAGTGTACAGGGTTGGTTGGTTTGTTTTTTTCTTCATGATTGTTAACAGCTTTTATATGAGAATGATTTTATGCCTGGATGGTTTGACTATCTTTTTCTTAAAACTGTATGTAAAGCAAAGTGAAAAAGCATACAGGAAACCCAAAACACCTTCCCAGCACTTTAGACATTTGTTTGTTGTTAGTGCGCCCTCTATCCTCCTACCTGAGACACTAGAAACTTTTGGGTCAGCCTGGGAATTGGTTGGTTGCAGGCACATCTGGGGTCCTTTTAATTGACAAGTACAACAAACCCAAGTGATCAGGACCATGAGTGACCATTCACCACATGTGTGTTTAGTTATCATCATCATGGGCACCTGGCAGTTTTACTTCTGAGCATTGAAACCCATTTTTACTCTGTCTCTCTATATTTTCCTTGCTTTCCCCACCTTCTTTCTTGAAGAATATGTTGGTTCCCTTTAATGTTTCATTTCAGGCTAGTTTGGGCACACAAATTTTCCATTTCCCAAGATATTCTCAAAATGAAGAAGACCCTCTGATGTACACACAGAAATAAGCTTAATATGTAATTGCAAAAAGAACACCTCACTCGCTATTAAGCCACCTGCATGACAGGGGTGATTTTGTACTAACGTGCTATATGACTTTAGGCAAGTCGCTTTACTGGCCCTCGTTTTTGCCACGTGTATGTCTTTCCCAACTGAAAAATTCAATTATTTTTATTTGTTTAAATTTTATCTTCTGAAACAATGTTTATGCATGCATGTCCATGTTGCCCTAGTTTTCTTTAAGCATCTGAAAACTAGAATATTACTGAATGGACAGAAAAACGAAACTGTACACAAAAACATTCAGAGTGACTTTATTAATCAGAATCTGTTTAACAAAATTAGCTCTTGCAGTACATCCTTAGAGGCAGCACAACAAATGCTAAAGAATGTTTATGTAATTTATTAATTACATATCTACTTGATTCTCTAGAATTTCCATGTCAAGTAAACAGAGAGGTTGCAGACTCACCACGTCTTATGGCAAACTGATTTCTCATTGTAGTTTTCTAGTTACAAAGCTGTTCTTGTTTTAAAAAATGTGTTAATCATATAATACAATGAATGTGACAATTAATATAAGAGCCCAAATAAAATAGGTTTACAGAAAGAATGAACTCAAGCATAAAAGCATTAGATAGGAGAAAGACTAACACTTTCTAATATTAGAAGTCACAGTCTACAACAAGGTTGTAGCAGTTATGAATATCTATGGACCAAATAACATAGCAACTGCCTACATAAAACAGAAACCAATGGAATAGAATGTAAACAAGCACCAGAGTCATCTAATTATGGATCAAAATCCAGTGCAAAATAAAAGTAGTATTTAAGACCACGAAATAGAGATGGCCTTTTTATAATAAATGGTGCTGGGACAACTGGAAAGCAATTTTGAAAAAGGTAAAATTAGATCTGTTTCTCATACCACACACAAAATAAACTCCAGTGCATCAGAGATCGGAAAGTGAAAAGATGCAATAGGACACACATTCTAGCAGAAAACATGACCGAATCTCTCTACAACTAGAACACAGAGAAAGACTTTCTAATCTTTAAAAATCCCTATACAACAAAGCAGAAGATAAATGTGGCTACATAAAAATAAAACTTTTGCAAGTCAAAAGCCAAAAGCTGAAAACAAACAAATACACAAACTATGTACTCAAAATGGTAAACGCTATAAGCAAAGAGGTTAAAAGACAAATGACCATTTTGAGAAAATATTTTCAGTGTTCTATTCCCATTAAAGGCAAATACTCCTAGTGGTAAAGATCTTTTAAAAATTAGAAGAAAGAAATGAGTGGCCAGGAGCAGTGGCTCACGCCTGTAATCCCAGCACTTCGGGAGGCCTAGGTGGGCGAATCATGAGGTCAGGAGATCGAGACCATCCTGGCTAACACAGTGAAACCCTGTCTCTACTAAAAATACAAAAAAAATAGCCAAACATGGTGGCACACACCTGTAGTCCCAGCTAATCGGGAGGCTGAGGCAGGAGAATTGTTTGAACTTAGGAGGCAGAGGTTGCAGTGTGCTGAGATCACACCACTGCACTCCAGTCTAGGTGACAGAGTGAGACTCCATCTCAAAAAAAAAAAAAAAAAAAAATTAAAAGAAAAAACGAACAAAAATTTTTATGAAAAAATGAGCAAATATGTGAAGCAAGAATGCACAAAAAGACAACATAAGAAAAGACCTTCAAATCTTCTCATTATAAAAGAAATGAAATTGGAACAACACCAACATTATTTCTAATTCATTAGATTGGCAAACTTAAAAGTTTGATAATATATTCTGTGGAGAGCATGTAGGAAAATAGGAGCTCTCCTACATTGCTGGTGGGAATAGCAAATGGTACCACTCCTATGAAGGAGGATTTGGCAATGTGTAACAGAATTATATATGCATTTGGTTTCTATCCTAGTAATCCTACTTCTAAGAATTTACTCTGAAGATAAATTCCAACAATACTGTATGTGTGTGTGTGTGCGTGTGTGTGTGTGTGTGTGTGTGTGTATGCATAAGGTATTCATTGTTCATTGAAGCATTTGTTGTAATTGCAAAATTTTGGAAACTACTTAAATGTCCAAGCACAGAGACTGGTTGTATGTAGTATTTGTACAGCTGTAAAAAATGAGGAATTTTCACTTCTATAATAAAGTGATTTCCAGGATATTCACTTAAGTGAAAAAAGCTGTGCACAGGAGAGTATAAGGAAGTCCTTATAGGTATGAAATAAGGAAAAATTAGAAAACATCTTGTGGTAGAGGATAGAAAAATGGTATAAAAGACTCATTTGGGACTACTGAGAAAACTTGGAATACTAATTCTAGATTAGATACAATTATTACATTAATGTTAAATGTACTGAAGTTGATAACTGTACTGTGGCCATGGAAGATAATAGCCCTATTCTTGGAGGATAGAAAGCTTGGTGTATGTAATTTATTTTAATAAAGGGGTATGTAACCTACTTTCAAATACTCCAGGACAAACACGAGAGAGAGAGTGAGCATGAGAAAGAGAAGTGAAAGAGAGCACAGATAAGTCAGTGAGGTAAAATGTTGGAACTAGGTGAAGCTGTTTGTCTTTGTCAGCTGAGGCTGCTATAACAATATACTATGAATTAGGTGGCTTATAAACTACAGAAATTTATTTCTCACAGTTCTGGAGACTCGGAAGTCCAAGATCAAGGCACTGGCAGATTCAGTGTCTAGTTAGGGCCTGCTTGCTGGTTCATAGATGGTACCTTCTCACTCTGCCCTCACCTGGTAGAAGGGGCATGGAAGCTCTCTGAAGTATCTCTCTCTCTCTTTTTTTTTTTTTTTTTTTTTTTTGAAATGAAGTCTTGCTTTGTTGCCCAGGCTGGAGTGCAATGGCACGATCTTGGCTCAGTGCAACCTCTGCCTCCTGGGTTTAAGCAATTTTCCTGCCTCGGCCTCCTGAAAAGCTGAGATTACAGGTGCACACCACCACACCCAGCTTAGTTTTGTATTTTTAGTAGAGATGGGGTTTCACCATGTTTGGTCAGGGTGGTCTTGAACTCCAGACCTCATGATCCACCCACCGCAGCCTCCCAAAGTGCTGAGATTACAGCCATGAGCCACTGTGCCCTGCCTGAAGTCTCTTTTATAAGGGCACCAGTCTCATTTGTGAGAACTGCATATGACCTAGTCACCACCCAAAAGTTCCCCCGCCTAATATCATCATCCCCTAATCATCATCCCCTTGGTGATTAGGACGTAAACCATGAATTTTGGTGGGACACAAAGATTCAGTCTGTATCACTGGCGAGAAGGTAAGTGAGGATTCTTTGCCCTATTTTTGTATGGATTCTTTGTATTGATTTTGCATTTTTTAAAAGTTTGAAACTATTTTCATTTGAAAGATGTTTAAAAATGGGGAAAAATAGACTTCTCACATGCATCCAAAGGGGACTTACACAGATAGTAAAGATGGTTCTTGTCACTTTGTTCAAAGGAGTGGTATATACCTTTCAGGCCAGTCCTGTGACCTCTAGGGTCAGTTCAGGGATCTCTTCAGAAGCCTTTCCAGTTCTCCAGCTCAATGAGAGGCTGGGCCCATTTTATCCAGAGGATAAGAAGATAGTCTGGGAATCAGTATTATTTCATAGCTCTTTTTGTAAACTGCAAAGGCAGTCATCTTTGCTTAAAGCCACCAAAATCAGTAGTGTCCAAGATGAAAGCTCACAGTTAGATGTGGAATTGTCTCTTTTATGCCCTTTGAATCTTTTACTTATTTATAAATAAATAAACCATAAAAGATGACGGTTTATTTATTTATTCATATATATATATTTTAATTTCTATGGGTACAAGATGATGATTGATTTAGCAACTGAGATAATTGATACTATTCATCTCAAAGCGTAGCAAACAGTGAGAAAGAAAAAGTGGTTATTTAAGGACTTAGCACATATTTCTGCTCACCTATGTACTTAAAAGTGATTTACTAATTAAAATGATATGAGAGGCATTAAAGACATTATGGGTGAGATTGTCATCTCCTACTTTTTTTTTCCCCCCACTTTGAAGTCAGAATGTGGGTGGAAGAGAGTATTATTTGGGCACATGGAATTAAGAATTGAGGTGAAGACGAATGAGGATCATGTTTATTTTGTGAGAATTGATCTCAATCTTCTTTGGCTAAGTACTAATAATATAAGTACTAGCTAATAGTTATTGAGTGTTCTGGGGACACATTGTGCTAAACCCTTGTGTGGATCAGCTAATTTGATCTGTGTTCGTTTTAGAGATGAGGAAACAGGCACACAGATATAATTTACTCAGTTAATGAGTGGTAATTATTCCAGAGCCTGAACTACTAGAGTGGATTGACTCTGAGATTAAGGGAATTTAATACGGAATAAAAGAATGAGTTTAGAAGACATCCTCTCAAAGGCAAACTTCCTTTTAGCAAACACTGCAGATTATGGCTCTGTAGCAGAATGGACTAAAACATTAAGGCCCGTGTGTTTTTAACTGCTTTATAATTGGCAGATGACAGTTGGTGTGCTGTGAGTTGTTAATAGGTTAATAGGTATTCTTTGGGGAAATGAGTTTCCTAATCAAATAAAATTGGGAAAAAGGGCATGTTCTCAGTACATTTTTAAAAATGTAACTTTAACATTATTGAACGCGGCTGGGAAATTTTGTTTTTATCGTGTCCACTGTTCTGTGAATTTCTCTATTGTTGACTGTTTTGCTATCAGCAAAGCTTATCAATGTAACCTTCAAGATTTGCCAAAAGAAGGTAATGAGAAGGAAGCAAAACAGCAGGATTTGTATTGGTATTTGTATTCTAGCATTTTTGATCACCAACTTTAGTCTTCTATACAAGCTCAACTTCTGGCTGATAAATGGGATGGTTCGGATCATGGAGAGGTTTTCGTCAGAAAGATAACAGATTCTTAGAAGTGATTAGGAAAAGAAGAAAGCATAATTTTATCTGAAGCTTTCCCAAAGTATACGAGAATGAGCGTATTTCGTTTAAGAATTTCTGTTAAATTGCTTTTATTACACACAAAGGAGAGAAGTAGCAGCTAGAGTAAAAGTAATAAGCTATATGAAATAATTCATTGGAAATACCTAGCAATAGGGTATATATTTATAGCATTAGGGTGTATTTTCCATTCCACCCCTCCCCATCACCAGTGATAGATTTTCATAACTTGTAGTAGCTGGAAACAGGACTGGGAAAAGCTATGGTAAATCTCCTGTAGGTCACCACCCTGTTTTGCCTGTGGAAAGAAACCAGCTCTGTCAGGAGGGAGGGGAGGTGGCCAGGACGTCCTAATAGGCCATTTTCTGTCTTCTCCCGATGATTGTTCTCAATCACTTGGCAATCACGATGCTATTAGGAGCACCCTGACCGAAGACACTCAGATGCTTAGCTTTGCCATTAACAACATTGACAGGAAGCTTTGAGGTTGCTGCACAGCTGATGGGTCTTGAGGGCCTTGAATTAGAAGTTGGCTTGTCTTATGACGTGCCGAAATGGCCTGGCTCTTTTTGCAGATGGATATTCAGGCAAGCATTGGAACTGCGCATATGTGAATATCTAAATTATTTCATCTTCTGTATGTCTTCATATTCTGCAGTTTATTAAATGGAAGTGCAGTAAGCCATGGATGTTTTCTGTAATTATGGTAATGGCTTGTATTGAACCTCTTCCTTTCCTAGACGTTGCCCCGCAGCCATCCTGCTTCTCTACCATGCTGAGCCAGTATTGGGCAAAACAGACATTTTCAGGGTTTGTCACCCCATCATGGTCCTTTAGGCTTGTTAGAATTCATGATCTGATAGTGATATGGTTTGGCTCTGTGTTCCAACCCAAATCTCCTTTTGAATTATAATCCCCCATGTTGGAGGAGGGGCCTGGTAGGAATTAATTGGATCCTAAGGGCGGATTGCCCGGCCTTGCTGTTCTCGCGATAGTGAGTGAGTTCTCAGGTGAACTGGTTGTTTAAAAGTGTGTGGCACCTCCCCCTTCTCTCTGTTCCTGCTGCTCTGGCCAAGTAAGATGCGCCTAGTTCCCTTCACCTTCCACTTTGAAAATTTCCTGAGGCCTCCCTGCCCATGCTTCCTGTACAGCCTGCATAACCGTGAGTCAGTTAAACCTCTTTTCTTTATAAATTAACCAGTCTCAGTTCTTTATAGGAGTACAGGAACCAACTAATACAGATAGGAACTGCGAAGTCAGGCACAGGTTTCTTGGGGACAGTGTTTCAATACTGATCTCTGAAGTTACCTTTTTATAACATCCCTTTTCTGCCAAGGTGCTTAATGAAGTTTTGCGAAGATTTGTCCCTAAAGTGTGGGATCAGGTGGTTATAAATCTCCAGATTGGCTACTGGTGTGAAAGTTCTGTATGACAATAGGCAATTATATGTATATATTCCCTTTAGAAGCAAAATTTGCCAATCTTTTTTTTTTTTTTCCTTTTCCTGGGAAGAGAACATGAAAAAGAAAACAGAATCTGGGATTCCTAATAATTACCATCCTTAAAGGGCATTTATGCTTGAGACTTCACCATCAGACTTTTTATGAAAGAATATAATTTTAAAATATAAATAAATAAATGGAAGTGCTCTTTTTCACATGGAAGTAAATGTGTAAAATATCTGGGAAAACACATCTGCTGTCATTGCAGAATGAAATGAGACGTTGTGATGGGAGAACAATCTCTTAAATTTAAGGCAAGGCTTTTCTCTAAAAGTTCTCATTAACATCTTTTAAGTGTGGGAGTATCATATGATCTTTGAAGAAATTGTCAGCCCCCAAATTATTAGTCACTCTCAAATGAATACCCATCGTGTAGGAAACTGATGTTTTAGAAGGAACAATGCTTTACATTAACCACAGCATTCTATTTGTTAGGAGAAGCTTGATCATTACAACTGTTCTGTTTTTTATTTTTATTTATTTATTTTTTTGAAAGGGAGTCACACACTGTCGCCCAGGCTGGAGTGCAGTGGCATGATCTTGACTCACTACAACCTCTGCCTTCTAGGTTGAAGCAATTCTCCTGCCTCAGCCTCCCTAGTAGCTGGGATTACAGGCGCCTGCTGCCACACCCGGCTACCTTTTGGATTTTTAGTAGAGACAGGGTTTCACCATGTTGGGCAGCCTGGTCTCGAACTCCTGACCTCATGATTCTCCTACCTCAACCTCCCAGAGTGTTGGGATTACAGGCGTGGGCCACATGCCTGGCCTGATTAAAACTGTTCTTTTAACGAAGACATTTGCCACTCATTGAAATTCACAGTTGCCCATTCTTTAGCCCTTGAATGTTCTTCCTTGACTCATTTCCTCCTCTCCTTATGTTTCACATCTTCACAAAAATAGGAAGAACAGCAGCAAAGGGCAGATGACCCACATGCTATTTGATGGGGAGGAAACTAGGACTAACAAGGCTGCCCATGCTTACTGGTGAGCATGTTTCTCTGGTGCAATGTTTGGAATTAAGCAGAAGATGAAAGGAGTATAGTATTTTTTGGACTTACACTCTTCAATCACACAGCTGAAGTCCATCCCATTTTTTATTTATCAAACTTGGGGAATAGACAACACATGAGATTGTAAATGTCTCCTTTCAGAGATGGATGCTCCAAGCAGACCTCTGGGACTCTGTAGTGTTCTTGGCAATTAACAGCTCCATTCTAAATTTGTAAACTCTGGTTTATTTTACAAATGGAAATGAATGAGGAAGGCGAATCTTAGAAATGAAGAAAAATGGCTAATTTCCATTTCAATATGTAAGGAAATTACATGAATTAGGGAAGGATTTAAAAGTTAAGTATGAAACCAAGGAACCTGGTCATGGAATTGTGCAGTAAATTGTATAATTAATGAAATCCCTCTGGAAATATTGATGGCCTTCACCTTGCTGATGAATGCACATCTGTGTATCAGGAGCCCTCACTCAGATTCTCTATCATGGGCGAGAGTGTCCAGATGAAAAGGCTTGGGGTGAATATCACTAACAGAATACTCTCCTAGAACAATAATTCCAGAATTCTGCTGTTCTGCTGCATCAGTCTTTTGCATGCACGTGATCATTTCAGTCTGCTGTCAGGTCCCCTGCACCCCGCGTACATAATTGGCTACATGTACTACAACAAAAAGATCCACTTTGACACCTGCTACTTCAAAAAACAAGTGCCAGTAAAGAAACAAGAATGTTATTGACAAATGTAGTTATTTTGACAAGTGTGATTTGTTTTTAATTATTAATATTTCACAGTATACTAGTAACTGTCTTGTAGAATATTTTGTAAAAGCAATGACATCTGATAATGTGTCATTGCCACATTAGCATACCTCTATGCAATTAAGGCTTTAGTCAGCAGCAGGGCTGGCTTTTATTTCTAGTGTGAATTACCATGAAGCTGGAGAAAAAAATGTGAATATGAGAATTAATAATAGTATTGCATTTATGTTAAACTCTTCATCGGCAACTTGAACACACTTTATTGTTTCTGCCAGTGTGAAACACTGAAATCTTAATACAAGGATCTCCAACACTTGATGTAAAATTCTATCAATTGAGAACACATGGACGTATAGAGGGATTAACACGCCCTGAGGTCATTTGGATGGGAAAGGTGGGAGGAGGAAGCAGATCAGGAAAAATAAATAACTGGTACTGGGCTTATTACCTGGGTAATGAAATAATCTGTACAACAAATCCCCATGACACAAGCTTACCTTGTATAACAAACCTGCGTTTGTACCCTTAAACTTAAAAATTAATCAAAAAAGAAAACAAGAGGGCCAGTCTCAATGGGTCAAGCCTGTAATCCTAGCACTTTGGGAGGCTGAGGAGGTGGGTGGATCACCTGAAGTCAGGAGTTCAAGATGGCCAACATGGCAAAACCCTGTCTCTACTAAAAAAAAAATTACAAAAATTAGCCAGGCGTGGTAGTGGGCGCCTGTAATCCCAGTTACTCGGGAGGCTGAGGCAGGAGAACCAGTTGAACCCAGGGGTACAGAGGTTGCAGTTAGCCGAGATCTTTCCATTTTACTCTAGCCTAGGTGAAAGAGTGAAACTCTGTCTCAAAAGAGAGAAAGAGAGAGAGAGAGAGAGAGAGAGAGAGAGAGAAAAGAAGGAAGTGAAAGGCTTATCACCCGATTAAAAATATATATATATTCTAGGCCTGGGGTGATGGCTCACACCTGTAATCCCAGCACTTTGGGAGGCCGAGGTGGGTGGATCACTTGAGGTCAGGAGTTCGAGACCAGCCTGACCAACATGGAGAAACCCTGTCTCTACTAAAAATACAAAATTAGTTGGGCATGGTGGTGCAGGCCTGTAATCCCAGCTACTTAGGAGACTGAGGCAGAAGAATCACTTGAACCCAGGAGGTGGGGGTTGCTGTGGCTGAGATCACACCATTGCACTCCAGCCTGGACAACAAGAGCGGAACTCCATTTAAAAAACATGTGCACACGTATGCGTGTGCGCACACACACACGTATATATTTTCTATATTTTCTATGATCATGACAATAATCCATTTATCTGAGTTTTTTACATGTAAAATTCCTTTTTTTTTTTTTTTAAGATATTTTCCTTTTAGTTTTTTGAAAATTTGTAACAGAATGTCACATTTTTATTTCTAACAGATTAAGCTTTAAGAACAAACTGAAGCTGAGAAGGACTAGAGTTCTTTGTCTTTGCAGTGGTTAGAGAAATCTCAAGGACCGCTGGCACTTTCTCAGTATTGTCTCATTCCACCTTCCCTCAACAATAAAACCTTCCCCATTCAGCCTGTATCATCTCAGTTTAAATTTTCTGGTGTCGGATTTCCTTGACAAACTTGAAACAGTGAGAAGGGAGATAAGGAAGGAAAGATTCTGCCCCTCCCCCATTTCCGCTACACTTTCAGAGACTAAAAAATCTGATTTTGCTTTAATTTGTACTCAGCAGTGTTAGCTCTGTCAGAGGAAAGGGCATCCCCGCTGACAGTAATCATTATAACTCCAGGAGACTAGCAGAGATAAATATACTATAAGCCATCTTCTGAGTGGGTCAAACTTGTCCCGATACTTTTAAGGTCTGGCTACTTTGCAGAGAGATTTCCTCCATCAGACTAGTTTCTCAGCAATGCCCAAAGCTGTGTCTGTTTCTGATCCTTTCATGGAAAAATGTTAATATGTTACACACCGAAGTATGCCAGTCGTGTTGAAGGACTCTTTTTTAAGTGAAAATGCATGCTAATATCCACCAAATATTAATCTCCATATAATGAAAATAAATAAAAACACAAAGCTAGAAACACTGAACACCATATGTAAATTTAACTGGGATTTCTTTCTAATCTCTCGAGATTAAATTGGATATTTGCAGAATTTGTTGAAAATTGAATATACATTTGTTAGGTATATCAAATTCAGAAGCATAAAGTGTCTAGGTTTTTGGAGGTCTTTCTGTAATCATAAAAAAAAAAAAATTCTAAATCCTACAAACAGTAAAAGAGCACCAAGCAAGCATCTGCTGGTAGAATTATATTATGTTGCTTTTTGCTGCTGCTTTGACTGTTATTTTTTTTTCCTTTGTTCTCTGTGTTTGGCCTGCTGTAACCTTTATAAAATTTACCTAGGAAGCAATTTCTTTATGGTGTCCCAAGATTGTAAAGAAACAAGTGAGGAATCACTCAACCTTGTTTAACTAGAATGGGCACTTGCTCTGTTACAGTGGAACATGTTTCTGATAATGAAGATTTTTCCCTTAAAAGAATGTTTTCATTGTATTCTCTACTGTATTGCATTTATTACATTTAGACTTAAAATTTAAGCAACTGATTCTACAAACATAGTTTAATGTAGTTCATATGATTCTACAGGGTGCTGCTTTTTGCATTTTGCATAGACAGATGTCTTTCCTTTTCATAGACGTCAGTCAAATAAATCCTGTGAGGTATCCTATCAATGAATATTTTGAAAGTGTTGCAATAATATGGGGGAAACAGGGAGAAATATCTAATGAAAACTTGTTATATCTACATGGTATGATGGTAGATGAGTTTTATTTCTTTCCTTGAATATTTTCTGTACCTTATACAAATTGTGATTGTGAATTAAGTATTTTTATAATAATAAGAGATAAAGAATGGGGTTTTAGAAAGGGATAGGAGATGAATGAAGACCAGGCTACCCACAAGTGCTTGTGGAATTCCTACTGTGTACATTTCACTGATCAACTCCATGGTCAAGATTGATGCCTATGAAATGAGAAGGTGACTTCTCACTGCTCTAGGAAACTGTCCCTTCAACCAGCCACTAAACCATTTCCACAACTGGAGCCCCTGAAATGTCAACAGACATAATTTCTGCCAAGATAATCCTTTATGTGATATTATCTTTCAAGGAAGGAGATGTCTCTGGGGACAGTCTTTTCAAAATCGAGTAAGACAGTAGTTAGCTTTTTTTTTTTTCCTGTAACAGTCTTAGAAATTAATTCAATAGTGTTTTAAACCTTCTGTGTATTTTTTTCTCCTAGGCTGCATATGTAAGCAAATAACAAAAAAGTTGTCTTTTTTTTCACATTTAAGAAGTATTTTATTGCTTTCAATGTGTGTGTGTGTGTGTGTGTGTGTGTGTGGTTTTGTTTTTATTGAGACTGGGTCTCACTCCGTCGCCCAGGCTGAAGTGCAGTGGTGTGATCTCGATTCACTGCAATCTCTGCCTTCTGGGTTCAAGCGATCCTCCCACCTTGGCCTCCTGAGTAGCTGAGACCGCAGGCACACGCCACCATGCCTGGCTAATTTTTCTATTTTTAGTAGAGACAGGGTTTCATTATGTTGGCCAGGGCGGTCTTGAACTCCCAACCTCAGGTGATCTGCCCACCTCGGCCTCTCAAAGTGCTATGATTACAGGCGTGAGCCACCATGCCCAGCCGTTTTGTTTTGTTTTGTTTTAATTTTTACTTTTATTATGAATTGATTTGGTAAATTTGTCTTCCTCTGACTTAAAAGATGTGTATAGGATGTATTTGTACCAGTTTATTGCAATGTGTATTTTGAGAAGAGAGTCTTAAATAAGAATATTTTCCAGACGTTCCCCAAATGACTTCATTCACATGCTGTGCATGAGAACAGTGTGCGTCCTCCAGCCGGTTTCTGCTTTCGTGCGGGCTATGAAAGCTTCAGGCGCTTCCTCCTCAGCTCCATCTCAGAGAGCTTGCTTTCCCTCCCTAGTTTCTGAAACTGCTTTAGAAAGCAGATGAAGACTGAAATAGTCTCCCCTAGTGGCCCCAGCAAGCCACACTATTCCTCCGTATCTGAAGAGGGATCTCCTTTCTTTTTGCGATCAGATTAAAAATGAGGTGATTGGGAATAACAAAGCTTTAGTATTTGATTCAAAATGTGAAATTTTGTAAATACAGGGTTGTACAAGAAAGTCATTATATTATGTAGCCCCCATAGACAAGAAGTAACTCTCAAGCCAGAAAAAATCCATAGCATCTTCAAATAAGAGTGGGACATTTACTGGGATGCTGTTGATAACTTTTGTCCCAGCTTGCTTTTTCAGGTTTATTTCCATAAATTACATCTGACACCGTTTCCCCTGGCCCTTTCCCTATCCAACAAGCTTTCTCACCAACTTTCTGGCAAGGCTTACCCTGAAGCTTTTTGTCATATGCATCTTTCCTGCAATAACCCTTTGCCCCATTTCTACAAGGTCTGAATGATATGTCACCTCCCTCATGAAGCCTTCTAGAGCCCTTCTGGTTGGAAATTTTCCCGTTCTCCCTGAGCTGCACCGTCATTAAAATCCTTATTGAATTCAGCCTGGTATGAAAGTGGTTGCTTACGTATCTGGCTCCTGACTATTGCATTGCTAGGGTTTATAGAGGTAGCATAAGGCCTGTGTGTTATCCATCTCTTGTTTTCCCTTAGTTTATTGTTTGGAATTTTGCACGTATTAGGCATTAGGTAAGGTGTTATTGTTGTTGTTTAATTTGAATCCCCCGCATCTTTTTTAAATAGTGAGGTGTTGATTAGAAAAAGAAAGAAAGACATTAAAAAGTAATTTGCAGGAATTGGTAATAATCACATCTAACAACTCGTGTAGCTATTTGCAGTTTTACAAAAAGGCGTTGGTATATAATAAGGAAGACTTAATGACAAAGCCTGGTCTGGAACAGCTTTGCAACAAAATCTAAAAGGGGCCAAGAAAAAGCCAAGGGCAGAACAGATTCCCCTTGTCCTGTCTGCATTTTCTGTGTGCAAAGAAGGCTATTAGGTTTTTTCCATTCGCCAACTTACATTCCTGATTATTTTTATTATGATAATAAAAGGGTTGCTTTCAAGGATGTTGATGTTTTCTATCACACTGAGGTAGATGACTAGCAACTTTTTTTTTTTTTTTTTTTTTTTTCTGAGACAGAATCTCTCTCTGTTGCCCAGGATGGAGTGCAGTGGTGCGATCTCAGCTCACCACAGCCTCCACCTCCCAGGTTCAAGTGATTCTCCTGCTTCAGCCTCCTGAGTAGCTGGGACTATAGGTACACACCACCATGTGCAGCTAATTTTTGTATTTTTAGTAGGGACAGGGTTTCACTATGTTGGCCAGGCTGGTCTCAAACTCCTGACCTTGTGATCTGCCTGCCTCAGCCTCCCAAAGTGCTGGGATTACAGGTGTGAGCGACCGTGCCCGCTGATGACCAACAACTTTATGCAGAATACAGTTGGGCTTTCCACGTATCTTCTAGAATTACTCAAAATTTCCTTATTTTCTTCTTCTGTCTCCTCTTTCCATTCTCTTTCTTCACAAACATCTTAAATATCAGTAAATAAAGAGAAAATAAAAGATGATGCAATGATGTGAAACTGAGAATTGAACATAGAATTTCAAATTTTGTACTACTTTTTTATTTTGCCTATAAAAACGTCCAGGTGATAAAATTAACATTCCAAGTTAAACATGAAATGATAAAAGTATACTTGCCATAGCCTTTTGTTTTTTGGTAGGTTGGTTTAAGATATTTTTAAAATTGCATTATAAAAGTGATGTCTAACTACAAATGGGATGCAAGAATTTCTGCCCTCCCAAGCAAAAATCTCAAACTCATACTAGAATATATAAAATAAAATGTTAATTTCTGCTTTTATTCTTCTACCCAATCTCATTTTCCTTTTCAGAAGGAAACTTTGTTAAACATTCTATGTCTATTTTTGCAAACCTTCTCCTGTGCATCTATATACATATGCACATACATGTAGATCAGAAATAGCTTGTATCATACTAGATGTATTTATCTACAATATGCTTTTTTCACTTTTAAAATTACTTTGGAGATCTTTCCATATCAATATATAAGACTCTACCCTACTGATTTTATGGTTAATAGTCTATTATTTTGCCCATAATGATTGACAGGTAATTTTCAGGATTTTTTGGTAAGTAAATTTTAATGTACATAGAAAGGTGAAACTTGGGGATATGGTGGGTTTGCTTCCAGACCACTGTAATAAAGTAACCATGGCCCTAAAGCAAGTCACATGACTTTTTGGTTTCCTGGTGCATGTAAAGGTTATGTTGGGCTGGGCATGGTGGCTCATGACTGTAATCCCAACGCTTTGAGAGGCCAAGGCGGGCAGATCACTTGAGGTCAGGAGTTCAAGACCAGGCTTGCCAACATGGCCGCACCCTGTCTCTACTAAAAATATAAAAATGAGCTGAGCGTGGTAGTGCACGCCTGTAATCCCAGCTACTTAGGAGGCTAAAGTAGGAGAATAGCTTGAACCCAGGGGGTGGAGGTTGCAGTCAGCCGAGATTGTGCCACTGCACTCCAGCCTGGGAGACAGAGCAAGATGCCATCTCAGGATAAAAAGAAAAGAAAAGCTATGTTTATATTGGACTGTAGTCTAGTAAATGTGCAATGGCATTTTGTCTGAAAAAATGTATATAACTTAATTAAAAATACCTTTTTTGTCAAAAAATGCTAACGATCATCTGAACCTTCAGTGAGTCATAATCTTTTCGCTAGAGGAGGGTCTTGCCTGATCTTGGTTGCTGCTGACAGATCAGCATGGTGTTTGCTGAACATTAGCTGTCTGTGATAATTTATTAAAATTCTACAACAACGAAGTCTGCCATATCAATGGACTTTTCCTTTCATGAAAGACTTCTCTGTAGCATGTGATGCTATGTGATAGCTAGCATCTTATTCACACTAGGACTTATTTCAAAATTGGAACCAATCCTCGTAAATCATGCCATGATTTATCAACTATTATTTACAGAAACTAATATTTACGGAATATTCTAAATCCTTTGTTATCATTTTAACAATGTTCACATCATCTTCACCAGGGCTAGATTCCATCCCAAAAGACCACTTTCTTGACTCATAAGAAGCAACTCTTTATCCATTCAAATTTTATCATGAGATTGTAGCCATTCAGTTACAACTTCAAGCTCAATTCCTTTTTCTTTCTTTCTTTTTTTTTTTTTTTTTTTTTTTTTTGAGGTAGAGTTTCACACTGTCACCTTGGCTGGAGTGCAGTGGCATGGTCTTGGCTCATTGCAACCTCTGCTTCTCAGATTAAAGCAACACTCCTGCCTCAGCCTACTGCGTAGCTGGGACTACATGTGTGTGCAACCACACCCAGTTGCTAATTTTTGTATTTTTAGTAGAGACAGGGTTTCACCATGTTGGCCATGCCTGTCCCGAACTGCGAACCTTAGGTGATCCCCTCGCCTCAGCCTACCAAAGTGCTGGGATTATAAGCACGAGCCACCACACCCAGTCTAGCTCCACTTCTAATGCTAGTTCTCTTGCTGTTTTGACCATATCTGCAATTACTTCCTTCACTGAAGTCTTGAACCCCTCAAAGTCATTCATGAGGATAGGAATCAGTTTCTTCCAAACTCTTGTTTATGTTGATATTTTGACCTTCTTCCATGAATGATGTATCTTCTTAATGACATCTAGAATGGTGAATTCCTTGCAAAAGGTTTTCAATTTACTTTGTCCAGATCCATTAGAGGAATCACTATCTTTGGAAGCTACTGCCTTACAAAATGTATGTCTTCAGTAAGACTTGAAAGTCAAAATTACTCCTTGATCCATGGGGTGCAGAAAGGATGTTGTGTTACCAAGCATGAAAACAACATTCATCTCTTTGTACATCTCTCTCAGAGCTCTTGGATGACCAGGTGTATTGTCAATGAGTGGTAATATTTTGGTAGGATTTTTTGTTTTTTCCGAGAAGTAGGTCAACAATGAGCTTAAAAATATTCAGTAAGCCATGTTGTAAAGAGGTGTCCTGTTATGCAGGCTTTGTTGTTCTAGTTAAAGAAAACAGAGTCAATTTAGTATAACTCTTAAGAGCCCTAAGATTTCCAGAATGATCAAATGAGCATTAGCTTCAACTTCAGGTCAGCAGCTGCATTACTCCCTAACAAGAGAGTCAGCTTTTCTGTGGAAACGTTGAACCCAGGCACTGACTTCTCCTTTCAAACTATGAAAGTCCAAGAAGGCAACCTCTTCCATTAGAAGGCTGTTTCATCTGCACGGAAAATCTGTTGTTTAGTTTAGCTGCCTTTACCCATGATCTTAAATCTTCTGAATAACTTGTTGCAGCTTTTCCATCAAGTGCTTGCTGCTTCACCTTGCGCTTTTATGTGTTGGTGATGGCTTCTTTTTTTAAACTTCATGAACCAACATTTACTAGCTTCAGGTTTTTTTCTGCAGCTTCCTTACCTCTGTCAGCCTTCTTAGAATTGAAGAGAATTACAACCCTGCTCTGAATTAGGCTGTGAGTTAAGGGTATATTGTGGCTGTTAGGACCTTTCCTCTAGACTACTAAAAGTTTCTCCGTATCAGCAATAAGGCTATTTGGTTTTCTATCATTCATGTGTTCACCATAGCAGCACTTTACATTTCCTTTAAAAACTTTGCCTTTGCACTAACATCTTTTCTGTCTGGCACCAGAGGCCTAGTTCTTAACCTATCTTGGCTTTTGACATGACTGTTTCACTAAGTCTAATAATTTCGGGCTTTTGACTTAAAGTGAGAAAAATGCAGCTCTTCCTTTCACTTGAACACTTAGAGATCCTTGTAAGGTTATTAATTGGCCCAATTTCGATATTTTTGTGTCTCAGGGAAATAGAGAGGCTTAAGAAGAGCAAGAGGGACAGAGGAACGACAGGTTGGTGGAGCAGTCAGAACACACAACATTTATTGATTGAGTTGGCCATCACGTGGGAGCACTTTGTTACCCTGAAACAACTACAAGAGTAATATCAAAGGTCTCTGATTACAGATCACCATAGCAGATACAGTGAAGTTTGAAATATTACCAAAATATGACACAGAGACACAAAGTGAGCACATGCTGTTCGAGAAGTAGCATTGTAAGACTTGCTTGATGCAGGCTTGCCACGGACTTTCAATCTGTGAAAAAGCAGTAACTGAAAACCGCAGTAAAGGAAAGCACAGTAAAATGAAGTATGCCTGTATTTTTGGCATGCATGTTAATATATCTGTAGGACAGGGTTTCAGATGTAGGCTTACTGGGTCAAGATTTAAGCACCTTTCAAATATAGAGATTCTACCAAATTGTTCCCAGAATGGCTGTGAAACAAGTTGCTAACAGCAGTAGCATGGGAGAACATGGTTTTCTCATGGGTCTCCTGTCATTGGGTGTTATTAATATAAATCTTCAACAAATTGGGCAACAAGCCCCTCATTACTTATTGTTATTTTTTCTGTTTTCATAAAAATTTAGGATCTTTTTATGTGCCCATCCTATCTTTTGAATGTCAGTTGGCTTATCTTTTCTCCTATTTTCGTTTATCTTGTTATTTATTATTACTCTAATGCCACATTTTCAAAATTACTTGAAATTTGTAATATGCTTTCTATTTAGTAGGACACGTTTCTTCTCATTTTTCTTTTTCAGGATTTTTTTTTTTTTTTTTTTTTTTTTAGCTCATCTTGCACATTTACCCTTCCAGATGGATTTTAAAATCAACTTGACAAATTCCATAGAAAATTCTCTTGGGGATTTGTTACAGTCTGCATTGAATATATAAATACATTTTAGGAGAGTTTACGTGTTTACAATGTTGAGTTTTCCAACCAGGAACACGGTTAACCTCTCTACTTACAGATTTTTATTTGCAGCTTTTTATAAAATGTTACTGCATGTGTACTTTTGTTATTTGTTTTAATGCTACTATTTTATACTTTTTGCCACTATTGTAAATGGAAAATTTTCCATTAAGTGTTCTAATGATTACCGAAGATACAGGAGGAAACTGATTTTTGTTTACCTTGCTCTAGACACTTTATGGTATACTTTCATTAATTTTAGCATATGCTCAGCAGATGTTCTTGGATTAAGAAATTCTTCAGTTACAAAATAGTAATAGTACATATTGTAGTAAATTTTCCAAAGTCTAAATTTATAAAATATAAAGAGAAAATGCATCTCCATCACTTTGAACAATTCTGCAACATGATTTTTTTTTTAATTTACAATGTATTAGACATTTTTATCTTAGTGTGTGGGGATGTGATCTATTATTTTGAAAAACTACAATCATTGTGTGAATAATCATGGTATATTTTTATCCAAGAAATATTTAACATGGTTAAATAAATCCGTAGCAAATAACACTAAAAGGCCTATGTTGAAGAAAATCAGTTTTTATCATAGCCCACCCCCCATCCACTTTCAACAGAGGCCACTTTGGCAACTAAATTTTTTTGTTGCATTTTTCTTCATATTTCTTTTTCTTTTCTTCTTCTTCTTCTTTTTGAGATGGTGTCTCGCTCTGTCACCCAGAATGGAGTGCAGTGGCGTAATCTCGGCTCATTGCAACCTCCACCTCCCAGGTTCAAGTGATTCTCTTGCCTCAGCCTCCCAAGTAGCTGGGACTAGGCGCCCGCCACCATGCCTGTCTAATTTTTGTGTTTTTAATGGAGATGGGGTTTTTATCATGTTGGCCAGGTTGGTCTCTAACTCCTGACTTTGTGATCTGCCCACCTCAGCCTCCCAAAGTGCTGGGAGTACAGGTGTGAGCCACTGTCCCCAGCCAGCTTCTTATTTCTAAACATTGTGATTACACTGCTCTTTCTTGGTATTTCAACCTTTATTGATTTTCTAGGTGAAGATTTGCTTTTTTAAAATCCCTCTCTTTTTGCTCCTTCAGTTCCTCCCAAATAATATGTTTCACAATTGATGTTTTTAAACCAAAAGCCACGATTTATATTATTTTAACTATTTAATATGGTTTACTGTTAGGTCAAACAGTATAGTATGAGTTGCTTTTGTCTTGCATTTTCTAGGTAAGCGGTAGCTTTAATTCTTCTCTTTCTTCAATTATGCTACTCTTATCTATTTCTTGTGTTATCTTGTTGGCTAGAACTTCTAGAATAATGTTGAATAGTAATTATAATACTACTTTTTCTTATCTTGTCCTTGGCTCTTACAGAAATACCTTGAATGCTAATTGTTTAGAAATAAACATTTAAATGTCTCAACACAGATAATGTTTGATACCAAAAAGCAAAACCATTTTTTAAAATAAGATTTTTAGCCTTGGCCGGGTCCGGTGGCTCAAGTCTGTAATCCCAGCACTTTGGGAGGCCGAGGCGGGTGGATCACGAGGTCAAGAGATCGAGACCATCCTGGTCAACATGGTGAAACCCTGCCTCTACTAAAAATACAAAAAATTAGCTGGGCATGGTGGCGCGTGCCTGTAATCCCAGCTACTCAGGAGGCTGAGGCAGGAGAATTGCCTGAACCCAGGAAGCAGAGGTTGCGGTGAGCCGAGATCGCGCCATTGCACTCCAACCTGGGTAGCAAGAGTGAAACTCTGTCTAAAAAAAAAAAAAAAAAAAAAAAAATTTAGCCTTTTGTTTTGGAAAATGGCACTTGTGAGGACACCTCCTCTATTTATTGATGATCTCAGGGGTTTTTTTTCTTGGTTTGTTAAAAGCAAGATATAGTAACATAACTATTGTTAAATGCTGATTATATATATTTTTAAATCAGATGTGTCAAATCCATGAAAAATGTAATTAAAAGAAAAAATTATGAACCTTAAAGATCAATTCCTCAGTGATGAGATTGTGGTGAAACTCACCTTTATCTAGTCAATAAGAGAAACATAGATGGAAGATGGGAGGGAAAAGGGGCTCAATCTATGCAGGAACACGGTTTTAAAAGAAGGTGGAGGTCAATTTGTCAGAAAAAAAAAGAATCATGGGTTAGAGGTCTTCAGGTACTTGGATAATTAATGAAAATATAATGTACAAGGCAATTTTTAAGCTCTGTGATTATTAGGAAACATGAACAGGAAGTATGACTTCATATTTAATCACAGTTGAATGATTATGCTAATGACACAATGTTGTGCTGTAAATGTAAACCAAAACGACTCTTTGTGTTTTTTACTTTTATATCTGTTTTGGGTAAGAGAGAAAAAGGGGACAGTGGCTGTCATTAGTTGTCATTTCCTAAGTGCTGCATGTCCCTGGAGATCCTTGTACAGAGTCTGGTAGCAAAAACAAGACAATCAAAGCTTCTCCTAGGGAATGGAGATGGAAACCTTGCGGGTGGAGGGGCTGCTGGTCACAGGAGCATGTGCCGCTGGGACGCTGCCATGTGCAGCCTGTGCTTACATGGGGGTCATCAATTCTCTCCAGGCTTTAAATTCACCTGTTTTCACTCTCCCTTTCCCACCCAGTAACACCCATCTGAAAGCCTCGATTCATAACACAAAACACTACACCCCTTGCACACACCCAACTCAGTTTTTCCTTATTAATAACTGGCAGGCAATCTCCAATCTGAGTCCTTCTCAGTGCATTCCAACCAGGGTTTTGGGGTAGCACAGAGGCACCACGGCCCTGTGTGTGTAAGACTTCCCTTCTATTTTGGGTTCCACTACGGAGGAGGCCTGGATAAAGTCTCGTCCTGCCTGAAATTGGAGTGGACTGGAGTGGATTCTGCTTTTCTGTCCAAACCCTGACAGATACACTGTCCTTCTCCTGTTACTTGTTTTTTTATGTCCTGAAAGGTAGATAGTGTGTACTCTCATGTGAATGAGTTACCTGCACTGTTAAAAAAGATATAAATCCAAGATTTTAGCCAAAGGAGAATGTACCAGTGAGGGGAAACAGCTGAACCAGGAAACTGCCCACTCTCTGTTGTTTCCCCTTTATTTTCAGTTCTCAAGCTAGATTTATCTTCCGCCACCACGCCTGATTCACAAACTGATGTATTATCATTCTTTGAAGCCAAGAACAGCATATGAGAAAAGACTAACCCTTGCCCATGGCAGACATCAATAATTGAGCACAGCAGTCTTGCCTGCTGATCACCTATTTGGCTTACATTCTTCTCAGTATGATGATCTGGCCAGCTACTATTAATCAATTGAAATTGGCATGTATAAAGGACCTCATGTATTGCCCCAGAGCATTGACAAAAAAAACCCTCAAAGACATAAAAACCATACTGTTCATACCAAAACAGTTACTTTCAGAGAGTAACAGGAGGATCATACATCAAACACCCCTTTTCTCTTAGGGTTTATGGATAGTCTATCATTCTAACAGGGAGACTAAATGCTTTAATTATGACTAAAGCATAGTTTCAGCTGATGTTCCTGGGCTTCCTTTGGAATTGTAACCGCAAGTAAGTTCTGAAATATGAAGAACCCATCCTGAACATGTTCCCTCCGCTTTCCCGTTGAGGTCATCTTGCCAAGTGAATACCTCATATACATCCACACTGTAAAACATGACTGGCCCCCCAACAGCGTAATTGAAACAGATGTTGTAGATATAATTTTACTCATCAGTGATGTCATCTCATTAGGGATGAATCCTTCTTTGTTCTTTTTTTATGAATCATTTTATGAGGGTTTTGTATGTGTGGAAGTTTTTGCCAGTGGTTGCTAGCTTCTGATTTATTTTAATTGAAACTTATACATGGTATAGGTCATTAAGACCTCACTGACTTAAATTTGCTGTATTTGATAATACAGTATTGTGGCCATTGATTGGTCCAGTAATGTAACTTAAATGTAGATTTTAGGATGTTTTTTGTATAAGGGGGAAATTATAATACCTTCATAGAATCCATTTAAAGTGAACTGACAGTGATTTTCTGTTAATACAGAGCTGAAGTGAATCACTGAAGTTCAAGGGTAATGAAACTTCTGGTCATTTACATTAATGCCACGCAAATGAAATAAACTTCCTTTGCATTTTATTACACACTTGTAAATATGTTGGAGAATGCCAAGAATTTTGCTTTAGGTTTCAATATATCAACACCAAGGACGGTTAACTGTTTATTTTACACTGCATGTTGAAAGTGTGGAGTGTGCTTCTTTTATGGTAATTGAGGTTTGTCATCTTTCACTCAGTTGCCTGCTTGTAATGATACTCCTGAGAAAAGTCATCTGAAAATGGCAAATGGACCTGGACAGGAATAAGCAGAGCATGTTATAGGTATTAAGTTCAATTCAAACATTATTTTTATTCAATGCCGGCAAGGTGCCGGGGACCATTTTGGAAACTGTCAGTACAAACCTGTAAGAAGAAGCTTCTCACTTCGCAGAATTTACAATCCAACTCTAGACACTGAGATATTAGCAATAAACACGGATCTTGCCATTCTTCAACTGCAAGCTCACTTCCTCAGCTCCTTCAGGTGTTTGCTGAAAGGTCATCTACTCAGTGGGGCTTTCTTAGACCACCCGATTTTAATATTGCAATTTCCCTCCCAACTCTTAGTATGCTTATTTTTCTCTCCTGGTTTATAGCACTTATTAGAGTATGCTATTAGAAAATAATGTCCTTTTTAAAAAGTCTATCCTTCTTGTATAATACCAATTTCCTCCTATTGGAAGGTGAATTCCACGAGGGTAGGGATTTTCATCTGTTCTGCTTGTTGATGGATCCCCAGATCCTAGAACATGCCTGGCACATGATAGGCAGTCAATCTATACATGAGTAGGGATGAATCGTCCTAAGAGGGCTGAGAAAGGTTTCAAAGAGAAAGTAACATTTAAACTAGACCTCAAAGAAGCGATAGAAGTTTCCAGGAGAGATGCAGCTTTCCAGTAGAGAGACCTCCATGAGCAAAGCACGTGTCTAGGGAGGAAAGAGTGGCCTGGGGGTTGGGGGGCTAGAAAATCAGGGTAGAGGGGGCTGGATGGAATACAGGATTGAGGGAGTGAGAGTGGGAGTAGGAAATGACAGAAGCTGGGGCCAGATGGTGAGGGGCCAGATAAAAATAAAATTAGCATATAAATGGACTGGCTTTGCTCAATCAAAGGAGGATTTTCTTTCTTAAAGAAAGACAGTGGCTGTGTTCCTGATTTTTATGACTTGAGCTCATAAATCTTCAGAGCTACTGACAATGTCAGCCTGCTGATGTTTAGCAGTGGAGAGTGACTGAGGAACGAACAGGGTGAGCTGCGGAGAGTCATGTCATCAGCAAGGGATGTCTCCGAGCCTACAAACTCGGACCTCCCTGTTCTGGACAAGGCTAGGGAACGACTTTGAGAAGGACTGAATATTAGAGAAGTTATTATCTTGGGTAGTGAGAGAGGTTCTAAGAACGATGGCAGAGCCACTCTGAAGTTTCTGAATGAGGTGAGGAGGGGGAGAAAGTGGTGTGGTAAGGGACGTCAGTGGAGAAGCAGCCCAGAGAACGGGGAAAGCAATGAGCTGGAAGCAGCAAGTTGTTGGAAAAGGAGTGGCTGCCACTGGGAGGGTTTGGAGGACAAGCTTTTGAGCTTGAAAAAAATTAAGTTACATTTAATGTGAGAAAATGGAGGAAAAATGTGATCTGTAGTTGAATACCTACAGAGAATGGGATTTAAAAACCCCAAGAGGGTGAAGCCTCAGAGTGGCATAAGGTGCTGGGCAGCAGAAGGGCTCTGGGCCAGGCTCACTACTGTGGATGAGGCAAGGAGGGTGCCCAGGGGTAGTGGGTGGGGGCTCGGGAACAAGGCCATGGGACATCAGCACTGTAGGGGAGCCGGAGGTTAGAGAGTGTATAGTGGTTGCCTCATAGTTCTTAGCGAGCCTTGTGAATTGTCACCTTAGAAGCCCAACCAAAAAGTGAGCAAGCCAGCCCCTTCCATGCTAAGGCACTTTTGAATAATTGAAACACTCCTGGCAATATCCCAAGTGTCATCTTATATTGCTCTGAAAATAGCTACTCCATTTAGGGTTGAATTTAACAGAGCTTATGTAGAAAAGATAAAGAATGGTGGAGTTGCTTCTCATCCTACAGCTTTGGTTAAGGGCATTTACTCCACTGAGGGGCAGAGATGGGGGCAGGATAACGTGGAATTTATGGTAAATTATCCTAGATATTTATAGACGCGTTTTACCCGAAGATTGTCTTATTGTTATTTTATACGCCTGACTTACACTTCTGAAAGAAGGCAAAGGCAACTCTTATCTCCGCATTTGCACATTAAAGCACACATATTCACTTATATTAAAATAACGTTGATAGCATTTTCTGTCATGTCACTATTAAAAATAAAACAGTAGAATTCACAAAGAATAACAAAATTTGTTATTGTAAACTAGCACAGTCTCTCATTGTTATGCTGTTATAGCATCTTCATATTTTAAGGAATTTGCAATCATGTAAAATGTACTGAATTTGATAGACTTCCACTATAAAACAGCTGAATGCTTCCCAACAACCAACAAAGGGGTTGCATTTTTTCTGCTTGGCAGATTAACTGCTGGTTTTGTTTCCTGCCAGATCGCTCGCTGTAACTTAAGCAATAAATCAGGATAATTTTCTCCCTTTTTAGGACTTTTTTAAAAAGTCTACCTAAACTCTCTTTACTGGGAGGCAGCAAGAAGGAGGACATCATCTGTACCCATTCCCTCTCCTTGTCAACAATCTCATTCAAAACCAACACTTAAAGATGAGTAGGTGGAAGGATATCCTGGCATAGAGAAAGAAGCTGTAAAAGAATGTTTTGAGAAATGGGAGTTAATCGAATAGGGAAGGGTTTTCTCACCAGTGTTACCTTAGTGTGTTCTTGGAATAAGTGAGCTCCTTTAAAAAAAAAAAAAAAAAAGTCTTTAATGAGATATACTCATCATACGATAAACTGCACGTATTTCAAGTGTACAGTTGTGTTAAGTTTGACACAGGTGTATACCCATGAAACCATCACTACAATCAAGATAATGAACATATTTATCATCCCCAAAAGTTTATTTTTGTATGTCTCAATAGTTTATTGCTTTCTATGGCTGAGCGGTGTTCAGTAATATAATTGTATACTAATGTATGGCTATATATACCACAGTTTAATGGACAGATATGCCACAATTTGCTTACCCATTCACCTGTTGATGGGCGTTTGTTTCCAGTTTTGATTATTACAAATAAATCTATGAAAATTTATGTACACATTTTTCTAAGATCACATGTTCACCTTTTGCTAGAAGTGGAATGGCTGGATCAAATAGTCGGTCTACGTATCATCTTTAAAGAAACTTCTGGGCTATTTTCCAAAGCAGTTGTATCATTTAGTATTCAGACTGTGGAGTATGAGGGTTCAGTAGCTTCATATCAAAGTCAATACATGGGATGGCCAGACTTTTTCGTTTTAGAGACTCAAATAAGTTTGTAGTAGACTATCATTATAGTTTTAACGTTTATTTCCTTAATGATGAATGATGTCAGGCATCTCTTCGTGTGCTAATTTGCATTGGTACATGTCCTTTGGTGAGGTGTCTGTCCAGATATTTTGCCTATTTTTTAACTTGAGTTTGTTTTCGTATTATTGAGTTTTAAAAATTCCTTATTCGAAGTTAAATTATTTTATCAAATAGGTGATTTGCGATTATTTTTCCTAGCCTGTGGCTTTTTTCACTCAGATAATAATGATTTCTAAGAGCAGAGTTTTTAAATGTTAATAAAGTCCAGTGTCTCTTTCTTTTCTTTGATCATCATTTTGGTGTCATATCTAAGAAACCTTTGCCTGACTCAATATATATTTTCCTATATTTCCTCCTGGAAGTTTTATTTTGAATTATTGTGTATAATGTAAGAGATGAATAAAAACCTTTTTCGCATATGGATATCCAATTGTTTCAACACCGTTTTTTGAAAAAATGTTTTCCCTCCTGAATTATATTTATATCCTTTTCAAAAATCACTTGACCATATACTGTAGTTCTCTTTCTAGACTCTGCTTTGTTCCATTAATTTGTCGATCTAATGGTAGTACTAGAGTATTTCGATTACTGCAGATTTATAATAAGTCTTGAAATCAGGTAATGTAACTCTAATATTATTCTCCTTTAAAAAGTTGCTTTGGACTTTCTAGGTTCTTTGCATTTTCATATAAATTTGAATTAAGATTGCAAATAACATAATTTGGAAACAACTGATGACAATTATGAGTCTTATGATTCATAATCATCCATTTGTTTCAGTCTGCATAACTTTTCTCAGCTATACCTTGTAGATATAAGTGTGCAGGTCTTGCTTATTTTTGTCAGAATCATCTCTTAGAATTACATATTTTGATGTTACCATAATATTGTTATTTCAGTTTCCAATGACTCTTGATAGCATATGGAAATACAAATAATTTTTTTATATCTTGATCTTGTATCCTACACACTTGCTAAACTCACATATTAGTTCTGGTAAGCTCATTATTATCCTGTAAGCTTTTACATACACACGGACACGTGGACTGCGAATAACGATGGTCTCAAGTCCTCCTTTCAGTCTAGATGCCCTTTATTTCTTTTGCTTATTACCCTGGTCAGAACCTCCATTACCATCTTTAATGGATGTGGTGAGCAGACATGGTTGCTTTGTACTTAATCTTCGGTGGAACACATTCACTCTTTCATCATTAAGATACTAGCTGTAGGTGTTTATAGAGGCCCTTCATCAGGTTGAGAGGGTTTTCTTCTACTCCTAGTTTGCTTAGAGTTTTTATTAGGAACAGATACTGTATTTTGTCAAATATTATTTTTCTGAATCTACTGTGATGGTCATATGGTTTTTCTTTCCTGGTCTTTTAACATGATTAAAATTTGAATGTTAAAGCAACCTTGCATTCCTGGGATAAACCCCGCATGGTCAGGCTGTAGTTTCATTTTTATAGTATTACTGGATTTGATTAGCTAACGTTTTGTTACGTATTTTTGCATCTATGTTCCTGAATGATATTAATCTTTAGTTTTCTTTCCCCATAGTTATTTTTTAATGGTTTTTGGCATTGGGGTTATGCAGCCTCATAGAATGAATTTGGAAATATCCTTGTCTCTAATTTTCTGGAACACTTGTATAAAATCGGCATTACTTCTTCCTTAAGTGTTTAGTACAGTTTACCAGTGAAGCAATTTGGGCACGGTATTTTATGTATTTATTTTTGTAGGAAAGCTTTTGACTTACAAATTTATTTTTAAAATTAGTTTGTTTAACATTATCACACAGGCAACTGATGTGTTTTTCATTTTTTAAAACATCGATTTTCATCTCTGTTTTACTTTAGATAGTTCCTACTGTTATGTTTTCAAGTTTACTCTTTTCTTCTGTAGTAACTAATCTGCTGTTAATTGCATCCAGTATGTTTTTCAGCTCAGGCACCATATTTTTTGTCATAAAGTGTTTTATTTGGGTCTTTTTATATCTTCTATGTCTCTATTTCATCTACTCCGTTGTTCCCTTTCTTATTGTTCATATTGAATATAGTTATAGTAACTCTTTTTAATGTCTTTGTCTACTAATTCTATCATCAGCATCATTTCTGTGTTGATTTCGATGGATTATTTTTACTCCTCTTTGTGGATCTTGTTTTCTTGCTTCTTTACATCCCTGGTAAATATTTTGTTGAATGCCAGCCATTATGAATTTTACCTTTCTGCATGCTGGATATTTTTCTACTTCTATAAATATTCTTGAGGTTTGTTCTTGAGGCATGCAATTAAATTACTGGAAACAGCTTAAAGATTTCAGTTCTTGCTTTTAAGATTTGTTAGCCCCAGTTAGGACCCAAATAGTGTTTATTCTAGGGCTAACTTTACCCCATCAGTTAGACAAAACTCTTCCAAGCACTGACCCCAATCACCCCATGAGCTATGAGGTGTTCTGCTCTGGCTGGTGGGAAAAGAGGCTGCTTCCAACCCTGTGTGAGGCGGGAATCAGCTCCTTTCTATCTGCTCCTTTTGTGAGTTTCTTTCCCTGGTGCTGGATAGTTGGGTTAGTTACATGCATGTGCTAATCAGTACTCAGCTGATGGTGCATGGGGCCCTCCTGCAAATCTAGGAATCTCTCATTCTGTGCATGTCTCCCACAGTGGCACTCTCCTGCCACCTTACCTGCCCTCACCTCCATGGACTCTTATCTCTGTCTCCTCCATTTAGAGTGTCCATCAGGCTCTGCCTGGGATCCCCCTCTTCCTCATGGCCTGGAAATTCTGACTACACAGTAAGCTGGAGCAATGGTAGGGCTCATCTTGTGTATTTCCTGTTTTGCATGGATCACGTTCCTTCATTGTCTCATGCATAATATTAAAAACTTGTTTCATGGATTTTTGTGTCTTGACCAGAATTGGAAATCCATTTGCTTGGTCAGGAGTAGAAGTCTAGGAGAGTTTTGGTTGATCCGCAGCTGATCCAGAGACAGTTTTCCGGTCACTACTAATCCCTGATCACTCCAAGGTGCATCCTAGAGGATTTAGGGCTGTCACAAAAGTTGCTATACTTGCCTGAATTTAGCTCTATGTACGGTAGGAGGGCTGTGCTTTCATTTCTAGATTTATGCCTAAGGAAACCCAAGCCATGCAACTAATTTTCTTTTCTTTTCTTTCTTTTCTTTCCTTCTTTCTTTCTTTTTCTTTTCTCTTTCCTTCCTTCCTTCCTCTCCTTTTCTTTCCTCCTTTCCTTTCTCTTTCTCTTTCTTGATGGAGTCTTGCTCTGTCACCCAGGCTGGAGTGCAGTGGCGCTATCTCTGTTCATTGCAAACTCTGCCTCCTGGGTTCAAGCAATTCTCCTGCCTGAGCCTCCTGAGCAGCTGGGACTACAGGCACGTGCCATCACACCTAGCTAATTTTTGTTTTTTAGTAGAGATGGGGTTTCACCACATTGGCCAGGATGGTCTCAATCTCTTGACCTAGTGATCTGCCTGCCTTGGCCTCCCAAAGTGCTGGGATGACAGGAGTATACCAGTACGCCCAGCCGCAACTCTCTTTTTAATGAATGTCCATCTGTTTTAAAAATCAAAATCATAGGCAACGTTTTAATTTCAGAATTGATCAAGTAGTAGGTTCTAAATTAACTGCTGAGAGTAGTAAATAATTGTCCTTACTGGTCTTTACATTTTAAAATCTTACCTTTGTATGATATATTTTTCTCACTAGTTCTTGGAGTTGATATATAGTTGATGTCTGTTGCTTATATATTTTGAGACGTTGAATAACTTATGAAATCATGCTTTCTTATAGAAATCTCTTACTTTACATAATACTTCTGCTCTAAAACTATGTAAAAATCAAATGAAAAATAGATTTTTGGTTTTGTTCTTCAGTGAAATTCTATGGTAATCAAAGGTATTTATTTTCATATGACAAGTAACCATGTCCTTTTCTCTGTGCTATATAGAACCATATTTCCTTTCATTTAATAAATAGACAGAAGGCAACTTCATCCATATCCCCAACTCTGCCTCATGACAGGGAAATTCTGATGATTGGGGTAGAGATTAGGATGAACTTTAACACTGTGTGCCATTTGAAATGTTTGCATCTGTAAATAAAACTTATCAACAGAATTGGTTGTAGGATGAATGTTTTAACTACTTCAGAAGTTTTTATATACTTGAAAAGGGGCTTATTTACTCATAGGTGAGAGAGTTGCAAAATAATCACAGACCCTTTATTTCCTAAGAGTAATTTTTAAACTTTTTGGTCTCAGGACCCTTTTTTCCTTTAAAAAATTATTGAGGACTCTAAAGAGATCTTTGTCTATTGGTATTTATTGTATTAGAAATTAAAACCCAGATCTATTTAAAATATCTATGTATTCATTTGAAGAAAACAAATACATTCCTTTTTTTAATTATTACTTTGTCAGTTATTCTTAAGTGAAAATATCTATGTATTCATTTGAAGAAAACAAATACATTCCTTTTTTTAATTATTACTTTGTCAGTTATTCTTAAGTGAAACTGGTCCTTCTTCCTCTTCCTCCTTCTCTTTTTAACATACTTCTTTCTTACATCTTTTTCTCGTGTTTTTTCATGGATCACTTTCCTTGCAAGGTGCCTGGAAGTGCATGGCAGCGCGTGAGGGCATGGCAGAGAAGCCTGTGATGACAAATAGTACAATCTGGTAGCCCTGACTGATTCATGCTGAGGAATCTGCAGTTCTCTAGCCATTGCTTTTATATGATTATTACAAATGACAATGTAATAGAAAAGGCACATGATGTCTTAGTATTATTTTTGAAATAATTCTGACTTCATGGATCATCGGAAAGCACTTCAAGTATTTTCAGGGTTTCTTGGACCATTTCAGAAATTCTCTTAGGCTAATGCTTTGATGAAATAATTACAAATACCCGTATTACATATTGAAAACATTATTCTTTGCTTTAATTTTTCAAAAAAAATTCAAGTGTAATAGTCATTCTGAAATACACAAATCATGAACATACATCTTGATCAGTTATCACAAGGTGAACGCACCCATGTCACCACCACCCGATCACAAAATAAAAGAAACCAGCATCCCAGAGGCCCCTGCTTGGTCCCCTTTCCACCACTACCTCTTTTCCAGAACAAAATGTTTCCTTTTCCTTAATTCTGCCTATGACTGAGCTTTATAAAAGCAGATTTAAATGGTCTGTATTCTTTTGTGTTGGACTTCCTCACTCCACATTGTGCTTTTAAGATTCCTGTGTGTATTGCTTGTTGCTGTAATCTATTCATCTTCCCTATATAAATAATTATATACATATACTAATGATATGAATATGCTATGATTTATGTATCCATTCTACTGTTGGTAGTTATTCATGTCTCTATTAGATTATTTTGAAAAAAGCTTCTGTGCAGTGTTGTATATAATTTTTGGTATACACACCTGCATACGCCTTTCTGTTGTGCTTATACTAGGTGTAGTTAGGTTGGCTCATAGAGTCCTGAGTTGTACATTTGTGCAGTCTTAGTGGATACGGCTGAATACTTCCAAAGTATTTTAAATCAGTTTACACTCCTACCAGCAGTGCCTGAGAATTCACGTTTCTTTGCGTCCTGGAGAACATGTAGGATTGCCATTCTTTTCTGGTTTGAGCATCCTGGAATGTGTGCAGTGGTGTTTTACTTTTCATTTTCCAGATGACTAATAATTGAACATCTTTTTCTTATACAGGCAGTCTTCACTTTGCACAGAATTGCAGGTCTGTAAAAATTATCATGTAAAATGAAATTGACCAATGCTAACTTAGTAATCAGTGGAGAAAATTACAATTGATCTGGATTCTTTAAAATTTTTTGTCAAAATATATATTTTTAAAAAAACCTTTCATAGTGTGGGTTATAAATATGTAGAAAAATGAAAAAATAAAACTAAAACTTAGTTCACTGTAATTTAAAGCAGTGGGATTTGAGAATTAAAGTGTTTTATCTTTCTTTATAAAAATATTGAATAAGAGTAGTTTGGATGGGGCTTCCCTTCTCATTGTATGACTGACAGTATGGAGCAAGCATCTTTTCTATGCCTTGGCAAATTGTCATACTCCTTACTAAGCTTGGGTCAGATTTCTATGGTTTATCCCTCCACATTTCCAATGTTGTGAAATATCTCTGAGAGTTCCTTTAATTTTTGTTGTTGTTGTTGTTGTTGCTGTTGTTTTTGTTGTTGTTTTTGTTGTTGTTGTTGTTGTTTTGTTTTGTTTTCAGACAGTCTCGCTGTTACCCAGCATGGAGTGCAATGGCATTGATCTCGGCTCTCTGCAACCTCCGCCTCTCAGGTTCAAGTGATTCTTGTGCCTCAGCCTCCTGAGTAGCTGGGATTGCAGGTGTCTGCCACCGCGCCTGGCTAATTTTTGTATTTTTAGTAAAGACAGGATTTCACCATATTCCCCAGGCTGGTCTTGAACTCCTGACCTCTGTTGATCCACCCACCTCAGCCTCCCAAAGTGCTGGGATTACAGGCATGAGCCACTATGCCCAGCCAGTTCCTTTAATTTGAAGCCTTTTGCTGGAGTTGCTTCTTCTGGGACATCTTAATCCTTATCATCACAACCAGTTTCTTCATTTACCTGGATAACTTTGCCTTCATGAAGTTCTTCTGTCTGCATTTCTGGAGTCTTTACAATGGCAATAGTGTCAACATTCTATTTCTTCTCTAGTTCTATTTATGTTAAATATTAAGTGTACTTCCAATGTTATCACTTTGTTCTCTCTTCTTTTTTTGTTGACCAGTTTCCTCTGTTGACTTTTCATTTTTGTAGAACAGCATGTGGGTTTATCACTGGATACAGGAAGGCAACACAACTACATGCTTTGCTGTTTGTGCATGCACTAAATAAAAGACACATAGTGACTAATCAATGACAGACTTTGAAAGAAGTGATGTGATAGGTCACTGATCACAATGCACAATTATTATTTACCTAGTGATGTGTAGGCCAAAGAGCTACCAGCAAAATTTTTGTTTCATGTAATTACAGTTAATGCACTGTGGCAACTGATATTTGCACTGTTTGACGACTGACAACATTTGTGTATATCAGAGCCATGCAAAATGTGGACTACCTGTATTTATTGGTCATATGGATATACTCTTTTTAAAAGTATCTATTCATATATTTTGCCCTTTTTAAAACAGCAAGTTTTCCTTTGTTATAGATAAGGAATTTTTATATATTATTGGAATCAGTATTTCTTTGGTCATATATTGTGAGTATCTTCTCTGACTCTGTGAAATGTCTCTTCAGTACTCTGTGGTATCTTTCAATATTATATATAGTCCTATTATATATAATTATAAATTATATATAATTATAAAATGCTTCCTTTATAGCTAGTGCTTTTTATGCTGTGTTTCAGAAATCTTGGCCAGTTCCAAGGTCATAAAGACAATCTCTTATATTATGTTCTAAATGCTGTATTGTCATGCCTTTTGTATTTAGAATTATCATCATGTGGAATTGATTTTTGTATTGACATGAGGTAGGGGACAAGATGCGCTTTTTCCCATTTGGATATCCAGTTGACCTAGTCTCATGTGTTAAAAAGATCATCCTATCATTACTATGCCATGTCATTTTTGCTACAAATTACATGTCCATATATGCATGAGTCTGTTTCTGGTTTCTCTCTATTGTTCATTGTTATGTTTGTCTATGCTTTACCAAGGCCGGACTAATTTTAATTCCTATAGCTTTTTAAGAAGTTTTGGTATCCGCTGTAACTTTCCCCCACCCCCCAAATCAACGTATTTATTTAAAGGAAAAAGCTTGGTAACTCTAAAGCAGCATTTCAAAAAGCATATTCTATAATCATAGCCATGAAATAGGAAACTTTCTAAGATAAATATTTGGATTCTTAACCTTCTTCACTGCAGGTTTTTCTTTTTCTAAAATTATACTGTAAGTTCTGGGATACATGTGTAGAACATGCAGCTTTGTTACATAGGTATACTCTTTACAGTATTTTTGGCTCCTTGTAATTCCATAGAAATTCAGAATCAATGTGTTGATTTGATAAAAATAACATACTGAAATTTTTATGAGTTTGTATTGAATTTATAGATAAATTTGGGAAAAAATGACATCTTTATGTATGGACACATGTATGTGCACACACACACAGTTTTAAAACCCTACAAGGATAATTACTATTCATTTACACAATCAATATTCATTCAGGTATATTCTCATATTGACTATTTCCTGCTTTACTTTGTTTATCCTCCCCCACCCCTTTCCTTCCTTTTATTTTTATTTTTATTTTTTTAGTGATAGAACCTCACTCTGTTACTGAGGCTGGAGTACAGTGATGTGATCTGGGTTCACGGTAACCCTGACCTCCCAGGCTCAAGTGATGCTCCCACCTGTCTCCTGAGCTGCTGTGACTACAGACATGCACCACCATACCCAGAGAATTTTTGCATTTTTTGAAGAGATGGCATTTTGCCATTTTGCCTCCTGGGCTCAAGCAATCTGCCCACCTTGGCCTCTCAAAGTCTACTTCATTCCTTCTTCATATTTCTGTCTGGAATCATTTACCCCTGGCTGAGGAATAACCATGAATCTGTAATGCAGACTTCTGGTCAAGTCTATTAGTTTTTATTTATGTTAAAATGTTTTTCTTTTATCTTCATTTATAAAGGATATTTTGTTTATGAAGGATGTTGTTACACATGTAGAAGATTGTTGCCTGTTACTCACTTTTAGCATTTTGAAGATGTCATTCAGTTGTCATCTGGCTTGCACAGTTTCTGCTGAGAAGTCAGCTGTAAGTTTTATTGCAGCCTCTTTGAGGGTAGCATGTTTTTATCCCTTCAAGTGGCAACATGAAACAGTAATGTGACATGTTTAAGTCTGATTTTCCTGCTTGAAAATCACCTAACTTGGAATGGTAGTTTAAGTCTTTCATCAGTTAAATTTCAGCTTCACCTCTTCATGTATGTTTCTTCTGGGCCATTTTCTTTCTCCTCTCCATCTGGGACTTTGATTACATATATGTCAGAACTTTTCACAGGGTCTCATATTCTCTTCTTCTCTTTTTTTTTAACATCTATTTGACTATATTTCCTTTGTTTTTCTTTTTCTCCTTTCTTTCTTTTTTTGTTTTAGTTTTGAGTTCCTGCTAAAGTTCTGCATCTTATGAATTTTAATCATATTAATCTTGGTTTAAAATATTTTATATCTGATATTATCTGTCACTTTATATTGTCTTTCTTGTGTGCACTTTTTTTTTTTAAATTTTGTTTTGTCACCTAATATTCTTGGTAATTTTTTATTTATTGCCAAATATAGCACACTAAAATGTAGAAATAATTTGAGATTCTCTATGATAGTTATCTTTATCCAAAAAAGGCATACTTTTATTTCAGGCAGCACTTAGGATAAAGGAGATTGCTTTAATCCAAGGAGGGATTGAGTTGATTGGAAATTTGGTTTTAGAATGCTGGTCTAGTTCTAGTTCATTCTTAGTTTTAGCATAGAGCCTTTATTGGGAGAGGTTCTCACTTGAATACCAGTGGACCTTAAAGGCCAGTTTTTGTTGTTCTTGGTTTTTAAAATGACCAGAAGCTCTCTGCAGCTTCTCAGTTTCCACTCAACTGCCTCAAAGGAAACTCTGTGCTAGCTATCAGATTCACTTCTCCAAACTTGTCTCATCTTAAGGATTTTGCTTGTCAAGCCTTTGCTGCTTCATTAACTCCCCCACACTTAAAATGGAAATGTTTGGGGTCCAAATTATCAAGGTGTTCCAGGTGGGACAGTTTTTGCTTGTAACAAATTAGTCCATCATCGCCAAAGCTCAAAATCCTGGCTTCATTCTTTAATAAGAAAACTGGTCAGAAACCTACTTGATATAGTTTGTGAGGCACCAAAAAGCTGTCTTGTTTAAGATATCACCCTAGCTCACTTGAGATCCTCTTTAGATTTTTCAATGTATTAAGTAGTGAAAGTGTGTGTTTCTCTTGAATTCTTTGAAGTAGGCTCTTTTTTGGCATGTTTTCCTGGTTTGGTTTCTTTGGTTAGCCTTTGAATTGCAGGGGTTGGGTTTCTTGAAAGTCCTAGAAAGTTTTAATAAGATAGAAGTCAGCAGGAAAGAGGAGCAAGACAAAACCCACTCAGGGCCCAGTAAGACCCAGCATAAAGGAGATAGGCAAGAGAGTGCATCCAAGGTATTCAAGGCAGGGTGTTTGGCTTGGAAAGTGTCAGGTAAATGCAAACTCTGTTTACCATTACAGTTACTCTAAATTCATTTAGTACTAAAATGGTAAGAGTCAGCTCAGAAAGAATGGGCTTCAGTCATACTTCCAAAATATACCAACTAATTACCTTGGAAAATCTAATGAACCTCTCTGAGTATCATTATCCTTATATGTAAAACAGTGACAATACCTTACTTTGCTAGTCGGAAGATTAAAAACAGAGAGTATATAAAACATAGAAATTACTAGGTACTTATCTCTGCTAACTCTTTCCTTTTCCCAATCAAAGGAATTGAAAAGGAAGTGACCAAAAAGTTTTTTTTGTTTTTTTTTTTTTCTAGGTAGTCAGATGTCTTTGCAAGTGCTTTATAGTAACTCATTAAAAATGGCAGTAATGCAATTTTGGAAAGAGAGAAGCTATGTTGGTGCTTTAAAAGAACAATTACTTATTGTAGAAAACAATTATGTTTCTTGATGCTGCAGGGCTTTCTAGGAAATAGATAAAGGTGAATGATTTCACTCTGCTGAAATTTAACTGTGTGTGGAGTGGGATGTGGCAAATTGACAGGGTGATGCTTGTGAGGTTGAATTCAAAATCATTTAAATTTCTTTCCTCTCTTGAAAAGTAATTCTGTCTGGAAATCAATGTAAAAAGAGTACTATAGTGCTATTTTGGAAAAAAATTGAAAGGAAATTCTATTTCCTTGATAGTTAATAGTTTGGCTGAGATCTGCAAAGTGGGGCCTATTTGAAGATACTTAAAAATATATTTTGGTTTAAAAAGTTCCACCCTAAAGTACAAACAGTGAAATTTTGAATCAAAATGTTGTTGGAGACATGTTATAAATAAATATAATATAATCACATGTAACAATAAATGAAATGGTTTGATTATACAGAAATTTAGGATATTTATTTTCTGAAGTCTAATCATAGCTCTTCAACCACACAAACCACTGTAGCTACATTATACTCTGTGGCATTTCAATTGATACATTTATTACTTTTTTAAAAATAAAAAACTTTCGCTATTTAGTTACTTGTAAACTAATGCTGACCTATGTCATAAATAGTTAAAAAAGGTTTTAATATGTCTCTTGAAATCCCATTTCTAGGCTGGGACTGGTGGTTCACACCTGTAATCCCAGCACTTTGGGAGGCTGAGGCAGGCAGATCACTTGAGGTCAGGAGTTTGAGAATAGCCTGGCCAACATGGTGAAACCCCATATTTACTAAAAATATAAAAATTAAAAGTTAGCTGGGAGTGGTGGTATGTGCCTGCAGTTCCAGTTAATCCGGAGGCTGAGGCACAAGAATCACTGTGACCCAGGAGGTAGAGGTTGCAGTGAGCCAAGATCACATCACTGGACTCCAGTCTGGGCGACAGAGTGAGACTCTGTCTCAAAAAATAAATAAATAATTAAATAAATCCCATTTTCAGAACAACAAACTACAGTGGAAATTTGGAATGAGAAGACTTTGATTTAGTTTTTTTCATTCTTCTATTTTCATCCATGTGGTTGGACAAAACAGTTAACTTCTCTGAATTTTATGTTTTCCTCCTGGAAATGAGAGAATTGGTCTGGAATTCTAGATGTTGGCAACCCAGAATAAATGTGATTTCTTTTAGCACAGAATCTCCAGATGGTTCCTTTGTTTCCTTTCAGGTTTCAGGTATCTTTTTTGGGGCGGAGAGGGGGGATGAAGTTTTGTTCTTGTTGCCTGGGCTGGAGTGCAATGGCATGATCTCAGCTCACTGCATCCTACTGCCCCATCCAGAGTTCAAGTGATTCTCCTGCCTCAGCCTCCCAAGTAGCTGGGATTACAGGTATGCACCACCTCACCTGGCTAATTTTGTATTTTTAGTAGAGATGGGGTTTTGCCATGTTGGTCAGGCTGGTCTTGAACTCCTGACCTCAGTTAATCCACCTGCCTCGGCCTCCCAAAGTTCTTGGGTTACAGGTGTGAGCCACTACGCCCACCCTCAGGTATCTATTATTTAAAGACACACTTAACTCTATTCCCTAGCAGAAGGCAAGCACTCTTTTTCTCAGTGTATTTTTATTTTATTCAATCATTAATTAATAAAAAAATCTCTTCTTTTCTCCAAACTATAGACATGTATACTAAACATTTATAATTTTTTTCAACTATGATGTTCAGATATACGAAGAGATTGTTCCCTGAAAGAGTAATGCTTGATTTATAGTGATAAAAATGTATATTTAACAAATCCTGGTTTTAATGTTCCAGCTTGGGAAGCTACATATTTACTCTGCTGAAGCCATCGTTACTCAAACAATCTTCTAACTCCTCTTTTGGAGTTGTCTCTAAACTTAGGCAGAAAGCCACCAAAGCAACTACCTCCTTGCTTTGCCAGTGGGTATCTCCATCTTGGCCCTAAATGGTATTTTTTGACTTGCTTATTTGAGACTCTTATTAATCTCAGTTCTGAATAACAATACTGTCCAGAAATCAAGGCCAATGTCACAGGAAGTTTTTCCAGTCTAAGATGGTTCTCTGCAGATATTAAGTACTACATAAATCTTGCTAAAGAGAATGGACTGAAGGTTCTGAAAATAATTCAGAGGGAATTCAGAACACTTGCAATTTGAAAAGTTACAGCCTTATTGGCCTTCAGATATAAGTAGGATGTATGTCTCACTCACACACACACACACACACACATACACACACACACACACACACACACCCATTACTGAGTGCCAGGTAGTAAACATGATTTTTCTACATTATCTCACATGGTTCTTCTAAAAACTATTTGAGTGGCCGGGTGCGGTGGCTCAAGCCTGTAATCCCAGCACTTTGGGAGGCCGAGGCGGGTGGATCACAAGGTCGAGAGATCGAGACCAACCTGGTCAACATGGTGAAACCCCGTCTCTACTAAAAATACAAAAAATTAGCTGGGCATGGTGGCGCACACCTGTAATCCCAGCTACCCAGGAGGCTGAGGCAGGAGAATTGCCTGAACCCAGGAGGCGGAGGTTGCGGTGAGCCGAGATCGCGCCATTGCACTCCAGCCTGGGTGACAAGAGCAAAACTCCGTCTAAAAAAAAAAAAAAAAAAAACTATTTGAGTGATTATTTGAAGTGGATGATAATTTACTGAAATGTGGACATTCTAGTGCAGTTGTTTAAAAAGGAACTTTCCATACTGTAGAGCCACATCTCATGTTTGTTCATTGTTCATAAAATTCTCCAGAGGAGAACATGTATGACTGTCTTTCGTATAGTGTATTTCAACCCTGTGCAACACTTATAATAATTACCTCCTTTGTGTTGTAAATCTTAAATTCCTCATAATGCAATTAAATAGAAATGTCCATCTTATCCTGGTCTTGATACAAGGAGCTGTTTCCTATGACACATAAAATTCCAAATAGAATGTGTTTTCTCTTTTCTCAGGGCCTCATTTTGTCTGTCATTGGAGTCATCATTTATTTAGCAGTTTTGTTAAATAGTAAGGGGTTTGCCTTGCATGTGCAATCTTAGGTAAGTCCAGATAAACACCAAGAAGGGCTTGCATTTACTATGAAATGTCCCTGGTTATTAGTTGATATCATCATAGGACACAGGTCATCATTACACTCAGTTGGAGAAATGTGGCCCCAAGTCCATTCTCTAAATCATGGCTAATTGTCGCAAACACCTTTTAAGATGCAATTGGCCGGTGACACAAGTGTGGTCCTGGGGCCCCTGCAGTGCAATCACTGAATCTTTAGAGAGGCTGCCCTCCCGGCAACAGCTAGAATGCTGGGGTCTTTGGTGATTCGGACCCACTAATAAGTGTTTGAAGTTGACAAATAATTGAGGTTACTGGTTAGGTTCACAAAAGTACAACTCAACAAATAATGATGTTAAAATATACCTGCAGAAATTAGCCCAGAGTAAGTGATGTCTCTTTAGCAACAACTCCAAAAGTTCAGAAAATCATTGTAGTGCAGAGGGAGTGGGGAAAGATGACAGGAAAACCTGTCACCACTCAGAAGAGTTTCATTTGGCTTTCAATCAATTGAAGGACTTTGTAGAAGATGGTACTTGTTAAATTGATCTCAATTAAAATCAGCCTGAGCGTGCACTCTCTCCAACAATAGCTATGCAAGGCCTGAGCAAGGAGCCTTTCGATTCTGCCCCTGTGAGAGCACGAGCACCTGTCTGAACGATGCTGGCACCTTCCCTTTTTTTAATTTTCACCTCAGCCTTTTCTTCTAAGCAGTCTTTGACCTCCATGGCCTCCCTAACGAAGTCCTTTCAGTGTGTGTGCTCTTCTCCCCCACGTTGTAAGGGAAGCGCGGTGAGGAATGGGAGGTTGCCTGCAGTCTTTCACCTCTGACAGCAGGCTGCATCCTGCATGCAGCTGTCAGGACCCTCACAGGGCTGCAGAGCGGGGTAATTGAGTACTTGAGGAAGATTCATAAGGCCATATGCTGCAGAGCCCCATGTCCTGCCCTGGGGCAATAAGGGACAGAGATGGGAGGAGAAAAAGACAAGACTCCAATGGTGGCTAGAAACCTAGCCTTGATAAATAATAATCTATTTATAACAAGGAATGACAAAGACTTTGGATTACAATAAGGCCACAATTCCTGCAGCCGGAAGAACGATGTTTAAAGATTTCAAGATTGAATTCCATGCCAGGTGAACCACAACTAGGTTAGTGAGAGAATCAGAAAGATTGGGGCCAGGCACGATGGCTCACGCTGGTAATCCCAGCACTTTGGAAGGCTGAGGTGGGTGGATCACCTGAGGTCAGGAGTTCGAGACCAGCCTGGCCAACATGGTGAAACCTCGTCTCTACTAAAAATTAAAAATAATAAAAAATTAGCCGAGCCGTGGTGGTGGGCATCTGTAATCCCAGCTACTTGGGAGGCTGAGGCAGGAGAATTGCTTGAACCTTGAACCAGGAGGCGAAGGTTACAGTGAGCCAAGATTGCGCCACTGCACTCCAACCTGGGCGACAGAGCAAGACTTCATCTCAAAAAAATTGGGAAGATCCTAAGAGGAAGGAGTGTCACATGGAGCAGTTCTTTTTATACCAGGATGTTGTTTTTGTTGTTTTTAATCAAAGCAAGCCGTCTGACAGCTCATTATTAAGAGACAACAAGAAGTGACTTGATTATGATAGTGTGGAGTTGGTTCCTCTGCAAATTAAAGTTCTTTGTTCACTTGTGGTAGTTTGCTTAGGAAACATCTAGTAAGAGCTGCCAGGTGGGATAACATTTTAAAAGTGTAATGTGATAACAATTAACCTATCATTCCTTTTTCTCATACTCTCTCTTTTCAATTTTACTAGGTAGATTTATCAAAGGTGATGAAGACAAAATCTTTCAAGTGATTTCTTTGTGACGTAGCCCTTCATGACTGCTGTAATCTGTTACAAACTTATTGGGATTTATTTTCTTAAATAATTATGGTTTTGCTCATGGATGTGATAGGTTGCTGGTGGTGAGTTTTCCTTCCTCACATAAGAAAAGGCAGAATTCTTAGAACATAAAAGTCGACTGGTGAAAATAACAATGTTGATTTATCCAGTCAGCATATGCTATTATTACATATGAGATAAAAATTCAACTTTGAGGGGCCAAGGCGGGAGGATCACTTGAGACCCGGAGTTTGAGACCAGCCTGGGCAACACAGGGAGACGTAGTCTCCACAACAAAACAGAAAAATTAGCCAGGCATGATAGCTCACACCTATAGTTACAGCTACTCCAGAGGCTGAGGTGGGAAGATTGCCTGAAGCCCACAGGTCAAGGCAACAGTGAGCGGTGATTGTGCCACTGCCCTCCAGCCTGGTGACAGAGCGAAACACTGATGACAAAATCATGTGGAATCAGAAGTATGAAATAGGACTTTTTCTTCTGCAGTGATATCCTGGAAATTCTGAACTCTTATGTCAATAAGCAGTCGATAAAATGTCTTTTGATTGCAAGACTTTATATTTGATAATCTGGAAACTGATTTTGAAAGGCAGAAACTAGCATGAGTAAAAGCCCATAATATGAAAGTCTCATACCCACTTCAAAGCTCTGTCATTGTCTGGATTTTGAAGGCTCATCCCATCTCTCTTCCATCTCAGGTATTTTCTCTTCTACACGTTACTCTGTGAAAGTCACCGTGTATCTGTCCCGTGAAACAAATATGAGATATTTAGGCATTTAAAATAAAAATATTGCATTTCTCTTTCTTGGACAATGAATAGAAATTTCTATGACTTGTTGAAATATCATCTTCTTATTGTTTAGTTAAATATTGTCAGAGATAAATTTCCCTACTGGGAATTTTTTTTTTAATTAATAAGATCTGCTGGGAGTTTTTATGATTTTTTTAAGCTATAAAACCCTCTAGAAATCAAAAGCTTTCATTAATCTTAGGCCAACTGTGCATATGCGTTTAAATTATTCCTTACTTGGGGTAATAATTTAGATGCTACCATAGCTTTTTCTTTGTGACAGCTAGAGAATGTAGGCCTAGCAAAATAAGTAGATAAGGACATTAAATGACTAAATGATCTTATATTGCTATTTAAAGTGCTGGTCAGTCGAAATAAAGAATATGATAACTTTTTCTTTCAATTTGCATTATGTCTTTTAAAAACTATCAGTGTTCTCCCACTTACTTATTCATCCAGTATTTACTTAGAGTCTTCTATGCGCCAGATACTGCGCTGGCTACCGAAGTCCACAAAGACATTGGAATAAGACAGGGTCCTGGACCCAGGAGATTTAAAGCTAATAAACTCCCCAGACAGAAGTAAGGGCCAGGTGAGAAATGTGTAAAGGACACAGCAGAAACATTACTAAGACTTTGTACCATATGTATACTTTATATATGTACCATATATACACTTTATATATACAAACGCACATATATGGTACACAATATATACTTTATATATACAAATACTTTATATATATAAATACACATATATATATAAATACACATATTTATATATATATAAATACATATGTTTATGTATAAATATATATATACACTTTATATATAGATGTTTCTTATAATAATTCTCCTCTACATGTACAAGCAATCCAAAAGTATTAGCAGAACAGAGAAAGCTTCTTCCCCTTAATTCATCTCTTCTTTACCTTTCAGATCTTCTGAGAATTATCAAATTAATAACTTCCAGTTATAAGAAACCAGCTGGAGTTTACCTCATGCCATGTCTCACACAACCCTGGGTTTCAGATAAGGATGACTAGATGGTTCATGTGTACAGTGGACAGTTCATGTGTGCAGTGCAAGGCTCATGTGTATAGTGGACAGTTCATGTGTGTAGTGCAAGGTTCGTGTGCATAGTGGACGGTTCATGTGTGAAGTGCAAGGTTCGTGTGTATAGTGGACGGTTCATGTGTGTAGTGCAAGGTTCATGTGCATAGTGGACGGTTCATGTGTGCAGTGCAAGGTTCGTGTGTATAGTGGATGGTTCATGTGTGAAGTGCAAGGTTCGTGTGTATAGTGGACGGTTCATGTGTGCAGTGCAAGGTTCATGTGTATAGTAGCAGACCAGGCTGGGCTTCAGTCAGTCTAGGGTATTCACTGAGAAACCCCGTTTCTTCTGTGCTCTTCCTCAACCTCCTCCTCCCACTCCATGTTCCCTGCTACCCCACTTCAATCTGCCCCTTCCACCCTCTAAACTTGCCTTCTCCTTATCCTTTCACTCATTCTTTCCTGACCTGCTTAGTGGGGTTGGATGGGGGAATATCTAATTCAACAAGTTAATTTATACTAAATTCTTAATGTCTGATGACGGCTTAGCCAGCCTGTGTTACCATTCTTCACAAGATAGCAGATGCAGAAAATGACAGTTGTTGTTCTGGCATACTGGGGTAACACATAGATCACTAAGGTCTCAGGCAGTCTTCTTGGGTTTCTGCTACCCAGGCCTCCCGGGCCACCACAAGCCTGATGACCAGTGTGTCAGGCACCCCTGCTACCTACAGCACTGCGCCTGAACCCAGCATATGCACTAGGATTTCTGGTCTTCTTCCCTTCCTGTGGATTCCTTGCATTTGATTAGGAACCTTCAATGCCCTGATACAAAAGGAGGGGGTATTCAGTGTTGGAGTTTTCCTAAGCTGTGTTGGGTATCTGGCTCTTTTCCGTTAGCTGAGTGACTTCGGGCAGTTTATTTAACTCTTTTGCATCTTGGTGCTCACTTCATGGGATTAAAATGTGGACTGGATTCTGTGAGTTAATATACATAAATTGTCAACATGGAATTTCCATATAGGGTGTGTTCCATTAACCTGCCTTGCCATTGTTTATGGGTATTTTAAGCTCCAGCAAGGCCAGTGGGGCAGAGATTAAGAGAAAAAGATATTTAGCATAAATCTCTTATCTCAAAGCAAATAGCCTGTGAGTTACAGACATTCATTTCCCACAGTTCTGGAGGCTGGAAAGTTCAAGATCCAGGTGTGGGCAGATCCCTTGTCTGGTGAGGCCCACTTCCTTGTGTGCAGATGTGTCCTTGTGTGGTGGAAAGAGCAGAGCACCCTCTGAGGTCCCTTTTGGGAGGACACTAATCCCATGTATCGTTACCGAAACACCAGGAGTTCCCCCACAGAGAAAGCCGATGACTGAGATGACAACCAGGATTGCCAAGGAAGAAGAGCTTTCTCCAGTGCTGCAGACAAGGAGATGAGAGCTCAGTCTCAAATCTGTCTAGATTCATGGATTCTAAAATGAACCTAAATACCTGGAGAATTCCTTGAATAGTTTTGTTCTCTAAACACAGTTTGGCTGCCTTGTGGAATGATTCCCTGCAGTAAGTGGACTTTTCATTTATTTAATCATTCGAACATCCATTCACATCTGCATGGTTACAGAAAACATGGGATATGTAACACATAACAAAATTGCAGCAAGATGGTAACAAACCTCATATTCGTCCTAACATGTTTCCAATGGAAAATGTTTTAAGTGTTTATTATTCAGTTTATTACTTACCACTTGATTATTTTTGTTGTATTAAACCATATATGTTGCAGCTCAACAATAAAAAACTATTTAAAAAAAAACTAAACTAAAACTAGGGGTTTATAAAGCAAGGAAGAAAGGTAACAACATGTAAGAAAGCAGGAACTAGGGAGGAGCCAGGCAGCAATCATGATGAATGAGGGGTCTACCATCTCATTGTCTGGATGTGGGGATCCGGTAAGTTTCAGTTCTTTTATACTTTTCTTGAGAGGCCTTCATGAAGATCAGTTCCTGAGGATGGAACTCAGATAAAACAAATGTAAGGTTCATAAGACCAGAAGGGTCAATTTGTATGTTTAGCTAAAAAAACAACGTAGGGCAGCTGTCCCCAAGCTTTTTGGCACCAGAAACCAGTTTAGTGGAAGACAGTTTTTTCAGAGTGTAGGTGGGAGATGGTTTCAGGATGAAACTGTTCCATCTCAGATCATCAGGCATTAGTTAGATTCTCATAAGGAGCACACAACCTAGATTCTTCGAATGTGCAGTTCACAATACGGTTTGCGTTCCTGTGAGAACCTAATGCTGCCGCTGATCCAACAGGAGGTGGAGCTCAGGCCATAATGCTTGCTTGCCAGCCACTCACCTTCTGCTGTGTGGCCTGGTTCCTAACAGGGCACTGACTGATACCTGTCTGTGGCCCTGGGGTTGGGAACCCTGTTTCTATGGGACTATTACATGGGTTTCATTATGAGGGTTCCACCTCAGTACCTAATTATCTCTGAGCCCCTACCTCCTAATGCCATCACCTTGGGGATTCCAGTGTATGAATTTTGCCAAGCCACAAACATTCAGCCCATAATAATGGCATTTTCTACACTTGGAAAACACTTTTTCTCCTTTCCCTCTTACTGTCCGGCTACCTCCTCCTTGTTTTTTAATTTAGTTCAGATGTGATATGCTGTGGAAAAAAATAATATTCAGACTCAAAAGGCAGGTTTCCTCAGTATCCCCCTAGTTCTTTGAGTACACTTCTGTCATGGCACGAATTGCTGTAGTTATTTCATTCATTCATTTGTTCATTCATTCATCCATCAAGTCACTTAAAAAATACATTTACACAAAGGGTCTACCATGTCCCCAGCAGACAGGCTAGAAGTTCTTGGAGTAGTGGCCAAGGCAGACAAGGCCCCATACTTGCCCAGTTTATATTCTAATGGAAACAGGCAAGCAATCGACAGGTAAACAAACAAACAAGACTGTTGAGAATCAGGATGTCATGGAGATTAAACAGGATGCTCTGTGGAATTCTTGAGCAGAGTTGGAGGAACTTGGAGGCTGAGAATAGAAAAGAGGGAGGAGCCAGGCAGGGACTTTCAGTGGAAAGGTCTCAAATGAAAAGGCTCCATGGTGGAAATTAATTTGGCATGTTTTGGCAACAGAAAGGAGGCTGCTGTGGCTGGCTGTGTGTGGTGAGCTTGAGTTGGGAGTGGCAGGTTAGGGGTAGTCGTATTAGATGAGGTTGGAGACTCAGACCAATCCATGGAAAGGATTTCCTGGTTCTTGACACCCACTGGGTGCTGGAAACTATGTGCTTGACTTTTAACAACTCCCAGTGGAATCTTGTTTAGAGGACCCTCCCCCACCACCACCCCAATTCTTCAACCGTGTGACTTGGTATCCTTCAGCACCTAGACTGATACCTGGCTCAAAGCAGAGGCTCAGTAAATGTTCCCTAATTTTCACATGAATGAATTGAATACTACACACACATGGGAAAATGAATTATGCTTTAAGAAGACTCTGCATTCTTGCGGAAATGATGCCTTCTATCTAAAAAGAACCCCGAGATTTCCCTTGCCCTATCTACTTGTACTGTAGTATTAGAAAGGTTTTACAAGTTGTTTCTTTTAAGATTTCTTGAATATAATTTAACATTGAATAAAATGAGTTTTTCCCCCTTCTACTAATTATAATCATACAAGCAGTGAACTAAACAGCTGGGGGTGAAATAAATTCTGATGATGTTAAAAATGCAAATAGTTTTCACACCAGATTAATTCATTTAACTAACAGTCCTGATCTTTAAACATTAAATGTTTGAGTGTGAAATGTTTTATTCACAGGGAGATAGTCCGTGTGAATGAATCTGTAGCCCATTCCTCTATCAGGGGTGATGTAAAAACAAACAGGATGCGTATTGCTAGCTAGTTATTAACCACCAACTTGTAAGTTCTTTAAAACAGTTCAGGATGTAATTTACATGACTCAAGATTAGCAAGACTCAGAGTTCTATGAAGCTGCTGTTTGAGGTTAGGAGAAGCGGGTCATACAAGGATCTGAATGAATGTTTGTGTTATCTGTGTTTTACTAATATTTGAATTAAATGTTTTATATTTAATCAAAGCAAGATTGAAATTCATTATTACTGCTGATATACAGTACTAATTACAGGAAATATCCAGCCCTTCTAAGTTCAGTGCCAAATGCCGATAGTGTGGTAATCTATTCTCTGGGAGGAAATTGAAGGCCTCAGATCTGAAAGGGAATTTAGTCCAGTTTTTAATGTTTTAAACCCAGGGTCCCTTTTGATTTAAAAAACAAACAAAAACCCTTGCATTTATTTTCTTCAACCTCTTTCCTTAGTTTGTATTATTAAACTAGTAAGAGTTTTTCAAATACAGTAAAGGATTTTATTATAATGATAAATCTAATTTTTCAAACCACACCTCTGCTCCATCCTGCCTTGTGTGATTCTAATTGGGAATCACTGTTCTAGCCTAATCCTCCACTTTAGAGATCAGAAAACTGAGGCTTCGTGTTATTAGGTCCTGAGATTAATCATCATCATAGAGCTGTTTTAGTGAAAAACAGGTGTATGGTTGAGATTTCCCCCCCATTTTTCTTATATAAATCCCAGAGGAGTTCAGAAATCTAAATTCAGTGTTTTTCCCCCCGTAGATATCCACGTAACCCTGTGACATTCTAAATTACTGTGTTGGGCAGGTCGCCCCACGTGAGCTGGTATAACAGGTCTGCATTTACCTTTGCATCTCAGGCCCTATGCACATGTGTTTTATTTGTATTGCAGAAAACACGTGGCCCTGAATGATCATTCTGCTGTATGTGGTGATCTAGGGAAGTAAGTCTGCATTAGAAGTATGTACCACATTCTTTTATCAAAAGCACTTGTTTTTAGCCGTGTTATATTACAGAGTAAATAACAACTGGCATATTTTAAACACAGTATTAGGATGGATAATAGCAAATGTGATCTGCTGGTGGGAAACTGAAGTCACAGATTAAATTACATTCTTGGCTAGAAAATCCACTAGAAGACTAGAACAGAGCAAGTGCCAGTAGAACACAGCCCTAAGATAATAAATAAAAATTATCTGATTGAAGAGGAAGATAAATCAGGGGAGAAGCAAGAGTCTTGTTAATGTGCCTGGTTATAATTACTTCTAGCTGGTAGAAAAGAATCCTTGAATCTTACATGTTCAGCTAAACAAATGAGCTAGTTCCTTCCTGTAAACTATACCGAAACTGGCTTCCGGGCCTCTGCATGGGAAGTTAGGGTTTAGATAGTAATAATAATCATTATTATAATAAACATTCAGCCATTATTCGAGGGGTCCTGGACACTGATTTCAACATCCTCACTAAAGAGCAAGATTAAAGAAAAGTAATTAGATATTTGCAAGTGCTGTACATTTTCGTAAGTACTGATATAAACATATATGATAGATAAAATTATATATGAGCAAGCACATACACATTAGCTAAAACACAGTTCTATATAAGATACAAATATTTTAAAAACTGGACTAGGCATGATGGCTTACACCTGTAATCCCAGCACTTTTGGAGGCCCAGGCAGGTGGATCACTTGCGGCTGGGAGTGAGAGACAAGCCTGGCCAACCTGGTGAAACCCCATCTGCACTAAAAATACAAAAATTAGCCAGGCGTGTCGACATGTATGGGTAATCCCTGCTACTCAGAAGGCTGAGGTATGAGAATCACTGGAACCTGGGAGGTGGAGGTTGCAGTGAGCCGAGATCACGCCACTGCACTTCAGCCTGGGCAACAGAGCCAGTCTGTCTCAAAAAAAAAAAAAAAAAAAAAAAAATTAAAAACTGAATGATATATATTTAAGAATGATATGTATTTTATTTTGATATTTTATTTTGTATTTATATAAATACATATGTTTAAATATGTATTTAAAATACATATTTAAGAATGATGTGTATTTTAAATACATATATTTAAGTAGATATGTATTTAAGAATGATATGTATTTAAGAATGACATGTATTTTATTTTGTTTATGAACACTTGCCACAATTGTATATCTTTCGATAATCAAATTAATGTGTCCCTTAATATGCTTGCCAGAAACAAGCTGATCATCCATATTGGCTTTGGGTAAATAGAGTTTGAGAGAGAGAACATAGAAACTTACTTAAAAGATAAATGGGGAGAAGATTCATCTAGGACTAAACAGATGAATTCCTTAGATATGTTTATTTGTTTTTAAATTATGACTAGACTTAAGGAAACTGACTAAAGAATTGGAAGCAGGAAGGTACCTCATGCTGCTAAAAAAGGCATACCTGAGACAGGGTAATTTATAAAGGAAGAGGTTTAATGGACTCACAGTTCCACATGACTGAGGAAGCCTCCAATCATAGAGGAAGATGAAGGACAAGCAGAGGGACAGCTTCCATGGTGGCAGACAAGAGAGAAAGCATGAGCAGGGGAAAAACCATTAGATCTTGTGAGACTTGTTCACTATCATAAAAACAGCATGGGAAAGACTCCACCCTGTGATTCAGTTACCTCCCACCGGGTCCCTCCTATGACATGTGAGAATTATGGCAGCTACAATTCAACATTTGGGTGGGGACGTAGCCTAACTACATCAGACCCCCAGGTAAAATTCAGTATGCAAAGTTTTGAAACTCTAGATGAGAAGCAATGAAACATTTGGAAGGCTGAACATTTGAGCAGGATCAGAATAGCAGATAAGGGGTGACATATCTTTGAACTGATTTACAGAGGAGAAACACTAGGTATATTTGGTGATAAAAGATTTTATGCAGAGTTAGGGATAAAACATGCTAATAAAAATTATGGCATGTTTATTATAGCGTGTGAAGGTTATTATAACCTTCACACGCTATAATAAAAATAATTTTGGGAGCTAGAGAATTTAGGAGTTCATGTACAAGTGACAGGGAAAAATTCACCATTTTGTGTGCAGATGTTTAGTATTTAATATCACGAGTTCAGCTGGGTGCAAGCCCTCTTACTGTGAATTTTACTGAGTGCTCCTAATGCTGTTCCATTAAGTGGCCTTGTTAATAATGGACCAATGGAGTTGCTCGCTGCCGATATTTTTAGGATTAGAAACAGCATGTGTGTGTGTGTGTGTGTGTGTGTGTGTTTGTGTGTGTGTGTGTGTGTGTGTCTGTGTGTGTGTGTGTGTCTGTTTCCCAGAAATCCTACATACAAATCTTTTCTATCTTGAATTGTGTTTAATAACGAGGTCTTAAGAGCCTGTTCCATTGGGCCAAGTGTCCAGAAATTGAAGGTGAGGAACTCAGGAAGGACTTTAAGGTAGATTTTGTCCTTTGAGTTTTACATTTCTTCTCACCATGTGTTATAGTACCTTGTCTGTTCACTCACTTGTACTTTGGGTTTTTTTGTTTTGTTATGTTTTGTTTTTTGAGACAGAGTCTCCATCTCTCTCCCAGGCTGGAGTGCAGTGGGGCAATCTCGGCTCACTGCAACCTCTGCCTCCCAGGCTCAAGTGATTCTCCTGCCTCAGCCTCCCGAGTAGCTGGGATTACAGGTGCCCGCCATCATACCCAGCTAATTTTTGCATTTTTAGTAGAGATTAGGTTTCACTATGTTGGTTGACCAGGCTGGTCTCAAACTCCTGACCTCAAGTGATTCACCTGCTTCAGCCTCTCAAAGTGCTGGAATTACAGGCGTGAGCCACCGTGCATTCACTCATACTTTGAATATTTAATCTTAGGCTTGATTTTGATGATTTGTATTTCATTTGTTCCCAATTGTTTGCAGAGCCCAAACCATATCCTACTATTACCTAGGTTGATGATGATACACATTTCCACACACAAGCACTTTCATCATGCAGAACCTCAGAGAATGGAAGACCTTGGTTTACATACTGCCAAGTTTTTCCGATCTTGCTGTGTTTGTTTTATTTGGGAGATGTGGGTGGGCAAGATGTTTGAGTTACAAAGTCCAAATCACAATCTTTTCTCTCAAAGCTAGAGATAGCCAAAAATATCCAAGAAAATATTTTCAGTGGTACAATTTACAGATACTGTGGAAGAGTAAGTACATTCCATGTGAGCACACCTGTCTTTATCATGGTGAGGCTGAAGCAGAAAGAATCCATGGGCAGTGCTGGTGTAAAAAGATGTAAATTTCCTTTAAAAATCCAATATCTAGAAACACACCTATGTATACTTGGAAACTCTACATTATTTTCAACTCTTTAGTTGAAACACCTCAGTTTTAATATTTTGCAAGAGGAGTCGTAAGAGAGGAGAAGATCTGGCCTCTAAAGAGAGGCATATAGACACCTTGAACATTTAATTTTCTGGAAAAAAAAATCTGTACTTGTAATTATTGTCCAAACCTTTCTCATTGTATGAGGCACAATTCCATTAAATTATGTTCTTCACTCATCATCTCTCTAATGAAAAAAATTACGTTTAAATACTCATGTCAAATAGAAACTGATGCAAAATAGATTGAACTACTCTAGTAATCCCGGAAGAGAAATTTAAATTTTATAGTTAATTTGTAGCCAATTACAAATTATATTTCTGATGCAAATTAGAGAAAAAAAAGGGTTGTGACAGGTAGTGGGGATGCAGAGTGGAAAAGGTTGGAAGAAGAATATATTGTTTTCCTGTGCAATGATGAAAAGAGAACCAGATCCCCTTAAGGTTGACAAAAATACGGATGGAAAGACATGAGGTCCATACTTTCAAAGTAGTCAACAAAGAGGAAAGGGAGCCTCGTGTTTTTTAAAAAATAAAAGATGAAATGGAAATGTGCAGTGATGCCAAAAGCACTTGGTTGAAGCTGTTCTGTTCCTCCTTGGGGATCAGCTGAGGGAGCTCAGGCCATCTCCCCGAATCATGTTACCAGTCTGGTTGAGATAACACATCAGTTAAACTCGAACTTGTCATCCCCACGAGGCATCTGGTGTGAAACGCCACATTTTGTCACCAGTAACTATTGCTGTTGGCACTGAGAAAGCGAGCTGGGAATTGTGAGCAGTGATTTAGGAGACGAAGATTGGAACACTTGTGTATAAAAGATGTTAGAATTCTCCCCACTAGACCACTAAGGTAGAGGCAAACCTTGTAAGACAGTAAGAAAGCTGGAGAAGAAATAGGATTTTGCTGCTGTCTAATGAAATATGTTTTAATGTTCTGAATGTCCTTCTCATTTTTCTTCTCCTGCACAAAAGCCATTCCCTTGGAAAGTTAATATTATAGAAATTGTCTGAGTAGAGGATGCATTTTCCATGAATGTATAGAACTAATGTAGATATCTATAAAGTTAACTGTATACTTTATAGGGTCAGATTTATAAATCTCCAAGAATTACCATTAACTTCTTGCTTTGATATTGTAAAAAGAATAATTTTCCTAGAATAATTTATTGATGCATCTATCCATTTAAATAGTTATTTTATGCTATCATATTATTTTTAGATTAGTGAGGTTTGTTTAAAGATACAAAAGAAACTTCTAATTTCTGCCATGTTTCTGAAAGATTAAAGCAAAATTCCATTAAGAAATAGTAGGAGAATTCTAGTATATCCTCTCATGCGTTACCAGCATTTTGCATTCCAAATAGAAAACATGCCAAGGTGCATTGTGTATTAATCAATCAAAGTGCAAAAGTAACAGCAAAATTCACCATAACAACCGAGAATATTCCTTAGGGGAGCTTTTGCTGAATTGCCTGGGTTTTGACATAGAGTAACCCAGCTGTCCAGCTATTGATTTGGGCATAATTATCTTCTGCTTAGTAATTATTTACATATGCATTGGAATTGTGTCACTGGGCTTTTCAGTGAGATTAGGAGAAACGGTGAAAATATATTACTGTTTGAGGGCAACACTATGGTTTCCAATAATAAGGACCCATTCATTGTTAGGCCTTTTAGGGGGTTGAACTTTTCCACTGGATATAATCCCACCCAGAGAAACCAGAAAGATGATTTTTGTATGTTTGTTTCCGTATCTTATTTTTTAACAGTCCATAATTGTGAATCATATTCCTTTACTTATCTGAACTTGACGCCATTTCCTAGATTTAAGTGCATTAAAGTGTGTGTATTATATGTGTTGTATGTGTCTTAGACCAATCATTCTTACCTTATAACAAATCTCTTTTTTTTTTTTGTTTTTTTTGTTTTTTTTGAGACCAAGTCTTGCTTTGTCACCCAGGCTGGAGTGCAGTGGTGCAATCTTGGCTCACTACAACTTCTGCCGCCCAGGTTCAAGCAATTCTCCTGCCTCCCAAGTAGCTGAGATTATAGGCACCCACCACCAACCATGCCCAGCTAATTTTTGTAGTTTTTTGGTAAAGACTGGGTTTCACCACGTTGACCAGGCTGCTCTTGAACTCCTGACCTTAGGTGATCTGCCTGCCTTGGCCTCCCAAAGTGCTGGGATTACAGGCATGAGCCCTGCTCCTGGCAGTGACAAACCTTTATGAGAGAGGAAAACAGTACAACTGACTTTTGGACAACACAGGTTTGAACTGTGAGAGTCCACTTATTCTAAACAGGGGTTGAAATTACAGTACGCTCGGGGACGCGAAGCCTAACTTTTCTGGTACTCGGCTCTACAGGGCTAACCACATGACCTGAGTATGCGTGGATTTTGCTGTATGCAGGGAGTCTAGCAGCCCATCTCCCGTGTATACCAAGGTGTGACTGTACTTAAATTCATTGTCCCTAAAAATAGAAGCTAAAATTAATGTTTCTCTAATTAACTCATTGGGATAATGCTAAAAAATGGCCTTCCTCTGGTTTCCCATAAATTGTATGCATAAATCCATGGGGGGACTGATATTTTGGGCCTACACTATTCATGACTGAGGTGGAGATATGTGATCAATTAGCTTTTAATTTTGTCCAAATTAACTTCTGGTATAAATATAGTCTAACACTTGGTTATGTACAAATGCCAATTAAAGCCAACTTCTGCCATAAAACTGTTGGCTACTGATGTATTTTTTGAGGAACAGAGGTTTTAATCATTAGAAAGGTGCTGTTGTTCACATCCCTATCATGCTTAGAAGGAACATTTTCCAGTGTTTATATATTGGTAAGAAACTGTGGACTTTTTAACTTGCTCTTCAGTGATTGAAAAATTTAGCAAGATGTGTCTTCAGCTAATTTTTATCTTTTAATGTAGAACCAAACATCCAGAAGAATAGATTTTGGACTGGTTTTTTTCATGACTTAAGTATTTAAAATTTTTTGTGAATATATCATTTTGTCTAGAAGCATGTTAACAGAATTTGTAATAGTAACACGTTGCTGACTGTCAAGGTGAACCAAGTGTTGAAAGGCTGTAATGGTCTTAAAGTAATGAATTAATGAAAAACTGAGTGGTTTTCTGAGGCTCCTGAAACCCCTCCCATAGGAAGAGAGATGATTTCCTTCAGACCAGCCTGATCTAAAGAGGTAACACCCTCAACTTCCTCCCAGCCCTGCTTATCTATTTACTTATGTTTAATATAAAAACTCATTATTTAGTTACTAGAGATATTCATTCAGAATTTAGCATTTATCCTTTGAACTTGTTTGCATTGGTATGGTCTGTCATTAATTGAAAGCTTTTAGATTGCATAGTCAAGTTTTCTTACAGTCTATGACTAAGATGATTATTACCAGCCTGTACTAAGCAGATACTGAATAAAAGCTTTCAGTGTGCTTTTATTTACCTTTTTCTTTGTCTCTGGTGGAAAAATATTTTTCTGGATTGCTTCATCAGTAAAACCACTGGTGAGGCTGGGGATGAGGGGGTTGGGATATGATATGGGGTGGGGTTAGGGCTAGGGAGGAATTTAGGATGGGGAATAGGAGCTCTTTGCAATCAAACAGATCCAGAATACTCACATCACAACTTACCTTTTTTCTGGCCTCTGACTTTCCAAGCCCAAATTTTACCTATCTGTGAAGCGAGGCTATAATACCCGAGTTATGGGCTGAATTGTGTCAGATCTCTCTTTCCAAATTCATACATTGAAATCCTAACCCCAGAACCTCAGAATGTAACTGTATTTGCAGATATGGTCTTTATGGAGGATACTTAAATTAAAATGAGGTCATCTAAGTGGGCCCTAATCCAGTATGACTCATGTCCTCATAGGAAGAGAAAATTTAGACAGACATGGAGAGAGGGAAGACACCATAAAGATACAGGAAAAAGCCATCCACAAGCCACAGAGTGAGGCCTGGAACAGTTCCTTCCCTCACTGCCCTCATAAGGGACCAACCCTGCTGACACCTTGATTTTGTACATCCAGCCTCTCATTTAACTATGAGAAATCTCTGTTGTTTAAGCCACCCAGTCTGTGGTACTATGTTATGGCAGCCCTTGCAAACGAACACAGTCTAACTTACACTCCAGTTGTAAATAGATCAGACACTGTGAAGAGCTTATGGTGTGTAAAGACACTCAGCAAATGGGAGTTTGATAAAATGATCAGAGCTAGAGAAGGGAACAGAGTGGAAATATTTTTAGGAATATATTTGTATTCTTAAAGCCTGAGTAGACATGGGAGTTAGATTTGGAAGGAAATTCAGAGAAATTTCTTTTTGTTTAAATTAGGCCCCCTGCAAACATGAGAACATTTATGGATTGACTGTATCCAATTGTGTTTTCCTTTGTGGTTGTCTTCTGGGGATGATAAATGAGTTCAAATAGTAACAAATGAGCCTTACAGAAGGATTTATGATTTTGAACCTCACGGTTCAGATGATGTCTGCAAGTTGAATGCTTGGTAAACATAACTAGTGGTGTCCCAGTCTATCTGGTTTCATTGGATTGGTTTCACACTTCACTGCTTTCTGGCAAAGAAATAATATGAGCCCAAATAATTTTTAAAATTGCCAGTGTTAAAATGATGCCTCCTGCTATTCACTCATATTCCTCTCTGAATAATCAGTGGTGGCTGTATGTGGATCTAGGTAACATGTTTAAATATCAGTTTTACAAGCCAAGTTACCCCTTTTAACTTAAAGTTCTTTTATTTGCAAGCTATTTTTCAAGATAAATACGTATTATTTTCTTATTTTGTACCTTCAAATAATAAGTGTTTCTAATTTGAAATTTGGTAAAATTATAATTTTGAATAATTTCTTCTTAAATGCCTAAATTTCTTATAAAATTAATCAAGATTGGCAAATCTCTTATGATACTAGGATTCTTCAACTACTTTGCCGTTCAACTACTTTGATGATACTTGTTTCATTAAACATTAATAGGTCTTCCCAAGTCATAGCAGCAATTAGGAAAGTCATATAGGTGGGGAGGTTTTATTTTATGAACTATTCTCCCTCTCGCCACAAACCTAACATTAAACCACAATCAGATTGATTCTTTAGAAGGCTAATCAGGGTTTTGGTTCGGTTTGGTTTGGTTTGAAGATAATTCTGTAAAGTTTGCTCTCCTGGCAGAGAAACAAGACATTGGTCACCACCCAGGGAGGTGACTCCACAGCAGTCCTCAGCTGGACTTAACTCTCCCTTGAATGCCGTGAGTCACAAAGGAAATATATAAGTGATAATAGTAGGTGCTCACTCATGCTTATAAACTGCTAACACCCAGCACAGTGGAAAAAGTGGTAAGCTTATTGGATTAACTCAAACGTTCTCAGAAGTTCCTGGGGCTGTTCTCTTTCAAGAGGAGATAATAAAAATTCTAACTACTCCCCTTCTGGTACCCATCATCTTTTCCCTGGAGGAACTCAAAGCTCTCCTATCTGGCCTCACTATCTTAACTGGTATACCTCCTCTACCATACTTCTAAAGCACAATTGTGTCTTGTCACTTCTCTGCCTAAAACTATGCGGTCACCCCTAATTACTCTCCAGATAAAGTTTAAATCCCTCCATGAGATTTACAAAGTACTTCTCAATCAGGCCTCTGTCTACTCCAAATTCACTTCCTCCAACTATCGTTTTGTGCCTGTTGTTAGTAAGAAATACCTGCAGTTGCAGGCTTTCTCATGCCTCTGGGCCTTTGCATGTGATGTTTCTGTTGTGAACAAGTTCTCTGACATCTATATTTCTTGATCTAGTAGGAGCTCTTTGCAATTAAACAGATCCAGAATATTCACTTCACAACTTAACCATCTTTCTGGCCTCCGACTTTCCAAGCCCAAATTTCCTCATCTGTGAAGTGTGAGGCTGTAATACCTGTGTTGCAGAGGGGCTCTTTGCAATCAAACAGGTCAACTACAGTACTGCATCAGCTCATTCTAGACTTTCCCTGCTGTGGGACTGGGTTAAATGTTCCTTCCATGTGCTCCTCCCACCCACCACGTACATATTATTGTATTAAAAGTACAATGACCCCACCCTTATTCTCAGACTCACTGTCTGTGATTTTAGTTGCCTATGGTCAACTGTGGTCCAAAAATGTTAAATGGAAAATTTTAGAAGTCAACAATTCGTAAGTTTTCAATTGCATGCCGTTTTAAGAAATGTGCTGAAATCTCACCCTGTCTGGCTCCATCTCACCCAAGATGTGAACTGTGCCATTGTCCAGCATGGTCACACTATGGACATTCCCTGCCTGTTACTTGATACCCCACTCTGTTATGGTTATCAGATTGGCTGTGGCAGCACCACAATGCTAGTGCCGAAAGAACCCTCATTTTGTTTAATAACGGCCCCAAACTGCAGGAGTAATGATGCTGGCAGATTGCTGTAATTGTTCTGTTTTATTATTATTGTTAATTGCTTGCTGTGCTTTTCAATTATGACTGAAAATTTATCATAGGTATGTTTTATATAGGAAAAAACAGTACATATGGGGTTCAGTACTATCCGGGGTTTCCGGCATCCACTGGGGGTCTTGGAATGTATCCCCCGGGGATAAGGGGGACTGCTAGTTACTCGTCTCCCACACTGAATGGTAAGTACTTTGAAGGCAGAAACAGTGTCTTGTGCCTTCCATATATACAGTACCTAGCTAGTGTTTAAAATAAAAGAGAGTTTGCCTGATAAAGGAAGGAAGTAGGAGAGGAGGGAAGGAAAATGAAGGAAGGAAGGAAATAAGGAAGGAGGGAAGGAAAAGGAGAGAAGGAAGAAAGGAGTGAGCGAGGGAGGAATGGAAAGTACCAGAAGTGGGAAGGGGATGTGAAGAGAAGGAATTGATATTAACAGAGAACTTACTATTTATGCTACCAGTCTTTTTCATTACATCTTCATGACAGCTCTTAGAAGCAAGAATTATTATCTCTAATTACAGATGAAGAAAGTGGGCCTCAGAGAGTTCGACCCACTGTCAGGGGTTTCACAGCCCGTAGGTTGTGGGACTGGGATTTGAATGGAGATTGAATCCTGATCCCACAACCTGACCCTATCCTCCCTGTCCCATTTCTAGTCTTATCATGGGACAGATAGAGAAAGATGTCACAGAATCACCTGGTGTATTCACCACTGTCTTGATCAAGCCAGGTCAATCTAATTCTCAGCTGCTTCTCATTAGCCAAGATTCCTGCACTTTAGGCTGAAATAGAAAGAAGCTCAAGACAAACACACTGGCCTATTTTTGTTAATCACTATAAACGGGTGGCTATAGTAGAGCTGATTCATTTAATTGAGGGTGTAGAAAATATGGCAGAGAGTAAAGAAAAGCCTAGGAATGCCAAATTAAATTTCTGGGAAAATAGTGGTTTGCATTCTACAAAGGGGTCGTTGCTGAATTTGTAATCAGATTGTAATGAATTGCAGTCAAACCATTACATTTGTGGCGTCCAGAAACCAGGAAATAGGTTTGTGTTGTGAGTTCCTTACATCATGCAGTGTCATGTGCGTAAGTACACTTAATTAGATACTCTGATGACATTAGTAACAGTGTCAAATGTCATGAATGGCTAATTGCTTGCCAATCGGAAAGCCCTATTTACATAAACATCAGGGGCTCACTCAGAAGTCCGCGCCAACCATCTTTTAAGCTAAGATGTATCTCCAGTACCTTGGGACAAAGAAATGGCATTTTCATACAGAAATCCAAGAGACACTATAGGGGCAAGAAACAAATTTTTGAAGAAAATGTCTCTCATCTGATTAGTTGGAGATTGCAAACTCTAAGAATCTTTAAAAACACTAGTTATTAAAATGCATAATATTTTGTGGCCATTATATCCAGCTAAAGCACAGTACTATCGTCTGTTTTATATATTCAAGTGTACTTTGATTCTGAATGAAAAGTTTCAGCCAGTTTTATTCATTTTACGGATGAGAAATTAATCCTCAGAGACTTACAGTAACTCAAAGTCATCTATTTCCGTGTTATTTCTACTCCACTCTTGTTACAGGCTGAATGTTTGCATCCCCCTCCTCCCTACCTTCATACATTGAAGGCCTAACCCTCAATGTTCTTGTAGTTGGAGATGGGGTCTTTGGGAGGCAATTAAGTTAGGTTGCGTCTTGAGGGTGGCTCTCTTTTGATGGGATTGGGGCTCTTTTAAGAACAGAAAGGGAGGGAGATCTCTCTCTCTGGAGGCATGCACCATGGAAAGGCTATGGGAGCATACAGTAAAAAGGCAAGGTAGCTGTCTACAAACCACATTGGTGCTCCCTTCTACCCACTAAAAAATAACCAAGTTTTACATTTTTTGAGGGGGAGTGAGTTTTAGGAAAGGGGAATTAAGGTTCCTGGGAGAGCTCTGGGGGTAGAACAGGGTGCAGAATCCATCTCTTCCCAAGCCCCTTTTTAGTGACTGCATCAAGGCCCCAGCTCCCCTCCCTCATCCCGCTCCACGCTTATTCAAGTTTATTCGAGTTTATTCGTACTAATAACCCCTCCTTCGGCTTCCTCACTGTTGCTGTTTTAGGCCACCCCAGCTCAGCCAATGATTCCTTTCCCTCTGAATGTCAGTTTTGTTTTGTTTTTAAAAGTCACCTGCTTAGTTGATGTCAGTGTATGTGTATTTGGTGGGGAAAACCTAATTTCGGGGATTCCTGTGGTAGGTAACAGGAGAAGAAAGGGCACTGGGGGCTGTTCTCCTCCCTTCCCTGGGCTGTATCCGTGGACTGCTGGAAGGCGCAGAGAAGGGAGCTGTAAGAGGATGGGAAGTTTTAAAACCCAAAATTGTTTTTTTAAAGCACTTAAGCACCTCCTTATTGACTTGGTGGGTCACCCCCGAGCCGCCTCCCTCTCCCACCACGACTGTGAGAACTTCAGCTAATAGCTGGGGGCTCCCCAGATGAGGATGCAGGGATCTGGGAGCAGTAGAAGAGGGTCCCCAACCTTGGGTTGGACCAACCCTTGGCTTGCAGCTCAATTCTGCTTCGTGCATTCCTGTTCTACGTCCCAGCTCCTCCCCAGTGACTGAAAGGCAGGTGTAACTCCAGGCTCTGCACCGGCTCTTCAGTGGGCTCTCACCAGACACCAAATCTGCTAGCTTGGACTTCCTAACCTCTAGAACTATTTTTTAAAAATCTGTTGTTTACGCCACCCAGTCTATGATATTTTGCTATACCAGACTAAAACAATACCACTCATACAAAAAGGATTGGAGCAGTTTACTGATTCCTAAAAATGATTATGATCAATTTTAAATGATTATTTAAACCATCAGGAATGCAAAGCATTTTTCTCAAAGTAAAGCAGTAAATTGACAGCAAAAATGAAACAAAAGATCAGACCTCCTGATTCATGGTCCAGAACTTATGATGCCAAGCCTGTTGCTACTTAAGGAAAAAATGTTTCTCTTTAATAATCTCATCACTTTTTAAAACAGTACCTGTTTATTGCCTACATTTTGCAAACTCCATTGCTATCCTTGGTTTTTTGGAGAACTCACAGGCTTTCTTGACATACAACTTTGACATTTAAAAATGGTTCTGCTATGTTTGAAGAAGACAAAGGATGCAAAGGTTCTCTGACAGTCACATGAGTTCACTGAGACAACACTCAAACTGCAGCTCTGGGACCCTGACTTTATTTACCCTTAGTTTATATACCCTGGGTTCTACTTGGTTTGCTGAGTCAAGTGCTGTAGAACATCTTGTTCTAAAGGAATGAGGACAGAAGCTGGGTTATTCTGGGTACCTCCTCATTATTTTAGGGTGTTCCATTCTTGGTAAATTCCGCCTGAGAATTGCAAGCAAGCAGCAGAAGAGCTGGGTCAACCAAGGTCATCTGGGGACCTATTCATCTGCAAAGGAAATGACCCTGTATCAGTGAAATCTCATGCATAAGCTCTAGGAGCAGCAAAAAAGTTCAAAGGTAGAAGAGATCATAGTGTCTACCCAAGAGTGTTTGGGGGAAACTAGGCCCCAAGGGTGATATGATATTTGGTGACTTGTACACAGAGAATGGGGTAGACGCTGAACAGAACTGTCACCCAAATTCAATGCTACTTCTTTATCTTTCCAAGCAAAAGTGGTATGTGTGGCAAAGAAAAGGGTGAGACAAAGATAAGCTAAAGTCAGTTTCTCCTTCTTTGCTCTCTTTTCTCCTCCCTTACCCTTCTCTCTCCTCCCCTTTCCTCTCCTTCTTCTTCTGTTCCTTCCTCTCCTCCTGTCCCTCTGTCACCCCCACTTCCTATGAATTATGAATGAATATGTATTGAGATGTGTTTTAAGAACTTCTTCTCAAAGAAGCAAAGTCTTCCTTTTTAGAGAAAAGAGTCTTCTTATTTAGAGAAGACTCTAAAAATGATATTCTATTACTACAGAATGGATGATTCAGTTAATATTTTTCAAAACAGGTCTGTATTTATTCTTCTGTGCATTTTTAGAATTAACTGACTCCACTTAATAGTAATATAAGACAGCACTAAAAGAACAAAAAGTTTATGTTCAGTGGTTATGAAAATAATACTGAAGAGTAAACTGGAGGATGTGAATTGCCTGGTTGGCAAAATTGGGCTTCCAAATAGACTTTCTGACTTAGTCATGAGTGATATCACTTAAGCTTATGGCATGGCAGAAGTTGGGAGAAAATCATGCACTCTGTGGGAAGGCATCCCAAAGAGAGCGCCAGAAGGGGCTGGAGAAATGTGTCCTGCTTCTACTCCCCTGCTTCTACTCCCCACTTGTCAATCAACTAAGTTTCCCTTCTTCCCATGGAGGAGTGACTGAGGAGCATAGTGTTGACTTATTGAGGTCCTTGTACCTGGAGAAGGGGAGGAGGACAATTGCTTTTCTGTTTCTAAACGTATATTAGTGGCTAAATGATTAGGAAAAGGTAATCCAATTTTCTTATGATTGATAAATTAGTTAAAAGTGTTTTGGTTTTGTCTATGTATAACTGTTATTCACTGTTTAAGATAAAAATTACATACTTTGAATCACTGATTTTCAAATTTAATGTGCATTAGTATCATCTGGACAGCTTACTATGATACAGATTCCTGGACTCTATTCTTGGACATTTAGTAGGAATACCAAAGAAACAGATGACTTAAGTGATCTTGGGGCCACATTTTGAGTAACGCCGTCTGTGAATGTCCTCTTCCTTATCCATCTATTTCTGAATTATTTTTGTATTGTGGGTCATTACTTAGTGATTTCAAATTTAGTTATTAATGTTGATGATTGTTTACCAAATCACGATTATTAACTAATATTTCGTTGTTTATATGTTCATAAGGAAAATACGGACATACATACATGAAACTGTAAATGAAGGTTATCTTGGCATGAGGTTACAGGAAAGGGCAGAGTTTTACATTCTTTTTCCTGCACTGGTGTCACGGGATCTCTGGGGTGTTTCTTTTCTCACTGGAAACTTCTGTGGCTAGTGGTGCCTTTGCCCGAGTTTTTACTTGGGCCTGCTGGGCTTGTCCCACCCTGCTGGCCAGGCAGGCTGCTCTCAGCTTGTGCTACTGACCCAAATCTCATGCCTGCCAAGGGTGAGCCAGTGAGCAGGGAGCAGTGAGGAGTGTATGAGAGGGAGCATGGCTCCAGGTACTGCACAAAGCCAGACACACTGGTGGCTGCAGCAGGGCAGGCAGCTCCAGGCATCAGCATGGGTGCCGGCTCCCTGTAAGGCTGAGGCTGGACCCGGTGCTCTACAAGCAGCTTCCATGGCTGGCACTGGGGCATGTGGCAGTGCCTAGGAACTTGGAGATGCTAGGAAATGCAGAGCCCGAGAGAGGTTGTCACAGCCCTGGCTCAGGGAGCTCCCAGGGTCCTCAAAGGGTCACAGCTCTTCTCTTCTTCGTATCACCTACACTGTGGCAAACAAGGGGCCTGTTTCAGCCCTATTTGTGCTGCAGCTCTTTTAGTCCCGCCATTCAGCAGGTCCCAAGTTCTTATCTTAGGTCCAGAAAGAAGGAGATATGCGGACAAGTGGAGCGTGAATGAAGAGGAGCTTTTTGAGCAACAGGACAGCTCAGAGGAGACCGGCAGTGGGTAGGTCCTCTTCGCAGGTGTGCTGTCCTGATGTCCGACTCTCAGCAGACAGGAGACCCTGGACTGGGTAGCTCCTCTCTGCAGCTGGTCATCCTGTCTCTCCTCCCTTCCTGGAGTCTGGCTGAGTCATCACGTCTTTCCTCCTCTCCTGGAGTCTGGCTGAGTTCAGAGCTTTCACCGGCTTCAGAGGGGAGGAAGTGCCTGCTAATTGGTCCATGGGTGGCCATGCCTGGAAAAAGGACCATAAGTTCCTATTGTAGTCTACTGGACTGGCATCCCAGCCCCAGGCTTTCAGGCCTTCCCAGGCTTGAAGGTGGTGCTTCCCCAAGGACCCGCCCCCTTCCACTCCCAGGAGCCTGTCTGCCTCTGCCACCAGTCATGGCACCTACGCTGTTTGTGTCAAGGGGTGCCCGCAGATCAGCACCGACTTGCCCTCAGCACCCCCTGAGCCTCCTTCCTGTGTTTGTCACCCCCCAAAGTTCAGAGGGGGCTGAGGTGGCAGGGGACTGGCACGTCAGTGCTGCCTTGAGTGTGCACATACCTGGCTGTGCGCAGTGCCTGGCTCAGCCCCAACCTTGCTCTGAGATCACAGTGGGTGCTAGAAACAGGGAGGGACCAGGCAGCGGGAGCAGACACTTCTGAGCCTGTGAGGGGAAGGTTCCTTCCCAGGCCCCCAAGAGTGCAGAGATACCTGGGTCCACAGCTGTGGCTTGGGCGACTGCAGCTGTGCCTGGGAAGGTGGGACTCCTGCCTGTTCCTGGCCCCCAAGAGCACAGGGATGCCCAGATCTGCGTGTCCAGGGAGTGTGAAGCTCCTGTCTTGCCAACTCGTAAGGGGGCGGGGCTTCCACCTGTTTCCAGCTCCTGTCGGCTCTGTGGAGCACCCAACCCCAGCTGCGCCTCCCCCAATGCAGCCAGCGTTACAGCAGCAGCTGCTTTGATGGGCCACCACTGCCATCGCTGGTACATTTTTGTAGTTTTTATTGCAAAATCTGAAGATACTTCTATTTCGAAAACAGGCAGAAGAGGCAGGAATGGAAGAAGAAAGAGAAAGCAAATTCTGAGTTTTTAAGGAAAATGGGAAAATTATCTCTTCCTATTAAACTTTGTTTGAATCTTGACACCACCTGTGATTAGGATGTCTCTTTGTACAGCTGAACTGATTGACTTATGACGTGTTCTTGCTCAACTCTACCTCACTCCCTCCAGCCTTTTCTCCATACATCTGTCCATAATTAAAAATGTAAATCATTTCACGTCACTCCTTTGTCTAAAACCTCCAGTGCTTCCCATTGCACTTAGCTAAAATCCAAATTTTTCATCTTGAGGTTTTGCATGATCCAGCCTTGCTAAATGTCTCTGTCTCACTCACGTCTATGTCCTCATAGCCTGTACAGTACCTAGCATAAAATAGATGCTCAACAAATATTGGTGAATTAAAGATGAATGAGTGAATATTCCTTTCAGAGCTTGAAATGTATGCGTTGTTGAATTTCCTTCCAAAACGAACAACTGGTCTTTTCTAATGGCACTCAGGAGACTCCAAGGGGCATATTCATTCCCCAGATTTTATGCCCTCCTACTTGGACAGTTCTGATTTATCGTAGATCCTTAAAATCCAGCTAAGTTCTTCTCTGACAATGCAAGGAAGTGGCTTAGTTTCTATTAAATAGTGCAATGAGGAATGCTCAGGAATCACACTGTCAGAACAAGGGAAGGACCCTGCATGTCCATTCTCCTTCACTTTCCATTTGTGCTGGTTTATACATCAGAAAGAAAATTATTCAATGAATTTTAAAACTGTCTTCTGCAAGACCGGCATGGCCAACATGGTGAAACCCTGCCTCTACTAAAAAATACAAAAATTAGCTGGGCGTGTTGGCAAGTGCCTGTAATCCCAGCTACTCGGGAGACTGAGGCAGAGTGTATTGCTTGAACCCAGAAGGGGGAGGTTGCAGCAACTGGAGATCATACCACTGTACTCCAGCCTGGGTGACAGAGTGAGACTCCATCTCAAAAAAAAAAAAAAAAACCCAAACACTGTTTTCTAATATGCCACCAACAAGAATTCCCCTTGTTTCCTTTTCATTGAATGTTGGAAGACATGAGATTAAAACTGGGATTTTCTAAGTAGTATCTGGAATAAAAGAAAAATGTTCTTGCTTCAAGATGTCCATTTCTAATATCATTTACAAAAGAAATTTCCCCTTTTTGGAAAGTATTGGCTTTGACCCTATAACAGATTGCTCTCAAGAAGTAGATTGCTTACTATATGAGGTGAATTAATTTTTACAGTGATGGAAATCAACTCTTACAGGGCACCAGGGTATCGTTTAGTACATTGGAAGAGATAATTTTCTGAAGAGTGGTTTATTTATTGTCTACTATGCTGAGCATTGAGGAGCAGATGCAGTGACTGGTGCACATCCCCCACCGAGTGTGCGTGGAAAGACCACCTAAATCAGACATCGCACGTGGAGAATATGGATGTCTCCGAAGGCTCCTTTGCAGTAGAAGGAATTCTTTCCATGATTTTCTAATTTGCTGAACTAGAAGAAAGAAAGTTAGGAGAAAGAATAGGAAGGCTGTCAAAGTGTGTACTTAGCAGAATGAATAGTTATTTACCTTTACCAGCTCAAGAATTTGTATTTCAAGGTTTAAAAATTTTCACAACTTACTGAAGTAGAAAAAGATTAGAGCTCTATTGGGTTAAGTAAAGTAAACCCAAAGATATATAGAAACTTCAGGGATTTGATGGTTTAACCAGGTTTAGGAGCAGCATTGGTTCTGGACAGTGTGGCCTTTATGTAATGTTTTTGAAGTGGCTCTATCTCTGTCTCTGTCTTCTCTCTCTCTCTCTCTCTCTCTCTCTCTCTCTCTCTCTCTCTCTCTCGGAGGCAGAATCTTGCTCTGTTGCTTAGGCTGGAGTGTAGAGCTGCAATCTTGGCTCACTGCAACCTCCGCCTCCTGGGTTCACATCATTCTCATCAGCCTCCCAAATAGCTGAGACTACAGGTGTGTGCCACCACACCCAGCTAATTTTTGTATTTTTAATAGAGATGGAGTTTCGCTATGTTGGCCAGGCTGGTCTTGAACTCCTGATCTCAAGTGATCCGCCCACCTTGGCCTCCCAAATTGCTGAGATTACAGGTGTGAGCCACCATGCTCTGCCTTTCTCCTCTTTTAATTACAAGAAAGGACCAATCATTTGTTACCTGTAATGCAGAGAATACGTGAGGTCTGTTCATCTACAAAGGAAAGATGATAGTAAGTGTGGCAGCTCTCTGATTCTAACCTCTGTGACTTTCTCTTTCATATGTTCCAGCACTAAAGTCATCTAGAGGCCAGTTAGCTCTTAAAAAACAGAGCAACTTTAGTGAGATTAGTAGAAATCGTTGTTATAGAAATGGAGAGGGAGACAGTTTATGGAGCCAGAAGCATCTCTTTTAACAATGAAAATTCTCTTGTGGAAACAACCAGCCAGATTCCAATGACTTTTGCTGCTCAGCAGTGCCGTGGTGGATCCCACACTGCTGAGTGTCAGCTTCACCTATCAGTTGCAGTGAGCAATTGATGCTGTGATGTTAGAGGAATACTCTCTCAGAGCTATTCTAGAGAGTCAGAAAGCTGACTTCTCTAGAAAAAAGTCACATCAAGACCCAGAGCAAGGAAACAGGTACCAGAATATCTGAGCTCCAAGGTAGCTCAAGCAGATTTTATGAGCACTTTTTTTTTTCTTGCTACTGTTTTTACTGGGCTTGGGGCTTTTCCCCTGGGGTGTTCATCTTAAAGATGGGGTTGCTGAGTCTAGAACATTGAGAAAGGGATACAAAGTCATTCTGTTGAGGGCCTACAGCTCTTAGGCTCAAGAGAAACCAAAGGTGCAGCAGGAATTCTAGCCTCATCATCTCCTTGATTCTAGTTCCTGGTAGCTAGGTCTTTGTTGAGCCCATTTCTTAACTCCTGTGATCTCTTGAGGAAGTACCTTGTGACTATCACTGAACTGCCTCCTGCTGGCTACTGCTATCCCTCCAGATGTCTACACTTCACATATTAACTTACCTCAGCAAGCATCATATCCAGTATGGTACCTCTCATTAGGGGTCAGTTCTGTGGACGGTGTGGTGAAGTCACTAGAGCTTCCGCTGGGACACAGGTGGGGTCAGTTTGCTGCGGACGGTGCGGTGAAGTCACTAGAGCTTCCGCTGGGACACAGGGCCTCTGTCACTAGGTCTGCAGAGCAGTGGCACGATCTTGGCTCACTGCAGCCTCAACCTCCTGGGCTTAAGTGATCCTCCCACCTCAGCCTCCTGAACAGCTGGGACCACAGCCATCTGGACATGGATACCGTTTGTGTACTCATCCTCCTGTTGCTGGACGCCTGGACTGTCTGCAGCCTCTGGCTGTCATGAATAAAACTGATATGAGAAAAAAATACATATATATATATTATTTTTTTACCTCATTAGGGGTACAAATATCCTCAGTAAATCATGGGAGAACATGAGCAGGAAAACTGGGAGGATCAAGGAAAATCTCTTGGAACAAAGGTGAAGACAGATTTTTGCTAAAAAACCTGAAAATGATTGTTTTAGCTTGCAAATACTCTAATGCTAATTTGCATTCTAATCCATGATATCATTATGTTTAACTGCCAAAAAAAAAAATGTTTTCTCCAGAAAGTTTGAGAGAAACAAATAACCCGGGGAAGTGCTCCACGCTTATCCCTAACGCCTGAACCCTTTACACGCTTGCACGCCCTCTGGGCCACAATTGCCTATCTGAGAAGCATGGATGTGGGTATAGTCTTTGTTGCTCTGACTGTTTTATCCTATCTAGGTTTTCCCAGGTTTAGATCAAGGAATGCAGAATTGCAATGAATGGATGAAAACCAGGCACGTAGAGTGTCCGGAGTGTCTAGTCCCTCCCTATCTAGTGAGAGGAGGAAAGACGATCAAAGACAGCAGCGGGGGTTTAAACCTTCCACAGTCTCCCCACCCCGGGGAGAGCCCACATCCTCTCTTCTACCTTATGTAGAAAGTATACCAAAAGAGAACTTTCTCACAGAAAAAAATGAGGAGAGGAGTAAAGATTAATTACATAGTGTTTTTGCAGCTTCCTGAACTTCTCAGTGGCAGCCTATGAATAAACTACGCTAACTGTATGTAAGACTTTAAATTTCGTAATGAAAATCAATCTAAGCCAATTGTATTGAAAGTTTTATATAATTGCACCATTTCCTCAATATCATTTATATCCAAAAGCTTTCATAGTTTAATGTTGTTTTGGGCAATTTCCATAAGGTTGTAATTTTTATATCCCATTAAAAAACATGTGAATGTTCATCATGTTCAAATACAGAAACTAATTATGATTAATGAGAAGTGTTACAAGTCATATAGTTCTCTTTATTCAACTTTTTAATAAGAGAAAGAAAAAGTATGTTTGGTATTATTTCCTGTGACTAGAGAAATGCAGAAAATTAAATTTATGCCAATATGCCTATTTTTAAAATATTATGTCTTTGGGATACCCAATAAGCTTCAATGATTACAGGTATTTTCATTTCAGAGTGTCTTTTTAATTAAAGGTCAGCAATCACAGTGTCAAGAAAACCCAGCCTTGCCAATACCAACTTATGAATGAGCTCAGTGATACTCAGGAGGTAACTGGGATCACTTCATTCCAGTATATAGTCGATTTGTGTGTTTTTTTTTCCCCAAAGAACAATTAGTGTTGTATATAGATGCACATTCACAGACGCTGTGAAAAAAGCACCAAACAATGAGAGAACTGTGTTTTCCCCTAAGCATGTATTTGCCAATATTTCATGCCCTCTTCATCCATCCACACTTTGCACAAGCAATTTCCTCTACTGACATGCTTTCTCCAGTTGTCCACATAGAAAATTTTCATGTAACATGTCTTATTTGTGTTCCCTGACACCTATCCCTAGGCAGAAATGATTGCTCATTTCCTTATATATGTAATATTTCTAACACACTTTGAAATATTCCTAATACAGCTCTTTATTATAGTCTATTTTAGTTATTGGCTAATAGGCCTCTCCCCTAAGCAGGAACTTAATGAAGGCAAAGACTTGTTTAGTCATATTTTTTCTTGCTTTTTCCTGTGCCTTGTTATTTCTGATTGAATGTCAGACACTGTACATAAAATAACAGAAGATACCGAACTCAATAGTATTAACACCTAGAAATGAACACACTTCTAGTTCTCTGAGGCCATTATTGTAGGTGGTTGAGTCAGTCTAGTCCAGACGTCCCCAAACTACGGCCTGTGGGCCGCATGCAGCCCCCTGAGGCCATTTATCCGGCCCCCCACCACACTTCAGGAAGGGGCACCTCTTTCACTGGTGGTCAGGGAGAGGAGCACAGTATGTGGTAGCCCTCCAACGGTCTGAGGGACAGTGAACTGGCCCCCTGTGTAAAAGGTTTGGGGACGCCTGGTAGTCTGTAGTTAGGTCGGGCCTGGGTTTTCTTGTTATTATAATTAATCTTTGTATTCCTTGGACTTCAAATTCTCCCAACAGTGGGCTACTCTTATCTTGTGCTCAGTGTGGGTCTGGGATGCTGAAGGCTATTTCCTACTGTTTCTTCTCCATTTCCTAGTGTTTCTACTCCAAAACTTCCGAGTGCTGCTACTCCATCCTTAGATTTCAGCAGCCCTTGCACACTGGGGCCATTCTTATCCTTCCTCCAACAGTAGATTGCTATGGCTTGTTACTAAATACTCAGCCCATGGTAGGGCTGGTGGAATGAGGATTTCCTTAGTTCTCGTGATCCAGCCTCAGTCTCAGGAAGGTCCTGTGAGTCTGGGCCTTGAGGGTAAGGCTTTCTCACCATTTCTGTTCCTTTTTCTTCTTCCCTTTGCCATGGCAGCCAAAACTCAAGTAGGAGAGACTTTTCTGGTCTTTGCTGGTAGTAGCAGATATCTTTTTGATATCAGTGCAGGATTTGGGGCCCATAACCATTCCACACAAGACAGGAATTTTGCTTTTATTCTTCCCCCAAAAGCACTGAATCTTTGGCTCTGCCATGGAACAGGAGGATTGCCTTCCCTTCCCCTAGCCTCTTAAGGCTTTTGCTTCACATACAAGAAGCATCTGGGGGAGAGGATGAGCTCTTGTGTTAGCCCATAATCATGCAGTAGAGAGTTGCAGGTGTGTGTGCATCCTTCTCATGTCTCGGGCTCTTGATTTTTTTAAACTGTCATGCTAACACACTCAGTCTTTAAGAACCCATGAAGCGGCTTTCTTATTACCAGGTTTCTCCATATCCTGCCAACTGCAGAACAGTTCATGTAGTCCATCTTTCCTTGGAGGGATCTGTCATCTTTGGAATTCAACTCACTTGGTTTCCTTGGGACTTCAGCTCTCTGATGGACTCCAGAAAATGTATAATTTTGTAGGTTATCTGCTTTTTATTGTTAAGGCGAGGGTAATAGTCTTTTGTGGCTTTCTACATCTCACGTGGAAGTGGAACTCCTCAGTTATAATCACTAAGTGCCCAGCACCCAGAAGAAGGCTGGGATATAGGAGAGGTTTCTTAAATCAAATCGTACTGAGCCACATTTCCCCTCATGCAAAAAATCCACAGTCACATTGGAGGGAAATAATTCAACATTTGTCTTTAACGTTTCTCCACAATTCTTCCAATGGGAGTAAAATGATATGTGAAAAATGCTTTTTATTCTCTTGGCTTGACTTGATTTTTTTCAGAGTTTGGAAATTAAATAGCAACAAATTTTAAGCTTTCTCCAATTATTTTTAATCTTTCAGTCCTCCTAATAAATGAACTTGTCAGAAATAAACACATTGGGTTATTTTTAAGGCGAATCGGAGCTGATCCTTTTTACTTGTTGCCTGAAACAAAAATTCAGGTAAAATAACTGACAGCTTAGGACAAATGTACTATTGAACTATCTTTCTTGCCAATAACAAAAAGAAGAAAGTTCTTTTAAAATGTGCAACTGAAAAAGTCACCTCCTCCTGGCCCCCTGTGGAGATCATGCTGGAGTGGTGAACCTTGAGGCTGCCCTCCGGGCTTTGCATATTGTCCTGCTGGTGTTTCTGGCTCATCATAGAGACAGGGGAAGGGAACAGCCTATTTGCGGTGTTGAAAAAAAATCAATTTTCATCTTCCAAAGATGAAACTACCAAGCGAGATATTGACTTAGAAATAAAGTATTTCTTAAAGACTTCTCATATCCTATAAATGTCATACCCAAACCTAAGAGTTTGGTGATTTAAAGTTTACTGCTAATTTCAGACAAACATGCATATAGCTCTGCCTCAAAAAAAAAAAAAAAAAAAAAAAAGGAACTAGTTAATGTATGAGTTTATTGCAGAAGATTTTGTTGTATGCTACACAACTAGTGTCAGAACCTTCAAAACCAGTCGTATTTTTTGTTGATAGGTATAAACTTGATCCTTTTCTATTTATTTTCCATTCGGAGGTTTTATTCTTCTTTGTCTCATATGTAAATTATTTCCAAGTTTTATGACAAATTTTGTATCACTAGGTTTGATATACTTTCAAATGCAGCTTTCGCAAGGCATAGTGTCTGTAGTTGTCTGAACTTTAATAAGGAGTATGTTTTTAATCACTTGGGGGAGATCTTTAGTTCTTGTCTGGCCTTGAAGGCCCAATGAAGACTAGCTGATGTGATGGTTGTTATCCCAATACACAAAGTAGACATGGACCAAGCAGGCAGTGCAGCTGGAGTGCATTCATCCTCAGATCTTGTGGAGGTGGATCAGCTGCAGCAGGGCCCAGAATGACCTGGCTTTTTTTTGGATGGAGTCTACCTCTGTCGCTCAGGCTGTAGTGCAGTGGCTCAATCTTGGCTCACTGTAACCTCTGCCTCCTGAGTTTGAGCAGTTCTCCTGCCTCAGCCTCCCAAGTAGCTGGGATTACAGGCACCCACCACCACACCCAGCTAATTTTTGTATTTTTAGTAGGATGTTTTACCATGTTGGCCAGGCTGGTCTTGAACTCCTGACCTCAGGTGATCTGCCTGCCTTTGCCTCCCGAAATTCTGGGATTACGGGCATGAGCTACAGCGCCCAGCCTTACCTGTCTTTAAAAGGAGGACTTTAGAGGACATTGAAGTGGATGTTGTCTCATTGCCTGCTTCCTGGGAATCTTATGTTGACGTGGGTTTATCCTCACTTGATAAACCTGGATGCTAGTTTAGGAAGAGAATACACATGGATAGTATTTTAGGAAGAGAAAAAAGAGAGGCAGGACAAAAGGAGAAATAATGTCAGAGACTGAGATTACTATTAATTTTTAAAAAGGAGATTCAGCATTACCTGAAGGGATTATTGATACTGTTGGATCAGACTAAGCTTTAAACTGGATGGGAATATAAAATGTTTTTCATTATTAATCCATGGAGCAGAGCTTGTGAGCAAAAACAGATTAGCTATAGAAAAAAATGATGAAATTACTTCTTTTCCTCTGCGTATTAGTAGGGCATTATGAGTTAAATTTACAACCCTGCTACACATATTTGAGAAACTACTTTTGCTCGAAACTGCAAGAAATAAAAGAAAGAGAATTTGGTTCCTGATTCAATGAGGCTGTTCACAAATGGAAAATTATATGAAATTATCATCTTCTGTCCCCTAACTACCACCCACGCCCATTCCTCTTACTTCTGCATTCATTTTTTTCTTACCTTGGTAAATATCACTCACATGGAGAATATAGGGAATATTTTTGAATAACCACAGTGATAATAAATGCTTTCTTTGCACAAGACATTGTATATCCAATTTACATATATTATTTTATTGCTTATGATAATCCTGCAAAAAGCAATTTTAAGACTCGTAAAGATTTTATAGTTGCTTAAGCTGAGGTGCAGGAAGATCAAGTCACGCTTCATCTCAGATGAGGTTTCAGAGCCTGCCTGGTGCGCAGGCCCAGACCCCCACATTTTGCAAAGCTGCTGTTTGCAGTCATCTCCTCCGACTTTCATAGGGTGTACGAATTAGGCGGAAGGACTTCGCGGCCCAGTATTCTGGATTTGAATGTTAACTCTACTGTGGCTAGAGCTTCACTTCGGCGCATGACCTAACCTCTTCTTTCCAAGAACCCCCACCTATAAAATGGGATAATGCAGTACCTATGACATAAAGCTGTCATAAGGATTCCAAGAAAGAGGTGGGTGGAGGGCTTCTGACAGCCCCCGGCTTGTTACAATCACTGTGGAGGAGCTCCATGCTATTATTTTATATTTACAATTAACTTGCAGAGCCGCCTTACTTCTGTCATTTCCTTTTACTTAGACTTTGTTACTAGCCTCTCAACTGGCCTCCATAACTCCAGCCTCACCTCTCTGCAGACTTTTGTTGACATAACTAAAAACCAGCATTTCTACGATGCAGAATGGATCATGTCATGCCCCAGCTCAAAACCTTTTAACTTTAAGGCTCAAATACAAAGTCTTTAATATAGCATCCTATGTCCCCCATAATCTGTCCCCTGCCTACCTATTAAGTTCTACTTCCCTCTACTTGCCCTGACACATACTGTATTCCAGCCACAGGGAATCATTTTTATTTTTGAACAGATCATGCAGTTGCACAAACTGTTCCCTCTGTCCAGAATGCCTTTCCTGGCCCAATTTGCTTGACAAACTCCTATGCATTCCTGAAAGCCAGGAGCAACAAAGTTTCCTCCTTCAAGGAGTCTTTCCTGTATCTCTATATGCTCTAAGAAGGGTGCCCTTTCTAGTAGCTTGTACAATGTTTTGAATGTACCTGTGTCACAGCCCTTACCACATGGCATTGAGGCTAATCGTCTGTCTGGTGGTGTTTTCCCACCAAGTTTGTAGGTTTCTAGGAGCAGTTGTATTGTCTTATTCTTACTTTTTTTCAGGGTCCAGCACAAGGCAGGCACTCAATAAGTTATTAGTCAATGACTGTGGACAGTAAACATGGTTTCCTGGCACATATTTAGAACCTCATTAGAGGAAGTTGTTCCTTTCTGGATGATTTTCAACAGCAGGACTTCTAGAGACTTAGGCACCTGGACCTTTTTTTTTTTTTTTTCTCAGATTGGTCTGCTGAAGACTCACCAGAGTCCCAAGGTGAAAACAACAATTATCCTCTTTTTGTTACCTCAGCTAACGAAGGAAGTCATGTATGTTGGTGCCTAAAAGTATCAGAAAGCAATAAACTTAAAATGATACCACCTTTTTGTCCCAGAGTAGTCAGTGATTTAAAAAGCAGAGTAATTGATCACATTCAAAGTGTAACAGGGAATCAGTGCATTATTTTGAAAACTGGTGAATAGAGGTACCGAATCTAGCATTCCTCTTACCTTTTCTATACAGACAGCTCCAGGGGTAATCACCTAGTAGAGGAGGGTGATTGCCTCTTTATCAAAGTCCATCAGTAAATGAAAATTAAAGGATAAAATTAGAATATCACCATTTTGTATCCTTAATGAGTTAGTAGATTTAGTCCTGAGTATCCAAAGTGCTAACATCACAAAAACAGAGATAACCAGGCTGGGTGCAGTGGCTCATACCTGTAATCTCAGCAATTTCGGAGGCTGAGGTGGGCAGATTGCTTGAGGGCAGAAGTTCGATATCAGCCTGGCCAATATGGTGAAATCTCATCTCTTAAAAAAAAAAAAATACGAAAAATTAGCCAGAAATGATGTTGCATGCCTGTAATCCTAGGTACTCAGGAGGCTGAGGCATGAGAATTGCTTAAGCCTAGGAAGTAGAGGTTGCAGTGAACTGAGATCGCACCATTGCACTCCAGCCTGGGTAACAGAGTGAGACTTCCTCTCAAAAAAAAAAACAAAAAACAAAAAAACAAAAAAAACACAAGTTATGTGTCTCCTGATGAATGAAGAACAGCAAAACTTACATTTTGGACAAAGGGATTGGACCTGAGTCTGATCAAACCTCTGGATCTCATTGCAAATTTGCAGAAAATACAGAGGAACACTGCAGACTGAGTATGCAAACTGGGGTACTGTCTACAGGACAAATGACCTTGGTTCTTCAATAGATAAATGAGAGAAAAGAAAGCGATGGAGGAAGTTGTAGGTAAAAGGAGACTTAACACATCAAATTTTAAAAGTAAGACAAAGTGAAGTGTCTAGGAATTTTTCTACACAAAACTGTAAAACACAAGGAAGTGATTTCTATAAGTCAGGATGGTGGCAAAAGTTCTATTTCTTTATCTGCATGATGGCTACAAAGTATTAGCTTTATAATGAACTCATTAAGGTAGGCAGGTGCTTTGTGTGGCCTTCTGTATCTGTTTTATTTTGAAATAAATATGATAAAAATGTTCTTTAAAAAAAGATTGTGCAAGACTGTATTCTTCTGCTGGGTTGCAATAACAATATGCCACAGACTGGGCAGACTAAACCCCGGAAGTTTATTTGCTCACAGTTCTGGAGGCGGGAAGTCAGAGGTCATGGTGCGGCAGGGTTGGTTTCTCCTGAAGCCTTTCTTCTTGGCTTGCTGATGGCAGCCCTCTTTCTGTGTTCTCACGTGGCCTTTGCTCTAGGTGCAAACATCCCTTGTGTCTTTACCTTTTCTTTTCTTTTCTTTCTTTTTTTTTTTTTTTTTTTTTTTTTGAGGCGGAGTCTTGGTCTGCCGCCCAGGCTGGAATGCAGTGGCGCAATCTAGGCTCACTGCAACCTCCGCCTCCCAGGTTCAAGCAATTCTCTTCCTCAGCCTTTTGAGTAGCTGGGATTACAGGAATGTGCCACCATGCTCAGCTAATTTTTGTTTTTTTTTTTTAGTAGAGATAAGGTTTTACCATCTTGGCCAGGCTGGTCTTGAACTCCTGACCTTGCGATCCACCTGCCTCAGCCTCCTAAAGTGCTGGGACTACAGGCGTGAGCCACTGCATCCAGCCTTTCTCTCTTCTTACAAGGACAGCAGTCGTATTGGATTAGGGCCCAACCCATAGGACCTCACTTAGCCTGAATTACCTCCTTAAAGGTCCTATTTCCAAATAAAGTCACATTTGAGGCTAAGACTCAACATATGAATTTTGAGGTGATGCAGTTCAGCCTATAACAAAAGCCAGTGATTGCCTTAACTATTTTCATTACTGTCTACCACAAGTTTCACTTTGCAAAATATTACGAAGTGCCCCAGAGGAAGAATTTCTTTATTTCACACACATTCATTCTGTCTACTGTATGCCAGGACTTCTTATAGGTGCTGGAGATTCAATGATGAGCAAAACAGACAAAATTTCTCTCTTTATGAATCTTGAAATTTGGTCAAGAAACAAAGAATAAACAAGATCAATATGATGTATTTTTGGTGGTAATAGGTACTAAGGAATCAAAAGTAGGAAAAGAAGAAAGCAGTGACAAGAAAGGGTTGTGATTTTAGATGGAGCCACCAAAGGAAGACTCAGAGAGAAGGCGAGTGTGAGGAAAGAGCCAAAGGCAGTGAAAGATCTAAAGAAAAGCTGGGGGAACATTTTAGGCAGGGGCAAAGGTTCTGAGAGTGGTGTGGCTGGGGTATTCAAGAAACAGCAAGGATGCTGGGCACAGTGGCTCACGTCTATAATCCCAGCACTTTGGGAAGCTGAAGTGGGTGGATTACCTGAGGTCAGGAGTTTGAGACCAGCCTGGCCAACAAGGTGAAACCCTGTATCTATTAAAAATATAGAAATTGGCCAGGTTGTGATGGCATGTGCCTATAATCTCAGCTACTCGGGAGGCGGAGGCAGGAGAATCACTTGAACCCAGGAGGTGGAGGTTGCAGTGAACTGAGATTGTGCCATTGCACTCCAGCCTGGGTGACTCTGTCTCAAAAAGAAAAAGAAAATAAACAGCAGGGAAATGGGTATGGCTACAGCAGAGTGAAAGAGGGGGAGAGAAAGTAGACAGGAAAGATTCTTGGGGGCCTGGCTTTGGCTTTCACCCTTGATGAAAATCGGAGAAGTCAGAGGATTTTGAGCAAAGACATGAAATTCCCTGACTTACATTAATGGGATCACTTTGGCTGATGTGTTAAGGGACTAAACACAGACTAAGGAGGGACAAGGATAAAAGTGGGGAGAACAGTATAGGGGTGCCTACAATAACCTCAACAAGAAATAGAAGAGGCTGGGTCTAGTAAGATCAGCTGTACATGCTTGGATTCTGGATATTTTTGAAGGTCAAGCCAAATAGGAGAAATCAAGATACCCCAAGGTTTATGTCCTAAAACTGTAAGGACAAAGACAGGCCATTTCCAGAGGAGCAGGTTTGGAGAGGATTATCAGGAGTTCAGTTTGGGGTATCTTGCATTTGGGATGTCTAGCTTTGGACTTCAGGGGAGCTATCTAGAAGATGTGGGCGTGTTGATGATATTTAAAGCCATGAGACGAGACGACCTAGGAAAAGCAAAGATAGAAAATAGACAAGGTCCAAAAACTGTGCCCTAAGACATTCCAATGTTAGATGGGAGAGAACCAAAAAGAGAGGACAGAGAAAGGAGAAAGCATAGACAGCCAGGAGTTTAAAGGAAGGGAAGTGACCGCAGTGTTCTGTGTTTTGACTCTGAGTTGACCGTTGGTGCTGGCTGTGTGTGGACCACTGGCGACTTTGGTAAGAGCAGTTTTAATGGAGGTGGTGACGGAAGCCTGTTCAGAGTAGACTCAAGAGAAAATGAAAGGAGCAAAAACGGTCTGTTTAGAGAAATAGTAACAATGACAATAATGGGTGAATATTGAGCTTTGGCTAAGTAGCAGGCATGGCTCTTCTGAGCACTTAACTCTTGCGATCTTCACCATCACCTTATGAGAGAGGTGTTGTGATTCCCATTTTATGGATGAAGAAACTGAGACACAAGAAAGGAGGAGTGATCTGTTCTCCATCACACAGATGACAAGCATGGAACCGGGTCCAAGTCCAGGCATTCCACACCAGCGCTCAAGCTCTACCATCTCCCCATTGTACGTCCAGGTTTAAAGTGATGTTTTATGATGGCAATGTCACAGAAGAGCGACACTCCATAACAGCATAGCCCATATCCAGGGCGGAAACATAGGTCAGTCAGAAGAACATAGAATGCAGAAAAAATTCTCAGAAGGTTAATATATATAGAAATGCTTCTGTATTCATTATAACCTATTAACTCAGAGAGGAATGCTCTGGGCTGCTGTGATGGAAAAAACTGACTTATTTTTATTTTAGTAGCTGAGGAAATCAATGCACAATCATAACCTTTGAAAATCTATTTCTTTTATTGTATATTCTCTGTGTTCTGTACCATCTGTCTCCCTAAACTCTCCATTATTTCGTTAGTTTCCCAATGAATAATCTATGTTTAGAATTACTATTAACACCTAACCCTCTTTTCTCCTCTGGCCACTCCAGAAAACAAAAAATCCTGAATGCAACCTCCCTCCCTCCCTCCCTCCCTCCCTCCCTCCCTCCCTCCCTTCCTCCCTCCTTTTCTTCCTTCCTTTCTTCCTTGTCATCATGTTTTAGCTCCAATAGTAAAGCAACCAACAGAATTTAGAGTGGCTTGTTATTCATTCACTTTCCGTATTTGTGGAGCAAAGCGCTGTCAAAGGTAAGGAACTGTGTCAGTAGCATGTTAAGAGGCAAGACCTGTGCACTTACAAGTAAACACGTGGCTGCCAAGGAGACTGATTGACTACCCTATTTCTAAAATTGTAGAAATTCCCAGGTTTGGAAGTAGAAAACAAGACTTTTGATGATGTGAAAACTCACACGGCCAAATGATTTGTGAACTAATGAGATTTTTCAATGAAAATGCAAAATCATAAAATATTACTATTACGTGGAGGACTGATGAAAAGCAATTATTGGAATGCAGTGTACTTTAAAAGAGGATTGGATTTCAGAAAAAGGACCATCAGCCAGTATGCCTCATTTTGCTTTGTAATTACAATTTCTAGGCCGTCTGAACAATTGTGTGACCCTTGAGAAAAGAATTAGTGATTGCAATCATAGCCTCCTAATCAAGCGTCTTGAAAGGAGCAATACTTGAAAATCTTCCTCATATACAGGGCATGCCAACTAGCTTTGCAATTTCTCTCGTACATTACTGCTATTATTTAGTGTTTTAGGTTTGCTAATAATTCTCTAATTTAATTAAATCAGATATGGAAGTTGGACTAGGGGAGCCAATAATATCATCTGCAGAATATAGGAGTTGTTGGTTCAATTGCTGTCGCTTTATATAAAGCTTGAATTCTTATGGTAAGTCTATGAGAAACACAAGAATTATGTCAAGGTGAGAGCTTGGTCTGCTCATACAGCTAGAAACGAAGAGGCAGAAACACTGCATGTAATCCACTATGAAAAATGAATATGATGTTGTTTGGCTGAGTTTCAGATTCATTTTTGGTGGCATGGGTCTTGTTTTCCCTGGTGTAAATACTATTTTTTCAAGGGTATTTGTTTTTGGAATCTTGTTAGAGGAGAGCTGGCTCTGACATAAACACCCCAACATCTTTCTCTTCTACTGTGCTTGTAATCAGCCATTCTCCAACAGAATCAGAAGAGTAATTTATAGGGATAAGCACCTGTTGTTAGAAGCAGTGTTTTAAATCAGATATAGAGAAAGAATTTAAGGCACAGATGAATTATTCACTCTAAATGATACACAGTGCTGGTTGTAAATTGTAATTTAACAGGTTGTTTTTCTTGAAACATGCCAGGTCTGTTAACTCCTTCATTTAAGAAGGGACTGAGCACTACTGGAAGCTTTTGTGTATTTCTTTGGGTGTCAACTGATTCCATTTCATTCCTGGTTAGATCTATCAAGCTGCCTACATTTTGACATTTCTAGCTTTTATACTTGAAGTGAATTCACTTGAAAATAAAAATATTTTTGTTTAAATACCTGAGTAAATTTACCTTTTTCCTGGATTGGCATAAAGTAGGTCATAACAAAAGCATTAATAATTTAACAGCATGAAGTTTGAAGGGATGCCAATGATTAAACAGCCAGCTTTCTTTTTTTTTTTCCAATGTAACATTTGTTTAGTAACAGGATTTTACTTGGGTAGTGTATTTGTGTGATTTATGGTTTATTAATAACAGTTTTTGGTTCTTTTACCCTTTGGTTCTTTTACCCATGGGTTTTGTGTGCATTTTCTGCAGAGAGTCCAGGTTTGCTGTGGTTTGGGGATTTGGAAACATAGCGCTGAAACAACTGGACTGAGACCACCATTCTAATTTCACTTCAGCCTTTCTCACATCAGTGATCAGAATGATTTTTTAGTCACTCCAGTCAGAACTTGAATCCAACTATAGTCTCAGGGGTGAAAAGTCAAGGGGTAATCCATTTAGCCATCCAATTCTCCAGGTAGAACTTTGATAACCATTGCAATTACTTGATTCTCTCCTCCCTTATCCAAGAATTGCTATACTTAATGTTATGTCCAAATCCCCAGTATGATTCATGTTTTTCTGGGATTTAAAATTATGGAAATTCTTCAGGCAGAAAATGGGCACATATGATTATCACAGAGAAGCTGTTTTAAAGCCAGTTTTCAGGTGAGCTGCTGAGATTTTTTGCAGAGTTAAAACATTTGGCCTGTCCCAGCAGCTGGAAAAGCGCCATTCCCTCGGACAATGTTAACTACGAGTTGAGTCAATTTCCAGTTCCTCAAAATTGGAACTAATCCTGTCCTTTCTTCTGTGTCCAAAATGGGCAGGATCTGAACTGAGGTAAAATTAGGGCTTTCAATTTTATCTTAACTCATATTCACAACTGAAACTTTGTTATTTTTCCCTATAACGTAAGTTTTTCCTTATGACATGAAATGTTTGTGTTGGGATAATTAGAGAACCCTATTAAGCATCATGATAGCCTATTTGTGTAAGAGTGGATTTAGTCATAATTCCATCCCTTATGTGGTTTCCGTTTTTATGTGTTGCGCTTCTTTGTAAAATTCTTATGAAGGTTTTGGAAGAAATGATTAGTGAGGAAGGATAATATTTTAAGGTCTGTGTTTCAGATTCCAGTAAAGTCTGTTGTTTTTCCTTTAAACTGACTTTACATTGACTCAGGGATCTAAGACGAAGCAGATAGTGTGTTTTGCCTTGTTCTGTGAAGATGTCTCCTTTATATATCTTTGCATTGAATATTAAGATTTAGAATGCAAGTCAACTATCTGGATAATTACATCTGTATTTAGAAGGCACAGATAGGTACTCCTTAAATGTTTTATAAAATGGATGAAAAATGCAAGTTAACTAACAGTATTTTAAGGTACAGCACCTAGTTTGGAAGCACTAATTTTATGACTCCTGCAAGGTATTGACTCTTAATTCCATCATGACTTGATATTGGCTGCCAAAATGATATATGTGCCTAATATCTTCTCACCAAACCACATAATTTTTGTTTTAAAAAGCCAGCACAATCAAGAGAGAGACAATTATATGAAAAGCATTTATTGATGAGAGGAGTAACGCACAATGGAAGAGCTGGTTAAGCATTTCTGAAATGAAAGCCTATTGTTTACTGCAAGATTATCTTCTTTTACTGGTTTCAGTTATTTCCAAGTTGACAAATTGTGATCAATACTCTGTTATTGGTCTGATAATTAATGGATGATGGCCTGTCTCTATGAATGGTAAATGCTGGGTGCTAATTAACATTTGTTTTGATTACTTGGTATTTAGTTGTCAAAGACAGCTATTATAACAGCATAAGATGTTAGAAGAGGGTTTTTTGTTATGGCTTTGATTGTTACCAGAAATGACTTTTTGTGTGTGAAGAGATGCCTGCTTTCTATTACTGCTCACTGTAATATAACTATGGTAGTCGGAGAACTCATCTAAAATCCTTAAGTATTGCTAATGAATTATGACTGTGACCTCTCAGCTATAAGAGAGAGAGAAGGAAAGGATCTGTAATCAAGGGTGGAGATGGTGAGATTTCTGAATAGGAACTAAATGTAATTGATTGATGTATCTCTGATTTAATTAAAATTTAAGGAATGGTGTGAAGTTTTTTAAGTTTCAGAGATTATATCACCTATTTTACATTTTTTTTTCAACAGTCTATTCTTTTCCATTCAAGGAGGGAGTTTCACTGGGATTTTAAGACAGGCAGTTATCTGTAAATCCAGAGTCACTATTGTAGACTTGATGTATTTTCTAGAAAAACCCAATAGTTGATTTGTTTTTCAAGCTTGAAACTTCCTTATCTGTTTTCATATGTTCAAAGGAGGACTACAATTAAGTGGAAAGTGTGATGCCAACTTGGATTTAGACAGGCTTGGCTTCAAATCCTAGCTTCAAAACCTGCTCCTTAGCAGTGCAACCTAGAGCGTCATTGTAAAGACTCTTCTCATCTGTAAAAATGTGACTAATATTATATGTCTTAGGTGGGTAGCTGTGAGGATGAATGAGATCATATATATTAAGGTCCTACCATAATACTTGGCACAGTTAAGAGACTGGAGGCGAATTGGCTGTCTCCACTTCTAGGCTGTGCTGCCTATTAGCAGCATGACATCAGGCACATTATGCAGTGTTTGTGTGTCTCGGTTTCCTTATCAGTAAAGTGAAGATGGTAGTATTATCAATCTCATTCAGTGTTGTTACACAGACTAAATGAGTTGATAATGATAAGGTACAAAGAAGGATGCCTGGCACTTAGTATGTGTTATGTGAAGTGTTTGCTGTAATTAGTAGTATAATGATAAGTTCTCGAGAAATAATAGCCATTTTATGTCTTTTAATTCTTTTCTTTACAATACTGTCTGAAGCTTTTTCCTTAATTTGATATGTAATGTTTGAAATGTCATAAATTTAGAAAAGTCTTGCTTTCCATAATGATAATTTATACAATTATATATAAATTATACAGATAATTTACAGAGTCTACATTCATTGAACAGTTACTAAGTGCATGTAACTCAGGAGAGTTAACATATGGACTTAGATGGGCAAGAGATTACTATATACATGTACCAACTATTTATGTAGACTTTCTTGAGAGCATGTGCTGATGGGCTTGGGTATTGAGGATGATAGTTCAGATAGAGAGGCTGAAATTTTCACATTTTGACCAAGGGAAATCTAAGTATAGTATTATATAATAATAAACTATACATTTTTGAATGTATAAGTATATATTCAAAAACAAATCTTTAAGCATGTATCTTAGTAATTAGTCTCAAAACTGGATTTCTCTTCTGTGACTTTGTTTTCATTCTTCAAGGGTCATGATGTCCCATGAAGATGCAGATTTTAATCTGGGGCCTTTTCTTAAACTCAGCGATTTTATCTTGGTAACAGACAAATACTAGATGTGTTTGGAGGTATTTATGTTTATTCATATTAACTACAGAAGACATACCAGTCCTATTTGGGTTTTGTCTTCTTTCTTTATGAATATAGTAGTGTTATTAAAAAGCAAAGATAAATCAACATTTTAGTATAAATGAAAATGAGGAGGTTGATTCATTATTGGGTTAACTTTGCAATGCATATATATTATGTACTTGCATATTATGTATATTATATATGTTACAGTGTATTATATGTTACATATGTGTTATATGTACACATGTAATTTTTTTTTCATCAAGGTCTTTTATACTTGACAGCATGTCCCTCCCATCCTTGGGCAGGGCAGGGTGAGTTTTCAGTTTTCCCCATTCACTGTGCTTTTTCAGTATGATTTCACTGGGCAACACTTAATTAAACTTCATTTCCTCTTTTTACGCTCCAGGTATTATTATGCCTCTCCCTTCAAGGAGTAATTTGCGTGCTGTTTATTGGAGCTGTGAATTTAATCATCTCAATCCCATGCTATTGCAGGATGACTGTAAGAAGATGTATTGACATTTCTTTGGACACATTACTTTGCCTCCATAGTGTGTTGTTTTGCCAGAATACTGAAGGCAATGTTTGTATGATGGCACATCCAAATAAAAAGCAGGTCCTCCTTTTGGGACAGTGATCCATTTAAGTTATTTGTTTCAGTACATGTCCTTAGAGCTGAGGTTTTAAAATAAGAGTAATTCTGGAAAAGATGTTTAAAGTACCACAAGGGATAGGCTTGGAAAGGAAACAAAGGTGGAGGCTTTTTGCCCCGGGCTGAAATAGAGGGGAGTGTTAAACATTCCAATTCTCCCACCCAGCGTCTCCCATGTTATATATTTATACACACACACACACACACACACACACACACACACACAGACATATGCACATGTTTGAAATTTCAGTCTTACAGTATATATAAATGTGTACGCTTATGTTTTCTGCACAAGCCAGAACATTGGTTATTTCCTAATTTAGTCTCTGGAAGAGAAAAAAGAAAAACATATAGAAAGGTAAGTATAAGTTCAGGAGTGTAAGGAAAAGGGTTATTATATGATCAAAATAATAACAGCTAAGATCTTTTGAGATTTTTTTATTGTAACCAGCTAAAGTTCAGCTGCTTACCACTCAGAGACCAAAAACATGAGCAGCAAGTCATGGTGAAAGGAAAGGAAGGCAACTTCATTGATCAAATGCTAGCAGGTGGGAGATGGCTGGGCTTCTGCCTCAGAGAAGCCATCTCTGCCTTTTGGGCTGAGTGAAGGGGTTTTAGAAGAAACGGCATGGGAAATATACGGCAGTGGTGCAGGAGAGTGCAGGTTTGGATGTGTAGTTCCAACGTGTATCTGGAGTAATTGCCAGAGGTCGGATGGTATTCACACTCCTCCTAAGTGGGAGGATTCTGCAGCTTGGTCTCTTTACCTGGTTCATTTCAACATTAGCCCCTGGAGTTTGTAAGCAAGCACATAATTGGATAAGCAAGCACTGTGCACAGAAGTACCTAGTGGGAAAGGGAGAAATTAAGAGTTTCAAAGTATGTTTCAAGATTGAAAGCAAGAAAGGAGAAAAATGTTTTCAAATGCATGTTGAGGCTGGAATACTTGGCTTTATTATGAGCTTGTTCTAAATATGTTATATAAATTAATTATTATAGTTTTGAAATTTTTATAGCAGAGGGTAGAGTAATTGACATAGGGGCCTGAAACATGCATCCAGATGTCTATCTGCAGGTTTTACACACTCAGAGTTCATAAGACTTATACGAGGCAATGCCTGGGATGAAAACCCATGACCTGAGCACAGAGACCTGCCTGGCCACCCCTGACTGGAGCCGGTGGTCCACAGTTGGTACAACTTCCAAGTTTTAAACAGAAGCCATTAATCTGGATATTTATATGTGAAGTCTCTTGATTTTGAATTTCTGGGAAATAATTCAAAATCTTTTCCTTAACATATTATGAAACGCATAACACACACGCCCACCCATGAGCAGGCCTCATCCTGTGGGCCGTCTGCCAGTTTAAGCCTCAAGAGAACTACAAAGTCAGTTTGGAGACTGTGAGAAAACCCCAATGGGCACACTGAGATCCTCGGCGGTTTCATCAGTGGTTTCCTCAGGAGATCACCTGACCATTTAAAAGCTCTGCCTGTCTAGGATGGTGTTTGGGAAAAAGAATCATAGTAATCAAGACAGGTTTTCCTTCCTACAGCGCAGGGAACTGTTTCTAGTTCTGTTTTCCTCGAGCCTAGACAAACATGCACAAATCTGAAACTGAGTGACTCTGTGCTTCTAAAGCCCTAGATCCTAGTTTTATTTTTTTGCCAAAGCATATTTGAATAGCAACTGACTTAATATACTATAAATAGTATCAATTTTTAGTCAGGCACAGTGGCTCACACCTGTAATCCTAGCATGTCAGGAGGCTCAGGCAGGAGGACCATTTGAGCCCAGGAGTTGGAGACCAGCCTGGGCAACATAGTGAGACTTCATTTCTACCAAAAATAAAAACAAAATTAGCCAGGTGTAGTGGCATGTGTCTGTAGTCCCAGCTACTTGGGAGGCTGAGGTGGGAATATCACCTGAGCCCAGGAGGTCAAGGCCACAATGATTGGAGATCTCACCGCTGCACTCCAGCCTGGGCCACAGAGCGAGACCCTATCTCAAAACAAAAACAAAAATAGTATCAAGTTTTTAGATCACCCAGCAGAGATTTTGAGTACTGTCATCCTTTTTTCTGGAAGAAGAGAAAACGGGTAGTTTACTAATCAAATAGATGCAAAGTCGTTTTTGAATAGGCAGTTATTTACATTAGTTTGTTCACATTAATTAGAAACATTTAAAATTGTTTATACTATTTTATTTTTATTTTTTTATTTTTCTGAGATAGAGTCTTGTTCTGTCATCCAGACTAGAGAGCAGTAGCATGATCTTGGCTCACTGCAACCTCTGCCTCCCGGGTTCAAGCAATTATGCTGTCTCAACCTCCCAAGTAGCTGGGAGTACAGGCGCACACCACCGTGCCCAGCTAATTTTTGTATTTTTAGTAGAGATGGGGTTTCGCCATGTTGGCCAGGCTGATCTGGAACTCTTGACCTCGTGATCCACCCTTCTCGACCTCCCAAAGTGCCAGGATTACAGGTGTGAGCCACCGCACCCGGCCATTTATACTATTTTACATTATTTATATTATCCATTATTACATTAAAGTATTTGCGTTTATTATGACTTCCTTTATTTTAAACTATTCCTTAGTCATCCAATGCTACCTCTTTAAAATAAGTAAGCTACCCTGAGATACACATCAGGAACAATGGGATGGTTCTCCATTGCTCAATATCTAGAGGTGAGAGCTACACATGAGTATTTTGAGAAAGGTTCCTATGTGATAGAAAAGTGCCTTTCTGAAGATAACACTAGGACAGATGAGCTTTAGGTTGTGTTTGAATTGATTTCGTGCTACATTTATTTCTTTATGTCAAATTTGAATTTCACTAGAAGTTACCTACCCATAGGATTTCGATGTAAACAGATGCTTCATTTCAGCTAAAAGAGAACCTCCTTTCAGTGAAGACATGTGCCTCCACTTCCCCTTTGTGGCAGGATGTGCTGACATTTGTGGGTCACAGATCACACAGGCCTAACCTCGCCATACTGTTTCTTTACCTTTCCGGAATTCAGATCTTGCTTCAGAACGTTTTCTCAGATGTACAAATGAAAGCAGGAAAAACTAGGCCATTCTTAAAATGCTCTGTTTTCCCTAAAGGCTTAGTTGAATTTTTTAAATAAAAGAAATAGAACTATGTAAATAAGATCAAACGAATTGCCTAATGTAGTGTGTGGCTCTCCCTGTCTATATGAGAATTTTAGCATCAAGGCTTAACATACACACGAAGCTTCCTTAACTTCTCACCAATCCTCTGTCTCGATGTTTCCTACTTAACCGTCAAAGCGGATGGCATTACTAGGAGAAACCTGACATGACCTTAGTGCACAGGCTGGGTTTTTACATTGACTGTGTTAAGTGTGCTGTTTGATTTTAAAAATGAGAGACTTTTTCCTCCAGGTATGCATTCAAGTATTTACCATGGAATAGCATCTCTGGTATTGTGTCTCAGATACTTCTTAAAAGGCAAGTTAATCATGGGTTGGATCAAAGTCTTGGTTTTACAGGAAGACATAAGGATATTAGATCTATTAGAGACAAAGAAATGAAACCTTGCTTTTCAAACCAGGGGTTTGAGAAAACCAAGAATGAGCTCCCTAGGGGAAATTTTCCTTTGCTGGGAGGCTGCCCACTGTGCCAAGCCCCTGAAGCCATTGACATATGATGACCCTTGGACAGCCACCCCCTCCCAGCATTCTTTATTGTCCTTGGGGTCTTTGATAAACAAAGACAAAGTCTTTCACTAGAGAATTGTTCAACATTTTCTTGAATTTCACATTTCTTTGCTGGGGGCTAGGGGTTTTACTGAATTGAAGAATTACTTCAGAGTGTAACATGTTGATTTTATGAGTACTAGTGTATTCTGAACTGTTGAAGTGTGTCTATTTTCAAAACATGTTGGATGAGGATTAACATAAAAAGGCAAACAGAAAGGGTACTGTCCTGTGCATGTTGGTTTTAAATGACGAGGTGTTTGGTGTCCTCGATGAAGCTTCTATGTGTTGTTGACAGGTATCCCATGCACCATTTTCAGGGATAGGAACAGTACGAGCTATCTGATCACAGCCACACAAAAGGGAAAGTGGTTGAGGAAGAACCTTGAATATATGGAAAACCAGGTAGAGTGTGATCTGAGGGTAGTGTGTTACCATGAGACACAGCTCTTCACTGGGTGTATGTGCACGGCACTTTCCTGCTCTGCTCTTTTACATTTTCAAAGCTTATCATGCTGCCATTACTTTGAAGAGGTTTAGAAGTTTTCTTATTAGGCACCTCAAAACTAGGTCTCACCCACATCTGTTTCCTTTGTGTGTATGTTTATATAAGAAATCAATAAAAACGTTCACAGTCTCTAGTTTGCAACCCATATTCAACACGTAAAGACTGACAATATTGTTGAAATGTCTAAAACCTAAGAAAATATTTTAGTCAGTGATTGTGGCCTGTTTGTGTCAAGAATATTCTTTTAAAAATATGAGTTTTATATATGCAAAAAGATAATAATGACAAAATTGTGGTAGTATTATGAAGCAGTTGCAGGTTGGTTTTGTCTGGCCTAAGTGGTCTTTTGCCCTGAGAGAGAGAGTGTGTGTTTGCACGCACATGCGCGTGTGTGTGTGTGTGTGTGTGTGTGTGTGCTTTTTTCCCTTTAAGTGCAGTGGAAATTGCCTGCTTTAGGCCTCTGGGTCACTTTGGGTGTTGAATTGAAATGACTCTTTGCCATGTACTGCTGGACTAACCAATAATAATCTTCATGTGACCTGCGTGTTTTAAGAAAATTATCCTGGGGCTCTCCTGGTAGGATATACGTACCATGCACTTTCTATGATCTATAAAATTATTATCAGATGAAAACAAAAACTTGTATCAGGAAAACATTTCATTCCTTGTTTTAGAGCTAGAATGGACTTTGGCTTTTCTTCATGCTTATTTATCTGAGAAAGTATTAGGTTGACTCTGAGGGAGGTGTTTGCCTTTCTCCATGGGCTGAAGGGGGCAGCACTCCATCCAGATAAGAGCTAATGAAGTTGGACCGTTGGACATTGGAATGTAACAGATGCTTCCAGAAGATTGAGATAATGAGGTGTCTCCTTGATCACCTCTGCAAGGTTCTTTAAGGGACAAATTAGCAGCTAAAAATGATCTTCCCTCTTCAAGAAGGAATTAACTTATTATTATTTTCCTAAAGAAAAAAAGCAGAAGTAGAAAAATAATAAATGATTAATTTTGCTTTTTGTAAGTAGAGGATATTACTCTGTTGGGCTCTCTTTATATATGAAAGTGTATTTGAAATAAATCTTAAAATGTGGAGGTACAAAAAGGCGATTGTTTTCTAAATTGCCATATTATTGTAAAACTAAATTTGAAGGGAATTTTAAAGAACACCATATATTCCATTATTTTGACAACCCATCAGTTTATGAAAGTAATCTGAGCACATACTTCAATTTATTAGAGATAATTGTTCTGGGAATGCTAACGCCCAAGCTCAATGAGATCAATAATAAGTTTGTACTTGAATTTTGGGTTATGGTTTAACTTTAATCCACTCTGTTTAACTACTACTCAACTATTCACATACTATAGATTATTTGCATTATAGGCAATTTATCTTCTAAAGTTCAATCACTTTATTTGAAGCAAATGTATATGATTTGAACTCCTGTTGATTGTCTGCTTTTTCATCTCTTGACTGTTTTAACACAATATTTTATGTATTTTTATCAGATAATAATCTAGTTAACCCATCCTACAATTAGTTCATGATAGGCATTTTAGTTGTGACTCAAAGTCCTCATTTACTAAGTATTCGTTAATCCGTAAGTAATATTCGTATCTGAATACTGGAGAAAAACTGCCCAAAGATTTGGAACTTAATAGAGTCTGTCTACTGCATTCTTAACTGTTATGGTTTATTATGAGGTGAAATTTATAAAAAGAGATTTCACATTCAGCCCTTGAAATGGCTGTCTGGGTGGGGTTCGTATTTAGTGTTTATGAATATCAAGAAAGTAGAGAGGCTTAGTACCCTGCTCAGAACCATATAATTAATATAGAGAATAGTCAAACTCAAAACCCAAGTCTAGTGACTTTTTAGCTGTACAACACTGACTGCAGAAAGGGTTAGATCAAGTGAACGTTTAATATTCTTCCAATCTTGGTTTCTAAATAGAGCTGTCTGCCTATTTACTAGCTGTGTGACCTTAAGTGAGTTATTTAACCTCTCTAAGCCTTAGGCATCACATCTGTAAAAAGAAGATAATATTATTGTAACTAAATGAGCTAATCTTTGTGAAGACATGAGAATAGTTCCTGAGACATAGTCAATGCTAAATACATACTTATCTAGGTAAAATAAATATAACTGTGTCTCGGGAAAAAACTTTTACACAAGGATAAAAATTTAACAAATTATAACAAGCAGAAAATTACTCTTGAGCTGAAGAGAGAAAAGCAGAATTGCTTATACTGAAAGGGAAATGATTTTTATATAGCTCACAGGATTCTGTGGGAAATTGTATCAATGGAAGTGAATGACCTAGATTCTTCAACCAAAAAACCTGTAAGGGAGAAGCAAAGAAGGAATAAGGGAAAGCTGTGGATTAAAAGAGACCAGGGCTGGGTGCCATGGCTCACGCCTGTAATCCCAGCACTTTGGGAGGCCGAGACAGGTGGATCACCTGAGGTCAGGAGTTCAAGACAGCCTGGCCAACATAATGAAACCCCATCTCTACTAAAAATACAAAAATTAGCTGGGTGTGCTGGCTAATGCCTGTAATCCCAGATACTCAGGAGGCTGAGGCAGGAGAATCACTTGAACCTGGAGGGTAGAGGTTGCAGTGAGCTGAAATAGCACCACTGCACTCCAGCCTGGGCAACAGAGTGACTCTCTAAATAAATAAATAAATAAATAAATAAATAAATAAATAAATAAAATAAAATAAAATAAAATAAAAGAGACCCAGCAATCACTAGGTGTGAGGTTTACTTGGATCTTATTCTAACTAAATTGTAACAAGAACAATTATAAGATGGTAGAGAAATGGAGACATCAGTGGTATATTTGATAATATCAAGCAATTACCATTAAAATTTTTAAGTGTGTTAATAGTATTCTCGTCATTTTTAAAACAACAAAGTTCTGTTTTACAGATATACACATAAATATTTACAGATGAAACTATGTCTTGAATTTGATCAAAATAACTGTGTGTGTGTGTGTGACTATGGATTAAATAACATTGTCCATGAGTGTCAGATATTGAAGCTGGGAGATAGGTGTGTGAAGATTCAGTCTGCCATTCTTTCAGTAATACTTTTCTACATGTTTGAAAATTTCCATAGTAACAAAAATTTTAATAGAAAAAAAAAAGTCTTTACTGGAAAAACTATTCTCAAAGTTCTTAAAGTTAATAATGATAGCTGATATTTGCAGGGTACTTTAGATGAATTGTCTCCATCTTTTTTTTCTTTTTTGAGACAGAGTCTCACACTGTTGCCTGGGCTGGAGTGCAGTGGCATAATCTCGGCTCACTGCAACTTCTGCCTCCTGGGTTCAAGCGATTCTGCTGCCTCAGCCTCCCTAGTAGCTGGGATTACAGGTGTCCACCACCACGCCTGGCTAATTTTGTATATTTTTAGTAGAGATGAGGTTTCGCTATGTTGGCCAGGCTAGTCTCAAACGCCTGACCTTGTGATCCACCTACCTCAGCCTCCGAAAGTGCTGGGATTACAGGCGTGAACCACCATGCCTGGGCAAATTGTCTTAATCTTTACAACAATATGATGAGGTAGGTCTGATTATTATACCCATTTAACAGATGGTAATATAGGTCCAGTCTTTGCTCTTCAGCAGTCTTGACTTCCTGAGGGGATAGATGTCCGCATTAGACAGACCCCTCCTGGGAACTGTTTTCCAGAGTGGGTATTTTCCAGAGTGGGTAGGCCAGTAGGGTGCCATTCTCACAGTGTTTTCACAAAGTGCGTATTGTCCAGGTGTGTTACATGCTAATTACATCTGCCTCATGCCTCACTAGTGACTTAGGAGAGTAGGCCAGGCATTGCAAAAAGCTCCTGTACTAGCTGTGTGCCTCTGGGCAAGTTACTCTTTTTATTTTTTTCCTTTTTTTTTTTTTTAATATATTTTTTGAAACGGGATCTCTGTCTATCACCCAGGCTGGAGTACAGTGATGAGAACAAGAGTCACCACAGCCTCTACCTCATGGGCTCATTACAGATATGTGCCCCTATGCCCAGCTAATGTTTATATTTTTAGTAGAGACAAGGTTTCACTAAGTTGGCTGGATTGGTCTCAAACTCCTGGCCTCAAGTGATTTGCCCGCCTGGGCCTCCCAGAGTGCTGGGACTACAGGTGTGAGCCACCACGTCCAGCCAACAAGTTACTTTCTTTATCTGAGCTTCAATTTCCTCGCCTGCAAAAATTACTATTTCCATCCCTATTTTGCTTGTGACAATGAGTAATTTGAAGACAGAGACCCTCAAAGGGATTAGACAAAGAAGCTCACTCCTCTGCATCCTCAGTGCTGGGCACAGAATGAATGTTTAGAACTTTGTGTTTTATGACCGACTCCCTCCCTTCCTCCTTTTTCTGAGTGGGGTGAAAAATTCGACACTGTCTCAGACTCCCTGAGGCCTCAGCATCTTGTATTCAGGGATGGCTGTGAATGAGTAAAACAGAGCAGGTGGAGTGACCTGGGACTTCGTTGCTCCTCTGTTGTGTGTTGATTACACCCACTCATGCTAGATTATTTCTAAGGCTTTAGCGGTTCAAGTTTACAGGTTTTGTGATACTTTTCATTTCATTTTGATGTACTTAGTCAAGGAGAATAATCTATAGACTGGAAATACCAAAATAATTATAGTTAAAGTGGAAGTCCAAGATGGGAAAGCAGTGTGAGAGCACACACAAATTTAGTTAAATGAGATCAAAGGATACTGAAAAGGCTTATGTGAAACTGTCATGGAAGGTCTCGGAAGGCCTCTAATGAACCAAAAGCAGGCAGAGGCGGATTTCAAAAACTAAGGGTTGGTATTCAATATGCACCGTAGTAGCCTGGAATAAAGGACTTGTACATTTTACTAGACATCTAGAACATAAAGCAGGGATCACTAGGCGGCAGCCTGGATTCACTGAAAATAAGGCATGAAAAAGTGGGTTCATTTTCTTTATGATGGAGTTGAGACTAGGACATGGGGCTGCCACACACGTGACTCTATCAAGATTTCAGGATTTCAAGCAACACACTCCCTCAATCTACCCATAAGGACCACGTTCGGTAACAGTCACAGCCTATTAAATATCATCTCAAAAGAAAGGCCTGTGCTCTGGGTACCAATGTTTTAGAGGGATGCTGACACAGAAGATGATGTCAAGTCTGAAAATGCTGAAGTAGTTGAATGGATCAGAGATGTTTGCTGGAAGAAAAGAATCTCTGTAGGACCGGTGAGCACTGTCTTACAACATTTGAATATGGGGCAAAAGAGGTGTTTCCTTATCTACGTTTTTTGGGAAATGCTACTGCAGGGATAGGTGTGACCACAGTGAAAAAGCTCGTTGGAAGTTCTGTGAGGCTGAGGTTCACAGTGATCTAGGCCCTGAGGGACTGGCCCTGCAAATGGAGACGCAGGATACTGTGATACTGTGAAGGGGATGAAGGCAACAAGATCTCTGCGGAATTAAACGGGGAGGGTGAAGATGGGGGCAAACTCTCTTTTGCTTCACTCAATTGAATATGATCTCTTCTAAATTTTCGTTATACCACTCTTGTAGTAATTTTGCTGTGCAATGATTTTTTTAAGCCTGCCTTTTTCTTTTTTGTTTTTTGAGATAGGGTCTCACTCTGTCACGGAGGTTAGAGTGCAGTGTGTGGTCTCAGCTCACTGCAGCCTCTGCCCCCATGCTTCAAGCAACCACCTCAGCCTCCCAGGTAGCTGGGACCACAGGCACATGCCACCACACCTGGCGATTTTTTTTTTTTTTTGTATTTTTAGTAGAGACGGGGTTTCACCATGTTGCTTAGGCTGATAAACCTGTTTTATTAGCTTTATTTACAAGCCATTTGAAGGTAGGATCTCTGTTCTATTCCTTCTTGAATTCTTGTAGCTGCTGCATTGGTTGTCTTTATTATTTTCCATTAATTTTAATACTATTTTCTGTCATTTTCAAATAGCTATTAAGTTTACAAACATAGATTTATTTTTCTGAGAAGATGAAGATCAAAAGAATTATGCTTGGATTTTGGAAAATATATCTCTCTCTACATGTTGGTGGGAACAATTCTGGCCCTCTGACTTAGTCACAATAGACAAGTTGTCCTTCCTATCTAGAGGGCAAAAGTTCTTTATAACATCTCAATCATCAAGCCAGTTTCTCACCAACTCACTTGAATATAACACGTGATTACTTAAGAGTGTTGTATTTTCACCATAGTAAGTGTTCAAAAATTGCAGATTTATCTCAATCATCAAGTCTCATTGGGAAGAGCCTTTGAAATGGTGTCCACCATGTAATAGGAAAAAGACATCCCTTATTCAAGGAGACCAGTATCTTGGTGTGTGTGTGATGGAGGGGACAGCGTATGGCACATTCATTGTTCAGGAGCACAGGTCGTTTGGATTAGAATCAAATTCTGCCACTAACTAGTTATCTGGCCTTGGGCAAGTTACTAAACTCTGTGTGCCTTAGTTTCCTCACCTGTTTCAAGGAAATAGTAATAATGCCCGCCCCATATGGTGGTTGTAATGTTTGAATGGCTTCCTGTGTATAAATACTTAGAAGCAATACATGGGTGGTAAGTACTACATAGGTGATTTTTGTCATCATTATTATTCACAAGGCTCATCCAATAGAGAAAATTCACCTGGGAAAAGAATACAGAAAGACTAGTTGTTCTCCTTCACCTCTTTGCTCCTCTTCTGGCTGGACAGTGGGGCCATGGTTTGACTTGGAAAGAAAAAACGGGCTATGTGAAAAAGGGAGAGAAGAAGAGAAAGAAAGGAAGGGAAAGATGACAGCAGATATTATGCTGCTGTTCATTTCTACCAGGAAATGAAGTCTATTGCATTGATGGACAGTAATTCCCTTAAAAAAGAAAAAACAAATTCCAGAGTTAGTACAAACAGCCATTGAGTCATTATTATAAATTTCACTTCTGAAGCATTCAGCCAGGGATAGAGCCAATCTGACCGGCCCTGATAATCAGTAGTTTGATCTGACAGTACAGTTAAGTCAGTGCATACCGACTGAGCTGCTCTCCATTTATTGATTCTTGTTGATTTAAAGGCTAAGAGCCTTCTCTCTATTGCATTTTGGTTAATGACATTTAATGATAATTTCATGCTAATAACCTCAACTTGCTGACATTTCGAGATGCATTTCTTTGGCTTCTATATCAGGTGTCCTCAAACTTTTTACACAGGGGGCCAGTTCACTGTCCCTCAAACTGTTGGAGGGCCTGCCACATACTGTGCTCCTCTCACTGACCACCAATGAAAGAGGTGCTCCTTCCTGAAGTGCAGCGAGGGGGCGGATAAATGGCCTCAGGGGGCCGCATGTGGCCCGCAGGCCGTAGTTTGGGGACACCTGTTCTATATTATAACTTTCTTTGCTACCCAAGTGTTTGATAGGAAATGTTGTCTATTAGTGAATAATTTGTTGGAAGAGTCCTATAAATATGCGGAGGACTCTTGTTGGGGATAATGGCATATTCTAAGTTTTCAGTAAATATAGATTGAATGAATAAAGGAGTATAAATCATTTCATACAGTTTATACCAAACCATTTAATGTAATATGACCAGGTTAGAGAGTGTATGATAGATGTGAAGAAGCCAGAGACATTTTGAGTTGTATTCAAAGGATATATTGACTCTGAAGATAAAGGGTAGGAAAGAGTTAAGCGGGCATTTTGGTATTCATTTGCAAATATTAATGTAAACAAAGTGGTAACCTCCGAAAATAGAAAAATGATTTCTTCCATTCTGTTACTAAAGTTGTATGTGTGTGTGTGTGCGTGTGTGTGTGTGTGTGTGTTTCTAGATGTATATATACATAAAAAACAATGAAATTAGATTTTTCTTAAAACCCACTTATTTTCATCACTGTACAAATTGTTGTCATCCAGACTTTCGATAAATTTATTATTTTCTTTCCTCTTTCTTATTCCTTATCTGCTTCATGTACATCACATCCCTCATGAGCAAGAAACTGCTTTATTATATGATATGAAATAAAATACATCAAGGTTTTTGGCACATATGGATGCTTTTCCATCAGAGACATAGAATTATGTATTTTACAGAACTAGAAAACACAGTCACTACCTGCTTAGATTTTACATCTGAACATATTGAGAGATAGGTATTATCTTAAGCAAAACCATCGCTTGACTCAAAATGTAGACATGCATAAACAGCATATGAAATCTGCGTTCAGTCACAGATGAAGTTATTCAAAATGTGCGTCTTTTTAGATGAATGCAAATATAGGGAATAATTTCATGAAAATAATGTATTTCACTTAGTTGGCTCCATATTCCCAATCTGGGTTACTGTGTCATCAATTTATCTTAGTAACTTTTTTTCTCAATTAATTATTTATGTGTGTTTTGGTGTATTTATCTATTTTGTTCAGGTGCCAGAGGTCGCCTGACTTTTCTTCCTCAGATTGAAAATGTAAGGATCCGCTGCTTCTCTCTCTTCCTCTCCTGTGACCTTTCTCCCTTGCACACATTGCTTCAGACCAGGCTTCTCACAGTTTGGTGAGGCTCAGGATTATGGGATAAAGGAGGGAGCTATTCAAACACAGATTGATGGGCCTGGCACAATAGCTCACGCCTGTAATCTTAGCACTTTGGGAGGCTAAGGTGGGGATCACTGGAGGCCAGGAGTTTGAGACCAGCCTGGTCAACCTGGTGAAACTTTGTCTCTACTAAAAATGCAAAAATTAGTCAGGTGTAGTGGTGCATGCCTGTAGTTCCAGCTACTCGAGAAGCTGAGGCTGGAGAATTGCTTGAACCTGAGAGGCAAAGGTTGCAGTGAGCTGAGATCAGGGCACTGCACTCCAGCCTGGGTGGCAGAGTGAGACTCCATCTCAAAAACAAGACAAAACAAACAAACAAAAACACTGTGGACTCCACACCTAGCCCTAGATTATGACAAAGTAGATGTGAGAATTTGCATTGCTGACATAGTTAGTTGCAGGTGCTGCTGGGCAGAGGACCACATCGTGGCTGCAACTACACACCTCCTTTCTGCTCCTGGAACACACCAAGCTTGTTGAACCTCAGGGCCTTTGAACTGGCCATTTCTTCTTGGAAAGCTCCCTTGCCAGGTCCCTTCAGGTGTTTTCTTAAATGTTATTTTCTCATGAGTGTGTCTTTGGCTGCTGGATTTAGAATTGCTACTCCCCCTTCCTCTACAATACTTTCTGCCGTCTTTCCCTGCTCTATTTTTTGCTATTTATCTTTCTCCCATTTAACATGTTATATAGTTTATTTGTAGTGTTTTTTTTTTCCCCCATCCGTCTCCCTAGTAGAATGTAAACAATGAAAGTGTAGGGATTGTCTATGTTTGGTTACTTTCCTGTCATATCCTCAGCACCTTGAACAGTTCCTGGTACACAGTATGCCTCAGCAAGCACTTGTTGGAGTGAATGGCCCGGGGTTCACTAAGAGTTTACAACAGGGAGCCAAAAGAATTATTGCAACCACAAAATATAGTTCGGTCAGTGATGGTTATAATTAATGCATGCCAAAAGCTTATGGCTCTCTAGGAGTTTGGAGAAAATGTTGACTTTTCAGGAGTTTGTATCCTGAAAGACATGAAATTATTAACCTCCATAAAAAAGTGGATCAAACCAGATGACACTAATAGCACAATTGAGGCCCGGCGTTGTAATGGGTGCAGAAGAATTAAGTTTCTACTGATGAGAAGCTAATTCTCTTTTTCCTAGGACCTTCCTTTATTCTTTTTTTGGATTAAGAGATAATACTTGTAGAAATATTCATTTTCTTTTTCAGAAGAGATCTGAGCTGACTTATAGGAAATACAAACACATATAATAAATAGAACATGGTGCATAACTAATTATATAAAAATCGGGTAATACAATAGCTAGTAATAACTAGTAATAGAAACTCTCATTATATATTAAATATCAATTGATTTTATTTCATCATAGCATTCTATCAGAACCTTGAAAGCAGTTACATCCCTGGTTTGATGCTTTTAATTTTTTGGCAAAATTGAATGTAATATATTTGTAGAATAGAGAATCTTTGTGCACATGTATATGTCAGTATTATTCCTCATTATCTCTGTGGCAAAATGGAAGATATAAGCATCTGGTTCTTAAAGTCTGAATTTATCATCTTGGTATGTCTCCCTCTGACAAGTGCAAAATCTTACTCATGTCACCTCTGCCTTCAGAAATAAACTGTTGTCTTTATCAAAACAACAGAGAAACACCAGGCCTCAAATAATGCAATCATCTTTCATTGTGATACCAGTTCTTGGCCTTCCTTAGCTATTTATTCTAACTCTTGAAGTTTAAACTTAGTAGTATGGCCGGGTGTGGTGGCTCACGCCTGTAATCCAAGCACTTTGGAGGCCAAGGCGGGCGGATCACCTGAGGTCGGGAGTTCAAGACCAGTCTGACCAACATGGTGAAACCCTGTCTTCAAACAAACAAACAAATAAACAAATAAACTTAATAGTATGAATTTTTATCTATTTATGCTTATGAAATTTTCAGTATACATATTGCCATGATGGAAATTTTTGGAAAGCAGAAAGAACTGTTAATTATTCCATCGTCATTTGCAGTAATCTCCCACAAATGCTTTTCTGAAATTGATAGAGATATTTTTCAAGGCTTGCAAGTAGTAATTATGGTATTGAAAAAAATGTCAGTTTGTGTATACTCACTGTGAGCTGTGTACTTTTACTGGAAACATGCAAATTAGGGCTCATGGAGGGCTGCATAATAATGGCCTCTAATTATGTCATATTTCCCTGAAATCTTATATTTACATATACTGGAACTGAGGATGACACCATAGAGGGTCCACTCATGACACACTTATGGAATCTGACCTCATGATGGCTCAGTTAAGGCAGGAATGAACACAGAAAGCTATGCTAACAGGAGACTTCAGCACTCTGTACTTAAGCATTTCCAAAAAGAAATATGTTAGAGGCAATTTGAGGCATGTTGGAATTTGTTTGGAATCCAGCTATCAGCTTTTAGAGCTACTTACTGTGTACTTAAGGAGTTCTCATACAATTGGAAGCAATTTGTGGCTGACTGCATTTATTTTTGCCTTACTGCCCTAGAGCAGTAAACTGTCAGAATACAACAGAATTGGAATGTGTTGCTTGTTTCATATGATTTTACAAGGAGTAAGACCGATTTCACTTTGACAAAGAAATGTAATAGTCAATGCATTTGCTTGAACATTAACACTGTTATCAGTGTTGATTCTGACATCCAGAAAGCTAAGGCTCCTTTCCTTTGCTACAGCCATGATTTAAACACGCATTAACTGGGAAGTGCAGAGTTCATATGAGGCAGGCCCTGTCCAGGAATAGAGAAATCTGTTGGACTTAACACACTGCTTACTACGTCACAGGCATACATTGGATGGAAAAACACCAGCCACACACACACCCCTACTCATAGTTATCATTGCTTTGCTCTCATTAGTACAATATTTTCTTACTGTTTGTGGCTACATAGTGGGTATATATATTTTATGGGGTACATGAGATGTTCTAACACAGGCATGCAATGTAAAATAAGGATATCATGGAGAATGGGGTAGTTATCCATCCCCTCAAGTGTTTGTCCTTTGAGTTACAAACAATCCAATTACACTCTTTAAGTTATTTTAAAATGTACAATTAAGTTATGATTGAGGATAGTCCCCCTGTTGTGCTGTCAAATAACAGGTCCTATTCCTTCTAACTACTTTTTTGTACCTATTAACCATTCCCACTTTCCCCCAGCCCCTCACCACCCTTCCCAGCCTTGGTAACCATCTTTCTACACTCTGTGTCCATGAGTTCAACAGTTTCAATTTCTAGATCCCACAAATAAATGAGAACATACATTTGTCTTTTTGTGCCTGGCTTATTTCACTTAGCATAATGATCTCCATTTCCATCTACGTTGCTGTATATGACAGAATCTTTTTCTCTCCAATAGACTGATTTCTTTTCTTTTGGGTATATCCCCAGCAGTGGGATTACTGGGTCATATTGTAGCTCAGTGTTCAGGTTTTTGAGGAAACTCCAAACTATTCTCTGTAGTGGGTGTACTAATTTACATTCCCACCAACAGCGTACGAGGGTTCCCCTGGCTCCACATCCCCACCAGCATTTGTTATTGCCTGTCTTTAGGATGTAAGCCATTTTAACTGGGGGGAGATGATATCTCATTGTAGTTTTGATTTGCTTTTCTCTGATGATTAATGATGTTGAACACTTTCTATGTGCCTGTTTGCCATTTGTATGTCTTTTTTTTTTTTTTGAGAAATATCTATTCAAATCTTTTGCCTATTTTTAAATCAGATTATTAGATTTTTTTCCTATGGAGTTTTTTGAGTTATTAATCTCTGGTCAGACGGGTAGTTTGCAAATACTTCCTCCCATTCTGTGGGTTCTCTCTTCACTTTCTTGATTGTATCCTTTGCTGTGCTGAAGTTTTTTAACTTGCTGGGATCCCATTCGTCCATTTTTGCTTTGGTTGCCTGTGCTCGTGGAGTATTCCTTAAGAAATCTTTGACCAGACCAACGTCCTGGAGATTTTCTTCAATGTTTTCTTGTATTAGTTTCATAGTGTGAGGCCTTATATTTAAGTCTTTAACCCATTTTGATTTGATTTTTGTATATGGCAAGAGACAGGGGTCTAGTTTCATTCTTCTGCATATGGATCTTGAGTTTTCTCAGCACTGTTTATTGAACAGATGGTCTTTTCCCTGGTATATGTTGTTGGCATCTTTATCAAAAATGAGTTCAATGTCAGGGTATGGATTTGTTTCTGAGTTTTCTATCCTATTCCTTTGGTTTATGTGTCTATATTTATGCCAGTACCATGCTCTTTTGGTTACTATATCTCTGTGGTATAATTTGAAAGCAAGTACTGTGATTTCTCTAGTTCTTTTCTCTTTGCTTAGGATAGCTTTGGCTATCCTGGGTCTTTTGTGGGTCCATATAAATTTTAGGATTTGTTTTTCTATTTCTGAAGAATGTCATTGGTATTTTGATAGGGATTGCACTGAATCTGTATATTTCTTTGGGTAGTATGGACATTTTAACAATATTGATTCTTCCAGTTCATGAACAGGGAGTATTTTTTTTTATTTTTTGGTGTTCTCTTCAATTTCCTTCATTAGCGTTTCAGAGCTTTCATTATAGAGATCTTCTACTTCTTTGGTTAAGTTAATTTCTAGGCATTTAATTTTATGTGTGGCTATTGTAAATGGTATTACTTTCTAATTTCTTTTTAGTACAATATTTTTAGTGTTCAAAAATATGATTAAGGAGTACAAAAGCAATCTTCAGCATAAAAGTGCTCATATATGGCAACCACTGTCAATGGTACTCATTTTGATGTGTCTCTTTTTTTCTAGATAGTGGGGAAATGTAAAACTGCCTGTCTAAAATGAACTTTGTGTTACAGATATGAAAAGTCAAACCATTATCTTCTAACTGCAATTTCAGCTATATCATTCTCACTTCTTCCATTATGGAAAAGGCTTGCTTGGGTCAGTAGTATTTAAGCCAAGACTTTCCCATTCCTAATATTAATTTCATGCAGTTCCAGATATGGGTAGTAGAACTTAACCTAGAGGAGTTGAAGATCATTGTATTAGCAACTCTTACTGAATGTAGGCTGTATACAGAACATCTCATTTTGCCAGGGACCATGGAGAGCCATAAAAGGACATAGAGTGCTTCTTCAGAGTTCATAATTAAACTGTAAAAAGGGGGCTAATATAAATGAAGACATTTAGTTATAAAATATATATTATGTTACTGACTTCTAAAACTAACACTTTTAATCTCACAAATGAATGCTTTTCATTTCAAAGCAGTCTCCTTGCACAGACAATATAAACTTATCTAGTAATGAGGCTATTTCTCAAGAGCATTTTAGAACCTATATTACATTATTTAGTATTCTCAAAGGAGGATAATGCATGTCATTTGCCAGAATTTTGGAAAGAACCAAAAATCATTTGTAGCATGTCTGATGAGTAAGATCTACAATCAGAAATCTAAATGTCAGGTTTGAATAAAACAAAAACCATGTTTACGAAGAGTTGCTGCAATAAAGATGACCACCATTAATCTTAGTCAATGTATTTGTGTCATGTAGGATTCCTTGAGTATTTGAGATATATTAAAAATGAATTGGGCTATTAATACAATATGCAGAATATACAGAAATCAGGATCTTCTTCAACAAAACTGGATAGCAAAAAAGAAATCTTGGTGTTCAATTACAATTTGATACACATGCTTTCTGGATCCTGGGGATGCTGGAGTTTTCCAGTAAAGACCTTAAGCGTTTTGCATCTGGATTATGTTAAACTCAATTTTAAAAGTGTTTAAAAAGTGGTTTTTAATCAACTTTTTTGGAAGATGAGAGAAAATGACCCATCTGATTTTTTTTTTGTCATCCAAAATGCACAGCATAATTTTTCTAGAAACGTTTCCTGCAACATAGTTACTTTTAGAACAAGTCAAATTAGTTTTAATTATACCACTTAGGAGTCATTTGATTTTGATCTTAGATTCCTTATCTGTAAATAGAGATTGCTGAACTGAATAGACATTAATGTCCTTATCAGCCCTGTACTCATGCAGTTATTTATTCCTTCCTTTAATATAAGTCTGCAGCCATCATTTGTGTCTTAATTAAATGAACTAAATCTTAAATGTTTTCATCATTTTTATGAATGAATCTCAGACACTGATCAGATAGTTGTGTTGCATAGCAACATAAACATCTTCCACAACCTTTTAAAAAAGTTTGTTGGCATTAAAATTGTGACTTTCAACAGCCTTTCATTCCCAGAGGCTTATTTTAGCATGTCAAGTGGATATGTTGAAGGTTTATCACATAGAACTCCACATTAATTTTTGCTTTAAGTGATCACCCATTTTTGTTCCGACATAAAGCAACATTCATTGCAGCTGTTAGTATGTGACAGTTGACTGGCTGAACTTGGAAATACTGCTGCTGCTCATTGAAATATGTTGCCATAGATTCTTGCTACAATGTGATTGCTCTTCGGTCTTCACAACTTATTCAAGAAGAAAATTAGTCTCATTTCTTTACAGAGGTACTTTGCATAAACATGCAGTCATTATTGATCTAAAACTCATATAAAGTTAACTGTAATCAATTATGGTTATATATAAGTACTCAGGGTGCTACCATAGGGGCGTCCTTGCTGCCAATGGCTGAGAGGGGTTGACAGCATCATTTCAGGGACCCTCATTCATTTGCAGCTGGGATTCCTTGATCTAAGAATGGACTGACATGCTTTTATGGGTATAAATACTCACAGATGTCCTCATTCTTTCTGAATGTTTTGGATACCATTTTGAGACCAGTTAGAACCCCTTCCCACACTATTTGCTTAAGAGACAGAATTATGTAACATATAAGCCAACACCAGTATAATCCAAAAGTCATTTACACATTTGGCATCAGTTCTGGTACTTCAGCTTTCTGCTGGTGTTTGTATCATAGCAATAGATTCTCTTTAAGAGTCATAGATGTCTGTAGATGCATTTAGGGAATGCAGTGTTTAAATGCACTGAGAGGAACTGTGCTCACTTAGAAGAAATTAGTCATCAAAGTGGGGAATTTTTTAATTCTTGGAAATTTTACGGATTTTATTTTTCTATTTACAAATTAGGGATATTTTGGAAACTTAATATTTTGGGTCAAATAAAATAGGTAAATGATATTTCCCCTTTCCAATCTCAATATTGGTTCTACCTAAGAGAGTGACTTCTTTAACTTGCTTAACACTAACCTTTTTAAAAAATCAGCAAACAAAGCAGTTTTGCAAGCCTAGTGAGTTTTTCATTCAACTGAATGAAATCATACGTAAATTATTGGTTTAGACAGTGTTTGCTTCTACGATTTGTTGTTTAGGAAAAATTGTATGCACCATAGAACAGCCACAGCCTGTGTTGTGCGTACTTTGCGCAGCCTTACTGGGTGACAGAATGGGGTAACAGAGACATAATTTATAGTCACTAATATGAAGCTGTTATATCAATTACCTAGGAAAAAATACCCCGCTGGATTTATATCCTTTAGTTATTAAAAAGTGGCAGCTATCTTAAATTAGTTATAGAAACTAAAGAATTTAGCAACAGAAATTAATCACTGTCATGATCCATACACAGACTCTGAGTTGCAGCGCTCTGCAAAACATTTGTTTGGAAAAGGAAAATTGCTATTATGGTCACCTTAATAGAAACAGACAATCAAACAAATCTTAATTTAAAAGATTGCATGTGGTCATAAATCATAATGGCACTGAGATTTAAGGCACAAAAAGCAACTTCATAAAGAAATGAGGCGTGCCAGGGAGAGTCAGCAACCGTGGCTGGTGCCGTCCTGTCTGCCCGTCCTATCAGTGATGTTGCAAATGTTTTGATGTTTCAGCTCTGAGCTGGATTGTTCATTCTGCAGGAAAATGCAGCCATCTCCTAATCTGTTTTCCTGCCATTGGCTTTCTAGTCTTCTTTAACCCATTCTCTGCCCAGTAAGTGGAAGAAGGAGAGCCTTAGAATGGAGGTTGAGTCAGGGCACCTCCACCCGCTCCCACACACACCCCCAGTGAAAATCATCAGCGTCTTTTACTTGCAGTTGGGATTAAATTCAACTCCTTGAAGTCATCTGACCTCACTTCCTGGGCTCCAGCACACCGGCCTGCTTTGGCTCCTTCCCTCCTCCTTTTGGGGGTGCTCTGAAAGAAGTCCATCTTAATATTTACTCTGCATTGGATGTAATACATTATTTCTAATACTTTAATTTCACTTGAGCTGAGTCACAAAAAATGGAAACCAAAACCTAAACAAGCAACCAAACCTCCTTGAGAGAGGAATGGGGTAGTGGCCAAGCCAATGGAATTAAAATTACTTAGTAATTGCAGTAGGCAGTGCATATTGCTAATCGTCATATTAGCCGTATGTTGTATTCTGTTTACATATGGTGAAATGTATGTACACCTTAACTGGTATTTTGTGGATGAGCACAAATGTTTGCATGTCTGTGAGTGATAGATGCCCCATTATGGAGTGTTACTTGGTGGTTGCAACATCCTCTTGGAAGGCAGAAGACATCAACATAAGCTAAATTTTCCTCATTACTGTATTGCTTCACCATCTGTCTGCCTAGCTTTCTCGGGCGTCTTTAAATAGGCTTCAGACTGGCCAGTGTCACCAAGCATCCAAGCCTTACAGATGGGGCCTCGATCCGGGGCCAACTGAACTGCAGCTGTGTCTAGTACGGGCCAGAACACACTCTTTCTGGCCAGTAACTCTTGTTTGGTTTTGACAATGGCCTGTTAGCATTAATATCTCAAAAGAAGAATTTGTTGTCCTTATTTGTAAGATAGGATATATATAATTTATACATACATTTATATATTTATTATATAAACACACACATACCCATATATGTGTGTGTGTGTGTGTGTGTGTGTGTGTGTGTGTGTATATAAAATTTTTAACTGAAAATAAAAACTGCCAACTTCAGAATAAACAATTATTTCTTAGAGTCTAGATTCCCAAGACAGAGTAATGGGAATATTATCTGTAGTCAGTGAAGTGAGGTCATCATTTGGCAACATGATTTCAAAATGGAGTAATCAGTGTATCCTATATGAATATTTCGAAGCCTTCTGTGTGGTCTTTCTTTAGGAAATGGACAATTGGGTGTATGTTTGGATATCTCTTAAAAATAGCTTTATATGAAAGCACAGCATAACTGCAGTTACCATGACCATCCAAAAGCTTACGTTTGATTATTTTTTTAACAGTTGTGGAAAATGACCCATTATTTGGTAAGGTAATGACTTTTTTAAAGTGTAGCATAAAAGGAAGAAACAAATTCAGCAAACCAACTTGATCCAGAGCCGTGGGTTCTGGCTCACTAGATCATGGAACTAACTAGCTGCCATTTTAAGCACTGTGTAAGTTACTTGCTATGTTTCTTCTTTTTAAGGCATCTCAAAAAATTGCCAATGGGAACATACACAAAGAGGGATGTTCACTTGTATGATATTGAGAATACTGAGGCTGAATTTAAGTGATTACTTTTCACTGTTTACAAGGTCACATGAATGTAGGTAAATGAGACAGTGTAGGCAAGTATGCCAATATCTAGAAATGATCTGGAAAAGTTTGGCTTTGCCTAAACTTCTAAATTCAATTTGCTTAAATTTCTATGTCAGTCTACCTCCTTCATAATTTCTAGTCTTCTGTTGACCTCAACTAGAATTATGGAAACAAAATTTTTCAAAATAGTTACAGATACATTTATCTCCCTGTTTTGAGGAGTGAGGAAGAGACAATTTGACAAATAAATTAGTTTGAATTCAAATAAAGCACACACAAAAAATCATCCAACCTGCAGAAATAAATGTAAAAATCATCCAACCTGCAGAAATAAATGTTAAAATACATTTAAAAGCCCTTTAAAATTCTTCTTTTTTTTTTTTTTTTTTTTTTTTTTTTTTGAGACAGAGTTTCGCTCTTGTTACCCAAGCTGGAGTGCAATGGCGCGATCTTGGCTCACCGCAACCTCTGCCTCCTGGGTTCAGGCAATTCTCCTGCCTCAGTCTCCCGAGTAGCTGGGATTACAGGCACGCACCACCATGCCCAGCTAATTTTTGTATTTTTAGTAGAGACGGGGTTTCACCATGTTGACCAGGATGGTCTCGATCTCTTGACCTCGTGATCCACCCTCCTCGGCCTCCCAAAGTGCTGGGATTACAGGCTTGAGCCACCGCGCCCAGCTGAAAGCCCTTTAAAATTCTTTCAGTAGTTTTCAAACATGTAAAATACATTTCAAATTTCTTTAGCATTTTATTCAATTTATAGATAACTTCCTAAGAATGCTCTGACTAAAATCCTTTAGAGCTTTTACTTTGCATCTTTGTGAGGAAGTAAATGTCATTAAAAATAATTTTTGACTCAAACTTTTAACTTAATTTCAACCTTAGTATTTTTAATTTCCACAAACTACTTAATATATGCCCCACACGGCCTAAGACCTGCTATTGAATGTTATGTTAACTTTTTTCAGTGTTGTGAACTTGCTTATTGGAAATGAATGATAATTGTCATTATTCTGTTTCCTTGTGAAATCTAGAAATTAGGATTTTTATGGCCCAAATATGGCATTACTAGAGAAATTTAAATAAAAGAGACTTAAGGTGTATAAAACAAGATTCGGGTTTTGATAGGAAAATGAAATATAATTTTTGTAACATTTTTCAGTACCGTATAGAATTCTCCCTAGAAAAATTACCTAAAGTTAATTGTAATGTAATTATTCTATGATAAATGTTATATTTCAAAACTTATATGCTAGCTTTAGAACTTTATTTCTCTTCATAGAATAATTTTTACAAGTGTGTTGGATTTTAAAAGATTATTTATATCAGATCAATCATGGGCTAAAAAGCTTTCATGGACTGCCTGGTAATAAAACAACTTTTTTTGTTTTTTGTTTTTTTTGAGTCTCACTCTGTAGGCCACACTGGAGTGTAGTGGTGAGATCTCAAGTCACTGAAATCTCCACCTTTGGGTTAGAGCAATTCTCCTGCCTCAGCCTCCTGACTAACTGGGATTATAGGTGCCTGCCACCATGCCTGGCTAATTTTTTTTTTTTTTTTTTTTTTTTTTTCAGTAGAGACAGGGTTTCACCATATTGGTCAGGCTGGTCTTGAACTCCCGACCTCAGGTGATCCACCTGCCTTGGCCTTCCTTTGCCAGGATTACAAATGTGAGCCACCGCACCTGGTCTTTTTTAAGATTTTTAATAGGAAATTCCTTTTACAGAATGAATTTGGGGTGCCAGAAGTATATTTGTCCATTTCAACTGTAGCTACACTACAATATTTAGCTTTTTCCACACTAAGAACTCACAGGTTCTATGATAAGGTTCTTTTAGTCTCGGTTTTTCATCCCAAAAGCAATTATTTTGTGTATTTATTTTTTTGAGACAGAGTCTTATTATTCTATAGCCCAAGCTGGCATGCAGTGGCTCAATCTTGGCTTACTGCAACCTCTGCCTCCTGGGTTCAAGTGATTCTCGTGCCTCAGCCTCCTGAGGAGCTGGGATTAAAGGCGTGTGACACTATGCCCAGCTCATTTTTCTATTTTTAGTAGAGACAGGGTATTGCCATGTTGACCAGGCTGGTTTCAGGTAATCCACCCGCCTCGACCTCCCAAAGTTCTGGGATTACAGGTGTGAGCCATCGTGCCCAGACCAAAACCAATTATTGTATTTTTTTAATGTTGTTGTGTCTTCTTTAATATGATTTTCTTAATTACTGCTAGTGAAAAAATAAATTTTAAAAAATTACAAATTATAAACTCTTAATTAAAAGTACTGGAGCTTTAGAGATCATCGTGTAACACAACCAATTTAACAAATGATAACCCTGAGCCACAGTGATATTAAATGCCTTGCCTGAAATAGTAGCAGAACCAGAAGTAGAACTTAGGGCTTCTTGTTTCCAGTTTAGTACTTTCGCTCTACTCCCATATCAGTCAAAATATTTATTTAGTAGTTCATGTAAAACATTGAAGTTTTAGGTGATATGATAAGTACAGTAAAATATAAGCTACTTCCTGTGTTCAGGGAGTTTGATCTGTAGCTGAGGTGTTTATAAACTATTTGGACATATAATAATATTCATTGGTAGGATTTGATAAATTTTGTATGATGTAGACATTGGGAATCATAGCTACAGTTTTGTTTATTTGTTGGACCTACAACAAAACAATAAAAAGCTTGAGAAAGAAATACACAAACACATACCACTGCCCCATGCCAAGCCATGTTGGAGTCTGATGTGAACATGAAAATAAACACAGATACAGACTATCTGTATTTAAATTTTTGATATTTTGTTCATCATAGAGTTTATATTAACTGGAGTCCACGCTTTATTCGTATTTCCTTAGTTTATACACAATGTCCTTTTCTTGTTCCAGAATATATTACCTTTAGTTGTTATGCCAGATAGTGGTTTTTTGTATTCATGTTGGTTTTTAAAGTATTACATTAAAATATTATTTATCTTAATTACTGAGATTTCCACCTGAAATGAACTTGTCACTTGCCTCCCTCTAGTCCTGACTTGGGGACACAAATGCATACATGGGCAGAGTACTTTATTTTATTTTTGAGAGAAATTTCTTTAAGTCCTCTTATCCAAAAAAAGAAAAGCCTTTAAGTCCCAGTGGGCAAATTGCTAAAATGTGGGGTGAAAAATGTGATACTGGTAAACAATGCAAAGTAGGAGCATATTTCATAAATAACTCAGGTATGTTAACTATTATTTATGAAGGAAGCCACAGATTTCTGATTGTAAATATCCAGAGTTCCATAGTGTACATATTATCTGAGCTCTCAGATCAGGCTTCACACCAGTGCAATAAAATGAACACATAAACCTGACGAGCCAGAAGCCAGAGATGGGTCTGCCCTTAATCATACCACATCTAGTAGCATTCTACTTTTACTTTTAAGATTATTATTGAATTCTTATAACAAATATAAAGTTTCAATTTAATCTTCCCCAGAATATCTCATCATTTTGCAGCTTAAATGCAAGATAATTATTTCCAGCAGATGTTATTTACTGACACAATTTCTGGACCAAATGATAACATTTAACACTCAGTGTAATGTTTTGATGTTCTCTCATGCCCTGATACATTTGGACTTATTACCAAATCATTACTACAAGCCTGGAAGTTTTAATAATTTATAGAAGTCATTATGCCTGGAAGAGTAGTAACTCTGCCAAAGAGATGACTTAAATGTCCCAAATACATCCCATATTCTTCAGTCCTCTCATCTGAGTTTCTCTTACACCCATTTTTCTTAAACATAAAAACAGAGCAATATTTTGAGCAAAAATTTAAAAGAAAGGCTCTATTTCATCACATGGCCTCATTTCTTTTTTCTGTTTGCATATCTTGTACATGAATACAAATTAATCATGTAACCATGTTCATTAAATTATTAGCTGATTGCCTTTGATGTCAAGATTGGACTTTTGCCTTCTCTTTGTATGCATGGCTATTTGATATCATCTCATTGTTGGCACTAAGTTTTCACAGAATAGTAACATTTAGAGTTTATAATCTGTATATCTCTGGAGAGATTTGCTTAATAGAACAATACATGTCAAGATTCTTTGCCTAAACTTGTATGCTCTGTGTAAAATGTACAATGTATATTTTGCCTGCATATTTTATGCTACTAAATGGCTCTGTAAAGAAAGGTATACTTAAGAACACATTTTAAAAATTGTATTGAGTTTGACAAAAAAGCTGTGAACACCCTAACTTGGAAATCTTGGGTTTTTGTGTGTATTTTTTTCCTGTTTTCAAAGTATGAACTCTCCTTTGTTAGCTCTGCATGAGGAATGAACCATTTTCTCAAAGTTTGATAAATGAAGACTCTGACCTTATGGAGAGGCTAAATTCTTGTGTTAGAAAGAATTCTTACTTCCTCCTAAAGACTTGTGAAATGACAAATGCATATTTGGAAATAAAACATATCACAAAGCTTCTACTTAAAAATGACAATGTGCTGATACTTACATTTTCTCCCTCTGCAAACCCACCTAACATGCCTTAAGAAAACCCAAAATATGCTAATTCATAAGGACAAAGAGAGCCATAGAAAAGGCAACAGTGGAAAAATCTTTTAACAAACATTACTGAAGCAAGGAAGCAGATGGTAATCAATTTATCAGAGCAGAAGAAATTTCCACCTAGCCTACAGAGGACATTATCACCAAGAAATGAGTCAGCATGCTCCTTGCAACTTCACCTAGGGACATTGGAACCGCTAAAGGCTGTGCTGAGGCATGGGCTGAAGAGAGATGCTTTGCCAGAAAGGCTACACAAGAGATGTACATCAGGTCTTCTCCCCAACTCATCCTCCCTGGAGGGTGAAAAGAACAAAGCAACCCAAATTCAATCCCAAATCCCTGGAGGATACTGGAACTCCTCTGGAGAAATGCAGAGACACCAGTTGAAGCCTGAAGTGAGATCCAAGGATAAATAGTGAAAAGCCTCAGTTGTAAATCTTAAGAATAAAAAAGCCAAGAATCATGTAGCATTTTAGGAAAGCTTCAAATTGACACCTGGAGGAAACAGGATTTTTCAGGGAGCAGAAGAAACCTTAAGAAAAAAATCTCTAGTATGTACAAATATATGAGGCATATGCCCATCAAAACAGGAAGCTCTGTTAAAGAAACAGAGACCAAGACAGTGCTTGAAAATTAAAAATACGGTAAGCAACAGAAGGAAAAAAATGGGGAAAAAAAAGGACTGGGACATAAATAATGAAATCTTCTAATAAATAGAACATTAGTAGAAAACAGAATTATAAGATCAATATAAATTCATTGTCTCCAATGAAGAAATTCCAGGGAGGTGAGAGGAAACAATGAGAAAATTATTAGACATAATGAAGAAAAATTGTCTCTAGATCAGAAAAGAACACAGCAACCCAAATTCAATGGGCCCACTAAACATCTGGCCCAATGAATAAAAAATAGACTAACCCAACACATCACAACATTTCAAAACACCAGGATTAAAACATAATTTTCTTAAGCTTCCAGAGAAAATTAACCATTCATACACAAAGAGTATCAGAATGACTTCGGGATCTTTGCTAACATTGGATAAAAGAAAATTTTAAAATTTGGAGAAAAAGTGGTTTTCAGCCAACAGTTTTATGCCCAGCAAAATATCCATCACATGTTAAGTAAAGAATAACAAATGTGGATGCACTCTCAAAATATACCTCCCACATCTTAGAGAAAGTTACTAGAGAAATAGACTCCAGCAAAACAAAGGAATAAACCAAGAAAGATACATATATGGGACTTGTGAAATCAAGGTCCTGACAGAAGAATGATAGAGTTGTCAGAATGACACCTGTGTAGAGCAGTAAGTTTCTATTATATCAGGAAGGTAAAGTGCTGCAGGAGAGAATTATCAAAGAGCCAAATACAGTTACTAGAGTAGTTATTATGTACGGGATTTGCAAAATTTATTGAGTCATTTGATAGATCCATTGACATATTGGGAGAAAGTAAATGTAGAAACTAAGCAGATGAACAAACAATAGTTTTATTAATTGTAAGACAAAACATGTATGAGAAAGGAATGGTAATAATAGGATGCTATTTAGCTCAGCAGTGAACAGTATTTCATTGTTACAGTGATATAAATGGTGACTGTTTAACCAAAAGTTGTTACGTAAATATACTGAGAGCATTGGAAGGGAAGTGTGCATGTGAGCTAGATTCACTACCATGGAAGAAAGTCTACAACAATATCTTAGGTTGGATTCCCTGTAAGAAACGCTCTGTGCAGGAAGTTTACTGAGAAGTGTCTGTCTTGAAGGTCAACACCTGTGGAGAAAGAAGGAAGCAGGATAGGGCAGTGTGCAGAGTTGAATTGCGATGGTGATGTGGTTACAACAAAGATCTCCCTCTAATGTCCAGCCCCCCACCACCCCAGTGGTTCTGCCTTAAATCAAAGAGTTTGGGCCTTTATGCCCCCTGAATCTACCAGTTACTGGAGCTGAGCAAGGGAGATGTTATGGACTAGATGTTTGTGTCTCTCCAAAACTCTTATGTTGAAGCTATTAATCCCCAATATGGTATTTGGAGGTGGGGACTTTGGGAGATAATTTGGGTTAGATGAGTTTGTCAGGGTGGAGATCTTATGATGGCAGTGAAGACCTTATTAAAATTTTAAAAAAGGAATGAGAGCTCTCTCTCTCCTTCACGTGAGGACACAGCAAGAAGGTGACGATCTGCAAGCCAGGGAGAAAGCCCTCACCAGGGACGGAATCTGCCAATCTGCCATCAGCTTGATCTTGGACAGTGAGAAACAAATATCTGTTGTCTGACCTACCCAGTTTATTGTATGTTGTCATGGTGTGTGCATAATGTGTGAGGGGTCATAATTAAGACAGGAAGGATCACGATCTTAGACAAGCTAGCCCTTTATAGTTGAGGGCTATTTTAACAAAACTGATAAATCAAAAATAGAAGTAAAAGTGTGTTATTTAGAAACATGGAGGTAAGTGGCACCAGAAACAGCTAACACATTGAGGACTGGGAGAGGAAGGTGGGCAAAGTGGACAAGAACAGGTCTTTTTGTTACAAGCCATTCACCATTACTTGATTTTAGCTATGTGCATCCATAGCATTGATAGAATTAATAGTTATATTAAAATTAACAATCCAATTGCATCCACTTATGGAAGCAAAGTGTTAAAAATATACCATTTTTGGTGATGGTATATACCGCTAGGTGTACCAATCTTCAACACTGAAGAGGCTGGGTGCAGTGGCTCGGGCCAGGCATGGTGGCTCACACCTGTAATCCCAGCACTTTGGGAGGCCGAGACGAGCAGATCAACTGAGATTAGGAGTTCAAGACCAGCCTGGCCAACATGGTAAAACCCTGACTCTACTAAAAATACAAAAATTAGCCAGATGTGGTGTGCACCTGTAATCCCAGTGCTTATGTCTATTTTATTTTAATCAACAAATAATGTATATCTAGATGGGGTACCATGTGATGTTTTGATGCATATTTAAATTGCAAAGTAATTCAATCAAGCTAAGGAACTTATCCATCACCTTACATATTTATCATATTTTTAGTGAGAACACTTAAAATCTAATTGTTAAGCAATTTTGAAATATAGTAGTGAGGATATAAGGGAACCCTTGTATATTGTTGATGGGAATATAAATTAATATAGCCATTAAGAAAAACAGTGTGGAGGTTCCTCACAAAAATAAATAATTTTGATACATTATTTCAGTTGTTCTCTTATTAGTACTGTGAAGTAAGTATCCTTACCTTCTTTTTACTGAAATGGAAACTGGAACTTAGAATTGAACTAATTGCTCATGTTCTAACACTCAGTAAACAGTGGAGCTAATGTTTGGTGCTCTGTGTTCCTAGCCACTATGGTCCAGCATTCCTGTCCGTGTGTATTCATCGGCCGAAAAAAATGTTCACATGCCAGTTACATGGTGATCCACATGATCTTTCTAAGGAAACAGTTTCCTTGCACTTGGATGCTAAACACCATAGAAAATCCAAAAACGATTTCCCTCTTGTTTTCCTTTATGGCATTGTGATTATGTGGAGAGATTAATTGTGATTTTTTAGAACTCCCACATCAAGCATGTAACAGAAATGCTTCATTTTGTCCCAAATATATCAGCTGAGAAGAGATCATCGTTGGAAGTGAGCGAGAGGCCTCAAAGCCAGACTGTGTTCTGATCCTCATTTCCGAACTTACCAGAGCTATCATTTTGGGCAAGTCACTTAAATAGACTATGCCTCTGAACTCAGACAGTGTCACTGGCTTTTTGTTTTTTGAGACAGAGTCTTGCTCTGTTGCCCAGGCTGGAGTGCAGGGGCAGACCTCGACTCACTGCAACCTCTGCCTTTCAGGTTCAAGCAATTCTGCTGCCTCAGCCCCCTGAGTAGCTGGAACTACAGGTGTGTACCTCCATGCCCAGCTAATTTTTATATTTTTAGTAGAAATGGGTTTTCACCATGTTGCCCAGGTTGGTCTCGAACTCCTGATCTCAGGTTATCTACCTGTCTTGGCCTCCCAAAGTGCTGAGATTATAGGCGAGAGCCACTATACCTGCTGCCTCTAGCTCTGTATGGTGAGTGTTGTAATACTACCTGCCTCACTGAGTCCTTGGGAAGAGGAAGTGAATTCAGACGCATAAAGCAAAGAGATTGTGCTGGCCCTTTGTAGGTGCCTAGTACGTATTGGCTATTATTATATATTAGTCTGAAAAAGCAGATTGCAACAAATCAAGGACTCCGCAGCTGCTTCTAAAGAATGAAGCTCCATTATTTCATTTAAATACCGTTAATTTCCTACACTTCAATTCATCTTTTCATTTTCATTTTCCTTTCTTTTTGTGTATACAACGTAAGCTTTTATAAGGCATTTTATTCAATTATGTATTTTCTCTGTGCTTGGCTTCTTCCTCTCCCACCGCTTCCCACACACACATCGAACAACTTCCTTACCCAGTGATAATGGAATCTGGTATAATGTTGCTTCCCGTCACTGCCTTGCTTTTGGAAGAGAAAGCAAGATTAATAAATTATAATTATTTGTACATGTTTATTTTCTTTTGCTAAATGGCAGCGTCTTCATAACCTTTTCAGGTTTATGTCGGTAATGTGATCCCAAGGTCTAAAGGATTATGTTTACACAGTTTGGTATATGAATAGGCTTTCACTTACCATTGCAGAATCACTATTTGCCATGCTTAACCCTGTATTTTCTGCCTAAGGAGATTAGGGAGTTAGAATGGGTTTGTCATATGTGGCCAGACATGCCTGTTTTCTTGGTCTGTCTCAAGAAATGGAACTTATACTTTCCCTGCCTTTGGTCTACTTAAAGTATCGTAGAAGAGCAAATTGTACTGCAAGTTTGAAGTGGCACAGACAGTGCCTGAATCAGGCGGCACTTGAGGAACAGAAGCCGTTAGAGTAACTGACACCTGCTGTTGTTGATTAGTGCCCTTCCCATAAGCTGCGGAATTGATACACGCTTTGGGAATAGGCTAACTGCTTACTCGCTTTACTTTAGTTTCTTAGTTGGAACCAACGGACGATTTTAAGATTGAAAAAGAAATGCTCAGGTATGTGGCTGGGGATTAAGATCAGATCAGCTCCCAGCTTATCCACTTTAAATCTCCATTTAGCCAAAGCTAAACACATTTTGGATTAGCTGCCTTCTGAGGTTATCTTGATCCCTGTTGCCTTCCATTAGTATTGACTGTACTTTAATTTTTTTTAAAAAAAATCTAGTGTCGATTTAGATTGAGGTCTGTGCAGTAAAAAAGGATCACCTTCCCATGTACGGAAAGAGATTAAGCATCTGAATCATAGAGCTATTTATTCAAAGGGATGATTTCTGCCTAAATCCACATGAACTTATGACTATCAGCATGCTTTAAGTAACGAGACTGCTGACTAGGAAATTGGAGTCTTTCGCCATTTGTTGACCGATTGAGTTAAGCATAAAACTAAAATGATTTTATGGACCATTCTTTTTGGCAATGTCAATCCTAAATCGGATATGAAATGGGGCTACCATTATAATTGTTTTGAAATCCAACTTACAAGTACTTTGAGGGGTTTTGCTTTTCATTTTATTATTTTCCCAATGGAGTAGATTCAGATGGTGTAGATTGTAAGAGAAGTTTAAAGACTTTTAATATTGATTTTAAGATGATTTGCTTTTTCTAATAATTATCATAGGCATTTGAATGTTTATTTTGCAATATTTCTTTGTAAATGAATATCTTTTTTTTTTTTTTTTGAGATGGAGTCTCCCTCTGTCACTCAGGCTGGAGTACAGTGGTGCAATCTTGGTTCACTACAGTCTCCGCCTTCCAGTGATTCTCCTGCCTCAGCCTCCTGAGTAGCTGGGACTACAGGCACGCAACACCACTCTTGGCTAATTTTTTATGTGTTTAGTAGAGTTGGGGTTTCACCATGTTGGCCAGAATGGTCTCGATCTCCTGACCTTGTGATCCACGGACCTCAGCCTCCCAAAGTGCTGAGATTAGGCGTGAGCCACCACGCCTGGCCCCATGAACATCTTTTGAAGCATAAATTCCAGACCTCAGACAACTTAACTTAATGGGCTAGGAGAAGTTATTTAAACTCTAGGAGCTAGCTACTATGCAATTCAAGTGAAGGGAACAATGCCAATAATTCATTAGCGATTGCTAGTGAAATTAAGCCCATTCTACAGAGATTATAAGAACCTGGACTATAAATCCTCAGACATTTGAAAGTCATCATATACCTGTAGAATGGGGAAAAAAAATGTCCTTTTTTTCCCACGTTGGTCAGGCTGATCTTGAACTCCAGACCTCAGGTGATCCACCCGCCTTGACCTCCAAAGTGCTTGAATTACAGGCATGAGCCACCACGCCCGGCCAATAATATCCTTTCTAAAATTCTAAATCTATTTATAAATAGAAGCGCTTTTTTTGGAGAGGAATCTTGCTAACTTTTTTTCGTGACCTTTTGTTAGGTAAATGCCTTGAGGATAAATCAGGGCCTCTGAATAATGCTTGCTCACCTCCAACAGGGTGAAAAAAATGGTAGGTTCCAAGCCTCAACCTATCGTTTATGGCAATTCCGTAAGAAACATGTCTCTGAACATGTCAGTGGTAGCACTCAGAAATGCTCTCTGTTATCTTATTGCTCTTGTATCTTTTCCTGGCTTTAGGATAAGCAGTGGATATGACCAGGATGGCACATCCCTGCTGACTGCTCTCTATCCTTTCCCTCATACCCATCCCCTTTCCAGAAGTAATAGTACTCCACCCTGGTTGTGAAAAGGAATGAAGACCCTTGTCATCATAGCTCACAAAGCATGTCATATTCTTCCTCTGTCTCTTCCATTTCTTCTATTTCAATTAAGATTGAATTCATCCCTATCAAATGAGTGGATCCACAGGGTGATACTATCTTTCGGATTGTAAGGGCCTTAATGGGAGGTCAGTATTATGCATTGTCTTAACTCCAGTATAACATGGTGGCTATTTCGACAGGCTTGAATCAAAATGTGAAGTTCCTCATCACCAAGCAATACCCATCACGTAAAATACAGTCTGACTGGGGATTTTGAGCTGCACTGCATTCTAGAAATTGGTCCCGTACCCCTCAACTTCACCCTCTCCCTGGGCCACTGGTGGCTTGCTCTTGATTCTGTGTTCATCAAAAAGGAAAGATAAGGGATGAGTGTCTACTGCCAACATTATTGGCGTTTTAAAATGCAATATTTTATTTCTAACTTAAATGACTCCAAGATCAAATCAAATTTGCCTAATCCCAATGCCTCCAGTGCTGTAACAGCTACATTAAAATGTTGTGTGCTTGCCCCTAGCACCTACTAAGTGCTCCATAAACATTTACTGAAAGAAAAATTTGATTTAGACACTTGAGAGTTTTGTTCTGAAAAACAGAGTCTACATATGCTGTTGTCATAGCGACTCAAAACTCCAGTCTTATTTAGCGATGAGCCTCCATCATCGTACTTCTCCTTTTCTTCTCTTTCACGAGATAGTAATTGAGTTTCAGGATGTGGGATTGCTACTAAATATTCACTTGCAATTTGCATCGAAATGTCAAATACATTATTTGGAAATATGCCAGATAACTTAGGAAGGTGTTTAATTTAAAAAGCTGCCTGAGGGAAAAAGTAGTCTATATGAAATGAAACAGGAAGCACTTGTAAAACTTTTAGAAGTCAGCTGGACAAATAGGATGCTCCAAACTTCAAGAAAGGGCAAGGAAGAATCTCCATCCTAGATGGGGACATGTTGAAGCATTTTAAAATATTTCACATTGAAATAGCCGAGCTCTGGCTAAACATTAAAATCAAACTGAGACTATGAAATTTTATGTCTGTGTTAGTTTGCTCAATCTGTCAGAACAAAATACCACAGACTGTGTAGCTTAAATCAGAGAAATCTATTTTTTCACTGTTTAGAGGCTAGAAGTCCAGGATCAAGGTGTTAGCAGGTTTGGTTTCTTCTGAGGACCACAAGGGAAGGATCTGTTCCAGGCTTCAGTGCTTGGCTTACAGAGGGCCACCTTCTCTCTGGGTCCCCGCAGGGTCTCTCTTCTGTGCACCTGTGTCTCCGGTGTCTCTGTGTGTCCAAATTTTCTCTTCTCGCATGGTCACCAGTCAGATTGGATTAAGAGCCACTATCAGGATGTCATTTTAACTTAATCACCTCGTTAAAGACCTTGTCTCCAAATATAGTCATGTTCTGAGGTACCTGGGGATTAGCGCTTCAACATATGAGTTTGCGGGAGAAACGAAAGTATGGCCACTAACAATGTCAAAGTGAGAAGCTGACTTGCAAACAGATGACCTAGGCAGTAAGTAAGCATTTAGTGCCCGCTATGCTGTTTTGATCCTCTGAGGGTACGCAGCATGTCTCTCATAGGGAAGTCTGTAGAGTCACGTGGCTGTTGTCTTAGGTGATACGAACAAGGATATTCGCAAACCCAGTACCCTCAACCACTGGCCATTTCCAACATTACCTTGGGGGCTCTCCCCTCCTATGAATTCTCAATACCCTTCAGCTTCTGTGTTGCTGGCTCTGTTGATGCTGCATGTAGAAATCTTGGCGTATACATTATTAAATGTCAGTAACTTGTTTTTACAATGATTCAGCTCTTAGTTCTCAACTGGCCAGTTAGTGTTATACCCTGTATCGGACTGTCCAGGCAGAAGAACTAGGTTTGAGAACCAGTACTGTCATATACAGATGCTGTAGCTTGAGCAAGGCACTATGTATCTCTGAAATCACAGTTCTGTCATCTGTAAAGAGGAGAGAAGAGCATGGGCCAAGTAGTGTGGGGAAGTATAGTCTGTCTGGGCTGCTCTAACAAAATACCATAGATGGATCATTAACAACAGATATTTATTTCTCACAGTTCTGGGGACTGGAAAATCCAAGATCAAGGTATGGGCAGATCTGGTGTCTGGTTTGGGTCTGCTTCCTGATATGCAGATAGAGCTATCTTCTTTTTGTATCCCAAGAGAGAAAGAAAGCAAGCTCTTTAATGGCTCTTTTTATGTCAGCACTAATCATATTTAGGAAATCTCCATCTTCATGACGTAATTACCTGTCTAAAGTCCCACCTCCCAATAGCATCGTAGGGGGTAGTAGATGTCAACATATGAGTGATCTGGTTTCCTGGTTCATAGATGCTGTCTTTTCAATGTGTTCTCAGATGGTGAAAGGGGGAAGGAAGCTCTCTGGGTTCTCTTTTTAAGAGATCTGGGTTCACTGTATTGCCCAGGCTGTAGTATAATGGCATAATCATGACTCATTGCAGCCTCAACCTCCCAGGCTCAGGTTATCTTCCCACCTCAGCCTTCCAAGTAGCTGGGATTACAGGCAGGCACCAACATCCCCAGATAATGTTTGTATTTTTGTAGAGACGAGGTTTCACCATGTTGCCCAGACTGATCTCAAACTCCTGGGCTCAAGGGATCCTCCCACCTTGGTCTCCCAAAGTGCTGAGATTATAAATGTGAGCCACTGCTCCCTGCCGAATGTCTCTCTTATAAGTGCACTAACCCATTCGTGAGGGCTCCACTGTCATAATTTAATGACCTCCCAAATGTCCCACCTCCTTGTACTATGACCTAGTTGGGTTAGGATTTCAACATATGAATTTGATCTTCCACCTTGGCCTCCCAAAGTGCTGAGATTATAAATGTGAGCCACTGAGCCCGGCCAAGTGTCTCTCTTATAAGTGCACTAACCAATTCATGAGGGTTCCACTCTTATAATTCACCTCCCAAATGTCCCACCTCCGTGTGCACTAACCAATTCATGAGGGCTCCACTCTTGTAATTCACCTCGCAAATGCCTTACCTCCTTGTACTGTGATCTGGTGGGGTCAGGATTTCAATATATAAATTTTTGAAGGAAGGCATAAACATTTGGTTCATTTCAGGGATAATGAATAAGAATAAGAATAAGAATAAGACTAAAGGCTTAATTAAAGTTATAGTTGTCCCTTCATATCCATAGGGAATTTGTTCCAAGCACCCCCTTGGGTACCAAAATTTACAAATTCTCAGATCCCTTATATAAAATGGCATGATATTTCATAAAACCCACACATATCCTCCTATATATTTTAAATCATCTCTAGATTACTAATAATACCCAATACAACATAAATGCTATGTAAGTAGTTTGATACTGTAATGGTCTTTTTAACTTGTATTATTGTTGTATTGTTATTTTTTATGGATTTTAAAATAATGTTTTCAGTCTACAGTTGCTTGAAGCTGTAGAAGTGGAACCCACGGCTGTGGAGGGCTGTTTTTTTACTTGTATTATTTGTATTGTTGTATCGTTAGTCTTTATAGATTTTAAAATCGTATTTTCAACCCACAGTTGGTTGAATCTGTGGTTGTGGAACCCATGGACATAGAGGGCTGACTGTACATTTTTAATGCTGTTTTTGCAATTTTACAGTTCAATTTGGACCAAACTATTGGTGCCACCTCCCCTTCACACACACACGATTAAAAATAACATGCAAAGGAATAGAAACAACCAACATAAATGATTCCTTTCATTTACTTAAAGCCTTGAAATGAAGTCCCTAAACAAAGCCAGGAGAGTGACCTCCTGGCCCAAGTAGTCCCGGCATACCTCAGGAATAAAATTGGAGGGGATGGGATCTCAGGAAGGACATTTGATTATATCAGGCTTATGTGTGTCAGTCAGTCCTTCTCAGTCCCCAGGCTCACTGGGCAGGTCTGAACCTTGACTGGGTCCCTGGAGGCCAGGTGTGTAGATCACAGACTAGAGTCAAATGGCATGGGTTCTAGTCCTGACTGCCATTTTCTAGCTGCAGGAACTAGGCAGGTTAATTAACCCCGTGAGCCTCAATTTTCTCATCTGTTAAATGAGAATACAAATAGCATCTACCCAAAAAGGTTGCCATGAAAATTACCTGCAATAATCTACATGCCTATAACGTATTTACATAGCACCAGGCTAAGTTTATTAAGGTAAGCTTTTAATAAAGTAATGTTAACTCTTAATGGCATCACTGGAGTTAGTCCTCACACCATCAGTATTCATTTTCTCTGATCACTTTCTCTCCTTGTCTTACCTTACTTCTACCCAACATGCATATTGAATAAATGTATATTAATTCAGTGGAAGTTGTTTCAACATGTTGAAATGATTTGGAAGTGCTTCTATTCTCTTTTCCGCCGTTTGTGTATGGGTGATCAGATGCTCCAAGGAGCATCAGGAGTCAGTTGGGAAGTGGAAAAAGAAAGAGACAGAGGATTGTGATAGAAGAATCATTGGTTTCAGTGTCTAGGACTTTGGGGAAGAGAGGCAGCTGAGTGTACTGACCAGTTTACCTCCCCTGGAGCTAGACTGAATATAAATCCCTTCTCCAGTTTCCCAGCTGTGTGATCTTAGTCAGGCTACCTAACCTCTCTCTGCGTCAGTTGCCTTCTTACAGAGAAAGGGATGGCAATAATGATATTTTATAGAGTTATTAGGAGGACTCAGTTAGTTAATATTTAGAAGACGTTTAGATCAGTACTGTGTATAAACAGAATATAAATATCGTTTAATTTTTAATGTCCAGAATAGTTGCTGGAAACCATAGTAGTAGCAGCAAAGCTGAAGTCAAAGTAACTACTGACTAGACATTGAGAAGACATGAGTTCTCTGTCCTTAGGCAAGTGATATTAATTGTCTTAGCCTTGTGGATCATGGAGCTTCTCTCCAGCTTTAACATGCTATGAATCCTTATCTTGGTAATTATGCCTTGCTCAGGAAATATTCGTTATTAGTTGCTTTGGAAAATGTAACAGGAAGGTAGAATTTAAGTTTCACAAACATAACCCTAAGAATTATTTCAGCCTTTGAGTCCATTTTCTAGCTGCTAACAGGTTACACCTCACAATTGGTCCAGCATTTTTGTTCCATTAATTCTTCTCGTTAACAACTTCTGTATTTCTTTCCTTTGTACTCTCACCAAGAAAAAAATACTGTGTTTGGGATTCCGCAAGCCCTGAAGATACTTAAATTAAAATGTTTGTTTCAAAATAGGCCCATTGAAACATGGAGGTGTGTTTCTCTTTTCACATTTCTCTTTTCCTTTTTTATTCTGTGGGTTGTTGTCCACAGTAGGATAAACTGAGAAAGGCCATCAAGAGGTGGTCTTTGCAGATTTTTCTCCCCTACCAACTTAAAGAAACTGTTGCTTTCCAAAGTGTAGAATGGTTAGTATAGTTCGATGACCTTACAGCACAAGAATACTTAAAGCATTGTTTTTAAATATAGTGACAAGGGATGGAGAACAAATAGTTTTTCAGAGAGATTTTCCTGGAAAAGCTGTGAACTGACTGGGGTTAATGTCCAAAGGTAATGGTCTCTCCCAGCGGGTCATTAATTCCCAGGAATTGGCCTGTGCTTCAATTGCTATTGCTTAAATAAACAATAAATAACATCACACAGATATGTAATGAACTATGCAACGGCCACTTCTCAGCTTGCATGGTGGATATGCCTGCAGCACATACAAGAATCCCTTCTATTAATCACCTCCCAACTTGATTGATTAATTTCAATCAGCACCTTGTCCCCTATTTTCTTTTAAAATAGATTAATTTCATACTTATGAGGTCAGAGAATAAAAGCATGCATGTTAGGACTAGTAAAAATGGTGTCTGTGCTAAGTATTTGACATTTTTTCTCTCTCTCATTTTTTTCTCTTGCACTTTCTGTTATTCTGCAGCAATTAGTTATACAACTCGCTCATGCCCCAGTAATACCAAGATGTGTGCCGATGGCATTGGTTAATGGAAACTGAATGAATCTTTCAAGGGCAAGGATTGTTTTAATTATGTTAATAGTAGAAGGGTCCTGATCGGTTCGCCTAGTCCACTGTCATTTCTCAGTCATCTCGCTTGACCTCTCTGAAGCCCCTAACCCTTCTGATTATTTCCTTCCACAGAACACTGTACTTGCTTGGCCTCCACTCTCTCCTGGTTTTCTTCCTGCCTCATTTGCCACTCCTTCTTAGTCTCTTCTTGTAGCTCTACCTCTTTTTTAAAAAAGTTGTAAAATATGCATACATGAAGTTTACCATTTTAACCTTTTATGTGTGCCATTCCCTGGCATTAGTTTCATTCACAATGTTGTGTGACAGTCTCCACTGTCTACTTTCAAAATTTTTTAATTGCCCAAAATAGAAACTGTAACCTTTAGGCAATAACTTTCCAGTACTCTTTCTTCTAGCCGTTGGTAACCTCTTTTCTACTTTCCATCTTTATGAAATTTGCCTATACAAGACATTTCATGTACATGGAATCATATAATATTTGTTTAATTCTGGGTTATTTCACTTAGTATAATGTATTGAAGATTTGCCATGTTGTAGCCTGCACCAGAACTTCGTTTTTTATGGTTGAGTAGTATTCCATTGTATGTATGTAGCCCATCTTTTTTATCCGTTTATCTCTTGATGGACATTTGGTTGTTTCCATCTTTTGGCTATTATGAATAATGCTGGTATGGACATGGATGTATGAGTGGAGTAGAATTGCTCAGTCTTATGGTAATGATGTTTTTAACTTTTTTAAAGGAATTACCAAACTCTTTTCCACAGTTGCTTTTTCACAATTTTACATTCTCACCAACAATGCCCTAGAGTTCCAATGTCTGTACATCCTAACAATTGTTATTTTTTTATAGCAACCAGCTAGACGGTATGGGGTCCTCATTGTTCTGTCTCATCTTCCAAACTTGTCATCTCTGAAGCCTCTGAGGACTTAGTCTCCCTCTCTTCCCTTTCCCATCTATTTCTACCCCTTTGGTGATCTCCTCCAGCCCCCTGGCTTTAAAATACCATGGACATACTGATGTACATTGCTAGCCCCAACCTCCTGCCAAACTCTAGGCTCATCAATGCTGTCGCCTGGTGGGTGTTTCTACTTGGATGTTCAATAGACATCTCAATCTTAAAATGTCCAAAACTGAAAGCAAATTCCAAGCCACTCATCCCTCGCCAACTATGAACCTGGTTCTCTCACAGGCTGCTCCCATCTGTCAATGGCATCTCCATTCTACCTAGTTCTCAAGCTCCAAACCTTGGATTCTTCCTTTCCTTTTCTGTCTTCCTTTCTCTCTATATACACCAGCAAATTCTGTTGGTTCTACTTGCAAAACAAACTCAGAGCTTTGATTGGGTCTTAGTTCCAATGTTACCTGCACACAAAGGACCTCTCCAAGCTAAGCAGCCCCTGTTTCCTCCTTCTGTATTCCCTTACCTGCTCGGTTCTTCAGAGTAATTGACAACATATATATTTAAGTTTCATCTCCTGCACCATAGTGTGAGGGCAGGGACTTATTTCATATGTTTTCTGGCTTGTCTCCTTTGCCTGAAAGAGTACTGATGCAATTTTTTTTTAAGTTGAATGAATGATTAAAGAGTAAGTGGCAGATATGGTATCTATCCCTGAGGAAGCAATAAAATCGAGATTCTATATATGCAGCAACTAAAAATAGGAAGGCCCCTTGGATTCTTTTCAGGGAAAGCGGATTTTTCTCTTTTTTGCAAATAAAAATCCTACCTCCTCATGTGACCAAAACATATCTATTTGAGTTGAAAGTGTGTTTGCCATGTTAGACACTTTCCTTCTAAGAGACGGGGTATTGAGCAAACTACTTAATCAGTTAGTGTTGGTATTACACACACACACACACACACACACACACACACACACACATTATTTTGCTGTGGATACTTTTAGTTTTATGGAATTCGTTTTTGTTGAGGCCCTCCTCATAGGCAGTTATTTTTCCTTGAAACTGCTGCTAGCTTGCTAAGCATTTTGTCCTGAGTGAGAGAGGGTGAAATGCTGCTAGTATCATATGAAATGCATTACATGAGTTAAAAATTGATCACATATAAATAATAAATAGTTGTATTAGTATGACCACAGAACTTTAAAAATGTTCTTAGCATTAGAGATTCTATTAAAATTTAAGCTCCTTGAAGGCAGAACAATGCCTTGAGCAGCTCCACATTCTTCTCCATGCCTGAAGTTTTCTTTTTCTTTTCTTTCTTTCTTTCTTTTTTTTTTTTTTTTTTTTTTTTTTTTTTTTTTTGAGATAGAGTCTTACTCTGTCACCTGGGCTAGAGAGCAATGGCATGCTCTTGGCTCACTGTAACCTCTGCCTCCTGGGTTCAAGCGATTCTCCTGCCTAAGCCTCCCCAGTAGCTGGGATTGCATGCATAGCTGCTGTAATCCCATAAATAATTGCTGAAGGAAGGTTTCAAATATTTTCAGCACAGGACAATTATGTTTTCTCTGTTCTTCCTGGAGAGAAAGCACTATATGTAGACTGAAAGGACGACAGATGTAGGCTCAAGGTATGGCATTTGCCAGCTGTGTGGCTTTGAGGAAATCATTTTTGACACTGTGAGGTACTTCCCTGTCGGTAGCAAAAGAAATCTAAGGCTCTCGGCACTTCCTTTCTCCATAGAGGAGACCTATAGTGCTAGAGTGAGTAAACTGTAAATTATGATAGATATTCGTTGTTGTTGTTGTTACATCTCTTCTTATACTGTTTCATTTTCATAGAATAAAAGAGTAACAGAAAACATAAACGCGTACTTTAAGCCTGATTCAGTCAAATTAACTAAGCTTCTGAGCTCCTGCTTTTCTGGCAACTGAGCCGGACATCCAGCCAGGCCTCTCTGCATGTTTTGTCTCATTCAATTTTATTTTTGTCAGATCACAGTATCTTCATGTAAAGATTCTCTCAGAATTTCCACCAATTTATAACTTAATCTTTTTTTTTTTTTTTCTTGAGATGGAGTCTCTGTCACCTGTCTCCCAGGCTGGACCACAGGGGTGCAATCTCAGCTCACTGCAACCCCTGCCTTCTGGGTTCAAGTAATTCTCCTGCCTCAGCCTCCCAAGTAGCTGGAACTACAGACATGTGCCACCACCCCAGCTAATTTTTGTATTTTTAGTAGAGACAGGGTTTCACAATGTTGGCCAGGCTGTTCTCGAACTGATGACCTCAGGTGATCCGCCCATCTTGGCCTCCCAGAGTGTTGGGATTACAGGCATAAGCCCTGCCTTATAAACTTAATTCTTGAATTATATTTCAAAGTTTAAAACTCCTTAAAGAAATATTCCATGAGTGATATATGGATTAATGTTTCAAAACCAAAGCATTCTGACTCAGTAATTTTTGAGGAATTATTGAATTCTATAAATTAATGAAATGGGAAATATTATGTTCAGATAGATTTAATTAGTGTTTTCCTAGAGTGACATATTTGGTACTAAAATTTTAAAATAACTTTTTCATATAATAATAAATGTCTTTTAAAAAGTGGAAGCTACTTATGAAAAAATATAACAATGTTTTTGGAATTTTTTAAAACTTGACAACCTATTTTAATGGGACTTGAGACTTTGCTGAGCCTGACACACTAATTCTTTGATTTATTTAAATACCCTTTAGATACCTCATTGTTATTCATAAAATATGTTTAGCCTTTGTAATGAAATAATTCACATTGTTTAAGTTCAGAAAAAGAAAAACACTACAATTTAAGTGTTGCTGGGCAGCAAAGAGCAAAGCACACAATATACAAACTCAGTGTTTTCATAGTTTTCTGGTTTTTTAATTGTCCTAATTTTAGGCAGTGAAAAATAATTTTGTCATGTGCCTTAAATTTTTGTTTTGATGGTTAGTTTGGTTTGGTGTTTGGTTTTTTTGAGACGGGTCTCATTTTGTCATCCAAGCTGGAGCACAGTGACTTGATCACAGCTCCCTACAGTCTCGACCTCCCAGACTCAAGTGATCCTCCTATCTTAGCTTCCTGAGTAGCTGGACCGGGACATGCCACCACTCCTGGCTAATTTAAAAAAAACAAAGGGTAGAGATAGGGTCTCACTATATGTTTCCCAGGCTGGGGATGTGCCTTACATCTAAAGTTTCCTCTGAGATCTTAAGAGCAAACTTCCCTGTTTTACTTAAATCTGGTACATCATGACAATTGAAACCCATTTGAAAACTCCTGGTGATTTATTTAGATTAATGATGTTCATTTTACTGAGAAGTAAACTCACAGAGCTTTCCTTATTCTGCCAAATGTTGACAGATTTCCAGTCCAGTTCTACCACTTTCTAGTGCTGTGACCTTGGGCAAGAGCCTAGTTGCTCTGAGCCTCAGTTTCTTCACCTGTAAATAGGGATAATAACAGAAGCACCATCAGAATTTATGTTAGGATTAAATGGATGGATATTTTTAAAATGTTAATATATCTAGTATAATTTACATATATAATGTGTATGATTTGTGTGTGTGCACAGGCACAAACACACAGCTTGGAAATAGTGACAACATTTAATGTATGCTCTGTAAATATTAGTTATAAACTTGATGGTGGTAAAATTGATGGTGGTGGTGGTGGTGGTGGTGGTCCTCAGCCTCCCAGGATATCAAAAAGGAACTAAAAGAATGTTTAGTCATTTCTAAGAATCTGTCATGATGGGTAAAGGGACAATATGCAGTGGTAGACAATATTTAGTGGAAGTGAGTTTTAATTTTATTGCCAACGTACACATATGTTCTTTTAAAAAGTTGTTCCAAAAGCTGATGGTGCAATGCATTCCAGTTTAACCATCCTATTTCATAAAACCTTTCTGAGTTCTTTGAGATCAGAAAGAAAAAAAAAACTAAAAAGAATAAATGGCCAGAAGTCATACATTGCAGGAGGTCAAAGAAAATAAATATGTTCAGTACTGGGCCTAAAGGTTGAAAAAGATTAATTTAAATGGCTCCACTTAGAGAATATGACAAAGCTCCAACACTTCATGTCAGGCACAGTATTTCATGCTTAAAAGTTGCATTCAGATACATTCTTTCTTCACTCTCATCTATCTAGTATAAATGGGTGCCAGTTATCTGCACACAACGGCAGCTTGACAGAAGGATATGACTATATGACATGCCATCCAAGTTAATGATGCCATGGATTATAATGCAATAAAATAATAATCCATCTCTGCTTCTACTGCAGTGCTTTTTAATTCAGCCATGACATCCTATATGGAGATGTTTATCCTGCACTTCTCCCTGGCTGTGGAAATTATTCTCCTGCAGTCGGCAGGGGACTATCTGATGATTCACCAATAGGGTAGTATCAGCACTGGCGATTAAAAGGATTACTTATTTGCTTACTCAGGAAGGATTAATGGCAGAGAGCAAAAGCTTTGTTTAAAAATCATGTGCCCTGACTTCCTGGAGCTTAAAGAAGAGAGTCTAAAAGGTATTATACCATGAAGCTTTTTATTCAAAAATTAAAATCTTGATCCAGAAAATGGTCCCTTACTGATGAATTCTGAGCTAGCATTAAATAAATAATCATTTTCTAGTAATATGTTCCCATGGTGTTTCTGCATTCCTTTAATCCAGGGTCTTCTGGAACTGTTTCCTTCTAGCTGATTATTTAGGGCGATGATTTTTGTGTCTGTAATTGAAGTCTAAAATACGTAACTTAATCATATACTAAAACAAATCAACAAGATTAAAAGAGCGTTTAATTCTTGTGATGACTGGAGACTCTTCATTTTAAAGTATCTTTGAGATTTCCTTTTACAAATAATACAAATCTTCATATTAATTTTTGTTTTCTTTGTTTCAACCAATAAGCATAACAGAAATTGCAATGTTTTGTGTGACCCAAACATTACTTGATGACAGTTATTACATCTTACACTGTACGTGAGAGCTCAAATTTGAAAACTTCTCAGGATTTGGCTGTTACAACCACTGTTGGTATTAAAATTAACAACAACAATAATATCTAAGAACATCAACAAAGTCCTACCAGCATTAAACCTCAAAATACATCATATCTGATCTAAAATCTACTCCTTTGTGAAATTTTCAATGTTGAAAATACATTTGGGGGTGGAGGTGGGAGGGTGGGGACAGGGGGTGACCCAGGCTGGAATGCAGTGGTGCAATCTTGGCTCACTGCAACCTCCGCCTCCCAGGTTCAAGTGATTTTCTTGTCTTAGCCTCCCAAGTAGCTGGGATTACAGATGCCCACCACCACCCTGGCAAATTTTTTTGTTGTATTTTCAGTAGAGACAGGGTTTCACTGTGTTGACTAGGCTGGTCTAAAACTCCTGACCTCAAGTGATCCCCCCACCACCCCCTGTCTCGGCCTCCCAAAGTGCTGGAATTACAGGTGTGAGCCACTACGCCTGGCCAGAAAATACATTTTTATAATATTTCTCTACTTCACTTTCTGATTAGCTTGTAATGAGACTTAATTACCAGAAATTTGTTTTCACTGAGATCTTTTTCTTCATTTCTTCCTTGGAAAAAATAGGAATTAAGATTTGCCAAATTTTCTCTATTGAGGTATAAAATCAATGCTATTGACAGCTTCTTAGAGGATTAAGAGGAGGAATCTGAAATAAAATTCTCCTTTAGTCTGATGGGCTGTACCTCTGCTGCCACTGGAGTCCTCAGGGCAGGGAGTGGTCTGTCCTGGCAATGGCAGGTTCAGGAGGCAGAAATTACACGGGCCCAATGGCATGGATGAGACAGTATATGTGCAGAACGTGCAGGTTTGTTACATGGGTATACACATGCCATGGCAGTTTGCTGCATCCATCACCCCATCATCTACTTTAGGTATTTCTCCTAATGCTGTCCCTCCCCTAACCCCTCCATCCCCTGACAGGCCCTGGTGTGCAGTATTCCCCTCCCTGTGTCCATGTGTTCTCACTGTTCAGCTCCCACTTATGAGAGAGAACATGTGGTGTTTGGTTTTCTGTTCTTGTGTTAGTTTGCTGAGAATGATGGTTTCCAGCTTTGTCCATGTCCCCGCAAAAGACATGAACTCATCCTTTTTTATGGATGTATAGTATTCCATAGTGTATATGTGTCACATTTTCTTTATATCCAGTCTATTATTGATGGGGATTTGGGTTGGTTCCAAGTCTTTGCTATTGTGAAAAGGAGAAAGCACTCACTTCTATCTACCTTGATTTCTTTTGCCTTGATCATCTCTGAATCCTTTCAGAGCCACCACCTACCCCTGCAAATGGTGGTAGAAGAGAAGAATTATTTAAAAGGTATTTCCATTTGAAACAGAATTGATTTTCTTAAATTAAGGGGATTTCTTTTAAGCTGAAAGATGTTTAATTTCTTGTCTTGGCCATAGGAAGCACAGATGGATGATATCTTTGTGCTTAATAATCAACTGTGACTAGTTAAATGACACATACATGTAATCACTTTACCATTCTAAAAATATGTTCTCTCTGCTTTCATGATCATTTTCAAAAACACATGTGAAAGGTTGTTCTGACCCACTTATGGCTTTACTGGGTTATCTGCCCAAATAATAGCATCTTATCATCTGTTTTGTTTCCTGTGCAAGCTGAAAATTTTCTTATTAACCCCCATGACATCTCAATATATGTATTGTTTACTGCCAGACCCTACAAAGTTCATTAATATATTTTACATGAAACTGCCTGGTAAATTTGCAAATGCAACAATTACTGCAGTGAATTGAATTTTAGAGGTAATGTCCTGAATTTTTTCTTCAAGACAATACAAATGGTGCTGTCTAATGCCAGTGATAACTAGCCACAAGCCAAGTCCTTTCCCATAAATACAAAGTTTGTAATGAGATGGTGGCTTTTCTTTTATAGACTGAAGGAAATTGGTAATGAAAACTTAGATTTTTTTCCCCTGAACTTTATTAAATCAAATGAATCACAGTCTGGTATTTAAAGTCAATAGCACTAGCTAAAACAAACTGCATTGTATCTGTAATTACAAACCTCTTCTAAAATTAGGATGATAAAGATAGTGAAAGCTTCCTTTTTAACTTGTTAATTTCATTTAAATAATAAACCATCAAATGACAAACCATTCATTTTCAATGAATTCTCCAAGTAGATTATAAAGTTACGGCCCCAGATTATTTGAAAATTAAGAATCCCTTGCTGCATCCATACACTCTAATTATGTCTACTTATTTCTCAAAAAAAAAGAGGTATGAATATATTGACTGTCATTCCTTCCACCCAAATATCCAAAAATCTTTTAAGTTCCCCACATACCTCTGATTCTCCAGTTCTGGAATCATGCTGGCTTCCAGTTGGAAAATGCAAAGTAGTTGTTGAGTTCCCCTGTGCCAGAGTGCCTGCCTGCCTGCCTGCCTGCCTTCCTTACCTCCTTCGCTTCTTCTGGGACTGGAATCCTTCCTAGAACTCCTTCTCATTGTCACAAGCTCCATTTCCCAGCTCTTGATGTCCCAGACACTGTGCTTTACCCACCACTGCCCCCAACCAAATCCCCTTGGCTTAGATCACCTTTGGTAGGGACCACATCTTACTGGGTTTTTGACACTCACCTGAATTCCTTCCTTAACCCTACTAGTTCTGTCAAATCTCTAAAAGTCCTGGCCACACCAGCCAAATCACCTGTCAGCTCTGGTTCTGACATTCTCCAGGCATGAATCTTCTAAGCCAGCACCCAAGCCAGACTTCCTTTTGATAGTGAGAAATAGATGGGAAAGATGATCTTTAGAAGTGTGCACATATGTCTTACAGCTATGTCCATATTCTCGCATAAAGTCAAATATATAAATAGTGTGGTGACATTTGAGGGAATGTTTAATGAGTACAAGGGACAAAAAGTACAAATGCTAAGGTTTAAAAGAAATCCATCTCTGGATACTGAGGCAGATGATGAAGAAAACAACAAAGCATTGGTTATTAACAGTGTGACTACAGGAAGGTCTCAAGAGATTATTAATTTTATATGTGCCAGATAATGACTTTTGATAAATTCCTAATTTCTGAGTTGAGAATCAAATATAACAATTGCTTCTTGAATTAGCCACGTAATTGTAGTCCACGTTGCATGGAATTCTCCTCGTGGTTCTTGCAGTGATGGTGATGTGAATACCCCAGCAGCTTTTCAACTCTGGTTAATCCCTCTCTGTAATATCAGCAGGAAGACATGCTCACTTTTTCACATTTTCTGTTTACTTTGTAAACTAAGACTTTAGAGTTCCGCGAAATGTCTCCTAAGCCTATTCTGTAGCCCCCTTGCTTTTAACGTATTCTCCAAGTCCCTGACTGTTGTTTTAGCAGATTTAAATAGCCTTAAGACATTTATGTCAACTAAAATGGGAAATACCTGATTTTGATGTACAATTATTGCCTATGCTTCTGTTTATTTAATTGTAAACATTCCATAATAATCTATTATCCTTGGAAAACACTATTTTTTCCATTGGAAGCTTGTATTATAGTTATATTATTTCCATATGGATGAACATAGTGATCTGCAGTCTAATTTATTCATCTGGAAAGTCAAAACTTCATTTTGTGAGGCGAATATAAGCTCATACACTCCCTTGTGGTAAATTTAGATGAATATTCTCATTGCTTCAGAATATATTGTGCATACCTAGTTAAGAGACCTTGAAGCAAAATTGTCATTTCTGAATTTCATCAGGCAAAGTATGTAAAGTATGTATTTGCTTTGGCTTTATACTTACTTAAAGAACAGGGGCTGATGTGGAAAATTTTCTCAGGTGCAGAGAATAGCAGACTATTAACATATGGTTGACATGGTTTCATTTGACGGTCTTAAATTACAGGAGTTGGGCTCATATTGATGCTATCCATATTGCTGCCAGGTTTTCTAATTTATTTTGAAATCATTCACTCTTTCTTAAGCTTTTCCAAAGCAAGAGGTGTGTGCGTGTGGAAGGTGGAGGTTGGAAGAGAGTCTTGCCTTCAGCATCAGCTGGACTGGAATATTCTAGTATGTTTCACTTGATAGTTTAACTACAAGGCATAACCAACCACACTCTGCAGTCTCATTGATTTCTTGGAATTTTGAGTTCCCAACATTTAAAAGATTTACAAGGATATTTGCCTTTCGCCTTGGTTGAATACTTTGCATACAGAATTAAGTAATTTCATTAAAGTGCATTAGAGGAGAAAATAATTTATGACAGGAAGTCTGTAAGTATAAAGAGTTTAGCCAGAAGTTGTGATGTAATGTTAAACAGTAACCTTCAAAAATTATCCTGAAAAATATATTTGCATGTCCGTAGAAAGTACCTACAATTTGTGGGGTGGGCTCCAATCATAAAGAGTTTTGTTACAGAAAGCTCTCAATGAAATGGCTAATTTTTTCTTGCCAATTGCCCATGGAAATAGAATTAAGCCTCGTTAACTTGAAATAGAATGGCTGCCCTCCGTGATGGAGCAGGAAAGTGCCTTGAAATAACACAGCTGCAAAGTCCTCAAAGTGTATTTCTCTCACCTGTGGCAGTTAAGGAGCGTTTTAAAAATCTTACCTTTTGATAATTTCTGACCTTGCATTCAGTTGAGCTGAAGCCTTTATTGCATTGAATTTCCATGTAAGTCGAAGACCAGCGGACATGAATAAGAATTTAAAAGATCCACAATAGAGCCCTGAAAAATAAAAAAAAAATCCACTTACATTTCACATGGATACAACAATTGGACTCAGTCCTGAATTGTCATTGACAGGTTTCTCAGTCTTGTCAGTAATGATGGCATCCTGGTGGTGGCAGCAAACAGAGAGCTTTTTTCTGCAGTGACTGTTGTGACCAATTTGTATTAAGATGAAATGTTATCATGTTCTTGCTTCTATGTAATGCAAAAAAGAAAAAAAAAATGTTTTTCTCTGCTTGGTCAAGCACAGAGTACCAAAAAAAAAGATTTGGAAAAGATGTGTTGGCACTGGGTTGCAAAGTATCACACATTTTTCCAACACAACGTTTTTACAGTAAAGGCAGAATGAGTTACATGCACTATCAGTAGCTCCATAGTGCCAAGGCTCATTTGGCCATTTAAAGGTATCTTTTGGGCTTCTTTGTCAGCTGTCAAAGGGGAACATATTTGGCTTACATCAAGGGTTGTATAAGTGTTGGATGAATGGGTAATAAGGCTTTTCTTTTAATGTGAGACAGTAATTTGAAAAAGTCTGCTTGGATGTCAACCCAACAGCTGAGCTTGCTATTTGATTAAGGAATTGGAGTTGCATGGGTGGGTTTATTGGAAATGGCAGACACTGAACTGGCAGATGTCTGCCTTGAAGGTTTACACTAAATCTTTTGTTTTCAAAATATTTAAAGTGAAATGTTTATATTGAAACAGAATCCTATGGACATTTAAGTATACATATTGTATGTATAATTAAGGCTGTCTAAATTATTTCACAAGCTATTGACAGCTACAGAGAGTTTATACCACTAATAAATATAAGCAGAAGTTACTGAAGAGTTTAGCATATTACTTTCTTGAATAAAACGTAAAATACATGAACTTGAATATTATATTGAGAGGAAATTAAAAGTTGGCTACAAAATTAATAACAAAGCATTTGAGTTTTTTTCCTATGAGGATTATAGATGCTTTTAGGTATGGCTATAAAAGCACAAAGATTTTTCTTTATAATATAGAAATACATCTATGCTTATACCTACAGAAGTTGATCCTTTTTTTGGATAAAAGTCTACATACACTTTCAAAATAGCATTTTCTCAGTCGATGCAGTCACTTTCAATAGTTGATACAGCATAGTATAGCATAATAGTTAAGGATACGAGTGAAGTTTTTAGAATAGCTCTAGACAATATTAAGTACTACGTGAATATTAGCTCTTGGCTAATGGAGGTGTAATGACACTTGCCACTCAGTGGCAAAAGTAATTTCTTTTATAAATTTTGATTTGAGGCCCATTAAAAACCACCACCACCCAGGCACCCTGGCTCATGCCCGTAATCCCAGCACTTTGGGAGGCTGAGGCAGGGGGATTGCTTAAGCTCAACAATTTCAAAGTTACTGTGAGCAGTGACGACACCACTGCACTGAACTCCAGCCTGGGTGGCAGAGTAAGATCCTGTTTCTAACAAACAAAACAAAACCAAAACCCAAAACACTACCATACACACATACATAGAGGTAAGTGTCGTGACTTTATAATAGACTTTCTCTTCATGCATCTATCACCTCCCTGCCCAGAGATTTTTTAATTTTATTTTTGAGAGTTATTTTTTAAGAGGATGATATGTAAAGTAAACATTTTATTTGAAAATATTTTTAGATTTATTGAAAAGTTGCAAGAGTGCTATTCTATATGATCCACATGGGTTTCCCCTATTATTAATATCTTATATGTTTTGACACATTTATTATAATGAACAAATTCTGATACATTATTATTAACATTACTGTCCATGTGTTATCAGATTTTGTGGGTTTTCTTCTGTTTCAGGTTCTCACCCAGGACACCCTATTTCATTTAGTTATCAGGTCTACTCAGGCTCCTCTTAGCTATGACAGTTTTTCAGGATCTCCTTGTTTTTGATGACTATGATGGTTTTGAGAAGTACTGGTTAAATGGTTTGTTAAAAAAAAAAATCCTCCAATTGGGATTTGTGTGGTGGTTTTCTCATTAAAGAAATACAAATTAGAGCTGCAACTGGGTACCACTACACACTTATTAGAAGGGCTAAAATCCAAAACCCGGACAATACCAATCACTGCCAAGAATATAGAACAATAGGAACTCTCATTTATCGCTGGTGGGAGTGCAAAATGATGCAGCTACTGTACTTTGAAATACAGTATGACAGTTTCTTACAAAGGAAACATAGAGTAGCTATATGATCCAGCAGTTCTGCTCCTATAAATCTACCTGATTGATCTGAAAACTTAAATCCAAGGAAAATAGCATGTACATATTTTAGCAGCTTTGTTCATAATCAGCAAGACATCCTTCAATAGAAGAATACATAAACAAATTGTGGTATATCTATACAATGGAATACTACACAGTGATAAAAATTAAATGGGCTATCCTGCCATCCATAGAGATGAATCTCAAATGCAGGTTTGGACCATAATCCCAAAAGATGATCCCAAATTCTATATGCTAAATGTTGAAATCCAAAAAGATCAAAATTCCTAATGATCAAAACCCAAGTCTAAGTTCTTCATATCTAAAATACTGAAAATCACAATCACAGAATAATTGCATCATGTTAGTTGGAACTATTACCTTATTATTGTGTTTACTTGGAAATTAAGTGTGGTTTAAGGATATATGTATGGGTGCCAAGTTGACAAAGGGTGACTTGTGGATTTAATTTTAGGTATCAATTTGACTGGATTGACAAATACTTAGTAAGGCATCACTTTAGGTGTGTCTATCAGGGTGTTTCCAGAGACTTTCATGTGGGTCTGAGTGGACTAGCTGGTAAAGATCTGCTCTCAGTTTTGGAGGGCAGCATTCAATCAAGAGCCCAGAGAGAACAAATACAAAATATGAATTGGTCTTCTCTCTCTCTCTCCTCTCTCCTGTCTCTTTCCCTTCTCTCTGAAAGCTGGGGCAAACTTTCCATCTGCTGCCTTGGATGTCAGATTGGACATCAGAAATTTGACTCTATGGGCTGGGCATGGTGGTGCATGCCTGTAATCCCATCACTTTGGGAGGCCGAGGTGGGAGGATCATGAGTTCAAGAAATCAAGACCATCCTGGCCAACATGGTGAAACCCTGTATCTACTAAAAATACAAAAATGAGCTGGATGTGGTGGCGCGTGCCTGTAGTCACAGCTACTCAGGAGGCTGAGGCAGGAGAATTGCTTGAACCCAGGAGGCAGAGATTGCAGTGAGCTGAGCTCATGCCACTGCACTCCATCCTAACAACAGTGTGAGACTTTGTCTCAAAAAAAAAAAAAAGAAAAGAAAATTTGACTCTATGAAAATACATTATCACTTTGACTTTGTGTTAAGTATTGTGTGTGTATATAAAAACATCCAAACTTCCTCAACACATCAAGAGATGTTCTTTCTGTACATCTGCATTGCTGAAAGATAGGCTGGGTATGGTGGCTCATGCCTGTCATCCCAGCACTTTGGGAGGCTGAGGTAGGTGAATCACTTGAGGTCAGGAGTTCAAGACCAGCCTGGCCAACATGGTGACACCCTGCCTCTACCAAAAATACAAAAATTAGCTAGGTGTGGTGGTGTGTACCTGTAATCCCGGCTACCCAAGAGACTGAGCCAGGAGAATCCCTTGAACCCAGGAGGTAGAGGTTGCAGTGAGCCGAGATTGCGCTACTGCACTCCAACCTAGGCAACAGAGCAAGACTCCATCTCAAAAAAAAGAAATAAATAGGTGAAAGGTAAAGTTTCTAAAGATCTTGGCTCTTTAGATGACTGTCTATGCAGTGGTGACCCATCTTGGTTTTTGATAGATCTCATCAAAGATTTAGATTGTTTGTCATGGTATTTCAGATGACTGCAGTTATAAAGTTGGGTGCATGTAGTTACTGACCATAGTGATGTACATGTATATCTTTCACTTTTTGGTCTATTTCTTTATGAATACAGCTTGTCTACTCCTGTTAGACCTATGTTACCATCATTAGTATACCTGAGTATACTAATGAGTATACATGCAAAAATGTTATTGCTGCTGATTTTGTTGTGTAAAGTGGCCGTCATATTTTTGTATTCCTCAAATAAATCCCCTTTTAAAAATGTAAATAAATAACCTTAAATTTTTTCCCAAGAATTTTGATCTTTCCAGATTTCAATATTTGGGATTGGGATTATGTCTTTCCAGATTATGATCGTTGCCCTCAAATGCATATTACTACGTGAGAGAAGCCAGTTTGAGAAGGCTGCAAAATTTTTAGTGCCAATTTTATGACTTCTGGGAAAGGCAAAACTACAGACAGTAAACAGAGTGGCGGTTGTCAAGGATTTAAGGAGGAGATAGAATTGCATGGATGAAGCATAGGAAATTATTAGAACAGTAAAACTCATCTGTATAATACTGTGTATGGCATGTATTTGTCAAAACTATAGAACTTTATAGCACAAAGAGTATCTCTTACTATAGCAAGTTAAAAATTATTAAGGTGATTGGGGGAATCTCAGGATGGAATGCAGAATGACAAAAGAATGTATTACAAATTTATGAAACAACATTACTGAAGGGAGTTGGGAGTTGTAAACATAAGTAACTTTGGACATGAGTAGAGACTATCACTAAATGAAAAAGTTACTGTACATTGGTATAATATTCTGGTTGATAAAATGTTGCCAATGCTGAAACAACTATAATTATATACTAAAATTGAACAATCAAGCAAATAAATGTGAATGGCAGAAGTCAGATGTTTCCTTGCTGGAGTAGGAGGTTATAAATAAGTAAAGGGAGAAAGCTTGAATGATCTGTTTGGTAACAGATTATAAATGCAGACATCATTTGTGAACTAATATTTAGCATAATAGGTACATATAGATGTATATATAGAAATATTTATACATGTGTACATATACAGATTCATATACTATTTCCTTGCTTTGTCAGCTGAGAGAATCTAGAAGCAACAGCACCTCACTAGTCACAAGCACATCTAGTGCCCAGATCTTTGTTTCTAATTTCATCCTCTAATAAAAGGAACCAAGGATCCTTGAAGAAATGGATGATTCTATGGCTGGGGCAGAAACTATACAGCAGGCGTCCCCAAACTATGGCCCGCAGGCCGCATGCGGCCCCCTGAGGCCATTTATCCAGCCCCCTGCCGCACTTCAGGAAGGGGCACCTCTTTCATTGGTGGTCAGTGAGAGGAGCACAGTATGTGGCGGCCCTCCAACCGTCTGAGGGACAGTGAACTGGCCCCCTGCATAAAAAGTTTGGGGACGCCTGCTATACAGGATGAGCCTGTAGCATTTTGTAGGACTAGAAAGTAAGGAAGTATGCAAGAAACGTAATCAACAACAATAAAAATCAGCAATGCTGAGGTATGTCAAAGGAACACAGGAATCAACTGTAAGTGCTCCCAATGACCAACACTGGAACAATTTGAATAAGAAAATGAATTAGTAATGGATTATAACTCAGATTATAAAATAAATATCTATGGGTCCATACTGACATAAATAAATGATTAAGTAAATAAACAGGAGACTAATATACACATCTCCCATGTAAAACACTTTGTATAATTTATGGAGATAATTTATCCTCAAAGTAGAGCATATATCCCCAGTTTTTAAGTGTGGACTGCATGTAGTGACTTTCTTCCAAAAAGTTCAGTATGGGAAAGGGTAAAAGAGTAACTTCGTAGACAGAAACCTGACAAGCACTACCTGAGCCAGGTGATCAAGGTCAATGTCAACAACAAGTCATGTTGCCAGCAGGTACGGTTGCCAGGATGTGGTGAAAATCCTGTCACTGTTGTTTCTCTGTCACTTTATCCCCCCAAATCCATAATCCCAGTCTAACCATGAGAAAATCATCAGATAAATCCCAATTGAGCAACATTCTACAAAATGCCTAACTAGTACTTCTCAAAACTGTCAAGGTCATAAACAAGGAAAGTTTAAGAAACTGTCCCAGACAAGAGGAGCCTCGTGGGACATGAGGATTAAGTATTATGTAGTATTGGATGGAATCATGGAACAGCAAAAGGACGTCAAATAAAAATCGAGGAAGTATAGATTTCAGTTAATTAAAACAAGGGTGTATGCAAATATATTTAAATACACATATAGCCAGTATTCATGCCCGTGTTCCTAGATCTATCTCTTTTTTAAACAACCGGGTATTATTTTATTGTGTGGATGGAAATAGTGGAACGTGGATGGAAATAGTGGGATGTGTAAGGAAACATCAATTTATTGGTACCTATTTGGGTTGTTTCCATTTTCTGACAGTGGTGAATACATACATTTTTACAAAAAGGAACAGTTGACTGTATTTCTGTGGATCGACATTTGGCCTCTAAGTTCTGTTCCATTGTTTATTTTTTCACCAGGCCACACTGTCCTGGTTACTGTAGCTTTACAGTAAATCTTGAAATTGGATTGTGTGAGTTTTTCAACTTCTTCAGTATTGTATTGGCCATTCTAATCCCTTTGCCTTTTCATATAAATTTTAGTCAGTTTGCTGATACCTACAAGACAGCTTACTGGTCATGATTCTTTTCTTTAGTTATACCAGACTCTAAATAATTGTTTACTGCTCCAGTAATGCAAATTCACTCTTAAAAACTTGACTCCAACGTGAGGATATTCATCCTCAAAATATCTGAGCAATTGTAACACTAGTGGAAAAAAATGCGTCTGTCTTCCTGAGGCATTTTCTTTAATAAATAGCACTTATTTGAATGAATAAATTTGAATGTTTAAGATATTCAAATCCTGTTATGTTTATTTGATAAATGTCACACTATACAATGGTTGTAACACCTACCCTCAGGATTGTTGGGAGAGTTAAATTGGTGAGGCAGTAAGATTTAAATATGTTTAGAGCTTCAAAGGTATTCAATAAATATTACTTTTCTTATAGTTAACTCATTTTCTCATTACAAGCCTTATGCAGGATATAACCTCACATAGTTGTCTACTACAAGACACAATATCACATTATATAAAAAGACTTGCTTCCATATAAATGCATTTAATTTCACCCTAGGATACACTAAACATTTGTAATGTTAAAGTTAACAGATTTAGAAGTATTACATTTCTGTAAAAAACATAACTTTGAGACTATGTAAATATATACTTTAAAAGATGGTAAAGTTGTGAATATTAAGAACTTTTACTGATTTCTCCATTGAACGTTGATTATTTGAGTTCATATGATGTGATCATGCAGCATAAGGCATAGGAAGCATAAAAATGGGATGTTCTTGAGGCACAGAATGACATGTGAAGAACGGATGTACAAGATTTCTGCCAATGTCTCTAGGTATTGTAACCATGAAGACTTACCCTTTTAACAGATCATTATAGGGTTCACTTGTTATTTGGCTTTCCTGGTGATACTAATTCTAAAAGTATTGAGGGTGATGAAGAGGGAAGATGAATAGTTAGAGATCCTTTCTGGTAAGTAAAGACCTTACACACACAGGGACCACTAGATAATGGATATAATCTATTTAATTAAAGAGTATGTACTACACACCAGAAACCTGTTAACAGGACTCATTAAAAAAGTGAATGAATACATACTATGTATCACATCCTTTTACTTTTAAAGAGAGAGCCAAAAAGATTTTTGTCTGATTATTTGAAATAACATTGTTACTGGTTTAATATTTAGTTCTAAAAGCCTAATAAATTATTACTGTTTTTAAAATAGCACTAATAATAATAGTTTTCATGATGAATCAAATCCATAAATTATGTTTGGAACATATTAATGGGATATTGCATTACTAAAGTAAAATATGTACATATCTGTAACAAATACCTTCATTTTCATAAGATAAAAGAAAATTATTTTAACCAAGTTTTTACCTTATTGAAATAAAAATTTATTTTGTTGATAAGGGCATGTAAAAATACTTATAATTACAACCAATTTCTATTATTCTATTCGAATATTAAATTTTATTGGAACACATGTATTTTACTATATCAATTAAAATTGAGGAAACATTCCTGGTTTTAACGTAATTTCTAGAAAGAAGCTTGTTCTCCACATACGGTGTTCCTTTACACAACATCTAAAACATCTACAATTGTAGCTTGACATAGTACAGGGATTAATATTGTTCACACATCACATCATCATTAAAAATTCTGACAAACCAGATATTGCAGGGCAAATAAATGTTTTTATTTTATGGAATCCTAATTTTAAGTGACTTTACCCACTCACTTAACAGCTATTTTTTTAAGTTTTTTTTTCCACTTGTGCCTGTCAGTCTGCTTGTTCCTGGCTACACAAAAGCAAATACTTCAAGGAGTTCATGTTCAGTGGTAGAGATGAAAGTAAAAACAGAGATTGAAAACCCTGGATTAGAATGACAGAGGTAAACACAGGAAGCAACTTGAGAACCACCAAGAAGGATACCCTGATTGTCCTGGTGTGGGGGAAAGAAAGGGAAGGCTTTCCAAAAGCCTTTTCTCACCAGGCTGCTCTTTGGGAGGACTAGACATGGGCCCAGCGTGGAGGTTGTTGCCAGGCATTCTGAATGAAACAACTGTGTTCAGACATTGGGCAACAGGTAGCACAGGGCTCTAGTCTTTGAGAGACGGAAAACACGTTCACCCTGGCTACTACCTGGACTTCCCAAACTGCATCACAGGAAAATGGGGCCCAAAGAGAGAGGAGCCTGTGGTATTGGCATTAAAGTAAACAAATCAACAGAACAGAATGGAGAGTACACAGTTAGAGCCACATACATATGGTCAATTAAGTTTTGGCAAGGTAACAAATCCAATGAAGAAAGGAAAATCCTTTTAATCAATGGTGTTGGCATAACTAAATATCCATAGGGAAAAAAAGACCCCTATTTCACACTGTGTGACAAAATTAATTTGAGATGAATCATAAACCTAAACATAAAAGCTGTAACTATAAAGCTTCTAGAAGAAACCAAAAGAGACTATGTTCATGACCTTGGGACATGCAGAGATTTCCTAGGGCATAGGATTTCTAACATTACTGGAAAAAAATGGATAAACTGGATTTTATCAAAATTAAATGTCCTGTTCATTAGCAGACACAATTAAGAACTGAACAGGTGAGTCACACATTGGGAGAAAAAGTTTACAATATATATATATATTTCAAGGGACATGTATCTAGAATATATAAATAACTGCTATAATTTACTCGTACAAAGACAAAATACCTGATTTTTTTCAAAAATGGGCAAAATATTTACATAAAAACTTAATAAGAAAATATACAAATGGCCAGTAATTGCATAGAAAAGTGTTCAATATTATTGGTCATTAAAGAAATGCAAGAAAAAGCCAAATGAACACCACTGTGAAAACACTAGAATGGCTAAAATTGAAAAGACTAGTAGCACCAAATTTTTGCAAGGATGAGAACAACTGAAGCTCACATAAATCGCCCGTAAGAGTGTAGAATGGTACAGCCGTATTGGAAACTAGTATAGCAGTTTCTTATAAAGCTAAATATGCCTTTACCTGTGACTCATCCGTTCCACCTCCAGGCATGAAAAGAAGAGAGGGGAATGTATGTTCACAAAAGATTTGTGCAAGAATCTTTGTAGCACCATTATTCATAAGTTTAAAACTAAAAAGCCAAAAGCCCATCAGAGAATGTATAGACCAATCACAGTATAAGTACTTTTTAACAGTAAAAATAAATTACCAGCACATGCAACACAAAGAACACTCAAACACAAGCTGAGTGAAAGAAACCAGGTACAAAAATGTGTAGACCATAAGACTCCATTGATAGAAAGTTCTACAGTGAGCAAAATGACACAGTTTTTATAGACTTCACATAGATTCTTGCCTTTTGTGGGCAAGGGATGTCATTTGACCAGGAAAGGACATGAAGGAATTTTCTGGGGGTGTCTATATGTTGACTGGTTGTGTATCACACAAATGTAGCATTTGCTAAAATTCATCCAACTGTGCACCTCTGATCTGTACATTTCACTGTATGTAAATCATATTTCAATTAAAAAATCAGTCAATGTTGACAAGTGGTCATATACTCAATACTTCTTTTCTCTATAAGATCTAAGACTTTTGGCTTTCGTGTGCATGTGTGTGTTTACACAGATCATGTTGAGTAAGCTACTATGTAAATTATGTAGATTGTGTATGTTTCTTCATTGATTCTCACACAAATCTTTAATATTTTTTCCACTAAATTCAGTCATTTAAAATATCCTGATCATTCCACTTGCAAAACGTGTCTGCAATTCATTCGCTTGCCTCTGTCCTTTGTTCAGTCAACATCATCTCTTACCTGGATATCAGATCGGTCTCCTACCCAGCGTTCCTGCCACTAGTCAGTTCTTTCATCTCTCTTCCTTCATGCTGAATACTTATCATTCTAAAATCCTGATATAATAATACTTGATTAGAAACCTTCAGTGGTTCCTACTGTCCGCATGCCCATGTCTTATAGCATATACTTGCACTTAAAATGAAGGTAATCTTAAAATGTGGTAGACAGCATGTTTTATGTTTATAATCCCATGTAATCTTTGTAATAACCCTGTGCAGTGAGTGTAATCACCTCCAGCATATGGACAAGACATTTGACTCATCTGTTAAGCAGCTTGTCCAAAGACACATGACCAGCAAGTAGCAAAATCAGGATTTGAAGCTATGCTGTCTGACTCCAGAGTCCAGATATATGCATGCTACACACACTGCCACTCTATAGGGTCTGCCTCCAGCCTTTGCTACCCAAAGTTGTCTCCTCCAGCCCTGGGCATCCACTCTCAATCCACAGCCATCTCCTCTGTGTTCTTTGATTCCCATGGCTTCCTCTGAAGCTTTTGCTCCTTCTGGCTTTGCAGACTCTCCATTGTTCAAGTTCCACTTAGGTGCCACTTCCTTGGGAAAGCTTTTTCTAGACCCCTCTAGGTGGAGTACCACCCATAGGTCTGCTCAGCCACAACATGTTGGCCATGGGCCCAGTCTCATCTTTGTTCTTTTTTTTATTCTGAAGATGTCTTTATGTGTTTTTCTTCCCTCAATGGAGCACCTCCAAAACGAAGTCTTCCTCATCTTTGCTGTTCCCAGCACTTAACATACAGAGACAAAGGTTCATAACAACTGCTTGTTTAATAAATGAATGTTTTACTGCCGGATAATTTAGCTTCAAAATTTCCTTTGCCTAATTTTGACCTGCCATTGTAACTTATTTATCAGATAGTTATAAAACAGGTTAAAGCTCAACTGAAAAATGCAAAAAATCAAAAAGAGGAAAAGGGGGAAGGGTAATATCTTTTTTCTTAGGCTGAGTAACATTATGAGGTTACTTTTCAACAGCACTAGAGAATGCTGAATTTTTGGGAGCTTAAAATGATTGGCTGAGATATTAAGCTGCTTTGCCAGCTGTTCAATAATGGATTACTCCCAGCATATAAATAACTACTGTTATGTCTCTATAAAATTCTGGACCTTGAATGTCATATTCGATTAGAGTGAAATGAAAAAGAAATAATTGTTACAAACAAGAAGCTGAGATTTTTTAAAAAAGATGTATTCAGTAACTACCTATGGTGAGTTAAAATCATCTTTCCATGAGTGACCATAGAAAATTAAATAAAATGCAATCTTAAACAAACTAAAACATAGACCTTAGTGAAGTTTAATCACACCCATGGCAATCTCTTTCTTTTTATCCCCTTCAAATGGAATTTATTGCAAAGGAGAATCAGTTGTATGTAGTTTAACAAGTTTTAGCCCAGTTATGAGTGTAACGTCTTTATTGTCTGCTTGTGTGATATTTACTAAGAATTTTCTTGTGCTTCTCGTAATATTAATTACTGACCAGATGCATCAGATATGAATAGCGGCAGCCTGGAAATTCCCATGTGCAGCATAAGTCTTCCATTTCCATTGTAAATATTGACAGTGGGTGTCTTTTTCAATGTCACCCATTGCCCCATCTGATCTCAGCTATGTTTACATACAGGATGTTACGCAGTAGAATTAGATAGAACATACTCAGTTCTATTCACTATGTTATGTTGTAGTAACTGAAATCCAACTTCCTTTATTGAAATGATAACAATTAACTGATTCGAAAAGACCTAGCAGAGGGGAAATTGGCCAATAATGATGGACGTGTAAGAAGAAAGAGAGAAAAGAAAAAACAACCTTGAAATCAATGTATTGTTTGAAGCTAGCAAGCAATTACTGAATACTGAATTGTGTGTCCTGCTTTATGTTAGATCCTGAAGTCTCAATCCTGAAGCCACAAATAAACAGGTGAAAATATAGGGACTTGTTTTCAATAAGCTCAGCAAGCAGAGTAACAGCTACAATGCACCAGAAACGAAGGAGCAGTATTGGCTAAGATCTAAAAACCTTTAGACATTTCTTACCAGTTACAGTGCAAATAGAATAAAATTAAAAATATTGAAGGGGCACTCACAATTCACTGACCTAAGATTGAACAACCTCCTCAATGGGAGGAAGTAAGGGCTATAAGGTGACAGATCAGCTTAAAGTTTTGAAAATTGCAAGGAAAAGAATGAGCTTGCAATGCTGTTGGGTAACATACCCCTCACTCTAGGTTTCATTCTTATGATCAGCTGCATCAGACAGTCTCAGTGTTCACCTAGGGACCACAGCAAGCAGGAAACCATTTGTGTGCTGGAGACCTGACAGCAGCCAAGAGGAGAAACCAAGAAGAGCCACAGGAAGTGCATGGCATGGAGCCCTATCCACAGGAAAGAGAGCTACAGAAATGGGGCTGACACATGGTATCTTCCAGGCCTACTCAGTCGTCTGGTGGGTGAATCCACGGTATATATTTGTGCTAATGAGACATTCTTTGGCAAGATTAATAATCTATGCAGCCAGATCAACAGAGACACCAAGGGAAATCCACTTCAAAAATGAGTGCAACACACACACACACACACACACACACACACACACACACATTGTGATGCATTTGCTGCTACTTCCAGTTACCTCCCTGAAACCTTATCTTTGGTGCTATTGGAGTAAAAACACAATAGATGTGTCAGTTGCGTTAGTCACAACATCTTGCTGGTGGAGCCATGTACCTATTTTGACTCACTGCCATGGTTTTTGAAACCAACTCCTGCATCCCTGCTGGGACTATCCTCCCTGGCATGCTCTTACCTCTAGCACATACATGGTTCATCATTTCTAAACATTTGCCTGCCGATTCCACTGAACTAGAACCTTCTTGATTGTTGGGTTCTAGCCAAATTTTTCTTTCCCATTTCTTGCTCTTAATGTTTTTTCACCTCTTGTCCAGGCTAATTTTTGAGATCTTTCCCTGTCAAGCACTATGAAATCCTCTCAGAAACTTTGAGAGTGCTATGGCTTGAATTGCATCCCCCCAAAATTCATATGTTAAAGCCCTCAAATCCAATAGGATCATATTTGAAGATTGTCTTTGGGAGGTCATTAGGCTTATATGAAGTCTTATATGAGGTCATGAGTGTGGGGCTCTCAAAATGGGATTAGTGGCCTTATAAGAGACACCCAGAGCACTTGCTTGCTCTCTCTCTCCACCACCAGATGACACAGTGAGAAGGTGGCCATCTACAGGGGAGTAAAAGAGTCCCCTACCAGAAACCAAATCAGCCACCTTTTGATCTTGGACTTCACAGCCTCCAGAACTGTGAGAAATAAATTTCTGTTGTTTAAGCCACATAGTTTGTAGTAATTTTTAAGGGCAACCCAAGCAGATAAACACAGAGAGGAACTTTCGAATGAGAAAAACGAGACTTGGAGAAATGAAGCACTTTGTCTTAGAATTTAGCTATTGGGTCGGGCGCGGTGGCTCAAGCCTGTAATCCCAGCACTTTGGGAGGCCGAGGCGGGTGGATCACAGGGTCAAGAGATCGAGACCATCTTGTTCAACATGGTGAAACCCCGTCTCTACTAAAAATACAAAAAAAAAGCAGCTGGGCGTGGTGGCGCGTGCCTGTAATCCCAGCTACTCAGGAGGCTGAGGCAGGAGAATTGCCTGAACCCAGGAGGCGGAGGTTGCGGTGAGCCGAGATCGCGCCATTGCACTCCAGCCTGGGTAACGAGAGCGAAACTCCGTCTCAAAAAAAAAAAAAAAAAAAAAAAAAAAAAGAATTTAGCTATTAAGTACTCCATTTTACTAAAAAGCAAACAAAAAAGAATCCTTTGCTCTTTTCACCACACAGTACTGCATTAAAAATTGGATAATTTTCCCCACACTAAACATGTCATTAATAAAGTAGAGCTAAGGTTTAAATTATCCACTGTCCTTATGGGTAAGGTGTGGAGGGGTACAAGCTTAGACAATTGTTATACGTTCTATATTTAGAACCTTTTTTGTATCACTTGCATCTCTATCTAGGACTTATGTTTTCTCAATGACACATGTATTTGCGTAAGGGCATGTTTATCCAAGCTGCTTCTATGTCATTTGATTGTAGAGCTTAATGTATTGACTTGCAGTGATATAGTACTTAGCCAAACACCAGACACATGTGGCTTCTGTTAGATAATATCTAATTGTAATACATTTTTGTCGTATTTTAGTGATGTATATACAGGTAAGCAGAAAAATATAAATAAAAAATCTGATCCTCATTTTCTCCTCAGCCATCTTGAATGTTTTCTGAAAGAAGAGACATTACTTTTGAGATGCCTCATGCTTTGGAGAAACCTGTTGCCTTCAAGGATCAGTTCCATGAAAGGCAACCTACGGGAGGTCAACCAGTGAACAACTTGTGGCTGTAAATTTGGTCTCACATTTTTGTTTATTATGATATTTTAGAGACTGGGTCTTTTCTGTCACATAGGCTGGAGTGCAGTGATGCAATCATAGCTCACTGCAGCCTTGAACTTCTGGAATCAGGTGATCCTCCCACTTCAGACTCCTGAGTAGCTAGGACTACAGGTACACACTGCCATGTCTATCTAATTTTTTAAAGTTTTTTTTTTTTTTTTTTTTTTTTTTTTGTAGAGACAGAGTCTCACTATGTTGCTCAGTCTGTTCTGGAACTTCTGGCCACAAATGTTCCTTCTGCCTTGGCTTCCCAAAGTGGTGGGATTACAGGTGTGAGCCACTGTACCCAGATAGGTTCAGCACTTTCTGTGGCCTCTAGGTGACTCAGTCTTAGCTTGTCATGACACTAGAAGTAAGAAAGTATTGTATTTCCAAGGAATTATAAGAATTAACTTTGTATCTTTAGGATTGGGTCTGTTTTAGGAAAAATGTCTTGTTCACCATTTTGTTCTAGGCAAAAGTTCAGCTATTTTATTTTCCCAGTTTAAAAAAAAAATGAATTGAATGTATAATATATTGAATCCTCATCGTTCTTTTAATGTTATTTCATCAGCTGAATATGAAACCCATTCATCTCTGAGTTTGAAGCAGCTCTGCTTGGGTCAGCAGTTTGAAAGCAGAGGTATGGATTTACAGACATACAAGAGCAGCGAGGCACAATAATCCATTTCCTTTTAGAATGTTTGTGGCCTAAACTGAAGCCCAATTTCCTCATACTAAGCAGTCCTTTTGAAAGAAGATGATAATTCTATCAAATAATTTTGCTGTATATTTATAAACAGAAGCGAAGTTTATGACGTGAAGGCTTAATTTAATAGATTGGATTGCATGTATAGTGAGTTATGAGAAAAATAAAATTTAACACCTTATAGTAAAACAGGCGTTTATTACCATAATCACTGATCATCCTGGAGACCTGTGCTTATCTTTTTTGCCATTTGTCAAAGGAGGGTCTTTTTTCCACTTGTACATACATTATTTTCTTTGTGTTCATTTATACGGTACATGGTATTTCCACGGTTTAAAAATCTCAGTGCTTTTTCTTTATGTGGCAATTTATATCTTATTCAGAAAGACAGTTCTAAGACAGAGTACAGAGTACAGAGTTCTCGCTGCTGAAAGCTGGGCGTGATGGCTCCACCTCCTCCCCAGCTTAATGAGGAGAGTACAGAATGGCAGTATGGAGAGCGTACCACATAGCTGTACCTTTCAGCCATTGACACTCTGTGAAACAGGGTTTCTAAAGCTGATGTCACTTGGGAAATTAAAAGAAAAAAAAAAACGCAGGGAAAATAATGTTTCAAATGATTTTCCTTTTGAAGAACAGATGCAATTAATGCAAATATAAAGTTAAAAGATTCAGAGAATTTATCAATGATTGGGTGGAATAACAGAATTAAATATGGAGCAGTGTTCTTTATTTCTTCCATTGGCCTATGGCCTTGTGGATGTTGATTTCACCCTCAGTTTTTGGATTCAGATTATCAGGAGTAAGTTTTCAACACCCTAGGTCTGTATCAGAGTTTCTTAACCTTGCCACCGTTGATATTTGTAGCTGGATCATTCTCGGTTGTGAGGGCTGTTGTGTGCACTATCAAATGTTTAGCAGCACTGCTGGACTCCATCCCCTAAGATAGCTAAAAATGTCTCCAGACGTTGCCAAATGTCCCCTGGGGGCAAAATATCCCTACTCTGATTAAGAACCAGTGGATGCATTTCCTCTTTCATCTTTGTAGCTCTGGTCCCCAGCCATGTCTGACTCTAGCATTTACATAGTAAATGTCAATTGAATGATTGAAAAGATGAAACTGGTGCTTCTATGTATGTAACCCTTTTTTTTTGGTATCTGAATAAATTAATATGTATGTATTTTAAAATAAGAGCTATTGTTATGTTTTTCTAGAAGACCTTTTATTAGGATGATGATGTTTAATATAATTATTAATTCCCTTTTCTTAGTTATAATCACATAATACATGTGTATTACATAGGTATATTCCTGTGAATTTCAGAGATATTAGTGTCAGTATCTTTATCATTCCTTCCTCAAGGCATAGTGTTCTCAGGATGCCATGGTCCTAAAAAAGTCTGGTCCTATTTAGAGGGGTGTCATGTATCTTCCAGAAAGGCTGGTGAAATGACCTTGGTCCTTTTGATCCAAGCTGGCCCTCAGGAGCCCGTGACCCAGAAGCAACTTGGCGGTGTGTAGTGCGGGCTTAACCCTGCCCCCGTGAGGCAGCACAATAGTGACCTGGTCCTGGTACCCCCTGGAGAATGTGACAGCTCTGAGTCACCTGTGGAGGAAATGGAGGCAGCAAACAGAGACCAGAGAAAAGCCCGGAAAGGAATGAAACATAGTGCTGAACTGTTTCTACTCTTAGAGCTGACACTTTCATCCTTGGCCTTTTAAGAGGAACAAGTAGGCAGCCATCAACATGGCAGGTCTTAGCATAATTAACATTTAGGTAGCACTGGCAACAGGGCCAGGCACTGTTCTGAGAACTCTACTGGATTTACTCATTTAATTCAAACAACAAGGGCAAATGGAATGCACTATTATTGTCGCCATTTTACGGAAAAGAATATAGTGACACAGAGAGTTAATCGGTAAATTCAATAGACATCATTAGAGTGCACTTCCTGCCCTAGATGTTATATATATAATATAATGTATTCATACTTGACATTCTCCCTGACATCAAGAAGCTGGTATCTAACTGGTAGAGGAGATAATTTAATATACAAAGAACCAAGTGAAAACATGTTAATTGCCATAGAATAAGAAATATTAAGATGCCATGTTTTACTTGCTGTGCAGCATTGGGCAAGGCATTTAACTGATCTAAACCTGTTTTCTCAGAAACTGGGATAATAATAACACGCCCCCCCACCCTGCCCCGTGGGGTTGTTGTGAGTACAATGTTCAGCAGATAGTAAGTACTTAACTAATGTCATATAGTCGAAGAGTAACAGTAGAATCAGAGATTTGTTTACTTGGATGTACCAGAGTGTTTATGGAGGTATTATTTTAACTGAAGCTTGAAGGGCTGGCAACACTTAAACATCTGGTAACAGGAAAACTCTTTCCTAGTTCCTATTTTCTCAATGAAGGAAATAATGCAAATTAAAGTATAGTACAGGAGAGCTCACAAAATAGGAAAATCCTAAGGGTTTTTTTTTTTTTTTTTTTTTAATGGAAAGAAAGAGTATAGCAGAAGAAAAGGTAAAAGGGTAAGTTCTGACATCACATCATCACGGTACCCTTAGGTTGAGGAATTTGAAGCTTTTCGTTAGACAGTGCGGACCCATGGATAACTTTTGAACAGAAGAGCAGCAATGCTTTAGGGAGGTTTGTCTGCTGTTCATATGCAGGACGGATTTAATGGAGGAGAGAGACTTCCAGGACACAATCAGGAGACAATTGCATTGGAGAACACAGGCAGGGCTGATGGTGCTGATGGCCATAAGAGTGCCAGAGAAGGGGGAGAGGGGGTCACAGTGGTGATGGAACTGACTGATCCAGTGGAGGTGGAGGAGGGAGTTGTTTCAAGACAAAAAATATCGACAATGAACTTTAGATACTGAGATGAGTCACTGGAAGGATTGTGTAGCAATAGAGGGAGATCCAGAAAACTCAAATCCAAGCTGCAGGGGTGGCTAATGAATTCACTTTGACATCTTGAGTTAGAGGTGCCAACTATTTGGGGTGTGCAACAAACATCTCCCTTCCCGAGCAGAAAACTGAGCTAGAGATAAAAATCCAAAAGCTATTTAGGTTGATGTGGTGGAAGGAACTGGAGAAAAGATAAAGGACATCACTTCCAGGTCGAGAGGGGAGTGGGTCCATGAGCCAATGAGCAGCCCTGCCCGAGGAGGCGAAGGAGGGCAGAAGGGAGGTGGTCGAGAACCAAGGAGAGTCTCAGAAGCCCAGGACAGAGAGTGACTCCAGGAAGCAGCGCTGATGAATGGATTCAGCTATTTTAGGGAGGCTGAGGAGGACCAGTTAGGCTAGGCATGGGACTTGACAATCAGAGTATTTTGTTGTTGTTGTTGAGAGATTTTTTTGTTCTGTGATGGACTAGGAAAAACTGTGGGAAGGAATGGATATCGCAGGAAAAGTCTGCAGTGGTTATATGGAACAGGGTCGGCAAATTCACATGCCCGCCTTGGAAATGTCCAGTGTCAGGGGTCAGTTTTTAAAAAAAAAATAGTCTGTGTGTGAGTATGTGTGTTTGTGTGTGAGTGTGTATGTCTCTGTGTGTGTAGTATGTGCATAGAGGAAGGGTATGGTGAGCGGAAGGGCTTGTGTACTCTTTCAGCCCTAATTAATTGTTGCCATATGGGAATGTGAGCCCAATGTTGTGAGCAGTTTCAATTTTTCAAATGAAGTAGGCAATCTAGTTTTGTTTTTTTTTTTTAATGTGGGATCTGTCTATTTAAAAATCTTGGCGCATATTTTAAAAATCCCTGTCCAAGCCAAATAAAGCCAATCTGCAGGTGAGACACAGCCCGTGAGGTTGCAGCTCACATCTCTGAAACAGATAATGGGTTCAAGAGAGACAGCGGCTCTAGAAAGGTGCCAGGCTTACCACAGGCACTAGATAACTCTTTGTTGAATGAGGAGCAAGTTTGTGGGGAGATTTTTTAAGACAGGCAGAAATGCAGGGCTCTAATTTGATATAGCTAGGATAGTATATGTTGTGGATATAAATGACAGTTTAAAATGCTGGTAAATTAAACTATGAAACATTTCCACTCAAGAGTATTATTTTTAATTCCTTTGTCAATATTGGCCTCTCATTACCTGTTAAAATGATTGGCTTCACACCGCTGATAATGGTGACGGAAGAATACAGATCCGTTTGCAGTATCGTTATTGCATCAGCACCACTGAAAACTAATAATGATTAAAACTTCAAGAGTAACTCCACTAAATCAAGAGACAAGCACTCCTTATCTGTCCTTTGTAATATATTTTAAAATTGTCAAATTTCTCTGCTTGTGTTAAATTAAAACCAGACCATGGACATTCCACGAGACCAGTTGATAGGAAATGAGAGAGGTAGAGATACACGTGAGTAGATGCAGAGGAGATGTTTCACTTCAGGGTTCTCTGTAATTTCTTTAACTTTCTGCAAGTTGTTTACTTGTCAGATTCAGCCTTCTTCAAAGTACCTTTGTTCTTCTCAAACTCAAATCGAATTGAGACCACAAATGGTTTTTTAAGTCTAGATACACAGACTGGTTGATTGCTAAAAGTGTTTTGTGGCTACCAAGTTGGGAAATTGTGGTAAAACCTATCTATGGATTTATCTGTGCTTTCATTCCCTCTTAAAATGCAAGAGCTATACAAATATGCACATCTTTAGATAAGTAATGTTGCCCTTTGACAGATGAGGAGACTGAGGCTCAGAAAGGTCACATAGCCTGCTAAACATCAGATGTTTACTCAGTTATACAGCTGGAATATAATAGGGTCTGACTCCAATGCCTGTGTCCCGAGGGAGCTTTAGCCACATTAACGTCTGAGTAACTTGCTCCATTGACTTTCAAGAATGAAGCTTGTATTTTCTTCTTAAAGTAACAATGCCCCTTCTTTTGCTCTAGCCTGTGGAGACAGGGAGTTTTCTATTCTTCTGAAAGAAATGGCAGAAGAAACTCTTTGAACTGAGTATCTGTGATTTCTAAGGGGAAGCTTATGGTTGCAGATCCATGTCTGTATTTTAATTGTGAAGGCTATGGGACTTTTAATTTCTTACCTCTTTCTTTCTTTGTAAGATGATTTTGTGAAATTGCCATTCCCTTGTTGGGGGTGGCCACGTGTGAATTCCTAGAAAGAGAAGTTGTGTCTACTCTGTTCTTTGCGCCATTGCTTTTCTTTGTAGTTAAAGCAGTCACATGGCTCATATATTTTAGGGTCTATGCAAGTGGAAGGGAGATTTTTAAGACTATAAATAGTTCATCTATCCTCATAGGAGACTTCAGAAAGATGCCTACAGTTGTGTCAGGCATAGGATCCAATGGAAAGCATTAGTGTGTTTTGTTTTTGTCTCCAGAAGCTCAGATATATCTCTGTTCTTTGTTACAGTTTAAAATAAGCATCCAGGGTTTTGTTTTTTTAAATAAAAGTATGTGTGTATTTGAATGAAAAGACATACATATTTAAATATAAAATATATAAGTTTATTCACGCATATTCAAATACAAGTGATGTTTCCCTTTAGACAGATGTTAATGAGGTGATAAATATTAATACACGTTACAGGTATACAACTTCATAAGACTCTACATTTTTTAGGCAAAAAATATGTTCCTCTGCAACCACACCACACAGACTTAACATCTGTTTTAAAGTGTGTTAAAATCCCGCAACTCAATGTCAGTTGGATCTGGCTTTACGGTATGCTTCCTTCATTATGGCTCTCACTAGGGGAGGAGAGCTTTCCGATACCATCCAAACCTCCAGAGCACCATTCAAAGCAGCTGGTATTCTATATATTACATAATTATGAAGCACACCGTGTAGTTTAGAATACTTAAGAGGCACTAGGGGCCCACTTCTCAAAATATTTACAGCCTTTTATTCTTCTAAAAACAATAATTTGCATGCCTAAAATGATTTGTGTACCTTTGCCATGCAAATTTCCTTTAGCCTCTTTTTTTCTGTTAAAACTTGCTCTGAAAATATCACTGTTTAGCAGTGAATAGGCCAGAGGGAAATGTAATTGGCCAGAACGGAGGTTTTAAATGTTTTCCCCGGAATTCTGCGTCTTCCAGGGGAAATGGAAGAAATCATGGAGAGAAGTCTGAGCGAAGGACCCCCTGCTGAGGACAGGTACCACACCCAAGGAGAGGCTCTAGGACAGGGGCCCAGCTTTGCATTGAAAGGGACAATGAGAGGCTGAGTGCCACCCAGTAGGCCAGCTCTGGGGACGGTTTCTGATTTAGAGGAACATTAAGAAAATGGTTTGGGAGTTCCTGGATCCCAAAGTAAGGCAGTAAAGCAAGACCTCAGGCCAAGGATTGTTAAAGAGATCATTCTTGGAGCTCAGTGACTCTGATCACACAGAGGGTGTGATCTTCCCTACCTGTCTCTTCACTGTCTTCTTTCCAAATATTGTCCCCCTTTAGAACTTCCCTCAATCAGCCAGTCATTCGACAAACATGAATTGCACATTCTGTGTGCCAGGTGCTATGCTGGACAACAAGAATAGGAAGATAAATGTGATAATATAACTCTTTAGAGACTCTGTTGTTGAAGAGGGGAAAGGCATGAAACCCAATCAGTGTGCCCAGGCGTCTGTGAGATGGTAGTAAAAGCAAGTACAGGAATAGAGGGTACCAAAGAGGGAGTGCTTTGTTCTACCTTATGTAGCATGAGAAGTCAGGAAGGCCTTTGCTATGGAAGTGATTCCTGAGGCAGACACAGCAGGGACAAGTGTTCTAGAAAAGGTCTGGAGGCATGACAGGCCTGGGGGCCACTTGACATGCTCTAATACTCTCTTTGTTTGTTTAATAACTTCATCTTTCAACAGAGCCCCTTGGAGATTTCTAAGCTTCCTCATTTCTTCTGAGTCATCTGTGTCTACTAGGGATCAGGAGGTGGGTATTTGGTATTTACAGAAAATGTGCCAGATGGAAGTATTGCCATCTCGGTGGAATGGGCCCCCTCCCAGGAGTCAGATGGGGGCTAAATATCCTGGGTCAGTGTCTTATTATTTATCCTTCAAATGGAGTCTGTGACAGAGTATTCTATCTAACTTCAATTCCATTTTGAAATAGATAATTTTTTAAATGAGTATACTTGATAGTGGATTAAAACAGAATGAGCTCCTTTTGGAATTTAAGCTTACTATGCTTCTCTTGTTTATGGGACTGTTCTAATAAAAAACATAATAGAAAGAAAAATAAATTGCTGGATCAGAGTATTGGTTAAATATACATCTTTAGAAGTGGTATTAAATATTAAACATGGACAGAATATATCTTAAGTGTAGAATATTAAGTATCTACAGAGTACTTATGTAATATTATCACATACAAAAGGCAAGCAGATAGGCCAGTATCTTGGTGATGCTTATTTTGGGCACAGTATTACAAAAAGATAATTATTTATTTTTGATGATTTTTCTGTGTGTTTGCAAAACTATACAATGAAGCTGCATTCATTTTATAAACAGAAAATATTCTTTTTTCCTGTAGGGGGTAAATTTTGGAGGTAGTAAATTTTAAAAAGTCCTCCTTCAGGAAAGGACAGTAGGGATACTATTAGCCACCCCTAGAGGACCATCTTCTAAGATGAGGCTGGCCTCAAACTCATGTGCAGAAAATGATGCAATCTCTACCCTGTTCATTCATTCACCAACAGTAAGACAGCCTTGTATGTGCTGATACCAAGCTATAAAAGGTAAGTTTATCCATGGCCTCAAAGGTCCTCCAGTCTAGTTCAGGTAAGAGACATGCAGAAAAAAACAGGCAAAGATACCTTACAAGTATAATAAAAGGTATCTGAGCAGGTTACTAAGAAAAAGTGGTTAATTAGAATGGAGACCTTGCCTGGTTCATCATGAGTTTCCTTGGGTCTGAAAGCCTTTGCTCCATTTCCACCAGGCTTCTCTTTTCTCATCATTATCAGGCTTAAATGTTCTCTTGAGTGCCGTATGCATTTCTGCCACAATGTAAACTCCCCGAGGGCCATATGATATCATATTCATATTTATGTACCCCACAATACCTTGCATGCAGTAGAAATTCAGTACATATTCATGGGAAAGTGAATGGTCCAGCTATGCATACAGTAGTATCGTAATAGAAATAGTTGATTTCAGGCTCAAGCAAGCTATTTTATAAATCTGACAACTTCCTGATTGTGAAGGAACATGACTACATCTGATCTCAGCAAGTACTGATTGATCCATGCTTCCTCCTGATGCCATGGGGTGAAGGAAGAGGTTTCTTCATAAAGTTAGTCGCCTCTGACATGCATCACAGTGTCCTTTTTCTTAACAAACGGTCCTTTCTATCAGCTGAGGTCATGCTACCTCTTATGCAGGAAATAATAAGACTCTTAGAAATATGGAAAGACAGACGCTTCCCTTTCTTAAACCACAGTTGTATGGTTTGTAAAAAAAAAAAAAAAAAAAATGCAACACAGAAAACAGTTGTTTCTGGAGGGTTTGGCTGAATTATTAAAATCTCCATGGGAGCCCGAGTTTTATGTGGGGGGTCCAAGAACTACATGGGTGGCAGCGTCCATGCTCTCGGTTCACAGAGCCCAATGCCCCTGTCGTGAGTGTTATCATTCAATTTTCACACAGCAAGAGTGACAGGAGCTAATTGTTTGGATCCTGTTTGGATCCTTCTAACCCCTTGCACTTGAGCACTTTATACTCATCCGAATGGCCAGTTGGAGTTCTAATAATAGAATTTCTAAGCTTGTATCTAGACTGTGCCAGAAAGGTTGGTTCCATATGGTGAAAAGAAGACACATTTCACTGAAAAGAAATCTTTCTGAAAATTTGCTTTAGTTAAAAGGGTTGCTTAATTTTTTTTTGGAAGAAATCACTACTTCTAGGGCATATCACATTAAGGTGTATTATAAAGGTATGTACATATGTGAACACATCCACATCCACACACATGCATGCACACACTTCAGTGGAATAAACAAAAGCATTTTGAGCCTTGGACAATCGGGAGTCTGAGTAATAGGGACTTCAGTGGATGGTCATGTCGTGTAGAATGAAACGGATGCTATGGCTTGTGATCCCTTTTGGAAAATGAAGCTGATGGTTTCTTCCATTGCGAAAATACTCAGAATTTTAGTGTGCTGATCAAAGGGGCATAAGGAAACTTTCGGGAATGATGCATATGCTCACTGTCTTGATTGTGGTGATGGCTTTGCAGGTGCATACATGTGTCAAAACTTAGAAAATTGTATACCTTAAATATATATGCAGTAACTATATATTACTTATTACTTAAATAATATAAAACACAATCTTAGAGCACAGGGCTGGGAGGCCCCACCACACACCTCACAGGAAGAGTTTTGGGAGTGAACTAACACAAATGCCAGTGTGTTAACCTGGCAAATGCCCACATGTATCATTTCTGTAATCATCCAACACTCCTTCCAGTATCTAGGAAATGACTAATAGATGAGTTTTGTGCTAAACCTGTGTGTATCCATTCAATATCCAGAACGGGTCACCATGTCTCTGGTCTGGAAAGAGACAACAAGTTGTCTCATCACTGGTGAAGTTAGGAAATAGTTATAATCCAGAAGGCGCAGTAAGGATTGTGACACCAGCAATTTACACTTACCCCTTGTGACCAACCCTTAAGTCCTACATGGTTAATTTTATGCCTTGATACATTTAATTGTCAGATTCAACCATTACATTTAACTGTGGCAAGTAGTATGGTGATTCTTCGAAGGGCTAATAACAGAAGTACCATTCAACCCAGCAATCTCATTACTAGGCCTATAGCCCCCAAAATATAAATTGTTCTACCATAAAGGTACATGTGTGGATATGTCCATCACAGCAGAGTTCACAATAGCAGAGACATGAAATCAACCTAAATGCTAATCAGTGGTAGACTGGAAAAAGAAAATGTGGTACATAAACACCATGGGATACTATGCAGCCTTAAAAAAGAATGAGATCATTTCCTTCTCAGAGACATGGATGGAGCTGGAGGCCATCATCCTTAGCAAACTAACACAGGAAAAGCAAACTAAATACTGCCTGTTCTCACTTATAAGTACGAGCTAAATGATGAGAACGCATGGACAGAAAGAGGGGAATAACACACACTGGGGCCTACTTGAGGGTGGAGGGTGAAAGGAGAGAGAGGAACAGAAAAAAACACTGTTGGCTACTAGGTTGTAATACAAATTTACCTATATAGCAAAGCTGCACATGTACCCACAAACCTAAAATAAAAGTTAAAAACCACAAAAAAAAATCAGATTAATTTAATTTTAGCTGGCTCCTTATTGCATTCTTTTCTACTCAGTGCAAGAAATATAGACAAAATTGTAGAAATAGAGTAAAAGAGAAAGAGTTTGCAAATTCCAAGTGAGTTTTAACAAAGGACAATAACGTGTGTGGAGAAGCCTCCTAGCAGTAGAAAAAGACAAATTCCAGTTCCAGCCTTCCCCACATGGGGACTGGAATATGTCTCCAAGTGGCTCAGCCCTGGCCCTTGGAGAGGGGCTCCCCAGATCTGTATCCGTTAGGTCCAAACCTGAGAGTTGAGGCAGGGATTTGAGCTCAAGGAGATAACAGTAAAAAGTGCTAGAGTTGAGAAGAATGTGGGTAAAGAAAGAGCCTGAGAAACAGAGGAAGCTAGGGAGAGGCAGGATGTCAGCAGGTGTACCCATAATTCCCACAGTCATGGTGGCAATGCCATGCATCTTGGCACATGAGGAAGAGAGAAAGGGAAACTTGCAGGCTGAGTGGGTCAGAAACTTGCGGTTTGAATGGAGAGGACAGAAGAGACAAGGTGTGGCGCCAGCATTTCCAAAGTGTGTGGGAGGTCGGGTGTGGGGGATTAAGGTGGCCTCTGGGTCTACTGAGAGTGGATAAAAATGTCTTTGATTTTATACTTTCAGTTGGAGAAAGTAGGTACTCCTGGAGTTTTTCTATATCCCTTTCTTTATCTCCATTATTTCTTATTCACCTGCTTTAAACATATTTCTGATTCATTTCAAGTTAGAATCAACACTTGAAGTTCAGACTCATGTTTTAGAGGTGAATATTTGACACACCAGCACCCTGATATCCAAACAGAAAAAGAACTTTCAAATTAAATGATGATATCTACTTTTCTGAACATCTGAAAACGAAAGCCCAATTATTCTTTACAGGTTGGAATATCCTATTATAATTAACTTTAATCCATACTAAATGGGCTTTAAGAAAACAGGCTTTTCTCACCTCAGTTCGATTTCATTTTTCGGTCTTAATGATTTGAGGCAGCTCCTGCTAATTTTTGTTAGCCATGCACAAATGCAAATGGTAATGAGGCTTTTGTATATGTGTGTGAAATTCAAAATTCATCCCTACTCTATTAACTTGGTAAAGAAAGTTACACCGTGGGAGACCATAGTAGTCTGAACAAAAGGGCTTCTATTGTGCAAAACCAATTTCCATGTAATCAAGTTGGACGACAGAGTGTTTGCTCTTGAATGGTATTTGTGCAGCCTTAGAGATGTCTGACCTGTGCTCTCTGCCCGGGAGTCCTATCACTTAGCCCCATGGAAAGGTCAAAGGAAAGAAACGTCTCCTGAATGTCGGAGCCGAAATTGTGAAGCTTAATAATGGGCTCACTCCGTGGCCACCTCAATTATTACTTTTGTCTAACTAAAATCTGGAGAAGCATGGGCATCTTTTAAGTGATTTGCTTAGGAAACAGCTAGAGATTTCTGTAACTAAAAAAGTATCTCATTTAGAGTTAGGACTCTTTTTTAATGTGTTAAATTTTATTAAAGTTCTGGTTATTCAGTTAATGCATTTTTCCAAGTTGTGCTTCTAACTGCAGTGCCAGACACACAGTAGGGACTCAGTAAATGTGCATTTCTATGAAAGAATGAATGAATAACAAATGAACCAAATGTCTCTTAAGCAACAGATGCAATATCATATGACTTAATCATACCAGTCTACTCTGGGAAGCTTGACATATTTTGATCTAAAAACATTTATATTCTATAATTTTCTTGTAATGCAAAAATTAACACATAGTCTTCTTCCATGGATATGATATAAGGTTACTTTTGTTTTGAGTAGATATCTTTGTAAGACTGGAAACACCATTTTGCAATGTAGGCAGTCATTAGATGATATACCCTTAGCAGTGTTTTAGCTCAGTGAAGAACCCCAGTGTCCTGCAAGTCCCCCTCCGCATGGTTCTGCAGAGAAACCTCTGAAGGTTCCAAGCAGTGACCTGATTGTCACAAAAGCAGCAAACAAAAGCTCTCACAGTTCTGCCCCAGAATCAAATATGAGAGCCAAGCGCTACTTTTAAGAAGCGGCACCACACTGACATGCTGCGGGGTTCTGCCTTATAAATCGATGCTGATACAATTCTACAAGTCTGTAATCAGTTTGAGATTATGCTCCGGTGTGTTCTACAGCAGACAGATTGCTATTTTCACTTCAGTTTTCTAGTAAAACAGAAGGTGATTGGGCAAGTTACCCTGCAGTATACTTGTTAGTGGCTTTAAAAATGGCTTTAACTTTTGTTCATTTGGTTGCTGCAAAACTGAAAAAGCCTCTGTGAGACCCTGACTGTTTCATGCCACATCGTATTTTACAAGTATGTTTCCATTTCCAGCCCCAGACCACATGTGCCTCCAGAGGGCGGTCTGTTCAGATATTTTATATCTTTATCTCCCTAGGGCCTAGTGCAATGTCTAGATATTTTTTCAGAATGAAGTAATGGAAACACATGTTTTAAAGATAAAAAAGAAAAAAAATTGAGCATCTTTACTGTTAACTCAAAAATGGACACAGGGAGGGGAACATCACACAATGGGGTCTGTCGGGGGTGGGGACTAGAGGAGCGATAGCCGGGGGGTGGGGAGGTTGGGGAGGGATAACGTTAGGAGAAATACCTAATGTAGGTGAAGGGGGGATGGAGGCAGCAAGCCACCATAGCATGTGTATACCTATGTAACAGTCCTACAAGATCTGCACATGTACCCCAGAACTTAAAGTATAAAAAAAGCATTATCTAATGTTATTGATTTGCACCATGTCTACAATCTTAAACTAACTAGGTATGAACTCCTATATACAAAGCTCTTATACAGTAAGACTAGAGTAGCCTGTTTTATTAAAAGTTCCTAAAAATTATGTAAGCTATGAAATAATCACATGCTCATGGTAAAAGAGAGAGAGAGAGAGAGATAAAATAGCATTTAGCAGTTAGCTTACATTTGTTTCTCCATAGCCTCACATTCAGTTCTTGCAGGGCCTAATTATTTTCTTTTTTTGAGGGGGGGTATCTTTTAAATTTATTTTATTTTATTTTACTTTAAGTTTCGGAATGTGCAGGTTTGTTACACAGGTATATGTGTGCCACGGTGGTTTGCTATAATTATTTTCTAAAAGGTAGGTATCCAGGCACAAGATTGCAGGTTCTGTTCCTAGTATTTAAACTCTAAAGAGTTGCAATTGTATTTTGAGATTTGGCATTTTAAGTGCATACCAATTTATAAGATCAATCCAGTTGGCACTAACGACATTATTGTACGTGATAGGTGATGTTTTGTCAAAACTGGTGTAATTCTTACAGTGTTTAACAACCTGTTTCCACTTTCCTATCTGAGTCTTACAATTCTGAGTATTATTATTATTTGACAATTATTATTCACAATTTTTGAACCATCATCATTGTCTTGGTTATTATTCCTTTAATAGTGAATGTGAATTTAAATCACCGTTTGTTTTTATACACTAATTTAATAATCATCCCAAAATATAATATTTATTAAAAATTACCATATGTGGAAAATTTTCAATTGCATGTTTACTTCTATACCTGCTATAAATGAAGTACATAAAGTTGGTATATCCAAGCCACAACTTGGTACTCATGACCATCGCCAGGTGTTCTGAATTTCTCAAGGCTGTGCCACCTTGTCAGACTTCAACACTCTCGTAAGTTTTCTCTGTGAAAACTTTGGATAATTTTATTTATGTATCAACCCTTGGTTATAAGAATTCATTTTGGTGATGTCCCAGAATTTTAAATTTTTCCTAGGATTTGCAAAAGTAGCAATTATGCCTCTCATCCTTTGTGCCCTAAGGTTTAAGAAACACTGCAGCAAATGTACTCCTAGTGAGTGACTAAATGCAAAACCATTAATGTGGGCTGATTTAGAATATTCTTTATTTTATTTTATTTATTTATTTTTTGAGACAGAGTCTTGCTCTGTCACCCAGGCTGGAGTGCAGTGGCATGATCTCAGCTTGCTGCAACCTCCGCCTCCCGGGTTCAAGCAATTCTCCTGCCTCAGCCTCCCTAGTAGCTTGGATTATAGGAGCATGCAACCACACCCAGCTAATTTTTTATATATTTTTGGTAGAGCTGGGGTTTCACCATGTTGTCCAGGCTGATCTGGAAGTCCTGACCTCAAGTGACCCACTTGCCTTGGCCTCCTAAAGTGCATGGATTATAGGCGTGAGCCACCATGCCCAGCCTAAAATATTCTTTAAATACAAGTTTGCTTATTTCCTTGTGTGTTTGTTTATATTTTGCTATTTTTTCCTTTGATTTGATGGAAATAATAAAGTTGGATTTCTTTAACAAGTTCATATTTCCTTGACAGGTTTCTAAAAAATGCTATGAGTACTTACCTGTAGTAAGCTTTGGGAGACCTTCAGTCTTCCTAAGTATTCTAAGGGTACTACATCGTCCCCAACCAACTTCTCTCAGGACTTAAGAGATTCCTGAAATTAAGAACTCTTGGGATTGCTTTAACTCTTTGTCAATACTGCATTTTAACTTCAGTGGCATTAAAAAACACACACACACAATCTCAAAATATAATTGCAACTCTTTATGATTTAAATACCAGGTACAGAATCTGCAGTCTTGTGCCTGGATACCTACCTTTTAGAAAACAATTACAGCAAACCAGTGTGGCACACATATACCTATGTAACAAACCTGCATGTTCTGCACATGTATTCTGAAACTTAAAGTAAAATAAAATAAAATAAACTTAATTTAAAAGGTATCAAAAAAAAAAAAGAAAATAGGTACTGCAAGAACTGAACGTGTGGCTAAGGAGAAACAAATGTAAGCTAACTGCTAAATGCTAATTTCTCTCTCTCTCTCTCTCTCTCTCTCTCTCTCTCTCTCTCCTTTTTTTTTTTTTTTAACATGAGCATGTGATTATCTCATAGCCTACATAATTTTTAGGAACTTTTAATAAAACAGTAATGCCAGCAACATTAACTTACATCTATATCTTTAGAGGTAAATAGAATTCCAGGTTATACTTTTTACATATCTCATCTCATTTGATTCTCATAAAACCTGTCTGCACTGAGAGTTACTATTTCCATTTGAAATTATGAATTTAGGCTCAGAAAGCACTCTGACTTACCTAAGGCCTCTCAGCAAAGCAGAGACCCTTAGAAGGGAATGCAGACCATCCTCTGAGCCGAATGGGTTTTCTCCTTGCTCAGAGCCTGACCGTCTTCAACATTTAGGTGCCTTGAAGTCTTTAGCACCTCGGAGTAGTCTGCCTGCTTTTAAATTCTATCTTTAAGCTGCAGCTGACATATTGCTTTGGAAAGTTGTGATAAACTGATCTCTCTTAAGAACCTAATTCTAATGCATGGAATTGTGGACATAAATTTGATAACTGTGGTCACATTCTTTTAAAGACTAAATTTTTAGCATCTTAGGGGAACTATGATAAATTCTGTCAAGTTTGGCTTAAATGGTTTAAATGATGAGTCCAATCTGCAAATGTTTACAGGCATGCCACTCTGAAAAACCTAATGGAGGGAAAATAACAAAACAAGTAAACTAGAAATTGGTTAATTGCATTTTAAAAAGTGGATTTTTTACTTTATAAAAGGGTCCTCCGGGCTTCTTTATGTGCTCAGCAGTTCCAGTGCATTTAAATGTTTGATTGCGGATCATTAACCACTTGATTAAATGGCAGGGGAAAAAAAAAAGAGGAAAAATTGCCACAGGTTTGGGAATCAATACTAATTACAAAACAATCAAAAAGGATGATAATGTATTTCAGAATTTAAAATGAAAATTTAAAATTTAATGGAGAAAGTTCACTTAAGTCACCCTAAGTTTACTTATATACAATAATTTTGTGAAAGACACCTTTAGTAACCTAAGATTATTTGTTACTTAAATTGCTAATGTCCTTCACTCATTCATTCATTCATTCATTCAGTGGATATTTATTGAGTGCCTAGTGTGATCCGGGCATCGTGCAAAGCAACAGTGAGCACAGTCTCTGACCTCATAGATTGTGCACTGTAGGGTTTATTCGTTTTGTTTTGAAATTTTATGGTACTAGTAGATGTAAAATGGCAATGAATAAGAAAGTTCTCTTTTTAAAAACTTACTCAGGGCCAGGCACAGTGGCTCATGCCTGTAATCCCAGCACTTTGGGAGGCTGAGGTGGGTGGATCACTTGAGGTCACAGGAGTTTGAGACCAGCCTGGCCAACATGGTGAAACCCTGTCTCTCTTAAAAATACAAAAAATTAACCAGCTGTGGTGGTGCACCTATAACCCCAGGTACTAGGGAGGCTGAGGCAGGAGAATTGCTTGAACCTGGGAGGTAGATGTTGCAGTGAACCAAGATTGCACCACTGCACTCCAGCCTGGAGGATGGTGAGCGTCCATCTCAAAACAAACAAACCAAACAACAACAACAACAACAACAACAACAACAACAACAACAACAAGTTAGCTCCATGTGGTCATATCTTTGTATTTTGTAGTGTATCTTCTTTACATACTTTCTAATATATTTTCTAAAATATATTATTATACTGAATGATTATTATTTTCTGGATTATTTGGAAAAGATAAAGGGAAAAGCTCTTCTTAATTTGGTTCTTGGCATATTTATATGGATGTGTTGAGGCTACAGAAATGGCAATTATCATAAATATTCCAGCTGGCACATTTTATTAGCATAAGCTCATATAACATAGATGAATCAACCTGGCATTTTTTCTTTCACTGTTCGGTCACCATAATAACTGGTTCTATTACAGGTGCGTAGTGTGATCTTAATTTCCTTTGATAAGCTTGAGTGATTTAATCTCATCAGTGAATTATGAGCTGAGGATATATTTCAAAATTTTAAAATCCCATAATTTTTGTGAAGATTTCTCTGACTTATGAATTTAATGAAAGAAAGTCATCTCCTAGTGCTTCACATAGATTTACTTATTCATGTGAAAGTCGTGTTACAACTCCAAACTCTGTTTATATAAGCTATCCGTAGGAACTGATTTTAATTCATTTACTTTTACCATGATTATAACTTTTAGTTGAGCAAATATTGGACTTTATTAATCCCACCTGTGTTTCCTGCTGGGTACGAATATGTATTGGCACATGTATTTAAGATTCTTCAGGCTTTGAACAAAAATGTTGCCATGGGAACCTGATTTCACAGCCCATAGTCCCTTGCAGAACTACACCTGCCTTATGGTAGAGGTTTCCATGGCAACATTTTTGTTCAAGGAACATAGAACTTGCAGAATATACAACGAGTCTCTTTTAAATATGTGTGTTGATAGTTGTGGTATTACTATAGTTAATGTGCACTTTAGAAAGACAGGTGACCCCTTGGTGGGCCTTCCACTGAAGAGCTTTCTACCGAGTTTAGTAGTCACAATGCATTGGATTAGGAAATTAGGGCAATATTTAGTCTCTTTTTCTTCTCTCTGCCATCCCCTCATTTGACCCGAGAGTATGGTGAAGTAACCCTCAATGACTAGCATTTACAGAATGATCATTTGTGATAATGCAAAGCTGTGAGGTAAAAGATGTGTTTCTGATGTCTGGCCAAGCTAAGCAGGCTCTCTTTAAAAGGGCAGCATCAATCTTGGGATCCTCTAATCCTATAGAATATTCTACTAATGGTTCTTCAACCTCCTCCTATATACTTTACTCCTTGGAAGATCACCAGGTGCAATAACAAAGCATCAGGAGGATGAGGTGAGAATTCATTTTCATATTTCTGATCTGGTGTCTAGTCTCTATTGACTTTCAGCATTAAAAAGTTGACAGTTCTTAAAGTGCCCCAAGTTCTTCCTTTGATTGTCATTCATGTGTGTCATATTACATTTATAACTAAGGCCGTGTGGGATGAGTGTGCTATTGCTTTGCAAGAGATAATCTAGGGTCTTCATAGTGGTGTTATTATGGTCCTATCCACTGTTACATGTATCCTCATCCATCAGGATCGTGCTCTTCTTGTTGCAGGTATGCTGGCATGTCGCTGTTCCTGGCAGGTCTCAAAACATGCAGCAGTGGGTTTTGTAGCAGCCTCAGAGGCTGCTCATGTCCTACAGAGGAGCTGAATGGGTGCTATTATGAATGCCAATCATCCTGCACCCACAAGTATATCAAAGGGACTTTTAGAGACCACAAGGCTGCTTTCACAGAAACCCTAATCAGGTCATCTTCCTTGACCAGGAAAAGGAATGTAGGAAAATGAGTTAGGTTAAAGGAATTAGAACAAGTAAATGCATTCAGAATACGTTTATGACAAATTAGCTCAGAGTGCAAATAGAGATTGCTTTATCTGATTGAGTAGAGGCATAAGTTAGAAGCCTGTGAGGTCAGGCTTCTGCCAACTTAAGGCCTTGGAAAGTTAAATACAGAATGGTGTAAGAAACTCATTCCTTGTACACACATATACAGGGAAGGAAGGAAGGAAGCAAGGAAGGAGGGAGGGAGGGAAGGATAGGAAGGAAAGAAAGGAAAGAAAGGAAGGGAAAGAGGGAGAGAGGGAGGAAGGAAAAGGAGGGAGGAAGGAAGAAAGGAAAGAGAGGGAGGGAAAAAGGAAGGAATAGTAAATATAGGCATAGTGAAATGATAACTTAGTAAGTCAGTTGAGAAAAATGGCACTACAAGAGATGAGTGAAAAAAAAGTCACAGGTGAATTTCAATGAGAGGGAAGTGTAAGCAATAGAGCAGAACCTATTCTGGACCAGGAGTCAGATAACCTTAGTCTTCCACCTCATCTAACCTCAGTTGCTTTTCTAAATTAAATAGTGGAGCCTGAGCCAAGGTTTTGAAACTCGGTGTTCTGTGAATACATCTGTCAGTGTAGTGGTGAAGGCTCTCAGGAGTTATTCTTGTCTCTGGAGTAGCTACTTCTACTAGAACAACTCTACTTTTATATTATGAGCCCTCTAATGAGCTTGTATTAGAAGAAAATGCTTCCTGAATATCGAAAGTTTTGAAACTATCAGAATTGCTGATTTCCTAAATTCTGACCAAGCTACTGTGACATTCTATACCCCATCTCTGCAACCTTATAAAATGATAGATTTTCACCATTGTTTAAATATAGTTATGAGAGTGTTAAACTCATAATCATTGCTCAATTAATATTTCTTGTGTTGAACTGAATTAAAATGGACCATACAAATTCTTTTCCTAAGATGCCAAAGAAATGCACCATGTGAATAACCAGGAAGGCTGGTAACCCAAAATCAACCTTGGCCTTGCCCTTGGTAAAAAAAAAAAAAAAGCAGGTGTGATGGTTAATATTGAATGTCAACTTGATTGGATTGAAGGATGCAAAGTATTGTTCCTGGGTGTGTCTGTGAGGATGTTGTCAAAGGAGATTAATTAACATTTGGGTCAGTGGTCTGGGAAAGACAGGCCCACCCTCACTTTGGGTGGGCACCATCCAATCAGCAGCCAGTGCAGTCGGAATAAAAGCAGGCGGAAGAACATGGAAAGATTAGAATGGTTTAACCTCTGAGCCTACATCTTTCTTCTGTGCTGGATTCTTCCTGCCCTTAAACATCAAACTCCAAATTCTTCAGCTTTGAGACTTGGACTGGCTTCCTTGCTCCTCAGCTTGCAAGCAGCTGATTGTGCGATCTCCCTTTGCAATGGCATGAGTTAATACTCCTTAATAAACTCTCTTTTATATATACATCTATCCTATTAGTTCTATCCCTCTAGAGAACCCTGACTAATACAGCAGAGGTTGGCCACACCTGGGAGATTTTGTGCAGTTTGGGCCACTGAAGTTCAAGGGAAGATAACAGCCTTAAAGCCCAGGGAAGCTGAAGACAGAAAGGTATTGTAGAGGGAACCAGAATGCTCAAGGGAGAAGGAGCTGGCCAGGCATGCTGGAAGAGGATACATGAAACCATCAGGGCTTTACCCCTTCAACATGGAGTTTCAAGGAACTGTGATCAAAGTCTAAAACCAACAAGGAACATACATGAATATGGTGAGCACAAATTTGTTCATCTAATCCTGTAATGTTATTACAAAGGAACCAACTTTCCTTGCAACTTTAGATAGAGATAAGTTTGAGCCAAATGGAAGTCCTGTTTAACTTAGGAAGTAGCTTGCTAATAAGGTTAATCATTCTCAGAGTTCAAATAAACTGGATACATAAAACTCAAGTCAGTGGGGCAAATATAGTCCAGTTGATGGGGTCCCTGCCTCCAGCTATGTTCTGTGTGTGACCTGGCAACTGTGCCTGAGAACGCAAGGAGAATCTCTGTGGCTCACAGACTCTGCCCTCTGGATAAAGGGTTATTCCACAGCTGAGGTAGACCAGTGGCCCTCTCCTGATTCACAAACAATGGACTTCATGCATGGCGTAGTCCCAGTTTCAGTACCTTATTTCACAATTCAACCTACTAAGGAGAGAGCACATTTTCTCATGATTTTTTTCTGAAATGATTGTTTATTTTTGCCAAAATCTGGTAGATAATAATTTGGCACCGAAGTTTGTGTGCACATATACACATATATAAATATATTCATATATGTATATACAGGAATATTTCATGTGTGTATGCAGTATGTGTGTGCACGCACATTCATGCATGCAGATTTAGATCAATAGGGCAACATTTTCCAAGAGCCCTATGATATCCAGGTGTTCTCCAGGTGGATAGACATGGAGATGGCAACACTTCAGTTCACGGCAGCCATGTGAATTAATATGCAGCTGGGAAACGGCCTGGGTGGTTCCCATTCGAAGAAGCTGCAGATGGTTCTACCCAGGCAGCTGGAACGTTCTGTGAAGGTGGGCTATGCCAGGAAGGGGAGTATAATAAGGGTGGTGATCTAAATAGATGCCTGATAATGGGGGTACTGGGATGCTCTATTATACATGTGTTCATTGTTTCAGAGGTAACGGGACACCACTGAAAATTTTCAAGCATGAGAGAAACATGATTAAATCTGTGTGTAAGGATGCTCTCTCCAGACGCTGGGTGGAGAGTGGATTCGTTGCAAGCATGAGGCCAAAGAGATCTCTTGAGTTAGAATTGATTGTTAATATTGGAGAGAAAAAAAAATTAGGGCCTGAATTTACAACAGTAGCAATGGAATTGTAGAGAAAGGATAGGAGAGATTTTAGACTATCTTCTACTCCCTCCCAATAAGCTCTATTTATTTATATTTTAAATTTTTTTTTTGAGACTGAGTCTCACTCTGTTGCTCAGGTGGAGTGCAGTGGTGCAATCTTGGCTTACTGCAACTTCCGCCTCCCAGGTTCAAGCAATTCTCATGTCTCAGCCTCCTTAGTAGCTGGGATGTGTGCCACCATGCCTATCTTATTTTTGTATTTTCAATGGGATTTCACCATGTTGGCCAGGCTGGTCTCAAACTCCTGACCCCAAGTGATCTGTCTGCTTTGGCCTCCAAAAGTGCTGGGATTACAGGTGCAAGCCACCGTGCCTGGCCCCAATAAGCTCTTTCAAATTGCACCTGTTTCTCCATAAGCAGAGAATGGTGCTAAAAAAAGACAGGTAGACTGGTGAACTTTATTTGTTTTCCACCAGCTTTCATCTGCTCTTCTTTTACTACTTGTAACATTAGTCTTCTAGATAACGGGAAAGAACGAAAGAAAGAAAAATTATTCTATTTCCTTAAAAACAAAATAACTAATAGGTTATAAATGAGCTGCATTCATTTTTCCTTCACTAATGCAGGATTTTCTGTAATGAATTACAGGAAGATCTAATTAAACCATACTAGCAGTCACTGGGAATAGTAACAAGAAGCATGTTAAATAGATTCTTGCTAGGCAGTTTTTCCCAACCATTGTTACCTCTTCTAACCTTTACAATGAAGTTTCTCAACTGAATATACAGTCTATGTACCAGGGAGTTATTCAAGTACAAAGTTACATACATCTTAGAAACACAAAAGCTTCACCTTCTGGCACATGTAAGAGGAAGAGAGGTTCTTGTAGAAATGTAGAAAATTGTCACTTTAAGTCTGGTGTGAAGATGAAGTTAAAAATATCTAGATCCAACTCCATACCTCGTCTTTAAATAAATAACCATAAGTCATAAAAGTCAAAGTTGCATGCAAATTGTTTTTCCTTAAGAATAAAACAAAACAAAAAGACATTTATTATGGAATAAACCTGTCAAAGCTCCAAATCCAATAAAAAGACAGGTTGCACTGTGAAGCTAGAACTTCTCTTCCTGTCTGTGCTATGACACTTACTAATTGAAAAGTTTTCGTGGTATATTGAGCATATATGAATGGCGAGGGACAGAAAAAAGACTTTTCCACCCCAAACCTGCTCAAGTGATCAGCATTCCCTCTGCTCCTGCTTTCCTCCTTTTCTCCCAATATAACATCTCATGGCTTAAGATGAAAAGACTTATTGGATTCTCTGTTGTCAATTGGACAAGTCCTCTCTGGGGTCCTTTCTGTCAAGATCCTCAGATTCCATTTGAATTTAAAACAGACCCGTAGGCTTGGGAAACGTGACAGTCCTGTGTTCAGGGAAATAGAGAAAGAGTTATTTTTAAAATATCTTACAAGATCTTCATTCCCAAGGCCAGTTAGGGGAAAACTGGTGGATGTTTCAGAGTGTTTATAATCAACTAACTACATATAGGAGATCCAGAAAGGATGTGATCACTTAGGACGACACTTATTGAATGTGCACACTGTATTTCTCAGCTGAATTTTTTCTGAATTTAATGGACCAAGTCGTTTAAGGCATCATGCATTATGTAGCTCACTGACATTTGGGCTATCGGAGCAAGACTCTTTTGATTTGGTAGAATATCTGGCTGTGTCTTCCTTTTCTTCAAAGAACTATGATTTTAATCTCTTTTTGTTAAAATCTAGCTTACACAACATTTTTCTTTTTCTTTTTTTTTACATTTTTCAAGAAATTACGTTTTTTCTTAAATTTTTGGGGATCTCAACTGCCAAATCAGTGGGCTAATAGTAAAAAATTTTAAATTGTGTGATATGGTAGAAAAAGCAAGGAAGAGAAAATAATTCAGTCATTTAAAAAGGGAAGGAAGACATAATACATAGAATGAAAGCAATTGTTGCTAATAACTGCCTGTGGGACTTAGTAAAAAAATTTAGATATAAAGAGTACATTTGATTATAAATTTTTCTCCCTTAAGAATGTGTATATTTCTTCTTTTTTAATTTACTGCTACTCAAATTATCTTTTAAGATGATTAGGGACAGGCGTGAGTGTTTATATTTAATTTTCCTTGTATTATTATCTAGACTGTTATTTGTCTCCTTTTATTGACAGAGCTATAAAAAATAAAAATGATGTGAATTTCCTTGTCTTTTTATGTGTACTTAACTCCAATTGATTTTACTGACAAGAGTGCATTTAGGAGAATTCCCCCAATATTCCACCCATAAAACTGTCCCAGCAATCTGTCCAGTCTCCTGATGGCCCGCCCCATTCATTAGCTTTATTCTTTCTAGACTACCGTGGACTGTGCACCTCCCCTCCTTAAATGTCCCTTCCTTCCTCCTCTTTAGAGAATTCACACCCCATTCCAGACCCAGACCACTAGGCTCTCTGATGACTCTAATTACTTTGTATTTCATCTATTGCATCGTTAATACTTTTCACTACCTAATTACTTTATCACATCAATATTTGCTGTTTCCTCCTCTAGACTGTAAGTTCCTATAACCAGGAATACTGTCTTCTATCACTTCTATACTTTGGTACACACTAAGCACTCAACCCAAGGCTCCCAAATCCTATTTTGTAAAAGAATTGTCCCCAGAATAAAAGAAAAAATGATAATAATGTTGTGAGCTAGTCACTAAGCTCAATTCGTCAGATATTTTTATTCTCGGATAATGTTCTCTTGAATTTTTAGTGTTAGAATTTCCTTTTTGGGGCTGAGTATGGTGGCTTATGCCTGTAATCCCAGCACTTTGGGAGACTGAGTGGGTGGATGATGAGGTCAGGAGTTCAAGACCAGTCTCGTCAATGTAGTGAAACCCTGTCTCTACTAAAAAAAAAAAAAAAAAAAATACAAAAAATTAGCAGGGCGTGGTAGTGTGCGCTTGTAATCCCAGTTACTTGGGAGGCTGAGGCTGGAGAATCTCATGAACCCGGGAAGTGGAAGTTGCAGTGAGCCAAGATCGCGCCATTGCAATCCAGCCTGGGCAACAGTGTGAGACTCTGTCTCAAAAAAAAAAAAAAAGAATTTCCTTTATGGAAATAAAGTATAGTGATTTTAAATGGCAGTATTATTATTTTTACTTTTCTTAATAAAATAACAATTCCATGCCAGTCCCTCAAATCTTTTGAAAATGAAATCCCAGAGCCTGAGAATCACTGGTTGACAATTCATCCCCAGCAGGCCACGATAATTTTCTCCTCTGGAGACCTCCTGTAACTTTGTAAAACTCATTGACTGTTCAGTGAGGCTGTGTGGCTCTTTATGCTCTTACATAGTCCCTGTACCTGCAGCTAATTTAGAGCCCCATTTTATACTTATTTTTTCTTCTTTGTGGCACCTATTTATGATCACAATGTTGACAGCAAATCTCAAAAATATGCTTGTTGAAAAATTGAGTATTCAGAATTATTCCGAATTTGGGATACTGAAAGAAATCATGGATTTGGGCAGATTAGTTTATATTAAGGGAACTAAGATTGTATATTTCAGACAGCAAAAATAGCAAAATTATGATAACTCTCTAAATTTTACACTAGACTGTGTTTATAGAAAGGTATCAAAAACCACATTGATTTAAAAAGTCCTTTGTAATATTCTTCTATAAATGATTAAGGAAAGAAAGAAGAGTATTTTTGCAGGACACTTTCATTTTCTAGTGAATTCTGTGACTGTAAAACCTTGTTTTGGTTCCAATGCAGTATTCTTTTTATTCCTTTTTAGGCATAAAAATAGTACTTTTCTTTCTGTATATGTAAACGTAGTTTTATCATAATTTTTAAAATCAAGAAGTACTTTTCTATTTTCTTCAATTTGTGTCTAGCTATCAGTTTCATTCTTACAAATATTCTTAGTCCATGAAACATATTTTCTGCTGAGCACTGTGAAATTTAATTCAGAAGTAGTGCTTTATTGATGCTTCGTTTTTGTGACCTTTCCAGTCCTGTGTTGGTGACATATTGGTCCTCTGTCTTCAGTGCTTTGTGAATCTAATGGATAGGATGGAATGGGTCAGATAATGAAAGTCCCTGGTACATTAACTTTCAATTTCATGAATGTCTGAATATTGCAGAGAAGATGAATAGCAAGACTTCCTTTGCGTTTACATTTTAACATTTATAAGCTAGTTAAATTTCCCTTGTATTATCAGCAGCATAGTTCTAGTCTGCCATATTAACACACACATTTATATTTTTGAGCAGTGGCATAAGAGTTTAAAATAATTTATAAACCACAGAGCAGGCAACTTACAAATGCATGCTACTAAAAGAGATGAATAAATAGGGGTTTCATTTCATATGAATTATAGCATATGGAGTTTACACTGAAAAGCCTCCTTTATTTCTCTTTGTTTTGCTGACATAAGAGGAGAGTTGGGGTGTGTAGTCAGTCATATGACTGATCTATCATTACGTAGTTACAATCGTCCCCAAAAGCAGTGTTATTGTTTTGAAGAAGCATTCATCTTCTCTAAAGACATTACAGCAAGTGGAGCCATTTGAAAGAATCTGTTGAAATAGACTAGTCTTTGGATGAGGCTTAAAAGCACCGGAGTGATAAGAATTATAAGAGGAGCCTGAGTGATTAGGCGAGGACAAGGTTGAGAAGGCACACAGCTGTTCAATTGTTGGGGTTCGGACACTGATATGTGCACTCATTTGTATTCCCTTGGGTTGTTTTATAGGCATTGCATCATCTGTTCTTGCCTTAGTCTGGTCTCACCACTGTATTTATAGCAAACATTCTTATGAAATATGGCCAGAATTAGACAATATGGTTTGGCCTTTCAGATTGTGTTTGATATTCTAGCTGTATTTGAACAGTTGCACTCTCTCGCCATGGTGGGAGACCTGCTTTTGAGACTTGAGATTATGCCCTAAATGAGAAATGTAGTCATTGGCTTGATTCAATGGGAAACTGTGACATGGAAACTCCATCTAATCTGGACTCTGTAAGTATGGAATTAAATGTAAATAGTACTATATGTTTTTATCTTTTGACACAGAAATGAAAAATGAGGCTGGGCGTAGTGCCTCATGCTTGTAATCCCAGCATTTTGGGAGGGTGAGATGGGCAGATCACTTGAGGTCAGGAGTTGGAGACCAGCCTGGCCAACATGGCGAAACTCCATCTCTACTAAAAATACAAAAATTAGCTGGGTGTGATGGTGGGTGCCTGTAATCCCAGCTACTCAGGAAGCTGAGGCAGGAGAATCACATGAATCCAGGAGGCGGGGGTAACAGTAAACAGATCATACCACTGCACTCCATCCTGGGTGACAGAGCAAGACTCCATCTAAAAACAAAGCAAAGAAATGAAAAATGAGTCTATTTGAGGTAGGGAGTACATGAGATTGTGCAGTGGCTGTTGCGTTGGGATCAGTTTCATCATCTGGTTTCTTTGAGAAGTTGTTAGCCTCTGGCTCCAGTTCCAGCCTCTCCCATAGTGATATCTGCCCTCTCAAAGGGTTTGGCAGATTTCCTCAGATGCTATTTCATTGAAACAATGATGGAGGAGCCTTTCTCTCCAGCTACTTTACTCCATGCATGCAGCCTCCAGTCGTGACGATCTGTCTCTGCCTTTACCCTCTTTAGAGCTGTGCAGTGGCCTCAGTCATCTATTACAGAGGTCACTATTGGCAGAAGCTTCATGGCTTGGCTTTGCACTTTCCTGCTGGGCCATTTCCATTTACAGTGGTTGAGGGCCATTCCTCAACTTCTCAACTTCTCAACTGTGCTCTCTTCTACTCCACATCACAAGCAGCTGTGCTGACAGCCCCCATGTCATTTGGATTCTGGCGGGTTGGGCCAATGAGCACAGGAGGGAGACTAGGGAGAAGGAAGGAGAAGCTGAGGTATTTCTTCCTCTCCCCTTGTCTCGGGCATCACCTCCTTGTCTCCACCTCTCTCTAGATAGGTCCTCTAAGGTTCCAGATTTTGCTTCGTGACTGAGGCCTTTGGTCTCTGTCAGCTCACACCTGCCTTCTGCCCCTCACTCCTAAAGGTAATAGCGGTCTCCTACTATGCTTACATGCATGTTCAATTACTGTTCACATGAGGTGACTCACCTCTTCCATTACCTGTGTAAACAAGGCTTGGCATCAGCTTTACTCTTTTTAAATATGTAGTGTGGTTTCTATTACCCTAGTTAAAGCCTAATATATCCATTCACTGTAATACTTTATGTACATCCTACCTCCCAACCCCACTGTTCTCAAGGCAGGCCAAACCCAGAATTTCTCATGAAGCTGATTCCTTCAGCCACATACACTCATCAACGAATATATGCCCCCTTTTTAGTTGGTTAGTGTGCAGATTCAGAAAGATTACTATTCCACATTCTTTTTATCTAGTGCCCATGGCCAGAGATTATCTGCCTACTTATGGACTTTTAGAGTCCTTTGTACTTAAATTAAGACATATGCCAATTCTGCTTTAAATCCATTATAGATGCTCCTTGACACATGAAGGTGTTATATCCCAATAAACTCATCATAACTTGAAAAAAAATAAGTTAAAAATGCACTTCATATGCTTGACCTACCAAACATCACAGCTTAGCCTGGCTACGTTAAACATGCTCAGAACACTTACATTTGTCTATGGTTGTGCAAAATAATGTAAAACAAAGCCTAATACCTTCACTATTTTGTAGTGAAGTATTGAATATGCCATGTAATAGATTGAATACTGAACTGAATGTGAAAAAAAGAATGGTTGTATGGGTACGTTTAGTTTCTACTGAATGCAAATCACTTTTGTGCCATAGTAAAGTTGAAAAGCAGTAGGTCGGAACCAATGTAAATTTGGGACCATCTGCATTTAAAAACACATCTTCTCAACCATACTAAATTATAAGCTCTTCAAACTCAGTCACTGTATCTTTTCTGTCTATATTCCTCATGGCTCCAGCCCAATTTCAGGTACATAATAAGTGCTCAAAAATGTTTGACAAATGAGTGAATGGCAAATTCCAATCCAAAAATGAAGTTTATATAACTATACTGCTTGGTTAATAATGATAGCATTTTCCCCATTGCTGGGTAGAATCCAAAAGAAAAACAGAAGGGATTTGTTTCTCTAAAAAACTTGAGCGAATTGGACTACGTGTATAAAAAGCATATACCACAAGCAGTATGCTGGTAGACATGTTGAGAATTTCAATATGCTCCTCCTAGAGATGGACTCACATTTGAGTTACCGAGTATTAAGTAAATAATTATTTTCTTGTATTGCGGTGGTGAATTTGTTTCTCATTATATAAGTGGATACCGTTGGTTGGTGGTGGTCTACTCAGCGTCTGCTCCCCTCTTCCTCCTTTCTAAGTACCTCCTTCGTAAAGCTCATGTTTTCTGGGTTAAGACGGCATTCTTCTCAGCAAAGGATTGGGCATTTGCTAGTCCAAACCAATCAGGAAAGTTCCATTCTCCTTATGTCTGGGTTATCTAAATGGTTCAGGTAACTCAAACATAAGCCAATCCACTCATGGCACTCCTCTGGCCAAGCTGAACAGAAATTGGCTTAAGAAACAGCATATGACTTCATCTAGATCAGTGAGACTTAGGAGAAATCTAAAGACTTCTGAGGAAACTGTTGGAACAAAGTGTTCTGTCCCCTTTTACACCGTGTGCTATGCAGATATGAAGCTTAGACCTGCTACAACCATCTTTGATATGGCAGCTGGCCTTAGCTGACTCTATGGAAGTCAGAGCAGAGAGACAGAAGTTAACTGGGTCCTTGGAAATACCTGGAGTATGACTCACTTAAATACCCTAGGGTGTCTGTCTCTTAAGTTTTGATGAGGACTACTCCTACTGCTAGGCTTCCCTATTTTATGAGTCACACCCTTTGAGTAGGGTTTTCTTTTAAAGCGTTTTAAAGCATCTCAACTGTAAGGCCACCCTAAGAATTAAAATACTCAACTCAAGTGCCGAGTCAATGAAGTCTCTCTAAACAAAGGAGACAAAATCAGCCCCGCAGGGAATTGGCCACAGGTATGCAACTCCCTTGGTGATTTAGCCCTCCTTCTTTCTTTCTTCCCCTTTTTCCAGGTACTGCCTTCAAGATGCTCAGAGTATAATGATCTACTCTCTCTGTGGAGCATTTAATTATCAAAATATGTATATTGTTAAGTGTGCATATATAGGCAGTGCTGGTTTTACTCAAGAGACTAAGAAACAATTTAGGATTCTCAACTATGGAGGAACTTGAAGGAGAAATGTGAGTGGCTGGAAGCCTTGCACTCATAAATTTCAGCAAGCATGGAGCAGAAGAGCCTCCAAACTATGGCACTGCTGAGAGAGGCAGAAATTAGTCATCCGAAAGTTCTGACGTATACCATAAAACATGAAATGAAAGGCTGGAGGTTGAATAAGAACCTGGAGGCAGGTATCATGGTTAAGAGCTAAGTGCACGAACCTTGGAATCAGAAAGACCTTTCTGTTCAGTTCCGGATTCTACCTCTGCACAACCTTTGTCACCTGTAAAATGGATAATAATACTGTTTAATGGTGTTGTAAGAATCAAATGAAACACACACACACAAACACACACACATATATATAAATGTCCACACAACATTGCCTAAAACACACGAGGAACAAGGAATAGCCTGTTTCCCACCCACCCTTAGTTATTGTTTATATATTACCAATAAGCAATAACCATTAGCCCTCAACTTTTTGTTCCTTGAAGCAGTTTTTCTAAGTTAGTTCGGTGAACCTCACTCTGCAGGACCACCTCAGCCATAGATTTGTGCTAATATTTCTGAGTTGACACCTCTCAGGGACAGATGACAGGTAAATGAGATTTATCTAGGGTCAGTGTTGAAGAAGCCTTATTGAACTAGAAGTTGCAAGCCATTCACTTGCTAGGGGTAAGGGAAGCAGGCAGCAGCCCTCCACATGTCCCCAGTAAGGACCGCGTCACACTCAAGACAAAACACAGGCCAACGCGGCTACAGAAGGAGGCCTGAAGCACGTGTAAGAAGTCAGGGAAACAACTGGACATTTCAGGGTCAAAGGCAAGGCCATCCAGTATCTGGAAAAAATCACAGTTTTTGGTATTCACCTCCAACATTTCTATACAGGTAGTAAAACGTTCAAATGTTACAGTCTCTGAAATGCCATGCACAGTTCTCCCAGCCTTACTGACTTCCACCAACACACCCTTTCCCATGCTGCCCACACTTCCATGCTACCCTTACCTACCCTGTTATATTCAAATTCTCATGTGCGTGCTCCTCATCCTGCACTAAACTGGACTCCTGGTAAAAGGGATCGCATCGTGTTCTTTTCTCATCATCTTGAGATCCCAGCTTAGGATTTAGGTGAATGGTTCTATGTCAAAAATTTCCACCTGGGCAGAGTCCTGTAACGGTTTAGATGAGAGTTTAAGAGCTATCAGCTCCTCAAAATAAATCTAATGTAATTTTTTTTAAACGTTTCCAAATTTGTAATCAGCATATCGAGAATTTCATATTTAGATCAGTTCAGTGACTCGTCAATTCTTAAAAAGTAAAACTTGGGCCAGGCACAGTGGCTCACACCTGTAATCCCAGCACTTTGGGCCAGTCACGGTGGGTGTGATCACCTCAGGTCAGGAGTTCAAAAACACTCTGGCCGACATGGCGAAACCCCGTCTCTACTAAAAACACAAAAATTAGTTGGCCATGGTGGTATGCACCTGTAATCTCAGCTACTCGGGAGGCCGAGGCAGGAGAATCACTTGAACTGGGGAGGTGGAGGTTGCAGTGAGCTGAGATGGCACCACTGCACTCCAGCCTGGGCGACAAGAGCAAAACTCTGTCTCAAAGAAAAAGAAGTAAAACTTGAATAGTACCCTCATGACTTACAAAAGAAAATGATAGAAGTGACAGTATAAGTGCCTATTATGTGTCCAAAGACACTGTGCAGACATCATGTCATTTGGCCCACATAATAATCATGTGAGAGAGGTGTTCCTAAGCCCGTTTTAAAATGAGGAAACAGAAGCTCAGAAATATTCATAACTTGTCTGAGGAAAGTGGCAGAGCTGAGATGGGAAGCCAGGCTTTTGATCCAAAACTCATGTTTTTTCACTGTATTAGTTCTGTTGTTTAATTTTTCTAAATTCATGTTCCTTTTCATGATGAGCTTTAGCATTCATCAAAGGAAATGTCTGTATATGTAAATTCCCTGTTCTGATAGACCAAGTGATTATTTATAGCCTGTTGACATTTGCTGAGTTTTCTGCTCACATTTACATTACCTTCACACCCTCTAGGGAAGGCTGGGAACTGTTTTGATGGCATGTCAGAGATTTCTAAATGTGTATTCACTGATTCATTCTACGAACACTTACCGAATGTTTACTATGTAAAAGGCACTGTGCGTGGGGTGAAACATATACAATCTTTTAGGTGTAGCTGCATATAACATCTATTGCAAGAGCAGCCATTCTTCAAGATCTGTTCTGGGCAGGGGTTCAAAAATGCATATACATGTGTTGTCTGGGGATTTATCTGTGAGAAACAGGTGTACTCCTGGCAACTCAAACATAGACAATTAGACTTGGGAGAAAGGGCACCTGCTCTCAGCAGAAGATAGAAGAACTCAAAAAGAAGGATAAAAGGGTTGAAGTAACCTGGAAAACATTTATAATCAAAAAGCACTTTGCCTGTAGTAGTGGATGAGCAAAGGAGATGGAGTGGAAAGCCAGAATTCAAGAATTATCTTTTCTGTTTAAGGAATGCTTGTTCTTGAGCACATAATTTTTTTGAAACTCAGTTTCTTTATTGGTAAAAGAGAGGTAATGATACTTCTTTCAGATGAAGTAATAACATTTTAGTAAAATATAAAGGGATATACAAACGCAAAAAAGATACAATGATCAGTATTTAAGTTTTGCTTGATGCTCTGAAAATCTTGGAGATGAACAGAAGCAGACATGTGGTAAAATGCATGCTTGATGATTGACCAGGGATTCAAGCATGGAGCTGGGAGAAAGGAGGGTTTTGTTTATACGTATGTATCAACAGAGGCAAAATAATAGTTGGAAATTGGAAAGGAGTCTGGATTTTGAACTAGAAAAGTCAGAAATGTTCATTCAAAATACATAGCACTGTTAAAGAGGAATGAGAAGAGTTATTTTTCTAGGGTACGCATATAGCTAGTCCTCATCAGAATTTAAGGGACAACTTGGGAGACGGAGATTTGTGGTTCTGCAAGTGTGGAAGCTTTGGTTATATGTTCTGCTTCATTATGTGCCTTTTGATATCATCCAGAGGAGCATTTCTTGGTCTGAAGCAAAAACTATTTAATCAGAGTTTATTTAAGGTTAGATTATCCTGATTCAGTGCCCTGCCATTCAGAGTTACCTGACTCACCTTTAATAAACTGGAAACAACAAAGACTTTCTGTCTGAGCTAGCCAGCAAAAAGAAATAAATAAAATAAATTAAGACCAGGCAGTTTGTTTTATTTGGGTCTGAAGATCAAGTTTAAAGTGATCTTCAAAATGATTAAAGCCATCTAGTTTTCTAGTTTGCATTTAATAGAAGGGGAGCTCAGTTCTGTTTCTCCTATTCACATTAGTTTGGGCCCAGAGGATATTTATTAAACAAAGAACAGCAGAACAAACTAATGTTAAGGGAGGAAATTGGTTTTCCTGCCGTCCAACCTATTTTTAAATTAGCAGAAGCAAGTGCTAATATGAAACCTTCTGACCAGTAATCACATTTTCCTTTCTCTTTGTTGGAAAATCACAGCCATCCATATTAGCATTTCACACTAGTTAAGAGAGTGCAGTAAAATGATCCAAGGAGACTGTTCAGGGTGAGAGCTGGAGAGGGAGAGGTGATTTGAGCAGTGAGGTTTCCTGGGAAAAGCACCTCAGTAGGCAATTTCATGTGGAAGCTAAAAAGCCTTTTTTGGACATCAGTTCAAAAATATAGCGCAAAAGACAATGAAAATGGCTCCCGAATGAGGCTGGGTTATAGTTTACTCAGGTGTTGACACAAAATCAATATTGCCACCACCTATTGATGATTTATTTCAGTAATTACTCTTGAACTCATAACTAAAATGCTGTCGAAATAGGACAGGCTGTGCTCCTAAATGCTGGTGCTTTCTTCTTTCAGTAGATTAATTTACATGTAATAATGAAAACAGCACAGTTCTCTGATACTGATCAGTCAGCAATCTATTAAATGGTTCAAAAAACAGGGAGGAAAAATTAACAACTGCTTTTGAACCCTTTGACTTGGGTGACTTAGTTATTTTCCCATTGGTCTGGTTAAAGTTATTGGTCCATAGAACTAATCTGGAATCATAAGGACCTAACATGCTTAACTCTCCAAAGCAAAAAAACTCAGCGGTTCATGGGAAGTCTCAGCCGTTGTCCATCACAACCCTAAGCATTGTGTTCTGGTGAGTGCTCTCCAGGTTTTGAAATTTTCTGGACAAGAAATGTATTTATTTATCAGACAACAAAAAAGCATTTAGAAACAGCTAATTGTTGTAATGCTCTTTCATGATTTAAGCTGAAATAGAAATAATTTATTAGTGATAAATAGTATCCTATCTACCAATTGATCCTAGCTTTACCATTTCTAGAACCACACAAAGGAAATCCTTTCCTTCTTCTAAATCAGGGGTTCTTAACCTGGGATGCTTGAAATTTAATGGGAAAAATGCATCTTTCTTTTCAATAAACATCTGACTGAGCCATAGAATTTTTTGGATTATAAATGTAGGCAAATCAGCCCAGCGGCATTTGCAGTACTTATGGCTCTGAAATCAGTAGAAATCACACACATTTTCATGAAGCCTTCATTGTTGCACTTATCTTGAAATAGGTTTTTGTGCCTATCACCCTTTGAATTGATGATAGTTACTCATCATATTGTTACATATTATTTAACATGTCGAAAATATGACAATATTTTTTTTTTTGAGAAGGAGTCTCACTCTGTTGCCCAGGCTGGAGTGCAGTGGTGCGATCTTGACTCACTGCAACCTCCGCCTCATGGGTTCAAGTGATTCTCCCAGCTCAGCCTCCCGAGTAGCTGGGATTATAGGTGCCTGTCACCATGCCAGGTTAATTTTTGTATTTTTCGTATTTTAGTAGAGATGGGGTTTCACCATGTTAGTTGACCAGGCTGGTCTCAAACACTTGACCTCAGGTAATCCATCCCCCTCGGCCTCCCAAAGTGCTGGGATTAGAGGCATGAGCCACTAGAAAATGTTTATTTTTAAAATATTTGATAAATGTATTTAAATAAAGTTGATTTCAATTATACTCCTATGTATTTTATGCTTTCAAAATATTTTTCTGAATACTTAGGAGTAAATTTCACCAAAGAAGTAAAAGATCTATATATTGAAAATTATAAAACATCCATTAAGGAAACTGAAGAGGACACAAATAAATGGAAGGATATCCTGAGTTCATGTATTAGAAGAGCTAATGTTGTTAAAATGTCTGTAGTGATCTGCAAATTCAGTGTAATCCCTGTCAAAATTCCCATGTCATTCTTCACAGAAAAAGGAAGTCCTAAAATTTGTATAGAACCATGGAAGGCTTCAAATAATCAAAGCAATCTTGACCAAAAGGGACAAAGCTTCAGGCGTCACACCATGGGATTTCAAAACATATTATGGTAATCAGAACAGCATGATACTGCTGTAAAAAAAAAACATGTCAACCAATGAAATAGGAAGAAGAATCTAGAAATAAACTCACAAATTTACACTCAATTGATTTTTGACAAAGGTGCCAAGAAAAAAAAATGGGGAAACGACAGTCTCTTCAATAAATAGTGTTGGAAAACTGGAAATTCACATGCAGAAGAATGAAAATGATCCCTTATCTGACCCTTATGTATGAATCAACTCAAAATATATTAAAGACTTAGATGTAAGACGTGAAACTATAACACTACTACAAGAAACATAGAGGAAAACCTGCATTACATTGGTCTGGAAAGTGATTTCTTGAATATGACCCTAAAAGCACAAGCAGCAAAAGCAAAAATAGACAAACGGGATTGCAACAAACTAAAAAGCTTCTGTACAACAAAGGAAACAATGAATAGTGTAAAGAGACAATCCACAGGTTGGGAGAAAATATTGGCAAATTGTACATCAGATAACGGACTAATATCCAAAAGATATAAGGAACTCCAACTACTCAATAACAAGAAAACAAAAAACCCTATTACAAATTGGGCAAAGGACTTGAATAGACATTTCTCAAAAGAAGACATACGAATGGTAAACAAGTATATGAAATACTGCTCAACCTTCCTAATCTTCAGAGAAATGCAAATTCAAACTACAATACAGTATCATCTAACACTTAGATTGGTTATTATCAAAATGATCAAAGATAAATGTTGGAGAAGATGTGGAGAAAAGGGAATCTTTGTGTACTGTTTAGTGGCATTGTAAATTAATACAGCCATTTTGGAAAACTGTACAGAAATTCCTCAGAAAACTAAAACTACCCTGTGATCCAGCAATTCCACTTCTGGCATACACCCAAGGGAATTGATAGCAGTGTGTCAAATAGATGTCTGCATCCCCATGTTCACTGCAGCATTACTCACAATAGCCAAGATATGGAAGCAACCTATGTGCTTATCAGTGGATATGTGGATTTTTAAAACGTAATATCTAAATACAACAAATACTATTCAACCTTAAAAAATAAAGTGGATGAGTCCGAGGCTCATCCATGTAACAACAAGTGAAATAAGCTAGACACAGAAAGACAAATACTGTATGATCTCACTCATGTGAATCTAAAAAAGATAAACTCATAGAGAGTAGAATAATGGCTACCAGAGACTAGGGTGAGACAGGGCTGGATGAGGAAAGGGAAGATGTTGGTCAATAGGTACAAAGTTTCTGTTAGAGAGGAGGAATAAGTTCTATTGCACAGCAGGGTGACTATGCTTAATAATAATGTGTTGTATATTTCAAATAGCTAAAAGAGAAGCTTTCAAATGTTCTCACCACAAATAAATCATAAATATTTGAGGTGATGGATATGCAAAGTTTCCCTGATTTGATTATTCTGCAATGTATACATGTATCAAGACATCGCATCGTACCCCACAAATATACAATTATTATTTATCATTTTAAAATAAAATTAAATTTAAAAATACGTTTTTCTGATAGGCTTTTCAACAATGATCTTGGAGCAATTGAAATTCATACCTAAAAGAAAATTGCACCTTGCCATAAACCTCATACCTTATACAATTAATTCAAAATGGATGACAGGCTTAAATGTAAAACAGAAACTATATAGTATTTGGGGGGAAAAAAGCTATTCAGAAGCTAGGGCTAGGTGAAGAGTTCTCAGAATTGATCCCAAAAGCATAGTCTATATGAGGAAAGTTGATACATTCTTATAAATCATTAGCTATTAGTTGGTAGATATCAAGAAGTTAAATCTTTTGTTCAGAGAAAAACAGTCCTCTTGCTAACCACGTACGAACGAGCAGATGCAAGCTCGTTTATTGGATCCTGACTTGTCCACTGCGGTTCAAACTAGTTAAGACTGAAGCCAGCCTGCCTCCTTCTTCTCTTCTTCTTTCTCCTTCCTCCCTCCCTTCCTTTCTTTAAGGAAAAATCTCCCAGTTTATTAAGCAGGTTTCTGTATAATTTCTAGAAAAGACTAGCTCCAGAGCAGTCTAATTCGAGTGGTCTCCTCTGTAAGACTCAGTTAACTCTGAGCTGAAACTGCTTCTGCTTGAAGTATACCACGCACATTGTTGGTCACAACAAAGCAGATTTATTCTAGATTTTTAAACAGTTAATGAGAAGCATTTCTTACAAAAACTTTTTTAAAAACCACCTCAGTATTAGTTTCTAGTGAAATAGATGACTGATGTCCAGGTTCAGCATTTGGTGGCTAAAACAGACTCCTAAATACAAGAAAACAATTTTAAAACTTTTTCTTACAATAAAAATATGAGATCCAAAGGATAGTATCTGGAGCTGGGCACAGTGGTTCACATCTGTAATCTCAGCACTTGGGAAGCTTAGGCAGATCACTTGAGGTCAAAAGTTTGAGACCAGCCTGGCCAAGGTGGTGAAATCTCATCTCTACTAAGAATACAAAAACCAGCTGGGTATGGTGGCACACACCTGAAATCCCAACTACTTGGGAGGCTGAGGCAGGAGAATCGCTTGAACCCAGGAGGTGGAGGTTGCAGTGAGCTGAGATTGTGCCACTGCACTCCAGCCTGGGTGACAGAGCGAGATTCCGTCTCAAAAAAACCAAACAGAACAAAACAAAGAATATTACCTGGACAACAATATTATTCTTCAGTCTTTTGACCACTGGCAGGATATGGCATTGAACATTTTTGCAGAATCCCTAAGAGACAGAGAGGAAGCAGGCAGATTTAGCTTGATCCAATTAGTATCTATTGTTCCCTTTTTCTCTAGAAAATTATTTTATTTTTCTGTAATATAACTTTTGACATCTAGAATATTGTTTCCAGAATAGAAACTGTGCTTGATAAAATCTCACTACAGATGGTACTAGAGGGAAATGAGAAAATTCTGTTAGTCATGTCTTAGATTAAAGAGTATTTACACAATAAAACCCATAGCAGTAGATCAAAAACTCAACAAATCACTACATTTGCTTCGGTTTCCTCATCTAGAAAGTGAAGGGGTGGTCTGGAGAAGCTCTAAAGTTATTTTCATTGCTTAATTTCTCAGAATTCTGAACTCTGTGTTAATTCAGAGACCTACATCCTGAAGTCCTAAATCTTGGGTCTGTCAATGTTTTGAGTTAAGAAAACAATGATGGCGAATGTTCACTGTGCATGGATTGCACGATAGACACTGTTTTAAGTACCTCATATGTCTTAATTTATTTACTCCTGAAGCAATTCATTGAAGAAGGTGCTCTTGTTTTCAATATCCTCAATTTAACAAATAAAGAAACAGTGACTCAGAAAGTCAACAAACTCACCTAATATTGTACAGCTAATAAATGGTAGAGATGGAATTCAAACCATCTACCTGTATAACTTAAGTTCTTAACCACTAACGCCTATGTGCTTGTGAAATTGGAGGCTTTGCCCAGAAATGTTGTGATAAAACACCCCATGTCCACTCAAGTAGCTATAGGCATAAATTGTCACACATTGTAAACACGATGAAGACCTCAACCAAGCAATTTAATCCACAATTCAGATCAGCCACAGCACTTCATTTCCTATTTCCTGATTTTTAGCCATTTCATCATGCATAAATTCCCTTAGGTAGTTGAATCATTCCCTTCATACAAATTCAGAAATCTTGCCTATGTGTAAATTCCTTAGTTCAGGGATTGGCAAACTTCTTCTGTAAAGAGACAGACAGGAAATATTTTAGGCTATGCAGGCAATAAAGGTTGTCACAACTACTCAACTCTGCTGTCATGGCTCAAAATCCAGCTGTAGCTTGCCAATCCCTTCTATAGAGAACTTGGAATTCTCTGTAATGGTTTCTTCAGATAAGCCAAAGGTGTAATAGTTGAAGATAAATTTCCCTGTTCTAGATGATGATTTAAAAAAAAAAAAAAATCTGGATTTTAAAGTCTACCCTAAGCAAATGATCCCTTCACTTAAAAAAAAAAAGTTCCAATTACATCAAAAGTAATTTTTTAAGTTTAGAAAAAAAAAATCACAGGTGCAGTTATGTGTCATATGATCAAAAAGAAGCAAAGGGCTGTCTAATTTTGAAGATACTGTTTAAATTTTTTTTAAATTTCCTGTGGTTGTTTCAGTATACTAGTACATATTCCAGTTTTTTTCTTCTGCTTCTGAAAGAAATTCATACTTTTGTTCTACTAAGGACGGCTCATATACAAGGGTTTTGATTTACTTACGAGTAACGCTCAAGGTCATATTTAAGTACTGTTAGTATTGCATTATGTTGGTGCTAAAGTGCTTAATGGACGCTCAGCATTATTTTTTGTATCCTGATTTAGCACTAATGTTGGATTATTGCTGATCTGTGCAGCTTTAGGATTAATTGTCCAAATTAGTTCAAGGCAAGCCTCAGTGTGTGAAAAAAAAACGTTCATAACTCTGTGTATTACCAGAGTGCCGGGAGTATGTTCGCAATCACCATCTCTTATAAAGGAACACAGGCTATCACCTGAGCTTTTGTTTAGACTGGGGCAGACAGAACTCAGGCTTAAGGAGAGGGGTCAATCTAGACAAAGACTTAAGTATTTGGTACGTGGTATAGCATTGAAGACAACGTCTGCATGCAGCTGTATTCAATTTTTAGTTGGATTCTGGCAGACAGTGACAAAGGCATTTGTCTGAAGATAAGAGGGACATACTTTGGGTGACCTAAGATGTGTTGTGATGAAAATGAGAGAAAGCAAATCGTATGATTTAGGAGCAGTCTGATCTCTTTGGCTTCTTTACAATGTAGGCTTTAACAAATTTGTTTAAACTTGACTTTGCATTCCTTTATTTTTATATAAAAATCCAAAGTGGGTAATGGTGTCATGAATGCTGTTTAAATGAATCTGGAATCTAGAGAAAACATATGTATACAAACCTAGCAAGCTTTATGGCCTTTGGCTTTGCAAGGATGTGACATAGAATGTACTTACTGAGTTAATTAAATGATAACATACCAAGGCAATGTATTATGGACATCAAATAAAGCCTAGTTAAAAAAAAAAAAAAAAAAAAAAAAAAAAAAAAACATTGTATGATAAAGTTAGAAAATCTAGGACTTGCTAGCGATGAAAATTAACTGGTTTTTAAATTAGCCAGTAGAGGCCTATATCTAAAATTAAACTTATATTACTTTTACCAGAGGAAATAAAATTCCATGTGAGAGCTTTTCTAACAGACCCTTTACTTGTAGGAAGTTAATATTTCATAATGCCATGAGAAATTCGGCAGTAATACGTTTTCAGCAAGCAGGCACTTTTCTCCTTAAGAAAAATGAAAACAGCTCGTCAGTTATCCAATTCTAAATTCTGTGTTGTTGTGATTTTAATTACAGTAGTCCCCTATTATCCTTGGTTTTGCTTTTCTAGGATTTAGCTACCCAAAGTCAACCATGGTTTGAAAATGTTAAATGAAAAGTTCCAGAAATAATTCCTAAGTTTCCAACATTCAAGTCTCATGTCATCCCGCCCTGTACTGCTCAAGACAGGAATCCAGGGTTCCTCCCTTTGTCCAGCGCCTCCATCCTGTCTGTGCTACTGCCCACTGAGTCACTTAGTAGCTGACTCTGTGATCTCAGATCAACTGCGGCTGTATCGCCACGCTTGTGTTCAAACCACCCTTCTTTTACTTAATAATGACCCCAAAGTGCAAGAGTAGTGGTGCTTGCATATAGCTAAAATTGCTCTTTTTTTTTTTTTTTTTTTTTTTCTTGAGACAGAGTCTTGCTCTGTTGCTCAGGCTGGAGTGCAGTGGCACAATCTCAGCTCACTGCAATCTCCACCTCCCAGGTTCAAGTGATTCTCCTGCCTCAGACTCCCGAGTAGCTGAGATTACAGGTACATGCCATGCCAGGCTAATTTTTGTATTTTTAGTAGAGACAGGGTTTCACCATATTGATCAGGCTGGTCTCAAACTCCTGACCTCAAGTGATCTGCCTGCCTCAGCTTCCCAAAGTGCTGGGATTACAGGCACAAGCCACTGTGCCAGGCCAATTGTTCTAGTTTTATAATGAATTGTTAATTTCTTACTGTGTCTAATTTGTAAATTAAACTTTATCATAGGTATGTCTATATAAGAAGAAAACAGTCTCTGTCAGGGTTGGTACTATCCATAGTTTTGGGCATCCACTGGCAGTCTTAGAACGTACCCCCCTCAAATAAGGGGGGACTACTGTATGTTAAGTTTATACCATATTCTGAATCATAAACTATTTCACAGCATCATCTTTGAAAGGTAAGTATTATTTGGAAAGCAAAACTTCAAGGTGAAGGCTTGTGAATGGAATCTTAGTGCATATCACAGAGAATGAGAAATGGTAGTATTCTGCCTCCTTAGCTCAACCCTTACCACCTCTTAATTTTGTATGACCAGGCTCCAGGTAATTATTTCCCATCTGTTCTTGGTTTAGCACTCCTGGAAATCAAGGAATCCTTCGGACATAGACTTTAAAAAAAAATTGAGAAAATATTTACTATCCAGAGAGTACTGATGGATAATTAAATAAGACCAACTGTCCCCTCCAGCCAGCCTTAAATCTGGGAGCAGATGGCCATCCCACAGGCCATGTTAGTTTGTGTAGTCCAGTGAAATGCATAATGAAAAAGAATATCCAGATCGTTTTATCCTCCAAATTTAAATTGTATTAGGAAATAAAGTGTTGCATGTCAATACACAGGTGCTTTTCTAAATCATGGTGTCATTTTCCTCATATACATTTTGCTCTTCTGAACAAAAAACAATTGCTTATAGTCCAAAATACAATTACTAGTCAAATATATTTTTCAGTATCATAAAACTCCTAAAATAGATGTATAAGTACTGTATTTTAATATTTACTAGCATTTGTTTTGCAAAGCTCTAAAATTTATAGAAAATATAAATCATTTTTTCAGTTTATAAATATTCTCAACATTACTTGATATACAAGTATTTGTTTATCTGGCATATAGAATGTTTCTGTAAATTTACCTATATTTACATAAATACCCTATACATATATGCCATATAGGGATATCTCAACATATGGTCTATATGGAGCTTTATATTTAAAGTCAGTAAAATAAGTAATGTCAACAAGATTTTAAAGTGCAACCAATTAATAATACTGGTATATTTTTATAGAGACATATCTGAAGACCTGAGAATAATTGTGTGGTATTTCCTGAGTATTTACATATTATATTATGAACATATGTTTAATTTTTTAAATAAGCTCTTGGGACTCATATTTCTTTTTTAAGTATATATTTTATTGCATTTTAGGTTTTGGGGTACATGTGAAGAACATGCAAGATTGTTGCATAGGTACACACATGGCAATATCATTTGCTGCCTTCCTCCCCATCACCTATATCTGGCATTTCTCCCCATGTAATCACTCCCCAACTCCCCACCCACCACCGTCCCTCCCTTATTTCCCCCTCACAGACCCTAGTATGTGATGCTCCCCTCCCTGTGTCCATGTGTTCTCATTGTTCAACACCCACCTATGAGTGAGAACATGCAGTGTTTGATTTTCTGTTCTTGTGTCAGTTTGCTGAGAATGATGGTTTCCAAATTCATCCATGTCCCTACAATGGACACAAACTCATAGTTTTTTATGGCTACATAATATTCCATGGTGTATATGTGCCATATTTTCCTTGTCTGGTCTATCATCAATGGGCATTTGGGTTGGTTCCAAGTCTTTGCTATTGTAAACAGTGCTGCAGTGAACATTCGTGTGCATGTGTCCTTATAATAGAACAATTTATAACCCTTTGGATATATACCCAGAAATGGGATTGCAGGGTCAAATGGAATTTCTATTTCTAGGTCCTTGAGGAATCACCACACTGTCTTCCACAATGGTTGAACTAATTTACACTCCCACCAACAGTGGAAAAGTGTTCCTATTTCTTCACATTGTCTCCAGCGTCTGTTGTCTCCAGATATATTAATGATCGCCATTCTAACTGGCATGAGATGGTATCTCAATGTAGTTTTGATTTGCATTTCTCTAATGACCAGTGATGATGAGCATTTTTTCATATATTTGTTGGCCTCATATATGTCTTCTTTTGTAAAATATCTGTTCATATCCTTTGCCCACTTTTGAATGGGCTGGTTTGTTTTTTTCTTGTAAATCTGTTTTAGTTCTTTGTAGATTCTGGATATTAGCCCTTTGTCAGATGGGTAGATTGCAAAAATTTTTTCCCATTCTGTTGGTGGCCAATTCACTCTAATTATTGTTTCTTTTGCTGTGCAGAAGCTCTGGAGTTTAATTAGGTCCCATTTGTCTGTTTTGGCTTTTGTTGCCAATTCTTTTGGTGTTTTGGTCATGAAGTCCTTGCCTATGCCTATGTCCTGAATGGTTTTGCCTAGATTTTCTTCTAGAGTTTTTATGGTGTTAGGTCATATGTTTAAGTCTTTAATGCATCTGGAGTTAATTTTAGTGTAAGGTGTCAGGAAGGGGTCCAGTTTCTGCATTCTGCACATGGCTAGCCAGTTTTCCCAACACCATTTATTAAACAGGGAATCCTTTCCCCATTGCTTATTTTTGTCAGGTTTGTCAAAGATTGGATGGTTGTAGATGTGTGGCATTGCCACCGAGGCCTTTGTTCTGTTCTATTGGTCTATATCTCTGTTTTGGTACCAGTACCATGCTATTTTGTTTACTGTAGCCTTGTAATATAGTTTGAAGTCAGGTAGTGTGATGCTTTCAGCTTTGTTCTTTTTGCTTAGAATTGACTTGGCTATGCGGGCTCTCTTTCTGTTTCATATAAAGTTTAAGGTGGCTTTTTCCAGTTCTGTGAATAAGGTCATTGGTAGCTTGATGGGGATTGAAGAAGGTCATTGGTAGCATTGCATCTGTAAATTACTTTGGGCAGTATGGCCATTTTCACAATATTGATTTTCCTAACCATGAGCATGGAATGCTTCTCCATCTGTTTGTGTCCTCTCTTATTTCGTTGAGCAGCAGTTTGTAGTTCTTCAAGAGGTCCTTTACATTCTTTGTTAGTTGCATTCCTAGTTATTTTATTCTGTTTTTAGCAGTGGTGAATGGGAATTCGTTCTTGATTTGGCTCTCTTAAGTCTGTTATTGTATAGGAATGCTTGTGATTTTTGCATATTGATTTTGTGTCCTAAGACTTTGCTGAAGTTGCTTATCAGTTTCAGGAGATTTGGGGCTGAGACGATGGGGTCTTCTAAATATACAATCATGTCGTCTGCAAATAGAGACAATTTGACTTCCTTCTTTTGTAATTGATACCCATATTTCTTTTTTTTTTTTTTTTTTATTTTATTGCATTTTAGGTTTTGGGGTACATGTGATGAACATGCAGGATTGTTGCTAGGTACACACTTGGCAGTGTGGTTTGCTGCCTTCCGTCCCCTCACCTGTATCTGTCATTTCTCCCCATGCTATCTCTTCCCACCTCCCCACCCCCCCGCCCCTCCCCCATTTCCCCCCAACGGACCCCAGTGTGTAGTGCTCCCCTCCCTGTGTCCATGTGTTCTCATTGTTCAACACCCGCCTATGAGTGAGAATATACGGTGTTTGATTTTCTGCTCTTGTGTCAGTTTGCTGAGAATGATGGTTTCCAGGTTCATCCATGTCCCTACAAAGGACGTGAACTCATCGTTTTTGATGGCTGTGTAATATTCCATGCTGTATATGTACCACATTTTCCCTATCCAGTCTATCATCGTTGGGCATTTGGGTTGGTTCCAGGTCTTTGCTATTGTAAACAGTGCTGCAATGAACATTCATTCGTGTGCACGTGTCTTTGTAGTAGAATGATTTATAATCCTTTGGATATACACCCAGTAATGGGATTGCTGGGTCAAATGGGATTTCTATTTTTAGGTCCTTGAGGAATCGCCACACTGTCTTCCACAATGGTTGAATTAATTTACATTCCCACCAACAGTGTAAAAGTGTTCCTATTTCTCCACATCCTCTCCAGCATCTGTTGTTTCCCGATTTTTTAATGATCGCCATTTTAATTGGTGTGATATGGTATCTCAGTGTGGTTTTGATTTGCATTTCTCTGATGACCAGTGATGATGAGCATTTTTTCATATGTTTGTTGGCCTCCTGTATGTCTTCTTTTGTAAAGTATCTGTTCATATCCTTTGCCCATTTTTGAATAGGCTTGTTTGTTTTTTTCTTGTAGATCTGCTTTAGTTCTTTGTAAATTCTGGATATCAGCCCCTTGTCAGATGGGTAGGCTGCAAAAATTTTTTCCCATTCTGTTGGTTGCCGATTCACTCTACTGACTGTTTCTTTTGCCGTGCAGAAGCTGTGGAGTTTGAATAGGTCCCATTTGTCTATTTTGGCTTTTGTTGCCATTGCTTTTGGCGTTTTGGTCATGAAGTCCTTGCCTACACCTATGTCCTGAATGGTTTTGCCTAGATTTTCTTCTAAGGTTTTTATGGTATTAGGTCTGATGTTTAAGTCTTTAATCCATCTGGAGTTAATTTTGGTGTAAGGTGTCAGGAAGGGGTCCTGTTTCTGCTTTCTGCACATGGCTAGCCAGTTTTCCCAACACCATTTATTAAACAGGGAGTCCTTTCCCCGTTGCTTGTTTTTGTCAGGTTTGTCGAAGACCAGATGGTTGTGGGTATGTTGTATTTCCTCTGAGGCCTCTGTTCTGTTCCATTGGTCTATATCCCTGTTTTGGTACCAGTACCATGCTGTTTTGGTTACTGTAGGCTTGTAGTATAGTTTGAAGTCCGGTAGTGTGATGCCTCCTGCTTTGTTCTTTTTGCTTAGAATTGACTTGGCTATGCGGGCTCTCTTTTGGTTCCATATGAAGTTTAAGGTGTCTCTTTCCAGTTCTGTGAAGAAGGTCATTGGTAGCTTGATGGGAATAGCATTGAATCTGTAAATTACTTTGGGCAGTATGGCCATTTTCACGATGTTGATTCTTCCTAACCATGAACATGGAATGTTTCTCCATCTGTTTATATCCTCTCTTATTTCGTTGAGCAATGGCTTGTAGTTCTCCTTGAAGAGGTCCTTTACGTTCCTTGTTAGTTGTATTCCTAGGTACTTTATTCTCTTTGTAGCAATTGTGAATGGCAGTTCGTTCTTGATTTGGCTCTCTTGAAGTCTATTACTGGTGTATAGGAATGCTTGTGATTTTTGCACGTTGATTTTGTATCCTGAGACTTTGCTGAAGTTGTTTATCAGTTTCAGGAGATTTTGGGCTGAGATGATGGGGTCTTCCAGATATACAATCATGCCATCTGCAAATAGAGACAATTTGATTTCCTCCTTTCCAATTTGGATACCCTTTATTTCTTTTTCTTGCCTGATTGCTCTGGCTAGAACTTCCAGTACTATATTGAATAGGAGTGGTGAGAGAGGGCATCCTTGTCTAGTGCCAGATTTCAAAGGGAATGCTTCCAGTTTTTGCCCATTCAGTATGATATTGGCTGTTGGTTTGTCGTAAATAGCTTTTATTGTTTTGAGATACGTTCCGTCAATACCTAGTTTATTGAGGGTTTTTAGCATAAAGCGTTGTTGAATTTTGTCAAAACCCTTCTCTGTATCAATTGAGATAATCATGTGGTTTTTGTCTTTGGTTCTGTTTATGTGGTGAATTACGTTTATGGACTTGCGTATGTTGAACCAGCCTTGCATCCCTCCTGAACCAATACATTGCTCGTTTCTGTTGCCTCTAGGCCATGCCTCCCATCCATTCATTTGACTTAAATTACAGCCAACTTAACTAATTTGTTAGAAATATTTTAAAGCATAAGTGTCATATACAACTTATACATTTATTTCTCATAGGCCCTTAAAACATCTGATTTGTCATCTCTTCTACTGTAGAAGAGGTGACTCACTTCTGGTTCACTGGTCAAGAATCAGTAAGGAAGAAAACAGACCTATATTCCAAAGTTCAATTCAAGGTTTGTTAGATTGTACAGATTCTGATATCTCCTTCAGTTTCCTTCCAAGGAATGGAAAAGTTTGAAGCAATACCCTCTGACAGGTCAAATCTGCTCAAGCCAAGGAGATACATAGATGCTGTGCTGCCACAGATTTCTCTCATGGCCTCTTTCCTCTAAGTCTCAGTAATTGGACTGTCACTTGGGTCTCTGACACAGGAACTCTAAGAAAAGATGGCTTCTCAAGGAAGGGAAGTGAAAGCTCTGTGAACGATTATGGTGATAACGCCTCCCATGTGAGCTGCTTTGGGCTCCTTTGAAACTCAAATTCCAGAATGTGAGCCTGTGAACTGCAGCAGGAAGCTAACTTAACATCAAGCATGAGCTAACTTAGGGTTAATTCTCAACCACCACCAATGAGTAGACCTGTTAGGTTATATTCCTGATCAGATCAAGCAGACAAGGGTAGCTAATGGTATACTTTCAAAGGTGTATCAAAGTAATAGAAGTAGGAAGCATCCAAAATTTATCAATTGTATCCAAATAATACTTTCTTTTTCTTTAGGTTAATTGCCTTTTGAAAAGCCTGAGGATTTTTTTTTAACATATCAATTAATGTTTCCTTCCAAAAGCTTCATTCATTAATTTCCTGCAAAAGGAAAACTTTGCTCTGTTGGATATCTTTCTTAATGACTCTGACCTTTTAGTCAACACTGCATATGGATAAAATGCTTTATCATGATTAATGAATTTTTCTGTGGAACAATCCCTTTAAGTTGAATAAATAATATTATTCATTATCATTAATAGTCCTTACTTTCAGAAACAAACAGTACAAGTAATATCAAAACGATTCTAAATGTTAAGTTACTTTCCATTATTGCTTTTTAAAAAAAAAAATCAATTTCCATTTCTGTTGAATAGGTCGATTGCTTAAAAATGCTCATTAAGAAGTATTACGCACCACACATTATTCTGATTTAACTAGTCTAGACATTGGCGTTTCTAAAAATCTCTGTTTTTTTTTTTTTTTTTTTTTTTTTTTTTTTTTTTTGAGACAGAGTCTTGTTCTGTCACCAGGCACCAGGCTGGAGTGCAGTGGTGCAGTCTCGGCTCACTGCAACCTCTGCCTCCCGCATTCAAGCAATTCTCCTGCCTCAGCCTCCCGAGTAGCTGGGACTACAGGTATGCGCCACCATGCCCAGCTAATTTTTTTGTATTTTTAGTAGAGACGGGGTTTCACTCTGCTGGCCAGGATGGTCTCAATCTTTTGACCTCGTGATACACCCGTCTCGGACTCCCAAAGCTCTCTGGGTTTTTAATATGTAGCCTAGGTTGAACATCATTGCTCAAGAGGCCAAAGTCTGGAAGGAGGGCAGGAGACTTTCACAGGATAGGTGACATTTGAGAGAGGCTCAAAAAGAAGGTAGCTTGAAGAATGGAGATAACTATGTGAGAGGACAGAAAGAGGCTTGACACAACCCTGGAGGGACTGGACCATCTGCTCTTGGGGAGGTAAGAAAGGAAGTGACCAGAGAGAACAAGAAGGTTTGGTAGAACTACACTGAAAAGAGCCTTCAGAGACATGCTGACAAGTTGAATTTTAATCAACTGGTCACAGGGAACCACTATATCTTCACATTTTTAAGAAGCAAATATGGCCTGAGCTATTCTCTGTTTAAGAGGAAAAGCCTGCATAGTGGAGGATGCATTAGAGCGTGGGAACTTTGAAATTCGCAGAGGTTTGCGTCATTCAGGTGAGAGATGACCATAGATTACGATTGTCCCAAACTGACTTGCTCTGTTATACCTTGGATCGCCAAATAAACATCGTAACTTCCTGTACACAATTTTTAAATGTTATCAACAATTACTGTAAATATGTTAATTCTATGCCCAGAAGATAAAAATATTTAGCAAAAACCACAATTACTTTTGCATCAACCAACCTAATAATATTCTTGATCCACGAGGATTTCAACAACTAATTTCTTGGTACTAAAGAAGCAGAAAAGAATTAAAACACAACAAAGATAGCATTTAATACTAAGCATCCTTTTTTTAAAAAAAGCCAGTATTTACTGAATAGATTTGAATAAATGAACTAATCAATAATTGTACTTACTCAGTTATTAGTCCTATAGTAGACACTATAAAGAATGTACGAGGACATACTACAGAGTTGGGGGAACAAAGTTAGCCCAACTGAAATAACAGTGCACAATTTTGTACTAAAACTGTGATGTAGATCACAAGTATAGGTGGCATTCAGAAGAATATAAAATGTTTCGGAGGCTTCAGGGAGAATAAGGATACATTTTATTTTACTCCTAGTGGATGCCCAGTAAGTATTTAGTTAATACTGTATTATGCCGTGTAAATATTTGTTTATTACTGAATGAATAAGTAAAATCAGTCTTAAGATTTGCTCTGAAGATGGGCAAGGTTTCGGATTGACTGATGACATAAAATAGGGCTTCTGAGATAAAGCAAATAAATGAAGAAACAGATATAACACAGAGGTTATAATAACCGTATCAAGCATCTTAGTTTAATGCTATCAGGACCACTGGAGGAATATTTTGCTTACAGAAGATAAATTTTAAGATGAGAAATGGTGTGTCTTCAACTATTTGAAAGTGAGGGAGGCTTTTACTAAAAATTCCATGGCTTTCCAGAAAGCAGAATTATGCCCCAAGAGCAGATGCCGAAACTACACTTTCATGCAAACTTTAATTATATCCCTTGCCAGTAAATTTTTTTCATCACGTTTGATTTTTATTCAAAGGATTAACTTGGTGAGCATGTTATAGAAGACTTTCAAGCATAAAATAAGGCATTGTACTGGGAGATCCTCAAGTTTGTTCCAACTCTTATAGTTTAAGTAGCAAATATTAGAATTTGTTTGGGTTCACTTGGGTAAGTTTCAACCAAAAAATTAAAAAAAAAAAACAGAAGACTTCTGCTTAGTATATTAATAATTAAAAGGCAGAATTTCTCACATTGAAATAAAAAGCACAACCCAAATAAATGCTGCCTATAAAAACCAATTTGAAACAGAAAGACACAAACACATGCAATGCAATGCCACCGCTTTGGAAAATCGTCTGGCAGTTTCTTTAAAAAGTTAAAAATATGCCTACCATATGATCCAGTCATTCTACAACAAGATATTTATCCCCCAAAATTGAAAGCATATGTCTGTACCAAAACTTGTGCATGTATGTACATGAAAATTGAAAATTGTATTTGTAACAACACAAACCTGGAGACAAGCCATTATCCATCAAGAGGTGAATACGTAAGTAAACGGTATAGTGATACAATGGAATACTGCTCAGTCATAAAAAGGAATAAACTGTTGATACATGTGAGAAGGGATGAACTCAAAATAATTATCATATGTGGAAAAAGTCTAGAACACAAAGATGTGAGCATACCGTAACATTTATATAAAATTCTAGAAAATGCAAACTAGACTTTAGCCAAAGAAAGTCAGTAGTTGTCCAGGGGTGGGTGTGGTGTAGTTAACGCAGAGGGGAATGGGCAGGATGGAGAAATTGCAAAGGAGAATGATGAGACTTGGGGTTATACGTATGTTTATTTTCTTAATTGTGGCACCAATTTCATGGACATCTAAGTATATATATCAAATTATATGCTTTACTATATACAGTTTGGAGTACCATTATGAGAAAGAAAAAGTCAAAAAGTTACAAAGTAGCCAAATAAGAATGTAGTTTCAGAATTTATACATAACGTTTTTCTTTCATGAGATGTAAGATAGGACAGGATGTGTAGAGTAGAAGAATGACCTTACACTTGGCAGGAGACTCTCAAAAATGATTCTTAGATCAAGGCTGCTCAGACTACCACCAGAATCTTCTGTATGATCATCAGACCCTGTGCTAGATACGCTTGCTGAACCAAAGGAGCCAAAGCTGGCTTCATAGCTGTGACCCATCTCCCTCCGTTTAACCATCAGCAGTCCACGAATCTAGTACTTTTTCAATGACATTTTCATAGTCCACCCATGTGGCTTCATGACTTAGTTTTGGAAATAAAGGCTCTGCATCTATGGATTGTTAAGCTTTAAGCTTTCTGGAATTCTGTAAGGATTTTTTTTTAGTAGCAAAAAAATGTCTGCAACAATGCATCCTGTGTTAATGTGAATTAGCAAAGGGTGATTAGTTTCCCTCTTCCACTGAGTTCTGCTCTCACTTCTGCAGGGTGGGGAGAAGTAGCACAAAGGGAGCTAAGAAAATGGGTGCCAATGGATGCCATCTAAGCAAGAGATTCCTGCCATCAATATTTAAGGCAGAGCAGACAACTACTACAAGACGGTACCACCCACTGTAGGGAACAAGACACAGTTGGAACATTAAGCCAGAATTCCAGTATTCCCAGTCACCTGCCACTCAGGCTCATTTTGGTCACTTTGTTTACCTAATAATAACGCAACTATGGGCCAGGCACTGTGGCTCACGCCTGTAATCCCAGCACTTTCGTAGGCCAAGGTGGAAGAATTGCTTGAGTCCAGGAGTTTGAGACGAGCCTGGACAACAAAGTGAGACCCCTGTGTATACCAAAAAATAAAAAACAAACAAAATTAGCCAGTCATGGTGGCATGTGCCTGCAATCCCAGCTATTCCAGAAGCTGCAGTTGGAGAATTGCTTAAGCTCAGGAGATCCAGACTGCATGAGCTATGACTGTGCCACCACATTCTAAACTTCAGCCTGAGTGACAGAGCGAGACCTTATATTTTTTAAAAAAATTATATAATCATAATAATGATAGTGATGTACCGTGTATTTTATACATTGAATTTCTTGGGCCCCATTTCTGCCAATATAGGTAGATTTACTATACTTCAGTATAAATTGTTTCATGTACGTGTGTCTGTAAATTGGCTGTAAACCTCACTTTAGATTTTTTTCTTTTTTCTTTTTTTCTTTCATTTGAAATATCTTTATTAGGAATCAACACAATAGAGGGGACAGCTTATGCTTTGTATAGTTATAGTTATCAAAATATGTACAAAGGGCTAATTAAATGGTATAAAATAGGTAAAATAATAATTTTCCATGAAGTTTACAGCAAAGAACTTTATGGATACCCCCGCCCTTGCAGGCCAGGCAGCCCCAAAGCCAAATCCCTTTACTGTCACCTTTGAAGTCTAGTGACAGCTTATTCTCATCTATCCCTTCAGATTTTGTCCCTGGTCTGATTGTTGCCTCCTCCGCTGTCAGGATATCATCATATATACCTAGGGCGAACTTTTTATTCAGGGTGCTCTTAGAAGTATTTTTATGGCTGCTGGCTAATAAAACAGTGGTACTAATTCGGAGATCAGCTTGCCTTGGTCAGAACTAACCAATTGTAACCAAGTTGTGAAGGGGATTTGAAGCCCCCTATTTGCCTCTGGTCACGGTAGTTTAGCATGCAGATATTTCCTAAATGAACCCAATCAGTGTTGCCTGCTATATTGCCATTGGTCAGTTAGCAACACTTCGTGAATAGACCAGATTAGAATTTGCAGTCTACTATCGTAAGTGCTAGTATAATTCTTGGGCCTTCTTCAGATATTGTTTTCTGTCTTCATGCAGCTTCTTAGGTTGCTCTGTTTGATGCGTTGGGTAAGAATTGTTTAGTTTGGGCTTTATTATTCTATCCTCTTTGAGCAATTTATTGTGTTGGTTTAGGGCCACTAGAGGTACCTGATCCTCCCCTAGTTGACTTATGAGGCCCTTAGATATTGTACACTTGGATAATGCTTCAGAAGTAATCAAGCAAAATGTGGCTTTGGCAGTAAGAGATAATCAATTTGCAAAAATGATAAAGTGCTTATCACGTACAGTTGATGATAGATGCCTGATTGCGTGGCCTAGAGAAACAGTTGCCCATCAGCTCTTCTGCTCATTCACTAAATCCCCCCATCCGGCCTTAGAAATATTTAAGCCTGAGTGAGAACTCTATTCATTCCATCTTGTAAAGTGGACAGAAACTGTGGCATGGTGAATTCACTTCTCATGCTTAACGAGGAAAGCAAGCACACGCCTTTCCTCTGTAGTTCATTTATTCAACAAGTAAATATTCAGTGCCTACCAAGTGCCACACACTTTGAGAATACAGCAGTGAACCACGGAGTCAGAAGTCCCTCTTGGGATTTACATTCTAGTTGGAAAAAAGACAATCAACAACATAAATAAGTACAATATTAGTATGTAGATATATGTTAAGAAGGAAAGAGAAAAGCAAGGAAGACTGAAACCTCAGAGAGTTTGTTTTTCACTAGGGGGCAGGGAGGACCACACTGTGAAGATGACTTGGGAGCAAAGACCTTTGTGTTTAGGGAATTGTCCAGGAGAGCAGTGTTTACTACCTGCGGAAAAGGGTATTCCCCCAGGGGTGCTTTCCAGGGCCCCTAATGGAGCCTCCCTTTGTTCAGGAATCCACTACCTGAGCCGAAAGGAGAGGGAGACATGATTTACCATATAGCATGTGAACACTCTTGTCCTGGTTAGGGCTGGATTTTCTGGCTTACTTTCTACCTAGATCTGAAGCATCTGGCTATGCCTACAATAGGAAACAATAGAAAGGAGAAAGGCAAACAAACAAAACAAAACCAATTTGTTTCAAATGACATCACGTGGCTTACAGAGAGAGAAAACTTGTCTAGCATCGCCCTGTTAAATACTGACATCTGCTATTTGGGAAAGGCTGTTTGTAAGAAAAGATGAAATAGAGATGATGAAACCTTGTTGGCTTTCCTTTATAAGTTGACACGAGTAGTGGCTACAAGATAAAACACTTATCCAGTTTTGAGATAAACTTGGTAAATATTCACTTACCTTTGGGTTTCAGTAATTGCTGTCCAATGAGAGAACCCATGTTGATAATTAATCAATAACACAACACACTTAGAAGTATTTTCTTCATTAGGTTGCATGTAAATTCCAGGGTACAGTTCTTGTTCTGGTTTTTTGTTTTGTTTATTTATTTTATTTTATTTTATTTTATTTTAATTTTCCCACCAAACTGCTGAAAATTTATTTCTGGCATTCACTTACTGGAATTTAGGGCAATTACATGAGCATAGGTTAGATAATAACTTGTGTCTGTCCATATTTAAGTACAGTAGATGTTACTTATCAGGCACCAAATAAGAAAGTCAGTTTTCTATTATGCAAATTATCATACTTGTTTTGAAATATTTAACCTAGTACATTTAATGTACTAGGGCTGCCATAACAAAGTGCCACCAAATGGGTGGCTTAAGACAGCTGAAATGTATTGTCCCACAGTTTAGGATCTTAGAAATATGAAATGAAGTTGGCAGCAGAGCCTTGCTCTCTCTGAAGGCCCCACGGGAGGATCCCTTCTTGCTTTCTGGGTTGCTGGAAGCCCTCGGCATTCTTTGGCTTACAGATGTATCACTGTCATCTCCACCTTCACTGTCACATGGCATTCTCCCTGTGTGTTCCATTTGTCTTCTCTTTTATGAAGATACTATTGATATTGGACTAAGATCCTCCCTAATTCCATAAAACTTCATTTGAACTTGATTACATCTGCAGAGACCCGATTTCCAAATTAGGTCACATTCACAGGTGGGAGTGGTGCTTAAGACTTCCACATACCTTTCCTAGAAATGTAATCCATAACAACTAATATCTTAGTGACTCCATTGCATGTTTTTAAACAGGTCTGATATTTTAAGACTCCCATTCATTGATATTCATGAAGATGCTTCTTTATTTTGAAATCCTTGGAATTTGAATAAAATCCATCTGTGCATCTTTGAATAGTAAAAATTTCACTAGTTGCCAGTAAGAGCTTTAGGAGCTATCATTCCTCAGGCTGATCATATCCCCACATGCACTCTGGATGAATTGGAAAAGAAGTTGGCAGGCTAGATACGAGAAGCTTGACCTAGTTAATATCTGCTTCTAATAGGAACTCAAGAATTAAAAGGATGACAAAATAGCTTTTTTCCATAAAACTGTGTCCTGTGTTTTGTTAGCTTACATATGTCTTTTTCTTTTATCTTTTCTTTCTTTTTTTTTTTTTTTTTTTGAGATAGAGTCTTGCTCTGTTACCCAGGCAGAAGTGCAATGGCACGATCTTGGCTCACTGCAACCTCCACCTCCCAGGTTCCTGAGATTCTCCTGCCTCAGCCTCCCAAGTAGCTGGGATTACAGGTGCCCACCACCATGCCTGGCTAATTTTTTGTATTTTTAGTAGAGACAGGGTTTCACTATGTTGGCCAGGATGATCTCGAACTGCTGACCTTGTGATCCACCCACCTTGGCCTCCCAAAGTGCTGGGATTAAAGGCATGAGCCACCATGCCCAGCCGACTTTTTTCCTATGAACGGCTTCCATAGGAATATGTCATTTAAAAACGGAAAAAAAAATGAATGATTTGAATCAACTGAGTCATAGTTTTCCTTCTCCACATACAACAATAATTAAGAGATAGCAGGAATACATGGGTAGTGGAATTGTAGAAAACATGTATAGTGATGTAAAAGCTAAGATTTCCCTTGTCATACTAGGCTCAACAGTGGCAAAAGTAAAGCAGAAATTAAGTCACCGGCCTTCCCCACTGACAAGATGAATCATATCTGTAGTGGGTCTTTTCAGCTCCAACGGTTAGTAATTTTTTGAAGGTGGACACAGAAAGCCCTTTCTCCATTTCTGCCATTCTCTGTGAATATTTCTCAAAATCACCTGACCAGTCAGAACCTCAGCATTCCCTCTGTCACAGCCCAAGATACCTGCTCACACTTACATTCTAGGTTTCTATATAGAAAAGACACACTCATTTTCATGAGCTCTCAATTTGGACCTGATGCTCAGGGCCCAGATACACTTTTTCTATTACCAGATTTCTTTAAAACCATCAAAAGGAAATGTAGGTTTCTGTTGGCCTGGGAAGGATTTCTGCAGAAGTTATCAGGACTTGGCCTGCCTTTCCAGCCTGAGGTCCCTCCCTCACGTCCTCTTCCATACCTGACTCTCCTTTCCAGGACCTGCCCTTAAAGCCCAAGGGAAAATATGCCAAGAGAAAGCCCGAGGAGTAGAGTCTCTGAGGGGATGCCCCTCGTGTGAACTTGGGACAGATATTCCTTTCTGGCTCTGTGACAGCAGCTGTTACTCAGTGACACTGAGCTGAGAGCAGCCCAGCTGAGCATAGCGCCTTGCACATAAATAGATGCATTTCTACGCTTCCTGATGGAGATGACAGCTCAGAAAGGGGGAGGCCCAGTTTGGGGCCAGAAAGCATCGTCACTAAGAATGTTCTGAGGCTGTCTTTTGCCCTCCTGAGTTTTCACCTTCCTTTATATAAAAATTGTGCAGCTAAGTCCATTCAAATCCACCATATGCAATTGACAAATCAGAGAAGAGATGGGATTTGTTTATTGTTTAGTTTTTTAAAAAATTGGTAATTATTTTTAGGGTCATCTAAATGCTCCGGAAATCAGGTTGAGTGTTGCAAGGAGGCTCCTGTTGCCTTTCTCCCTTGAGAGTATGTTTCTAATGCCTGTCATGTGTGGTGGAAAACTTAGCTCATGCTGCTGTTCCCTTACGAGACTTCAGTACTGCTTGGAAATCCTATCCTTGGACAGTTTCTAAGCCAAAGTTCTCTAGAATTTATCAGTTCTCTTGATTGAGGCTGTTTCTCCTTCTTACATTTAATTTCTTCCGGCTTCTAAAACTGCGTGCCTACTACCAAGATGAAAAGATCCTGAGGGGATGTGGAGGTCCACGAACCCCCTCTGCTCTCTAGGATAGATCCTGGCAGCCTCCAGATATTTCACTTGCACCCTGGGAGCTGGGAGGGATTTTGAAAAGCCAGATGTGAAGGAAGAGCAGTTGCTTATTATTTACAACTTATTTCCTGGTATCAAGTAGTGTAACAAATTTACCCTAAACTAAGTATAGCATTTTTATATTATCAAATAGAGCTCACGTGTGATCACACGTTTCTATTAAATGGAATTTTGTGGGGAGCAAAATTTGTAACTCCCTCTTCTTGTCACTTCTAGGAATAGCCTCTTTGAGATCTCAAATGTGAAATTGTCTGATTTTTGCATTTTAACCTAAATGTGGTGTATGTTCCTTAGAAAGGAGCTTTTTTTGTGTGGTCAGCTTTTAGTCTGACTCTAAAGAAAACTATTAATATAGAAACTGCCCATTGTACTGAATGTGTTTGACTATTAGTCTTCGTTTCCAAGAGTATTTCCAAACGCACAATAAATGTAGGCTGGGGAATCACAGCAAGGGGTACAGAGGAGGGAATGATAGGTCACAGCAGGTTCCAACATATTTTTAAATGATTTCCCCTTACAAATTGATCTTATTTATAAGGATTTGGAGGAAGAAATCATTCACATAGCAGGATCCTTGCCGTAGGTAAAGGATCATAATTTCAGAAGCAATATTTCTTGACATAGTGGAAAGTAAATTCAGAGACTGGGCACAATTTTGCAACCTTCTCCAAACTCACATTGGAGAGTTAGAGGTCTTACACAGGCCCTCAGGAATATCTTTTTAGAATTGAGTCACGTTGGTAAAGAAAACTGGCAAGGGAGGCTGGGCTAGCCCAAAGGAAACCCCTCTCTGGTGTGTTATAACTGTGCCTTCATTTATAATATAAGACATAACTCTTCACCATCCGGAAATCACAACAGAAGTTTCAAAACTCCTTCCCGCCTCTCACTATGATGTAAAGTTAAAAGATTTTGTTACCTACTATAAAAGCCACTAAAGCAAAAACTTAAGTAGCAGGTTGTTTATCAGATAGCTGTGAAATGGAGTTAAGGATTAAGTTGGGTAACATCTCCCCCACCTTATTTTCTCCCCTTTTTTCTCTCTTTTATGGCACTTTTTCCAGGCAGACATTTTAGGTAGCGTCCATGTCATCGGTCCAAATAGGACCCACGATCCGATCTGACCTTTCAGGGTGAACCTGTCACCATAGTGTCTTGGTGCCCATTCCCGTCAGGTGTTTAGGTTTGTCCGTCACTCAAACACTTGCCTTTGGAAGGTGGAAAAGTAGCCACTTGTTTCTTTTCATTGTTCCACTTTGATTTATTTCCTTTTGTGTGTGTGTGTGTGTGTGATGGAGTCTCACTCTTTCACCCAGGCTGGAGTGCAGTGGTGCGATCTCGGTTCAGTACAACCTCCACCTCCTGGGCTCAAGCGAATCTCCTGCCTCAGCCTCCGGAGTAGCTGGGATTATAGGCGTGCACTACCACGTCCAGCTAATTTTTGTATTTTTAGTAGAGACAGCATTTCACCATGTTGGCCAGGCTGGTCTCAAACTCCTGACCTCGTGATCCACCTGCCTCAGCCTCCCAAAGTGCTGGGATTACAAGTGTGAGCCACTGTGCCCAGCCACAGAGGCATGAGCCACAGTGCCAGGCCAGTGAGGTTTGCCACCAAGCAGCATAAACATCATCTTCACCTACGTGTGTGGAGTAACTTGAATTTTCCAACCCTAGGAAATGTTCTGCTTGTGGTTTATGCTGAGAGACTTGGCTAAAAATGTCAATTCTACTGTTTGAGAATTCTTAAGAAAAAGCATCACTCTCTAAGTGTACTTAAAGTGGATATGATTAGATTTCACAAACCTTTTTCTATTTTCCTTTAAGAATATTCTGTACATAAAGAAATGATTTAGACAAGAAATAAATGCAGTTGGTGAACTGACCATCTTGTGCTGCATCTCTGAGTGGTGCTCCACACAGTAACATCTCAGAAAGGTGTTAGAAATGAGATGTCTTTTACAGGCAGCATCTGGGGGAGGTCACAGAATACCGTGTTAACTTCCTAGACTCCAGGAAGGAAAGGAACAATGCCAGACATTTTACAAAACCTATTAAATCAGAGATCTGCAAAGGAATCTTGACATAGACGAGAACCTTTAGTCACCTTAATTTAATTAACTTGTTTTGGCGTGTGAATATAAGCCTTCATGTTTCAGTTTCGCAGGCTATCTAGTTTTGATACAACAAGCCCAAAGTATCCTAGAGAGAAAGATGCTGACTTTATGAACCTTATGCCATCCCACATATGTCTAGTCATGATATTGATGCCTCCTAATCAGAAGGTCCTCTGTGCTATGTATCATTGCCTGTGCCCTGAAGCTGGTAGTGTATAGTAAATAAACACGTGCTCTCAGTTTCAAACATTCTGTAGCCAAAAACTTTAAAGTAGGCTTCACCTACGTCAGTGAAACCTGCAAGATTTGCAAGATTGTGCAAAAATTATTCCAGAGCCTTTACTATGCTAATGTGTATCCAAAAAACTCCATTGGGGAGTAAGAGTAAAATAGATTGCTTCCCACACTTCTTTCACCAGGGGACTCTTTTCTGCCAGGCATCTATTGAGGCCAGTGTTCCATGAGTCATACTTTCTTCTTACTTTACAGCGAATGGATGAGAATCAGTGGCAGGTGTGTCAAGACAGTCACCTAGAGAGTTGGGTGTCACCATATATGATAGACACAGACTCTGATGTCCACGTGTATGTATGTACATGTAGGTATATAAGTGTGTGTGTATGTATGTATATGTAGGTGTGTGTGTGTGTGTGTGTGTGTGTGTGTGTGTGTGTGTCATAGAAAGAGGGAGAAAGATAGGGCAAAGAAAAAGGAAGAAGTGGAAAGATGAATTGGCCAGGGAACAGGCCATCTTATTGAACCTAGGATTTATTCACCACTTCAGTTGCAGATATGTAACACATTTGCAGGGTTTTGCCTCTTTATTTCAACATTAATTTAGCAGCTTCACAATTCTAAGTATTGACATTTAATAAATTTTGTGTAAATTAATAAATGCATGAATGAATGACTCAAAGGTCCCCTTTTTTATGCATGCTTTCCTGACATTTTCTGAAATGGTTTTGAATAAGAGTTTTTCTTGGGGACTTTTGGATGCCAACTGAGGACGATTATTATGAATATCTGCAAAGCTGGGCCTTCAATGTCCACTTCAGGGTGTATTTTAAGGCAATAGGAAAAAGAAAACTCTCTTTCATTTGTTTTGCTGACACCTAATACGTTTTGAGTAAAAAAATCATTTTAAACAGGTAAATAACTGGTTGTTTACTTGAAACAGAAAATGCATTTATGCCAATTGATAATCTATTAATTTAGTAAGAAAATATATTTTCCAAAGCATATTTGAATAATAGGCATGATAGAATACATTTTAAAGTTTTCCAACTGGCTTCTACTTCTGGTTTTTGATTAAAATACACACTTGAAACTTTTATGTTTTTAATAGCACTAAATTAAAAGAATCAGATTTTCATTTACACAATTATTTTTAACATTAAGTTTTTAAATAATCATTGTATCTTAGTTAGCTGGATTTCTTTTTTCAATAAACCACTTCAAGATTGCAGGAATATCAGTGTGTGTATCATACATCCACCACACATACACATGGACACATTTGTCTTCTGCTGATCAATTTATAACTCATCCACTGCTGAGCAGAAATCTTAGGGAGTAGATTAGAGCTAGTTTCTTGAATTGCCATTGCTGAGGAGTTTGAAGTTTAATTACATGGGAAGGATACATTCCCTTTGTGTTACACCAAGGATACATGTGGTTTTGATGAGGAATAAGCATTCCTTCAAGGAAGACAGATAAGACGCGGTGCCAAGACTACTAGAAAGTACTCACAATGTAATGAAAAATGGGATGGTAAAGATGCTAAACTCTGTGAGGAAAGATTCTATTATATAATGGTGCATAGGAAGAAAAGGAAAGTATGCCAAAATGCCAGTAAGATTGTCATTGGTTGATGGATTTATGAGCAGTTTTAATTATCCTCTGTATACTTTTCTTTATATTCCAGATTTCTACAATGAGCTATGGTTACTCAGAAAACAAATGTTATAAAACAATACTCAGCTCTCTCTTTTCCCCACTCAATTTCACTATCCTCTTCCTCCAACCTGGTACAATAGTCAGTAAGCCCACTGTATATAACTAGAGGTACTTTTGCACTTCTGCATGGTGTAGCTTCTGGCTAAAATCATTTTAAAAGAACACCAAATACATCGTAGATGGGGAAAAAAAAAACAAAACAAAAGAAAAGAAAGAAAGAGAGAAGGGCACAGTAGTGTTCTATCCACATAATTCTGTTGGGCTTATTTCCTATAAAAACATAGGACTGGAAATTGTATTAATATATATATATATACACGGGACTGTTAAAGAAGAAATTGAGTCATTTTTCAGTGTGAGAAACTCTATATGAGAAAGAAAGTTACATGGACAAAATGCTAAATAGCAATTTTATGAATGCTAAGATCCAAGCTAAGAAAAGGAAAGCTTTCTGAATATTAATCTCTCTGTCCAGATAAGAGTGAACTATAATTTATAAACAAACTGCTGTTGGCCTGATGACAGTAAAAACATTTTGCCAAATATTTCTTCCATATATATATATATATATATATATATATATATATATATATGATATGTCTGGCCCATGCTACTGTCATATATCTAATTCACTCTTATTTACTTTCTCACAATTGTGGGCCAATTAACCATACTGTAGCATATTTAGTCAAAAAAAATTTTTTTAACTTAACACTGATAATATTTTTATGTTTTATGCTCTAAAATATAGCTGCCAGTGAATCTATGGAGGGAGAAAGGTATCTTTGGACTTGCTGAAAAACCTGAAAATTTCCTGTGAAACTTGGGTGGAACGATTTTTTTCTTAAGCTTTAGAAATAATATGTAAAATGCCTTTTAAAGAAGTTCATGATAAGGGCAGTTCATTTGTGATGGAAGAGAATGATTTCCATTTTTGAAAAGAAAAAATATTAAGTCTTCCCCTGGCTGACCCTGCATCTCCCCTCTCCCAACCACTTTATATCATGTGATGCAATCAGCAGAGGCCAGGGGGCCTCCTTTCTATTGCCCATTGATTTCTTTTAATAGTGTCATAGAGATTACAGCTGTAGCGTGCACATTAAGTGCCTAATGCCAAAGGAGGATTGGTCCTTCTAGTTGGCTTTTGAGTTTAGGTTTAAATGACCTCAGTATTGTACTTCCATCAGATCCCTGAGATTCAGCCCCAGCAGGTCAGTGTCCCAATAGTCAACTTAAAAAATTGGCTGAATATTTTTTCTCTCCCTTATTGCTGAAAAAAAAAATTCTGTTCCCTCCAGGGTGTTCTCATTCTGGAAACAGAAGCCCAGAATAAGAATGCTTTTAAAAAATTCTCCACTATCACAATGTGTTTAATACTAAAAATTTACTTAATCTTCTTCCATAATTCTTTATGTTGTTGGGAGGAATGTGAATTACATACTTCTTACAAGATGTTGACTAAAGCTAGAAATGACATTGGAAAACTTATTTTGGAACATACTGATTTCCCTCTATAACTATTCAAAGCTGAAAGGATATTGAGCAGATGCAGGTAAATGTGCAGGGAAAATGCCTTTTACCAAAGCATGCCTGTGAGTTCTTTCAGATGGCTTCTTGGGTTATATAAATTTAGTTTGAGGTCATTATATGGATAATTTGTTACTAAGTAAAGTAGTTTGTCAGGTTACGAGACATTAATCTTCCAATAGGTCTTTAATTAGGACAGATGCACTAAATAATTCATAGCAAGACTTGGCCTGGAAACATTTATAATACTCAATTATACCATTTTACAGGCAATGGCAAATTGTTTTTGTGTAGTCTGGAAATTGTGGGACTTAATTAATTACCTTCAATGTTTTAGACATCTGCTCTGCACTCTTTTAAATGCATTAAATTGGCAACGCATGAAATGTTAAAAATAGAGTTCAAATTCCCCAGATGGCAAAGGGTGAAGATCATCTATGACAGAAAGGAAAAAGGCACTCTGTGATGTACTGGAAATATGAAACCAAATTACATATCCAGTAACATTTGGCTTAGAAGGCTCTCAAGTGTGTGACAATTATTTTTAAAAGAATGAGAAATTTTTATGGTTTTAAAAAGCATTTAACTTACCATTAAATACACTTCTTCCCTGGTTTCCTAAGATAGGATGCAGTAAACAAATTGGGAAACCAGGCAGAGTACAGATATAAAACAGAAATCAATCTCTGTCATATAAACACCTTTGAGTGAAATTTATTTCTGCACAAACAAATAACTTTGCCCCTATAGGCTGTACCAAAGACGTGACAAAAATAAGTACTCTAGAAGTATTTGCAGAGGCATTTTCATGTGATAGATCATAAATGATGGAAAGGGATATTAAGAGCTTATTCCATTTGTAATTAGATCACAGAAAACAGATGGTGATGGCTTTGCACTGGGTGGGAGGATGCAACCATTTAAGTAAACAAAGGGAAAAGGGATGTTCATTTCATTTTTCATCCTAGAGGTTTCTCTGAGGAAGATGTTATAAGGGTCCTCTGATTAAGAATAATACTTGAATCAATTATGAAGGATCTAAACACATTCTGAAAGCTCTAAATGAGGCATGAGTTTGCAGATTAAGGAGTCCCCTCTTGTGATAGTCAGTTGATGCTCTGGCCCTCAAAGCCCAGATATCTGCTGCTTTCTGAAGGGTATTTCTCTCAAGGTTGTACAGTGTCTCCAGGGGGCTTGGGAGATGTTTTCATCATATGGGCGTAGATTCCAGTTCCTCCCTCCAAGGCAGTCACGCTGGGTCAACATGAGGAATCACGTGGAGGCAGAAGTGTCTCCTACTTGAATAGCTCCTGAATGGAATGGAGAGAAGTGGAATGGACTGCCAACCTGCTCAGTGAGTGGACAGGGCTCTGTGGCCAAATTCCTCAGACAATGTAGATGAACTCTCTCTAGCAGAAATCCAGCGCAAGCCACCTTGTCCTTCCCTTTGTCCTATTAGAGACAGCTAGCAAGGCAGCAATATTAGGAAAAGGCATGTTTGTTTACACGATTCAAAAATCTGTCAGGTTTTTCCAGTTTTCTTTTAGACTTTCTTCTCTGACTGTAATTCCTCCTACATTCCAAATTTTATTTTCATGAGGCCGACCAGCTGTTTCTAATACAGAGAATTAAATCTGAAACTCTCTTTCTTCAAAGTAATTAAAGAGAAACTTAGCATTCAGAAAAATGAAAAATATATATAAGTACATTTAACTTTAACAGAAATCAAATGCTTCTAATTGAGAAAAGGAGAATAGTCTTACTTACTGAGATGAATCATGAGCATTTCTCTAGTTTGTGACAACTTTATTCTGATTAATGAACATACTGTATTATTAATAGTAATAGTAGTAGTAGCATTAAGACATGATCTTGTTCTGTCACCAAGGCTGGAGTACAGTGTCCCAATCATAGCTCACCGTAACCTTAAATTCCTGAGCTCAAGCAATCCTCCCATCTCAGCCTCCCAAGCAGCTAGGATTACAGGTGAGCACCACCATGCCTGGCTATTTTTTACTTTTTTAGAGATGGGGTTTTGCTAAATTGTCTAGGCTGATCTAGAACTCCTGGCCTCAAGAGATCCTCCCAAAGTGGTGGGATTATAGGCATGAGCTACCTGTGCCTGGTCTATTATGTGGTAATTCTAGGGATTATAGGCATGAGCTACCTGTGCCTGGTCTATTACGTGGTCATTCTAAACATGCTCTATGCCAAGCACTGTGGTTAAGTGCTTTGCCTGAATTAACTAATTTGATCCTCATAGCATCCCAGTAAGGGTGGGTTGTTATCCTTATTTTACAAATGAGGAAGCACATCACCAGGCTGGATTCCTTTCCAAAGGCCACATTGCTAGGAGGAGGCAGAAGCTGGATTTGAACTCATGCGTGCACCACTCCTCTACACTGCTTTTCTCTTGTGGAGTATGGAATGAGGATTCTTGGGGACTGACCCGGTGCTTATGAAATTGCCCGCTTCATGGTCCCTAATGGAACAGGTACAAGGAAAATCCTTTTCTCATCACCTACACTCAGTCTGATAGCACTGTGTCCACGCCACAGTCAAGATGGCTGATCAAGGAGAATAAATGGATGGGTCAGCACAATCTGATGCCACACTGAAGAAAGCTAACTCAAAATGGAAATTCTGCTCCCTGATCAGTTCCATAGCTCCATGAAGATAGGCAGTGTGTCCAATTTTTAAAAATTTTCCTTGGTGTTTTCTTTTTAATAAACTTCGGGGCCATCATAGTGCCTCGTGCAAGTACATAGTCAACAGGTGCGAACTGAATCGATCTGTGCCTTGGTAGCATTATCCTTAACAATTGCACTCTTAAATATGATTAAAAACTAGCTGCGTACTAAAAATGTAATTTAACAACTAAATGTATTTGTCTGGTATCTAGTCTCACTATGTTATTAGTTGACTTTTCTATAGTTTAGGGTTGAAAACATACATGTTGCTATTAATTGTAATGTCAGTTTTATAGAAAGAGGGAAAAAATAACCCAAGACATAAAAATAAAATTATTTTGAAATATTCATATGATGTAGGAAGGTTTTCTGTGTATATATTGTGCTAATACTAATGGTACTTATTAGTTATAATGGATTATTCATTAAAAGTATAAATTTCTATTAAGTGGTTCTAATTTTATAACTAGAGAAATTTTAAAGTACCTGAGTTAAAATAATGACTTGTTACCTAATTTGGATTCCTTTCCTTGTAATTACAAATTCAGTACTTTCTTTTCATCAGATTTATCTTTACTTCTTTATTAATTGAACTAGCTACAGTGGTTTTCATGCTTAGATTCTTTTAATGTCCTATATACCTTCTGGAAAGTTAGGAAGCATTTTATGAAGCATCACCAATGTTATTTCAAAAACCCCAAATTAGCTGCAAACATATACATAAGAAAAATAGAATGAGTCAGTGAATTGTTTTATATTATATGTCTCTTGAGAACAAGTCATCAAAAGTTACAGCATTTAAAAAAATGTACCATGTATATAGTCGAAATCTGTCTCAGCCGCTGTCTGCCTTTAGAGAACATGATATTATGCTTATTTAATTTCTCACAAAACTTTAGGCAATGCTAAGCAAGAACAGAAGCTTTTCCTAGGGTGGAGAAATATGCTGATTTGCTTTACTTCCTTAATCATGGCTTCCCAGTTTAGGCATTACAGAAATATTACATATTTGACTCTTAAGGTCTTTACCCATTTCATATTAGATCTTAGATTTCTTCATCCCATTATTTATCTAAAAATGTCTCTAGCTCTCTTGGGTAAAGGAAGAAAATGCCCATGTGTTGCCTTAGATAATGCCTATTATTGAGAAGCTGTGTTCAATCTAAAATGACCTTTTCTTGTATTTATTTTCAAGCTAGCTTTGCAGCCCACATTAAATTGAAGCTTTTGTGGGAGGACTGAGAAGCGTGTTGTTGCGTGTGCAATGACGCTCTTAGGGTGTTTGCTCAGGGCAGCCAGCCCTCCAGCCAGCTGGTGGCAGGACCCTGGGCATTTGGCCGAGTATTCATTGCTGCTTTTTTAAAAAAGTCTATGGCAAAGGCAGGACACTGAGTCTGAATTTAGACTATAAAGAAAGATGGACAAGTGCTGTGCAAAGAAATAGTGCATCTGTGAAGAGGTCTCTGTGCTTTCATAATCAGAACTCACACCATCAGTACTTTTGAAGATGTTGAACAAGAATTTTGGGAGGGGCAGCATGGAGATTAGGACTTTTCACAAAAATAAAATTGATAATCGGCATTGGTTCTACTTTCATTTTAGTGATCTTTTAAGACTGTGCATATTTATAATGACAAATTATACCTGTGGGATTTGGGCAGGATTTTGAAAATGGCCTGATGATTATGTTAAGCTGCGTTAAGCATTTTCTGGGAGAGTCACATGACTTCACTCAGAGAAAATGCCAAATAGTAAGAGAGGAACCCTATTTCCCGCATGCTACTGTTTTTTTTAAGCAAAGGTTGTTCATTTACTTACCTTTTATGTTTGTGTTTACACTTCCAAGTTGAATTTTAAAATCTCTTCATTAAAAATAATAATAGTCATTTAAAAAATGATCTCATGATTAGAAAGACAATTTCTCAAATTCTAGCAATAATTTTATACTTGCCAAGTTTGTTTTGGTTTACATTATATGTACTGATTTTCCAAGACCTTAAAAACAACCTTATTTGAGAAATGTGAATTATGTGATTAGAATGCCCAGTTTTGCTAAACCCAGCAGAGTTCTAGTTACTGAACATAGAGCAATGGCCAATTAGTGGCCCCCACTTAACTCTTTTAGTGTCTGTGAGTTGAAACTTTCTTTACACCTCCACGTGCCTCTAGTATACATTCAAGTCCAGCCTGCCCAGAGCTGTTAAGCAGCGATAACTATTTTTTTCTATTCAACTTTCTTATTCTTTTTCTCTTCTACCTTCTTGACAGCTGAGTGTTCTATACCCTAGAACAGGGGTCCCCAGCCCCTGGTCCGTGACCTGTTAAGAACCTGGCCACACAGTGAGTGGCAGGAAAGTCAGGAAGCTTCATCTGTACTCACAGCCACTCCCCATCACTTGCGTCACTGCCTGAGCTCTACCTCCTGTTGCGTCAGTGGCAGCATTAGATTCTCATAGGAGTGTGAACCCTACTGTGAAATGCGCATGCGAGGGATCCAGGATGCACTCTCCTTATGAGAATCTAATGCCTGATGATCGGTCACCATCTCCCATTACCCCTGGATGGGACCGTCTAGTTGCAGGAAAATAAACTCACAGTTCCCACTGATTCTACATTATAGTTGAGTTGTATAATTATTTCATTATATATTACAACATAATAATAGAAATAAAGTGCACAATAAATGTAATGCCCTTGAATCATCCTGAAACATTCCCCTGTCCCCTGGTCTGTGGAAAAGGTGTCTTCCATGCAACCAGTTCCTGGTGCCAAAGAGGTTAGGGACCTCCTCTGCTCTAGAACACTAGAAAATGAAGAGGGTCACTTTCATGGGTGTGCAACCTACACACTCAGAAGATCCCTATGCCTGGTTGAAAGCTCTGCTCTTGCCATCTCAAACATCTTAGTAATTTTTAAGCAAGAGGTCCTGCATTTTAATCTTGTGCTGAGCCTCGCCTTCTTCCCTGCTGGTTCTGAGAGAGAAGAGGTGAGCAACTGGGAAGGCCCTGAGCTCTGCAGAGTCTTTCTTCATCATCGTGAGTTCCATTTTGCAGAAGCTAGTCACTAGCCTCCAGTGCACTGTTTCAAAACTCATGTCAGTGAACATTGATGCAAGAAGCACTTACTAAAAATGATAGCCCTCAGCCCAGACAAATGAATCAAAGTCTTGAGGGATGGGGCCAAAGGGTTTGCATTTTCATAGACTTCCCATAATTTTCAGTTCACTAAAGGCTGAGAACCTTTGGCTGGTGAATGGCACCTCTGAACCGACACATCTCTAATTCTGTGACTCCATATTGATGGATTCACAACTAAAGGAGAGGAAACAAAAGAAAATAAATTCTATTACCTCCCGTACACTTTATAATACATTGTCAGGGGACAAAAATACTGGTTTGTACTAGACACCGAACTGATTTGGCAGAGAATAGTGATGTCTTCATTTAAGGTTAGATTACTTTAAACCACTTTTTGGGGGAGTTCCTATTTTCATTTATTTCTGCTACCATCATTAGAAAATTGAATATTTGAGTTAAGCAATTATGGGTGCTCAAATATCTATTTCAGTCAGGGACTTTGCAAAGATCAATTGCAATGACAAGGATTGTAGTATTAAAGTCAGCTAACCAAGGCATCAATCATTGTTTAAAACAGAGTTTTGGAAGATGGCAGAGTTTAGTGGTAACGAATCTGCGTTCTGGAGGCAGACAGGCCCCACTGGAAACCAGACCCATCACTTAATAGCGGGACCTAAGGAAGTTTTTTTTTCCCCTCAAGTTCTAGTTTTTTTTTTTTTTTAAATCATTAATAAAGATATTAATAGACTATACCTTATAAGACTTGTGAGAATAAAAGAAGACAGTTCAGGTGAAATTCTGGTGCACAAAACCTGGTACATACTATTAAATATTAAATATTAAATAAAATATTTTTTCACCATCAAGAAAGACTTAAAAATTAAGATCCATGAAAACTTAAGAATTAAAGCCAAACTGAAATCCTATATTCAAATAAATTTCAGGTCTAATAGACAATCCTTGTATATTCTTCCAGATTGAGTACATGATAAACTCATTTAATTCAACCTCACAACATAGAGACGAACTTCAAATTAGCAGGCAAGTAAGCAGAGAGGTACATATTATGGTTATGCATAGGAAGACAGAAATATAACATCAACATGTATTTGACACATTTGTTTTAACAAGTGCAATGATAATTTTCTGTATTTGGCTTGGCTATGGTGCCCAGTTGTTTGGTTACACAACAGTCTAGGTGTTTCTGTAAAGGTATTTTTTGATGTGGTTAATATTTAAATCAGTAGACTTTGAGTAAGGCAGATTACTCTCCATAATGTGGGTAGTGCTTATCCAGTCAGTTGAAGGCCTCATTAAAAATACTGAGGTTCCCCCAAGAAGAAAGGAGTTCGGCCTTCGACTCAAGACTGCCAGGCTACCTTGCAGATTTTGGACTTGTAAGCCCCTATAATCAAAGAACCAATTCCTCAATGTCTCTCTCCCTTTCTCCCTTTATATATAAATACACACACACACAATAGATACATAGATAGATAGATAGATAGATTTTTTTTCTTTTAGAGACAGAGTCTCACTCTGTCACTCAGGTGGACTTCAGTGGTAAGATCATTATCTCACTGTAACCTCAAACTCCTGGGTTCGAGTGATCCTCTGACCTCAGCTCCCAAAGTGCTGGGATTACAGGCATGAGCCGCCAGGACCCAGCCTATATATGATGTATTTATCATATATATATATATATATATATATATATATATATATATATATATATATTAATTTGGGCTGCTCTAGCAATAGTACCATAAATGACTTGAAAAATATGATTTTTCATAGCTGCTGGGAAGTTCAAGATCAAGGTTCTGGCATGTTCAGTGCCTGGTGAGGACCCTCTTCCTGATTCATAGATAGCCATATTCTCGCTGCTGTTTCCTCATGTGGTGGAAAGAAATGAGAGCGTTCTCTGAAGTCTCTTTTATAAGGGTACTAATCCCATTCGTAAGATTTTACCCTCATGGCCTAATCACCTCTCAATGGCTCTACATTCTAATACCATCACTTTTGGGGTTAGAATTTCAACATTATATATATGATATATATATATATATATATATATCATGTATATGTTTATATTAGTCTATAATATTAATTATATGCAGATTATTGTCACAGTTCTCTAGAGAAGTAGGAATTATATATAGATATATACACTAGATATATCTCTCAACAGACATATGTACACATATATATTTAGAGAGATTTACACATCTATCTATATGTGGATATATTATCTAGTATATAGATAGATCTGGCATATATCTACATATAGATCCTATTTCTCTAGAAAGCTATGACTAATACAACATGAGTTATTGCTTTCTACTTTTTTATTACACAGTACTGATGAGACGTGAATACTCTATTAAGCATTTGGCTCACAAAAATAAATATTTTGGAATGCAGTCATTTTAAGGAAGGACTTGGTTTTTGAGTCCTCGCTGTGGTATCCAACAAAATCACTTTCCCTGTAACGGATATTAAAGACGAGATACTGCAGATCAACAAAGAATGTGCGTAATGTCAGGACTGCTACTGCCCCCTGTCTTCCGCTTACCACATATGCATTGCTCGGCCCTCCAGGCTGTGCTGAAGAAGCTGTGATTTCACAACTGCTTCTGCACAAGCTGTACGGGGATAAAGAAATTTGCCTTTCCATGAAATGGCTCAGCCAGGGTAATTATTTATCTGCACAAGCTGATGCCTTAAGCTTAGTGCCTGTGGACTAAGCTGAGACCAGAGATGGGTGTGATTGACAGATAGCTGAAACTCTGTCACCTGGGTAAAACCCTGCTGGTAATGAAGCATTCATACTCAGACCTCACCTTTCTGGACCTGCCAGGCTGCATTTTCTGGCAGCAATTCTGAAAGCCTTCCATGGGAAAATGATGTTTCAAAGGTGCCAATTATAGCACATATGTATTTCACCTTGAGAATTTCAATTGGCAAAGATAATATCATGGATTGCCCTTATAGTTTGGATGGGATGTTCATTTGTACTAAGAGATCTAATCGAAATGTAGTTATTAGCAGAGGCTTTTGGAAACAGTGCATGAAAAGCAATGGGGGATTGGTTTTATTTTAAAGCATATCCTAAAGGACAATTTACCAGCTAGTGCTCAGCAAATGTTTAAAGAATAATGGTGTGCAAATAAGCATGTTCACCTAGAAATCAACTGGATTCTGATTCCCTGATGAAACATTGTATGTAAATATAAATTAGCTTGTTCTAACCCATGGCGTTGGACACCCAGACGTGGTTTCTTTCCTTTTGCACAACACAGACCTGATGAAAAGGGAAACAGAACTTACCTTGTTCCTGTCCCTTCATTCTTTTGCTTCTTTTTAGAATGACCCTTAGACAAAATAATGAAGCCAGAAACCAACATAGTCATAAGTGAATGTTTATGGAACGTCTACTATGGGTTAAGTGTTTTACATATGTCATTTTATTTAAGCTTCATAAAAATCCTGTGAAATATGAGAGAAGAAGCATTTTTGTTTCCATTTTCTCTAGAAGAAACAGATTCTAAGGTGACAAGTAATCAGCCCAAGGTTGTCTAGATAGGTAAAGTTCCAACGACATTGTCTCTTTCCATTTATTTCTTCTCATGTAAGTACAAGTCAGTTCCTCTCTCTCTCTCTCTCTCTCTCTCTCTCTCTCTCTCACACACACACACACACACACACACACACACAAACACACACACACACACACACACACACACACACACACACACACACCCTCTGTCCCCTTCTGCACTTCCAGACCTCTGTTGTACTGGGTGAAAACATCTGATAAATTCCTTCACACTCAATTGGTAGAGACTTAATATACTGTGCCTTCCCTGAGCATTTTAATAGAAAAGGTCAGGGAGAGGGTGAAGCTTAGTAGAGAGAATTGCTTTGTGAAGGGATTCTCAAAATCTGCAGAGAATGTGGCTTTGGGCTGGATGCCTTCTTGGCACCCCTCAGACAATCGCGTTTGGGAACCCTGTCTCTTCCCCCAGCTCATGGGTAGTTTTAATGTCCCAGCTTCTTGTCCAGCTGCCGCTCTCTGTCTCCTGGGCAGCTCCTTCTGGCCATTCAGCCTTTGTCCATCATCCCAGCAACTCAACAGATACTTTTTGAAGGCAATTCTAGGGTAGGAATCAAAATTTTGGTCAGATTCTTGGTAAAATTATACTGCATCTTGGAAAAAAAAATCTGGTTTTAGGATTACTTTTGACTTGATATCCTTCTCGTTGTCAAGCAAGGATGCTAATCTGCAGGCCTGAATACCCTGGACAGCAGGCTAGATTCATTCTCCCTTTTTCGCTTTTACTTGAGCAGTTTGACACAGGTTTCAGATAAGCTGAGAAGCACATCCACCTGCCACAGCAAATAGGATGACAAGCACCCTCTTCCATATGGATAACCCAGTTCTACCACTGCAACCCGGCAGTGGCCCTAACAAGCAGCAGAACCCCTTGGCTAGTTATTTTCAGAAATGACAGCTCTGTAGCAATTACAGAAAATCTGCAGTCTTTGTTTTTGACAGGAACTCTTAACATTCAAAGGAAGAGTGAGACCCAGCAACACAAGAGGGTGAGGTATTTCATTATTTAGGGCTAACTTGGCCAACTAAGTCATTCTAACAGGTTCATTTAGATGCCGCCCGACTCAGAATAGAACTTTCTCTAAGCCTCACATCAAGGTTCCCCGTGACAGAGGTGGGTAAGTGTTACATCAGACCCTCACATTCTTTGGTGGCCTTGTCACATCCTCCCTGGGGACATAATACAGCACTGGAGCATCAAAAGTCCAAAATTGCTGCTTGCCTGTCATCTTCCTGCAGCCTCCACACAGTAGAGGTGTTTCGCCGGCAGTTGATTTTCAAAACAAAGCACCAGCTCGACTCCTGCTTGTCAAAGACCAAACCCCCCTGAGCTGGCTTCCTTACAACAGCACACAATGGCTGCTGGCTGCGCTGTGCATCTCAATTCCTCAGTGTCCGCTCCCATCAAACCCTAGCTGAGAGCAGCCGCCCACCGGGCCTGCCAAAATCCGCTCCTTGAGAATTCTTCACTTTCAGAGAATTCCTCACTTCAAGAAGTTACATAGGTACTTGGAATGTGTGACTGTACCAGTGCCCTCAACTGAGCTATGAATTTAACATGATGCCCTTGGCTTTGATCTGGAGGGTCGATATGAGCAACTACCGTAGGAAGAATGCCCTGGCATTTTGCAGAGAGACTCTGGCGGGCCCCATCCATTACCTTGGCCAGTGCCCCGTATGAATGCATAAGAAAGTCCTCTTAGACTTCTGGGCTCAACTAAAAAGGTTTTCCTTCTGATGAAAGGGTGTGCATCCTTTTATAAGATAATGAGAGCTCTTTAACCTATCATGTATCTCTTCTTCCCTGAGCTGCAAAAGCCCAGGGTTAAATTTTCTTCTCAATTGTAGCGGCTTTCTTTCACTTAAGCTTAGGATATAATTATTCCTACTCTCTGTCCTCTCATTACTTGAAATTTTGGTAGACATTATCTTATTGATTCTCACAACCACACCCAAGAATATCTATTTATTATCATTATTTTATAGAGCAGGAAAAAAAGGAGAGAGAGATGAAGTGATTTGCCCCGATTGACAAATAGGAACTTTGTTAGTTATAAACAGTTAACAGAGGAATGGAAAAGTCAGTGTGAAGCCGTAGAACATGTTCTGAATCTTAGTAAAATGTTTTTAGCCAGATGCAGTGATGCACACCTGTAGTGCCAGCTACTGGAAGGCTGAGGCAGGATGATCACGGGAGCCCAGGAGTTCCAGGCTGCAGTGCCCTATGTTTGCCACCATGAATCCCCAAATACTCTAACCTGGGCAACATAATAATTGAGAATTCCTCACTGTGGGCAACGTAACAGTTGCAAATTCCTCACTTCAGGAAGTTACTTAGATACTTGGAATGTGTGACTGCACCAGTGCCCTCAACTGAGCTATGAATTTAACAGGATGCCCTTGGCTTTGATCTGGTGGGGGTGGGGGGGGTCGATATGAGAAACTACCGTAGGAAGAATGCCCTGGCATTTTGCAGAGCGGGTCTGGTGGGCTCCATTCATTACCTTGGCCAGTGCCCCATATGAACGCATAAGAAAGTCCTCTTAGACTTCATGTTCTTGTGTTGTTACTGTTGTGTAACCCTGGCAAAGCCACTTACTGTGTTGATATGGAACTCATTCGGCAAACCAGCCCTTCTAATGTCAGGTAAGCCACGCCAGGGTGAGGGCCAAGAAAAATGTTTAAAACAAAAACTTACCATAAAATTTAAACCTCCTGATTAAAAGATATAGATCTTGTGTACATATGCTTTGCCCTGTTATTAGGAAGCAAAATTTAGAAGACAAGTAATTATAATTTAAGTAATTCGTTTAATACAATACCTGAAATTACTGTCAGATAAACATTTCTTGAGAAGATCAAAATATGTGGTTATTTTCCATTTTCCCATTTGGATCTCTTTCAATTTCTGCAGTTTATTAGCTTGGTTCAGTGTCTTTGAGCATTAGTCAACATTTAAAATGTAGGTTTTTATGATGCTGGGAGAAGCAATTTCTTCTGAGGGAGAAAACATTCTGTAAATTACATGTAAATGTTTTTACTTGGATGAGTTCTTTTGCATCTGTGCAGAGGATCATTTTAATTTACACAAGAATGAAGGTTTTCGGTGATTGAATGTAGTATGTATGCCTGTGTATCTAATTTCCACTTCATTTATACCAGAGTCTAGCAGACACAAGGGGCATTTTGTTATAATGTAAGTGCTACTTAAAAATAAAATAAAATTATAATAACAACCTAAGGATTAGTGTGCCATTTCTAATTTTATTTCAGCGCTGCCCCTTGGAGTGGGTTGGAGCAGATCTGAGTCATGTAATTTGGCATTATGATGCTCTAAAGATACAGGCTGTAAAGACTTCAACCCAGGAACAAAACAGATGAGAAACTCAGAGACGTGATTGACTAAAAACATCAAACCAACTCCCCTTTCCCTCACAGCTATACATTTCAGAGTTTAGTGTATTTTTCCTATGTAGAAAACTGTTCTATAAATCATTTCTATTTTTTTCTTAATCTCTGAGATTATGTAGCCTTTATAAAAATTGGGTGTTTGAAAATGCAAGGGATTATAGAGGCTTCAGCTAATTCAGCTGCTTCTCTTTGCAGTATTAAAATCTTTCAGAGAAATAACCAGCTTCTATCACTGTTTATTGACAGTGAAAAGGATGTGACATTTTGACATTAATCAGTTGCTGGGCTGGAGACAAATGTATAGGTTTGGATGTTCTAATATCACTGCAAATGTAATAATAAAGGCCACTGAAATGTGGAAATGGGTGTGAATATTTGCCTCTTCCCGACTGAGAACCACAAGACTTCTTTTTATCTTATTAAATCTGCATTATTAAATGCCCTAAATTAATGAAAGGTTATTGCTTAAGAATTCAAATTTATATAAACCAGCTGGTTCTAAGTTTTCAGTCTCTGAGCCACTCTTTCCTCTTTACAGCTTTTTGGTTAGGCACAACTACATGTTTAGAATTGTTCTTCTATAGTCATTTGTTTAGTTGCTTGTTTTTCATGTAGTTTTTCATTTATTCCTCCCCTTGGCCATCTTGGGAAATGAAGTGGTGGAATTTCTTCTTACAATAGAGAATACCGAGGCCCTAGAAAAAAAAAAAAAAAAAAAACTTGCCTGAGATGCAGTTGGCAAAGAGAGCTGATAGGGTGCCATTCTCTAGGGAGGGCCGGCACATTTAAGCAGATGTGGTCCAAGGTGGAATGGAGATCATTTTATGTAATATGTTTCCTTTGCATCCACCCAGACACCTCCTTGGTGGGCAGGTAGAGAGCTAAGGCAGCCCCAGGTTGATTTCCCAGGACACCTCCAATTGCAGTGTCTTTGGGAAGGACTTGAGTTTCCAGATTCTGAAAGCTAGGTGCCCCACTCGCAGGTATTCTGGTTAGTTACCTGCCTACAGAACCGTAATGCCTCCCCTAGTGAATATAATCCTTTGATTACAAATTAATTTTGAGCTACTTTCAAATTCTCTAAAGCACAGGTAATTTTGAAGGTGCTTATGGGATGTTGCAACGAATTAATTACTTTAAAATAGAAGGAGAGGGTATAAGATAAATGTTTTAAAGCTTTCAACCTTATGTTTATTTTCTTCATAATATAGGTGGCTTTCGTTTGGCTAATCTTATTTCAGTTTAATTATTTTATATTTGATGTGCTAATTATACAAACACGAACTACCCGAATCTGTCTAATTCTTTGGCATTCAAGGTTACCTGACAGATACTGAATTGAATGACAACACCTGAATATAACTGCATGACTTAGCTATGTGGCACAATATTTGCATTATTAGGGAGTTTTCATCTTGTAAAGAAATAGAAATCATGAACTATTTATTTACCACAGCTTTACTTAATAATAGAATAGGAGATATGGCTCTCTCAGACAATGGAGCTTCTAATCTTGCTTTAGAACCAGGATTTTGTCCTTAAGATTTAGAAAACTTGGAATAACCTTTTTAAAAAAGTTTTTTAAAAGTATATGCTATGCCAATTAATTTTATAAGTCTAATTATCAATATATCGCTTCCCGAAAGTCCATGAACTGCCAGTATTACTTTCATCTCTCAGATGAATTCTAAGGCAGCCTTCATAGTGTTGTCTGTAGGGAAGGTGTGGTCACTCAGACTTGAGCACACTGAAATCCCAGCCCTTTGGGAGGGCAAGGAGGGGGAATCATATGAGACCAGGGGTTGGTGACCAGCCTGGGCAACATAGCAATAACAAGACTTCATATCTACAACAAATTTGTTTTAAATTCATAGTACTGTAAATCTGAAACAAGTTCAGGTATAGATCCAGTGTTTTAGGACTTCTACTTAATAACAAATTTTACCATCTAAGTTCAACACAACCCTTCTTTCTTTAAAACAAAAATAAGGCTGGGTCAAGATGGCAGTTATAACAAAATATTTTGTTTCTTCTCTTACCCCAAGTTCCCTCAAATAAAAAATAAAATTTTTAATAGTTAATACTTCTGGTAAACAAGAACATATACCATGAAGAAATAAGAAATTCTAAGGAAATACAAAAAATTTAAAAGCAAATAGGACTGGATCCACAAAGAAAAAGAGACTTTAAGAAGCAAAGCAAGCATAGCAAAGCAAACAAACAAGAAAACACTATCCAGATTAACTAAATATGAGAGAGGACTGCTGCTGAGAATTTTCCAGGGGTACTCCAAGTTCAAGAACAATGGACACAGGTAGTGGGAGAGATCCTTGGAGCAATGATCAAGGTGATTACACAGCAACTGTATCTGGGGCTCCCCAGCCAGTCGGCCCTTTTCCATCTCTGGCTTTTTTGCTCTGCAGGCAGTAAAACAGCCAAGACGATTTCACAGGAAAATTCTACCATATTTCTAAAGAACATATAATTTATATGTTATACAAATAGTTTCAAAGAGAAAAACATTTAAAAAGTTTTCTAACTCATTCTTTAGGGCTAACATAATAAAGTCCCATAAAATACAAAGAAAGCTATAGTCCAAGCTTATTTCTAAACTTAGGTGCAAAAGTCTTAAATAAAATACTCGCGAATAAAATCCAACTGTGTATTTAAAAAGGCATTTCCCAGGAATACAATCATGACTCATTACTGATATTTACTTCATTACAATTTATTGAAAATTAGTATAACCATATTAACAGATTCTAATATTTGAATCTCTATACTGAGCTCTATAGACGCCAAAATTGCATTCGATGTAATTCAATACCAAGGTCAGACCAAAATAGTGAAACAAAAAAGAGCAATACAAACCCAAAGCAAAACAAAATACCTCTCAAAGCACACTCAGAATAGAAAGAAAACTTGATAAATGGCATCGAACAAAAATGAAACCAAAATGTTTGAAGAATTTCCTGATAAAGTTACTAAGGAGAAGAGGAGAGAAGAGTATCTTTCTAACACCCAGACTCTAAAGTGGCCTCTGCCTCTTGGTGGTCCTGCCTTTCTGTAATCCTCTCCCACTTCAGTGTGGGTGGGACCTGTGACTTGCTTCTAACCAATAGGATATGGCAAAGGTAATGGGAGGTCAGTCCTGGATTACTTTTTGTTATATAAGACTCCATCTCGGCCGGGCGCGGTGGCTCAAGCCTGTAATCCCAGCACTTTGGGAGGCCGAGGTGGGTGGATCACGAGGTCGAGAGATTGAGACCATCCCGGTCAACATGGTGAAACCCCGCCTCTACTAAAAATACAAAAAATTTATCTGGGCATGGTGGCACGTGCCTGTAATCCCAGCTACTCAGGAGGCTGAGGCAGGAGAATTGCCTGAACCCAGGAGGCGGAGGTTGCGGTGAGCCGAGGTCGTGCCATTGCACTCCAGCCCGGGTAACAAGAGCGAAACTCCGTCTCAAAAAAAAAAAAAAAAAAAAAAAAAAAGACTTCATCTCACTAGCAGACTTATTCTCTCTCATTCTCCTACTCACCTTGAGGAAGCAAACTGCCATATTCTGAACTACCTATAGAAAGGGTCACATAGCTTTGCACAGTGGCAGGATTATAGCCAGTAAGGCTTATCTGAGGCAGGATTATTGCTCATTAGAAAGGGCCACATGATAGAGAACTGTAAATGGAATTGAGGAGCTGAGGGAAGGCTCTGGCCAATAGTCAGCAAAAAATGTTAAAGTTCGCAACCCTACAGCTACAAGCTATGAGGAAATGAATTCTGCCAATAACTTTAGTGAGCTTGGAAATGGATTATTTTGCAGTTGAGCCATCAAATGAGAATACAACCCAGCTAACATCTGGATTGCAACTAGTGAGATCTTGATGCAGGGAGCCCAGTAAAGCAGTGGCCATGCTCCTAACCCACATGAACTGTGAGAAAATAAATGTATGCCGTTTTAAACTGCTAAGTTTAAAAAAAAAGTTGCAGCAATAGGTAACAAATACAGTATATTTTTACCTTTACTTTTTATAACGTTTCAGGTTTTAATTTAATGATGTGATATAGAACATTGACATAAAATAAACTGTTCAAAATGTGCAGTTTAATAAATTCTGACTACGTATATACACACACAACTGTGAAGGCACCAAAATGATTAAGATGAAGAACATAACCATCACACCTAAAAGATTCATTGGATCTTTGTGTAATCTCATCCCTCTCTTGACCCCCATTACCAGCCAACTTCTGATTTGCTTTCTGTCGCTGTAAATTAAATTCCATCTTCAAGAATTCTAGAATGTACTCTTGTTTTGTCTGGTTTCTTTCACTTAGTATAATCGTTTTGAGATTCATCCATATGAAAACATTAATAGTTTATTTCTATGATTTAATAACATTTCATTATACAGCTATACCACAGTTTGTCTTTCACCTGTCGATGGATGGGGTATATAGTACCTATGTTTACATTTTTTTTTTTTTTTTGAGACGGAGTTTCGCTCTTGTTACCCAGGCTGGAGTGCAATGGCGCGGTCTCGGCTCACTGCAACCTCCGCCTCCTGGGTTCAAGCAATTCTCCTGCCTCAGCCTCCTGAGTAGCTGGGATTACAGGCAAGCGCCACCATGCCCAGCTAATTTTTTTTTTTTTTTTTTGTATTTTCAGTAGAGACGGGGTTTCACCATGTTGATGAGGATGGTCTCAAACTCTTGACCTCGTGATCCACCTGCCTCGGCCTCCCAAAGTGCTGGGATTACAGGCTTGAGCCACCGTGCCCGGCATGTTTACCGGGCATTACATTTTAAGAAAATGTCAAGCTGTTTTTCAGAACTGTTGTACCATTTTACATCTCACAAAAAATGTATGAGAGTTTCAGTTCCTCCACATCCTTGCCAGCGCTTGGCATGATGAGTCTTTTTAATGGTAGCCATTCTACTATGCAGGTAGTGATATCTCATTTTGCTTTTAATTTGTATATCCCTGCTGACTAATGATGTTGAACATCTTCTCATGTTCTTTCATATTTAAAATAATTATTATTTTACCACACTTGGTAAAGTGTTCAAAGTCTTTAGCCCATTTTATATTGGTTTGTATTTTATTATCATATTTTGAAAGTTTTTATATAATCTGAATGAAACGCCTTTATTCAACATGGGATATGTAAATCCTGTTTTCATTCCATGGGTTGTCTTTTTATTCTCTTACCAGTGTATTCTAAAGAGCAGAAGTTCTTAATTTTGATGAAGTTTAATTTATCATGTTTTCATTTATAGATCATGCTTTCGGCATTTTATCTAGGAAAACATTGCCTAACCATAGGCCATGAATATTTTCTCCAATAACTTTATAAATTTGTAGAAATCAAATTTTCATCTGTTATTCTTTTCTTCTGCTTGATGTACTTTAACATTTTTTGTAGTTCAGCCCTGGCAGTGATGTGTTCTTCTAGCTTTTGTTATCTGAAAATATTTTCACTAAGCCTTAATTTTGAAAGCTATTTTCACTGGATAAAGAGCTGAATTTTCATTCTCATTAGTTATGTTTGCAGTGTTATTAGTTCAGTACTTTTTATGTTCTTGGGGCATTGTGTTTTAGTTAGCATTTTTTCCAGTGAGAAATCTGCTGCCATACTTATTTTTTCATTGGTATTTAATGTCTTTTTTCTCTGGCTGCTTTTAATATTTTGTTTGGCTGGGCATGGTGGTTCATGCCTGTAATCCCAGCACTTTAGGAGGCTGAGGCAGGTGTATACCTGAGATCAGGAGTTCAAGAACAGCCTGGCCAACATGGTGAAACCCCGTCTCTACTAAAAATACAAAAAACTTAGCTGGGCATGGTGATGGGCACCTGTAATTCTAGCTACTTGGGAGGCTGAGACAGGCGAATAGCTTGAACCTAGGAGGCAGAGGTTTCACTGAGCCGAGACCCTGCTGTTGCACTCTCTGGATGACAAGAACAAAACTCCATCCCTAAAAAAATAAAAAATAAAAAATAATTCTTTTTCTCTCTGCTTTCAAGTAATTTGATTATGATATCCTTAGCATAATTTTCTTCATATATTTCTTGTGCTTCTAATTTGTTGGCCTTCTTGGACCTATAGTCTACAACTACAAATCAAATTTGGAAGGGTTTTGGCCATTTTTTCTTTAAATACTTTTTGTTTTCTCATCCTTTTCTCACTTTTGTGTATTCCAATTACATGTGTGTGTATTTGGTCATTTGAAGTTGTCCTTGTTTCATGAATGTTGTGTTCATTGTTTTCCGTTATTTTCATTCCTGTTTCATTTTGAACACTTTCTGTTGCTGTGTCTTTGTGTTCACTGTTTTTTTCTTCTGTCATGTCTCATCTTCCATTAAACTTATCCACTGTATTTTTAAACTCACGTACTTATTTTAAATCATTAGATGTGTTATTTTGATCTTTTTAATATCCTCTCATGCCTCTATTTAATATGTTCGATCTTTCCTCTAGCTTCCTGAACACACAGGATGCAGTTGGAATAACTGCCTAAATTTCCTTGTCCACTAATTCTAGTATCTGTGTTCTTTCTGGGTCTGTTTTGATTGATTGATTTTGCAGTTTCCTGCTTCTTTATATGCTGTATAATTTCTTATTAGATGCTAGACATTTGAATTTTACCATTTTGGTTGCTGGATTTTTTATTCCTGTAAATAGGCTTGAGCTTTGTTCTGTCACATAATTTGGGTCAAAGGATTCTTTCCCATTACTGAGGTGAGACAATTCCTAGTATCCTAATTATGCTCCCCAATAATGACAAGATTATGAACCACGGGTAACTGGCTGTTGAGAACACACACTGCTCCTGGCTGTGTGTGGACTCCAGGCATTCGTTTATTTTAATCTGTGGGGTGAACATTCTTTTGTGGACCTCAGAGACTTTCCTCAGCTATATGTGTTGTTGAGGACTCCACTGCATTTCGGCAGGGAATCCTCTGCAGGTCTCTGATGTTTTCTCTCTGTGCAGCTCCTTCCTCTCTGATATGCTGTCTCTGTCATTGGGTCCCTGGAATCCCAACTCTGACATCTTAACTCAGGAGAGATGCCAGGCTCTGACTAGGCTCCCCGTCTCTGCACCGTGGCTTAGAAACTCTCTCCAGACAGTAGGCTGGAGGTATCATCATATGCTTAATATGAAATATTTAAATAATAATATGAAACATTTTTAATGTTTTGAACCAGGAAGAAACACAACACTATAAGCAAGTATAAAGGCAAATGTGAGGTTAAGGAAAAATATTTTTACATGTGTAGCAGAAAAAAGTACTACTATTAAAAATAAACAAAACATAAATTATTCAGAAAAAATGATAACCCAAGATGAGAGTCAAATTCACAGAAGAAGAAACATACATAGCTAAAATGCATGTAAACTTATGCTTGACCTAATTAATCACCAAGGTAATGTAAATGAGGTGTAATTTTTCCAATTATCTTTTTTTTTTTTTTTTTTTTTTTTGAGACAGAGTCTTGCTCTGTCACCCAGTTTGGAGTGCAGTGGCACAATCTCAGCTCACTGCAACTTCTGCTGCCTGTATTTAAGCAATTCTCCCGTCTCAGCCTCCTGAGTAGCTTGGACTACAGGATCATACCACCATACCCTGCTGATTTTTATATTTTTAGTAGAGATGGGGTTTCACCATATCGGTCAGTCTGGTCTCCAACTCCCGACCTCAGGTGATCCACCCGCCTCAGCCTCCCAAAGTGGTGGGATTACAGGTGTGAACCACTGTGCCCAACCTCAATTATTTTAAATGATAAGAAGATCAATAAATGTTAGTATTGGCACAGATGACAGGAAAATAGAGACTCATGAAGGCTATGAATATGTGGACAGTTTTTTTAAGAGAACTTAAATAATTTCTATTAAAGATTAGATGTGTATCCTCTTCAACTCAACAATTTCAGTTCTGGCTGTCTGTTCTATATTCATTACTAATTGCATATGTGCATACAAATTTTCAAAGAAGGTATTCACTAAAATAAAATTGGAAGCAACCTAAATGACCATCAGTTGAGAATGAGACAAAGCACTATGTTAAATCCACATTGCAGAAAACAAAAGAGCTACTAAAAAAATCTGGTAGCACTGTGTGATTGCATATGGATATTTCTAAAATATATTGTTAAGTGAAAAAAAAAATACAGATGAATACATCTAGTAAGATCCCATAGATGTCTTCAAAAATAACCTTACATAAGAGAATGTATTCTTATGAATATGTAAAAGCATTAAAAATATTGGAAAGCTATGAATTCAATGTCAGCCATGATTACCTCTTGGGGAGGAAGGGAACGAGGGAGCCCATTAGAGGGAGAATTGCATACTCTACATAACTTCCGTATCTCTTGAATTCTTAGAATACATAGTCTATGTATTAATTGTGTCATTATAAAATTAAAACAAGGGGAGACTCATGCCAAAATGAAAGAGAAAAAGATCAAAGGGAAAATGAAAAGAAGGAAAAAAAATGCAATCCTGAGAGTTACGGCAGACTGGGGGCTATCATGTGGCATACTTAAGTTGCTTTATTCACTCGTGGTCTGTTTTGAGGGGGACATAGAGGAATATAATAGAATTTTAGGGGGTTGTAAGTACTCATTACTCATTTGTGGAATGTGGATTTGGGGCCCTATGATGGGATTAAATGTGTAAGAGAAGCAATTCCATTTGAGGATAAGGGGAGGCAGAGGCTTTCACATTTCCAGCTGGTTGTTAAGGACAGACAGGTAATATTATAAAAAAAAATCTAATGCAAGAAAATGTAGTTTAAAAAATGAGAAATCCATTTCTGAACTCATTTACGCTTTCTCCCCAGATATAAGATGAAAGCTCATCAGCTGTAAATACTCAGTGCTTTCCACCGTGACAGAGTTTAAATTAAAAAAAAAAAAAAAATCCTAGAGCTTGGCAGGAAAGGAGAGGTCCATGGTATGAGCTTGTGGCCAGACGTGCCTGGAAAAGAAAGAGCAGAGGCTGAGTTTCCATCAGGTCCTGTTTCCCCTTGCTGTAGCCCTCTTGCAAATTCTGAGTTTCTATGGAATGGTTTGTTTAAGCAAGAATCTGTCAATGAGCCAACAGCCCTCTCCAGCGAGGAGGGTCATCCAGCTCCTGATGCTAAGTCCAGTCACATTGCATGGCTAGCCTTAGGGTATGGTGCCGGAGAAGCCAGGCTCTCCTGGGTTGGATATACTAGTTCCTGAAACCGCCCTTCCTCTCTCCCTCTCTTCCTGCCTCCCTTCTTGCCTCCTTCCTTCCTTTCTTTCATTCTTTTATTCATCAACAATTTTTTTTTTGAGATGAAGTTTCGCTCTTCTTGCCCAGGCTGGAGTGCAATGGTGCAGTCTCGGCTCACTGCAACGTCTTCCTCCCAGGTTCAAGTGATTCTCCTGTCTCAGTCTCCCAAGTAGCTGGAATTACAGGTGCATGCCACCACGTCCAACTAATTTTTTATATTTTTAGTAGAGATTGGGTTTCATCATATTGGTCAGGCTTGTCTTGAACTCCTGACCTCAGGTGATCTGCCTGTATTGGCCTCCCAAAATGCTGGAATTACAGGTGTGAGCCACAATGCCCAGCCTTATTCATCAACAATTTATTGAGCAGTTACTGTGTCAGGCATTGCACTAGCGGAGATTCTGGAAATACAGCAGTGACCTTCCCAGAGAAAATGCCTTCGTGGCTATACCTCCTTCATTCTTGGTTTGTTTTCAGAATTCAAGCTTCTGAATGTAAAAGTTGGCTGCCCTATAAGGGAGATTATTCATTGATTATTAATTTCTTGCTGTATTTTCTAGAGGTAATTGTAATATGCATTGCCAATGAATTACCATTTTGGTTTATAAACCAATCCCTCATTATTTTATTTGATATGAATTAACCTCCCTGGATAATTCTGTTTGTACTGTCAAAATGCCAGTTAGGGACCTGTACATCTAAGTGTTACATCTCCACTTTTGCTGCCCTGAAGCTCCTGTCTTGGTTCTCTCTTTCAATTACATTTTTTCCTTATCTCTCCAACGTAATACTAAATCCTCAGTGAATGCTTCCAGTTGCTAATTAATTAAAAAGGAAATACTCAGATAACTTGGAATAAGAGATGGAATGGGAAAGACAGCTCCTTAATACACAGCAGAGGGTGCTGCTCCTAGAGATGTACCAGCTGCTCCTGCATTTGGAAATTCCTTCAGATTAGATCTAGGTTCTGCTCAGAACCTATTGCCACAACTATAATACTCATCTCTCCATTTAAAAAATAATAATAATAACTGTAAGTCTCTTAAATTACTGGCACATTTCAAAGAGTAAAATCTAACCTTTTAAAAGTACTCAGTATGGGCCAGGTGCAGTGGCTCATGCCTGTAATCCCAGCATTTTGGGAGCTCAGTCGGGTAGATTGTCTGAGGTCAAGAGTTCAAGACCAGCCTGACCAACATGGTGAAACCCTGACTCTACTGAAAATACAAAAAATTAGCCAGACATGGTGATGCCTGCTTGTAGTCCCAGCTACTTGGGAGGCTGAGTGAAGAGAATCACTTGAACCCAGGAGGCGAAGATTGCAGTGAGCTGGGATCGCACCCTGCACTCCAGCCTGGGCAACAAGAATGAAACTCTCTCTCTCTCAAAAAAAGAAAAAGTTCTCAGTATGTGTCAGGAATGTGATTAGTGTTGACACACTTCTGCCCACACTATGAGGCAGGTGGGAATTATTAGCCCCACTTCACTTAGGGGGAAATGGAGGATTAGAGGAGTTACATCATTTGCCCAAAGTCATTTAGTAAGTTATGGACCCAGAATTTGAAGCCAGAATCTGACTCCAGAGCTCATGGTCTTAAGTGCTCTGCATTCCACCACCGCTTGGTTATTATTACATAAAAATACGAAAACAATCGTAAAACATAAGAATGTAATGCACAGCATTGTCATAAGGATTAAATGGCACACTAGGTATAAATGCTTAGCAGAAGGGTGGCTGTTGATCTTCCTTTGCTGAATAGACTCCATTTTTTTCAACCCTTTTCTCAAAATGTGGTAGCTTCCACCAGGTTAGTTCTGAGCAGCCCAGAATCTATTGACATTGTTGCTTGATGTGTTCTGTACTGATATTTTGTCTATTCAGCAGCTTATGAGTGCATTTTTTAAACATCCAAGTTAAAATTGCTGTTCATATTAATTTTATAGTCATCTAAAATTTATCTTTGAAAGATGAACAGTTCTTAAGTAGACCTTATCCCATTTTCATACTCATATGGAGGTAATTTTGGCGTATTTCTTTCTGGTCTGTTCTCTAGACATAAATTTACACATACAGGTTGAGAAAAAAATGAGTACATACATTTTTGTTTAATTTTTCATAATACATATCATGACTGTTTCTCCCTGCCATGCAAGATTTTTCCAAAACATCATTTCAAAGGCTGAATAGTATTCCACGACACAGATGTACTTTATTTAATACATCATCTTTTGGGGGATTTCTGTGCTCTTTTCCATATGTCTAATGCCACATTTTTAATAATGACTCCGTAGGTTACCCAGACAAGTAAGTTTCCAATCTGCCCAGTTCCTAATGACACAGTTCTGAGGCGGGTCCTGATGCTGCCGTTCAGCGATGCCGGCAGCACCTCTGCAAGACCTACTAGGGAGAAACATTTTGCTAAGCAGTTTTTATGCTTCCGCTTAAGCAGTTCTTTAGGAAATCCCATATTAAACACAGCAGAAACAGACCCCATTTATCTTTGAGGACATGAATATTCATATGTACTCATTAAGACGGTTATTCTATTAGCATAGAATGTATATTTTTAGTGTGTTTTACTATATGTAAGATACATACATGATCTCAAGAAAAGCCCATTTTACCAGTGAAGTAACTGAGGCTCATTTTTTTTGGAAACCACATCTCCAGCAAGGAGCAGAAAAGGAATTCACATCTAAGTCATGATTCTAAACTCTGTGCTCCTTTCCATTTATATGAGGATTAAATTTTGATTCATTAGCATTTCAATATTAGGAAGTATTAGCATATCAGATTTGCTCAAGGTGAAGTGGAGTTTTCTCATCTCACCTCTCATTAATAAAAATTATTCCGCAGGAAAGAATTGTTACAAAGCTTGATTAGTTAAAAACCAATAGCGTAACTCCAGCATCAAGATATATAGGCATTGATTTTATTTGGTGAAAAGTGCAGCTTAGGAAGAGCCCAGGCCAGCTCTGAGCACTGGCCCTGCCTTTTCTTGCAGATGCTGAAATGCTCTCTCTAACATATTGTCATTTAGAGGTGGCAAAGTCCTTAACAGCCATGAACATTACAAGTGTGACAATAAAACATGATTCTTCTCCCCTAGAAAATGCCCTTGTTACAGTGCTCAAAAAATGAATTAGAGATGATTTCTTTGTTGCCCCCATGGACCTTTAACTGGAATATATTCAAGGCATTCTGTAGCTTGCATCCTTATAAATTTATTCTTGTCAGGTCTAGCCACATATCGGGCTCCCAGAGTGAAATATGAGAATGGAAATGGAAGCAGCATCAGATGCTGACACATTTGCTTGAGGAATTCAGAGTGAGGGAGGCTGTCCAAGGCGAAGAGGGGAGCCCAAGATAGAGCATCCCAGGTGGCATCTGCTGTTCCCTTCCTTTTCCTGCCGTTGTTCAGATCCTCTAAAGCTGAGCAAATGAGAGTAATGAAAGGCTTGATTCCTTTACCCTGCCTTGACTTTGCTGCCAGTCATACACCCCCCAAATCATAATAAAAGCACATGGCACTTCAACACAGGGATAGAAGATCGAAGACAGAGGCTGACTGGTTTGACCTCGGTCACATTAGAAAATCAAGTTGCCTATAAGATCCCTACAGCAATCAGATTTTGTTGTGGGTAAAGCCTTCCCCTTTAAATAGAGACATTGTGCAAAATAAGCCATGCTATTCCCGAGAAACTAAACCTGGAAATTCTGTCTTCAAAGACAATTTTTGGAAAACAGGACTCCAAAGTCAGGGGAATTGAAAGAGACAGGTTGTCTTAAGCGCTATTATTTGATTAGTGAAGGCAAGAGGAAGGGTGTTGACGTAGCAGAGCCTCCACAAACTTATTTGATCTTCAAATGTTTTATTCCGCTTTTATGGAACCTCTCCGTGATTAAATTGTTCTCCTGGCATTCCTGATGGTGCACCTGAGGCCTTTGGGGAACTTTGCTATTTTCCTGTTACTTTTTGCATTCTCCAGAAAGGGTCACATTAGTTTGTCTTTTAATTCAATTTGATCTGTGACACATCTACTGAGCACACTGTATGGTGGGTGGGGTGTATGAGGGATAAGATGACCAAGGCCTGGCTGCTGCCCTCACGGAGCTCAGCATCACTGCAGATAAATTCAGAATAACAAGTGGAAATCCCTGAGATAAGGGCTAAGCTCTGAGCTTGGGTTGGGGAGCTCAGAGACAGGACAATTCATTTTGTCTGTGGACTTGAAGGAACCTTCCTTGGTGCCAAATGGGCTGATCTCAGAGCTCTGGAAAGAGAGGAGGTTCATGGTTCCATTAGAGAGCCAGAGTCTCTGCAGGATGGTTTACTGCATGATCTGACCAGCAGGGAGGAAGGGTGAATGTGGGGACAGGGTGTGCAAAAATTAACCCAATAACAGAAAGAGCAATAGACTGTGATTTTTAAAGTAACAATATTATTTAAATTAAAATGATGGTAGTAAAATTTCTCTCAGCAGAAATATTACACCGTGAGAGTTCTTTTTAAAAATTCACTGGAATATTGGAAAGAACATTAACCAAAAAAAAAAAAAAAGTGCAGTTTGTGGGTTTGGATACAACCATTATTCTCCATGTCTTCATAGCACTGGTATTGAAGTATTGACCCACGCATAGCATGGACAAACCTCAAAATCACTGCACTCAGCAATCAAGGTCAGTCACAAAAGACCACGTATTTCATGATTCCATTTATGTGAAATATCTTTAAGAAGTAAATCTGTAGAGGCAAAAAGTAGATGCGTGGTTATCTGGAGGTGGGTTTGCTAATGGGAATTAGGTTTCTTTTTGAAGTAAAAAATCTGAAAAGAGAGTATGATGATTCGATTAGATTATACTCTAAATATACTAAAAATAACTGAAATTATATTTTAAATAGGTAAAGTTTATGATATATGAATTATAGCTCAATAACGCTGTTTAAAAGTCATATAGCCCCACCTTCATATGCTTAACCACAAACTTCACCTGTAAGTTAGACACAATCTAGAGACATGGGAAGATAACCTACCGTGTTGTGCTGTGGATGAATTGAAATGCATCCTGGGTGGCAGCAGACAACCTTCTCAGGCTGCATCACCAGCCTTAGCTCTGGGCTACTCTGGACTGCCCAAAGGAGAGCAGTCTTGGAGGAGGGAGGGCAGGTCAGCTCCTGTGCTTAGACAGCTATGAAAAATGGAGCATGAAGGTCATTTCTAGCAGTCACAACAGACCAAGACTAGAAAGCATGGTGTGGTGAAAAGAGAACTGGCCTTATGCAAGCCATCGAGGCCATGACCCAGCTCAACTCTGTGCTTACTAGTTGTGAGGCTTAGGGCAAATCACCTCCTTCCTGGGGTCCTTCGATTCTTCTCAAGCAAATGGGAAATTGGATTGTAAAAAAGTAGCCAGGCCAGGCACAGTGGCTCATGCCTGTAATCCCAGCACTTTGGAAAGCCAAGGCAGGTAAATCACTTGAGGTCAGGAGTTTGAGACCAGACTGGCCAACATGATCAAACCCTGCCTCTACTAAAAATACAAAAAATAGCCAGGTGTGGTGGCATATACCTAAAATTCCAGCTACTCGGGAGGCTGAGGCAGGAGAATCACTTGAACCCAGGAGGTGGAGTTTGCAGCAAGCAGAAGTCAGGCCACTGCACTACAGCCTGGGCAACAGAGTGAGATTTTTCCAAAAAAATAAAATGAAAAGAAAGAGAGAAAAAAAAAGTAGCCAAGTGAGGAGAATGTAGGATGCCAGCTGCAGACTCTCAGGATCCTTGAGATGACATTGACTGTGGCAAGTGTGTCACAGCTGAGGGACTGGTGTTTGGCTTTTCAGGCTCCGAATCTTAATTTCTATGACTTTGAAGCTGACCCTTCCCTCAGTAGCCAATGCTAAGCATGCCCACAGGACTTGACTTATATGCCAGCTTGCCAATTTATAAATGTACAGCAAGACATGTGACTGCCCAGAAGACTCAATACTCATTTCTCCCAGCCAGTGCATCTACTCCCTTTAAGAAAAGAATCTAAATCAAATGCCAAATTATGATCAGAAGGCTACTCAGTGAGCAACTAGTGAATCACAAGAGCAGGTTCTAGGCTCCAGTAAGCCAGTGGCTTCAAGTTATGGTAGTCATTTATTTATCTGCCTCTAGGGCGGAATGAGCCAGATTATATGCTTAGGTCAGAATTGGTTTTCCCTGGAATTGCCTGGATGGACACTTCCTCCCTGCTCGAGAATCTTTACCAAACTCACCAATGACCTCACTACCAAAAGATCAGCATCCTGTTATGTTCAGTTCTTTAAACTGTTAGAAGACCGCGAATGGTGACTGGGCCTGTAATCTCAGCACTTTGGGAGGCCAGGGCAGGTGGATCATGAGGTCAGGTTCAAGATCAGCCTGACCAATATGGTGAAACCCTGTCTCTACTAAAAAATACAAAAGTTCGTCAGGCATGGTGGCACGTGCCTGTAATCCCAGCCTCGGGAGGCTCAGGCTGGAGAATTGCTTGGACCCGGGAGGTGGAGATTGCAGTGAGCTGAGATCATACCACTGCATTCCGGTCTGGGCCGCAGAGTAAGATGCTGTCTCAAAAAATATATATATATACGTATATATACGTGTATATACACATATATATGTATATATACATATATATACGTATATATATATGTATATATACGTGTATATATGTATATATACATATATATGTGTATATACACGTATATATACATATATATGTATATATACACGTATATATACACATATATATGTATATATACACGTATATATACATATATATGTATATATACACGTATATATATATATATATATATACACACACACACATATACACATATATATACACACATACATATATATGTGTATATGTGTGCACCAGGAGGCATTGTCCCAACTTCATATTATATATATAGCTAATGGTTTGCTTTTTAAATTTCTGACTCAGGAAACCAAGGTCTCTTTTTGCATAATCTGGTCTTAATCACTGTATATAATTTCTGTAGTTTACATTTAAGAATTTGGGCAGAGCCTTGTTGTATCACATTATAGCATATAATCATAATATTGCCATATGTAACCTAAATATTCATATGTTTACATATATATGGTTTTATATATATATATACACACGCACATATATAATGATGATCAAGTGGATAATTTATCACCCTATAGCTGATAATAAGAGCATGCTGATTGATTGTGAAAATCAAATAAGATAATGTGTGTTAACAGTGCATTGAAAACTATAAAGCATTTTCCTCATGTAAGACATTAATGACCAGACTTGGGACCAGTTCCAGTTTGGGACTATCACTATACATAACCTAAATACATAGGACCTGTGGGTCTTGGAGCTAAGGACGAGCTGGAAGAAGATTGTCACAGTCTCAAACTGCATGTCAGGGACAGCGCAGGCCCACAGTGTGTTTCTGTAAGGCCTACGGAGTGTTTTTAAATTTTCAATTGATTGCCAATATTTTTAAATGAGAAGAAATCACATAAAAGGACATATTTTTTCTACTTCTATGGAAAAAATAGACTATCTAGCAAAGCTAGGCTGGTATTCTTGCATAACTACAGTGGTAGTGTCTTCAGAGGAGGCATGAGCCCTCCAGCATGCAGTAGACCTCGCCGCTCCCTCTTGTCTTACCCTAGCCTGTTCTATTCATTCACATTACCGGAATGACACTTAGAGGCATTCCAGTTGTGACCTTTGTGTATGGAATAATTTCAGGGTTTCTGGGAAAGCTCTCCCTTACAAAAGCCTCTTCTGTTTCCTCCCCGATAGTTGAAATTAGTTTACACAGACCAAAAGCTTGTATTTCACAATTAGCCAGAAGAGCTCATACTCTAGGTAGAGGTAGATTATTCATACCAAGTTGTAAAATTTTTGATCTGGGTCACTTTCCTGGTGGAAGTTTTGGACTAGTTGAGGGAGAGTCTGTCTACTGGCTCCAGCAAGGCAGGTGAGTGAAGGAGTCCAGAGAGAAAGAAGAAGAGAAGCAAGTTGGTAAACTGGTGATGCTAAAAGCAAATGTCAGTCTATCTGATAGTTTCCTTGGACTTTCTTTCTTTTAGGACAGACCCAGTCTCCATAAAGTCTTGAAGACTAAGTCCTAATCTGCAGTCCCTGGGTGCCTTGTTGGGTTTGAACCAGCACAGTTCTGTACTCGGGAATGATTGTAACAGCTGTAGAGCAAGGACTGTTCCCAAGTTGTCACGACCCATGGAGGATGGGTCAAAGGAGGGGGAAGGTTGCGACACGTTGCTTCTATACATTAAAATGGCTCACATGAAGCAGCGATTACGATCATTTCCTTGATGTTGAGTTGTTAAAGGTTTATCAGCCATGAGACACTCTGAAACATGCAAGGAATTTGCAAGAGCTCACTGGGAAATGAGCCAGTTGTCCTATCTTGTCTTTCATCATTTTGCTGGAGACGCAAAAGTGTGCACACAGGTCATTCATATAATGAGCAGTGCTGTGGTAGTAAGACCAACCCCGTAATGAACAGGATTGCCCCAGCGCATGATGCTGACGCAAGTGAGATAGGAGACAGGAGGCTAATGGGTGCTTGGTCTGCAGCTCACCTGCCAAGGAGGAATGAAGAATCACAGGAGAGTTACCTGGATAATTCTGGGAAAACAGAAACCCTCTGTTTTCTCACTCTCACTAATCGTTCCAGTTATCTGTGTTGCTTTGAATGTAAGCAGCTTGCCTACTCAGTCACAGCAGGCCAACTTACTGCTGGAAGAGTGAAGGAAGGAGGAGGCCAGGGGACTCCCCAGATTAGATGAAAATGCCACCTGTCATGTTTTCATTATGATTTTCAAAAGCATAAACTTTTAGCCTGTCCTTTGGGAAGTTACTATGAATGTTTTGCCTTATCTCGTTTTTTTCCATTATAAAACAAAGAAGTGGAGACTTTTTTTTAGAATCACAACAAAATTTATTTGAATACTTGGGTAGGGTCTAAGGGCTCAGAACCTATTTTTTCTGAAGGAAGTGTATTCATATGCACATAGAAAAAATAGCATTAAAAGCTTAAGAGTGTGATGGTCAGGGTTCACACCAAAGCTTCATCAGCTACTAGCTATATCACTCTAAGCAAGTCAGTTAACATCTTTGTGCCTCAGTTTTTTCATCTGTAAAATGGGATAATGATATTACCAATATTATAGAGCTATTATAAGGATTAAATAGGTTAAGATACATAAAGAAATGGGATAGCGCCTAGCCCACAGTACATACTTGATAAATATCAGCTAATTTATGGTTTATACATTCATACATATCTATGTGTTTATATAGAAGTAGGATAGTTAATTGAAACAGAGTTATTTAAAGCATGTTTATCTCGATTATGAGTAAGTGGAAAGTAATTTTATACGAGTAAGAGAGTTCATCAGGTGTCATTCCTGAAAACCACAAAATAACCCAATTTGGTACCGTTAAATAAGAACTAATCTTATCTTCTTCTTTCCTAAAGTTCATTCTGTATTTATCTGTTGTAATATGTTAAAAGACATTGTACTCTTTCTAAAGTAGTTTTTTTTTTCCATGCTGGATTAAATAACTGCTTTGTAGACCATTTCTATTATACTCAAGGTAGTCAGAAATCTGCCAGTTTTCTGGAACTAAAAGTATGAGCATAGGCATCTATATCTGAAAGAGTGGAAAAGAATCAGAAACTTGACCACAATAATGGAAGCTTTGATATAATCACTTATTTAGCATTTATTCTATAGGCAGTACTAGGAGGCATTGCGAAGACTTCATGTTATAGCTTTTATAGATAGAATATTATTAAACAAACCTTCATATTTATGTATTCATGTTGATTTCCTTACACTTCAAATAGGAATTCCCTACCAATATCCCTGTTCTATTTCCTCAGTTTCCATGAGGTAAATTAACTTCAGAATTATTAAAGATTCTCAGCCCCTCAGCCCTAACATCGTACTTAATGATATTCTTTATTTCCAAAATGACCCTCTCTCCTCATTTTTCCTTGGCTTAGATATTGTTTCTTGTTCAGAAATCAATAGTCTCCTCTTACGATATAGGGCCTGAATATTCTCTGATATTACATTGCTTTTGTGATTGTGGGTTTCCAGTTTAAGCCTTGAATAGTAGGGCAACTAACAGAAAAAAAAAATCAATCATTCCTGGTCCAAATGGCCCCACACATCTCTCAGAGATGGCTCTAAACCCTTGTTAAAACTATGTTGATTTGACATTTGTCTCATTTGTTGCATTCAAAAACACTATACATCAAAGCCACATTATAAAATTAAGTTAGGGTTTTCACTGTCCCTAAGACACAATGTAAATGAACCTACACTGAGAAAGTTTGAACCTTGATTTAGTTTTGAAAAATTCTTTGTTTTGCATCTTCCTCTTAGGGATTCACAGAGCTCATTTGCATATCCTTGTGCTCTAAGTAACACATGGTAATGAAATAGAGTTAACCTTATTTAACCTAGTATTTCTCCAACTAATTTTTTGATCATGGGAGCCTTACTTTTTCTCAGAATCTACGTGAACCTATAACCAAACAAATCATCTGCATACATTTTGAGAAAGCCATTCTAAAGAGTTGACTGTGTCTTTTTAGCTACCTCTATGATTAATGCTAATAAAAGATTTAATTCTCTTAATTCTAATTGATTCTAATTGTGAGAAATATCCCATGATCCTGTATTTCTCACTCACCATCCTGACCTTGTCCACTGAATTTCTAATCTTTCTTCAAAGAGTAGCTTAAATACTATCGTCTTCTTGAAACTTTTTCTTTTCCTCTCCCTGTTTACCCTAAAAAGCAATTTCTTGCAACCCTCTTACCACATTGATTTTTATCATAATTATGTGCACACCTGTATATTCTAAAGTCAGAAACTGTGCAAAATTCCTTTTTGGATTTCCTATAAAACCTAGTTTAAAATAAGTGCTTAATGCATATTTTTGGCTACATTGTTAAGGCATCAGTTTTTATGTGCCTTCCAAGAACTCATTTGCCAGAAATGATCTTTCAAAGCCACAGCTTTGGCCATCTATAATATCAAAAGGTAAGGAGCAGTGTTAATTATTTCCTCTATGAGGTCAGGCCTTCAAGGGAGCTAGCAAATCCTCACGCATACAATTATAGCGGAGTCACTGTTCCATGGCTAATTACTTATTAGTCATTTCATTGCTAATTTGATTAATCACATTAATATAAACCTTTATGTTGATTTTGTAAAATGCATTACAAGTTAGGTCAATATCCTGGCCCTCATTATATGGATGAGGAAAGAAGACATAAAAAGTTGATCTGATTGATTGCCTCAAGGTTATTCTTTATGGTAAAGATAGAACAAAATAAAAACTTGTCCGAGTCCATCTCTAACACCCTGAACATCTTCTGATTGTAACACTAGGACTAAGGAAGTGCATGTGTTTTCACTAAATGTGCACCTATTCAGTACAGATTCAGAAATGATGCATGGCCAATGGCATCGCTTAGCAGCAGTCATTTCAAGATGGTGGACTGACCACAAATGGAACCCGATTCACTGTCAAATATGTGTGGATAATGCTAGGAAGCCTAAGCAGGTGTTTCTTTAAACATTGGATTTATTTTTTATAAAACATCTAGGATCAGCCAGGCACGGTGGTTCACGCCTGTAATCCCAGCACTTTAGGAGGTGGAGGCAGGCAGGTCACAAGGTCAGAAGTTCAAGACCAGCCTGACCAACATTGTGAAACCTCGTTTCTACTAAAAATATAAAAATTAACCAGGTGTGGTCGTGCATGCCTGTAGTCCCAGCTACTAGGTAGGCTGAGGCAGGAAAATTGCTTGAACCCAGGAAGCAGAAGTTGCAGTGAACAGAGATCATGCCACTGTACTCCAGCCTGGGCAACAAAGTGAGACTCCATCTTGGGGAAAAAAACAAAAAAACAAAAAAAACAAAAAACTTCTAAGATCACTTACTATGCTAATAGGCATTGTGAATTTCCAAGGTAGTCCTAGAGTATAGAGTCTTCAGATTTCTTTGTCTGTGAAGCGGACTGTACAAAACATTACTGTACATTCTCTACATTGTGTTTTATCACTTGCTTCCAGGAGTGGCCTCTTAACCAATCTCTACTAGCTGGTTCATCCTTCGGTGGCACTAACTGCCAGCTATTCACCAACACTGGTTCCTCTCTTCCTTAACGGCAGTTGTATCTACAGCTGCTCAGTTACATTTAATAGCCATGGGACTAGTTTTCCCCTTTGGCAGGTACATAAAAGTGATATGTATAACTTATAAGCCTGGCCCCAGAAAGCTACCAAATGTGCTCCAATATTCTGTCCCCATGGACTCCAGCTCTAGTTGTATGGCTGGACTGTAGCTACCAGAGAACTGAAGATTGCCGAGCCAGTGCCTAGCCTGGGTCTGAAGAACTACATGGAACAGAGCCTCTGCCAGTCTAGTGCACCCAAATTGGATTATGTGAGAAAGAAAAACATTCCATTGTGTTTGAACCATTATAGTGTGGGTCTGTTTGTTAAAGTCATTTGCCCTGCCCTCATACATTTATACTCATGATTTCTCTTCCCCAAGCCAGATTCCTTTGTCACAAAGATCACTGACTCACTCACACCTGGTTGCCTGGACTGATCTTCCACTTTTCACCTTGCAGCCCCTGCAAACTAAGCTAAGGGGCTTGGGACTCTGACTACTTTTCCTACTTCTGGTTGCCAGCTTTACCAGAGACATCACTTTCCCCCATCAGATACTCTGAATTTGGAAGAAATTCTACTGTTTTGTCCAATTTTTATATTACCCATATGTATAAATTCTTCTGCCTCAGCTGCCAGAATAGCTGGGATTACAGGTGATTGCCATCATGACTGGCTAATTTTTGTATTTATAGTAGAGACAGAGTTTTTCATGTTGGCCAGGCTGCCTCAAACTCCTGAGCTTAGGTGGCCTGCCCACTTTCCCAAAGCGCTAGGATTACAGGCATGAGCCACCATTCCTGGTCCATAGCTATTTTTTATTCCAAATGTTTAGAAATTTTAGAAAATATGGCTAGGCAAAAAAAAAAAAAAAAAAAAAAAAATCACCTCTAATCTCACCACCTAGATGTAATCACTGTCAATGTGGTGGTATATAACTAATGACTTACTGATCAAATATAAAATTGTGAAGTTGAACATGAAAACTTGGGTCTACTTAAAACCATGGATCTAATTTTCACATGAATAAAATACACCAGGGAGCTCTGGGAAATTAATTGATTTCAAAGAAGGTAAATATCAAGGTTTAGATGAGTTCTAAAAATGTGTGGGCCTACAAGATAATTTTCTAATACATTTCCATTAGGCTCTATCAAATGCCAAGGACTCTATCCTCTGAGGTGTGCCTTTTATTGGGCCAAAGGATTTGTAGTTGTTTTGATATGTTGCAAAGCTCCATGATGTGAAACCCTCTAGACGGGAAGCAATTTGAGGGCTTCGTGGGGCCTTTGTTCGTGATGTCTCAGCACCTGGTCCACAGCAAGATCTCAGAAGATGCTTTTTGAATTAGTGACCCTGGATAGTTTATAAATTATAAGTTCTGTCTTCAAGGATTTCTTATGTAAATAGTAACAGCATCCCAATGCCAAATTGTTTGAGATTTCAGAACACTTTTAATGAAGAAAAAAGGAAAAGTAATTTCTGGAGATTTTTCACCATAGATATTTTTACTTGCATTTTTCCTGAACCTTTTTTCCCTATTTTGATTGCCTTTATCTTCTTTTCTGCCTCTTGGCAACATTGGTAGGGCCTGGAACTTAGCCACAGACAGAAAATTGGACTTAAAATGAATTTTTACCTTGCACTTTTGAAGATATACCAACTTTCTTCTCTGCCACTGTGCTTACATTCTTTATGGGTGAAATTAGAAGGTTGGCCTCAATGGCCTCCATCATGCCTTCCTTCTGGCTTTTACACCCAGATTCTGCAGATCCTATCTCTAGCCAGCAGAACACCCTGAAAATAACTCAGGGAAGAAGAGGGCCAAGGCTGAAAAGAATCCATCTGGTGACCGTCATTGACAAGTGCCGGGAGCAGTGATTTATTCTCAAGGCGGCCCTTTCCCCATTGATGTTAGTCAGCAGGGACAGCTGCTGGAAAAGGCATGGGTTGGATAATTTGTAGGTCATTTTTCATAGACTATCAGGAATCAGTGCTCAGTGAGGTGGGAGAAGTCTACATTCTTATATATACCTTAAGGGTAGCTCAAACCACATGCAATGCACACTTCCAGCAATGTCTTGCTACAGGTAGTGTTTTAAGTCTTTCTCCTAATGTCTGTATAACACATTTCTTTTGACATTCCATAGGAGAATACCTTAATTCAGCTGAAATAAGTTTTTAAAGTTTCCTATTTTAGGCTGAGAGCTGTAGCTTGAGGATTTAGGTGGCTTCGTCCTGACAAATAGTTTTTTCAAAGGTACTTTCTTGTAATAGCCAGTGCAGGAGCTGCCTCCCTCTGCTTTTATAGAACATTTTGATGCCTGAGGTCTGCCTAAGTCTCATTAATCTTCCTTTTGCCTCAACACTGGGCACTGACTTCACAGAGAGTCAGAGGATAAATGAAGGGGGCCTCCTCTGCAGCTTCAGTCTGTCCCCAAATCTCTTTCAATCTAGAAGAACCAAGTAGTCTAAAATAGGCTCCACTCTTGCAGTTGAGGTGGTTTTTCATTTAAGATCCTGGGTCTGGCCAGGCACAGTGCTCAGGCAGTGCCTCATGCCTATAATCCCAGCACTTTGGGAGGGAGAGGTGGACAGATCATCTGAGGTCAGGAGCTCGAGACCAGCCTGGCCAACAGGGTGAAACCCCATCTCTACTAAAAATACAAAAATTACCCGGGTGTGGTGGCATGTGCCCGTAGTCCCAGCTATCCAGGAGGCTGAGGCAGGAGAATTGCTTGAACCCAGAAGGCGGAGGTTGCAGTGAGCTGAGACTGCACCACTGCAGTGTAGCCTGGGCAGCAGAGTGAGACTCCGTCTTAAAAGGAAAGGGGAAAGGGAAGGAGAAAGGGAAGGAAAGGGAAAGGAGAAGAAAAGATCCTGGGCCTAACCAAACACTTTTTAGTTCACCCTTGAGCAAAGTGAAGTTCTAGAGCCTCATGAAATCAATCTGCTTGGCACCTCTGGGCTTGTGGCTAATCCCTACTTGGACCGTTTTAGATTTTCCATTGAAAATTATCTTTAAATTCTGCTGGAATTTGTAGAAGGTAGGTAATAAATGGGATAGGGTGCTTTATGATTAACAGAGATGTGGAAAATTCTGCTTGGAGGTCTCCATGAATTTTTCCAGTCTTCAGGGTTAGCCAGCCCTCTCATTAGGAGATGCGAACTTGCCTATGGAGGATACTGTGGGCCAGTCTCCCCCATGGAGGATACGCAACAGCACTGTGAGAAACAGGCTTTTATTTCCTTCACATGTTTAGAAAGATAGAAAATTGAACAGATGAGAAAAATTGATTTAACTAAAGTGACCTAGCTGGAAATTGGGCTCAGAACCTGGGCAGTGCCCTGCCCACAGCACCTGCCCTCAATCCTGGGCTCATTCTGCCCCCAAACCTTTGGCACAAGCTGCTGTTGTACCAGGGAAATGGGTGAGCATCACCCACAGCATCAACAGGCCGCGTTCACCGGCGGTGCCCCACTCCCGTGCCCACCTCTACCCACCTCTCCGTTATTCATTTTTCCTTCCCTTTGCCTTTTACTTACATTCTTTTCCTACTTTCCCAATCTGGGTGCTGTCAACTTCTCCCCCCAGTCTCACAAGAGGAAAAACATGGTCATGATTTAGTTGCTCCGCCAATCAGTCAATGAAAACCTACTTCAGGTGTTTATTTGTCCATTCACTATGGATAAGCTCTGACTTCTCCTAATTTTATAATCACCATTTTTTATCCTCTTACAAACCTTCAATTCATGCTATTATGTAGAGAAATAAAAGTCAAATCCTGGTGGCTAGCAAAGTCAGGTTTCAGGACAACTTGACGGTAACTGATGCGTTGCTGAAAAGCACAGCCTCCGTCTATAGGTGTCGAAGGGAGGCCTCCTGTAGAGTACCATGAATGTGACATTGATCATGGGACCTGGATTCCATTTACCAGTGTTACCACTTGCCCCTTGTGATTTCAAGGTGCGTTCCCTGAACTCTCTGAACTAGTTTCTTTTTATATAAAATGGAGATGATAAAAACACCTACCTGATAATGCTATTGTGACAAATAAAGTCAACATAGCAAGAGCTCAGTAAATATTATCTCCTCCCTTCTTGCTTCTTCCATGCTGGGCAGTGGCTATCAAATCTACACATAGGTTACAGGATGAGAAAGAAAAGTGTCCCCCAGATTATGAGGTTGGTGCAAAAGAAATTGCAGATTTGCCATTACTTTTAATTTGCCATACTTTTAATGGCAAAGATGCAATTATTTTTACACCAGCCTATTATCTACCCTGGGAATATCTGTGTTCATGTGGGCACTGTGCTTGGCAGGTTATATGGACGTTTAACTCATCTTTTGGAGCAAATAATGTGGGGAAAACAGACCCTGCAAATAGCAGATGACCACTGGTCTGAGACACAGTGAGGACATCAGCCAGGACCCCACAGGTGTGGGAGGGATCTTTTCCACTGCCTGTGATGTCTTGGATTGTACTCTTAGAGAGTTATTCCTTTGACTGAAGGCCTTTGTTCCCATAAAAATGCAGATATTCCCAAGAGAGCAGCACATGAAACCTTATCACCCACGTGCACAGTTCACTTTTCAGTTGTGCTGTTATTCTCTGTAATGATATTTTTTCACCTGTATGAAATGTCACATGCTCAGGTGCGTTCATTTTATAGAGCTTTAAAGCTGATAACCGCAACCAAATGCATATATTTGGTATTTTATTTTCCCTTTTTTTTTTTTTTTTTTTTTTTTGCAGTAATTTCAGAGGTGTAACTGAGCTTAGCTGTAAATTGCTGGTTTTAGCTCTTCGTGGCAGGCAGCATTTGATCACTGACAACTCTGTTTTCTTCATTGTTTCCTGACTAAAATCTCCACAGCCTCTATAAATATGTAAATTATCCAAATCACTAGTTTTCCATTATTTCTGCCCCTAAGCTGCTTAAAATGTTTCTATATTCTTACATTTGCAGTGCAAAACAGAGCAGCAGGTGACAGCTGAGTTTGACTCTATTATAGAGCCTCTTTTTAGCAGCGACTTGTTTCAAAGTTTCTGATAACAAATTTTATCCTAGGGTGGGCTCCGTGTCCTGTGCTAAGGCTGGCAAAGGCCAGAATCCAACAGAACAGGAATGCAAAGATGGGTGTATGTGAATGCAGGGCTTGTGGAAATCTCATGCTACACAAAATGCTGCCTGTGAACTGTGGTTTTATGATAGCAAAAGTAAATGGGATTCTTTTTATTGCTTTCTCTGCTGTTGGCAAGACTCAAGTCATGAACCACACCTACCATGATGTCTGAATGTGATTTTGTTCTCCTCTTCCAATTCATTATTCATTAAGTGAGTCTTTGATGAGCTGGATCATTGGGTCTCCATGTGGGTTTTTATCACTTTGTGGCAGGGAAAGAGAACGATATGTTGCGTATATATTCCTATGAATTTATATAGGTACCCACATGTGCATACAGCTTGAGAGAAACCAACAGAAAGATATACTGAAACAATAGGAGAAAATTTTAGGAAATGGATCATTGACAGGAAAGCTTATAGAAGGGATCTTGGGATTTGTTTACCCAATTCAAACCCTAGTGCTGAGGATGAGAAATAGGTTTTCATCATGGCTGCCTCACCTGACTGAAGCAGCCCAAGAATGAATGTATATTTCAGTACCAGATACAGGCTAAGCCTGTGATAGGCATCCATCTAAACTAGGCCTTGGGCTGGGCACAGTGACTCACGCCTGTAATCCCAGTACTTTGGGAAGCCAAGGTGAGAGGATCACTTGAGCCTATGAGTTTGAGACCAACCTAGTGAGACCCTGTCTCTACCGAAAAATTTAAAAATTAGTCAGTATGGTGGTGTGCACCTGCAGTCCTAGCTACTTGGGAGGCCGAGGCAGGAGGATCACTTGAGCCTGGGAGGTTGAGGCTGCAGTGAGCTTTGCTTGCGCCACCACATGCCAGCCTGGGCTGGAGACCCTGCAACAGGAAAAAATTTTAAAACATAAAGAAATAAACCAGGCCTTGATGTAGAGGGTGCAGGAACCATCAATCTATGGATGTGTTTATTGGAATCCTGGAGGCTGCTTTTGTACAGTAAAGTCCTCAAAGAATCTACACTAAATTCAAGTCAGTAATGTTAATCTCACTGATCATGAAAACCCATTATATTTGTATGGCATTACATACCTGTGAAAATCTGTGGGGTAAAGAAACTGGTAATGTCTCCCCTTGACACAGGAGAAGAGAAATTCAAGAAAATTTAAAACATAATTATTAAGTGGGAAAAGAGATCAAACAGGGAAGAGGTACTGACAAACTATGACCATCCATCTTTTGTCTTTCCTTCTTTCTTTTCTTTTGTGCCATCTGTCCTCGTGAATAGTTTGGCGCTTTAGGGTGGAACAGCTGTCCTCATTTCCTTATGTGTTGTCCACGGCCGCGTTGACGCTGCAGTGGCAAGGTTGAGTCATTGTGACAGAAAACGTGTGGCCCGAAAAGCCTAAAATATCTACCATGCAGCTCTTTAGAGAAAAAGTTCGCTAACAACTGAGCAGAATCACAGACTTCCCAGGAATGCCATTCAGTCTAAGGTGACAAAGCCAGTTCAGGTTACCCCCGAGGAACTTGGCCAGATGTTCATGTGGACCCCGGAGCGTGATGCTGCAAAGTATTCGTTATCCCCATCTGAACTAACTTAGCACTCCAGTGTCTCGATGTATGGTGACGGTTTTGGAGGAAAGCAAAGGATGTTTCGGAGAATTTAGTTTTCATTCATAGAACTTCAGGAAATTATCATATAATTTCTCCAGAACCATTTCCCAGTCTAGTAAGAGAGAATGTGATCAGCGGGATTTTTTTAAAGTTCTCAATGATCACACTTGGCCCATTTTAGTGACAGATAGTCCCCTCAAATAGAAGGGATCACTTATTCGCCAAAATGAATGGTACCCTGGTGGCCCTCAGTTCTCATTGCCTGCCCACCCCCAGGCCACCCAGCTGCTAGGGCTGGTGGCAAGTGGCATATCTGGGAGAGAAGATGCCTACTGAGGTCACACCACTCTTACTTGCAAAGGTGTTGGCAAGAGAAGCGAGAAGGGAGAGAATGAACGAGAGAGAACTAGGATTACCTCTCTGCTGCAGCAGTTACCACCTGGCTGCCCGCTGCTCTCTCTGGGCACAGCAGTGCCCACCTTACTTCCCAGCCATTTCGTTAGTGACCCTGCAGTTGCTGGGTGGAAAATGCCACTCAAAAGGACTCAGGGCTCCTGGAATACTCCCTGCAATGAGTTGAAAGGCTCATGTTGTTTGATCTAAAGAGAAATAAAGTGACCCAAAAGACTTCAGACCCATATGTGTCCAGGCTGCGAATGAGATGAGCCCATATTCTGGAATCGTTCAGACTTTTACACAACACAGCTCCACTGTGTTGTGCCCGATCGTTTGTGCTGGCCAGTCTCTATGTATTTTCAAAAAATAGAAAAAAAGAAAGATTTTTTTTCCACTAATACAACAAATCACATAGAATTAATGCCCAGTTATATTTTATTTGGAGAAATAGCAGTTTTGCAAACATATTTTGTAATGATGTTTTCAGTTATCTGGATGCTCACCACACAGGTGCATACAAATAAAACCTGGATTTGTTTGATCTCTTGACAGACAGTACTAATTGTTGATGCTAGTCACATTTTCAGAAATAGAATACGTCTCTTTGTGGTGTTTTCTCGAGAATTGAATGTTCCGTCAAATGCTATATGAGATCCTTTGAGATGGGTGAATATTATTCATCCTTGACTTAGCCTGTTACCTCTGGGCAAAATTATTTTTTAAAAGCCTTCATGTAACTGAACAGAAATGCTTACAAAGGGATAAAATTGTGGAATGTTTTTCTATGATCTATTTTCCTTAAAGTGCCCATAGTGAATGAGAAGGAAGCTCCCTTTGGACCCTACCTGAGCTGGATGGCTACATCAATACTGCAGCAACATGGTTGTTTAGCAGAGGCGTTTGGTGCATGGAGAACACTTCCTGCCTGCCTCCTTATCTTACTGCCTTTCGTTACCTTCAAAAGTCAGGATTCCCAGATTAACTCACCGAAACTTCAGATCTTGACCATCTGAAGTTAACACATCAGCTGACAAGTTAGAGTGAAACAAAACTGAAGATTTGGCCCCCCTTCCTTCTTTATACGTGAGGACATCGTAGCTCAGGAACTCTAAGATACAAAGCCAAAACGGATCCAAATTTAAGGACCCTGCTCCACACTCCTGAGATCTGTGGGACAAAATATGTGGGCAGTCTCTGGCCAGTCTCTTCCCTGTTCAATCCAACAGTGTCTTTCTTAGAAATGCCTTTCCCTTTGACCAAGATGATCCTTTTGCACATTTTAGGAAATCTGGACAGAGTCACTTCCAAGACAGTGCCGTGCCTTTGCTGCACCAGTTATCTATTGCTGTTTAAGAAACTCCCCTAAAACTTAGTGTCCTAATATAATGACCATGTGTTATTGTTTATGAATCTGTGGGTCAGCTGAATAGCTGGTCTGGGCCAGATGCAGCTGATCCCAGATGGACGAGACATGTGTCAGCTCTCAGCTGTTGGGTTGGTTGGGGCCTGGCTTATCTAGAAGGGCCTCACTCACCTGTCTGGTGGTTGGCTGGCTAAGAGTGGTGGATGGAACTAGACCCTATGTCTCTAGACATTCATTATGCCAGGACAGGTTTTTTTTTTGTTTGTTTGTTTTTTCCCCACAAAACAAAGAATCTCAAAAGAGTGAGTGGAAGCATGCAAGGTCCATGAGGCCCAGACTCAGGCCCAAAGCACCATTCCTTTTCCTAGATTTTCTTACTCAAAGCCAGTGCAATACAAAGGGTGGGGGAAAAGATTTTACTTCTTAGTGGGAAAAAGCGCAAAGTCTGAGTAGAGGAAGGAGTTGAGAATTGGAGCTATTTCTTACAATTAATTTATGTAGATATGAACCTAGGCCTGGAGCCCTAACATATGAATCATTTAAAATTGGAAGATTAACTTAAATTATCATCTAGTCCAGCCCCCTCAATTTATAAATGAGGGAACTGAGGGCTTCTCCAACACACAGTTCCTGATTGTCTGCTTTGAGCCAATGCCAAATCCAGTGAGCAAGCCACTTAAACTTGAATAGCTATTAGATAGAGCATAAAAAGGTCAAAATCATCTTAGGTTCATTTCTAGCTATGCAGGCGTTATCCTTCAAGCTAGCCATTCAACTTTTAGGAGTTCACCCCGAGCATACACCTCCAGCAATACAAAAGTACGTATGTGCAGATTATTCATTGCAGCAGTATTTGCAATTGTGCAATATTGGAGACTATCTAAATGTCCAAGCATAGAGAGTGATTGAATGGCCTATGGTACTATATACAGTGGATTACTATGCAGCTGGAAAAAATGGTGTGAGAATGATCTCCAGGAACGGATATAGAGTGATTTTCAGAATAAGGTGTTAAGGGAGAACAGTGACATACAAAAGAACATAGGCTATATTTTATATAAGAAATAAGGAAAGTTATTTAAATATATGTGCCTCTGCTTATTTTACAGAAAAAAAAAACCATAAAGAAAAATAATCCAGAAAGCAATGAAGTTGGTTATCCTCAAGGGACGGGAGAGAACAGGATGGGAAGGATACAGTAAAGAGAATTTTTTTCTGAGTATACCTTTTCATACAGTTTTCACATTAAGAAGCATTACTTTCTGTCCTTTCGATCCTGAGGTTCACTAAGGATGTACATATTGGAAAAATAAAATTAAATCTCTACAGAGGAGAAGGATTTTAAAAACCTAAAAATGAAAGCAAATTGAAAGAAGTCAATCCAATTATATTTTAAATAAATACCTCAACCACAATAAATTGGGGGGTGGGGAGGAAGAACTTATCCAGGTAATTTGGGAGCATGGTATCTGACTACCTATCCTCAGTATTGGGCAGAATACTGAGTAGAGGCAGAATTCTAAGCAAATGTTGATATGGGTAAAGCAGTTTTGAAACAATTTTAAGTATATTATAGGATTGATCAAACACATAAATGAGGAAGAAGAATCATACAAATATGAAATGGGGGCTGGGCACAGTGGCTCACACCTGTAATCCCAGCACTCCAGGTGGGTGAATCACCTGAAGTCAGGAGCTTGAGACCAGCCTGGCAAACAAGGTGAAACACTGTCTCTACTAAAAGTGTAAAAGTAAGTTAGATGTGGTGGCACATGCCTGTAATCCCAGCTACTTCAGAGGCTGAGCCAGGAGAATCTCCTGAACCAGGGAGGCGGAGGTTCCAGCGAGCTGAGATCACGCCATTGCACTCCAGCCTGGGTGACAGAGCTTTCTAAAAAAGACTCTTTATATATATAAAAAAAAAAAAAAAAAAAAGTGAAATTGGGAAAGAAGAAATGTTGTGACAGAAGGCCTTTAATTAGATGTATTTACCTGAACTATTTCTTTAAACACATGCATGTACATGCATGTGTATATATGCATCCATATACACATGTGTGTGCATGACATATGTATGCGTATGCAAGTGTGTGGGTACATGTGCATACTTCCTAATTCAGTCACCACTGAAAGACACCCATGAGCCATGAGCACACACAGCATCCAGATCGTGGTCTTTCATACAATTCCTTGCTTAAAGGAACCAGGGCTCCTTGGAGAAATGTGTGATTGCGGAGGGGCCCTGATTAGGATGAGACTAGAGCAAGCTTGTCCAACCTGTGACCTACAGGCCACATGCACCCCAGGATGGCTTAGATGTGGCCCAACACGAATTCATAAACTTTCTTAAAACATTATGAGATTGTTTTTATGACTTTTTTTTTTTTAGCTCATTAGCTATCGTTCGTGTTAGTGTATTTTATTTGTGGCCCAAGACAGTTCTTCCTCTTCTAATATGACCCAGGGAAACCAAAACATTGTACACCCCTAGTGCTAGAGCATTTTATCATGTCAAGAAGTAAGGAGGTGCTAAAAGAAAACAACAACAACAAAAAGCCACAGGCATTGAGGTCAGCTGCTAAGAAGTTTGTTTTGACCTCAGCAAGGACAATTTGAGCAGCAAAAGAATTATAGTAACTAATTACACAGCATTGGAAAAAAAGGAGGAAATCATGCCTCCCTATCAATAACAAATCGATAATTTAATGGCAGAAAAGGGGGGAGGTATTGCTTGCGGTGAACTCAGAGTGGAAGAAGTGCTGAGCTGGAGAGTTAGCCTTTTGCAGCCGTCAAAGTGAAGGCTGAATTAGGCAAAAATCATCAACATTGCTAACTTTAGGGGAAAGTGTTGTTGAGGAATATATTTGCATTGACTTAACAATGTCTCTCCGTTGACTGCTTTTTAGTTGCAAGGGGAAAAACAGTAATTATATGGTGGAGTAATCAGTTCATGCCTTGACTAGGTGATCAAAATTATCGCCGTCAATGAGACCTGTGCTTCAAGTGTACTATCTTAAGAAAGACATAAGGTCACCTGTGATATTCAGGATGAGAATGACAATCATGACAAAACATCAGACAAATGCAAAATCATGGATTTTTGAACATAAAAAATAGAAGCAGGAAGTCTTCATTTTCAGAAATTTATATATAATAAAAGGCAAAAAATAAATACTGCGAATCTGTTCCAGATCGAAGGAGACTAAAGAGACATGACTGCTAATTTCAATATCTGCCCCCAGACGAGGTCCTGTACTATGGGAGAAAGAAATGCTGTAAAGGGCATTATTGAGTCAATTGATGAAACTGGAATACAGATAGTGGATTAGAGAAGAGTATTGTATCAATGTCAAATATACAGAAGTTGATAGCTTTTCTGTGGTTAGATAAGAAAACATCTCCATTCTCATGAAAACATCTCTAAGTACATGCTGAAGTACTTAGGAGAAATGGCTAAGATGGATGTTACACCCTTCAATAGGTCTTAATACGTAATGGTATATAATTTCTGTATTTACAGAAAAACAGAGAGTCTGCAAATGATTAAAAAAATGGAGTCAATGTTAGGTGGATTTTGGTATTGCCAGTTTTCTGCAACTTTGAACTTACATCCAATTAAAACACTTACATCATTTTTTAAAAAAGACAAATGAGTTTGCATACTGGTCCACTATCTACTAGTTGTGTAACCTAGGTCTCACTGCTTGATTTCTCTGATCTTTGGTTTTCTCACTAGAGAAACAAGAATATCACCTTTTGTGTCTTCTCTTGAGGATAAGACATTGCACATCAAGTGACTAGCTAAGTGCCTGGCCCTATGAAGTATGCATTCCATAAATGACAGCCTTTCCATTCAGATCTAAACATATTTAGGTTATCTTTAACTCAGCTTCTTTATCGGTGAAGAACCTCTATTTCAAAGTAGTCTGAAATCTCCAAGAGGAAAGAATGCACTTTCTAATTCCAGATGGCTAACATATCGTAGGCCCAGAATTGAGCTGAACTAAGGAGGACAATCCAGGCTAGGGATGGGGGTAACTTAGTTTGGATGCCTTATCTGTCCCTTTGCAAATAGCATAGTTTACATGCTTGTCACTATATTGTCTCCTTGGTCGAGGAGATGGTTGTAAAAAGGCACAGCACTTTAACAAGCCACGTGTTACTGATTGGTAATGCATGAGCCAAGCCTTTGCCCCATTAAAAATCTAGAGACCTAAGAGGGGAGAACCAGGCTACCGCCATGTTCATCACAAAAAGCTTTTTGTCATGGGGAGGTTCACTCGTTCTGTTAGAAAGTGAGTTATAATTTGTGGGCCATCACGTTTTTTAATATTCGAAATGATCAACCATGCTCCAGCAGTTAAATTCTTTGGAACCTAGCAAACACCAGAAGACAGTAAGCATCAACAGGCCCCACTGATTTATGGTAAGCAAGGAGAATGAGATTTATGACCCTGAAACACGGCAGATATTCATTGGCATTAACATGCAGAATATTCATGTGTTGCCACTCTTTCATGTTAAATACTTGCTTTGAGGTCTTTGGGGAGAAAAAAACGAAACCACAATACTTTTCCTTTAGAAGGCCTGACCGTACTGACCGATTGAATACATGTGGAATACCAATTCCCATTTTTGAACTTGAGTTTTGTCTTGACTTTTAAAGTCATTTCATGTTTCTTTTCTCTTCCTCCTTGTCTTCATGAGTATCCTTCAAGGGATATAAAATCATAAAACTTTACAGCTAGAGAAAATTTAAGAGATTATCACATCTGTCCTCCTTTGAGGCTAGAAAAGCAACGTGACCTCGTAAGGACTCACAGTTAGTGAACGTCATAAAGACACTGAGAATTCAGTGCCTCCTGTCCAGTGCTTATTTTAATATTATACATGATTTTTACTAAATCCCTTTTACAGCAAACACTGTGCTTGGAATTTGATTTAATTTTCAGCATCCCTTTGCTGAACTTAAAAATCATTTTAGCCAAACTATTTGTGATGGTTACTATTGAGCGTAACTTGATTGGATCGAAGGTTGCAAAGTATTGTTCCTGGGTATGTCTGTGAGGGTGTTGCCAAAGGAGATTAACATTTGAGTCAGTGGACTGGAAAAGGCAAACCCACCCTCAGTCTGGGTGGGCACCATCTAATCAGCTGCCAGCATGGCTAGAATTAAGCAGGCAGGAGTGTGGAAGGACTTGACTTGCTGAGTCTCTTGGCCTTAATCTTTCTCCTGTACTGGATGCTTCCTGCTCTCGAACATCAGACTCCAAGTTCTGCAGCTTTTAGACTCTTAGGTTTACACGAGTGGTTTGCCAGGGGCTCTCAGGCCTTTGACCACAGACGGGAGGCTGCACTGTCGGCTTCCCTGCTTTTGAGGTTTTGGGACTCAGATTCTCTTCCCTGCTCCTCAGCTTGCAGATGGCCTATTGTAGGACTTCACCTTGTGGTCCTGTGAGTCAGTACTCCTTAATAAACTTCTCTTCATGTATACATCTATCCTATTAGTTCTGTCCCTCTACAGAACACTAACTAACACATTATTTAACACCAAATCATCATAGACTGTAAACTTCAAGCTATTTTCTTCAATTTAAAAAAATAATAATAATGATAATAATGATTTTTAAAAAAAAAATCCAAAGAGCTGATACCGGTGGTAATAAGGAAAGGAACACTTGAATCAGAAGCCTAGTTAGCATTCTGGCATTTACTGTGTAAGCGATGACGTTCAGTCTAAGTTTCTGAATAGAATTATTTTTCAGGAACAATTCAAAAACACTGCAGGTGGTAAGTAACATGTTAGATAATGACATAAAATAGGACAAAATTCTCTAGAACTAAAATGCTTCTTTGATTACCCATAGCTATGATATTCATTCTGTTTTTAGCTGTGTTACAATTATTTTACAAATAGAGGAAAACACAAAACATTCTTAAAAATCTCAAACCTAACTTGCCTGAATTCAGGCCCTTAGACATTTTGACATTTCTCTAATCCATTCCTTAACCACATTTTATTGAAGCAACTATTCTGAACCAGACATTGGTCTAGAATAAGATACTGCTGTGTCCTCATGGAAGTGAGAGTTGAGAAAAGACAGGCTAGCAAGAAATTACCATCAAACAAGAAAACCACTAACTGTGGTTCTTTATAAAATCAATTCAATCACCATACCAGAACACTTTCTTTTCTGGGGGGGAGGGGGACAGAGTCTCACTCTGTCACTCAGGCTAGAGTGCAGTTGTGCAATCTTGGCTCATTTCAACCTCTGCCTCCCAGGTTCAAGCAATTCTCCTACCTCAGCCTCCCAAGCGGGACTACAGGCATGCATGACTATGCCGGGCTAATTTTTGTATTTTTAGTAGAGATGGGGTTTCACATGCACATGTACACACAAACATACACATATCAAAACCAGAAGAAGAAACAAGTAATTCTTTTTTAAAAAAAATATATTCTTTATTGTATTTTTAGGATCTGGGGTACATGTGCAGATCATGCAGGATTCTTGCACAGGTACATACATGGCGATTTCGTTTGCTGCCTCCATCCCCATCACCTATATTTAGTATTTCTCCCCATGTTATCTCTCCCCAGCTCCCTACCCCCCACTCTCCCTCCTCTAGTCCCCCCCACCAACAGACCCCAGTATGTGATGCTCCTCTCCCTGTGTCCATGTGTTCTCATTGTTCAACACCCACCTATGAGTAAGAACATGCAGTGTTTGGTTTTCTGCTCTTGTGTCAGTTTGCTGAGAATGATGGTTTCCAGATTCATCCATGTCCCTACAAAGGACATGAACTCATCATTTTTTATGGCTGCATAGTATTCCATGGTGTATATGTGCCACATTTTTCTTGTCCCGTCTATCATCAATGGGCATTTGGGTTGGTTCCAGATCTTTGCTATTGTAAACAGTGCTGTAATGAATATACATGCGCATGTGTCTTTATAATAGAAAGATTTATAATCCTTTGGATATATACCCACTAATGGGATTGCTGGGTCAAATGGAACTTCTATTTCTAGGTCCTTGAGGAATCGCTACACTGTCTTCCACAATGGTTGAACTAATTTACACGCCCACCAACAGTTTCTCCACATCCTCTCCAGCATCTGTTGTCTCCAGATTTTTTAATGATTGCCATTCTAACTAGTGTGAGATGGTATCCCAATGTGGTTTGCATTTCTCTAATGACCAGTGATGATGAGCATTTTTTCATATGTTTGTTGGCCTCATATATGTCTTCTTTTGAAAAGCGTCTGTTCATGCTGTTCATGTCCTTTGCCCACTTTTGAATGAGTTTGTTTGTCTTTTTCTTGTAAATCCATTTTAGTTCTTTGTAGATTCTGGATATTAGCCCTTTGTCAGATGGGTAGACTGCAAAATTTTTTCCCATTCTGTTGGTTGCCAGTTCACTCTAATGATTGTTTCTTTTGCTGTACTGAAGCTTTGGAGTTTAATTAGATCCCATTTGTCTATTTTGGCTTTTGTTGCCAATGCTTTTGGTGTTTTAGTCATGAAGTCCTTGCCTATGCCTATGTCCTGAATGGTTTTGCCTAGGTTTTCTTCTAGGGTTTTTATGGTGTTACATCCTATGTTTAAGTCTTCATTCCATCTGGAGTTAATTTTAGTGTAAGGTGTCAGGAAGGGGTCCAGTTTGTGTTTTCTGCACATGGCTAGCCAGTTATTGCAACACCATTTATTACACAGGGAATCCTTTCCCCATTGCTTGTTTTCAGGTTTGTCAAAGATCAGATGATTGTAGATGTGTGACGCTGCCTCTGAGGCCTCTGTTCTGTTCCATTGGTCTATAGCTCTGTTTTGGTACCAGTACCATGCTGTTTTGATTACTGTAGCCTTGTAGCATAGTTTGAAGTCAGGTAGCATGATGCCTCCAGCTATGTTCTTTTTGCTTAGGATTGTCTTAGCTATGCAGGCTGTCTTTTGGTTCCACATGAAGTTTAAGGTGGTTTTTTCCAGTTCTGTGAAGAGAATCATAGGTAGCTTGATGGAGATAAAATTGAATCTATAAATTACTTTGGGAGTATGGCCATTTTCACAATATTGATTCTTCCTAACTGCAAGCATGAAATGTTTTTCCATCTGTTTGTGTCCTCTCTTACTTCCTTGAGCAGTGGTTTGTAGTTCTCCTTGAAGAGGTCCTTTACATACTTTGTTAGTTGTATTCCTAGGTATTTTATTTCTTTGTAGCAATTGTGAATGACAGTTTGTTCTTGATTTGGCTCTCTTTAAGTCTGTTATTGGTGTATATGAATGCTTGTAATTTCTATACATTGATTTTGTATCCTGAGACTTTACTGAAGTTGCTTATCAGTTTCAGGAGATTTTGGGCTGAGACAATGGGGTCTTCTAAATATACAATCATATTGTCTGCAGATAGAAACAATTTGACTTCCTCCTTTCCTAATTGAATACTCTTTATTTCTTTTCTTGCCTGATTGCTCGGGCTAGAACTTCTAATACTATATTGAATAGGAATGGTGAGAGAGGGCATCCTTGTCTAGTGCCAGATTTCAAAAGGAATGCTTCCAGGTTTTGCCCATTCAGTGTAATATTGGCTGTGGGTTTGTCATAAATAGCTTTTATTATTTTGTGATATGTTCCATCGATACCTAGTTTATTGAAAGTTTTTAGCATAAAGGGCTGTTGAATTTTGTCAAAGGCCTTCTCTGCATCTACTGAGATAATCATGTGGGTTTTGTCTTTGGTTCTGTTTGTGTGGTGGATTACATTTATAGACTTGTGTGTGTTGAACCAGCCTTGCATCCCTGGGATGAAGCCTACTTGATTGTGATGGATAAGCTTTTTGATGTGCTGTTGCAATCTGTTTGCCAGTATTTTATTGAAGATTTTTGCATCTGTGTTCATCATGGATATTGGCCTGAAGTTTTCTTTTTTTGTTGAGTCTCTGCCAGAATTTGGTATCAGAATGGTGTTGGTCTCATAAAATAATTTGGGAAGTATTCCTTCCTTTTGGATTGTTTGGAATAGGTGCAGAAGGAATAGTACCAGCTCCTCTTTGTACATCTGGTAGAATTTGGCTGTGAATCCATCTGGACTGGGTTTTTTTTTTGGGGGGGGGGTTCATAGGCTATTAATCGCTGCCTCAACTTCAGCCCTTGTTTTTGGTCTATTTAGGGTTTCATCTTCTTCCTGTTTTAAGCTTGGGAGGGTGCAAGTGTCCAGGAATTTATCCATTTCTTCCAGGTTTATTGGTTTATGTGCATAGAGTTGTTTGTAGTAATCTCTGATGGTAGTTTGTATTTCTGTGGAATCAGTGATGATGTTCCCTTTATTGTTTTTTATTACATCTATTTGATTCTTCTCTCTTTTCTTTTTTATTAATCTGGCTAGTGGTCTGTCCATTTTGTTGATCTTTTCAAAAACCATCTCCTGGATTTATTGATTTTTTGAAGGGTTTTTTGTGTCTCTATCTCCTTCAGTTTTGCTCTGATCTTAGTTATTTCTTGTCTTCTGCTAGCTTTTGAGTTTTTTGATCTTGCTCCTCTAGCTCTTTCAATTTTGATGATAGGGTGTCAATTTTCTTTCTTTCCTTGCTTTTCATGTGGGCATTTATTACTGTAAATTTCCCTCTAGACACAGCTTTAAATGTGTTCCAGAGATTCTGGTATGTTGTGTCTTTGTTCTCGTTGGTTTCAAAGAACATCTTTATTTGTGCCTTCATTTCATTGTTTATCTAGTCAACATTCAAGAGCCAGTTGTTCAGTTTCCATGAAGTTGTGCAGTTCTAAGTGAGTTTCTTAATCCTGAGTTCTAATTTCATTGCACTGTAGTCTGAGAGACTGTTATCATTTCTATTCTTTTGCATTTGCTGAGGAGTGACTTGCTTCCAATTATGTGGTCAATTTTAGAGTAGGTACGATGTGGTGCTGAGATGTGGTGCTGAGAAGCGTGAGTAGGTGTGGTGTGGTGCTGAGAATAATGTACATTCTGTGGATTTGGGGTGGAGAGTTATGTAAATGTCTATTAGGTTTGCTTGGTCAAGGTCAGGTCTGAGTTCAAGTCCTGGATATCCTTGTTAATTTTCTGTCTCGTTGATCTGTCTAATATTGACAGTGGAGTGTTAAAGCCTCTCACTACTATTGTGTGGGAGTCTAAGTCTCTTTGTAGGTTGTTAAGAATTTGCTTTATGTGTCTCAGTATGCCTGTATTGGGTGCATATATATTTAGGATCATTAGCATTTCTTGTTGCATCGATCATTTTACCATTATGTAATGCCCCTTTTTGTCTCTCTTGATCTTTGCTGGTTTAAAGTCTATTTTATCAGAGACTAGGATTGTTACTCCTGCTTCTTTTTTCTCTCTCTCTCTATTTGCTTGGTAAGTCTTCCTCTATCCCTTTATTTTGAGCCTATGTGTGTCCTTGCATGTGAGATGGGTTTCCTGGATATAGCACACCAATGGGTTTTGACTTTTTATCCAACTTGCCAGTCTGTGTCCTTTGATTGGGGCATTTAGCCCATTTACATTTAAGGTTAATATTGTGATGTGTGAATTTCATCCTGCCATTTTGATGCTAGCTGGATGTTTTGCCCATTAGTTGATGCAGTTTCTTCATTGAGTTGATGGTCTTTACCATTTGGTACATTTTTGGAGTTGCTGGTACTGGTTGTTCCTTTCTATGTTTAGTGCTTCTTTCAGGAGGTCTTGTAAGGCAGGCCTGGTGGTGATGAAAGCTCTGAGCAACTGCTTGTTCATTAAGGATTTTATTTCTTCTTCACTTATGAAGCTTAGTTTGGCTGGATATGAAATTCTAGGTCAAAAGTTCTTTTCTTTAAGGATGTTGAATATTGACCCCCACATTCTTCTGGCTTATAGGGTTTCTGCCAAGAGATCTGCTGTGAGTCTGATGGGTTTCCCTTTGTGGGTAACCTAGTCTTTCTATCTGGCTGCCCTTAGCATTTTTTCCTTCATTTCAACTCTGGTGAATGTGATGATTATGTGCCTTGGAGTCGCTCTTCTTGAGGAATATCTTTGTGGTGTTTTCTGTATTTCCTGGACTTGAATATTGGCCTGCCTTGCTAGGTTGAGGAAGTTCTCCTGGATAATATCCTGAAGAGTGTTTTCCAGCTTGGATTCATTCTCCCCATCACATTCAGGTACACCTATCAAACATAGATTAGGTCTTTTCACATAATCCCATATTTCTTGGGGCTTTATTCATTTATTTTTACTCTTTTTCCCTCTAATCTTGCCTTCTCATTTTATTTCATTGAGTTGATCTTCAATCTCTGATATCTTTCTTCTGCTTGGTCAGTTCAGCTATTGAAACTTGTGTATGCTTCATGAAGTTTTCATGTTGTGTTTTTCAGCTCCATCAAGTGATTTATATTCTTCTCTAGGCTGTTTATTCTCATCAGCATTTCGTCTTCATCTAACCTTTTTTCAAGGTTCTCAGTTTCTTTGCATTGGGTTAGAACATGTTCTTTTAGCTCAGTTTGTTATTACCCACCTTCTGAATCCTGTTTCTGTCAATTCATCAGACTCATTTTCCATCCAGCTTCGTTGCCTTGCTGGTGAGGAGTTGTGATCCCTTAAAGGAGGAGAGGTATTCTTGTTTTCAGTGTTTTCATTCTTTTTGTGATGATTTCTTTCCATCATTGTGGATTTATCTACCTGTTGTCTTTGTAGTTGAAGACTTTTGGATGTGGTCTCTGAGTGGACGTTCTTTTTATTTCAAGTTATTTCTTTCTGTTTTTTTAGTTTTCCTTCTAACAGTCAGGCCTCTCTGCTGCAGGACTGCTGGAGGTTCACTCCAGACCCTGCTTGCCAGGGGATCACCTGTGGCAGCTGCAGAACAGTAAGGGTTGCTGTCAGTTTCTTCTGTTATCTTCATCCAGAAGAATACCTGCCAGATGTCAGATACCAGCCAGATGTGAGCTCTCCTTTATGAAGTGTCTCTTTGGATATAGAGGGGTTAGGGAGCTGCTTTAGGAGACAATCCGTCCCTTTTAGGAGCTCAAGTGCTGAGCTGGGAGTTCTGTTGTTCCATTCAGAACTTCTTGGGAGGCACGTTTAAGTCTGCTGCAATGGAACTCATAACCACTTTTTTCCCAGGTGCTCTGTTCTGGGAAGGTGGGACTTTATTTATAAGTTCCTGACATGCTACTGCCTTTTCTCAGAGATGCCCTGCTCAGCAAGGATGTAGTCTAGTCACAGTCTGGCAGCAGAGGCATTACTGAGCTCCTGTGGGCTCTGCCCAGCTGCTGTGTGAACTTCCTTGCAATTTTGTTTACAGAGGTACAGTTAGAACTGCCTCAGTAATGGTGGACTGCCTCAGTAACGGTGGACTGCCTTGGTAGTGGTGGACTGCCTTGGTAATGGCTGACTCCCTTCCGGACCATCCTGGCTCCAGCTACACTTGCTGTGAAACCCTCAATCCAGAGCATTTCAGATTGCTGATCTTTGCGAGAGGTGGGACCTAGTGAGCCAGATCTCTTAGCTTCCTTCTTCAGCCCCCTTTTTTTCAGTTGAATGGGCAGCTCTGTATCCCAGGCATTCCAGGTGCCTCTTGACATGGCCACCTGTATTTGTGTGAGTTTTTGTGTGGAGACTCACAGCACTGGCTAAAACAGCCATGCTGGAAACTCGTGGTTCTTTTCAGTGTGGGAATCTCCTGGTCTGTAGGCAGTAAAAACTCATTTGGAAATGCAGTGATCACTCACCTTCTGCTTTGTTCTTGCTGGGAACTGCACTCCAGAGCTGTTCCTATTTGGCCATCCTGAACCTCTCTCAAAACAAGTAATTCTTACCAGAGGGGAGCCAAGGAAACATAATTGTATTAGAAGAATTGTTGTGTAGGATTCTGTGAGAGATTAGTGCTGCCACCACAGCCCTCACAGCTAGCTCAGCAGTTCTCACTTCTTAAACGGATTAAACAGTCTCATGACTACACTAGTGTCAAGTCATGAAGTTAAGGTTCAAAATTGGAAGGTACTAATAGAGGTCTGTCTAGTTTAGTTCATCATTTTTCACTGAATGGACTCAGGGGACGTTTCTAGGACCACACAATGATTGTGTTTAAGCTGTGTATATTAGTCTTACTTGACCCAAACCTTCATGCATTGGGAGGTGGTATTGTTGGATTGAAGTGGTTCTGTTTTGGAGGGCAACCACCCAGCTGACATTTCTTAAGCAAGAGCCCAGCACCGCCTGGCCTGTTACCCATGGTGCTGTCAAATTTTGACCCAAAGTGAACTGACACCTCAGACATATTTATCTCTGAACAGAGAATAATATTTCTGTGTAACCATTTACTCTTCAAGGGAGAATCAGTTTGAAAAAGTCTTCATTATGGGAAAAACAATCCAAGGTTAAATAACATAAGTGAAAAACGGAAGTATTTTGTACAGTGGTCAGAAATTTTCCTGAAATGATACTGGAACACACAATGGAAAACACAATTTAAAAACTCAGTTGCATTTGATCTTACAAGCATCATAACAACTCAATTCTTTTTTGCTTTAGATACAGAATTACTTTCTCCTAGATCACTTACTTCCTCCATATAGTCATTCTCAGGGGACTTGATTGAGGTCCTCCCCTGAGTCCCCAGGACCCATGCGTGTCTCTGTCATGGCACTCGGGATACTGTGCCAACTTTATCTCTTCATCTTGCTGCTTTCCTCAGTAGACTTAACCCTGTCCATGCCCTGAACAAACCAACTTCCATTGCATATCAGCAGATCTGACAGTATCTGGTATATTCTAGTACTCACTAAAACTCTGAAGGGAACCTAATAATTTAAATCAGTTACAAGCATTTCCATGCTCTGCTGACTAATATTATTGTTACATTTTGTAATGTGGGGAAAATACAGTTCAGGCTTATGTAGGTTGTTAGGAAAAATTCTCTTGTTGTTTTAAATCTTAAGATGGATCTGTCCCTCTACCCTAAACATCAAAAAGAATATATTCTTACATGTATCTTCAGTTAGAATTCTTACTAAAATATTATGAGCGTGAGTACAGATAGGATGAGGAAGGATATTTCTTGTATAGTAAAATGGCATTCCCCAATCAGTTCTGCTGTAATTAATTTAGAATTTAAAGCTAAAAATCCAGACGTTCGATGATGTGTTCAATAGCTCGTGCTGGGATCTATTTTTTCAGTAATGCTTATCTTTCCAAGGGGCATAGTTAATTTCTTCACTACTACTCTGTAAATTATTACAGAAATTACAAATCTACTAAAAAATCAATACAACTAATTGTAAATTAATAGATTTCTAAGTATGAAGGAGTGTGTAATAATGGAGATGAGTTCTTTAAAGAAAATGCCAGTTCCAGTATCAAGGGCTCAGGGCTCCAGCTGTTTCATGTGGCATCTTCAAGTGTAAACACATTTCTTTCCTTCCCCCAACTCTCTCCCTCCACCCCCTCACTTCCCACTGATTTAGTCTGCCACTGCCGAGAATAACATTTCCATTAGCCACCTACTGTTAAATCGCAGAGTAACAATGATAAAAAAAATTCCAACATGCAAACAAACCAATAGAGAAGCAACTGTGGTTACTGTCTGTCTCCAACATTTTTTATGGGGCTCGCCAGTGTTGAAACTAAAGGAAAACAACCTGTGAAGTTAAACCAACAAGATGGAATAGGGAGCTCTAGAATGTGGGTTTATAGCAAGTGCAAATCTGAATCCAGTGCATTTATAATTCTATATTTGATATGCTGAAAGAATAGTCTTTAATATTATATATGTGTGTTTATGAATTTTAGCATGAGAGTAGTTATTTCTATGTATATATGCCACATCATTGCCCATCAGTTTAAGGCAATGATGGGCTTGTCAATAATAAGACCAGTAATTATCACCATTAAATTGAATTAATCAATGAGAATGTACCATGGTCTTATTGTGTCCTGTGCACTTAGATGAATTTTTTTTAATAATATAACTTGACATTAATTTAGTACTTCAAGATTTACAAAGTGCTTTAGGTTTAGATTTTGGTCTCAAAGCAATAAATTAAGGCAGATGTTAATTATGTTCTACAGGTGACAAAACTGGTGGAGGGAGGTTCAGAAACCTACCTTGGATCTACAGCTGATTACTAGTCAGGATGCTTTCACAGAGCCAGTTATATAGTAGTATTCTCTTTCAGTACAGGATGTGGTTCCAAAATTGTACTTGAAGTCTGACAGCTCAAAGTAAAGCTCCATGTTTATGCCGTATAGGTGGCGCCTGGGCCAGCTGATAGGAGGAGCTGGAGAACCCTCAAGGATGTCCCTCCCAGGAAGGAGCAGCAGTCACCCAGTCACCAGCAAAGGTGCTGGGCACATAGGCCTAGACACCCCATCTTGCACAAGTCTTTCTTGTAGCTTGCAGGAACCTGGAAGATGGTCAGGTTTGACCAAATCTCTATCTAGTGGTTAAGGAACTGGCTAGGTACCTAAAGCAGAGATACAAAAAAGGTATCTGTGGTTCTTGCCAGCGGGGTAAGTCAAAGATTGAATGGCTGCCTGCTTCCCTGCCCTGTATACCAGTGTTATTTGGTTACCTCCTGCCCTCATGGCAATTTTGGCATATATGGGGATGGGGTGGGGAAGTGGGACCCTGCAGTTATGGGGAAAAGAGTTTGCTTACTCAGCCTTAGGCTGAGAGGTGAAGCTTAGGATGCTGACTTTCATGAAAACTGATAATAGTTTACATTAGTTTAGCAGGGGGAACACTATAGCGTCTTTGACTGGAGTTTATGCCTAAGCGAATCTACAGTGTAAGAGAATATACAATGTAACTGAACTGCATTTTCAATTCATTACTACTGAGTAGGCTTATAGGGTGCATTGATGATAAAATTTTAACTTAATGTAATTTAGCCAATTTATAGAGTCTTCATATTACTATTATTTGACATTCATGGTCTGTAATCATGTGTATGCCATGTGCTTTGCAGAACATAAACCTGATCTGAAAATTTAAAATTTTAAATCTAACTTGGCATATGAAGACAGCAAACTACATCCTTTATTAACTTGAACTATCTTGTTTTTTCTATTGTTTGCTATTCATGGGAAGTAGAAAAGTTCAATATATAAATAAACCAAAAAAAACTAAAACACATCTATAAAATGAAAATAATATATAAATAAACCAAACTAAAAACAAAATTCATAAATAATATATATATAAATAACCAAACAAAATTAAAAATTGATCCTGTGAGGATAGGTGTTTTAATTTTAGAACAAATAAATAAATAAACATGTACATATATGTTCATTTCGGCACTGTTTACAATAGCAAAGACCTAGAACCAACCCAAATGCCCATTGATGACAGACTGGACAAGGAAAATGTGGTACATATATGCCATGGAATACTATGCAGCCATAAAAAATAATGAGTTCATGTCTTTTGTAGGGACATGGATGAATCTGGAAACCATCATTCTCAGCAAACTGACACAAGAACAGAAAATCAAACACCACATGTTCTCACTCATAGGTGGGTGTTGAACAATGAGAACACATGGACACAGGGAGGGGAGCATCACACACTGGGGTCTGTTGGAGAGGGCAAGGGAGGGACAGGGGGATAGGGAATTGGGGAGGGATAACATGGGGAGAAATGCCAGATATAGGTGACAGGGATGGAGACAGCAAATCACATTGCCATGTGTGTACCAGTGCACCAATCCTGCATGATCTGCACATGTACCCCAGAACCTAAAATGCAATAAAATATATTTAAAAATAAAGTATTTAAAACTAACTAAATAAATAAATGAAACCAACTTCAGAAACTAGAACTGGGATAAATACTTTCAATCCCATCTTCTGTTCCTTTCAGATCTTAAATTATTGATAATAGATAATATTTAAAATTATGACCTTGAGGCATTGTGATTGACTATCCAATAAGAGAGGCTAAGTTTAATGTCTTGTATTTACTCATGCATGAAACATTTCTGGACAAAAAATTTTTGAAATAAAATTTTCTGATTAAATACCAGTTGGCAGGGAATGAAGTGAGTGTTACGGACTGAATGCTTATGTTCCTGCAAAATTCATATGCTGAAATTCTAACCCCCACTGTGATGGTATTAGGAGATGGAGCCTTTGGTAGGTAAATAGGTCACAAGGGTGGAGCCCTTAGGTATAGGATTAGTGCCCTTATTAAAGACATGAGAGAACTTGCTTGCATTCTCTCTCTCTGTCTTCACCATGTGAGGAAACAGCAAGAAGAAATCCAACTGCAAGTTAAAAAGAGGGTCCTTCTGAGGAGCTGAGTCAGTCAGCAGCTTATTTGTGTACTTCCAGCCTCCAGAACTGTGAGGAATACATTTCTGTTGTTTAAGCCGCAAGCCTATAGCACTCCGTTACAGCAGCCCAAACTAAATTAGCTTCTCCTAAATAAGTAATAAATACTTGTTACAGGATTATGGAAAATTAAGAATAGAATACTATGTTTTTAATTCAGGGGTTCTGAATCCTGATTTTTGTCTAACCTACTAGTATTCCCTATATTTTTGAAATTCTCTTCTGAAATTTTAATAGTAACATAATATTAAGTGATAGTCAATGTTTGAAAGCTGTTCAAAGAGTTTATATGATCAGCTATTCCTCCATAGGATTCTGACTGAGAATTCTTTTTTTTTTTTTTTAACTTTTATTTTAGATTTAGAGGTACATGTGCAGGTTGGTTATATGGGTAAACTTGCGTTGTGGAGGTTTGTTGTACAGATTATTTCATCACCCTGGTACTAAGCCTAGTACCCAATGTTGTTTTTCTGCTCTCTTCCTCCTCCCATCCTCCACCTTCAAGTAGGCCCCAGTGTTTGTTGTTTCCTTCTTTGTGTCCACTAGACACATCTCATCATTTAGCTCCACTTACAAAGGGGGAAAATGCAGCATTTGGGTTTTGTTCCTACATTAATTTGTTAAGGATAATGACCTCCAACCAATCCATGTTCCTGCAAAAAAAACATGATCTTGTTCTTTTTTTGTGGCTGCATAGTATTCCATGGTATGTATGTACCACATTATCTTCAGCCAATCTGTCATTGATGGGCATTTAGGTTTCCATGTCTTTGCTGTTGTGAATAGTGCTGCAATCAACATTTATGTACATGTATCTTTATAGTACAATGATTTATATGCCTCTGGCTTTATACCCAGTAATGGGATTACTGGTTCAAATGGTAGCTTTGTTTTTAGGAATTGTCACATTGCACATGGTTGAACTAATTTACACCCCCATTGATGGTGTATAAGTGCTCTTTACTCTGCAACCTCATCAGCATATGTTACTTTTTTTATTTTTTAATAATAGCCATCCGGACTGCTGTGAGATTCTATCTCCTTGTGGTTTTGATTTGCATTTTTCTAATGAGCTATAATATTGAGGTTTTTCTCATATTCTTGTTGGTCACATGTATGTCTTCTTTGGAAAAGTGTTCATGTCCTTGGCTCACTTTTTAATTTTTTTTTCTTGTAAATTTGTAAGTTCCTTATAGATGCTGGACATTAGACTTGTGTCAGATGTATGGTTTGAAAATAGTTTCTCCTATTCTGTAGAGAGTCTGTTTACTCTGTTGATAGTTTCTTTTGCTGTGCAGAAGCTCTTAAGTTTAATTAGATCCCATTTGTCAATTTTTGTTTTTGTTGCAATTGCTTTTGGTGTCTTCATCATGAAATCTTTGCTTCCCTATGTCCAGGATGGTATTGCCTAGATTGTCTTCCAGGGCTTTTATAGTTTGGGTTTTACATCTGAGTCTTTAATTCATCTTGAGTTGATTTTTTTGTATGGTGTAAGGAAGGGGTCCAGTTTCAGTCTCCTGCATATGACTAGCCAGTTATTTCAGCACCATTTATTGAATAGTGCTTTAGCCATTGCTTGTTTTTGTTAGTTTTGTTGAAGATCAGATGGTCATAGGTGACCTTATTTCTGGGCTCTCTATTCTGTTCCTTGATCTTTGTTTCTGTTTTTGTACCAATACCATGCTGTTCTGGTTACTGCAGCCCTGAAGTATAGTTTCAAGTAACATAATGCCTCAAGCTTTGTTCTTTTTGTTTAATATTGCCTTGGTTACTCAGGATTTTTGTTGTTGTTGTTGTTCCATATGAATTTTAAAATAGTTTTTTTCTAGTTCTGTGAAGAATGTCTGCTTTGGGTAGAATGGCCATTTTAATGATATTGATTCTTCCTACCCATAGGCATGAATTGTTTTTCCATTTGTTTGTGTCAAGTCTGAGTGTCAACTCTGATTTCTTTGAGCAGTATTTTGTTATTCTCATTATAGAGATCTTTCACTTTTCTGGTTAGCTGTATTCCTAGATACTTTATTCTTTTTGAGGCAATTGTGAATGAGATTGTGTTCCTGATTTGTCTCTTGGCTTGGCTGTTGTTTATATATTAAAAAGCTCATGATTTTTACACAATGATTTTGTATTCTGAAATTCTGCTGAAGCTATTTATTAGCTGAAGGAGGTTTTGAGTTGAGACTATGATGTTTTCTAGATATCGAATTATATAGATATCTACAAACAGGGATAGTTTGACTTCCTCTCTTCCTATTTAGGTGCCCTTATTTCCTTCTCTTTCCTGATTGCTCTGGCTAGGATTTCCAATATGATGTAGAATGGGAGTGATGAGAGAGGGCATCCTTGTCTTGAGCCAGTTTCCAAGGGGAACACTTCCAGCTTTTTCTTATTCCGTATGATGTTGGCAGTAGGGTTGTCATAGTTGACTCATTATTTTGAAGTATGTTCCTTTAATATCTAGTTTAGTGAGAATTTTTAACACGAAGAAATGTTGGATTTTATCTAAAGCCTTTTCTGTATCTATTGACATAATTGTGTGGTTTTTTGTCTTTAGTTCTGTTTATGTGATGGACCACATTTATTAATTCATGCATGTTAAGCCAAACTTGCATCCCAGGGATGAAGCCTACTTGATCGTGGTAGATAAATTTTTGATGTGCTGCTGGATTCAATTTTCCAGCATATTGTTGAGGAGTCTTGCATCAGTGTTCATCCAGGATATTGGCCTGATGTTTTCTTTTTTAGTTGTGTCTCTGTCAGGTTTTGGTATCAGAATGATGTTGGCCTCATAGAATGAGCTGGGAAGGAGTCCCCAGTTTGGGGAAATAGTTTCATTATAAATGGTACCAGCTCTTCTTTGTACATCTGGTGAAATTCCACTATGAATCCATCTGGTCTTGGGCTTTTTTGGTTTTTGGTTGGTAAGCTATTTATTTTAGCTTAGATTTATTTATTTATTTTAGCTTTAGATTCAATTCAGAACTCATTATCTATTTATTTATTTTAGCTTTAGCTTCAATTACAGAACTCATTATTGGTCTGTTCAGGGAATCAGTTTCTCCCTGGTTCAGTCTTGAGAGGTTCAATGTCTCCAGGGATTTATCCACCTCTTATAGGTTTTCTAGGTTTTTTACATACAGGTGTCTGTTGTAGTTTCTGATGGTTATTTTTATTTTTGTGGGGTCAGTGGTAACGTCTTTTTTGTCATTTGTAACTGTATTATTTGGATCTTCTTTCTTTTCTTCTATTACTCTAATTGGTGGTGTATCTTATTATTTTTTTTTGAACAATCAAATCCTGGATTTATTGACATTTTGAATGGTTTTTCATGTCTCACTTTCCTTCAGTTCAGCTCTGATTTTGGTTATTTCTTGCTTTCTGCTAGCATTGGAGTTGGTTTGCTCTTGTTTCGCTGATTCTTTCAGTTGTAATATTAGGTTGTTAATTTGAGATCTTTCTAACTTTTTGATGTGGGCATTCAGTGCTATGAATTTTCCTCTTAATATTCCTTAGCTGTGTCCCAGAGTTTCTGGTATGTTGTATCTTCATTCTCATTGGCTTCAAATAACTACTTGATTTTTGCCTTAATTTTATTATTTACCCAAAAGTCATTCAGGAGCATGTTGTTTAATTTCCATATAATTGCATTTGTGTGTGTGTGTGTGTGTGTGTTTTAGCCTTGACTTTTGTTTTTATTGTGTTGTGGTCTGAGACTGCATTTGAGATGATTTTGGTTCTTCTGCATTTGCTGAGGATTGTTTTTCATGGTAGTCATTATCTAGAACAGTCACTCAAATGCATTCAATATATGTGTCACAAAGAACCAAACTGTCCCAGTTCCAAAATACTTAACTTTGCCCAGTAAGTTCAGTTCTTTTCACTTTTTTAATGAGTTTAAATAGTCTCAAACCTAAACTAGTGTTGAAGGCAGGTAGTTGAGATTTAAAATTAGAAGGTGCTATGAAGACATAGTTCAGCCCATCATTTTCCATTGAGTGGACACAGGGAAATAGCATCACTTCTCTAAGACCACATAACAGTTGATCAAAACAGCAGGAAACCAAATCTCCTGATGCACTATTTTATTTCTGCCAGTGGGTCTCAACTCTATCCTTAACATCCCTTTTTAATATAAGTATTTTCTAATTTTCTCTCTCCCATCTTGAAATGTAATTCATAAATGATATAACTTACACACATATATTTTTAAAACCAACATAAAACTTAGAAAATGAAGAAATAAAAGGGAAAAATAAAATAATATGTATTGCAGTCTATAATACTCAGACATGGCATGACTAGTGGTCATAATTATGTCAGATGTTCACATTTGTATGTAGAATGACTGTAGAAGTGACATCTACAAATGCAGACTGAGGCACTTGGGTTATGTTGGCAATTTCTATACTGTTGTTGGATTATCACTGTTGCCGGGATTTTCTGAATTGGTGAACAAATCTTGGTAAAACATTGGGGATAAAAGTACAACTCTCCTTTGATATACACAGTACTTGAATTCCTAGAAAATTTAGTGTAGCTGAAAAATTTGCCAAACATAATACATGTTTGAAACAGTTTGATTCTGGGTTAAGGTAATTACAAAGCAGTTTTTAACCTACATAAATATTCAGTAGAGCATTAAAAAAACTATGTGAGGAAAAATTCTTTGTTGTATGGAGCTTTCCTGCACACTGTAGATTGTACAGCATCCCTGGCATCGGTCCACTAAATGTCATAGACCTTTTGCTGCTTAGAAATTTCTCCTACCTGATATCCTAGGTCATCCCTGTTAAGTTCAGCCTTCCACAAAATTCTAGTGCATGGACACAAGGCAGCCAAGTACTTTACTATGCTTAGTAAGAGAGACCTTTGCTCCAGTTTGCAGTAAGTTCCTCATTTCCATCTGATACCTCTTCAGCATGGCCTTTCCTATCTGTATTTCTATCAACCTTTTGGTTACAACCACTTAACTAGTCTCTAAGAATTTCCAAATTTTCCTTCATCTTTCTGTCTTCTTCTGAGTCCTCCAAAATCTTCTGACCTTTTCCTGTTACCCAGTTCCAAAGACACTTCCACATTTTCAAGTGTCTTTACGGCAACATCCCACTCCTTATACCAAGTTTCTGTCTTAGCCTCTCCAAAGAAACAGAACCAATAGGAAACATATTAGTTTCCTGAAACACACATTTCTATGGTATATAAAGAAAGGAAATCTATTAGGGAGAATTGGCTCAGAGGATTAAAAAGTTCCATGACAGTCCATCTATAAGCTGGAGAATGATAGAAGCATGGCTTCTAGAGAAGTTGGTAGCATGGCTCCTGGGGAAGACAGTAGCATGGCTTGGTCCAATTCTGAATACCTCAAAACTAGAGAAGCTGACAGTGCACCCCCTAATCTGGGGCCAGATGCCTGATGGCCCCTGAGAGGCCACTGATGCAAGTCCCAGAGTCCAAAGGCCAAAGACCCTGGAGTCTGATGTCCACAGGCAGGAAGAAGAAAGGGTGTACTGCTACGAAAGAGAAAAAGAGTGTGAGCCAAAAAAGAAAAGCAAGCTGAATGTCCTCCTTCTTCCACCTGCTTTATTCTAGCTGTGCCTGCAGCCAGTTGGGTGGTGCTCGCCCGTGCTGAGAGCAGGTCTTCCTCTCTCTGCCCACTGATTCAAATGTCAGTCTCCTCCAGAAATATTCTCACAGACACACCCAGAAACAATACCAGCCCTCTAGGCATCCTCAATCCAGTCAAGTTGACACCTAATATTATCCATCACAGGAGGTATCAGTTTTCTTAAAGAATCTCTGAACTAAGGTCATATTGCCTCCCATTGCTACAAGAATGACAGAAGAACATTCTAAATAGAGGCTTTTGGAGAAAAGGTTTGACTTTTCTGGTACAAAAGAGTTTTCTTTGTGAGATAAAGTATAATAATCATAAATCATCTATTTTTTCTTACCCTTTAAAAATACGATGTGTAGGGGTGAAAATGATGCAGAGGATGTAACTCTGGATTGGTTATGATAAAAGTAGGATCTGATCATTCTATTATTTCTCATACAAAATGATATCCCCTCCTTATTCAACTTCTCTCCCTCAAACATATTTCAGCACATAAATCTTGCATTTATATCAAAATGCCTTCCTTTTTCAAAATTATTTACTAGAAGCATAATCTTTGCCTTCTCTTTTGCAGAACCTAAGTCCAGAAGGACTCAGATCCAAACTCAGGCTTTGCCTGACAATTCTATCCCTAAGAGTAATTCTCTAGTTACTTCCCATGCCATATAGTTGGGTTTTAAGATGGACATTCTAGAAATTTAAATTGGGCTATTTAAATCATATTGACAAATGGATTTCTCTCTTTGAAACCATGTATTTCTCAACAAGAAGTGGCAAAAATCAATAAATTCATGTTTAACTTACAGAATGTCATAAAAATTTTTGTTGTGCTGCAGAGCAAAGAAACATGCTACCAGTCTGTTCATTCTGATAAGAACATTCTTTGAATTGCGGTTTTACTATGTATTTATCTGTATTATACAAAAGCCTGTGACAATCAAAGAGAAGAATGTTTGCATCTTTGGTTTCATAGAAATTTGCATATCAAAAATATGCAATACTGTAGTGATATATCGCATAGAAATATACACTTCAACAAGCATAATATTTTTCTTGGCACTTTTGAATGAAATACTTAAAGCAGTACTTTGCCTGAGTTCTAAATGTTTTCCACAGAAATCCTCCACATCTATCTTTCATTTTTATTTTCTATAAAGAGGTAAAGAAATTTGTGATGTAATATTTTCTTGTATAATAGCATTAAATTAGTGCCTTTCTTCTGGAATGCTGAAAGCACTGTTCTGTTCCCTTGTTTTATCGTTATATATAGCATATTTGTGGAACCAGATAAGACAAGCATTATTTCTATTTTGGAAGTAAACAAACTGAAGTACAGAGGCAATAAATAGACAAGAGCAAGGACCTGCAACAAAATATGTCAGGGTAGAGGGGACTTTTCAGAGAGCTGGGTCCTAGGGTATCCTGAGAGAAAAAGCTGGGGTTCCAGCTGATCACTTTGAACCTGACTCACAAGCGAATAGGCTCAACCACGGCTTGGAGGACCCGGGAGTATCAGCTGACTTAAGTGTACTCAGATATCCCAAAGTGGTGTGCAGGTACGTCATTAGCATCAAGGGGTATTATACTTTTTCTAGCAAACAATTTGAATGTTAATACTTTAACTCCAGCAAATACTAAAATTATTATCTTCCCAACTCTTCCCCTCTCTTCTTGACGTGAAAATAGAGCTGTATCAGGTCTTACAGAATTGTGTGTGTGTGTGTGTGTGTGTGTGTGTGTGTGTGTGTGTGCGCGCGCGCACGCATTGGGGTAGGGGAATGAAAATAAGATGTTGCTCAATCTTAGAGCAAAGGGAACACACCGCACCTGCACCAGCTGAACTTACCAAAGACTGAGTGGCCACAGAGAGTATTTTCCCTTCACTTCAGTGTTCATGGTAAACACTCAGGCAGAGTCTGCTGACTGAGGGGAAGGGTACGGGTTTGCCTATTGAACATTATCTGAATAACCATTTGGTGACTGGTGTGCTTCTCTTGAACTTCGATAAATTGATTTCTATAGCAAAATAATGATGATAGTGCAAAAACAGTATTTTAAACTACCCATTAAAGGAGGCATTAAATTCATCAATTTTTGCATCGCCAGTGAGGAAAACGGCAAGCAAGACCTAAACCAGCTTGATAACAGCCTTTCTGTTTAACTTAGGATCTTTGACCAAGAGCAGAGACACTTGACAGCTTGCACATTTGCTTCCTCCTTTCCAATAATGTAGATAAAATTCCATCACAGAACAGAAGATCGAGCAGCATCAATGATCATCATAGACAGATTTGACAAGCCTCAGTCATGGTCCAACACATTAGAACAATGAGGAAAGACTGTGAGCATGAAGTCATGCAATCAGATTAGACACAAAAGTGGTGACCTACCAGACATGGCTCATGGCATCTGTGTGGGGAACAAAGTTATGTTCTTGAGAATCCATTGAGAAAGCGACAAAGTAGGAAGAAATGAGATAGTGGGATTATTGAAGAGAGATACCCAATTAAGGAATTTCACAGGAATTTCAGCACAGGGTACTGCTAATCCACTCTTCTAAATGTTTGCTAACAAACGTGTCAAGCTTGTATTAGGTTGGAAATTGCAGCAGGCTAGGGAATAGGGAGCTGGAATTCGACTCTTCCTTTGCTGTGTAACCTCAAGCAAAGTATTTTTATTCCTACTCAGCTTGGTGTCTTTATTTGTATAAGGACTGAATTAGAGGAGATGTCATTTTAGAGGTCTCTTTCAATTCCAAACAATCTAAAATTCTGTGACATCTCAAAATAACCTAGAGTAATGCAAATGCCACTCTTTAATATCTAGCATCACAAACAACAAAAATAGCAAGGACTGCTTACAGGCATCTGTATTACTATGAGCACAAATTGGACACATTCATTAAAAAGCAGAGAAAATGCACCAGGTCTACTTCACAAAACAATCATATCCTGAGGAAGAGAAATGTGTCAAAAGGCACCAGATTATGTGCCAAAATAGGAAATATTGTTCTAGTTGCAGGTGACCTTTCATAGTGAGATCATTCACTTGCTGGTTAAGCTGTCACATAAGTTAATACTGCCCTTTAAAGGTCATTGCCATGGGTGTGCCCCTGGGTACGTCCTAACATAAGCCTCTAATTTACTTTCCCCCCATCAAATATACCCTATAATGAGGCATAGGTCCCCTACCCACTCCGAGTCTGGTGGGAAACACATTTATCCTTGTATTATAAGCATTTTGCATGTAAAGTTATTGATGGGGGATGAAGAAAGGTAAGGCCCTTCATTGCAAACCTTTGTGACCTGCACTGATTAGGGAAGAAGTCATTCTATAATAGTAGTAGAATTTTTCTAGATAGCTAGAAATATTTAACTGTTTATATGACATAACATTACAACTTTGAAAAAAATTAGAATCTTTATGTAAAGTACGAAATCTAGTATAACTGTATGCTTCTGGCAACAGTTATCAAAACGCTCAGCAACGTTTGACTGTATTTTGTCGCCTTCATTTATTTTACTTGGTTTCAAGTTCTTAAAAGTGGTCATAAGCAAAAATCATCATTCTGTAGGAGACCCCTGACCAGCTCAGGTGTGTGTGTCAGATGAGACACAATGAGAATGTGAAAGGAAAATGCATGAAATGGAACGAATTTGTTACTCACAGGTCCCAGAGAGGTGAGGGGTAATGACAGGTGGTGGCAGATGGGGTGCAGGGCAAGATTGATGGGAAGTCCAGAGGTAGCAGGGAGCATACCAGTGGGTGGGAAATTGAGAGAGGATTAAGAGAGAGAGGGAGCATAATGCAACCTATGGACCTGTGAGACTCTGCCTATACTAAGGTCCATGGCCATTATTCCTTAGGCTCTCATGGAGATTGTGGACTGGCTAGTTAAGGAAAACATGCATGAAGCGGGAACATATTTACATGATTCTGATGTTGACCGTTAGGTTTTATTGTGATCAGTAACTGCAGGATATGTCAGGTTTTGGGTCAGTTTGAGGGAAGTTCAAGCCTCCCTCCTTGTGAGCCAAAGGTCACAGAGCTCATTCAGGTTTCAGACAACTTGTGTTGGGCCTAAACGTGGATGCCAAGGCAGCAACTACATTAAACACATTTATGACTTTGCTACTTACTGATTCAGGTTTGTAACAGCCAATGTGATTTAGCAAACATGCAGCAAGTGTGTCCAGTGTGACTGGCCTGTGCAAAGGTTGGGATAGATAGATTCACACCTTGCTCTGTGTAGGTTTGTGTTGTCATCCAGGTACTGGCAGTTGAGCTTGGCTCAGTGCTACTACATGCTTGGTACGTATGTCTCTGCCTGCCTCTCAGGATCACCCAAACTGCAGCACTGCTGGGCACATCTTCAAACTGGTGGGCACATCTTCATAGTGATATCATATGGCCTTGAAGGGAGATGATGCTTAAAGGGGTTGAAAACTAGAAAGCCTGTAGTATGGGCTTGAGCCCACCCCAGAGAACCCCTCTGCCTTTTGCTTGTTGTCCTGGGAGACAGTGTGCTCCCTCATCAAGCCTAGTCCACCTTTTGATCCCACTACCTGCAATTAGCTACCATCTCCTTCCTCTCCCACCTCCCTGCAGCCCCTCTGCAGGCTTTTTATATTTCCTGGTATGTCTCCCAGGCTTCTCACCTCCTGCAGAAAAGGATTGGCCTTGAATAGATACTATGACCTTATCATCCATATGATTAATTTAATAGATATTTGTTCATTGCTGTCTACATGCCTGGGACTTTTCTGGGTATTGGGGATAACAGCAATTAACAAAGCAAACAAAACTCTTCACCTACATGGAATTGATATATGGATCTAGAGAAGACAGACAATAAACAAATAATCATGCTCTGTAGTCTGTCCTATGATGATAATACTATAGTTCAAAGTAAAACAGAAAGGGACATGGCGCATGCTGAGTTAGGGGAGGAAGTAGGTTGCAATTTTGAACATTTTCCATTTGATAAACCAGCTATAACAGGCCTCAGTTTGAACTGAATATATTTGCTCTGATAGATGTTCACGGGTTGTATCTTGGTCTCAAAGGAAGTTTCGTACAGGGATTCCTGGTACCAGAGATTGGAAATTCATAAATACAAAACGTTGCTGAAGTAGAAAGAGCCCGGCCCCTCTCTGGACAATGGCGTTCGTCAAGGCCTATCTAATGCTTTTGGGTGGGCGCCAGCCTTTTCACCTTGACCTGGGGGTCAATTATGTGTTTCTGTATCACAGGTGGGTCCTTGATGAGACCCACCTTAGACCCATCAAGGATAAATTGATGAGAGAGTCTAAGGATCTGAATACTTCATAGGGCCTCAGCGGGCACAGGAAGGTCTTGGATAATTTTCAGACAGCGACATGCTGGGTGGTGCTGAAAATCAGTTTCCTGGTGGTTAGGAGAGTCAAACACAGACTTTAGAGATCAGAGACCCTGAGCCTCTTCTCTACCAGTATTGCAGGGAAACCTTGTTCCATGTACATGTAGTGTATTTTTTCAGCAACTAGAAAGTAACTTAGCTATGCTTAGGCCTCCACTTCAAGCTTTTCTGGTCCCACATAGTCTTGGAAAGGCCAAGTCATAGTGAGTTCTGGTTCCCTGGCAAAAGAGGCCAGGCCTCTGTGACTGGAAACACTCATTAAGGTGAGGGGTGCCCACAGCAGGCCCAGCAGCAGGCTGGGAAGAAGAGGAGGACAGACAGAGCCGGGTGCCCAGTTAGGGCCAGCTAAAGCCAAACTGCTAGATTAGCACTCCTGAAGAGCCCCAGGTAGAAGTCCTGGACCACAGATGGGAGCAGAGGTGGTCAGGCCATTATGAAGACATAAAAGATGTCCTCAGTTAATACTTGTTACAAGATGATGGAAAGCTTTTTTCAAGAAAGTGGTGGTAGGAAAAGAAATGAAAAGCAGAACTGAAAACCAACAGCAACAGAAATGACAAATAGCATCTGAATGTATTTGTTTCCTAAGGCTAATTTGTCGGGGTAAATTACCACAAACTTGGTGGCTCCAACAAAAATAAATTTATCCTCTCACAGTTCAGAATGGCAGGAGTCCAAAATCCTTCTGGAGGTTCTGTGGGAAAATCCATTGCCTGCCTCTATCCTGGCTTCTGGTGGCTCCAGCCTTCCTTGGCTTATAGACACATCACCCCAATCTCAACCTCAGTATTCACATGGCTTACTCCTGTATTTCTGTGTCTGTGTGTCTCAAAGCTCTTCTTTCTTTCTCTTATATAGACAGCAGTCATTGGAGTTTAGGCCCACCCTAAATCCAGGATAGTATCATCTCAAATCTTTAGCTAGATGTGTAAAGTCCACATTACTAAATAAGGTCACATTCATAAGTACCAGGGGTTAAGACTTGGACATGTCTTTTTGAAAGGCACTATTCAAGCCACTATATTGAAGTTAGTATCTAACAAGACAATTGCCAATTATGTGTAATAAGAATATGGGCCAAAGAGGGGCTCATCTTATTTTTATTCTCCATCCATGAGAGGAAATAACCTGAGATCCACTTCTCTGCTAAAATCAGATTTTAGAACATAAGCCATATATACCCACATGCTAAACTCTTGGATCTACACTGCTTCTTTTATGAAATCAATATAATACATATGTCAAATTTCTTTTTAACAGACGTTATGCTACATCACCATCCAAATTATAGGCCAGTTTTTATGGATTACTGTTTTAAAGATGAATAATGGGCAACTTTACCTCTGACACTATAGCTATTACTAGTAATGTGAAACAACAGTAGAGAAGGAATAATGTAAGCCAGCATATTTCATAGTTAAGGTGATGTCCTACAGAATATAATTCACACTTAACATCAGATGAATTGGCCTCTTGGTACTTTGTCTATTAAATAAGAATTTTTAAGTATTTCAATCTCATGAATAAGTTTTTTTTTTAAGAAAAAAAAGAATGCATGTAAAACCATTCTCCTTTTATGAAACTGTATTTTAAAAGGGGGAAACCAAAATGATATGGTTCTAGAATGAACTGCACTGTCAACTACATGAGCTTGACAAGGTCTTCCTATATGTTGTGCCAATTACTGTCCTTTATAAGCCAGGGAAAAGCAGATTGCCAGGTGATCTACAATGTTCTATGCCAGAGTCACACCTTGTCAAACTATGTCTCAGAGTTGACCACATTAGTAATTCTGGGGCTCAACTCAAGTTTTCCCACTAAGTTGAGGAATTCAGAAGGAGTAGAGAGGGAGAGCCAATGGGTTTATAAGGTTTAAATTTAGAAATCCCTTGGTAGCCTCACCAGGAGAGTCAGCTCTACTGATGCTGGGAGAGTTTAAGACAGTAAAGTCACAGTTACTGGTAGTTTCTTGATACAGCTGGAGAAGAGAAAACTTTCCTAGAGGTATGCAAGGCAGCATTTCAAAGGCCCTTAGGATGTTGTACTCTTTTCAGCCTATTAATCTCCCTGGTCTGACCATTACCCTTGTATTAGTAGGCCATTTTTGCATTGCCGTAATAAATAAATACCTGAAACTGGGTAATTTATAAGAAAAGGAGTTTAATTGGCTCATGGTTCTGCAGGTTGTACAGGAAGCATAGCTCTAGCATGTGCTTCTATGGAGGCCTCAGGAAGCTTACAATCATGGCAGAAAGAGAAGGGGGAGCAGGCCCATCACTTAGTGAGAGCAGGAGCAGGGAGCGGGTAGGGATGGCGGAGGGGGAGGGACCACACACTTTTAAATACCCAAATCTCGTGAGAACTCACTGTCATGAGGACAGCACCAGGGGGACGGTGCTAAACCATTCATGAGAAATTCACCCCCATGATCCAGGCGTCTCCCACCAGGTCCCACCTCCAACACTAAGAATTACAATTCAACATGAGATTTGGATGGGAACAAATATCCAAACTATATCTACCATCATAAGGTTAAAATAAAACGAACAAGATGATTTTCTAACAGAATCACAGGCAAAGAAAAGAAAGTGCCAACCTCCAAGGTAGAAAGGCAATTCATTGTCCTCGGATTTATCTCTTCATCTTCCATCCAGCATTGCCAGCTTTCAGGCCAAAACAAGTTTGGAGGAAATTTTTCATTTAGGAAAGTATCTTTACATGGCGTCCTATTCAGGTCTTGAGAGTAGATGACATGGGCATGAACAGGGACTGTGCATGTGTGAATGTGTGTGTTGGTGGGAGGACAAGAGGAGGAAGAAAGATATAGGGCATTAAAAAAAAAATTGAGTTCTGCTTGCCGCAGACCTGAATAATGCCTGGAAGATCGAAATACTAGTCATATGATCCTGGGAATCAACGGTTAATCCTCAACAACTGAGATAATATCACCAACCCACTTTTGTCTCTGCCATTTACCCCACCAGACAAAGAATAAATAGTCAAGAATTATTGAAGGCTATATTTGAAGCCTTTAAATAAGCTTCTAGGTTCCTTTGGTTTTGAATTTTAATTGGCCAAATTCCAGAAGAGGACTCTTGTTGACTGAGAGATATAGTCCCGGAATCATCCAGAGCTGAGAAAAGTTGGATCCTCTAGCAAGCCATGCTCACCTCATCTATAATAGCACAAGTCTAACCACTCCTTAAAGTACGGCCCTCTGCAGGTTTCCTAGACTAGGCTTATTGGAGTTGGTTGACCAGTAAGTTACCAACTTAGATAGGCACTCTCTTTAGAATCCTCCTAGGCAGAGGATGGCCTAGCAGTCTGGCTTCATCTGTCAGGAAAAGGATTGCAGAGGTGTTATTTCCTTAGACTTGGGAGCAGGAGTTGATTGCTGTTTTGCAAAAATGAGGAAGAACTCACTAGGAAAAAGAATTATACTTGAGGGGAATGGTTCAAATTGCAGACACTATGGACTTTGGAATTTCCCCTGGACAAGTATCAAGGGATATTCTTAATAAACAGAGGGCTAAAACTATCCTCAGTGCAAGATTGTCAGTGTCAGATGTCTGTATAAGAATTTTCATTCACACCATAGGTTTAAGAAGGTTTGATAATGTCATATAACTTTTTCATAAGTTAAAAATTGCCTAAGACTTCTCTCAGGTACTGTCTTAAAAAGCAAGATTTTAAAATCGCATAGGTATATACAGATATACACAGCTTTTCTCAGGTCTAGTACTAAAAGCTCCTTAAGACACTTTAACCATTGGGAATTTTTCAGGGTCTAGTACTAAAAGCACCTTAAGACACTTTAACCATTGGGAAAATTCATGGTTGATTAAGTTGAGTCATTTATGAATAACAGTAGAGCTTCCAATGAAGTAAAATTTCTTTGTAATTCAAGAGGTGATTGAGTCTTCAATGAACTATACCTTGTGTTCAACTGTTAGGAGATATTGGCTTAAAGTAGGAGATTATGTCAGAGAGTACGTAATAGGGAGAAGTGAATCCATTATATTCACCACTGATCTATGCTAAGCAGAGCTTCAGTTTCTCAGTTCCCTAGCCAGTTGTTTTGATGACAATAGAGGGAAACATTATTTTTTTGTTTAATACTTGCATTAAAAGATCAAATAACTCTTATTACTGACAACAGTACTAAAAATGTATTAATCAAAGGAAAAAGATAACACTCCTCATTTATTCAACTGACATTTAGTGAGTATCTCTTGTGCTCCTAATCTATGACATAAGAGATGTTCAATGGAAATTAGGGTACAGACTCTACACTCATGGAGTTTATAAACTAGTAGGAGAGATGGATTAATAAACAGACAATTGTCATGTGATGTGATAAGCTGACACTCCATCTTCCCTGGGCTGAGAACAGCCCACTACCCACAGGGGTAGGCCTTGACAGCCATGTTAAAATATAGGACTGTGGTTCCAAGCCACAGTGATTATTCCAAGGATGGACGCTGTATTTCAACTGGACAGTAAGAATCTCTTTCATTTAGGATTAGAGTTGAGAAATAAAGTGCTGGCATATCAGAACAGGTTGCTTGAACTGTGTGAATAGCAGCTGGGGCCAGTAGAGGAGGAGTGGCTGACATGGTATGTATTGTTTTTACTCTCAGCACTTTGGATATCAAATGCATGGGTTTTTTTCTTCACACCAACCAATTCTCCAACGATCTGGACTCCAACTGGTTATCTTATAATCGATTCTCACATGAACCCCACAGGTTAAGGTCTCAGTTTCACAAGACTGCCCTCACTGTGGATACCAGTCACTAGGATCAAGTAACTAGGACGCCCACACTTCTGTCTGACTTGGCTACAAAGTCTGGGATTCCCACAACCTCCTCCTAAGTTTTGATAATTTGCTAGAATCACTCACAGAGCTCAGGGAGACACTTTACTTAGCTTTGCTTACCATTGCCAGTTTATTTTAAAGGATACAACCCAGAATCAGCCATTTGGAAGAGATGCCCAAAGCATGTGGCAAAGTTCAGGAAGCTTCCCTGGGCTCTCTGAGCCCCTACCCATCGCCTCCATGTGTTCACTGGCCCTGAAGGTCTCTGAACCCCATTGCTGAGGGGTTTCATGGAGGATTTGTTATATAGGCATGATTGATTAAATCACTGGCCACTGATAATTGACTCAGTCTGTAGCCCCCTCCCCTCCCTAGAGGTTGAGGGTGGGTGTGGAAAAGAAGGTGGGTTAAAACTTCCAAATTTTTAATCATGCCTTGGTCTTTCTGAAAGCCAGCACCCATCCTGATCTTATCTAGGGACCAACCAAGACTGACCTACCTCTTTAAAATAAAAGATATTCCTGTCACCCAAGAAATTCCAAGGGATTAAGAAGCTGCATACAGGAAACTTAGGGACAAAGACGAAATATGTGTTTATCACTCCTAGCATGGAGATGCATAACAGTAAAATCTGGCCTTTAGAGAGAGAGAAGACGTGTACGAGATGTCGAAGAGAAACAGTAGCAAGAGACTGCAGGACTCAAGACAGAAAGAGAAAGAGACTGAGCAATCAGTAGTTCCATTTTCCAATGGCTTCCCAGACAACAAATTGGTTCCCATCTTTCTAGAGGCACAGTTGTTTGACTTTACCTCAGGTTCTATGAGATATTCCAGCACTTAAAAAAAAATATTTTTAGCCTTGCCTTGTTCAAAATGGAGTTCTATTAATTACTACGAAAAGTATTTGGACCAAGACATTCCTATAGGGGTAAGAATATGACATTATGGGATCACCTGGGAGGGAGCTAGCTCAGTCTTATAGGAACATGGAAGGATTCCCTAGTGAAGCAGCTGAATTATGTCCTAAAGGAGAATAGAAATCAGCCAGGAGAATAGAAATCAGTCAACAGGTACCTTAGGCAAAGGAAACAGCAGCTGCAAAGCCCAGATGTTAGATAGCATGACACATTTTGCGACCTACAAAAGATTCTCTGTGGGTACAGCCAGTATCATACTGAATGGGCAAAAACTGGAAGCATTCCCTTTGAAAACTCACAAGACAATGATGCCATCTCTCACCACTCTATTCAACATAGTATTGGAAGTTCTGGCCAGGGCAATAGGGCAAGAAAAAGAAATAAAGCATATTCCATTAGGAAAGGAGGAAGTCAAATTGTCTATTTGCAGATGTCATGATTGTGTATTTAGAAGGCCCCATCATTCCAGCCCAAAATCTCCTTAAGCTGATAAGCAACCTCAGCAAAGCCTCAGGATACAAAATCAATGTGCAAAAATCACAAGCATTCCTATACACCAATAACAGACAAACAAAGAGCCAAATCAGGAATGAACTGCCATTTACAATTGCTACAAAGACAACAAAATACCTAGGAATACAACTAACAAGGGATGTGAAGGACCTCTTCAAGGAGAACTACAAACCACTGCTCAAGGAAATAGAGAGGACACAAAAAGATGGAAAAGCATTCCATGCTCATGGTTAGGAAGAATCAATATCATGAAAATGGCCATATTGCCCAAAATAATTTATAGATTCATTGCTATCCTAATCATGCTACCATTGAACTTCTTCACAGAATGGAAAAAATCATCTTAAACTTCATATGGAACCAAAAGAGAGCCCACATAGCCAAGACATTCCTAAGCGAAAAAAAACAAAGCTGGAAGCATCATGCTACCTGACTTCAAATGATACTAGAAGGCTACAGTAATCAAAACAGCATGGTACTGGTACCAAAACAGAGATATAGACCAATGGAACACAACAGAATCCTCAGAAGTAAGGCCACACATCTACAACCATCTAATCTTTGAAAAACCTCACTAAAACAAGCAATGTGGCAAAGATTCCCTATTTAATAAATGGTGTTGGGAAAACTGGCTAGCCATATGCAGAAAGCTGAAACTGGATCCCTTCCTTACAACTTATAAAAAAATTAACCCCAGATGGATTAAAGATTTAAACATAAGACCTAACACCATAAATATCCTAGAAAAAAACTAGACAATACCAATCGTAGGACATAGGCATGGGCAAGGACTTCATGACTAAAACACCAAAAGCACTGGCAACAAAAGTCAAAATAGACAAATGTGATCTAAATAAACTTAAGAGCTTCTGCACAGCAAAAGAAACTACCACTAGAGTGAACTGGAAACCTACAGTATGGGAGAATATTTTTGCAGTCTATCCATCTGACAAAGGACTAATATCCAGAATCTAGAAAGAACTAAAACAGATTTACAAGAAAAAAACAAACCCATAAAAAACTGGGCAACAGATATGAACAGACATTTTACAAAAGAAGACATTTATGCAGCCAACAAACGTATGAAAAAAAGCTCATCATCACGGGTCATTAGAGAAATGCAAATCAAAACCACATTGAGATACCATCTCACACCAGTTAAAATGGCAATCATTAAAAAATCAGGAGACAACAGATGCTGGAAAGGATGTGTAGAAATAGGAATGCTTTTACACTGTTGGTGGGAGTGTAAATTTGTGCAACCATTGTGGAAGACAGTGTGGCAATTCCTAAGGGATCTAGAACTAGAAATACCATTTAACCCAGCAATCCCATTACTGAGTATATACCCAAAGGATTATAAAACATTCTATTATAAAGACATATACACACGTATGTTTATTGCAGCACTGTTTACAATAGCAAAGATCTGGAACCAACCCAAATGTTCATCGATGATAGACTGGACAAGGAAAATGTGGCACATATACACCATGGAATACTATGCACCCATAATAAAGGATGAGTTCATGTCCTTTGCAGGGACATGGATGAAGCTGGAAACCATCATTCTCAGCAGGGTGACACAGGAGCAGAAAACCAAACACCGCATATTCTCACTCAATAAGTGGGTGTTGAACAATGAGAACACATGGACATGGGTAGGGGAACATCACACACTGGGGCCTGTCAGGGGGTGGGGAGATTAGGGGAGGAATAGCAGGGTGTGGAGTGATTGGGGAGGGATAACATTAGGAAATATGGGGGTATGGGGAGGGATGATGGGGGGTATGGATGCAGCAGGGGATGGGGGAATTGGGGAGGGGTAACATTTGGAAATGTGGGGGGACTGGGGAGGGATGATGGGGGTATGGATGCAGCAAACCACCAAGGCACATGTGTACCTATTTAACAAATCTGCACGTTCTGTGCATGTACCCCAAAACTTAAAGTATAATAAAAAAATTCAAAAACAAAAAAGATTCTCCATGGGTAAAGTATATAGCTAGGAGAAGCATATATGTTTGTGGGAGGAGAATATCAGTGTCAAGAGATGACTCTCCCAGGTCATTGACAGAATTCATTTTTTTGCAACAGTAGGGATTATGGCAGCTTGCTTCTTCAAAGCCAGCAACTAAGAGGGAAAGAGACAGAGTCAGCAGGATGGGAGTTTATGTAACAGGATGTAATCAAGGGGATGGCATCACCTTTTCCATATTTTATTGGTTAGAAACAAATCAGACACTTGGGGAGATCATTCTACAAGGGCATGAGCACCAGGAGTTGAAGCCACCTTAAAGTGTGTTCATCACAGCACCCTGCTGTATGCTTTCACTTAGTCCACTTGTTAATGAAAAGGTGGGCTGTACTGCAGCTTCTCTGGCACAATCCACTATTCTATTATGAAGAAACTTTTATCTTGGGAAAAGTTTATGACCTGAAAAGTCTACTAGGAAATATTTCTGCAGTGTTAGCAAATATCATGTATTCTGCTTTGCCACAAATACTATATCTGCCACATCATCTTTTCATCAAAGGCAACATTATGGTTTAAAAGTGTATGGCAGGCCAGGTACAGTGGCTCACACCCACAATCCCAGGAATACTTTGGGAGGCCAACGCAGGCAGATCACTTGAGGTTCGGAGTTCAAGACCAGCCTGGCCAATCTGGTGAAACCCCATCTCTACTAAAAATACAAAAATTAGCCAGGCATGGCAGATACCTGAGGCTGAGGTATGAGAATCACTTTAACTCGGGACATGGAGGTTGCAGTGAGCCAGGATCGTACTACTGCACTCCAGCCTGAGCAACAGAGCAAGACTCTGTCTCAAAAAAAAAAAAAAAAAAAGTGTATGATTAATTCAATTATGCCATAACATGTTTATAGGGCTTCTGAAAACAGATGCTTAGTTGACTTCTGCAACATCTTTCTTGAAGGTTTACTGATTGAAACATCATAAAGACATTTTTCTCCAACTTAGTGTTATATATAGGATTATCCTTTCTTATACTGTATTTGTGTTTATTTTAAATACACAATATTAGAGGCAATACCTACCTGTGTTTAGCATGTCCTCTGTGATGTAGCACACCACCAGGGAACATAGGTCTCAAATGCATGCCATCTGGTGATTCGGGGACATGTGTATGAATAAACAGGGACTCTGCTGATTACCTACTTGGTATGTGCATTTAATTAAGTGCACAAATTCCTACAGGCATGTGGTTAAAAGGGCTCTGGCAGATTTCCCCTCTGAAGGGCTTGGCTGTGTGAAGCAGGAGCCCTCCCTGACACTGGAATTCCAAACATGCCTGCGTTTGTAACAATAAAGAGTGGTTTAACATCATGGAGGCTTTCATCAGCTTACATTTCAGTTTATAGCCCAATCACTGTAATAACTCACACTGAAATAGAATGTTTTTTAGATGTCCTGTATCTGTTTACTTCATGTAAAATTAACATTTATGAACAAAAAATATGAATACCACAACATGACAGTATCAAAACAACCTACGTGTGAGGTTTGATCCTTCTGGTAGTTGTTCCTCAGATATATCATTTTGTATTACAAAGCAACTCAATGAGAAGGGTATTTTAAAATAAAAACCTACATAAACAAAATACACTTTTTTTCTCAAATATAGTAACAAAATCATGGTACTTTGAAATCTAATTTAGAATATTTCAAACTAAAATTGAGTGTGTGTGTGTGTGTGTGTGTGTGTGTGTATGTGTGCAATTTTTTTAAATGGGCATATTTACTCATAGATGGTATTGAATTCCATTTGAGGCAATGCAGGGGGAAGAGCACAGAAATGAGAATGAGGAAGAAATCGCCTCCAGATCTGGCACTCCCAAGCTTTCAGATTTGGGGAGAATTGGCATTTCCTGGATCTCAGTTTAGCTAACAATTGAACTCCCTAAAAAGATGCAAAATAAAAGCAAATATAAGTAAGTTGGGATCAAATGGCCTATTCAACTTGAACTTTAGACATTAGAACATCTGTGTATCTAAACGCTTTGCTTAACTTCTCAGTAACCTTCTCACAATCAGCAAAAAGTAGAGAAGGGCATTGTGAGTGCGGGGAAGTCCTTCAAGCTGTGAACTACTGAAGAGGTCAGAGTGGTGGCAGTGGGAGCACAGCGTCTCCTACAATATGAAGATACTGATCTGTGAGTTGCTGGCTAAGAGATCTGTGGAAAAGCTGTAGCTCCAGCTGTAGACCTCTAAGGGGCTGGCCAAGAAAATCCCCAATTAGATAGAAAAATGAGAGATGGTGAATTTCTCTTTGTTTCTGATTACAATTTAAATATTGTAACTGGGAATAGCATAACTGAAAAACATATATAATGCTTGTATTGTTTCCAATGATCTTTTCTTTTTCTTTTTCTTTTTCTTTTTTTTTTTTTTTTAGGATGGAGTTTTGCTCTGTTGCCTAGGCTGGAGTGCAGTGGCACAATCTTGGTTCACTGCAGCCTCCGCCTCCCAGGTTCAAGTGATTCTCCTGCCTCAGCCTCCCAAGTAGCTGGGATTACAGGTGCATGCCACCACACCTAGCTAATTTTATTTTTAGTAGAGATGGGGTTTCACTCTTTTGGCCAGGCTAGTCTTGAACTCCTGACTTCAGATGATCCTCCCGCCTTGGCCTCCCAAAGTACTAGGATTACAGGCATGAGCCACCACTCCTGGCCCTTTCTATTGCTTCATCTTGCTTGAGAGCATGAATCCCAGAACAGATACCCATGTTTTGTAGACAGATCAGGAGATGAGAAATAATGTGTGTGCGAGAACATCATTTTATCTACATTTTTAGATGTCATCCTTGAATGCCAAATATTGTTTCTTGGAAAGTTGCTTGGTTTTCTTCCCCTTTAACTCTTATATCTTTCCTGCTTATTATGATGAAAATAGAAAATACAGTGTCTACATTTGCTGCTCTATGCTCTGACCTTGCACAACTCCTTTCTTCTTTCATGAAACTAGACTCCCACTTCAACCTTCTTGAAAGTTCCCCTAATCCCCCAAACCCACGGCATTCCTCCATCCTCCTCCTCCTTGTTTGCTCTGCGTATTTCATTCTGAGGGCTCCTCCTTCTCCTAGTGAACCTCCCCCCTGGGCTCCCAGCAAGCTGCAGCCCCAGCTTGTTGGTCCCCTGTCTGTCACACTCTCCTCTGCAAATTTCATTAGTTTTGGGTTCTCTTTCTGCTCCTCTCCCTAACTCCTCCCTCAAATTTATCATGTTCATAAGGGGCTTTCCTGTTCTCTGCTGTATCTTGATCCTTCATAATCTCAACCAGCCTCCTGGGACTATAACCTTTTTTCAAAGGACTCAGAAATCTCACTCCTGCCCTCTCACCTGCACCCCAATCAAACCTCCTTTCCAGTCTCCTGAATCTACACCTGGTGCCTAAAATTCTACATATGTAAAATCTGAACACATCTCAGTGCACATCATCCTCCTGGTCACACTGGCTCCTTTCCCTGGTTCTCTGATTGCTGGGAGGCTGCGAGAATGTGGCTGGCCGAATCCTGATGGAGCAAGTGCACCAGAGCTACCCTTTAGGATAATCACCCAAGCCCAGCTCCACATGGGCATACCAAGGAGGCCACTTCTGGAGAAGCTAAAGGACTCCCCAGTGGCTCTGCCAGATGTTCCATGACTGTGATTAAGGCAGCTTCCATCCAATTTTCCTTCCCTCTCTCTCACTCCTGGTCTCTCTCAGCTTCCTTATCACACCCATTCACACACACCACACCCTAAGAAAACCCTTGCATTTTAATCCTGTCTTGGCATCTGTATTAGTCCATTTTCATGCTGCTGATACATATCTGAGACTGGGAAGTTTGCAAAAGAAAGATGTTTAATGGACTTACAGTTCCACATGGCTGGTGAGGCCTCACAATCATGGGGAAGGCAAGAAGGAGCAAGTCACGTCTTACATGGATGGCAGCAGGCAAAGAGAGAGCATGTGTAGGGAAACTCCCATTTTTAAAACCATCAGATCTCATGAGACTTACTATCATGAGAACAGCACAGGAAAGACCCACCCCCATGATTCAATTACCTCCCACCAGGTTCCACCCATGACACATGGGAATTCAAGATGAGATTTGGGTGGGGACACAGCTAAACCATATCAGTATCTGATTCTCAGAGGACCTGAATGAATACAAATTCCCATCCAGAAAAACAATTGATTATCCTAGCAAAGATTCTTAGACATAACTCCTTCTTTTCTGTCCACAAATCTCCATTCATTGCCTAGGGCTGCTGTAACAAAGTACCACCAACTGGGTGGCTTCCACAACAGACATTTATTGTCTCACAGTTCTGCAGGCTGGAAGTCCACTATTAAGGTGTCAGGAGGGTTGGCTCCTTCTGTGTGCTGTGAGGAAGAATCTATTCCTGCCTTTTCCTGGGTTCTGGTCACAGCCAACAGACCTTGGCATTCCTTGGTTTGTCGATACATTGCTCCAGCCTCTCCCTGCATGTGCCTTACACATCCTAAGACATATTCCACAATGGAGATATATTCCCCATCACTGCCTCCAAGTCCATCTAAATTCCATAATGGTCCATTGGAAGCCTTCAGAGATTTGGTTCCAATCTCTCTTCCTGTCCAGATGCCCACAACTCCAGCTTTCTAGTCTTGCCTGCCTAGTCTCCATTTCTAGAATGTTCCCTTTTCCACTTCTTTGCCCTTTATCCTCCCACTGTTTCATCCTCATGATCCCTCTTCTTTCCCCGTGGCTTTATCCATCAGACCCCAATCTGTCTTACACATGTGCCAAGCTGCCTTGCTCAAGGTACCCACAGCCAGAACTGACCTTTGTAGTACTATCATTTTACCACATGCTGCCTTATATTTTATTATTTGTGTATGCTTTACCTCCAAATTATACATTTGTGGAAGAACAGAACAATATAGTTTCAGATTTTTAACCCCCAAATGTTATTTACCCATGTATAAATACATGTCAGATGCCCATTTAAAACTTTGGCCAAGTAATAGAAAATAAAATACTATTTTTCAAGGATGGTGAACTCATTGGTAGTAATGTCAGGTATATGATAGAAAGTCCTTCAGAAAAGTAGAGAAAATTCCTAGAGGGTGATGAATAAAAGTGACACTATTGAATAGGGATTGACATGACGTGGATGTTGTAGACATGAAGGGATGTGGTGACTGAACAATGGTGGTGGAGTTGACTGTGGCAGGAATGTTAGCCCCACCCTCCTCCTGGCTCTGCATCAGAGAAAGTGAGCAAATATGTGCCAATCTATCATGTCTCCTCATATAAATGTGACTGTGTTTCTAGAGTTCCTACCTTGTGCCAGACACTAGGGTTACACAAAAAAGAGAGCAAGACATGGTGACAGCTGTTGTTGTAGCTTGTGTATATGAAGAAATGCATTTTGGTCTCTGCACGGCCAGCTTGTTACTGGGAGTTGAGAATGGGAAGAGGTCAACACCCAGCATTCAAGGACCACTAAGCCATGGCCCTAGGCTGCTTTTCAGCTCTTCTTCCTATGACTTTCTTGTAAGAGACTCCTGAATTAAAACTGGCTACCAACTGGACTGTGTGTAGATTATTTGGTGGGTCTCACTTTGCCTATACCCATATCATATACAACCTGATATGTCACACACTTCTCTCCCCCAATCCTTGAATATGTTCCAACTTTTCTCCATGAATTCTCTGACCACCATAACACGAGTCATCACAATTTAATGTGTACCTCTCTTTTGATCACTCTATCCCTCTACCATCTTGATGTGTGGGTAGGCATCCTTTTCCTCCTAGACTGTGAGCTACTTGGTGACATGAATGCTGTTATTGTAACTATCTGATTTTCATACAATGCCTGGGATAATCTTTTATACACAGTAGGCATTCAATAAGCATCTCTGGAATAAATTAACGAATGGAGCATCTCATCTAAGGACAGTCTCATGGAGCAGTAGAGGTGACTTTTGCCTGGAAAACCTTTCCTCGTCTTTGTTTCCTAGTCTCTTCCAGCTGTGTTTCATATTCTATTATATCTTTATGGATTCCTTCTTGATCGTCACAAGACTTAAGTAAAAGGACAGACTAGTTTGTATTTTTAATTTAAGAATACTGCAATTAGAAGTAATTATTTATGTACTGGAGACTACAACTGCAATGAATTTTAAATACAATTTAATTTCTAGAGCATAGTTTCTGTGCTGTTTTTTCTTCTATGTGTTATGGTCTATAGCTGAGTTAACAGAGCCACAGTTATATTTTATAACGAATTGGCAACTGAAATTAGAAAGTTTTACTTTATAACTAATTAGCAGCTGAAATTAGAAAGTTTATACCAATTATCAAGATTCAACATTTTGAATAACTTGAAAATTATAAATATTTTGGATCACAGTTAACCTAAAATCATAAATATCTAATTTCATGATCACTTATGTGAGATTTGAGGGCCAATAAGCTATGGTTATTGCTTCTTTCTAGAAATCTGAATGTTATTCCACAAACCACCTGGCCAAATCTAAGTTCGCAAACTGGGGACAGCTGGGCTCTTATTTAGGGGGCAGAGTCTCCCTTTGGTAATCTGATGTAGATTCCTTGCAAAGTACTCAATTCCTGATTATTCGACCGTCTTTTGCTTTGCTTAGAATAAAACAAGAGTGTGTTTTTATTTCCTTGAGATTCCTGCTAATATTTTCCCCCTTTTGCTTGCCTGTGGTTATACGTTGCAGTAATTTAGGATGAAATTGGCTCCCAGGAGTTTTTGCAACAACACGGTACTGTCTTGTCGAAGACTTGCTCACTCCTAAAAAACTCCCTTTATGTCATAAATAAGCTAAAACTTGATTTTCTACTAAAAAGTTAATGTTGTTCATTGAGAGAATACAGGCAATACAGGAGCTAGGATAGTGTAAGAATGGCTGCCATTGCCTTTAAATGACAGAATCTTAATCTCTGTATTACTTTTTTCTTTTCCTAGGTAAGTGGTGTTTTATCTTCATTGCTTCAGGGAGTGTGGATTTGTCTGGTAAGTGTTCATTTTGCTGTGGTACATGGTATTACTTCAAAGCTGCATGTGAATTGCCTATGAGAACCAAAAGGCAAACCAGAAAGCATAAGCAAACTGTGGAAATGCTTTAGATTGAGAAGGCTGGCGTGTGTTAAATCTTCTTCAGATTTTTTAATTTTTTTTCTGAGTGCTTACTTTGGAGTTACAACATACTTTGTTCGTCGGTCTGGAAAAGAGCCCAGGGGCTGATTAAGTGTTGATGAAAACTTGTCTTCCATAAATTCTTTTTATGTGAATTTTCTTTTCTTTTTTTCTTTTACTTCTTTCTGCCTTTATTGGAATTTTTTTAATGTCCTCTGTTCAGATTTTGATAAAACCATAAAACTTCAGATAGAGGCATTTTGCTGAAGTTTTTGCTACTTATGTATATTGTGTTACTCCAGTACTTTGACTAAATTGTTACCAAGAACCTCCTTTACTTTTCTGATCTCCTCTTCCTGTGTCACTAATGGTTTCATCTGTGTGGTATTAATGTTCCACTGGTACTTAGCACAATGTGGCGATTAAGTCCTACTCTCCAATAACATTTTTATTAAGTTCCTGAAACAAATAATGTCCCTACGTTTCTAGCTATACTGACACAGACATTCTTTTACTGTTTTCGTCTATAAATTAGTGACTAAGAGTTGCTGTTTTTCTAGATATGTTGTTGATACCAAGGTTCTTCCTTTCAAAGAATGACCAAGGAGCTATACAGGATGAAAATGAATTGCAAGGAGGAAAAAAAAACCACGAATCATTTGATCTGTGAAGTTCATAGTTGAATATATCCAATATCTGATGATTTTATTTCTTATAATAGTTGACTCTCCCACTTTTTTGAGTTCACACACACACACAGACACAAAATGCTAGACCACATTGTCTTTTGAATGGAATATAGAATATATATATATATATATATATTCCATATAGAATGGAATATAGGAAATTCTATTTTCCTGTACGTAATATCTATAGAACTTGGTTATCTTAACGTTATAGGTTCAGATTATTGGTTCCATTTGAAGTAATTGTACTTTACAAGCACTGAATTTGGTTTAGCTATATTCTGCTATCCTCTCCTTCACATTCACCATCCCCAAATTTTGCCTTTACATAAATAAATGTATCCAATATATAACTATATAGTTAGTTAGTTAGTTAGTTAGTTAGTTGTTTAAAGAGGCTTTATTTTCAAAATACATTAGGTCTATTTGGCTTTGGGGGGAAGGGTTCTTTTATTTTTTTCTTTTGATCATCTGACCTTAAAATGTTTTACTTGTGTTTATGTGTGTTTAATAGAACATGTTTGAAGAAGAGTCCCCCGAGGTCAACTAAATTGCTCTTGAAACGTTCAAAAGACTGCAGACATTGCTTTAAATAACCCACGTGGGATTTTGACCCCATGCTGTTTTCAGTCCTACAACAGAATTTTTCTATTAAAGATTCTGGATTAAAAAGATCAGAAAACAGGAGACAGAAAGATGGAAGGGTGAAGAAGGTTAGATTTCAAACTTGCATAGGCTTTTCCCCAGACTTTGAAGCCTATTGGAGACCCACAGGCATGTGAACCAAGGCATTATTTGAACGGCTTGCTTAACAACAGGCTGAATGGAGAACCACATTTTAAATTGACAAAGCCCGTGCTGAGAGTTTTTTATTCTTTGCCTTTGACCTTATTGGACACTGTAAATGAAATATGGTGGTGCAGGTTTGAAAAGGCCAGGAGCTACTTGATTATACCACTCCTATGATGGGGGGGAAAAAAACCAAGAGTGAACAAATAAAGTATATTTAACTCTAACCTCTTAACTCAGATAGCAGTAATATAAACGGCTCCAATCTGTAACCCCGGTTTGGTAAGAAATCTTTTGTTATTTTTAAATTCTTTTCACTATCAGGTAAGCCATGCAGAAAGGTCAAAGCTGGAGAGGGGGCTGAGTTTTATTTTCACTATAAAGAGAACTTTATTTGAGATAAATTCTATTTTTAACTTAGGTTTCATGATTTCTATCATGCTACTCCCAGTGCTTCTACATGCTACTTACTGCCGCTCTAAAATCAGCTGCAGTGGAGTTTCTGCCAGGAAACATATCCAAAATATCCTTATTTTCTTATTAAAAAATGTCAATCTAGGCTGTCTGTAACACACAATGACCACACTGGATTTCCACTGATGGATAAAAGCAACTATATGATTATATAATTGACAATTGTACAACACTCATTTCTATATTGTTTGAGAATTCTTATGTGATACTGTTAACTAAAAGACAATATTAAATTTTTAATTCTATTAGGTCCATTTTGTTATATTGCATTTCTTATATAATTCGAATATGATCAAATATATTGTAGAACTGGACTGAATTATGAAATGCATTGTAATTAGTTTCTTTGCTCTAGTGACTTGATAATGAGAAGTATGATTTATCCTGGGCCTCACTAAGATCCAATGTTAGAGCAGAAGGTATAAGACATGTCAGCACTCCAAAAAACAGATAGAAAACCAAGATAGAATATGAAGCATGGAGTAGAAATCAAGTGTCTTAGGAGAAGGGAAAGCATTGAAATTTGCACACTATTAGCCATGCAGAGAAAACGTAGTTTGTTTTTCTATGACTGATAAGATCTTTTTGCATTCTTACCATACCAGGTGGGAGAAATTGGGATTTGCTGTTTAATATATCTCAATCACCTCTTCTAATTTAAACAATCTTCTGCCATCCTAAAAAAGCAGACAAAGCTTAACTTCCCTTAGGTTCTGGGTGAAGAATACCTGCTCTGCCTATCTGCAGCCCCCAGCCTCAGCCTGGCCTCCGGTACTATACTGGTTCACAGGTGCGCGCTAGCTGGGACCCTCTCAGCTGCATCAAGGTTGGCGCGTGGCATTCAGACAGCTACTGTGAACTGTAGTTTTGCCCCCCCTGGCTTGGTATGTCCTCCTGAGGTCTAGCTAACTCACCTTTGGCCCTGACCTGGTATGACCACCCTGGACCCAGGTGATCAGGGACAGTTCATGCTGGAAAGTTCACAGCCAGAGAAAGCTTCTCTTCCTTCCTAGTGGGCACAGTGGGAATCTGGACTATCTTCCCAGAGCAGCACAGCAAGCTCAGTATTAGGGACCTTGGGTTCCCTCACTGAATCCAACCGTTTGGACCCCCCGGGTTGTTCCAGGCACTCTTTAGAAATGCTCTTTCCCCGCAAACTCAAACAGGAAGCAGGCTAAAATCCTCCTCACCCTCAATATTGCTCTCAGCCAAATCTAACCATCCTGCCTATCAGGATTTTGAAACAGAGAGGGGAGGTCAAGTATCTTTCTCTGTTTCCCTCGCCTCCATGTCTTTCTCTTCCCACAGTCGTTCTGGAAGGGCATTCTACTGCCTTTACCTCATATCCTAGGCCTCTCTACTCACTAAGGGCATGTAACAAATTGTAAGACCTAGTTAGTAGCCAGGCTAGGAGAGAGCAAATAGGACCTAAAAATTTCTTTCTCTCTCAATTCTGACCTTTACTACTGTTAACGCAACTCCAGGACTCTGTTTGATCATCAAAGGCTGAATATTGCCCTTTTCCTTTCTCCTTTTTTTTTTTTTTTTTTTTTTTGTTTTGTTTCTTTTCTTTTGTTTCTACTATCACAGCCCTAATGCCTTTTCTATATCAGACAGGTCAGTGTGTTGGTCTCACAGATGAGCAACTCAAGTACTCAGAAATGCAAATGAGGAAAGCACATTGAAATGTGTCTACCACACTGTGCCTTCTTCAGGGAGATTGATGTGGGTTCGGGGGATTGTGTATTTGATCAGCAAAAAAATGAAAATGATGTTTATTTTATTTGATGGCCTATGTCGGGGACATAGAGAAAGGCTGGGACTAGACAGAAGGGGAATTTGGTTGATTGGCCAAAGGGTTCCGTCATATAGAGCCACAGTCCCAAAGTGATTTTGGCAAAGATGTTCTCTCAGACACAGAATAAATTATTTGAGATTGCTACATACCATATGGCACCTCTTAAGACCCTTAATGTGTATTAACATAGATAATTCCTGCCACATAGGAACATATATAACACCATTTAACCCGGGGGGGCTGTATTCATGTAACATACCTATTAGCAATCCAGAAATCTTTCCTTGAGAACTGCTACTAGGATAATGATGAAGCTAGAAATTGGTTTTGGTGAGAACCAACAGAACGAAAATAGGGCTTTAGAAAGTTCTTTCAGCTTTTACTGAGGACTTACTACATCCAAGGCACGCTGATTAATCAGTCTGAAATGATGAATGCCAAATCAGTACTTGAGGACACAGAATTTCTCAAAATTGCCACCGTTATGTATAAGAAGTATTAAATGTCAGCTATTTACAGTCACTTTGCTATATAGTACAAGTAAAATACTCTGCTTTTATTTGATATATCAAGATTATTAAAGAAAGTACCAACCTCCCCCCAAATTAATTGTTTTTAGTGAGCAGGCACTGTATTTCCTTTGCTGGGTAGACATGATATATTAATAGTGATGGATATCAATTATGTATCAACGGCAATGAATATCAACACTTTGAGCATAACATCAAGGTATTCCAAAATATTTTTATGATAATATTGCTTAAACTCAGCCTTTTTTGGTGATCTTTGTTTTTTGTTTTCCTTTTTTAATTTTTTTGAGACGGAGTCTCACTCTGTCACCCAGGCTGGACACAGTGACACAAACTTGGCTCACTGCAACCTTCACTTCCTGGTTCCAGCAATTTTCCTGCCTCAGCCTCCCAAGCAGCTGGGATTATAGGCATGCACCACCACACCTGGGTAATTCTTTGTACTTTTTGTAGAGATGGGGTTTCACTATGTTGGCCAGGCTAGTCTTGAACTTCTGACCTCAAGTGATCCGCTCACCTCAGCCTCCCAAAGTGCTGGGATTACAGGAGTGAGCCTCTGCGCCCTGCCCTTTTTTGGTGATCTTTGAAAGAACCTATATAAAATAAAACTTGGAGAGGCCTACATTTCATTTTATAATGAATTATCTCCTTTTTTAATTCAAAATATTATAGCTTTCTATGGCAATCATGGTAAAATACCTCAGAGGACTTTGTATATTATGTTTTATACAGCTTGACCAATTTTATGTTCTAATTTTTAATTTCTTTCTCCTGCCTTCATATAGTATTCTTCTTTTTTAATGTGTCTTTATCCTCACTGAATAAATACCCTGACATATTCAAAACCTCCTACAGTTGATGTCAGTAATACTGTCAAGAGCTCCAAATTCATCTAATTCCAGTTTACTTTGTCAATAATCACTTTGTTGTCTTTTTAAAAGTGTGGCACATTTTGAACAATAATTCAATATGTTTAAATATTTGTAAAACATGAGAGTCCACTATAAATCTTTCCTTTACCAAAGGTGGTTTATTCAGCTACAACTTCTCTCATTTTGTTTGTTTGTTTGTTTGTTTGTTCTCTTTCTTCCTTTGGCCATTTCAGCCATTCGACTATCAGAAATGCTGTCAGGAAAAACAAATGGATTTGAAATTGGAAGATAAAGGTTTGTAGGGAAAGACTAAAAGGGTCATGAAATGTCAGGGCTGAAAAAATATCCTAGAGAACACCCAGCTTAGTGTTCTGTTTACATCAGCCTTATTTTGGCTCCAATTCAATTCTCTTCTTATTGCATCAAAGTGAGCTTTAAAGAAATTTGAAACTATGAAGACTATTTGGTGATTATGTTAATCTCCAATTCTGCCTGTTCTTTACCATGTTAAAATCAGCCAGAATATAGAACATAGAGTTATACTTATGCCTAACATCATAATATGCCTTCAGTTAGTAACATACTTCAGTTAGTAACATATGTAGGTAAGCTTCTTATTATTTGAAATCTAAATATTTATGTGTATAATGTGTAAAATTTTTCAAATATCGGTTATAACATATCCGGTGGTTTGCCTGTGCTACTAATACATCTTTGGGCATCCGATTTTAGGTGCAATACATTTTGCTAGTTGATGTCCCAAGGAATGACCTATAATCACGATGAAGTTTGAACTTCATATTGCAAAACATAATCATCATTGCTAGAAAAAATTAAAACCATCGAAACTTTTATCATAGAAAAAAAAAGAAATTCTAAGTATATTTTTATAGATAAACCACTTTGGAAATTTCACAGATAAAATAACACCAGCTTGTTGACAGAATAAACTACCCAAAAGGCACCCCGGAATGGGCCGTAACATAACTTGTTACCAATGTAACTTACACTGTAATTTAAAAGTGTGTATGTGGTTAAATATTTTTCTTTGTTTTCACTGAAGTATTTTCATTCAGTAAATAGTCATTGTTTTATACCTTTGTGTTTTAAGCTCAAATTGTATTGAATACTATTTAATAAGTAAAATAATCTATACTCCTGCAATTATATTTAAAAAAAGAAGTCTGAAAGTGAGTCAAATCCATTTTAGGATACCAGGTTGAAAAACAACAACTTAATATGAGACAGAGTCCTGAATGCACAATGATATTTTGGTCAGCAATGGACCACCGGCAGGATGGTGATGGTCCCATAAGATTATAATGGAGCTGAAAAATTCTTATCTCCTAGTGACGTAGTAGTCATTGTAACGTTATAGCACAATTACTTTATTTTTATAAACTTATCGTGCTCTAAGTGTACAGTGTTTATAAAACCTAAAGGAGTAGACAGTAATGTCCTGGGCCTTCACATTCACTCATCACTCACTGACTCACCCAGAGCAACTTCCAGCCCGGCTAGCTCCATTTGTGGTAAGTGCCCTGTACAAGTGTACCATTTTAAATCTTTTATACCACATTTTTACTGTACTTTTTCTATATTTAAAGACAGGAATACTTACCATTGTGTTGCAACTGCCTATAGTATTCAGTACGGTAATATGTGACACACGCTAATAGGCTAGGTGTGTAGAAGGTCATGCCATCTAGGTTTGTGTAAGTAATCTCTATGACGCTTGCATGGTGAAATTGCCTAACAATGAATTTCTTAGAACATATCCCTATCATTAAGAGATGCAATACTGTATTTGATACTATCTTTTCTTCTTCTCCTTTTTTTTTTTTTTTTTTTTTGAGAGGGAGTTTTGCTCTAGTTGCCAAGGCTGGAGTGCAATAGTGCAATCTCAGCTCACTGCAACCTCCACCTCTTCATGTCAAATATATTCACACTTGGAGGGTTAGCTATGAGTTTTTCCGTTTATGGAGACAATTTTATGAAATTCTAGAATTGTTTAATAGAACTCGTAGTGGTAAATTCTGTAATTTTGTAGAACGCCAACTAAACTGATAAGGAATGAAGAAATATTGCAGTCTGTTGTAATTCCATAATGCCTTATTTTAGTAACAACATTTAACTCCCTTTGTTTGAAGTGAACAAAGAATAAGTTAGAGGTGACTTTATCTTGTTAAATTATAGGTGTTAATTTTGATTGCAGTTAACCTGAGAGCACTTAGCTGAAGTATTTACCTGCATTAATTTACGCAATACACACCCCAACTGTAATAGATTAAAAGTGAACATCTTAAAAATAGTTAAATCATTTCTAAACATTTTATTACTTGCTGATAGTATTTCAAGTCAATTTTGTGTTTCATTTTGTTGTCTCGATAAGCTCTAAAGCCTAATGCTTTTGTTTAATATAAAAACTAAGGCTTCAGAATCACCATAGTGATTGTTTCCTATGGAAGAACGTATTATTTTTCAGATTTTAAATTGCTCAAGGGTATAAAAATATTAAAAAATAATTTCATAGATCATAATAAAGCCAATGTTTTATATTTTTTTTTACAAAATGTAAAATTAATTTGAGCAGCTGAGTCTATTAACATCAGAGTGAATCTATTTAAGTGAAACATTATTTTCATATGTAAGCTTTTTTATGCAACAATTTTGTGAAAAATATTAATGAAAATTTTTTCTTACATGTTGAGTCATTTACCTTATGTGATACGTGTTCTTGGAAAGCAAGTATAGTTTTCTTACTATATCCCTCTTAGGAGATATTAAAAAGTCATACGTAATATATGTTTTTGCCACCAATGATACAGTATTTGTACAGTATCTCTGAAGGTTTTATTCCAGATGCTTCTGCACCAGAAAGAAGGTTCTAGACATAGATATCCCACAACTACACTGATCACACAAGTGCCAAAGCACCATTTTAGTTCTACAGTCAAACTTTATTTAATTTTGACCAAATGTGCCAGTTCCTTCAATTCCCATAATCCAGTTTTTGTCACCTATCCAAGTACACTGTGGGTGAACAGGGAATTTGTTTTTACCTACTCCTGAGCTGCCTCCTCCTTAATCCATAGCACAAGAGGATTCAACTGCATTTGATTTACAAAATGCAGAGAACTTTAATGACCAAGTTAAATTAAAAGTATCAGCACTGTCATTTAATCAATACTGAGTGCCACCAAAAAGGAGTTTATGGATAATATTGAGTATGCATATTTTAATTAAAAACAGAAAATATGTGCTTTGCTCCATCACAAAGAAAGAAAATTTTAGGGAAAAATGCTTGTAGAAACACTTCAGATAAAACTGAAAGAACCACAAATTGTTGTCTTTTTGTATTTGCATTTTTACTGCTTGATTTGAATAAGATTTTAATAAGTTTGGTGGTTTTCACAACCTAAAATTCAGAAGTGAGATTCATTTTCAGAGTTTTAGAGAAACGCTGAAACTGACTTGAATGCTAGAAGTCTGGTGGCTCGGCCTCCCCTGGCTCCCTTCTTCTTTCATCTGCCACTTGATCAGGAGCACTCCTGGATTGGACAATGGCCAAGTCCTTGGCATCGATTCTCCAGTACAGCTTTTCTTCTCCCATGACCCATGAATGTCTAGGGAAGTCTGGGCCACTTGGCATGTTCTGGACTGAAGGGAGATTTGATGATCCTTAAATGCCACACCAATCTCTTTGTAAGTTTCCAAGGAAGACAAAATACAGGCCTTTCCCTGGAGCTTAACCTGGAGAGATTTATCCTGTCTGCAACCTTCAAAGCATATTTTGTGTCTTTGTGGATGAGTTGAGGGGAGAAGGCCAAGTTTTTCTTTTCTTCTTCCTGCTGCAATGCGAACTCATTCACAAAGCATGCCTTACCTTTTCTTCATTTCCAAGGGCAGAGCGTGGTGGACTTGTTCCAACTCAGGGACTATGTGATTGTGGTTTCAGGCATTACCTCTCTTCTACTGAACCAAGGAATAGCAAATTTAATCTAATTGAATTCCACTGCAGTGGTTCATTTATGTTTGTCCCAGGAAATATTCCTGTTGCTTAAGCTTGGTATTTGAAGTGCACTATGAATAGCGCTATATGTGATAAATACTGCTAAGGACGGAAATCCATAAGATGTGTGTGTGATGGGTGTCCAGTAATTGTTATTCATATTTGGATATATTAAATATCAAGAGTCTCAAAATTAATACCCTATGTTTGTGAAGTTTTGTTCATCAAACAATAAAGGTCTCTGTAGCTGAGACTTTACCCTAACAGGTGGCTGCCTCGGTTTTAATAGAAATTTCAAAAAAGCTAGGTGACGTTAAAATTTGTGAGCTTTCCTCTAGCCTTAGGACAGAACCACATGTGCAGTCATACAAAAACTGTCCAGCATCCGGGTCAACTTTCTTATTGAAGAATTTGGTGCTAAAACCATGTTCTTTAGGGGGAAAGTCCATAACATACCAGATAAGTCAACCGTTCAATTAGAAATTAAGAGCAGCTGCAGTTATAACTTGCAAAGTTATGAAATCTATGTTAAATGTGCAAAAGTTTATCTAAATCCAATTAGTTTATTGAATTATATGAAAATGCCAATATTCAGCTGTTTCTGATCTGTAAAAAATGGAGATGTTATGCAGTTTAAACTAATAATCAGCAGTAACATTGAGCTGTACCCTTCTAGTTGAATTTTAAATTTTCTGTGATAACTACTGTTTAAATCTTGAAGAGTACCAATTACCACACTGTAATTTGATTAATGGTGACTAAACATATCCTTTACATTTTCTACTTGGGGAAAAAAATGGCATCAGAACATGTTTTCAGCACTAGCCTTCCTTTTAATTATGCCTTGGCCCCGTATTCCCAGATCCCAGAGTTTTTGTTGGCTATTTTGGAAAAATCTAAGAGAAAACTAAAGGCCTTATGTGTTTTAGTGGCCTATCATCAAGTTTGCTGAGTATTTCTTTGGCCACCTGAAATCTGCTGCTGAGCCCTTCTAGAGAATGTTACGCTTTCTCTAATGTATATCTAGATTCTCTAGAATATATCGAGAACAATGTCTGAATGTTATATATTCTTTAGAATGTATAACATACAGATATTTCTTTGAATATAATATAACATAAAAATGTGATCCCAAAATTTAAAACTGAAATAGTTACCTATGTTGAAGGATAAGGATGAGGTTCCCCTAATTATGAAATCATTGAATTTCTTCTCAGTGCCTTGGATAGAAGGAGCTGTGATTTCTGAGCAGGTGAAACTCCTGTTTTACTGTCAGAATGCAGTGCTGTAGTGAAGACTCACTAGATAATGAATCTGTCATTTGTTTTATTTTATTTTATTTTATTTTATTTATTATACCTTAAGTTCTGGGGTACATGTACAGATCATGCAGGATTGTTACATAGGTATACACATGCCATGATGGTTTGCTGCATCCATCCCCCCATTATCTACATTAGGTATTTATCCTAATGTTATCTCTCCCCAGTCCCACCACCCCCTGCTATCCCTCCCCTAGCTCCCCCACCTTCCAGCAGGCCTTGGTGTATGATGTTCGCCTCCCTGTGTCTCCACATGTTCTCATTGTTTAACACCCACTTATGAGTGAGAACATGCAGTGTTCGGTGAGCATTGGAAAGCAAAACTGGTTTTGGAGTATACCAAGTAGCTTACTTTCCATTTCTGTGATAAAGTATGCATAAAAACATAAAATTGAGATTGTACAACCATTTAAAGAAATATGTTCATAGAAAGAAACTGTCAGAATTACTTTTTAAATAATTATAAAAAAATCATTTTCTGGAAATAGTAGAAATGGGTACAAATCAAGTCACCTGCGCATCTCACTTTTGCATTATAGATCCGGCTGAATTTCTTGATAGAATTATATCTACATTACCACCAGCTGCCTCATCTCGGTCTTAAGTATAATTCCATTTAGGGACTCTGTTATTGTATCAAAACAGAATAAAAATCTAGTTATATACTTAAAGAGTCTTCACAATTGGGTGCTTTTTGATTGTGCATTGTATCAACAGCTCATCTGACTAATCTTTAATTCATCTTTATCACCTAGTCTTATTTTAGCTTCCTGAACAGCGCCTGCCTAGAAGTGACTGCAACAATTCCAGTTGTATTAACAGTGTCTTACTAGGACTATAAGCAGAGAATTTTATAACTGGGCAGGGTCTCTCACAGTGAAGACAACTTCAGTTCCAACAGTTTCAATGTCTCAGTGAACACTTTGCATGTAAATTTAGATGCATTCTTCAATTATCAACTCTATAGGAATACCTACACCAACACTATATTGCTATTCTTATACCAACACTATAATAATTTATTAGATATAGTAAATAAAAAGCAAATGAATCAAAAGAATGAATGTACCACCTCTCCCCATTAGGTATGCTTTCTAAGAACAGGCAACATATTTCTTTAACACCCTTTAATAGTCCAAATATAAAAGAAGTAAGTAGAGCATAGTCCTAAATATGAGGCACTCTAATATCTTGGCTGTCTTCGTTTTTCAAAAAATCATTGATGGTGGATTTTTCTGCCTCCAACTCTGCTGAAGCAAAACACTCAGAAATCACAAATTTGGTTGTAGTTTCTCAAAGGAGTTACTAATTCCACTCTCAAAAAACCACACATCAAAACAGATTCAGAATGATTAAAGTGCTTTATAATCTCTTGGGAACTATTCACTTGTAATTTGTTATCTCTTGGACTGTCAAAGGCAGCTTTTATGAATGGGGAATGATTGTTATTTACAGCCTTATTTGCTTTTGATGGAGGCTTCTGTGCTGCCAAGGTTACCCAGGCTTTGGGAAGGAAAAAGATTCACTTTCCCTTTTTTTAGATGAGTGGTTTGTTGAATTTGAAATAAAGCAGAAAAGACTTTCTTTTTGCTGTATTAATAAAAAGAGAAAAATGGAAGAGAGAAACTTGGAAGGCATTCACATCCAGTGGAATGAAATACTGATTATGTCATCACATTAATTTGTTTGTAACGTAGGCTGCCAATATACAAATTCAATGCTACAGGTAGAAGTTTTAGCCTGAATTATTTGATATATCTGTTGCAGTCTGTGTTCTAAATTAAATGTCAGATTTTTAAAAACAAAAAGAACAAAGGAAAACAGGACATATTCAACAAATATTTTGAACAGAATTGAGAAAATAATTTCTATTCATATAGGTAGGCACACTGCACCCAATTCACAAATGCAACCCATCTCTTAACTCTATGGTGTGACAGAATTCCTCTTGCCACTGAACTTGGCTTCTTCCTTGTATAGTTTGAAAATAGATACATTCAAGGCCGGTATTATTGGCGTCTGCTGGTCGGCATGCCGCTTCCACACAGCAGTGAGGCTGTTTAGTGCATGAGAAGTTGCCTTGCTGCAATATCAAAATCCAATTAGAAGCTCTAGATAAAAACTTAATTAAAAGGTTATGGAAACAAACGCACCATGCACAAAGCCTTACAACTTGCTAAGCTCTGGCTCTGCTGAACCACCAGAGGCAATGAATTCTGCAGGTGGTGGGCCTCGTCTATGAAAAATGCCTGGCTGCCAGAAATAGACATTCTTGGCCATAACGCGAAACTGAGGAGGGAAAGCATGTCTTCTTATGAATTAGCAGCTGAAAAACTACTGCCTCGTGTATTAAGACCCCCTTCTGGAGTTTTTCCTGAAATATGCTCCTAATCTGAAGGCCATGAGAAATATGCGAGGCTTTTTAATTTCCAGTTTGGGGTCTCCTATTGAGAAGTCAAGCTGTACAAGGCTGTTTGTTCACTGCAACGTCTCAAACGTAGGCAGACTTGTGATCCGCTTTCTCTTCTCTTTAGTAATATACAAGTCTAGCTAATTAAAATACAGTTTTTATATGTCACACCATCATCTCAAAATATAAATAAAAAGTATGCTTCCCAACCAACAGTTTCTCCAGCTGTGGTGGAGATGTCATTTGTTGAGTTACTCTGTGGGGTCAGGCACCTAATTTGTGCTCAGTAAATAAAACTGAATAGAAGAACACATGTTCATGACGTGCATGCTACTGTTCCTTGAACTAAAGAGGTGAAGTAACATACCCAAGGTCACACCCACGCACTGTGACTTCAGAATGCATCTTCTTAAGCAGTACAGGCTCTACTCCTCCCAAAAGACCTTGATTTTCTCTAAATCAAACCAAATGGATTATTTTTGTCTAGGGCGGTTCTAGATTTTGCAAGGCCTGAATCTCGAGTCATCTAGAGTGGTACTAGATTTTGTGGGATTCTAGATTTTGCAGGGCCTCAAGCTGATACAATTTGAGAGACCCTTTTTAAGAAAAAGAATATAAAATCAGGCATATGCAATTCTCAGCAGAGGCTTGGAGAGAGCTCAGTGCAAGCAGTGGGCTCCAAAGCTTAAGCTGCTTTGGTTTTCATGGTAAACACCGCTCTTTTCTCTTCACTCTGCCTTGGCCTCCAGATTCTGAGTGGTACTTCCTTGGAAACAGCCACCGTGGAGTCAGGGAGATAACCCACTGGTCCATTTAAACACAAAATATTTTGACCTAAGTCTTGGTACATCTTTTTATAGCAACTTCCCCCCAAATTCTGTGTGGCAAGAAAGCTTACAAGATAGATTTTTCTCTAAGAACTCAGAAAATCTCTCTTGTGAGGCACTTGGAATACAAGGACATGGTTATTGGCCTCAAGTGTCTCACAATCTATAAGGGTAGGCAGACATGTTAACAGCTATCATCCAGTGCGATAAATGCTGTAAGACAAAAGTACATAAAGGGTTCCAGTGATCCCATCTGTTGTTAGAGATTGGCCTCTGACTTTGCCATCTCAATGAAGCCTTCCCACACTTCTCTGTCTCTCACTGATCTCCTCTGAAGTGATGAGACACTTTGGATCTATACAGAAGTAACACATAGCAATGTGAGCAGTCCACCCTGATCGTCCCATCTAGATTGAAAGCTCCTTGAAAGTGAGTGATCTGCCTGTCTCCACAGGCTCTATAGGGTGGACACTCAATAACTTTCTGACCGAGTGAATGACTGAACCACTGATGGGTGGACGTTGATGGAGGATGGCGGTCCTTCTGAATGATGTCATCTAAATGCCAGTCAACTTAAGCCATCACTGAGCATAGAAGCTGTAGTAAAACTTTTTTTAAAAAAAATTCACGCTACTTTTTAGTGTGCTCTTGAGAGGTAGGAATATTTGATGTTTTCTCCAAAAACGGAATTCACAAAATTAATTTTCTCTATACATATTTTTAATTGAGGTGAAATTCATAAAAGATAAAATTAACAATTTTAAAATGAAAATTTTGGTGGCATTTAGTACATTCATGATGTTGCACAGCAATCACCTCTGTCTTGTTCCAAAATAATTTCATAACCCCAAAAGGAAACCTATGCCACTTAAGCAGTGACTACCTGTTTCCTACACCCCCCAGTCCCTGACAACCATTAATCTGATTTCTATCTGCATGGAATTACTTATTCTGGATATTTTATATAAATGGAATTAAACAATATATGATCTATAGTGTTTAATTTCTTTCACTTAGCAAAATGCTTTCAAGGCTCATCCAGGTTATAGCATATATCATTACTTCATTCCGCTTATGCTTGAATAATACTCCATTGTGACAGACCACAGTGTGTGACGAGTTCATCCACTAATGGACACTTGGACTGTTTCCTTATTTTCATTATATAAATGCTGGTAGGATCATGCAGGTATGACGAATTCGAGTCTCTGTTTTCACTTCTTTGGAGTATAGATGTAAGAGAGGAATTTCTAGATCATATGGTAATTCTGTTTCACTTTCTGTGGAACTGCTAAAATATTTCCCATGGCAGCTCTACCATTTTATATTCCCACCAATAATGTACAAGGGCTCCAATTTCTCCATATCCAATACTTGTTACTTTCTTTTTAAAATTAATATTATAGATATCCTACTGAAATGGAGGCAAATTTTATGTTCAAATTATTACTCTCATTTTTCTAAATATATTCAATAGACCTAAGGGTTGATTCATATTCCATTTCTGCTTTCCAATTTGAGTCCCAAAGTCCCCGTATCTGGTTATTTTAAAACATTTGCTAAGTGTGGTAATTCTTCAAGGATCTAGAACCAGAAATACCATTTGACCCAGCAATCCCATTACTGGGTATATACCAAAAGGATTATAAATCATTCTACTATAAAGACACATGCACACACGTATTTATTGCAGCACCATTCACAATAGCAAAGACTTGGAACCGACACAAATGCTCATCAATGATAAGCTGGATAAAGAAAATGTGGCACATAAACACCATGGAATATTATGCAGCCATAAAAAGGATGAGTTCATGTCCTTTGCAGGGACATGGATGAAGCTGGAAACCATCATTCTCAGCAAACTGACACAAGAACAGAAAACCAAACACCACATCTGCTCACTCATCAGTGAGAGTTGAACAGTAAGAACACATGGACCCAGGGTGGGGAACAGCACACACGAGGGCCTGTCAGGGGATAGGAGGCTACGGGGAGGAATAGTGGGAGTGGGGCGTTAGGAGAGGGATAGCATTAGGAGAAATACTTAATGTAGATGACAGGTTGATGGATGCAGCAAACCACCATGGCATGTGTATACCTATGTAACAAACCTGCACATTCTGCACATGTACCCCAGAACTTTAAGTACAGTAATAAAAAAATTGCTAGGAATCACTAAGGCCATATACCATTGTCTGTAAATGAAATATTCTCAGGATGGTGCATCGGGAGTTAGGGATCAGTCAAATAAGAAAGATGCACAGCTTATCGGCCTCCCTGAAAGTAAAAAGGAAATTTCAAACTTTTACACAGCAGAAATGAAGAGTTATAGGCAAATTTCATTTATTTAATTTTATCTTCAAATTTTTAGACATCTCTGAAAAGTAGATTTCTAGAAGTAGATTAAAAAACAAACAACCACATGTTGATTATCTGAATTACATTGAATCCTCAGCAAAACTTACTTTGTTATTGACTAATTTTCTTAATCAAATATTTAGGTATCTTATACCCCTTAACATATTTCTATTTTTCACATGTAGAACATAGCATTTGAAGATCAGACATTCCAGTTGCATTCTTTTTGGATTCTGTGTTTGAGAGGCTACAAATCAATAACTAATTTTAGAGCTAGGCTTCAGGAAACTTCGAATGAAGGTGAGGATATGCACAGCAGACCCCTCCCTTGACTTACATTTATAAATTATAGACTTAAAGAACTTTGCATTTGTAACGAAGTTTTGGGCTTTTTTTTTTTTTTTTTTTTTTTTTTTTTTTTGGTCTGTTTCGTTTGTTTTAGCCAGTCTTGCTCTGTTGCCCGGGCTGGGGGGTGCTTGGCTCACTGCAGCCTCCACCTTCCAGGTTCAAGCAATTCTCCTGCCTCAACCTCCCAAGTAGCTGAGATTATAGGCACCCCACCACCCACACCTGATTTTTTTGTATTTTTAGTAGAGCTGGGGTTTCACCGTGTTGACCAGGGTGGTCTCGAACTCCTGACTTCAGGTGATCCACCTACCTCAGCCTCCCAAAGTGCTGGGATTACAGGTGTGAGCCACCGTGCCTGGCCTGTAAAGACGTTTTGATGTCAGCAGTTTTAAAACAGATCTTTCAGTAGAACCACTCCCCTACTATTTTTTTCCAAAATAAATACTTGGCAGACATAAAACATTATGTTAGACAAACAATCAAGCAGAAACAAAACAGCAACAATCAAAACCTCAGCAACAAACAGAAGGAACTGCTCTGGTTAGTCAGGGCTGGAGGCTTGGAGCCTTTACACTACTGAGCAGCCCCTGTCTGTCCTAATCTACGTGACCCCCAAGGCATGTGTGGTTCCTTCTCAGATGCTGCAGAACACAATTTGGATGCTCTGATCTAGTTCATTGCCCTCTGTCTGCTAGCTGCTGCCTGAACAATGTAAGTGACAAGGAGCTCACTCCGTTTGGAGGTATCCTATTCCATTTGTGAACAAGTCTGAATGTTAGAAAGAAGTTGGACACATTGATACAAACCTTTGTCTTTAACTTCAATCCGTCCGTTCTTATCTCACCTTTTGGAACCCTAAATCTCTTTTCTACATGACAGCACTTCAGCTGCACTGTCTCCTTTTTTGGTTGACATATCCCCAATTATTTCCACCGCTACAGACATGACATGGTTTCCAGACCCTTGCTGCCTGCATCACCCTTGTCTGGAATGGCTCCAGATGTCCTGGACCATTTATTCTGGGTGTCGACTGACCAGTGTTGAATACAGAGGACCTTCTTTCCCCTGCATTCTTTTTTATTTTTATTTGTTTTGAGACGGAGTCTCACTCTGTCGCCCAGGCTGGAGTACAGCGATGCGATCTCAGCTCACTGCAATCTCTGCCTCCTGGGTTCAAGCAATTCTTCTGCCTCAGCCTCCCAAGTAGCTGGGATTACAAGCATGCACCACCTCACCCCGCTAATTTTTGTATTTTTAATACATATGGGGTTTTGCCATGTCGGCCAGGCTGGTCTCAAACTCCTGGCCTCAGGTGATCTGCCTGTCTCAGCCTCCCAAAGTGCTGGGGTTAGAGATGTGAGCCACCACACCCAGCATCCCACGCATTTTTAAGCCTGAACTTCCACCAAAGAACCTAAAGCCTGGACATTTTTTGGTAGCCCAGGTTCACCATTAGCATGAATTAAGCTTGCAAGCAACAGAAGCCAAATCTTTTCCATGTGAACTATCCAATTAGCTTAAACCTCTAAAAGGTTATGTTTGAAAGTGAATCTATAGACTATTCAATCTGGAAAATAGTTACCTAAGCACACCATAATATGTTTAGAACGTAACTTTTTTTTAGTTATCTGCTTTTGAGGACTATCTGTGGTTTGGCCATCCTATGAGAATAAAAGAGACTGAGAAGTGGCAGATTTTTTCCCATACAACTGTATAAAGGATGTTAACATAATATCCTTAATAAATAATACATAATATATAAATAAACATATCCCAGAAAGCCTAATGGGATAGAACAAGTTCCTTTTTTCCATTCTTTCAGATTTTTCAGGCTTATAGGACTTGTCTAATCACGTTAGTTAATGATGCTGATCTTTTTATTGTAGAGTTTTTCTAAGTTAGCAAAGTGCTTTGATAAACATTACTGCATTAAGTTTCCCATAATCCTCTGAGATAGGTCAGGCAGATACTGTTGATCTCCTTTTGCATGTAAGGCAACTGAGGCCCAGAGGCAGTGCATAATGCGTAAAGGGTTGCCCAGCCAGGATTGGCAGTGTGCCCATACATCCCACTTTGCCTGAAACAGTCCCAGTTTATACAGCTTGACTTGGTTGGTGAACTTCTTTTTAGCAATCTGGTTGGTGAACTTTTTTTTTAAGAAAAAACTAGATATCTGGATTTGGACAGTAATTAAAATGATTCTCTTTAATTAAGGACTCATGCTGAACCGCACGGCCTCTTGCCTCTGCTCGGCGCTCCCTTGCATCCACACCTGCCAGTTGTGAAGAGCTCATTCAGAGAGCTCAGGTTACATTTTCCTTCACAGTCTTTGACATGAAAACATGGGCTGAGAAAACAGTCTCAACCTAGGGGCAATTTATCTTAAATGACTTCCACTGCTGACATGTCTGACCCAAAACGTCCCTCTATATGGAGCTCTGAGTAGACAAACTATTTTTTTAATTTGATTTAATTTAATTTTTGAATCATACTTTAAGTTCCAGGATACATGTGTAGAATGTGAAGGTTTGTTACCTAGATATACATGTGCTGTGGTGGTTTGCTGCACCCAACCATCATCTACATTAGATATTTCTGCTAATGCTACCCCTCCCCTAGCTCCCCATCCCCACAGGTCCCGGTGTGTGATGTTTCCCTCCCTGTATCCATGTGTTCTCATTGTTAAACTCCCACTTATGAGTGAGAACATGTGGTGTTTGGTTTTCTGTTCCTCTGTTAGTTTGCTGGAAATGATGGTTTCCAGCCTCATCCATGTCCCTACAGAGGACATGAACTCATTCCTTTTTATGGCTGCATAGTATTCCATGATATATATGTGCCACATTTTCTTTATCCAGTCTATCATTGATGGGCATTTGAGTTGGTTCCAAGTCTTTGCTATTGTATATAGTGCTGCAATAAATGTATGTGTGTATGTGCCTTTATAGTAAAATGATTTATAATCCTTTTGGTATATACCCAGTAATGGAATTGCTAGGTCAAGTGATATTTCTGGTTCTAGATCTTTGAGGAATTGCCACACTGTCTTCCACAATGGTTGACCTAATTTGCACTCCCACCAACAGTGTAAAAGCATTCCTATTTCTCCACATCCTCTCTAGCATCTGTCATTTCCTGACTTTGTAATTACTGCCATTCTAACTGGTGTGAGATGGTATCTCATTGTGGTTTTGATTTGCATTTCTCTAATGACCAGTGATGATGAGCTTTCTTCATATGTTTGTTAGGTGCATGAATGTCTTCTTTTGAGAAGTGATTTCTAAGTGATCCAGCTATGAAAAGAAAATCTACCAATATGTTTTATGATCCCAGTAGATATTTGGAGTCAGGATAAAGCAAAGTCTAAATCAAGGGTTTAAGAAGCCAGAGTTGGATAATTGTAGTTCTTTTCCTTATATGAAAATCTGAAAGTTGAGTGATCTGCAAATGATGGGAAACTAGTTTAAAAGCACAAAAATAGAGTTCTACTCTCATCTTTTCTTAGCAATTTCTATATGCCAAAAAAAGTGTAGGTTTTTCAAGATGTGTTTTGAAAGATATTGTTAGGATTCACAAAAGATTATTAAGTGCACATATAGTAAATGAGATTAAGTTCTGTTCTGCGGTCATTCATAAATGTTTATTTAGTGGCATGCCCTGCACTAACTGTTAGAACCTAGTTTATTAGCAGAAACCATAAAATGCAGCAATCCACAAAAACACTTTTGAGATATTTTGTGTGTTTTGCGAAGAATTTTTTGTGTGGCTTTTGATTGCCTTGTTGAGATGACTATAGTAATATGAACAAGAAACAATATTTTGTACATAATATACACTGGGAATCTAATCGAAGCATTTGAAAAGATAGTGACAATAATAAATGTCAACTATTAATATTATTGTTTTGGTCATCTGTCAAATTGTATTGGGCCTCACATTCTCCTCACTGGAACATCTGAGCCCTCATCAATCATGGATCATTCCCAAAGGCAACAAATCATAACGGCTATTTCTCCTATAGGACAAGGATAAGCTTAAAGAATTTAAGTCCTGCCAGTGGCAGTAAGACTAAGGGCTAACGGGGGAAAGATATAAAGAGTCTTTTTTTTCCTTTTGGTAGGAGCATTAAAAACAGTCACCAAACCATTGATTTTGATTTAACAGCTTACAAAGCTTCCTTAAAGAGATTTTATATGTTCTCCTCTTAAATTCCCAACAATGAAAAGAACTTACCTATGATTAAATCTGTGTTTTGTACAGACTTCTTCCTTGTATTTCCAAGAAATAATTGTATATGTGTGTATGTGAGTATGTACATGTTTGTTTGTTTCTGTCTTTTTTATTCCTCATAGTATAAGTGTAGAGTTTATTTTTAGTCAGAAAACTAGATAAAATCTTATCGAAGTAATTTAACTAATTCCTTGACTCCTGTTGGAACATTATCAAGACATTTGAGGCTTATATGAGCTGAAACCTTATAGACAAGCATTGGCTCATACCTTATTGACACTCCTAGGTCTAAACATTATAGACATGCATAGGCCTATACTTTATGGACACATATTGGCTTACAGATTTTAGGCCCTTAGAAGCTGATACTTAATAGATATTTATAGGCCTATAACTATGTACATAGACTTAGAGGGGCCCATGTCTTAGAGACATGTATAGGACTTTACCTTACCTATGCATATATGCCTGTAGCTTGCAGCCACATAGAGGCCTAGACATATAGGAAGCACCAAAATCTCTTGAACATTTTCAGGGCTAAGTATGCATTTGAGATGTTCTTATAATCACAGACTTTTCCAGCTTAAAGGTTCAACATCCTAGGCTCTCTCTCCCTCTGAATATTTGATGGACAAGAAAATTGAGACTACAGATGACTTGCATTAAGCTTGCAGATTTGATGATCGGGGACAACTCTAAGTGTTCTGATTCTAGGCCACTACCTGTGCTCTAAGTGCATAACTGTAGTTGTTCCTTGAACATAGAATGTACAAACATTCTGACATTAGCATAATATGCTGGATTTGAAACCTGATTGGTGCAATAAATATGAGTAGGTAAATTGATTGTATTCATAAGTTGGAATTCATATGTTGAAATCCTACTCCCCAAAGTGATCATATTGGGAGATGAGGTCTTTGGGAGGTGATTAGGTCATGAAGATAGAGCCTTTATTAATGGGATTTGTGCTCTTATAAAAGAGACCTCCTTGCCCCTTCTGCCATGTAAAAACATAGTGAAAAAGATGACTTCAGTAAGTAAGAGCTCACCAGATACTGAATCTGTTTGATCTTGGACTTCCCAGCCTCCAGAACTATGAGAAATAAACCTACTGTTTATGAGCTGCATAGTTTATGGTATTTTGCTATAGTCGACAGAACAGACTAAGAACAAAACATTCTCGAGCAACCTTTCTTTTTCTAAACCTTCTCATGCTATGTTTCTTTACATGTAGATATCTAAAAATCTACCATACTGTCAAAATGGAGCCTCTTAAGATAGTCTAAAGCATTCTGATATTTTTGCAATTAACACATTTCATTTAAAACATCACTGAGGCAGATTGTTGTCAGCTTATAATTTATTTAAATTGCTGTTGGTTTCATTTCCATTTCTGTGGTCTCTGGCTTAGCATTGCAGAGGCTGAAAGTGAATCTGAGTTCAGAAAATGCAATATGTGCTTTTGAAAACATATGTTAGATATTGTGAAACCTGTAAGTAATGACTGCTATCAAAATTAAAAATAAATAAAGAGACTCAATGGAAAGGCAGGTACCTTCTTTCCAAATGAGAAGGTGACATTTTTAGAAGGTCTGTCACAGATATTGGAAACTGCCAAGCAAGCTGGTATGGGCTGGGGCTAGCATGGAGTATTGATTCAGATGTCATAATTAAATAAGCCTGAGACTGAGCTCAGATAGACACTCTTCGGAAAGATGGATAAAGAGTCAGGAAGAGCTATGAGTTAGAGTCTCTTTCCCTAATAGTACTTGTCAGAATTTCAAGGGTGAGAGGTTCTATCAATTGGAACAAGAACGGCGTGGGTGTGATGGGATTTGGCACCTTATCAATTCTCTCCCTTCTAAGAGAACATGTGTGACATCTGTGATTTATTTCCGATCTACCAGTCTGGTGAGCATGAGTCTTGAGTTTGCTGCCAAATTACTGCACTCGTCTACATACTAAAATGCTGCTGTCACATTTAAGACCGTCAGAAATGCAGCTCCTTCCTGTGGGTGATCCCAGAGAGCACACAGAATCAGGACTTACTTTTTGCTTGTGGTGAACCATGTGTGGGAGTTATATTGTTACCAGTTAACTTATATTAACCAAATTAGCTTTTCCTGCCTCAGTCTCTGCATATATGATTAAAACAATATTATTGTCATATCAATGGAAATATAAAACATGAAAACAAATTCTCCTGTAATCTTACCACCCTGATAGAAATGCTACTTTCACAGCCTCTGTCCATATGTACCCTATAATATTGTATTAACTTTTTGAAAACTTTTTCTGATTAACAGCAGTGTACCCTTGAGGAGGCATCCTCAAAATTGAGGAGGAGGGCATTCTTGGTTGAATGTGAAAAAAGAAGAGCACTCTAAAATCTGTGGTACATCGTGAGGAGGGAATAAATGATATTGCAACAGTATCTGAAAGGGACACACATTTTCCTTATCTCTGGTGTTGCTCTTGGAATGTCTTTCATTTGCTGGCCAACTCAATATGGATTAGGTCCTCTGATCTTTGCATCCTTTCCCTCAAGGGAAAGAAGCAGGTGATGATATAAGCATATAGGGCATCTGTGATATTTTATTTTATATTTTTGTTTAAATCCCACCTCTTCTCAGGTCTGCAGCAAGGAGAGATATCATTTAAAGTTGATACCACAGTTCCTCTGGCCATTGAATCATGACCTTCTGACCTGGGAGGTAGCCTGAATCTCTAGGATTTATCAAAAAGACCTTAATATTGCATAATGACAGTCCTCACCAATCATTTGTTCACCATCTCTCTTTTCTTGCTTTATCCCCATTATTAGAAGAGTCATTATTTTAAGCCATTCAGTTGCCTCAGGAACTATAAAGTGACCCCAGTGATAATTCTCTATGGCACTTAGAACCACATGGTGTTCTCCTGATCATTTGGCCTAAGTTGCCCTGAAAATGAAATTTACAAGTTTTTTTTTAATTATTCCTAAGGCTTTGCACTACAAAGGCTGTTGCTGTCCATTTTCTTGACTAACAATTGTAATCAAACTGGAAAACCATCAGGATGCATTTTATTTATTGACAGGCTAACCTCCTGAATATTTACAATATCTATGTTACAAATATGTGCAAACTGACCAAAAATGGGATGTAAACCGTTTTTTATAATGGGAAGTGCTCACATTTTTTTTAGAATTCTAAAACTGGAAAGATTCTTAGTTATTCCATTGCCCAACTCCTTAATCCCACAAATAAGGAACAGGAGGCCCCAAAAGGTTATCAGTCCAGAATCTGAGACTCCCAGCAGTGTAGCACAGGCTTTGAAGTCAAAAGGCCTGGTGTGACCACTGATTTGTCTCATGCTTAATCCTTGGAAATCCGTGAGCAATTTACTCAGCTTCTCTCTATAGCTTTGTGTCCTCAGCTGTAAAATGGAGAAGAGATGCCTATTCTAAAGTTGTTGGGACGGTTAAATGAGATAAGTGAACAAAATGCTGAGCCCACCATTTCTGGCACATTTTGGTTGGTGGAAACCACTCTTTAATTAATGGAAATGATTCTTTATGTTGGAGGTAGCCACAAAGAGATATTCCATCCCCAAGACTGGAAACCACACATCCCTTTGTTGTAGGGGAAAGAAAGTCTGTTTTGGAGCATCACCTTGGAGAAAAGCTTATTCCTGGAGTATTTGGACTTTCATCCTCATGTCTAGATATGAGAAAATTGTTTTGTGCATTTAGACAATCCCTGCTGGAAAGTGTTGCCAGAAATAAACAAGCTGTCAGGAGCAAATGATTCATTTCTCATCTACTCAGATGACATCTGGTTTAAGTGTGACGAATACATGCTTGTTTAAATCATATGGTGACGGTGATGCTATCTGACAGAAATGTTTGTAAATATTTTGGGAATCCCTTAAGTGCTTACTACCAAAGAATAAGCTCATTTAGCAGGGGGAAAGCATGAACTTCGCTCATTCAAATCAACACTTGCTTCCACCTCCTAAGGCTTTAAGATTTGGAGTTACACCGGTTACACTATTTGAAGAGTAGGTGGCTATTTTGACATTAAATGTACATGCCACTAGCAGCATGAGGATGTGAAACAAATGCTCAGAGGTCACCAGGACATTTAGGAAATAGCTTTTGAGTAAAAGAAATGTCAAGTGACTCTACATATCTGAATGGACTTCAGTGCATTTGATGGTTTGGTTACTGTTTTTATTATCATCACAGTTACTCATTTAATAGTGTTTAGTGGATTGTACTAGGTCAAACACAGAATGCTACGGAGGAAATGGAAGATGTGTGTGTCTGCCAAGAGACTTCACATGGCCACAGGGGAAATAATCAGTCTTAACATAATACTTGATTATTCAGATCCACACCATACAGATATGGCACATTCTGAAAGATGTTGATGTGCTGGGTATTATCAGCTATTTTGGATTGTTCTTGCTAAGCTCACTCCTCACTATCCTGAATAACCTGAGAATCAGCAGTATTTAACTGAAATGTATTAAGAGTCATTTTATGAAGGGAATTTAAATTATATATAGAAATTCTAAATTAACTGAATATTGAAAGTTGAAGGCTTATGCATAATACATAACAATTGCTTGATGAGTTAGGAATAACATTTACATGAAAAAAATCATGTGAAATGTGTCAGAGCATAAAGAACGGATAGTTGATATACAGCCCATTCAGTAATATATACAAAAAAAGAGGACAACTATCTCTTTTCTGCATGTCATCAATCGCTAATGTTTGTGTAGCACTTTAGAGTTTTTAAAATACTTTCCATGATTTAGATCATGTGAGATAGTGATCCTATTTTATGCCAGGTAGTTAATTATATTTTTCAACAATATCACCACCATTTCAAATACTTAGTTGTTTTCCTGAAACATCAATAAACAAAACCAATTTTATGAGCTATTTATATAAAGTAGGCTCCAAATGTTTGAGAATAATTGATTTTTACATATGAAGCCTATTATCTCTGTCATTATATTTTCTTCAAGTTATTTGTTGCTAATTTATGTTTGGAACAGCAAAGAAGTCTATAGACAACATTAAAGTGGGCATTTTATGGTGGAAACAAATATATACCAGTTTATCACATATTTTGGAATTTTTCAAGCATGTCCTCAAGCATTAATGGTAATAGAGGAAATGCACAGTGAGCAGAAAAAATCTCTGCTCAAATGAGAATGAGCATCAGTTCATGGGAAGAGGTTTGGTGATCATAGATTGGAACAGTATCTTTGAATACCTTCACTAGACTAGATTTTATAAGAGTACAAAATGCAGAGGAGTGCATATGAATATGTGGATGTGTGTGTGTGTGTGCGTGTGTGAATAGAGTGCACAGAAGAAAAACTGAAAGGGTACACACAACTGATAAGAAACTTTCTGGGAAGAGCGGTGTAAATGAGAAGGTGATAGAAATTGATTTTTAACTCCATATACTTCTATATAATTTTGATAATTTTTGCAATGAGAATCTATGCATTTACTTCTTCTGTAAAATTTTTTAAAATAAGCCTAAAATTCACAATAATACCAAGAATTACCAGTGGACCAATCCGGTCACCTCTGCCTTTTTTGTTTGTTGGCTTGTAAAGGAATTTTTTGGTTTTTCCTCAGATGGACATGGTTCTGAGTATCTGGGGATGGAGACGCTCCATTTTTGGCCTTCTTATCTCATTTGCTCTACCTCTGTTCCATGGTCAGCTGGATCCTAGGATAGGAAAGAAGATCCAATTTGTAGCATTTGCTGATATCCATGGTGTAAATCTTTTCAAGGTAGCCAATTTTCAAATACCAATCTGATGTCAAGCAGCTCACAAAATCTCTAGAAATTGCCAATTGGCTGTTGTTCCAGTGGCTCAAATCATGGTGTCTAAAGCCTTGATTCTCCTCCAAAAGGATGCTCTTTTGGACTGAGTATCAGATCTCCCTGAAAACTTAGCCTGTGAGAAGGGAAGGTTCAGGACAGAGGGAGAGAAAGATTTGTTTGATAATCTGCTAGCCAACCAAGAGTGGAACTGGAGGCCGGAAGGCTGAGGCTTCCAGAGCCTGCCACCAGATTGAAGTGACAGCTGCCACTCTTTCCACAGCGGCAACAGACACATTCCCAACCCAGTGGTGCCAATACAGAAGAAAGTTTATTTGGTCTCAAATTCTTTATTTATAAAATGGAACTAATAATTCATTGAATGGCTAAGAACTATAAATCACTTAGAAAAATAAGGGTTATAAAGCTTTCCAACTTTCTCCAAATGGCACATAGCGTGATTCCTACAGCTCTATGTTCTCATTCTGCTCAGTTCTAAAACAATCGTAAGCCAATCTTAGAGACAATGAAGGGTATCCTCTGGACCTCTAAACACCTTTCCCCTTCCAGGCAGTTTACACTAAGGGACAAGCTAGCCTAACAGTGTGCTTTTGGCGTAGCCTGGTCAAAGGACAACTAGGGGTTTGACTTAATTTAGACAAGGCTTCTTTCAAGTGACTGGAAGTCGACAGAGGAGCCTTGGGGTAGATCTGACCTTCATGTTCAAAGGGCAGAAGCTGAGAGCAAAGAATGGTGTTGAGGCTTTACATAATGAGGGATTGAATGATGAGAACGTTTTGTCCTGACTCCGACTCATGGATGAGAGGAGGATGCTTATTTCTATGTGACGTAAACCTGTAGCAAGTGGCGATGTGTAATATACCAGTTCCATCTACGATCAGGAAAGTGGCTGATTGACTACAAACTAGGCATCTTGATGCCAGTAGAGGTTATTTAAGTGATACAGATGAAGAAAAGCACATTGACACAGTCAGCACAGGATAACTTAGCTCCTCTGTGAGGCCGACTTCACAGAGTGTCAGGCAGCGGCAGTGGAAGGAAGGCCAGTCTCTCTGCCTGCTGGCTGTACTGCTCTCCGAAGAAGCACACACATCAAAGAAGCGTGTGATTTGGCGATGATGGGCTGGAGAGGTAGCCGGAAGAATGTCTTTATCTGAGTTTGCTTTGGTCGCTTGCTGAGCATGCTGGCTCCACAGGAAAATTAGACCTTTCTTGTTTGTTTGGAGAAAGCATTCAGAATACCCATGGCCCTCAGCCTCCTGCAGCCGCTGGGCAGGCAAAAGGGGAAGACTGATGCCTTGCCCTGAACTAACGGGCTTCATTAAAATTTCCCTTTCTCTCTCTCCTGTAATCTACCTTGAACTAGACTGATGGTTGTGTGTATTCTTTGGTCTCTGTGTGCTTTTGTTTTCTGGGGTTTCTTTTTGGTCTGTGATCTCCAGTTTTGTTCAGCAGTGATTTGTAGGAGGCATGGTGACTGCACTGAATACCACCCCAGGTACTGCTCAGAAGGTGTCCCTGAACTTCAGCGGCTGTTAGATCCTAGCATAAACCGACACAGAGAGGCCGGCTTGTGGTGAAACACTGGCCTTTCTGCATGCTGGTTCCAATCAAACACAGATTGTCCTTCCTGCCTAGGAGAATCATTTCCAAAGCCAAGTGCCTTTCACTAAAGAAATGTCAGCACTCTGATCAAACACTTTGGGCTCCTTCATAAATGGCTCCTTCACTGCATGGGCTGGAGTGCTTCCCCCTGGGCCCTCCCTTAGTTGTGTGTTGGTAGCACTGAATCATGTTGCTTATTTTTAGGTTGTTTGAACTTTGAAGATGGCTACTGTTTTCCAATTCTTTTCTTAAGTCTTCTGCTGAATACATTCCTGTGTGTGCCTCTATTTGTCATTTCTGCATAACCCCTGCAGTATTCAGGTGGTACATCCGAGGTTGCTATTGTGTGCCCTACTTATATAATGCCTTGATAAGGAATATTTTTCACTTCTTGTTTGATATGAAATTTTAAATCCCAGTGAATCAAGGTTTTTGGATGGCATCTTGTGACTTGCATTCACAATAAACAATTGGTCACAAACTTCCTATCACCAATTGTATAATCTATAAGCTACATGAACTGAATAGACAATACTTTCTAACATGATTTGTTAACAGGATGGTAGTGGGTTGATAATGACTGCTATTACTGAGCCTCTACCCTGCCAGATCATGTGATAAATGTTTTACATGTTCATTTTTGAATCTTCTAAAGTAGCTTCAAAGCTAGGTGGTATTTCTAACTTTTATAACGTGAATAAGGATAAAGTCGTTTGTCCAGGATCAAACACCTAACAAGTGGCAAACTTGCTCATGAACCTGGATCTCTGACACCATTCCATCTCTCTCCATGAATCAATGCAGCCTTCTTGGAAACTGAGCAAGAGACAGAAAGTGGCATACGTTAAGTATGCAGAAATGCCACTTTGGAGTGGGGTTTTGTAATAGCACACTCAATCAACCTATATAACTGCTGACTTATCACAGCTAAATAAGACCTTTTAATGGAATAAGATGCTCAGGGGAGTTCATGCCCCTACATTTCAAACAGGAGAGAGAGCTATTGTGATAAATGAATTGAATAACAGAGTAATTTTACTATTGCTTCTAAAAATACATTTTGAAAGTCCTAAGAAGTTTAGCATTATCATGAAACTTCCCTAGAAAGGACGTAAAGTTTTGTTTCCTTTCACAGGGTGGTTTGAGTGTTCCATTCTTTTTCTTTGTGTGTGGTTGATCGACATTATTTTTCTTAAATATAGAAGGTATGCCTATAGCAGTCTTTTTCAGGGATGATGTCAAGAATGTGCTTTAAACTTTTGTAATCAGGACTATGGAGAACAAAAGAGGATCCAAGTGAAAGACAAAATTGTTCTTCAGCACCCTAAGGGCATGGTGATATGGTTTGGCTCTGTGTCCTCACCCAACTCTCATCTTGAGTTGTACTCCCATAATTCCCACCTGTTATGGGAGGGACTTGATGGGGGATAATTTGAATCACAGGTGCTGTTTCCCCAGTACTGTTCTTATGGTAGTGAATAAGTCTCACGAGATCAGATGGTTTTATCAGGGGTTTCCACTTTTGCATTTTCCTCATTTTCTCTTGCTGCTGCCATGTAAAAAGTGCCTTTCCCCTCCTGCCATGATTCTGAGGCCTCCCCAGCCTGTGGAACTCTATATCCAATTAAACCTTTTTTTCTTCCCAGTCTCAGTTATGTCTTTATCAGCAGCATGAAAACAAACTAACACATATGGTATTCTTAACTTTTTCTAGTTCTTTATTTTATTTTTTAAAACTTTAGTCTTGTGTGATTTTTTTCTGATAGAGATGCCATTGATTTTTCCTTCTGTAGAAGGTATCATTTCAACATTACATTTTGTGGCCAGGTGGATTTTGACCAGTTTTGTATCAATTTGCAAATTTGTGTCACCATTCCTGATTGCTTATGTCAGAAATTGGCAAAATTTTCCTGAAAAGGGCTAAATAGTAAATATTTTAGGCTGTCTAGGCCATATGGTCTCTATCACAACTACTCAACTATGCTGTTGAAGCTCTGAAGTAGCCATATGTAAATGAGTGGCTATGGCTTTGTTCTAATAAAACTTCATTTATGAGCACTGAGAGGCAATTTTCATGTGTCAATAAATAAATGAATAAACTTGGTCTTACAGTAAAGATCTCATGGTCTTTTGGCTCTCTGAAATAGGCCAATAAAGGGTCCTCTATGGAATTTTTGAAAGCAAAAAACACAGCAGAGCTTAGAACAGGACATTGCAAAGGTCCAGCACACACAATGTGCGCACACACATATAACCCATCAAACACAGTCACAGACTCATGGACACATATACATACCCACCAGGCAAACACATTCACACAGACACACAGTCACCCGCCTACCTAACACATGCACAAACCAAGTGAAATAAATGTGCACATAACATAATCAGAGCTAGCATTTATTGAGTGGCTGACTAGTTTGCCTTCCCCTGGCTAAGCACATCATAGGTATTATCCTGTTCTTGTCTCATGACCACACCATGAGGGAGGTGCTAAGGTTACCATCATTTCACAGATGAAGGATCAGGCTCAGACAATACAATAGAAAGGAAGGAAGAAATGCATGGTTCTCCTCTCTGCTCCTAAACTATGCGTGTAATTGGAAAACTCACAAGCACCGCAGCTGAAATCTGTTGCTTCTGCAACTTTATCTTTCTGCCATACAGCCATGTAGACCTCTGCTCAGTTAGCAAATTGTAATGCAAACCAGTATGCTTGAATAGGCTTTCGGAACTGTCACCACCTAAACCGAGGCCTCAAAAAGCTGCTCCTGGGGTTGATGCCATGATCTCCAGATCTGCCTCTTTCTCTCCCCATCCCTAGTCCACACCAGCATGGGAACGCTTGCTAAAACACAAACCCCATCATGTCACTATCCTCCTGCTAAAAAAAAAAATCCTACAATGAAGTAACATAGCCTGAAACCTTGAGCATGACTTTATAGGTCATTAAAGAAAGCCTCAGAGAGCTCAGTGCTAGCTCTTACTGTTCCCTTTGGTCACTATTGAGATATTAATATTTCACTGCCAAATAGCCGCATACATAATAGACATACTTCTACCTCGGAGTCTTTTCTGTCTCCAGCCCCTCTTCCTATCTATATCTGGAACATTCCTCTCTTTCATACAAGACCTGGTTCACATATCACCTCTTAAGGTGCTCTCCCTAGCTCCTCTGCCAATGCATTTTATTTTAGCGCTTACTAAAGCAAGATGGCTTTGCTTATGTTAATATATACCTCTGCTAATTAGACTTCTACCTAAGAGCAAAGACTGCGGTTTACTTATATTTGTTCTCCAAGTAATTAGCACAGTTTCTAGCATATAATGACCACTCAAAATATTTTTCATTTTGTGTTTATCCTTATTATTGAGTAAATGGATGAAGTGCTGTTATGGGCTCACTTCAGTCCAGCACTTTCCTTGCTGTTAGTTGTGGATAATATATTGAAATAGCTGTAATATTGTGTGATCAACTCAAGGTTATTTTCAGAATTTCTGCACCTAGATAGGTATACTTCTTTTACATCTGTTACTTGTTCTTGCTATTTTCCTTCTCAAAATGTTCTTTTTTCACTGGCTTCTCTCTACACAAAGATACTTATGAGGCAGTGTTTCCTAGTGGTTAGATCCCTGTGTCCAGGGTCATGATCTAGGCCCACCACTCATGACTCTGTGATACAGACAGGTTGCTTGTGACCACTTCTCCAGCTGTCAGTGGGGATAGGAAAGCTTGCCCAAGTCATGCAGAGGAGGCCATGCCTGCCTCATTCATCCCAGTTGTTAAGGCCTCAAGAGCTCAGTGCCAGCTCCTACTATGTTATCTTTTGTTACTATTGAAATATTAATAAGATTATTGAATAGTATTCTCCCATAAACTGTGTCACCCTTAAATTTGAATGTGTCCAGATGATTTTTATGAGAAAGTAACATGTGTGTCACGAAGAGGGGAAAAAATGGCTTCTTCAGCCCTTTTTGGAAATAGTTAAAAGTCATAAATTATGAAGAAGATATCAAGAAAAAAGTGAAATTTTTTGCTAATGTTATAAAAGAATATATTATCCTCCCCTCATAACTCTAAAATACAAAACTATTTTTTAAATTGCTTATCAAGCTAGATATGAAAATTAGGACTAGTGAATACGTGAACTGATATGAGCTCCAAGAGTTGGCCAAATAACAAGTTTGCAGGCCTCCCTGAGTTTATTTGATCTATTTTTCACACTTATGATGATGAAACCGCTTAGAATGTGTTTTATTTTAAGCAAAACCAGCACCTAATACCTAGAGGTACTCAAGTATTGATTCTCCTTCTTTCATACTTCATTTACAAAGTTACCTTTTAATGGCAAAAACTGCAATTACTTTTGCACCAACCTAATAGAAATCCTGAGTTTGGAAGACTCCAAATTTACACTTCTGAAAGGCTGATTATCCAGCAAAGACTCCAAACAGGCTGCCTGGCAAAGAGGCGGAGTTGTGCCCGGCTCTCCTCTGCTCTAGCAGAAATGTGAATTTCCACAGTTGCCTGAGCTTCTTGGATAATGTTCAATGTTTTCCTCTTTCTATTGAGAGAAAGAAAGAAGGAAAAGAGAGAGAAGAATCAGGCTTATTACTAGGTGTTTTTTTTTTTCCTTTGGATTCTGTGTCTGGAGATTAATTGTAATGGATTCACTAGAATTGAAAATGAATATCTCTACATAAAGGTCATGGTAATTATGTTCCAAAATAGATCATATTTTTTGTATTGCCACCAGAAACAAATGTGTTGTGTATGTTTCTGCCATAGAGCATAACCTCTAACCATGCTTGTGTTTATGTGTCACAGACTTGTGTGGGTAATTCAAGAGCAAAACACCATATCCAAAGAGGATAAAGACGCTGGCACTGGCACATGTCACATCATTTCACTGACACTCATAGGATACCGTAAAATCTTAAATGTGTTTACCATGTCGATGTCTGTATTTAATCTTAATATTTAAAAAGTAGAAGCTACTGATGAAAAATCTGGCTCTTCCTCCTCATAAGACCTATAGACAAAAGGAGGTAACCAGGTCCACAGGGCCAGAACTGGCAGATGGCCATTTCCTGTCTTACTAGAGGTGGGGTGTGGGGAGGAGAGGATTATATTTCTTGATATTGTTTTTCACATCTTATTTCTTAGCCTCCAGGATTTCATGATTTTAAACAATTTTATCAAACCATTAAAACTGTTCTGTAGTTTATCTTCCCAAAAGGGAAAATACGGATATTGACAGGAAAACATTTTTTCATCTCAAACGTTGGAGCCCGTTTTTCAGTTCAGTTTTTAATTCTGCCTGTGTTCAAATCAGCCTTGGATAACCTAGTGCTCCCAAAAGCATGGGAGTAAGTGTTAGGCCCTCAGGAGCTCCACTTACTGGTGGGGGATTTTAAGAAGGGGAAGGAAGCAGAATTGGAGTCTTGTTGCATATGAATACTCTTCGGTGTTTTTCTGAAAATATTTGTCTGTTTTATATTTGCCAGATCTACTTGCCCTTCCCTTGGAGTCATTAAGAAACAAAGCATGTTGCTATGCAGTGTGAGGCTTAACAGGATTGTGAGGTTTACATATTCCCAAATCCTGCAGATGCACGGGTGTTGCTGGTAACATTCAGACAGAAGAAGATTCAAAAGCAGAATGAATTGGCAGTCGTATTTCTCCACCAGGAGCGCCAAAAACCCTGGTGTTGCCTTTAAAGGAAAGAAGAGCACTATCTGAGTTTGAAACATGATTTATTCAGAAAAATCATAAACTGCACATGGGGTATAACTTTTTTTTTTCAACCCTTGAGACAAGCTGGAAACACAAAGCTTTGGTCTTAGGCAAGTTTTCTAAAAAAGGAAAGAGTAAAATCTATTCCTGTACTTCCAGCTGCAGTTCCAAGAGAACTGATTGAAAAATCCAAACAAAACCAATGTGAAATTCATTGCAAAGCCAAGGCTTTCTATCACCATGTCTGGTTCAAAAGTGAGTTGTTATAGCAACAGGAGAAAAGTAAATGAGCATTTCACGTTGCAAAATTATGCCTGCCTCTGTTCTAAACAGCCGCTGTCCAGGCAGTCAAATGAGCCCATGTCATTTAAAGGAGAAGAATTCCATTTTAATTGTTGAGGCTTGCACCAAACGTACTTTAAAATCAAAAGTTCACTTCAATTAACCTTATTCCCCAAATCAATATAATAAATTCTCTGGCAGGATGAGACCGAGCAGCATCCTGTCTGATGAAGATGACCTCGGGAAAGCATGGTGCCAAGGATTTCGGCTCTGAAGAATGGCCAGAGCGCTGCATGGCACTGAGCTCGCGACCCGGACAGAGCCTTTCACCTTTAAATCATTGTTTTAAATCCAGTATAGATTGGAAGCAGGCGAGAGACCTTGCTTTTTCACACTCGTTCACTGACCTGTATTAAATTGAATGTTGATCTGGGTCTAGCTTCAAATAGATATCTATACAGTGGACGTTTTCTGATGCCCACACTGGTTTCAAGAAAGAGGCAGAAGGCTGAATGAGACTGGGGGGATACTTTGTTTTGTTTTTGTTTTTTCTTCACTTCTGTAAATAAGCCCTCCATAGCTAACGGGTACAGTGTGGGGAGATTTCTCGGATCAGTGGTTGTGTCTTGTCTTATAAGGAGCCTGTCTCAAGACTGACACATTTCTATTTGGTTAAGCATTTATAATTATCAGTGTTGCAGATGATCACATTTAAACTAATTTGTAAATAAGTAAAACAACAAGGGAAGGAAAACCAACCCTTAGTCCCTAAAAGCAACACTCCCACAAAGCCTAAGGCAAATTTTTATTATTAGCTATCAGTGATCTGCATAATTAGCCTTGGCTAATATTCCCTAATGTCTTTCTATTTAAAGAGACAGACACACTATTTTCATACACAGACAAGTTTGCAATTCCTACAAACCATCTTCATTTTAGGAGTGAGAAGCACTAATCAAGTTAAGATTGGCAATTTGGAATTCTAAGGAGAAGCAAGTCTCATAAAGCCCTCACCAGGGGGTTGCTATTGCAAACACAAAGGGAGGAGAAGGAGCAGAGTGAAATGTAGAACCCCAGCCCTGCCTCCCTGGAGGTCGAACGCCTTGTTCAGGAGTGCCTGTAGCCCCTCCTGACTCCCTGTCTGTGAAGATAGAAAGCCATTGTTATTCTTGTATCCTGGGCCTCAGTAGCATCCGTAGACTTTGCCTGCTCCTAGGCCCTGCACCAGGAGTCCCAATATGAGCGATGATCTGACTCATCCAGGAGGATATAACAGAAACAGACGTACTCTCGCCCTCATCATTATGATACTGATTCAGCAAGCCTTGGATGGGGTTTGGGGACCTGCATTTGTAATAAGCTTTCCAAGTTATCTTGATGATCATCAAGGCTTGCAAACCATTGCCGAATCTTTGCCCACTCACTTTACCTTGAGGGAAGTGGAGGGCCCGGAATGGGGATCACCAGCGAAGTCCGCCCCAGGCACTGGCTGGGACTTCTGCATATTATCCTGGGTGTATCCAACTCCATCTGTTCTTTGCCACAGGCAATCCTCCCAGGACATCTCGTCCTTCAGACTTTCACAAATTCTGGAGCAATTTGATATAATTCTATAATTTCTGCAGAGAAAATAGAGTGAAACCACAACCCAACATTCTGGACCATCAGGCTCTTCATGACCTACCCCTTTCTGCAATCTCTTCTGATACCCTCTTCTGATCCTCATTCTGCTTCAGCCAAACTCCTGTCTACTTACGGTTTTCATGTGGCTGTTTTGCCTTGGGTCTTTCTCCAGATCATTGCTTGTCTATTCCTAGTCCATCTCTCAGATTCTATCTCAGGTATTACCTCCTCCAGTGGTTTCCTCAGATGCTCCATCTTGGAATAGGTACCTGACCTGCCATCCCACTTCTGTCCTCCGCCACGAGGGACCCACTATTACAAGATTATGTTTCTTTATTTCCAAGTCTTTAAAATGCTCTGAAAATATCTTATATATTATTTGATTGATCCTCTTTGTGCACTAAAATGTAACATCCATAAGGTCAGAGGCTCATGGTGGCTGTGATGAGCTTCTGCCATCTCTCAGTCTCATATAGCTAGTATGGACCCAGGCTAGTCAACTCCAAGGCTCACATACCCTCTAAGGAGGAAGACAGAGATGGAGCACAGTCCTTTCATTTCACTTTCCTGATGGCAGAGCAGATGGAATAATTATGACTGAATACATTGTGAATGATAACTGTAAATTGAGAATTCTAAGTTTTATTGGTGTCAATAGGATATTAAGTGGGGTTGTTGTTTTTTTTTGTTTTTTGTTTTTTTTTTTTTTGCTTTTTGCTACAGGTAGAAATATATAGGATCATTTTCCATCTTAGAGGCCTGTGTCTTCTGCACAGAGACATTCTTATTCTACAGTATAGTTTTTATCACTGGCCCAGGAGATTGACAATTCATTAACAAAAATAACTCTAGATGCACAACAGTTAAAATAGGGGGAAAAACTTTAAAATGACATGGCATATAAAAATAAGAGAAACCACAAGAGAGGAGAAACTGGAACAGATTGGCCACCCTTTATTGGAACCTATTTGTTAGATAGTTGGTACTTCTGACGCTAAAACCCTAAGGATTCCTTATTACACAATTTGGCATTAATGTTCAATTTATTTTAAATTCAGAGTTTCTTCAAACATTTCTAGGAATCTTTCCCTTTTTTCTTCCAAACCCTGGCTCCTCTCCCCAGCCCACTCTCCCAATCCAGATACATATTTTCTTCAAAAAAATTGTTTTTGAAAGAGAGCTGCCAAAGAGTTGACACTTGGCATGTGGTGATTCAAAAAATACACTGTCCCTTCTCACCACCCCTGATGTCTTTATCTGACAAAATCCATATGCTGTGTGATCACCATGGCAACTAAGTAGGGTTATAATTGCAACTCTGGAAAGCTCGTGGTGCTGTTTTTTTTTTTTTTTTTACTCAAATTGTGGCATACGTTTAACCTCTCTGAAGTTTCAACAAACCATCTTTTAAATGACAAGAGTTGTGAAAGGTCTAATTTTGTCTGTTTTTTGAAGGCACATTTCTTCCTTTTTTAAACTAGCTTAATAAACTAGCTTTAAAATGGGGTGGGAAGAGTGGGAGAGGCTGCAATATTTTCTGATCTCACCTTGCAAAATCACACCTGATCATTTTATAACAATAAAATCTAAATGTATGACACTTTTGGAGAGTACACAGTGTCTTCAGGCTGTGTAGTGAGAATCAAGCAAGGGCAAGGCTCCATGGAAACACAACAGCAGACACAAAGGGGTCTTAAGGTCCAGATTCCAAACCTTTGCCCTCCACCTGCCATTGAGAAAATGCTGCCTCCCCTGTGACCAATGGTATGAATATTCAAACTAGAAGGCTACTAAATTAGTTTCTCATTAAAACAATTTTAGCTCAGGTGAGTTTTCTTCTTTACTTTTGTTCACAGTAATTTCTATAGTGGCTGCATTTTGTTCTTCTAAATAGAGCAAGCATGACTTTTGGAAAGATACATGGGTCCAATCATGAGATCCCACGGGATGTGAGAGTTGTAAAGTGTCTGGTGAGGAAACTTGAAAAAGCTAGTTCTGCTCAGCCAAGAATGGTAGGTGTTATGCCCAGGAGTCTATCCTGTAGCTACCTGAAACTTCATAGTGTTGAAGAAAAAGCACAGGAATGGAATTCAAAAGACTTGGATTCTAGTTCTGGCTCAATTCCTGTCTAGTTGTGTGACCATAACTCAGCAACATGCAAATGCATGGTTTGGCAGTATGAGCTCTGTGTACCTTTGAATCCATGCCTGCCAGTCAACCTGGAGAACATAAAGAGGGTCTGGCATGAACCTATCTGCTTGAGGGACATGAAACTTTCAGGGAAGGCCCCAACCTGAAACAAGGGAAAACAAGACAGCCCAGCATGGGTTGTCAGCAAGAATGAGCAGGAGGGGAGATCTAGAATCCAGCAAATCAGTGAGTGCATCTTCCTCTCCACTTCCCAACACCCATCCAAGACATGATAAGACCCCTACCACGTGCACCAGAGAGCAGAGGCTGTGGCCAACAACGTAAAACCAAGAAAAGAGCCTTTTTCCTATGGTGACGGCACCCACGATGTATGAGTCCATTTTCACACTGCTATCAAGAACTATCTGAGACTGGGTAATTTATAAGGAAGAGGCTTAATTGACTCACAGTTCTGCAGACTTAGCAGAAAGCATGACTGGGAGACATCGGGAAACTTACAGTCATGGTGGAAGGTGAAGGGAAAGCAAAGACCTTCTCATGGTTGAAGGAGAGGAGAGAGAGTATGAGCAAGTGGGAAACTGCCACATACTTTTAAATCATCAGATCTCATGAGAACTCACTCACTAACATAAGAACAGCATAGGGGAACAGCCCCATGATCCAGTTACCTCCTACCAGATCCCTCCTGCAACATGGGGATTACAATTTGAGATGAGATTTAGGTGGAGACACAGAGCCAAACTGTATCATCTGATTTGCCTGGGATAACCTTGACTTAGATATCCATTGTCCTGACATCATTATCAATAGCATCTTCCCTACATTATCAAAAGTGCTCAGATTTAGGTGTCAAAGTATGTGGCCACCTGCTTTTTGGAGATGTTTCTGTGAGTTGAAGAAAGCCAGGAAGTGGTGCCATTTTGTAGCATGTGTCACTGTGCAGCTCCCGGGCGAGAACTGAGGAGTCCTTCCCTGCTGAGGTGCCTGAAACAGACACAGAGTGCTGAGTGGAGAATTCAGACTGTTACGAATGGGGACACAGAGCAGAACTGTGGGCTGGTAGCACCAGAAGCATCATCACACCCCACAGAGTGGAGCCCAGGAGATTGGCCATGCATGGGGTGACCGAAAGGCCTGTGCTTGGGAGGACATTTATAAGACACCCCGCAAACCCCTGAATGTAAGGGCAAACTGGATGGAGGCAGAGAACCATGGCTTTGTTATTGGAGAGTGGTGGGGTTGTTGAACACATCTTTCCCAGCGCAGGGGACCGTGAAGTTCCTCCCTTCATGCCCCAGGTGGATGTAGAGGTGTCTGCAGTGTAGGAAGAGGACAGGAGCAGCAGCACAGGGTTCACATCGCTCTTGGACTTTCAAGCAATGCTCCCAGTGGTGGTCCTTCATCTGGCCCAGCCCCAAGCTCATTCTAGGCAATGTGTCCTTCCTAGCAATCAGTTCCTGAGGACCCTCTGGTGATCCTTTTGCTTTGCCCTCCAGTCTCCTGCCCACAACTCCAGAGAGAGCTCAGGGTTATAGGAAACAGTTGCCCTTTCCTGCCTCTGATTTCTTCTCATCTTGCCACTCTTATCTAAACTCAAGAATCCCTTTTCCCTATAGCCTTATATTTCATCAAATGTACATATAAAATAGGAATATTTTATACTTTTAAATTTTATTATATATTTAAATGTATTTAAGTATATTTTATATTTATATTTGTATTGAAATATAAATATAAATGCAGATAAATTCTGGACACACTCTCCACTGACCCTCAAGGCTTCCTAAAACACAGAGCAAACTTTCTGTTTGAATGGAAGAAACAGATGGAAAATTATAGGAGAAAAATAACACATTGATTTTCCATGATTATGCGAAACAAAATGACTTAAAACAACACAAATTTATTATTTTAAAGTTTTACATGTCAGAAGTCTGGGTCTGGATGGGTGCAGATGGTTCCTCTGCTCTGGGTCTCATCAGTCCAAAATCAAAGTGTTGGTCACCTGGGCTCTTATGTGGAGACTTGTGGCCTCCATGTGGCTCTAGGTCCCTCCTTCCATCCTGGCTCTCAGCTGGATGTCATTCTCTGCCTTTAAAGGCTATTGGTTCCCCAGTTCATAGCCCCTGTAATGGTTAATTTTATGTATCAACTTGACTGAGCAACAGGGCACCCAAATATTTGGCCAGAGATCATGCTGTGAGTTTCTATGAGAATGGTATTGGGTGAGCTTAGCATTTGAATCAATAGACTTAGTAAAGCAGATAGGCCTCCCTAATGAGAGCGGGCCTCATTCAATCAGCAGAAGGCCTAAAGAGAACAGAAGACTGACCCTCTCCTAAGTAAGAAAGAATTCCTTCTGCCTAACTGCCTTAGAAATAGGACATGGGCAAAAACTTGATTACTAAAACACCAAAAGCAATTGCAACAAAAACCAAAATTGACAAATGGGATCTAATTAAACTAAAGAGCTTCTGCATAGCAAAAGAAACTATCATCAGAATGAACAGACAACCTACAGATGGGAGAAAATGTTTGCAATCTATCCATCTGACAACAGTCTAATATCCAGAATCTACAATGAACTTAAATAAATTTACAAGAAAAAAAACAACCCCATCAAAAAGTTGGCAAAGGATATAACAGACATTTCTCAAAAGAAGCCATTTATGCAGCCAACAAATGTGAAAAAAGCTCATCATCACTAGTCATTAGAGAAATGCAAATCAAAACCACAACGAGATACCATCTCATGCCAATTAAAATGGCAATTATTAAAAAGTCAGGAAACACCAGATGCTGGAGAGAATGTGGAGAAATAGGAACACTTTTACACTGTTGGTGAGAGTATAAATTAGTTCAACCATTGTGGGAGACAGTGGGGCAATTCCTCAAGGATCTAGAACCAGTAATACCATTTGACCCAGCAATCCTATTACTGGGCATATACTGAAAGGATTGTAAATCATTCTACTATAAAAATAAATGTACATATATGTTTATTGCAGCACTATTTACAATAGTAAAGACTTGGAACCAACCCAAATGTCCATCAATGATGGACTGGATAAAGAAAATGTGGCACATATACACCATGAAATACTATGCTACCATAACAAAGAAAGAGTTCGTGTTCTTTGCAGGGACATGGATCAAGGTGGAAACCATCTTTCTCAGCAAACTAACACAGGAACAGAAAACCAAATACCACATGTTCTCACTCATAAGTTGGAGCTGAACAATGAGAACACACAGGCACAAGGAGGGAAACATCACATACTGGGGCCTGTCAAGGGGTGGGGAGTAAGGGGAGGGACAGCATTAGAGCAAATACCTAATGCATGCAGGGCTTAAAACCTAGATGATGGGTTGATAGGTACAGCAAATCACCATGGCACATGTATGACTATGCAACATTATGCACATGTATCCCAGAACAGAAAGAGAGAGAGAGAGAGAGAGAGAGAGAGAGAGAGAGAGAGAGAGAGAGGAGGGGGGAGGGAGGCAGGGAGGGAGGGGACATGGGTTTTTTTCCTTGCATGTGACTCAATCTAAAATACTGGCTCTTCCTGTGTCTCCAGCTTGCCAACTCACTCTGCAAGTCTTGGGACTTGTCAGCCTTTATAATTATTTGAACTAATTTCTTAATGATACATTTCTCTTCATCTTCAATGCCAGAAACAGTGGGCTGGAGTCCTTCTCACATGTTGAATCTCTCATTTCCTTTTCTGATGAATCTTTCTTTGCTTACAAATAGAGAAAGTTCTCTGCTTTTAAAGCCTTATGTGATTAGATTCGTTCCTCCCAATGACCTCCCTATTTTAAAGCGCAAAGTGTTAATTTCATCTGCCAAGTATTTTTCACCATACAACATAGCATAACAAAGGCGTGTCAACAGAGGGTAGGTCACGGGAGCCAAGATTCTGATTACCCACAAACTTAGTATCTCAGGAGTGACCAGCTACACTACCCTTCTTGTAGCTCCTTGTTCAACCCCAGCCAAGGAGGAAACCCTGAAGGAGCAAGTCAAGAAATGTAAAATGAAAAACACACAAAGCACATGCTGAGGTGAGGATCAATAAGGATGGTTGAAGAGTTCAGCAGACTGTTGTAACTTTGCATGCAAAACAGGCAGTGTAGAGCCATGTCCCCACTGCCCTTGTCTAATGTTTGCATAATCCTTTCTCAGAGGAGGCCACCATAGCCCCATTGCAGTCACAGATGTTACAGAGAGCAGCCAGGAGCAAAAAACACAGTCCCCATTCTTAAAGGACCAACCTAGGAAGAGAACGGGAAGATGGAGCAGAGGAATGAATCAAAACCCAGATAGATATAGGAGAGAAGTGGCTGGAAATCCTGTTTACTGAGACTTTGATATCTTTGTGTATGTGTGTGGCGATGTATAAATTTAAATGCACAGCGTGAGAGTGAATACGAGCGGATATGACATCCCAATTAACCTTGGTGACTCCCTAGCACTGAGAAGCCACTTTAACCTTAATGCCAGCTGGCGACCTTGCTGAATATTCAGAATCACTCATCTAGCTGGACAGGGTGTCCTCAGCTGCCATGAAGTTGCTGGGGCAAACTGGTAGGAGACAGTGGGGCTAAAAGAGAAGAGGGAATGATAAACAGAAATATTAGGACAATATTCACATTCTTTAACTTGAGTACATAAATTAGAAGCTTAAAAGTAGAGGTCAATGCACTCTCAGGACAGTTATTAAAACTGTATTCTCAGTCTTCTCCCATCCAGTATTACTAAGTTGTTTTTGTAGGAAAGAAAGCAATTCATGTTTCATATCTGCTATCATTATAAAAGAAGTCACAGCTACAAGTCTAGACTTTTATGTTTATTTCACAAGGACTTGTCCTTATGAAATAATCATTGTTTTATGTCAGCTCTGTTTTATTGATCTAGTATGTACCTGAAATTATTTAGATAGGGGAGATAAGACTTTCTTCTTTTTTCAGCATGCAGGGAAAAATTGTCCTAGACTTTTGAGAATATAATAAACATCTGATATTAGAAACACATTGGAGTTATTTTTATTTATTAAGATTAGTTCATATGTGCTCCATATTCAAAGATTTTACTACCTCCCTCATTAAGAAAAAAAAGTTATACCTTCAATTATGAGTCTTTTGTTTCTACAAAATAAGAAGGGAAAAGAAGGAGAGTGTTCAGTGAAGGAAGAGGAAAAGGAGGAAGAGGAAGAAGAGGGAGAAGAGAAGAAAAAAGAGAGAGGGAGGAAAGGAGGGGAGGAGGGAAAGGATACAGGAGAGAAAGAGCCAGAGAAGGAAAAAGAAAAAAGAGAAGAAATTATTTATAGTTATCTGGATTTCATAGTTCTCCTATGAGCAGGTGGCTCATATGAGGAAGCACAGGGGTTAAAATATTTATGGCAATGACTGTGGAGTCACCAGCTAGTGAGCACTGGCCTGGAGGGAAAATTCTTATATTCTCTAGCCTCAGCTTTTAATGGCACTTCCGTGATTCATTGTCTTATAACCAAATAATTTTGGGGGTAGTTCATGGCAGATGTCCCTGGCTATAAATCATTTTTATATGCTCTAGAAATCAGTTCTTTTTATCTTTCTTATAGATGAAAATGTTAAGTGTAGCTTTCAGGTGCTAATGTACTACATGTGTTAATATTGATAGGAAGGTAAGCCCTCTGTGACTCAATATTAACCTTTAATATTTATTTTATTACTTATGCAAGATAATTCAATGACCCATATTTTCTGTTGATGAGTGTGGATTACACTTTTTTCTTGCTTTACCTTCCTAAGACTCTCTGGCTGTTGTCAGAAAGGAGAGCCCATTCTGTTGGGATATGAGAAGAAGGCCTCTGCATGAGAAGCCCATGGTGGCTGAGTTACCTTTAATACTTTCTCCAAACACTATAATTCACCCAAATTAGATTTTGAACATCTTTTTTGCCCCGTGTGAGGTATATTCTTTTTTTGGTTACTGGCTGGAACAGAATTCTAAACTGTTACCCTTTCAGAGTCTCCCAGTGTTTCTTCAGAGGCTTTTTTATGTATTGAACAAAAAGTCTTTTTTCAATCCAGGTCAGAAGGATCATTTCTTATGTCATCTTCTAAGAGTTTTATAATTTTACATTTTATTATATGTCCTTAATAAACCTGAAATTGATTCTTATTTATGGTATAAGGTAAATGTCTAATTCCATTTTTTAAATGACTGATTTAAACGTTAGTCCCAGATTATTTATTGAAAAATTGCAATCCCAGAAACAAAGCCACACATCTACCAGCATCTGATTTTCAATGATTTCAACAAAAATAAGCAATGGGTAAAGGACTCCCTATTCAATAGGTAGGTGCTGGGATACTGGCTAGCCATATGCAGAAGAATGAAACTAGTTGCCTACCTATCACCATACACAAAAATTAACTCAAGACGGATTAAAGACTTCAATTTAAGACCTAAAATTATAAACATCCTAGATGAAAACCTAGGAAATACCCTTCTGGACATTGGCCTTAACAAAGAATGTACGACTAGGTCCCCAAAAGCAATTGCAACAAAAATGAAAATTGAGGCGAGGCATAGTGGCTCATGCCTGTAATCCCAGAACTTTGGATGCCAAGATGGGCAGATCACCTGAGGTCAGGAGTTTAAGACCAACCTGGCCAACATGGTGAAACCCGGTCTCTACTAAAAATCAGCCAAATGTGGTGGTGCGCACCTGTAATCCCAGCTACCCGGGAGGCTGAGGCAGGAGAATCGCTTGAACCTGGGAAGCAGTGCACTGCAGCCTGGGCAACAGAGTGAGATTTCATCTCAAAAGAAAAAAATAAGAAGAAGAAGAAAGAAACTTGACAAGTGAGGCCTAATTAAACTAAAGAGCGTCGGCACGGAAAAAGAAACTATCAACAGAATAAACAGACAAACTACAGAACTGGAGAAATACTTGCAGACTATGCATTCAATGATGGTCTAATATCTGGGGTCTGCAAAGAATTTAAACAAATTAACAAGCAAAAAACAAATAATCCCATTAAAAAGTAGGCAAAGCCATGAACAGCCATTTCTCAAGAGAAGACATGCAAGCATCCAACAAACACGAACAAATGTTCAACATCACAAGTCATGAGAGAAATGCAAATCCAAACCACACCAGTGAGAATGGCTATTACTGAAAAGTCAAAGAATCACAGATGTTGGTGACGCTATGAAGAAAAGGAAACACATACACTGTTGGTGGGAATGTAAATTGGTTCAGCCAGTGTGGAAAACAGTTTGAACATCTCTCAAAGTACTAAAAATAGTGCTACCATTTGACCCAACAATCCCATTGCTGAGTATATACCCAAAGGAAAATAAATCATTCTACCAAAAGACACATATACTCTTATGTTCATTGCAGTACTATTCACAATAGCAAAGACATGGAATCCACCTAGGTGCTCATCAACAGTTAATTGGGTAAATAAAATGTGGTACATATACACCACAGAATACTATGCAGCCATAAAAAAGAATGCAATCTTGTCCTTTGCAGCATCGTGGATGCAGCTGGAGGCCATAATCCTAAGCGAATTAATGCGGGAACAAAAATCAAGTAATGCATGTTCTCACTTATAAGTGGGAGCTAAACATTGGGTACACATGGGCATAAAGATGAGAACAATAGACCCTCAGGACTGCTAGGGCAGAGAAGAGGGGAGAAGGACCAGGGTTGGAAAAACTACCTATTGGGTACTATGCTCAGTACCTGGATGACCACATCAATTGTACCCCAAACCTCAACAACAAGCAATATATGCATGTAACCAACCTGAACACATACTGCCTGAATCTAAAGTATAAATCACAATTTTTTAAAAAGGAAAAAAAGGGAAAAGTCGTGCTCTGCCCATTGGTCAGCAGCAATAAGTCATTTCTCCCAAGTTTATGCTCCCAAAGCACATAATCTTAATCCATGTTTCATAATAATTCCTGATTTCTAGTAAATTGAGTTCCCCACTCTTTGTTTTCTTTTCTTTTCTTTCTTTTTTTTTTTTTTTTTTTTGAGATGGAGTTTCGCTCTTATTACCCAGGCTGGAGTGCAATGGTGTGATCTCGGCTCACCGCAACCTCCGCCTCCTGGGTTCAGGCAATTCTCCTGCCTCAGCCTCCTGAGTAGCTGGGATTACAGGCACGCACCACCATGCCCAGTTGATTTTTTTGTATTTTTAGTAGAGACGGGGTTTCACCATGTTGACCAGGAGGGTCTCGATCTCTCGACCTCGTGATCCACCTGCCTGGGCCTCCCAAAGTGCTGGGATTACAGGCTTGAGCCACCGTGCCTGGCCTGTTTTCTCTTTTTAAGGTACATATTTTTTCTTGTCCTTTTGTTTCTCCATATACATTTTAGAATCAGTTTATTTTGTTTCACAAAGAAACAATCAGACAAAATCTGTCAGGATTTGGATTGGAAATGATTGACAGGTCCATTTGTTAAAAATTAGCCTTATTATAATTTTGAGTCATGCTATTTCTGAACATAAGATATCTTTTGGGGGAAGAGGGGAGTCTTTAAAGTTTTCAAATAAAGTTTTAAAATTTTTCCATAAAGTACAAAAGTAGCTGGATTTATTAGAAAATTTATATTTTGATGCTATTATATTAGTATCTTTTAAAACTAAATTTCTCAATATATAGAAGAAGTGCAATTTATATTTATATCCAAATGACTCTAAGGAACTCAAATTACCTAGGCAGTTTACTTTCTTAATAATTGTAATACTTTTCTGTAAATTTTCTGGGATATATTTTGATATAGACAATCTTACAGTCAGCTAATAATGATAATTTTCTTTCTTCTAATTCTTTCTTACTTTACTATGCTGTATCCACTTCTATTTCTACACTTAACAGAAGTTAATGTGGGTACTTTTTGATGTTCTTAATCTTAAAGGGAATATTTCTAATATATCACATTGAGGATAATGTTTAATTTATTCTGATAGTCACACTTTTTCACATCTTCTCTAATCTCATTTTGCTAACAATTTGAATGTTAGCCAACACTGTTTAATAAATTTACTGGGATCATCATGTTATTTTTCTGTTTTTATCTGCTAATATGATAAACTATATTAATAGATTGTCTTATGTTAAACTACTTTTGCACGTCTGAGATAAACCCAAGATGGTCATCGTTTGTATTATTTGCTGGACTCAGTTTGCTAATATATTTAAGATTTTCACATCTATTATGTATTAATCAGGCTATAAACTAATAACAATTAGGAAGCAATTGTTTGCTATAACAAAGAGAATCATATATAGCATACGTAAGACAGGCATTTACTTTTCTCTCTGATGCAGGTAATAGTCTGGAGTCAGGGAGTGGTTTGTGGCTGGCAGAGCAGCTTGTGTATTCAGTACTTGGCTTCCAAGTCCTCATCATTTCTCATCCAGTTCAAAGAAAGGCAGAGAGTTCTGAACAGTCCTCATAAAAAGATGACCAAGAAATCGTCCTCCCCACACCCATTCATGTCTCATTCACCCAAAGCTAACTCCATGGCTACAGATACCTGAAAGTCAAACAGAAAAACATTTGTTTCTGTGGCCAGGTGTCCACGAACCCAGGTTGTCTGAAATTCTTTGTGAATGCTTATCACTAAAAGAAACAAAAGGCAACTTAAAGGTGGAGGACAGTTAACAGTTTCCAATACGTATGGTCATGGAAAGACCGCACTATAATCTTGTGTGTGGTACTGCTATTCTCGAGTTGGGTTTTGACATGAAGATCGTGTTAGCCTCCCCTAATCCCTGCCAAAAAAAAAAAAAAATAGTTTGATAAATATTCTATCTCTTCCTACCCTTTGCAACTTTAGAACAAATTTGGTAGGACTTAGGGGTAATAAGTATTACCTGGCATTTTCTTTATTGAATGCTCACTAGATATGGTACTATAAGTCTTCTTATTTATTCTTCAGTCAATTTTTGCCAATACTGAATATGTTTTCATATTCAATATCATTATAATTTTGTTCTAAATATTCTCCAAATCTCTTCACAATTTCTTAGTAACCCTTGAAGTTCTTTTTAGAAGCAGAATATTTCAATAATGCAAAATTCAAAATACCATCTATAGTATGCTACCTCTTGTATAAGAAGAGGAAATCAGAAAAAGAAATCACATATCTGCTTTTAATTTCAAAAACAACACGGGAAAGATAAATCACCAATATTTTATTTCAAAAAAGTTTGTCACCTAAAAGTGGTAGTGAGAATCGAAGTGGAAAAAAAAATTGGAGAGAAGTGGCATTTCTCTTAATATACCTTTATTGTACAGTTTTTACTTTTGCAGCCTTGTTAATGTTTTATATACTCAAAAGAATAAAATCAACTAGGTTAGGAAGGGAGGGGAAAAAAAGTTAAAAGCAAATAGAAACAAATAAACCTAATTTATTTCAAATGAATACCATAATCACACAGAAAGAAAACTTAAAAGAACTAAGAAACTCATGAAAACAGTGTATAACTGTATATTCCCTGTCTAGAGAAAAGTTGTGGCACAAGAGCTGCAAACAAATCTGTAATTCTTTTGAGTTGATTTTGTTTTTTATGGTGGCAAGAGCAATTCTGAAACAATTTATATTATGGGATCCAACAGACAAGTAAGTGTGTTGATTTTGTTGGGAGCCAGGCTTGTCATTATGAAAGAAGGGACATACAAATACATAATGAGGGTGAACAAGAAAGAACCCTGTGAGGCCAGATTCGGTGGCTCACACCTGTAATTCTAACATTTTGGAAGGCCAAGGCAGGCAGATTGCTTGAGCTCAGGAGTTTGAGACTAGCCCTGACGACATAGTGAAAACCCATCTCTACTAAAAATACAAAAACTAGCCGGAAGGATTGCTTGAACCCAGGAGGTCAAGGCTGCAGTGGGCTGAGATCACACCACTGCACTCCAGACTGCATGATGGAGTGAGATACTGTCTCAAAAAAAGAAAGAACCCTGTGGGATAGATTAGAATTGTAGCAATCAGTGTAAATTCCTGATTTCTACAATAAGCATACTTGTGTAGTTAATGCATGTAATATGAGCATATGCATACATGTGTATGTCCACATGGGTATATATTTGCCTATCTGTGTTTATATATATGCAATTATTTTCTAGCTCCATTCAATAAAAAGGCATAGAAACAAAGACATCCCAGTAACTTCGAACACACCCAGCACTCTGATCTTAGATTCTAAGATGTGTCTCACTATACGAAACCATGGCTCTGTTGAACAAGGACTCTACATTGCTTTAAGAGGTAAACTCTGGGAAAAGAAAAATTCTGACAAATTAAACTTAACAGAATTTATTTGAGTAAAAAAAAAAAAATGATTCATAAATTAGGTAGCACTCAGAACCAGAAGACGTTCAAAGAATTCCACCCAGGAGCATGAGCAGTGAGCTTGCATATGATCAACATGGAAGACAAGTAGAGAAGCCATTTGATTGGTTACGGCAAAGTGTTTGCCTTATGTGGACTTGGACTGAAGAGTTGGCTCTCTGTGATTGGCTGAAGCACAACTGCTTATGATTGGCTGAAACCTGTTTTTTTTGTTTGTTTGTTTGTTTGTTTGTTTGTTTGTTTGTTTTTAAGTAAGTTAGACTCCTAAGTTAGATTCGAATTTGTTTCAGTACTACCTTAGGTTTCAGTTTGTTATAAAGAAACTTAAAGTACAGAGACAGTCTTCAGCCAATGGCCTTTTGCTTATTTAACAACTCTCAATCATGTTTTCATTTGCAGGATATTTGACTAGTCACTCCCAACTCCATCGTTTTTCGAATGTTATCTTTGTCTTTGATATTGTGCGATTTTTTAGCATGTATTTAGGTTTAACTTCGTTAATTTATTCTTCTTAGTATAAATAGCATAAAATGGTATATAACTATTACAAATACATATTCAGTATAAAATGAGGAAATTAGTCACTAATTCTTCAAATCTGGCTTCTGACCCATTTTTCTTCTCTTTCTGGACTGCCAGTATGATATGCTTTTTACCTTCTCTGTTATCCGTTACTTGTTTTTTTAGATTTCTCATCTCTTTGTCTCCATTTTATTCTGAATAATTTCTGCAGTTCTAGTTTCAAATTCATTAATCCTCTCCAAGCTATATATAAAAAGTCTTATTAACTGAGTTTTTAATTCCAAAGACACTTCATACAGTCTCTTGAAGTTCTATTTGTTTCTTTTCTAAATATTTGCTCTTTATAAAAAAAAAAAAAAAAAAAAAAAAAGTCTCTTGTTCTTTTTACTCACGTCTTCAAACTTGCTGGGAGTATTTTGCCCATTAAACATAATTATTTTACATTCTGTGCTTGACAACTCTAATACCTGAAAGCTTACAGATCTTATTTTACCCTCTGTTCTTTTCTAATGCTTGTGCTCTTGCTGCTGTTTTGTGATTTTTTTTCATTCGGTCTCACGAGGGCAGTGTAATTTCTGGTTCACTCAACGCTATGCAAGTAGACAGTTCAGATGCTTCTTACTGCAGGATCTCATATGTGAGATCTTGGATGGACTCTGTTTTCTTTGTCTTCTACTCTGTACATTTCATTCGTTTATGAAAATGGAAGCTAAGTTTCATTCTAATGGTAAATGCCCTTAAAACCAAGGTCATCTTCAGTGCTGGGCTTACTTTTTTAGGTTCTTGCTTTAACTTGGTTTCGTTCTTTCAGTCATAAACTACTTTTAGCATTTTATTTTGAATTTTTAGTTATTTTCAATAGGAGAGTTAGTCAAGATATCTGGCCCACCATAATGTTGGAAAAAAATTTTTACAAGTTTTCTGTATATGTTTTAGTCAACTTTACATATTTTTGCTTTATATATTATTTCATTTAAAGAAAAACCTGTCTAGCTAAAGTGTCATCTTACTTAACATGTTCGTGTCATGTTGAAGATACAGCAGCAATACCAGGGCCAGGTCTCACTTCTTTCAACCCCTGTTTTAGTGGCTTTCTACAACTAAGGAATTGTCAGTAACAAGGGGTTGGGGGGAGTTGTGACTCCAGGGCCTGAGATTTAATGCTATCATAAGTGGAGTTCATGAACATAACACTCCTGGGCATGTGGACACACCCTCTGTCCCTGTGCACCTACTGCTGCCTTGAAACTCTCAGGCCCAATGTGCATTCTAGGTGTATTCTTAAGGCAAACCCTCAATCTGGGAAATTCACCAAAACTAGATTGAAATACAAACATATACTTGACTTCCACCAATGATGATATGTAGTTATATATGTATTTCTAGCATGAAACAATGTAAATCATAATTAAATAGTATTTTCTGAGGATTCTCTGTGCATCTTTGTCTTTAGCAAATGTGTGTCACTTACTGAGTTGTTGTGTCAGAGATTGACCAGCATTTCATTTTTAGTACATTCACATTACTTCCAACTCTTTTCTCTAGCAAACTGAGCCTCTGTGAATGCCTCTATACTTCATCTTTACTTAATATCTTTAATTATTTGCTCAGGATAAATTCTCAGAATTTAAATTATGAGTTCATAGGGCATGCATATTTTTAAGGCTTGATAGGTCTTGCCCACATGGCTCCCTGAGTTTACCTTCTACAGTGGCCCATGGAAATGTAGTGATGGTGACTGGCTTTTTAAAGGTGACATATTCAGAGCTGATCCTTTGATTAATTTCTAATAAAGATCTTACAAAATATCCAGGATTCCCTGTTCCTTTCACTTTATAAAAATTTAATATCTGAGAGTTACTGCAGTTTCTTAAATTACAGACATATCTTTGCTTTGAGAAAACCCTAACCATCACACACTGACTAGGAGTCTGTGGTATTTTCGTAATTAATTTGAGCTAAACAGCCATGTCACAGTAAATGAGCAGACTATTTTTCTATTGTTATCTCCTTGATTTATTGTTTGTCCACAGATCCACTGGTGGTAATTCACAGTGAGACCTCTGTCACTGTTGTGCCTAGCAAGAGAATAGCTATTCTGACACTAATTCTGCTTGGATCTGGTCACATGAGAATCCAGGGATATGATTTCTAGCAGGTAACATGAAAATATTGATCATATAAAGTAAACGGGAGGTTGGTCACACACCATGATTGTAAATTTATTTTCCCTTAGTAGGAACCAGGATTTTTGTTCATTAGCTCTCTTGCCGTCCCAGGGTTAGACCCCACTGCCTAGCTCCTCCTGCTGTTGTGATTATGCTGTGTAAAATGGCATTTCTACATAAAGAGCTTTTGGCCAGGGGCAACATACCAGCTAGTATAGATTTGAAATGGCTATTTCTTTCTCACCATGAATGAAAAGATATTTTAAGCATCTGTAACTCCTGTCAATTGCACCGTGTAAAACATCATCAACTGGCAACTGAAACCCATTCATAATATTCTTGTTTGCAAACTTCTGTCTTTGAGGCTCTTGAGGCGTACAGCAAAAGAAGAAAAGGCTAACATGCAAAAGAGCATCTCAAATTTTGAAGTTAATAGTTGAAAATTGCATGGGGCTGGCAATTGCATGAAACTGTTTTCTGAGTAGAGGCTGGGAAACTTAGATGAGGAGCCTGTTTGAATCATTTCTGATCTTACCAAAGCTTACCTTTTCTTAAACGTTGGATGGATTTTCCTGGTAGTTTGTATTGTATATTTGGTTACAATGAGGATGTTTCATAAGGATTTTATGTTGACTTCCCTTGTGGATTTCAGCTTAACAACATTGAAAATATTAAATTTAGAGGAGATCAATCTTATAAAAACCAAGTCAGAAAAAGGAGGCCAATGATTACTCTTAATTTGGTATGAAACTAACCAGACTCATAACTATCTATATGACCTATTAAAAAAAAGAAGCATAAAAAGGAACAAACTAATAATGGCATTTGCAGCAACCTGGAGTTGGAGATCATTGGTTTTTTTTGTTGTTGTTGTTGTTGTTTTTTAGGCAGTCTTGCTCTGTCACCCAGTGGCATAATCTCGGCTCACTGCAACCTCTGACCCTCAATTCTTCTGCCTCAGCCTCCTGAGTAGCTGGGACTACAGGCTTTCACCACCATGCCCGGATAATTTTTGTATTTTTAGTAGAGACAGGATTTCACCATATTGACCAGGCTGGTCTCCAACTCCTGACCTTGTGATCCACCCAATTCAACTTCCCAAAGTGCTGGGATTACAGGCACGAGCCACTGCACCTGCTCAGAGACCACTGTTCTAAGCAAAGTAACTCACGAATGAAAACCCAGCATTGCATGTTCTCACTTATAAGTGGGAGCCAAGGCATAAAAATAATGTAATGAACTTTGGGGAGTTGGGAGGAAGAGTGGGAGGGGGGTGAGGGATAAAAGACGACACATTGGGTACAGCATACACTGCGTGGGTAACAGGTGCACCAAACTCACCACTAAAAAACTTTTCAATGCAACTAAACACCAATTGTTCCCCAAAAACTATTGACATTTAAAAAAAATAAGCAGCAAAGAGGGAATTTACCCACTAAGAACAAGATTTTAAAGAATCCACTTCTACATTTTTTTAAATAGTTTGAACTTTTAGTTTAGATTCAGGAAGTATGTATGTGGGTTTGTTATCTTGCCACAGTATTTGTGTAATTATATACTGTTATTGTAGATTTGAAGTCTATACTTTTGTTGTTGCTGTTCTTTGGAAGCAATTGAACAGTTGTAATTTTCAGAGCAAGCTTGTAGAATTGATTTAGGTAATACTCAAGAATTAGAACAATGCATAAGAATCACCTGTGAGATTTGCTTAAATTGCAGATTTTAGGGTGCCATCACTCATGATTCTAATCTGGTATACCATGAGTGGAGCCAAAGAATCTACCTTTCCAGCAAGTAACCTCCAAACTTCTGATTTGGTGGTCCTCGTAACAGAAAAACACTACAAAAACACAATCTTAAAAAGATTAAAATTAAGGAAAAGAGAAGCCATTTTGTAGAAAATATAAATGAGGAGTCTTGCTTTACTGTATAATTTATTTTTATAATAAGGGGTGTGGTCAGAGTGCTGATTCCTTAAGCAGCAAAGCAGATACACTGTGGAAAGTATGTATGTTCCAGGGCCAGAGTTTCTTTAAAGACCACTTCTGCCTGCGACTCAGTGGTCACTTGGCTGTCACCATCTTGCCTTGTAACTCTTAGCCCTCCCCTTTAAATGGAGAAATCAAACATAGCAGAACCTTTCTACCATCTGGAGACACTGAATATAAAGCAAAACAACCATGAAGTTGCTTTGCAAATCCAAATTGGTGTCATTAGATCCAACACTCGGAGAATACTTAGTTCTCTCCAAATTGTCAGTTTTAATACACCATAATCGCAAGTGTGCAGGTTTCAAAGTCAGACCCTAAACTAGATAATTGTAGCCTCTTAGAAGTCTTGAAGGGTAATGCTAGGTCATAGTCACATTACATGTAAACTAACCCAAAAAGATATCATCTTAAAGCCATTAGAAAAAGAAATTTCACAGCTTTGCTTGGCAGTTGTGTGCTGTAGGGCTTGAAATCTTTCAGCAGAATTCAGCGTTCCTAATCCAAGCTGTCTGAGCCACATTCTAGCTTATGCTTGGGAGAGAGGCAAAAACTGCTCACCACAACTCACACTTTCCTTGCATGGACTGAAAAGTGTTCATTCTTCTCTTGTTCTTCTTCTTGTTTTAATGCCAAACATAAAGCCATTCCTTTGGCCTTCTCACATAAGGCCTCAAGAAATACTCCATGTATATGTACTTTGTCTCCTGCTTCTTTTCATTCCAGGCATTAAGGTGTAATTCAATGGTGACAATGACTGTTAGACGTGACATCTTCCTTTAAGCTTGGCTTTGATTGTGAAGTAAATGTTCTTGCACACCTTTTTAAAGCCCACTAAAACTTTGTCAGGACATTTCTTCCTTAGTTTTAACAGTATAACTGTGGCAGACCAGTTTCATCTTTCTGGTCCTCAGTTTCCATCAACTAAGGGCCTTGAACTAGAGGCTGCTGATTTTGTTCTTTATAGGATCCTGAAATTGTTTGCTGTAGAAATCAGGCTCAACCCAGAGTAATTCTGTGGCAATGAAGGACTCATTTTTGGAAATACTCATCATTGATTCCTTTTCCTTTTTGTTTTTTCTAACATCTGATATTCTCTTCTGATGATGAAGTTAATCTCTTGTCAAAGAAAGGAAAGAGGAGGGAAGGGAGGAAGGAAGAGAGCAAAGGAGGGTGGGAGGGAGGGAGAGTAGAATAGGAAGCAGTGATCCCCAACCTTTTTGGCACCAGGGACCAGTTTTGTGGAAGACAGTTTTTCCAAGGACCAGGAGTAGAGGGATAGTTTCAGGATGACTCATTGTATTACATGTTTTGTGTACTTTATTTCTATTATTATCACATTGTAACATGTAATGAAATAGTTATACAACTCACCATTATGTAGAAACCCTGAGCTTGTTTTTCTGTTACTAGATGGTGCCATCTGGGGGTGATGGGAGACAGATCATCAGGCATTAGATTCTCATAAGAAGCACGCAACCTAGATCCCTGGCATGCATAGTTCACAATAGGGTTCACACTTCTAGGAGAATCTAATCCCACAGCTGATCTGACAGGAGACAGAGTTCAGGCAGTAATGTGAGTGGCGGGGAGTGGCTGTAAATACAGATGAAGCTTCATTCACTTGCCCACCTCTCACGTCCTGCTGTGTGGCCTGGTTCCTAACAGATCTTGGACTGGCAAGTCCATGGCCTGGGGGTTGTTGACACCTGATGGGAAGGAATAGAATATGAAATAGAGAGGGGAGGAATGGAATGAAGGAAAGAAAATATAACCAGAAATAACAGCAAGGAGTAGATACCCCAGATGCAGTTAAAAATTAGACTTACCTTGTTTGTAGTGCCTGAGTATACTCTTTGCCTGAGAGGCTAATAAAACACGGTGCATTGAATCCAAGTTTCCCAGGCTCCTCATGGGTTTGGGACCTCACTCACTCTCCTAGTTTCTCCTGAAAAATTTGATGGCTGCAGGCTGTTTCTTTAAATGTTCCTTTATTCAGCATTCATTTCCATTTACAGATTCAAATTTCATAGCCTTAATAGCCCACATTAGTGGCCTGATAAGATGTTTTTGTTTATCACTGTTCCATCTCTCTCCATGTAAAAACTTGGGGTTTTATTGGAGGCTGTGTGGCATTCTCGGTGTAGCCTTTGAAGAATGCATCTTGATTTAAACCTCCTTGATGTTCCCACGGATTTAAAAAGATACTCAGATTGCAATTCTCTCTTGCAGGATATAGAAAAGTAGCTTCTAATCTATGTGCTCTTTATGACACAGTGGAAGCCCTTGTCAGAGTTGGCAGGAGAGCTGAAGATTGCATGGACTGCAATGTCTGCAGATCTCAGCAATATTCCACTTCCTGCTCAGCCTGTAGAGGGTTATTGCAGAGCTTTGCTTTCTAACTTCAGGATATTAAGAACTGTTTCTGAAGGACAGCTTACTCTTTGATATGAAATCAATTAGAACTCCTCAAATGGCCTGACAGTTCCTGTCACCTGCCATCAGGTAACCTTGTTTACTGAGAATTCTTGACATGAATCTCAGGAAACATACATGAATCAACATGCTGATGGACAAGCATGGGACACCCCCCCCCCAACTTCTCACCCAAGAAGGTTACCCTCTGACTGTGACTTGACTGCTACAGCCCCATTCCAAGCATCTTCTCTGGGACAATCAGGCATTGGTTTCTTGACCTAATTTGCTGAGGACTCATGGGAAAAAAAAAAAAAAAAAAAAAAAAAAAAAACTAGACTCCACACAGGCCCAGGTAGCCTGACTCATTCTTTCTATAACCAGTATTAGAAGCCAGAAAGAACCTCCTTGAAAAAGATGCTCTTATGAGTGAAAAAAATATTTCTTTTTTATTTTTACTGGCATTTTCCTCCTTTGCTTTCTAAAAACTAATGTAAATGCTGCTATAATTTGTGTTGAAGGGTTGTATTTGTGTCCACATGCTCAATGTTTGAAAATCTGGTTGCCTATTTTACTGCAATCCAACAAAACAGATTCTATTAAGATCTTAAGAGGTGGTAAATGTAAACTTTCTTGTCTCAGCAAGCAGTATGCAATGAGGATTTTAGGTTTGGGGTTATATACACACCCTTAAAAGATTTTATTATTATTTAGTCGAGGTATAAATTTTTCCCCTGGTAGTCTATATTAGAATATTTTCTGCAGAATGTGCCAGAAAAGAAAGTTGAAAATTTATGAAAGCAAGAGCTATAAATCACCTGCACATATAGAGCCAGCTTCCAGGATGTCACATCAAAACATTACCTCTAAATTTTTCATTGTTGTTTAAGAATTTTGCCAGGTAACTCTTAATTACTTTAATGAACATAACATCCAATTCACCATTGTGGAAAAGTCAGGGCTAGACAGTGTGAAATGCTACAATGATTACACAGAATGCCAGTCAAGGCAATTCATTTTCTACATACTTATGATGTTGTTTTGTCTAGTCTTTTATTTCCTTGTGGTCCTCAGCTATATTGATTGCCAAATGGCTTTAATCAGTTATGTCCTTCATTCAAAACTCTGTGTCCAGACAAGTTTGAAAGGAAGTGGAGTGTCCATTTTTTTCTCTTTCAGAATGTGGAAGGTATCATTATGGTATAAAGAAAGTAAACTCTGCTTCTTAAATTGTGCATCGTGTGTCTTGATTAAAATATATATGGAGATCTTTGTCACCTCTCCATCTACCACCTTAGAGCCCAGTAATGAAAACTTAACCAATTATGACACACAGAGCATTTTTACTCAGAGCACCTCATATATTACAGAAGTAAATTTAGGTTTCCTATGTCATTTATATTCTCCTTGCTCTTAGATAAAGCAAGACAGCTAAATATATTATTTTAGTTCCAATAGGGGAAAAGTTTGAGGATACCAATATTAGCCTTAGGGCTACAAATAGTCTTGCTTTTAAAAAACTGTATCTTGAATATAACTTAAGCCAAATAAATTCTCTAATTTAGAAAAAATAATAAGAATTTCCCTTTTTAAATTAAATTTGGTGATTACTACTAAGATTAGATCCTTCATATTTTTGTGAGTAGAGTACCTACAATTATAGAAACATGATGATTCTAATTCTGATTATAATTTAACAGGAAATCATCTTCCAATATTACTGATTTAATGTCTTTTATGCATAATAGTTTCTGAAATGGTGTCCATCATTTTAGCAATAGTTTTATATTGGGACCACATTTCTAATTCACTAAGCAAATAACCTATATGGCTTCTTTTTTCATGTTTTTAAATGAAGTACTCAGGTTAGATGCTCTCTGATGTCCATTTCAGCCCTAAAATTTTACAATTTTGTGTTCTGTGAGATAAGCCATCTTGTCTTTTATATAATCCCACCTGCTAGCTCATATGTAGCCTTCTCCCTCATTTCCAATAGAAAACATCAAAAATATTTTATAGATAAGATAGTTTGTTTTTAATCTAGTGAAATGAAGATAAGAAGGAATCAACTGAAATTTAAGCAGAAGAGAATGACATTTAAAAGAAACTTCTAACTTACAAGAAATTTGAGTCTTCTTCTCTGGATATTTTGCTCCTAGAATGACATAGTTGTCGTTATTTCTAGAACACGAGTGTCCATGCTGTATTATATCCCATGGTCTGACCCTAACAGTCATGTGGAATATAATGATTCCAATGAAATGATACCATAAAATATGTAAGGCAACTGTTCTTTAACACTTTTATTGATATAAATACTATGTTCCTCCATTTGGTCATTCTTTCTAAGACACCATGAGCATTTCTAAGGGGATAGAATCAAATTGTAAGAAGAATAGTAATATAGTTTGGCTCTGCGTACCCACCCAAACCTCATCTCAAGTTGGAATCTTCATGTGTGAAGGGAGTTTGTCTGAGATAGAGATGAGGAAACTCTGTGCAGCCTTGGTACTTGGTCCCCTGTGTCCCAGCCACTCCAGCTCCAGCCGTGGCTAAAAAGGGCCAAGGTACAACTTGGGCTATTGCTTCAGAGGGTGGCAAGCCTCAAGCCTTGATGGCTTCCACTTGGTGTTGGTTCTGTTAGGTTTGCAGAAGACAAGAGTTGAGCTTTGGGAACCTCCACCTAGATGTCAGCGGATGTATGAAAATGCCTGGATGTCAAGGCAGAAGTCTGCTGCAGGGGCAGAGCCCTCATGAAGAAACTCTACTAGGACGATGCAGGGAGAAAATCTGGGGTTGGAACACAGAGTTCCCACTGGCGCACTGCCTAGTGGAACTGTGAGAAGAGAGCCACCATCCTCCAGAACCCAGATGGTAGATCCATCAACAGTTTGCACCATGTGCCTGGAAAAGCTGCAGGCACTCAACACCAGCCTATGAAAGTAGCTGCAGTGTCTGTACCATGCAGAGCCACAGAGGCAGATCTGCCCAAGGCCTTGGGAGCCTACCTCTTGCATCGACATGCCCTGGATGTGAGACATGGAGTCAAAGGAGATTATTTTGGAGCTTTAAGATTTTTTTTTAAATTTTTAAGTCAGAAGTGAGATTCAGAGAAGCTTTAATATTTAAGGAGTGCCCTGCCACATTTTGAACTTGCATGGGGCCTGTGGCCCCTTTGCTTTCGTCAATTTCTCCCATTAGGAATGGGAAAATTTACCCAATGTCTATAGCTCCATTTTATCTTGGAGGTAACTAACTTGATTTTGATTTTACAGGCTCATAAGTAGACAGGACTTCCCTTGCCTTGGATGAGACTTTGGCTTTTGAGTTAAGGCTGGAATTAGTTGAAACTTTAAGGGACTGTTGGGAAGGAATGATTGGCTTTAAAATTTAAAAAGGACATGAGATTTGAGAGGGGCCAGGGGTGGAATGGTATGGTATGGCTCTTCCCCACCCAAATCTCATCTCAAATAGTAATCCCCACATGTTGAAGGAGGCACCTGGTAGGAAGTGATTGGATCATGGGGGGCAGTTCCCCCCAGTGCTGTTCTTGTAATAGGGAGGGAGGTCTCATGAGATCTGATGGTTTAAAACTGGCAGTTACCCCTGCACACTCTCTCTCTCCTGCCACCATGCAAGACATGCCTTGCTTCCCCTTCCCCTTCTGCCATGATTATAAGTTTCCTGAGGCCTTCCTTGCCATGTGTAACTGTGAGTCAACTAAAGCTCTTCCTTTTTAAATTACCCAGTCTCAGGTTATTCTTTATAGCAGTGTGAAAATTGAATAATACACCTACATCTGGCATTTCTCCCCATGTTATCCCTCCCCGACCTCCCCACCCACCCCACCCCCTGCTGTCTTTCCCTTGCCCTCTCCAACAGACACCACTGTGTGATGCTAACCTAAAAATGTACCAGGAACTGTTCTGAAGTTCTGATAATGGTTCTTACCTCAGTAGTCATGTCATTCCCATGGAAAGGAAAAGAAAGTGGAACAGTATGATGCAGGTAAAAGCATCTTCATCTTCTAACATTGTGATAGGAAAGTCTTTCTTTTGAGACTGAATTTTAATTGGTTCATTCATTCACTGACTGGTGGAGCTGCCCTCTGATTCCTCACTGGTCACTTCCTAGCTCACCGCCCATGCTAGTACTCCCAGGAAAATTGAGCTGCACAAACCCAGTGCCTGGGGTTCTTACTGCATCACCTTTCCCTCAGTGCAGATTGTCTGTGACATTCTGATGTGCATTTTGCATAGTTACCCTTTGCAGTTTCCTAGCCAGAGGTCCGATATGAAGTAAAAGTAGAAACTCATTTTCTCCTTGGATTTCTGTGCTCCAGGGGAACTTCACCTTGAGCCATTTTTAAACTAGACAACCTCATGCTAGGAGTTTCTACTTCTTGGTGTGAATGACATTTTTCAGGGCCCACAGAGTGGGCTGCAGAGCTTGACACAGAGGCTTCAGCAAAGATTCCCTGCTGACTGCATTGACCCATTCAAGACCTAGCGATTTCCTTGCCAGCCAGGTTCTTTCTAAGTGGACAGCCAGTCGTACCAAAGAGGAGGTTTGCATGGAGGGCACTGTACCCCAGGGATTAGTATCATGCTATCAAAGCACAATATTTTTTGCAACCTAGATAAACTTGAGACCAAAAGAAAAGCCTTTTTCCTAATTTTTTAGATTATTTATTACCTCCTTCCTCATCACCACCCCCAAATTCTTATCCTTTAATTCCAAAACTGACTGAAATAACAGATTCTCTGTCATAGGCATTTCTGTAAGGTTAAGATGAAGTAACCTGTTTAACAAGTATTTCATTGGAGTGAATAAAAAAGAAAGACTGAGAGAGTCTAGTAAAAGTTTGTTATATAATTTTAAATGCTTTAGAATAACGTCACAATATCCTGCTTAAAAAAAGATCAGTCCTTTGTGGAACATGTTATTAGTGAAGTCCTTGAAGCAAGTGGTGGAAAATGGCTTTTTCATTACTTCAAAGGCAATATTAAAGGGCCATGAAATTCAAAGCTCTTGGTTTTATCACAGACATTTTTGTGTCAGGATTTAAACATTTTCCTACTCGACATTCCTCTAACAACTATAGTTTTATAGGAAAAATTGTTATAATTGGCCTGGATCATAGTATGATTATTAAATGATAGGTATCAATTAAACTTATATTTAAATTGAAGATATTTACATCAGATAAGAGGAAAGTGTGATTATAATTAAAGGCGTAAAATGCATAATCGGCTTTGGGAGTATACTTTAAACCTATTAAGAGGATAAAATGTGATTATTTGTTGGAATATAAACTGTCACAAAAATTCTTCCACCTATTTTCCCCCTGCTCACTGATACTAAGCAGAAATAAGATGTTTTATGCATGTTTTCCTTAATTTTAATATGATTATGGGGGTGCTTTATGTAGATTATCATGTTGAGACTATTAGCATTTAGCAATAAGAAGAAACAGAGAGAGGAGGAATGCTGGAAACGATAACACGGAATTGCTCCTGTGAACCAGAGTTGCTAACACATTTGTATTCTCCAGAGTTAACCTTTTCATTTCCAGAATTTTGCCATGTGATATTTTTATAATATTAATGTGAATGCAGTAATATAATAACAATGAGCTGATTAAGCACTTTGGAGCTCAGCAATTTTGTGTTCTTTGCTTTTAAGTTTAAAGTATTATTTGTTTACCTGCTGGGAATCAGAAGAACTCAAAAAGAAACAAAAACAGATTTACAGATTTTAATATCAATACCTGCTTAAAGCAAACAAACAAAAAATTCACTAAATCCACCAAATGAGTATCTCATCACATTCATATGTTTTTCACTTGAACATAGACAAGTCCTTCGTTGGTGTTTGATGTCTTTACATCCACACCTAAAATATGAGCAAATGGCCTTTTTTTTTTCTATTCGTCTAATATATTCCTTGGTGGCCACTGCAGGCATTGATAAGTGTTTCTTGGGGTTGACTCAACTTCAGCTACCGGGTAGCAAGCCTGAGTCAATGATCAAGGCAGTCTCCCACTTCTTGCCATACTGACTGCCCAGAGGTGATTGTGTGATGTAGTTTTATTCAATTAGAATGAAACTCTGAATTCTGGTTCAATGATAAAGAGAGAAATGTGACCCCTACCCCTCTAATCACACCACACATGTTCTGGAGAGAGGTGTGTATTTCGGGTTCTAGGTGCAGCAATTTGATAATCTTTAGAATTTTAATTCTAAAGGGAAGGCCAGCCTGAAGACGAGACTGTTCCACACAAGATGAAGGAGAAGAAAGAAATGTAGGGGCATGGAAGAACTGGACCTCTAGCGAAAGTGCACCCACCTCTCCAACTTTTTAGTCTCAGTTGCATGAGCCATTTAAGGTCCTTCATGATTTAGCCTAATTGTAGTGGTGTTGTATTATTTATAAACAAAAGCATCCTCCCAGATACAGAATTTGGTACTAAGAATGATGGTGTTTTGCACATAACAGATCCCAAAATGTTGAAATAAACTGCATCTAGGTCAGCAGGGCAATGGGGAAAAATCCTCTGTGGTCAGAAGTTGGTAAATATTTTTATACAGTCACAAAATAACTGGCTAATTATGATTTCCTATTGTACCTTACAAGAAAGTTCAGGTGTCAACAAGATTGTAGCATTTTGGTGACTTCATAGGAAAGTAAATATACCTTTCACTAAAGTCCTTCAAGAGAAAGACAAGTTTGGCCTGAAACTAACCAAACAAAGAAAAGAAGAAAGACAATATAGCTTTTCTAAGACAGACACTCTCAACAAATGGTTTTTCTTCCTAAATGGATAAAAGCTGGGTTATCTGGAGACAAACAGGTTGAACAAAATCATATTCTCTGCCCCCAAATAAGGTAAATTAGAGCAAAAGCAGGGATGTAGGAGCCACAGGAGATAAAGCTGTTATTGAGAAGAACCTAATCCTTAGTTCTCTCCCAGCAGCTGAATTCCTAAAGACTCCCCAAGCCAAACATGGCTACTGTTCATCCCTCCAAGCTCTTATAATCACATATATTGACCCCCAGGGTGATGAAGACTCAGAAAGAAAATTCTACCCAATGTCCATCTTTGACATAACGCTACACTACAAAGGATAAAAAAGATCCTCCCAGAGAGTAGGACTAGGGTCTATAAGACCAGCCACCTAAATCATTCTCTCCTCCTGCAAAACAAGTGTCACTCAATGTTCCTGTCCAGCAGAATATGAACTGTGTTGCTTCCTATTGTTTTTTTTTTATTGTATTTTAGGTTGTAGGGTACATGTGCAGATCATGCAGGATTGTTGCATAGGTACACACATGGCAATGTGGTTTCCTGCCTCTATCACCCCTGTTACCTACATCTGGCATTTCTCCCTGTTATCCCTCCCAGAACTTGCCATCCCCCTGCTGTCCCTCCCTTGCCCCTTCCAACAGACCTGAGTGTGTGTGATGCTCCCTTCCCTGTGTCCATGTGTTCTCATTGTTCAACACCCGCCTATAAGTAAGAACATGCGGTATTTGATTTTCTGCTCTTGTGTCAGTTTGCTGAGAATGATGGTTTCCAGATTCATCCATGTCCCTATAAAGAATACAAATTCATCATTTCTATGACTGCATAGTATTCCATGGTGTATATGTACCACATTTTCCTTGTCCAGTCTATTGTCAATGGGCATTTGGGTTGGTTCCAGGTCTTTGCTATTGTAAACAGTGCCACTATGACCATTCGTGTGCATGTGTCCTTACAATAGAATGATTTATAATCCTTTGGGTATATACCCAGTAATGGGATTGCTGGGTCAAATAGAATTTCTATTTCTAGGTCCTTGAGGAATTGCCACACAGTCTTCCACAATGGTTGAACGAGTTTACACTCCCACCAGCAGTGTAAAAGTGTTCCTATTTCTCCACATCCTCTCCAGCATCTGTTGTCTCCAAATTTTTTAATAATCGCCATTCTAACTGGTGTGAGATGGTATCTAAATGTGGTTTTGATTTGCATTTCTCTAATAATCAGTGATGATGAGCATTTTTTCATATTTTTGTTGGCCTCATATATGTCTTCTTTTGAAAAGTCTCTGCTCATGTCCTTTGCCTACTTTTGGATGGACTTGTTTGTTTTTTCTTGTAAATCTGTTTTAGTAATTTGTAGATTCTGGGTATTAGTCCTTTGTCAGATGGGTAGATTGCAAAAATTTTTTCCCATTCTGTTGGTTGCCAGTTCACTCTAATGATTGTTTCTTTGGCTGTACAGAAGCTGTGGAGTTTAATTAGGTCCCATATGTCTATTTTGGCTTTTGTTGCCAATGCTTTCGGTGTTTCAGTCATGAAGTCCTTGCCTATGCCTATTTCGTGAATGGTTTTGCCTAGGTTTTCTTCTAGGGTTTTTTATGGTATTAGGTGTTATGTTTAAGTATTTAATCCATCTGGAGTTACTTTTAGTGTAAGGTGTCAGGAAGGGGTCCAGTTTCTGCTTTCTGCACACTGCTAGCCAGTTTTCTCAACACTATTTATTAAACGGGGAATCCTTTTCCCATTGCTTGTTTTTGTCAGGTGTGTCAAAGATCAGATGTTTGCAGATGTGTGGCACTGTCTCCAAGGCCTCTGTTCTGTTCTATTGGTCTATATCTCTGTTTTGGTACCAGTATCATGCTGTTCTAATTACTGTAGCCTTGTAGTATAGTTTGAAATCAGGTAGCATGATGCCTCTGACTTTGTTCTTTTTGCTTAGGATTGTCTTGGCTATGTGGGCTCTCTTATGGTTCCATATGAAGTTTAAGGTGTTTTTTTCCAGTTCTATGAAGAGGGTTGTTGGTAGCTTGATGGGGATAGTGTTGAATCTATAAATTACTTCAGGCAGTATGGCAATTTTCACGATATTGATTCTTCCTATCCATGAGCATGGAATGTTTTTCCATCTGTTTGTGTCTTCTCTTATTTTGTTGCGCAGTGGTTTGTAGTTCTCCTTGAAGAGGTCCTTTACATCCTTTGTTAGTTGTATTCCTAGGTATTTTATTCTCTTTGTAGCAATTGTGAATGGCAGTTCATTCTTGATTTGGCTCTCTTTAAGTTTGTTATTGGTATATAGGAATGCTTGTGATTTCTGTACATTGATTTTGTATCCTGAGACTTTGCTGAAGTTACTGATCAGTTTAAGTAGATTTGGGGCTGAGATGATAGGGTCTTTTAAATATACAATCATGTCATCTGCAAGAGACAATTTGACTTCCTCCTTTCCTAACTGAATACCCGCTTTTTTTTCTTGCCTAATTGCTCTGGCTAGAACTTCCAATACTATATTGAATAGGAGTGGTGAGAGAGGGCATGCTTGTCTAGTGCCAGATTTCAAAAGGAATGCTTCCAGTTATTGCCCATTCAGTACAATACTGGCTGTAGGTTTGTCATAAAAAGCTTTTATTATTTTGAGATACATTCCATCAGTATCTAGTTTATTGAGAGTTTTTAGCATAAAGGGCTGTTGAATTTGTCAAAGGCCTTCTCTGCATCCATTGAGATAATCATGTGCTTTTTGTCTTTGGTTCTGTTTATGTGGTGGATTATGTTTATAGACTTGCGTATGTTGAACCAGCCTTGCATCCCAGGGATGAAGCCTACTTGATCATGATGGATAAGATTTTTGGTGTGCTGTTGCAATCGGTTTGCCAGTATTTTATTAAAGATTTTTCCATCAGTGTTCATTATGGACATTGACCCGAAATTTTCTTTCCTTGTTGAGTCTCTGTCAGGTTTTGGTATCAGGATGATGTTGGTCTCATAAAATGATTTGGGAAGGATTCCCTCTTTTTGGGTTCTTTGGAATCATTTCAGATGGAATGGTACCAGCTCTTCTTTGTACATCTGGTAGAACTGAGCTGTGAACCCATCTGGACCTGGGCTTTTTTTGGTTGATAGGATATTAATTGTTGCCTCAACTTTAGCTCTTGTTATTGGTCTGTTCAAGGTTTCAACTTCTTCCTGATTTAGGCTTGGGAGGGTGAAAATGTCCAGGAATTTATCCATTTCTTCCAGGTTTACTGCTTTATGTGCATAGAGTTGTTTGTAGTTATCTCTGATGGTAGTTTGTATTTCTGTGGAATTGGTGGTGATATCCCCTTTATTTTTTATTGCATCTATTTGATTCTTCTCCCTTTTCTTTTTTATTAATCTGGCTAGTGGTCTGTTCATTTTGTTGATCTTTTCCAAAAACCAGCTCCTGGATTTATTGATTTTTTTGAAATAAATCAATCAATAAATTTTTTGTGTTTCTAACTCCTTCAATCCTGCTCTGATCTTAGTTATTTCTTGTTTTCTGCTAGCTTTTGATTTTTTTTTTTTAATCTTGCTCCCCTTGTTCTTTGAATTTTGGTGATAAGGTGGTGATTTTAGATCTTTCCTCACTTCTCTGGTGGGCATTTATTACTATAAGTTTCCCTCTAGACACTGCTTTAAATGTGTCTCAGGGATTCTGATATGTTGTGTCTTCATTCTCATTGGTTTCAAAGATCTTTATTTCTGCCTTCATTTCATTGTTTATCCAGTCAACATTCAGGAGCAGGTTGTTCAGTTTCCATGAAGTTGTGCAGTTCTGAGTTAGTTTCTTAATCCTGAGATCTAATTTGATTGCCCTGTGGTCTGAGGGATTGTTTGTTGTGATTTCCATTCTTTTGCATTTGCTAAGGAGTGATTAACTTCCAATTATGTGGTCAATTTTAGAGTAGGTGCAATGTGGTGCTGAGAATGTATATTTTGTGGATTTGGGGTGGAGATTTCTGTAGATGTCTATTAGGTTCACTTGGTCCAGATCTCAGTTCAAGTCCAGGATATCCTGGTTAATTTTCTGTCTTGTTGATCTGTCTAATACTGACAGTGGAGTGTTAAAATCTCCCACTATTATTGTGTGGGAGTCTAAGTCTCCTTGTAGGTTGTTAAGAACTTGCTTTATGTACCTGGGTGCTCCTGTATTGGGTATGCATATATTTAGGATCGTTAGCTCTTCTTGATGCATTGATTCTTTTACCATCATGTAATGCCTTTCTTCGTCTCTTCTGATCTTTGTTGGTTTAAAGTCTATTTTATCAGAGACTAGAATTGCAACTCCTGCTTTTTTTGCTCTCCATTTGCTTGATAAATCTTCCTCCATCCCTTTATGTTGAGCCTATGTGTGTCCTTGCATATGAGTTGGGTTTCCTGTATACAGCACACCGAGGGTCTTGACTTTTTATCAAATTTGCCAGTCTGTGTCTTTTGATTGGGATATTTAGCCCATTTACATTTAAGGTTAATATTGTTACGTGTGAATTTGATCTTGCTATTTTGATGCTAGCTGGATGTTTTGCTTGTTAGTTGATGCATTTTCCTCATTATGTTGATAGTCTTTACCACTTGGTATGTTTTTGGAATGGCTGGTACTGGTCTGGTTGTTCCTTTCTTTTTTTTTTTTTTTTTTTTTTTTGAGACGGAGTTTCACTCTTGTTACCCAGGCTGGAGTGCAATGGCACGATCTCAGCTCACCGCAACCTCTGCCTCCTGGGCTCAGGCAATTCTCCTGCCTCAGCCTCCTAAGTAGCTGGGATTACAGGCACGCGCCACCACGCCCAGCAAGTTTTTTGTATTTTTAGTAGGGACGGGATTTCACCATGTTGACCAGGATAGTCTCAATCTCTTGACCTCGTGATCCACCCGCCTCGGCCTCCCAAAGTGCTGGGATTACAGGCTTGAGCCACTGCACCCAGCCCTGGTTGTTCCTTTCTATATTTAGTGCTTCTTTCAGGAGGTCTTTTAAGGCAGGCCTGGTGATGATGAAATCTCTCAGCAATTGCTTGTTCATTAAGGATTTTATTTCTCCTTCACTTACGAAGCTTAGTTTGGCTGGATATGAAATTCTAGGTCAAAAGTTCTTTAAGAATGTTGAATATTGGCCCCCACTCTCTTCTGGCTTGTAGGGTTTCTGCTGAGAGATCTGCTATGAGTCTGATGGGCTTCCCTTTGTGAGTAACTCAGTCTTTCTCTCTGGCTGCCCTTAGCATTTTTTCCTTCATTTCAACTCTGGTGAATGTGATGATTATGTGCCTTGGGGTTGCTCTTCTTGAGGAATATCTATGTGGTGTTCTCTGTATTTCCTGGACCTATATGGTGGTCTGCCTTGCTAAGTTGGGGAAGTTCTCCTGGTTAATATCCTGAAGGGTGTTTTCCAGCTTGGATTCATTCCCTCCATCACATTCAGGTATGCCTATCAAAGGTAGATTAGGTCTTTTCACATAATCCCATATTTCTTGGAGGCTTTGTTGATTTCTTTTCACTCTTTTTTCTCTCTTCTTGCCTTCACATTTTATTTCATTGAGTTGATCTTCAATCTCTGATATCCTTTCTTCTGCTTGGTCGATTCGTCTATTGAAACTTGTGTATGCTTCACTAAGTCCTTGTACTGTGTTTCTCAGCTCCATCAAGTCATTTATATTCTTCTCTAAGCTGTTTGTTCTAGTTAGCATCTCATTTAACCTTTCTTCTAGGTTCTTAGTTTCTTTGCATTTGGTTGGCACATGTTCTTTTAGCTCTGAGAAGTTTATTACCCACCTTCTGAAGCCTGTTTCTGTCAATTCATCAGACTCATTCTCCATCCATCTTTGATCTGTAGCTGGTGAGGAGTTATGATCCCTTGGAAGAGGAGAGGCATTCTGGTTTATGGTGTTGTCATCCTTTTTACGCTGGTTTCTTCCCATCTTACTGGCTTTAACTACCTGTAGTGTTTGTAGTTGGTGACTTTCAGATGGGGTCTCTGAGTGTATGTCCTTTTTGTTGATGTTGAAGCTATTCCTTTCTGTTTCTTAGTTTTCCTTCCAACAGTCAGGCCCCTCTGATACAGGACTGCTGGTGGTCCACTCCAGATCCTGTTTGTCAGGGACTCACCTGCAGTGGCTGCAGAACAGTAAGGGTTGCTGCCAGTTTCTTCTGTTATCTTCATCCCAGAAGGGTGCCTGCCAGATGTCAGCCCGAGCTCTCCTTTATGTGGTGTCTCTTTGGGTATATGGGGGTTGGGGAGCTGCTTGAGGAGACAGTCTGTCCCCTATAGGAGCTCAACTGCTGTGCTGGGAGCTCCGTTGCTCTGTGCAGAGCTGCTGGGCAAGTATCTTTAAGTCTGCAGCAGCAGAACTCATAACCAGCTCTTTTCCCAGGTGCTCAGACCTAGGAAAGTCAGCTTTATTTATAAGTTCCTGACATGCTGCTGCCTTTTTTCAGAGATGCCCTGCCCCTCATGGAGTAGTCTAGTCACAGTCTGACAGCAGTGGTGTTGCTGAGCTGCTGCAGGCTCTCCCCAGCTGCTGTGTGAACTGCCTCAGTATTGGCAGACTGCCTCTGTAGTGGTGGACACTCTTCCCTCCCTGAGCTGGACCATCCCAGGTTCAGCTGTGCTTGCTGCAAAACTCTCAATCCAGAGCATTTCAGATTGCTTGTTTGTGGGGGTGCTACCCACCAAGCCAGATCACCTGGCCCTCTGTCTCAGCTCCCTCCCTTTCAGTTGAATGGGTGGCTCTGTCACCCAGGTGTTCCAGGTGCCAGTTGAAATGGCCACCCAGATTTGTGTGACTTTCTGTGTGCCAAACCATGGCACTAGCCATGCTGAAAACTCATGGCACTTTTCAGTCTGGGAATCTCCTGGTCTGTGTGCAGTGAAAACTTGTTTGGAAATGCAATGAGCACTCACCCTCAGCGTTGTTCTTGCTGGGAACTGCACTCTGGAGCTGTTCCTATTCAGCCATCTTGGATCCTCCCTTTTATTGTTTTTTTTTTTTTAAATGGAAATTTATCTTGTAGTATGTCATTCTCTTTCCACCATTGTATGTATGTTGGAGAGTGTAAATGATGGGCAATGTGCCGTTTATTGACTTATTATTGGCCATCAGAAGCTATATCAGAATTTGAAATTTAAGAAAGAATTTTACTCAGAAATCCTGCACTTGAGATAACTGGAAGATGATTTGGTTGTCTCCTATTAGAGAGTGGTTCTCAACTTGGATTGTACAACTGAACCACCTGGGAAGTTAAAAAATTTCTATGGCCAGGCTGTACCCAATGTTAATTAAACAAGAATCCCTGGGAGCTTGTCTCAGGCATCAGGTGATTCCAACATGCAGCCTCATGGTGAACCACAGCTTTCATTTAGAGGTTGGGATTTCAGGAGCTTGATATAGGGAGAATATGGATGGAAATTGATTAGCAAAATATTGCAGACACCTTTTTTCTTGTTCCTCAAATAATTTCACCTCTCTCCCTTTGGGTTTCCTCTTGATTGGTTCCATCCTAGCTTCTGTCAGTCATAGGAATACACAACTTTGCCACAGGTATTGATACAGGAGAGGGTATTTGACCTAATATATTCCAATGAAGGTAAAACTTTGGATTTTGGTTTAGCAGTTGGGAAAGAAAATATGAAAAAAAAAAGAATATGTAATGCTGATTGTCACTGGACACAATTTTTAGAGGAGACTAGACCCTGGAGGACTACAGAAAAAGGATGCTAGAGCCCAGAATATACCACGCCTGAAACCTGACTTATCTTTGAGCCAGTAAATTTCTTTTCTTGACTAGAATACTTTGAAGTTGGTTTTCTCTTATATGTATCTAAATCATTCTAACTCACAGGCCCTGCAGTGGACATGGTCAAATCTCTGTTCAGATACCTAGATTCCTTGTTCTATTTTTGTTCCTCATTTCTTATACCCATTTTGCTTCCAATGGACTGTACCCATGACATTCCTCAGGCATTGCTCAAAGAGCTGGAAGTGCCTTGGATTTACATTCTCCTCAGGGCAAGCCTTGGCCTTCTGGTACACGAGTATGAAGCCCTTCTTCCCTGCTGAGTGAGACAAATCCTGAGCCACATTTTACACTATACAGCTCACCTGTGAGATCTGCACCTTTGGTTGGCTTCTTCCATTCTTTATTTGACATGTCAGACTTGCTTCCCGGTTTCTCCTGAGAGCACTTTCTTAACAAATGACTTGAGCACAGATTCTCAAACTAAGGCACATGCTAATCCCTACTGGGTGTTGAGTCCTATGTAAAGCACATGGTATGGGATTAATAAATGTGGCTGACCAGCTAAGCTGCCAGTCACCATCTCTGAAAACTCTGGCTCATGAAGTGTCTCTGTATTAGCCTGTTCTCATGCTGCTAATAAATATATACCTGAGACTGGGTAATTTATAAAGGAAAGAGATTTAACTGACTCACAGTTCCACATTGCTGAGGAGGCCTTACAATCATGAAGAAGGCAAAGGAGGAGCAAAGTCACATCTTACATGGAGACAGGCAGGAAGAGCTTGTGTAGGGTAACTCCGCTTTATAAACCATCAGCTCTCATGAGACTTATTCACTATCATGAGGACAGCATGGGAAAGATCTGCCCCCATGATTCAATTACCTCCCACCAGGTCCCTCCCACGACATGTGGAAATTACGGAAGCTACAATTCAAGACGAGATTTGGGTGGAGACAGAGCCAAACCATATCAGTCTCTTATTTTATATTTTCAGTGCAATACCAAAACATAAGATGCCTGGTAGAATCTAACTTTTTAGAGCTGAAGTCCAGAAAGATCATCTGGCAAGCCAGTCATGCTACTTGTAAAGAAATTGAAGTCTAGTGAAGCTACATAACTTACTCCAATCTCCTTGGCTGCTTAATGGCAAGGCCAGGGCTTGAAATCAGTGCTTTTTGTGTGTCTTAGGCCACCTACCCTAGTGCTGTGCCCAATTCCAAACACCTTATTCAAATCACACTTTCTCTATTTAGAGACAAATTATTTGCCTTTGTTGTATACAGAGACATGTCCCAATAGCTGAATTATCAACACTAAATATTGTCTATATGAATGTGATAAACATAAATCTATGATTCTTAAACATATGAACCATAGGATTAGTTAATTTCTGAACCAAAGAATAGCATAAGACAGAAGAAAATGTGACTCAAGAAAGTAAAGGGCATAAATTGTATTCTTTTTTTTATTGCATTTTAGGTTTTGGGGTACATGTGATGAACATGCAAGATTGTTGCATAGGTACACACATAGCAGTGTGGTTTGCTGCCTTCCGTCCCCTCACCTGTATCTGTCATTTCTCCCCATGCTATCTCTTCCCACCTCCCTACCCCCCGCCCCTCCCCCATTTCCCCCCAACGGACCCCAGTGTGTAGTGCTCCCCTCCCTGTGTCCATATGTTCTCATTGTTCAACACCCACCTATGAGTGAGAATATACGGTGTTTGATGTTCTGCTCTTGTGTCAGTTTGCTGAGAATGATGGTTTCCAGGTTCATCCATGTCCCTACAAAGGCCGTGAACTCATCGTTTTTGATGGCTGTGTAATATTCCATGCTGTATATGTACCACATTTTCCCTATCCAGTCTATCATCGTTGGGCATTTGGGTTGGTTCCAGGTCTTTGCTATTGTAAACAGTGCTGCAATGAACATTCGTGTGCATGTGTCCTTGTAGTAGAATGATTTATAATCCTTTGGATATATACCCAGTAATGGGATTGCTGGGTCAAATGGGATTTCTATATTTAGGTCCTTGAGGAATCGCCACACTGTCTTCCACAATGGTTGAATTAATTTACATTCCCTCCAACAGTGTAAAAGTGTTCCTATTTCTCCACATCCTCTCCAGCATCTGTTGTTTCCCGATTTTTTAATGATCGCCATTCTAACTGGTGTGAGATGGTATCTCAATGTGGTTTTGATTTGCATTTCTCTGATGACCAGTGATGATGAGCATTTTTTCATGTTTGTTGGCCTCCTGTATGTCTTCTTTTGTAAAGTATCTGTTCATATCCTTTGCCCATTTTTGAATGGGCTTGTTTGTTTTTTTCTTGTAGATCTGCTTTAGTTCTTTGTAAATTCTGGATATCAGCCCCTTGTCAGATGGGTAGGCTGCAAAAATTTTTTCCCATTCTGTTGGTTGCCGATTCACTCTTCTGACTGTTTCTTTTGCCGTGCAGAAGCTGTGGAGTTTGATTAGGTCCCATTTGTCTATTTTGGCTTTTGTTGCCATTGCTTTTGGCATTTTGGTCATGAAGTCTTTGCCTACACCTATGTCCTGAATGGTTTTGCCTAGATTTTCTTCTAAGGTTTTTATGGTATTAGGTCTGATGTTTAAGTCTTTAATCCATCTGGAGTTAATTTTGGTGTAAGGTGTCAGGAAGGGGTCCTGTTTCTGCTTTCTGCACATGGCTAGCCAGTTTTCCCAACACCATTTATTAAACAGGGAGTCCTTTCCCCATTGCTTGTTTTTGTCAGGTTTGTCGAAGATCGGATGGTTGTAGGTATGTTGTATTTCCTCTGAGGCCTCTGTTCTGTTCCATTGGTCTATATCTCTGTTTTGGTACCAGTACCATGCTGTTTTGATTACTGTAGCCTTGTAGTATAGTTTGAAGTCCGGTAGTGTGATGCCTCCTGCTTTGTTCTTTTTGCTTAGAATTGACTTGGCTATGCGGGCTCTCTTATGGTTCCATATGAAGTTTAAGGTGTTTTTTTTCCAGTTTTGTGGAGAAGGTCATTGGTAGCTTGATGGGAATAGCATTGAATCTGTAAATTACTTTGGGCAGTATGGCCATTTTCACGATGTTGATTCTTCCTAACCATGAACATGGAATGTTTCTCCATCTGTTTGTATCCTCTCTTATTTCGTTGAGCAATGGCTTGTAGTTCTCCTTGAAGAGGTCCTTTACGTTCCTTGTTAGTTCTATTCCTAGGTACTTTATTCTCTTTGTAGCAATTGTGAATGGCAGTTCATTCTTGATTTGGCTCTCTTGAAGTCTATTACTGGTGTATAGGAATGCTTGTGATTTTTGCACATTGATTTTGTATCCTGAGACTTTGCTGAAGTTGTTTATCAGTTTCAGGAGATTTTGGGCTGAGATGATGGGGTCTTCCAGATATACAATCATGTCATCTGCAAATAGAGACAATTTTATTTCCTCCTTTCCAATTTGGATACAATTTTATTTCCTCCTTTCCAATTTGGATACACTGTATTTCTTTTTCTTGCCTGATTGTTCTGGCTAGAACTTCCAGTACTATATTGAATAGGAGTGGTGAGAGAGGGCATCCTTGTCTAGTGCCAGATTTCAAAGGGAATGCTTCCAGTTTTTGCCCATTCAGTATGATATTGGCTGTTGGTTTGTCGTAAATAGCTTTTATTGTTTTGAGATACGTTCCGTCAATACCTAGTTTATTGAGGGTTTTTAGCATAAAGGGTTGTTGAATTTTGTCAAAAGCCTTCTCTGCATCAATCGAGATAATCATGTGGTTTTTGTCTTTTGTTCTGTTTATGTGGTGAATTACGTTTATGGACTTGCGTATGTTGAACCAGCCTTGCATCCCCGGGATGAATCCTACTTGATCATGGTGGATGAGCTTTTTGATATGCTGTTGCAATCGGTTTGCCAGTATTTTATTGAAGATTTTTGCATCTATGTTCATCATGGATATTGGCCTGAAATTTTCTTTTCTTGTTGAGTCTCTGCCGGGTTTTGGTATCAGGATGATGTTTGTCTCGTAAAATGATTTGGATTGTCTGGAATAGTTTCAGAAGGAATGGTATCAGCTCCTCTTTGTATGTCTGGTAGAATTCAGCTGTGAACCCATCTGGACCTGGGCTTTTTTGGGGTGGTAGGCTCTTTATTGCTGCCTCGACTTCAGACCCTGTTATTGGTCTATTCAGGGTTTCGGCTTCTTCCAGGTTTAGGCTTGGGAGGATGCAGGTGTCCAGGAATTTATCCATTTCTTCCAGGTTTACTAGTTTATGTGCATAGAGTTGTTTGTAATAATCTCTGATGATGGTTTGGATTTCTGTGGAATCTGTGGTGATATCCCCTTTATCGTTTTTTATTGCATCAATTTGGTTATTCTCTCTTTTCTTTTATATTAATCTGGCTAGTGGTCTGTCTATTTTGTTGATCTTTTCAAAAAACCAGCTCCTGGATTTATTGATTTTTTGAAGAGTTTTTTGTGTCTCCATTTCCTTCAGTTCTGTTCTGATCTTAGTTATTTCCTGTCTTCTCTAGGTTTTGAGTTTTTTTGATCTTGCTCCTCTAGCTCTTTCAATTTTGATGATAGGGTGTCAATTTTTGATCTCTCCTTTCTTCTCATGTGGGCACTCATTGCTATATATTTTCCTCTAGAGACTGCTTTAAATGTGTCCCAGAGATTCTGGTATGTTGTGTCTTCATTCTCATTGGTTTCGAAGAACATCTTTATTTCTGCCTTCATTTCATTGTTTATCCAGTCAACATTCAAGAGCAAGTTGTTCAGTTTCCACAAAGCTGTGCGGTTCTGAGTTAGTTTCTGCATTCTGAGTTCTAACTCGATTGCACTGTGGTCTGAGAGACTGTTTGTTATGATTTCTGTTCTTTTGCATTTGCTGAGGAGTGATTTATTGCCAATTATGTGGTCAATTTTAGAGTAGGTGTGATGTGGTGCTGAGAAGAATGTATATTCTGTGGATTTGGGGTGGAGAGTTCTGTAAATGTCTATTAGGTTTGCTTGTTCCAGGTCTGTATTCAGGTCCTGGATATCCTTGTTGATTTTCTGTCTGGATGATCTGTCTAATATTGACAATGGGGTGTTAAAGTCTCCCACTATTATTGTGTGGGAGTCTAAGTCTCTTTGTAAGTCATTAAGAACTTGCCTTATGTATCTGGGTGCTCCTGTATTGGGTGCGTATATATTTAGGATCGTTAGCTCTTCTTGTTGCAGTGATCCCTTTACCATTATGTAATGTCCTTCTTTGTCTCTTTTGATCTTTGTTGCTTTAAAGTCTATTTTATCAGAGATGAGAATTGCAACTCCTGCCTTTTTTTGCTCTCCATTTGCTTGGTAGATCTTCCTCCATCCCTTTATTTTGAGCCTTTGTGTATCCTTGCATGTAAGATGGGTTTCCTGGATACAGCACACTGATGGGTTTTGGCTTTTTACCCAATTTGCCAGTCTGTGTCTTTTGATTGGGGCATTTAGTCCATTGACATTTAGGGATAGCATTTTATGTGTGAATTTGATGCTGTCATTTTGATGCTACCTGGCTGTTTTGTTGGTTAGTTGATGCAGATTCTTGATTGTGTTGATGCTCTTATACCATTTGGTGTGTTTTTGGAGTGACTGGTACTGGTTGTTCCTTTATATGTGTATAGCCTCTTTCAGGAGTTCTTGTAGGGCAGGTTTGGTGGTGATGAAATCTCTGAGTGCTTGCTTGTTCACAAAGGATTTTATTTTTCCTTCACTTATGAAGCTTAGTTTGGCTGGATAGGAGATTCTGGGTTGAAAGTTCTTTTCTTTAAGGATGTTGAATATTGGCCCCCAGTCTCTTCTGGCTTGTAGGGTTTCTGCTGAGAGATCTGCTGTGAGTCTAATGGGCTTCCCTTTGCGAGTAACCCAACCTTTCTCTCTGGCTGCCCTTAGCATTTTCTCTTTCATTTCAACCCTGGTGAATCTGACGATTATGTGCCTTGGGGTTGCTCTTCTTGAGGAATATCTTTGTGGTGTTCTCTGTATTTCCTGGATTTGAATATTGGTCTGCCTTGCTAGGTTGGGGAAGTTTTCCTGGATAATATCCTGAAGAGTATTTTCCAGCTTGGATTCATTCTCTTCATCACATTCAGGTACACCTATCAGACGTAGATTAGGTCTTTTCACATAGTCCCACATTTCTTGAAGATTTTGTTCATTCCTTTTTGCGCTTTTTTCTCTGTTCTTGCCTTCTCTTTTTATTTCATTGAGTTGATCTTCGACCTCTGATATCCTTTCTTCTGCTTGGTCAATTCGGCTGTTGAAGCTTGTGCATGCTTCACGAACTTCTCGTGTTGCATTTTTCAGCTCCATCAATTCACTTATACTCCTCTCTATGCTGTCCATTCTCGTCAGCAGTTCGTCCAATCTTTTTTCGAGGTTCCTCTTTTCTTTGCGTTCGGTTAGAACATGTTCTTTTAGCCCACTGTAGTTTCTTACTACCCACCTTCTGAAGTCTGATTCTGTCATTTCATCACCCTCCTTCTCCATCCGGTCTGGTTCCCTTGCTGGTGAGGAGTTGTGATCCCTTTTAGGAGGAGAGGTGTTCTGGTTTCGGGAGTTTTCATCCTTTTTGCGCTGGTTTCTTCCCATTTTTGTGGGTTTATCCACCTGTTGTCTATCTCTGTCCCAGGGAGTTGGAGCTTTATGAGTTTCCCTTGCACTACTGCCTTTTTTGATTTTTCTTTCAGGTCTGACCCGCCCAGCTAGCAGCACGCCTAGCCACTGCCTGCCCACAGGGGCTTTGCTGAGCTGCTGTTGGCTCTGCCCAGCTGCCCTGAGCTCTTCCCTGTAGTCCTTTTTATATGGGCGTAGTTAGAACTGTCTCGGCAAACGGTGGCCCCGCCTCTGTTATGGCGGACTCTCTCTGTCGTGGCAGGTTGCCTCGGCAATGGCGGGTTGCCTCGGCAACGGCAGCCTGCCTCTGTAGCGGTGGAGAGTCTCAGTAATGGTGGAAGCCTCTCCCCCACCGAGCCAGACCGTCCCGGTTCAGCTGTGCTTGGTTTGAAGGGCTCAACCCAGAGGGTTTCCAATTACTGTTTTTGTTTTCATTGTTGTTGGGGGTGGAGGGGTGGGACCAACCGAGCCTGATCACCTGGCTCCCTGACTCAGAGTCTTTTCTTTTAAGTTGAAGGACCCCGCGTTCTGGTCGCTTGTTGAAAAGGCGCCGGGATCTCCAGTGCTGCGACTCACAGAGTCGGCTCGAACTGTGGCGCCGGCTCCTGGCGGATTTTTTGCCTAGGAATCTCCTGGCCTTACTCGCTATTTCAGATGAATGGGCAACTCTGCCATCTCAGGGCTCTGCTCGCCAGCTAAGAGGGCTCCCAGACCAGTGGCTTTTGTACGGAGAACCGCAGCAACAGGGAGTGGTCACAGCAGCCGCACGGGCAGAATCGGGGGCCAAAACAGCCGCACCGGCTGGGACTGCGACGCTGGCGACCCCTCTGCCTGGGTATCTCCTGGTCTGTGGGCAATAAGAGTTCATCTGGAAATGCGGTGTCCACTCACCCTCTGCACTTTCACTGGGGGCTGAAGTCCTGTGCTGTTCTTAGGCGGCCATCTTCCCAGCATTCCTTCATAAATTGTATTCTTAATTTACTGTGGACACATAGTAGGTAGTCAATGAACGTTTGTTGAACAAAGTATAGTGAGTTCCACAAGGGCGTATGGAAGGGAATTTTCTGGTGTCCACAGTGGAGAAGAGGTGGATGCATGTGAATTAAACTGAAACAGAAAGAGATGAAAGAGATGAAAGAGCTGAGCACTTACCTAGGGGTGTGTGTGTGTGTGTGTGTGTGAGTGATGTTCTAGCCATATGTTTTTCTATCATTCTAACAAGGCCTTGTATAAATATCTGAGCTAGGTCACAAGTTATTAAGGAAGGGACTGCCTGGCTGTAATGAGCTAGAATTTTGATTAGATGCAGAGCCTCACTCACTGGAAGTCAGCAGAAAGATGTCAAGTGTGATTAAGGAGAGATGGTCAGGACACTGGTGAATTGTTGAGATAACAGTTGGGACCCTGGTCCACCCCATGCTTCATCTTCACTACATGGAGATGATCTCCCCACTGTCACTTTGGAGGCCGTTAATCGTATTTTGTTCATAAATTACTGATTTTTCTTACACAAATCCAGAAGGACTTTTTATTTGAAATAAATATGAACAATGACTTAGATACTCCAGGAGTTCCGTATACAAATTTAGAATGTACTTTACAGTAATCTCAATGACTCTGTCATTCTAGTTCATATCTGCATGGATATGGTTTCTGTCCTGTTTCCAGAAAAGATCATCTAAAGCGTGTCTCTTAATGGAGGATAACCCAGGGGAAATTCTGTTCTAAAAAGAGAGAGAGGAAGAAAATATTTCCACACATCCATGGAGTATTAAAGATTAAACAGATATAAACTATAAATAAAATTCCAGCAACGTCAATGTTTAAAAATCCATCTAATCTCTTAAAGCTGAGAGACAAGAAGATACAATGCCCAGATGACAGCATTCTAAAATTCTCCTTATAGGCCAGCCACCATATGAAAAGAAAACAAATGTCAAGAGGAATCAGGGGAGTTTGCCATGAAATTAAGCTTTGTTAAATCATTTACTATGTTCCAGGTACCCTTTTACCTGCTTTTGACCTTATCTCATTCAATCTTTAAAACTGCCTCTTCAACAGTATCTGACATGTCAAGAAAACAGTTACCCAGTATGGTAAAATAAGTTCCACAAGGGAGCAACAGTGGGTTTAAACTCAGATTAGTCAAGTCCAAAAGAACAGGAAAAATGAATGAAGTAAGCTAATGAATTAATAATGAAAAATTTTTAAAACCTTTTTATAAAGTTTATCAATATTTAGAAAAAAGTTAAATCTAACATTTGGATTTTGTTTTATCTTTGGAAGTGCAGGTGGTACCTTGAAAACTAAGTGATACATGATCATTCAAGTTGAAAGTGTTGATGGCTCGCTGTAGGATTAGCCACCACATGGTCTTAGGTGTTCCTAGGCCAATGGGTAAACCCAAGGATGAAAGATGGTTAGGAGCCTGGACCAAGTCCTGTTATTCATGGAGTTTGTTCTACAAATTGAAAAAAATGTCCCCTTGAAAGTTAACTAGAGTGAAATTCAATGTATAAACTCTGCTTTTCCATTGACTCTCATTTGAAAGCAAATTATATTCAGTGGTCGATAAATATTTGTTAACTTGTTCATTCAAGGCATGATTTCCATCAGGTTTTCCAAAAATGAAGACTAAGGAAAAGCAATGATGAAACCAACAATCTAAAGAAAAGATCCGTCCTAATTTAATGACAGAGAATTCATTTTAGCTTCATTTCCAACTCTTTGTCATTCTTTCTAATACTGCACACACTCAAACCTGAGCTCACCATATCCACTCCTACTCTCCACCTCAAGCAACTTAGATTTATCTAAGCAGGACCTGTTGATTGCTGGAGAAAAGTATGAGAAATTCAAGCTGCTAAGACTACTTGTTAACATTTAGTACTTAACCTGTGCCAAGAAATGACCTAAGGTTTTAAGACATATCTACTCATTAAATTCTAATAAACAACCCTGGAAGTGGGTAGTTCTGTTATCTCTAATCTATCTACAAAGAAACTAAGCCACCATGCTGTTAAGGTCACAGTCTCAGGAGGATGGGGATATTCTTTATGAGACAAGAGACAATGAAGATAGGTGGGGTAAAGATATAGATAAATTTTTAGATGAAATGGAGAGCAATTGAAAATAATTATCTTTATCTTTCTGTGAAATAGGAGGCAATATGGAGAGAAGGAACTAAAACTGAGACAAACGTTACTATCCTTAGGCCCTCTGACGTCAAACATTTTGGATATAACTTGTACCTACTCCTTACTACAGCCCTTCCAGAAAGATATTAAGTTGTTTATTAAAAGTCTACAAATTCAACATTGTTCACCATCAAATCTTGGTTCTTACCCCTCTGTCATCTTACTATTCAATTCTCAAGTTGGTAGGAATAATCTTGAGACATTTAGAAGAGCATGGAAGGTTTGGAACAGTCACTGCAGGGAATGAAACTCACAGCCAGTTAGAAATGAGCAAAGGACTGCCCAAAAAGGTCTGAGCACCAGATCTTAGAATTTGAGGTCACAAAGTATGATATTAACATGGAATTCCTTTGGGTGATTGAAGGATTCCCTATACAAGGCAGTGCTGAAAGCACGAAGTTGAAACTGGGAGATAAACAGAGTGTTTCAAATCATGCTGTCGACATTGGCGTACACAAATACCTAGAGTATGAGCAAAAATTATATATAATACACGCCATGAGAGAGGACCAGAGATTCTAAAATCTCACATTTTAATGCCTTCGAATTCGGATGTGTCTTTAAATGGGTGGCATCTTTTTCCACTGATGGTGAGGTAGTCATTATAATGTAGTTGTGATCACATATTTTCAAACTTGGCCTGGGCTGAAGGACTGCAGAGGAATTATGCGCACAGTGGACACTGTGAGTTATAGTGCCATTTAAAATATCTTCTAAGAAAAGTACTCTATGGTTTCTCATTGAAAAAAAGTTATTATATACATTAAAAAAACTGAAATAGTGCTGTGAGGCATGTACGATATGTTAATAGAGGAAATATTTATCTTAATGAAGTAAATGTGATCACAAGTCCGTATGTTTTTGTGAAGCAGCAACTCAAGCACTTGGCATAACCTGTGCCAGCAAGTACATGCGGCCAGCTATGTCTGTTCCTGAGACAACTGGAAACGATCGCCTAGCATAGATCAAACAGTGAACCTAAAGGGAGGAGAAATTGTCAAATTCCTGGAAAGAGGCATATTCCAGTTATCTCTTGCTATGAAACAAATAGCTCCAAAACCATCCTAATAATTTTATCATTTCTCACATTCTCTGTGGATCAGGAACTCAGAAAGGGCTTGCCTGGAAAGTTCCGGCTTAATGTCTGTCATGCAGTTGCAGTTTGAAATGTCTGGAGACGGGACAGTGGGGAGCCAAAGCAGCTGGAAGCAGGTCAGGCATCTTTCTGTCTTTCTTTAGCCACCACGCCTCTTCCTGTGATCTCTCTGCATGGGCTACTTTGGGCTTTGAAATAACTTGGCAGGGCCAGACACAGTGGCTCACACCTGTAATCCCAGCATTTTGGGAGGCCAAGGTGGGTGGATCACTTGAGGTCGGGAGTTCGAGACCAGCCTATCCAACACAGAGAAACCTCATCCCTACTAAAAATACAAAAATTAGCCACACGTGGTGGTGCATGCCTGTAATCCCCGCTACTCAGGAGACTGAGGCAGGAGAATTGCTTGGAAGCAAAAGGCTTCAAGTGCTATAGCTGGTGACCCATGAACAAGGCGGAAGCCAAATCTTCTTTTATGACCCAGCTTCCGCTCTCACATAGAGTCACTTCTGCTGCATCCTGTTGGTTTCCAAGAGAGTTAGAGCCATCCAGATTCTGGAGGAGGGGAATTAACTTCACCTCTTGATTGGAAAGTAGCAAGTTTCTAGAACATATGGTCTAGGAGATATTGTTCCAGCTGTATTTGGAAAATACAATCTGCCACTAGATGAAGGAAATGTCAAAGTGCCAGGAAGCTGGTGTTACCAGTCATTCACTGAGCAGGACTGAACATTAAAGCATCGAAATTCCATTGAACTTCCTGATGACTGAACAAAGCCATCTAACTTGCAGCCAGGTGTGATTCAGTCAGGGGAATAAAAAATAAAATTACAAGGTTATGTTAATTAAACCTGGTGCTCTTGAAATGTCTTGTCAATGCTAAAGGTATTGAAGAAGTCAAATTCGTGATCACCAGCTACACATCTTCTATGCCTAAATAATCCCAGAACAGCTCACTCAGTCAGTTAGAATAGGAATCTCAAATGTTTTGTTTTTTTCTTTTAAATACTGTTATATTTTTAACTGGCAATGTTTTCTCTTAATGATGCATAAAATAATGGTGTGTCTTACAATTTACGGCATTTCTAGCTTTGATGAAGTACAATAGGTGCCATGAAGATCTGAAGTCAGGAGAAATTTCCTTTTCCTGGGATGCTCAGAAAAGGACCCAGAGGAGAAATGGTTCTGGGAAGTTGTAGGCTTTGGAAGGTAGAAAACAGGCTGCAGGGTGAAGCAGGAAGTCAGGGAACATGGTTGAAAAGCACTTGAAACCGAGCCCCGCCCCTGCCAGCTTTGCCCGGCATCCTGTATGTGTATTTCCCTCTCCAATCAGTCTTTCCACTTTCCCTTGTGAAATTCCTGCCAGTCCTTCATGACTCCTTGCAGCTCCTGTCCACTGCATATTGAGAAGACTTTTCATGGCTGCCCCTGGAAGACAGGTGGGGTGGAGCTGGGCGGCAGTGTTACTCTCAGTCCAGACCCCCAGAGAGTGTTCTTGGATCTCACGGAGGGCATTCAAGGCGAGTCACGAAGTGCAGTGAAAGAGGCAAGTGTATTAAAAGCTGCTCTATGGAGCGGAATGCCCTCAGAAAGGAAGAGGAGGAATGCCTGATAGTGGGAAGAGATAGTTTAATTGAAAACTACCGCATTACAGAGTAGGGCATCCTCAGAAGACAAGCAGAAGAATGCACCATCTTTAAGTTTTTCTTTTATAGGGGTCTTGTCTTTGTAAAGACTAAACTAAGCTGTGACTATGTAAGAGTAAGAAGATAACATGACAAAATGTATTATTCTGTTGATTTAAAGAAAACTATCCTTGACATTTTATTTATTATTTGTTTGTTTGTTTGTTTGTTTATTGAGACGGAGTCTTGCTTTGTCGCCCAGGCTGGAGTGCAGTGGCTCCATCTGGGCTCACTGCAAACTCCACCTCCCGGGTTCAAGCAATTCTGGTGTCTCAGCCTCCCGAGTAGCTGGGACTACAGAGATGCACCCACCATTCCAGGCTGATTTTTTTTGTATTTTTAGTAGAGACAGGGTTTCATCATGTTGGCCAGGCTGATCCTGAACTCCTGACCTCAGGTGGTCCACCAGCCTCAGCCTCCCAAAGTCCTGGGATTAGAGGGGTCAGCCACTGCGCCTAGTGCCTGGCCTATCCTTGACATTTTAGTGTGTGAGTATATTAAAGCATAACTGTTATTACCTTGAAAACATATCGTTATGGGTATTGGGACATCTAGACTCTCCGTTGTAAGAGCGTGTCCTTGTAGGTATCTTTAGACTGCTTCCTCAACCATAAGCCTTAGGACCATGGGTCATGGCTGGCAAGAAAAGTACCTTGCTAGTTTGAAAATTGAGTTGATTTTTAAATGGCAGCACTCTGGCTCCCCTAGGCTCCTGCTTCCCTAACAGCTGAATGCAGCACAGAGTTCAATTTGCCTGTTTTATCAATCAGAATTTTTGATAAGGTTTCTAGTGATGAATGGGGTTCACAGCTTAGAAATGAAAATAAAAATATAAGTCATTACAATGTACCACACACTTCCATACTCAATCATACAGCAGCTCAGGAATTAGCCATCCTCCATCCATTCAATTTACTAAGCATCTTCTAGGTGCCCCATTAATTAGCCATCCTCTGTTCATCTGATTAATGCCTATTTACTGAGTATCTTCTAGGTGTCTGGCACTGTGTGAGCCAATGGCTACTCCTAGTGTATTTTGTTTCATGAAACTTTTGAATTGGAGAATAAGAAATTAACTAAGTAAGTTTTGCAATAACCAAATTAGAAATTGATGAAAAAGGGTAAGAAAGAGAGGGATGAAATTATTTTGATAGGGGCATTTTAGCCATTTTAAATCTAAATTTTTATAAATGTATGTTTGATTATACCATATTTTCTTAATTGCTGAATTCAATTAAATATCTTTATAACTGTAAGTTTTCTTCAGCATTAAATATGTGTTTTGATTCTCTCAGCAGTTACTGAAAAGAATAGTACTTAATTATTGAGAAATACTTCACATGCATTTTCTCATTAATTCTCACAACTATTTTGTGAAGTAAGTACTGTTAGCATACATCTTTTTAATAGATAACAACTGAGATACAGAGAAAATGAGAACATTGCCCAACCAAAGTCATACCAAACTTGAGCCAAACTTGAGCCATTTGCTTTACCGTATGAGCTATTTTATGACCATTATAAAGGCCCTACGATTCACTCATACTTCATAATTAAAGCTTGTGTATGTTTTTAAAAGTTTTGTTGTTTCCTCTTTTATGTTTCTACCACCCTTCGTGAGCTACAATTTACACAGCATCCATTGTATCCCTTTAGAGTGTACAGTTTGAGCATTTTGGCAGTTGTATTTATTCATGATATATATAACCATGCAGACAAGATATCACATTCCCAGCACTCCTAGAAGTTTCCTCATGTGCTTCTCAGTTTGTTCCTCATCTCTCTAAGACTTTGACGACCACTGAAGGAGAGAAAGAGAGAAACAGAAAGACAGAGACAGAGCGGGACAAAGACAGAGACAGGCAGGAACAGAAAGTGTGAATATCTTTTGTGCTTTTTATACCTGACTTCCTTCTCTCACATCATGCTTTTGAGATTCACCCACACTGTGGTATGTGTCAGTAATATCAATGGAATGTTTTGTTGCTGAATAGAATTGTATGTGTGTATTACAATTTATTTATCAGTTCATCTGCTGGAGATCTGAGTTATTTCCAGTTTTGGGCTATCGTGAATGAAATTGCTGTGAATATTTGTGTACATGTCTTTTGGTGGACATCATACATATTTAAACCAACACTTGGTATGATTGGCCTTTTTAGAAATTCTAGCTATTTTTAGGATGTACATTAGTATATCATTTTGGTTTTAATTTTTACTTCCTTGATGATTAATGATATTAAGCATATTTCCATGTGCTTATTGGCTATGTGTATATCTTTTATTTGAAAAATAAATGTTTGTTCAAAAATTTTTTTACAAGGAGCCTTGCTGTGCTGCCTGGGCTGAGGTACAGTGGCACAATCTCAGCTCACTACAGCCTCCACCTTTGGGTTCCAGGAATTCTCCTGCCTGAGCCTCTTGAGCAGCTAGGGTTACAGGTGCCTGCCACCATGCCCAACTAATTTTTGTATTTTGTTTCTTTTTCAATAGAGATGAGGTTTCATCAAGTTGGTCAGGCTGGTCTCAAACTCCTGACCTCAAGTGAGTTAGGAGTTGAGGCCACCCATCTCAGCCTCCCAAAGTACTAAGATTACAGGCCTGAACCACCACTCCCAGCCTGTTGTTGTATGTTCTTGATCACGCATTCTCCAATATGTATGTATGTCTTTATTTGCATATTATATACACATATACAAACATATCATTGAAGTTGCATTTTTTATTTATAATTTTTTAAAATAGAAATTGAAAAGAATGAAATAAAATAAATCTAAATTAAACTTTTAATATTTTCCTCTTGTACTTAAAGAATTATTCAATGATTTTGTACTCAGAGATACAATCCAGGATTCTTAAATTTAAATTGGACTCTGGAATTAAGCACTCATGTATGAGTGTTACAATCATGAAATTTCATGCATTCGATTTCAGAATAATTCATAGAGGAACTGTGTTTACTAATAATTAGACTTGGATTTAAAAACCATATGTTATAATAATAAAAATTTCTTTTGTGATGACACAATGAATTAACAATAAAACTGTTCTTTAAAAATTTCAAACATTACATACTCAGTTTTGGCCAATCTTTATTTATTGCTTAAAAAATAAGCATTTCTACATTGCTTTACTCAACACCACCACAGAGTTGTGAAAATTGTTGCTGTGCATATCTTATGAAAATGTTTGAATATCCCCCATACACATCTGTACAATTCTCATATTTATAATCATTCATATTCAGTATGTGCCTTCTAAGTATGCCAGTGAAAAATAAAATGATTACTTTTCCTCAAATGTTCAGCTAGCACTCTAAATTAGCCAGCTGGTCTCTTGTCATGGCTGGAAATATATAGTTTTTTTATAAAAAGTGTCAGTAAATATGTATATGGCCCAGTTACTTTATATGCAAGTGGAAATTCCATTGGTGCAATGACTTATGATTGGAGAAGAGCAAATAAAGTGTATAAAGAAAGAGAAGCAATGAGAATAGTGTTTCATGTGCCTTGCAGTAGCTCACAAAAAATAACTCATTTTTAGGAAGTGAAATCACCTTGTTTTATGGCTAGGCAGTAATCTCAAGGTCCACATGTTAAGTTTTTTTATTATTATTGAAGATTCAGAAGTCATTTAAAAACATGACCTGTTAGAACAATTCAATGCACCAAGTCTATTTGGAAAAATTGTATGGTAAATCATGATTCATTATGCATTTGTGATCAGCACACAGTGTTAGAAATTCATCTATCTTGACTATATAATCCTTTCCATGCAATTTCCTTTATACAGTCCACTAGTCCACACCCCAAGTTTATTTATTTATTTTTTTGTTTGCTTTCTTCTGTTGTATTTCTCTGTTTTATGTTGGGCTCTATTTTAAACCATTGGCTCTGTTTAAACTATTACTCTATCTTAAACTTTTTCTTTGTCTGTCTTTTGTAATCTAACTTGTGTCACCAATACTATAAGAGGTATGATAGGAACAAAATGCCATAATAAATAAAACCATCTGTGTCTGCACCAAGACTCTGGGCTTTGAGCCCCTCACAGATCGTGAAATAATAAACAAATGCATGGCCAGATCCTGGAGTTGGGGAGATCTTCTACTCTAGTCCCCATGTTAAAATGAAAAACTGAAATCCAGACAGGCCACACAACCTGCTCAGATGACACCTCCAGAGAGTAACAGCCTCAAACTTGCCTTTTCCTCAGATTGGTGCATTCTCCCCTCTGCCTTAGTTTTCTTTGCGATTAAAGCAACTGAGTTGTTCAAGGTAGTCATCACCTCCAAGGCTACATTATTCATGGCTATTGCCTTTTTCCTTGAGAATTTATTCAACTGTTATTCTATGAATATTGATTGAGCAACTACCATGTGCCAGGCACTGTGAAGGTTATGGCAGCCAACAAAAAAGACAGAACTCCCTGTCTTCCTGGAGCTCACGTTGCAGTGGAGTGAAACAGACAGCAAACAGCACAAATGAGGGAAACGTATAGAGTGCAAGATGGCGAAAGTATTTGAAGAAAAATAAGGCAGGGAAAGGAGATAGGGAATACATTTATGTTTTGTGTTGCAGAGGAAGGGTGGGAAAGGATGAGTAAAATTTTAAGTAGAAAAGCCCAAAAAGATGTCACAGAAAAGATGACATTTCAGGAAAGACCTAAGAAGGTAGAGAGCCATGCAACCCATTTCCTTCATGACTGTGGGAGAGGTTAGCTTCCTCCCCAGGAAGAAAGTCAAGATTTTTTCAGACATTTTTTTCTTCAACTTCTACAACTAGTCAACTCTACTAAATGAATATCCTAATGGGAAGAGTTTTCTTCTTTTACCCAAAATATTTGCAGCAATCAGAAGGGTTTCTTTTATGTTGCACATCACTAATTATGTCTAGATTAGTGATGTCTAGATATGCAACTTTTATGTGCATATCTAGACACTAGTGATGTGTAGATATGCAACTTTTATGTTGCATATCTAGACATCACTAATTACGGTACTAATCACTAATTCATCCTGCCTATGAATAATGTAAATGGATTTAGCTGGCATTTGATTGCTGGGCAGGGAGAACTGGGTTTCCCTCAGCTGGGCCTAGGCCTGCTTTTTTGTTTACTCTCTGCCCATCAATTACACATAGTCTGCAGGGCTCAGGTGAATCACAGCTTGAGAGGTCTCTACCACTTGGAACCACTTTACTCCGAGACCTGGAAAGCAGAGAACAGGAGAAAAGTCATTTGTGTAGTTGAAAAGGAAGCAGTTTTCTAACAATGGTCGTATCTTTAAAGACTTTCGAAGAAACCACTTCTCAAAAATGCTCAGGAGATTTAACCATTAACTAACTTTTACTGTGGGTAGAGGAGAGTTAACTTTGTGATTAATTTTCTTATGCTTTGTATGATGCTAAAAGAAGAAAATTGCCGGGTGCGGCAGCTCACACCTGTAATCCCAGCACTTGGGGAGGCCAAGACGAGTGGATCACCTGAAGTCAGGAGTTTGAGACCAGCCTAGCCAACATGGAGAAACCCTGTCTCTACTAAAGATACAAAATTAGCTGGGCATGGTGACACATGCCTACCGTACCAGCTACTCAGAAGGCTGAGGCAGGGGAGTCACTTGAACCCAGGAGGCGGAGGTTGCCATGAGCTGAGATCATGCCATTGCCCTCCAGCCTGAGCAACAAGAACAAAACCATCCAAAAGTGGACAAAGGACGTGAACAGACACTTTTCAAAAGAAGATGTATATGAGGCCAACAAACATATGAAAAAATGCACATCATCACTGGTCATTAGAGAAGTGCAAATCAAAACCACATTGAGATACCATCTCATGCCAGTTAGAATAGCGATCATTAAAAAATCTGGAGACAACAGATGCTGGAGAGGATGTGGAGAAATAGGAACACTTTTACAGCATTGATGAAAGTGTAAATTAGTTCAACCATTGTGGAAGACAGTGTGACAATTCCTTAAGAACTTAGAAATAGAAATTCCATTTGACTCAGCAATCCCATTACTGGGTATGTATCCAAATGATGATCCAAATGACTTCATTTCTTTGGGGCATTGTCCCCATAAATTTTTTGTAAATCATCATTAGTCCCAGCTACTTGGGAAGCTGAGGCAGGGAGAATTGCCTGAATCTGGGAGGTGGAGGTTGCAGTGAGCCAAGATCATGCCACTGCACTCCAGCCTGGGCAACAGAGCAAGACTCCATCTCAAAAGAAAAGAAAAAGAAATAGATAATTTGAATAGCCCCATAACTATAATGAAAATTTGGTCCATTATTTCAGAGCTCCAGAAAATAAAGAGAAACCAATTCTGCAGTCCTGGGTAGTTTTACTGGAGAATTATATCCAACATTTAAGGAATTCACATAATTTCTGCATGTCTTCCAGAAATTATGAGAGGAAGGACAATGTCCCTAGTTATTTTATGAAGCTAGTATTATCCTATTCCAAAACCAGACTAAGATATTAAAAAAAGAAAACTACAGACCAATGTTTTTCATGAATATAGATGCAAAAATCCTTAACAAAAAGAATTTAGCAATATAAAAGTCATTCTACTCTATGAATGAGTTTATTCCAGAGACATAAGGCTGGTTCAGTATAATCCACCATATTATAATAGGCTAAAGAAGAAAAATTACATGAAAGGAAAACTACAATTGAAACGGAAAAGGCACTTGACAAAATTCCATGCCCATTCTTGATTTTTTAAAAAATCTCTCAGGAAAACTATGAGTAGAGAGGAATCTCCTCAACTTGAAAAAAAGTGCCCACAAAAAAACTGACAACTAAAATTATACGTAATAGTGAAGGACAATATTTTCCCTCCAAAAACAGGAAAAAGACAACAATATCTGCTTGCATTGATCAATGGATCATAACAGAAAATCCAGAAAGAAACTTACACAGAAACGCCCAGTTGACTTTTGACAGAGGTGCAAAAGCAATTCAATAAAAATATATTCTTTCCAACAGGTGGTGCTGAGGAAATTAGACACCCGTAGGCAACAAAAGAAACGTAGACTTAGGTCTCACACTTTACAAAAAGTTAACCCAGAATACATCATAAACGTCAATGTAAAATGAAAAACTGTATTTTAAAAAACAGAAGATCTTTAGCATCTGGAGCTAAGCAAAGCGTTCTTAGTTTTGACACCAATAAAACAATCCTTTAAAGGAAAAATTGACAAACTGGATTTCATCAAAACTAAAAACTTTTGTTCTGTAACAAAATCTGTTAAGATGAAAAGATAAAATATTTACAAACCACATATCCAACAAAGAATTCGTATTTAGAATATATAAAAACTCTCAAAAGTAAATACTGAGAACCTGACAACTAAATTAGAAAATAGACAAAGACATGAAAATATATTTCACCAAAGAGAAATAAGCACATAAAAGGTTCAACATCATTAGGTAAATGCAAACTAAAACCACATCAGGATATCACTACATGCCTCTAAGAATGGCAAACACACACACACACACACACACACACACACACACACACACACAGAGAGAGAGAGAGAGAGAGAGACAGAGAGAACAGTAAATGCTGGTGAGTGGTGGTGAGGATGCAAAGGAACTGGATCTCTCATAACCGCAGTTGGGAATGTGCACAAAGGCCCAGTAACTCTGGAAAACAGTTTGGCAGTGTCTTAAATTTACACCTACAACTACCATTCCATCCAGGAAATTGCCCCCCTGGGCATTTATTCTAGAGAAATGAAAACATACATTCACATAAATTTGTACATAAATGATTATGACAACTTTTTTCATAAATAACCAAAAATTAAAAGCAACACAGATGTGAATCAACAGATGACTGGTTAAACAAATTGTGGTCCATCCATACCATGAAGTACTTCTTAGAAATAAAAAGAAACAAGCTACTGATAGAAACAGCATAGAGGAATCTCTGGAGAATTATACTGAGTGGGAAAAAAAAATGTCAATCCTAAAAGTTTACCTACTTATGACTCTATTTCTATAAGATTATTGGAATGACAAAATTACAGAAATGGAGAATATATTAGTGGTTTTCAGAGGTTAAGTGGAGCGGGGGTGGGAGGGAAATAGGTGTGGCTGTAAAAGAGCAACATGAGGGATCCTTGTGGCGATAGAAAGTTCTGTATCTTGACTTTATCAATGACAGTCTCTGGGTTGTGATACTGTGGTGCATGTAGTATTATAAGATGTTACCATTGGGGAGTACTGGGTAGAGGATATGCAAGATTCCTCTGTATTATTTCTTATATATGTGAACCTACAATTACATGGAAAAAAAAGTTTTTATTTAAAAAAATTCCACTATCTCCACTCAAAATACAGCCTCATCTACTTGCATTCACCATTTAGATTTCCAGTATTGTGAAGGTGAATTATGTGGAAGACTGAATATATTTTAAATTCTGTAATTGCCTTCTTTAAAAATAAAATGGTAAATTAGCCAAAGAGATTTACTAATGACTGCAGGGATTTCTTTCATATTATTGATTGGCTTATTAGTAAGCCACAGAAATAACAGAAAATCAAAATGAACAGGATCCCAATGTGTTTTCTTTTTCTTTAATAGTTGTTGTCTCCCTTAATCAAATCAAATAGAGGTTATAAGTTATCCTGTGGTTCTTGCTGCCATAGGGAATCATCCATTTCTCCGTAAGAGAATTGTCTGGCTGAAATGGACATCTTATAGAATGTGTTTTATAGAACACAAGTTTAAGACACATATTCAACTGAAATTTGTCATTCTCTCATTCCTCCACTCAACAAACATTTAGGAAGTACCTACTATGTGACAGGCACTTCTCTAGAAATGGGATTTCCAGAAACGAACCAAATGAAACCTTCAGTTCATCTAGAAGAAAAGCGAGTGCAGGGGGGCTGCATTCTTCCCTTCTCTAACCCATGGCTGGTCACAGGCATGCCTCTCTAACTATTCTGCAAGCTCTTGTGTTTCCTTCATCCCGTGAGTGCTGGCAAAGCAATGATGGATTCTCTAAGAGCAGAGGAAAGAGCTTATCATTCTATAATTTCATCTCGTTTGTTATGAAAATTAATTACTAGTACGTCCTCCTCCCTCCTTTATATACATATATATATGACATATTAGTCTGTTTTCATGCCGCTGATAAAGACATACCCAAGACTGGGTAATTTATAAAGGAAAAAAGGTTTAAAGGACTCTGTTCCACATGGCTGGAGAGGCCGCATAATCATAGCAGAAGGCGAAAGACACATCTTACATGGTGGCAGACAAAAGAGAAAGGAGCCAGGCGAAAGGAGATTCCCCTTATAAAACCATCAGATCCCATGAGATTTATTCACTACCATGAGAACAGTATGGGGGAAACTGACCCCATGATTCAATTATCTCCCACCAGGTCTCTCCCATAACACGAGGGAATTGTGGGAGCTACAATTCAAGATGAGATTTGGGTGGGAACACAGCCAAACCATGTCATATGAGGTGACAAAGATCAAGTTTTCTTATAATTCTGCTTTCTCTGTAGCGTGTGTCATTGTTCATCATAAATCCCATCCTTTTTTCAGAGTTTAGACTCTGGTTTCTCGACAGGAAAGTGTTGAGAAGACTAAGCAGGGCTGTGTCACCTCAGCTATGATTTTGTAGACTTGCATTGTGGTTTGGAATATTAGGTTGGCTATCTTTTCTTTTTATGAATATTTCACTTTCCAGTTTTACTAAATGTAAATCCCACGGATGCTGTATTCATTAAGACTGCATAAGTGATTTTTTTGCGACCTAGAATCGGCTGTCTGATTATGAATAAGAATTTGCAGAGTGCTGTAAAAAGGGTAATGAGGTGCAGTTGAGTCATGAAACCCATTGACAGGGCTAAGTAAAGGACAGTCAATAGATGAATCTGTGGGTAGCAAAGAACCTGACACTTTTCCCTAGACTCATGGTATAGCTTTGACAAAGTGCTTTTCATCATGTATGATACACGTGTATTCATTGTTTTAAGCAGCCGATAACTACTTTACACCATAGAATAGAGAGCAAGGGGGTAGCCGTGTCTGTCTACACGCACCTATTGCAGCAGGGCAGATGAGGGTGACGCCTGATCCATCTAAAAATAACTCATACTTATTCATCCTTAAACCAGGATTCCCTTTGTCTGCACAAGGGTACTAAACAAAACCCTCTCCTGTCGGAGACGGAGGGAGAAGGGAGGAGCACCCCCTCCTCTCTGTATTTCCCCTCCAGCCAGACATACCTCAGTAGGTTCCATCCTTAACCCCAGTACTAATTCTCTAGGTCTTTATCTGAACTACTTTCAAATTAAATTTAAGCAACTATTTGCTCCATTAATCCATGCAACCCGTTAGCACATGGTGTGCCCTTACTGTACAATATTTCAAATGAAGTAAAACTTCAAAGCTGTCTGATAGGTATGGGAAAAGGGGGGCTGATATAGCCAGAAGGAAGTAATAATCTCCCAAGGATTTCAGCAGGAGAGCTAAACTTAGTGGCAGACTTCACTTTTCATTTAACTTTAAATGTATAGCGACTTGGAGAGGCTTGGGACCCTGCCTTGTGTTGCAGATACAGCCTTAGGAGTAAGGAAGAGAATAGATCTACCTGGTCAGAATGAATATTTCTGATCGTCTTAAATTCTCTTTCCCTGCCCAAGTTACCAAGGAAACCAAGTTCTTGATGTTTCACTTTGAAAATGTGTATTTTTTACCTCGAAGCAGGAGTCTCTTGTCAGGGGAGAGGTTGGTATTGTGGGCAGACTCTGAGGACTGGCAGAAGAGGGGCAGCATTCAAGGACAAAAGCCGTTGCCCCTGGAGTTAGTCCAGCAACTTGGGTCTGACTTCAGGGAGATTTTAAGGATCCAAAGGAACGAGGCCATTTTGTTCCCTCTCCTTGTGAGAACTGAAATACACAAAAGATGGTGCATTTCTCCACTTTGACTTTCTCTCTCAGTTATGAACTGGACTGGACTGTAAAGGTCTTTCCAGGCAAGTTGGAAATAGATCAGCATAGATCAGTCTTCTGAAGCCTACCTCTGGCCTCCAGTCCCATAAAACACACACACATACACACACACACACACACACACACACACACACCCTTCAATAGTATAGTTTCATTTTCCCCATGCACACCTCGTATTTATCTGACTCTAAGGATTTTCAAAAACACGAATACCTGCAATTTCTACAGTATGGTACAGAGAGCACACATTCAAGTCCACGTGAAAGAAAAAGATTTGTCCCAACTCCCTCTCAGCAAATACTCTTATCAAAAAACTAGAGAAATGCTCATCAATAACTCCTCTTCCCATTTTAATACAAAATTAATTCAATAAGAATCTATTATACCAGAACCTCTCTAAAAAAAACTAAAAGCACCCCCAAAACAATTATTCCTAAAAGCAAAGAAAACAGTACTAGATTACTAGACAATGAAATACTAAATGGAATTCACTCAGATAAAAAAAAAAAAAAAATGTTTCAGCCAGTGTGTCCTGAAGGCTGGGATTCAGAGGTATGATTGGGAAGTGAGCAATCAGAATGAGCTGCAGGTTCTCCCTTATAAACTGAAAAAAGATGTCTCTATCTTAGGGACCTAAGGTCATTCATTTTCAGTGCAGCCTTATTTCCCCTGGTTGACTCATCTGCTTCTTTATCCAGTTTTTAAATCTGAAATTCATACCTTTTTAAGTCACAGTTGCACTGAGGACAATCACAATTAAAATGCTTGAGTGAAAAGCAAACACTCTGTTTCCAAAGAGTTTCTACTGATGCGCTAAGTAAGAAGTTGCTATTGGTTACTTGTTCACGTGAACATACTTTAAGTGTGGATGTGCATTGTGTTATAATTGCTTGTGGAAATGGCCTATTTTCAGATTTTGGTGTAGCCTTCTATTGCTGCTATTGTAATAGCACTGTTTTTCTTTTCACATAAAAAGTGAGTTAGAAGCAGATAAAAAGAGAAGAATTTGATTGCCCTCAATCAGGCTGTGGCTTGCGGTTGTCATTAAATCAGAGGCTTATTTGAAATCCGTTACTGGCAGTAACCCACTCTTAGCCAGCTTATGTGATTCTCGAGTTGGTGTGTAATTTCGTGTTTTATTTGTTCTTCATGCACTGCTTCCGTGATATGCTCATTGTTATGCACCATTTCTGGGGAGTCTCACCTTGGAGCGTGCTTAGAAAGCTGGCAGAAAACAGTATTCAGTCCGTAGGTTAGCCATGTGGAAACAACAGTGTAAAAACCAAATTAAATTTATAAGCCAAGTCCTTCATTTCTTGCTCAAGATAGTAACTGCAATTCAAAATGGCAGCATTTCGACATTTTTTAGTTTCTTTACATGTGAGATAGAGAATGCTCAAAGTCAGCTAAATCATTAAACCTTTTCTAATTTCTATCAAAATTCTCTTTGGACTAAAAAAAAAAATGTGACTACCTCAGGCGGAAAGTGAACTGAAATTTACTTGTAAAACTAGAGCTTAGAGGTGTGGATGCTCCATTTCTCTATTAGTTGTTGGTGATTCTACATGAATGGATCTTACAAATATATACATTTGTGCCCATAAGTGTCTATGTATTTTAATGTTGATTAGTTTCTCCATACCTACTCTTATTTGCCTATTAAATCTCTCCCAAAGAGTAATATTCCTGTCATTCGTTATTGTAAGTAAATAGCTTACAATAACGTGAATGTTAAGATCAATTCTTACCCATATGTCACCTCTAACCTTTGTGTAAATGTCTTTTACATTAGCATAAATATTAAGAAGATGCCATTTCTGCTATATCTAGGGCTGCCTTCAGCTAATCAGTTTTTCATGCATTTAAATAGAAATATTAGAATGATGGTAATTACTTTAGTTTTCCATGAAGACAGTGCCTTTACTAGATGGTATTGCTCAGGCTTAGTAGGACCAAGTTCAGTTGTTAGCTGGGTAATCTTCAGTGTCTTGTGACTTTTAAAAAAAAATTTCATTCTCAACTCTTATCATCTTTTCTAAGAGTAAATGCACAAGTTTCTCTGTGAAGAATAATCTGTAGTGCATGGAGACTGAGAGAAATTGTAATTCATTGTAAAATAAGACCTGTTCATTAAATGCATGAGAGACAAAAGATTTTCAGGCAGATGACAATACATACACACACAAACACACACACACACACAATGAATGTGAGAAAATTCATACTTTTTGAAAAAGTCCCTTTATCAAGTAAGACTAAATTACTTTCATTTATAAACTCAGACTTTATAAGATTGAATTTAAAACAACGTGAACTTTTGTGCATTATTCACATAACCTTAAAGTGTCTTTTTCTGCTAGAATTAGATGTTGCTGATGAGCAATATTTTAAACAATTTCATATGAGTGCTGCCGGGTAGCTGATGGTTCTGCTTCAGTCGTGTTTTTCTCTTTGTCTGCAGAGCAGTATTTGTTTGCATCAAGAAATCGAAATAATTGCATGGTTTGCTTCATTGTTTTCTAAAAATTAGCAGAAAATTGGAGAAAACGATTGGTTTGGTACTGTGAAAAGCATAGTCTTTTAAACCCAGATAAGGAATGAAAACTTGACACATGCTGAAAGTTGCAAATCTTTAGTTCAACAACAGAATTATTGAACTCGAGCAAGACAAATACGTGTTTGACAAGAAAGAAAAGAACAAATATTGAAATGATATTTTCATATTACAAAAAAATTTCCACAAAATTATGTGTTAGTATATATTTATATATACATGCATAGAAATATATGTGCATTCTGATGAATGCATAGGATAGAAAACACCAGACTGATAGCAGTGGTTACCTCTGAGAATGAGAGTAGAATTTATGAAAAGAAGATAGACTTTTGCTTTTTACTTCAGTATTGTCTGTGGTTTTACAATATGTATTTGTATATTATTTGGGTAATTTGAAAATAATAACAAGTAAATGACCAAGAAAAATATTAAAAACTTAAAATATATTGGCAAAGTTTCCATCTAAAAGGTAATGTTTAATTAAAAACATTAGAATCCTTTTTATAGATCAGAAAATAGAAGTTCCTTGTAACATTCCAGTCCATCTTTGGGACATTGGTCTTGCCCACATTTTCTCAGGAAAGCTGCATGCACAAAAACACTGGACTCCTGCACACACTGAAATTGGATCTTCCCATACCCCATGACGTCTACTGGGCAAGCATAGTGATTGTTTTATCAGTCAGGTGACACTACTAAGGCTCAAGTAGGTTTAGAAGAAATTTGCCTAAGTTCATATATCATAGAACTGAGCATGAACCTATGAGGTCATCTTTGGCTGCAGGTCCAATATGCCTCACTGATGGAAAGGCCCTTGTCTTCCTGAAGCTTAAAGACATTCCAGCATCTTTTCATCCCCCAAAGTATTTTCACTCTACCACGGAACAACCTGCATTACAGTATCCTTCTGCCTTTTTATGATTATAAACCACCAATATTTGTTGTCTAGTAGTCTGAGACATATTAGTATAGCAGGAAAACTAATGCTGGAGTGAAAAGGAAGAACAGCATAGCTCTATTAGCCAACCTGAGAAAATGCCTTACCATACCTTTCACAAATCCCAAACGACCCTGTAGATGTAACTATTGGGCTTTTTGTTTCTAGAATCCTAGGAAGATCATGGTCTTTGGAGTCCGACAGACCCGGATTCACATTCTACCTTTGCTCCTTAAAACTGCAGAACCAGTTCCTTAGCCCCAGCCTCAGTTCTGTAGGAACTTGTGTTTTGGCTTGTACCTAGCAAAATTGTTGTAAGAATTAAAGTAACAATGCACGTCAAGGCCAGGCATGGTGGCTCACGCCTGTAATCCCAACACTTTGAGAGGCCAAGGCGGGCAGATTGCTTAAACTCAGAAGTTCGAGACCAGCCTGGGAAACATGGCGAAACCCCATCTGTACCCAAAAAATGCAGAAATTAACCAGGCATGGTGGCACAAGCCTATAGCCCCAGCTACTTGAGAGGCTGAGGTGGGAGGATTACTTGAGCATGGAAGGTCAAGGCTGCAGCGAACTGAGGTCGCACCACAGCATTCCAGCCTGGATGCCAGCTGCTGGCACAGGCTGGTTTCCACTACAACGTTAAGTCACGGTCCCTTCCCTTTCATGCTTGTTTGGATAATTTTGCTTCATTTCTTCTCCTATCTTGCTTCTTTTCCTGCTGTTTTACAAAAGCTGTTGTTTTGGTTTTTTATTTTTCAAGTATGTTATGCAGAGCTTAAATCTGTAGACAAACTCTATTATTCTTTACATTGCTATAACGGTTTGGATTCTAACAAGGTGCTCCCTTGTTAGAATACTAATGGTATTTGCTCTTTTAAAAATATGTTATTAATCCTTGGTTTTAACTTTCTTCTTGATCAGTCAGTTTCCCCTATGTCACTGAAATCTAGAATATTAACTGTTGGAGAGTGCAAATTTAGTGTCAACATAAAGCTCAAGAGACTGTGTTTGATGTGCTCCCGTGTTTTATGCCATCAGCATATAATAGCAACACTTTGAAAAACGTTTAAGTAGATATTGGCTTTTGTTGCCGATACCAAGATTTATTGGTTTAAGAGTTATTGATCATGGGCAAATCTTGGCCATTATTATGCCTAGAGGATAATAAATCTTTATCAGCTGAACATGAATCAATATAATTATGCCTCACTTATGCACATCTTTTTCTTAACCATATTGGGTTTTCAGCCAAATCATGAAATATGAGAGAAACTACTTAGGGAGGCAGTTGTAAGGAATTATGCCAAGAACATTCGTGTTTTACAGCAGTGCCAAGACCAATGCTTGCTGACGGAATCGAGGTAATCTAAGCAAAATGAAGAAATTAATGTTTAAAGATACTAACTCAGATATACAAAAACATCATAGAAGAGAATAAAAAACTTTTAGAACTAGAAACAATATCATGTTATAGGATATGTGTACTCTTCTGTTCTCTCATTGCTATAAAGAACTACCCGAGACTGGGTAATTTATGAAGAAAAGAGACTTTCATTGTCTCACAGTTCCACCGACTGTACAGGAGGCATGACCAGGGAGGCCTCAGGAAACTTAAAATCATGCCCAAAGGGGAAGCAGGCGCATCTTACGTGGCCAAGGAAGGAGGAAGAGAAAGCAAAGAAGGAGGTGCTACACACTTTTATAAGCAATCAGAGCTCGTAAGAACTCACTATTATGAGAACAGCAAGGGGGAAATCTGCTCCATAATCAGATCACCTCCCACAAGATCCCCTTTCCAACGTTGGGGATTATAATTCAACATGAGCTTTGGGTGGGGACACAAACCCAAACCCTATTGATATGCTAGAATGGGTAGCTGAGCAAGGTCTCAGACAGGAAAGGCAGAAAAGTTGTATAAAACCCAGGAAATTTGAATTCCTTTTAAATCTTACTCAGGGATTCTAATTTGCAGCCTTCAGGGAATGACTTACTCCTTTATTAGGGGCAAAAAAAAAGAACAATTTCCCTTTATTAGCATAATTTTATGTCATTTTTGTTTAAAGCAATCATATCACCTTTGATGAAAGCCTTCAGCTCTTCTTTATATGACCTTTGGTCAAGAGAGGTAGCAGGTCTTTGCTTATGACCCACTGTAAATCTGCTCTGAGTGCTACATGTTTTTCCTGTTAAACTTCAGCTTGATTTTGGTCTGGTGTTTAAGCCACTAAATCCTTTTGTGTTTTGATTCTGTCATGCTTGTTCACTATTGCTTTGTTTCATTTGTCATTTAATCAGCTGCCTTCTCTACCTCAATACCAAGTACTGATAGAATTTGAAATGGATGTACCAGACAGTGTTAGAGTGCCCCCAGATTGATACTTTTTTACCTAACTGTTTAAAACCTGATGCTTCCAGCCTGTCTCTCCATTGTATATACAGGTTCTAATTTTAGGCTTTATAAAATGCAATGCTGACATTTGGAAAAAAAAGAATCTTGAATGGGTTCAAGGTGATTTTTAGTGAGCACCAAGCTGCCTGTCAAAACAGAAGCACAATATTAATTACATGGTAGTGTGATTAATATTAGGAATGCAACTCTAAATTTTTATATACAGGAACCCTTTCTTCTCCCTATTGTCCCCAAGTCAAGTTCAAACTGACATTGTTGTTAGTGCCTTTTGATCTCAGGTTGACCTGACAGATAACCTTAAAAATAACCTAAGTTTGCTGTGCCAGGATTAAAAATGGTGATTGGGAGAGCTGTGTGTTGTAGAAGTCTATCTTTTATAATGTTTATGCCCATATATATATATATATATATATATATATGGCTTATATATATATAGGCTTATACACACACACACACAGAGACACATATACATATATATATATATATATATAGATATAGATATAGATATAGATATATATATATATATAGGCTTATATATAAGCCAATCATAGTTAGGTTATGAAGTTATGATCATTTCATTGGGTGTAATCTTCAGTTCTAGAAATTCAGAAAAGAAAAGTAAAACAAGAGAGAAAAATAAACTACATGCTTCCTCAAAAATTTTTTAGTTAAAATAGTTTTTCTGTGACGTTTAGAAATCAAAGCGTAGCACCGCAAATGTGGATGGTGGATGGTGACTGTCACAAGAACACAGCCCTTAGCAGCAGGTTACTGATTGATTTCCCAAAGCATACACAGTACTCAGTAATGCTATAGAGAAGCACCAGCCATACTTTACTGTTCCTCAAATGCTGCATCTGGCCTTTGCCACGTGGCTTCAGGAACTGGTGCACCAGATTGGCCAGCAGCCATGAATGGTTCTGTAAAGAGTCCAAGGCATTTAAGAGGATGGCTTTACTACTGGACTGTTTGGCATCATCAGGACAAAATCCACAGCCAAGGTTTACAGCCATATATGACAATCTGTCCTCCACTCTTCTTTACCTTGTGCATTGCTTTATGATTGACAAAGTGCTGTTGTACTCTAGTGAATTTACTCCTCTGAGCCATTTTTTAATATAAGTCATCATCCCAATTTTATAGAGGTCACCAAGGCTCAGAGAGGGCTACTTCTCTTGGCAGGGCCAGGGGCTGACCCTGGGCCATTGACTGAAGTTTCCAGTTATCTTGTCTCTAGAAAGCAGCTCCCTATTTTTTGGTGTAAAGTTGTTCTCTATTTAGTCTTCAAATATTTCTGTATACACCAAAGCCATTAAGACATTCTGCATCCCTCTGTCTTCCTTTAGAATGATGGTGGCTAGAAACCAATACTCTCTCAGACTCAAGCCCTCTCTTCCTACCTACTTTTAGGCCCTTCTGGGAAGGAACTTTTGTTGCAAGCGTACCACACACAATGGGCATTTGATACTTCTTCATGATAATCAGAAAAAAATCCTTGTGGAAGCTCTTGTTGACGTTTTTTAAACTTTCTCTTTAGTCATGTTTTGGCATGTTTGTCCACTTCCCAGTTTTAATGAATTCATACTAGGACATTACTATGCTGGGAAATGAATGTTTGCCTAGTGGTAGGGTAAGAAGAATTCACCATACCAGAGATTAGATTTGAGGTATAAGCCTAAATCTCCTGTCAATTTGTGTTTCTTCATTTGTTCCTTTCTAGGTGAGAGAGAGTGGAGGAGAGGGTCAGAGGGACATCCAGGGAACTCCTGGGACTCCAAAGAGCATAGTTGCTGTTCTAGAGACAGCAGTGATATATGAGTCAGGGGACTAGTTCCAGATGTGCTTTGTTAATACCATATGAGGGGACCTTGATGAGATCGATCATTCGCTCCCTAAATGTCCATTCTTTCACCTAAAAACGGATTCATGCTACCGACTCTATGTGAAAACATCCCACAAAGCGCTATAGAAGTTTAAGATAAAATTGCCAAAGTATACAAATTTTACAAAAACCATAATAATGTATTTTTTTTGCAAATGCTGAATCAGCCTCTTAAAATACACCCCAATGGGAACATATTTTAACACAGACTTGCATCATTCCCTTTGACTACTATTCTCATTCTCAAACAGTGAAAATAGAGAAACATGGCACCATATGTAACATTCACAGATCTTAGGTAGACATCGTACCAAGAGCTGAGTATTTTTTGTTCAACTCTACCCAATTCCTTTTCTATCTAACTTGATTATAAGCTCATGTTTCATGGGTAAGCACAGCTCATGCAAGAATGTAATTTCAGCATCAAGTTATCAGCTGTCCACTGTGCAGCTCCAGAAGTTAGTTTAAGTGTCCAGGGCTTCCTTCACTTTTGTTCATGTTCAAGCAATTGAATTTCTACTTCCTCTGCAAAATTCAGAGACAGTGGAATAAAAGTGATGACTTAAATAGATTTTTGAGGCAGAAAGTTGAAACATGTCTCCCTTTTAGAAGCAAGCAAGTGCTGTCAAATCACTTTAGCATAGAACAGGAGTCATCGCTATGAAATGAAAAGACTGCACACATCACAGGAACGCGTTTCTTGGATGGGGGACAGAGCAAACCAGTGATACTGGACCATGATAAGATCATGTCGCCACTGCTTTATAAACAAAGCTCTTCAACAAAACCAATGTCAGCAAAAGGTTCACTTATTCTTGCTTTACTGAGCATGAAATGGGATTGAAAGATGGTATTAAATGGATTATTAAACTGAAGAAATGATGTCTTGTGAGCTTTTACACCAAAGCCCCCACTTGAGACATGCATAAATTCAGTGAAAGACTCTCCGGACTGAGGTCATTTATATGGAACCTGAGCCTTTTAGATATTAGACTGAAGGCTTTTCTTCCCATTTTCATGCTGTAATTGTGATCTCTTTAGGGAAGATTAGTGTTGTTCAATTATTTTATTCCTATGCTAACATGTAGAAAAGAAATATTTGTAAGAATTAGTAAATTTAAAGAACAGAAACTCTTAATTGTCCATGTATTAAGAAATAATTTATTTTAAATTATACAAACCACATTTTAAATTTCTAGCATTTTCTCCACTAATTATTTTTTAAATTTCTACAAGTTCCAGATTAAAATGGAAATGATGTGTTTAAAACATTTCTTTGTTTAGGCATCTGAAGACAAAGTTACACAGTAAAGTCCCATTTATCAAAAATCCAAAGAACTAAAAGGATAAAATAATCATTATTTCTTTTTCTTATACAGTGAAACTTGGCATTCTTACATAATTAGAACCCAAAGCAATGAACAAAGTTGGGAGCAAACATATTCTTTACTGTTTCTGAAAGTTGTAGTAATTTTAAAATTTCAACTCAGCTGAACAAACTCTTCAATCCCAATATGATTTTTACAGTCTTCAAAAGGACTCCAAATTTGGGTTTTGGCAGTACAATAGATTTTCACAGACTATATACTTTGAGTAGATCCTCCCTCTAAAAAGAATTGAAAATTACAGACATCCTAAAACTTTAAATGCTTATATGAGATGGTAAAAATGTTAAAAGTGCAGAGACTGAAAACATCTGGAAGTAGGAACCAGAGGCATGGGCTGACTACTGAAACTAACATTTAATCTGACAGCATTTGCTCAAGTTGATATTGAGCTTTCTGGTCCCAAGGAGACCTCAATAGGAGTTACAAATGAAGGAATCTCTCCCAGAATGGTAAGCCTCATAGGAACACCTACTATCTTAAAGTGTAAAATTAAACTAGAAATAACCCAAATCTTCAACATCCATCTATCCTAAGGTAAGCAAAGAAAATCACCTAGCAAGTTCAGACGGAAAATTGTCACTGACAGAAAAATATTTCCCCTGAAAGTCTATAACATCAGATATCAAACCAAATTTACACTGAAAAATTTCAAGTTGAGAATGCCCTTTATGTAGTCCCAGGTTAAAGATTTCATCAGTAACTTCACAGAGCTGAATGCAAAAATTTACCTGCTGTCCAGGCCTCAAAGAAATATCACGTGTACAGTGTAATGACATACACTGAAATAATGAACTTCTAGTAGAAAACACTAAACACATTAGCAAACAAAGCTCTATAAGCAATTTTGATACTGGGGTTATCAGAAACAATGTAAAATGAGTATGTTTATTATGTTTAAAGAAAGAAAAATACAGACTTAAAATTGTCAGAAAAAAGAGACTTTTTTAATGACCAAGGAGATTTGAAAGCAAGAAAATTGAATAGATACATAAAACATAATAAATAACCTAAATCAAAAAAGGATTAGATACAGTTGAAGAGGGAACTGAAAAGCTGAAAATAGATTAAAAGAAAATTTTCAGAAAACACTACAGAGAGGTGAGAATATAGAAAATACAAAGAAAAAGTGGAGGGACATGTAGGATAGTATAAGGACTAACATTCGTATAATCAGAGTGTGAGGGAGAGAAAATGTAAAGAATGGAGAAGATATTAATCCTCAGAATAAATACTTCTGCAAATCCACATCAAAATAAATACCAAGAAATCCACACTGAGAAAGATCACAGTGAATCTGAAAAACACCAGACAAAGAGATTAGCAGACAGAGAGAAAAATACCAATTATGACAAAGGAATGGCAGTTAAACTGATAGCTGATCTCTAAGCAGAAACAAGGGAATCCAGAGACAGCAGAATAATATCTTCAAAGTGCTGCAAGAGAATAAGCCAATCAACAGTTGTCTACTTCATGAAAATACTTTCAGTTTAAAGTCAAAAGGAGGATATTTTTTGACAAGAGCTGACAGAGATTTTTCCCTGTGCACTATCGCTAAATAAATTAGAAGAATGCACTTCAGACAGAGGAAATTGATTCCAAACGGAAGGCCTGAGATGCAAGAAGGAAGAATGAGCAAGGAAGGTGGTAAACCTCTTTTATATGACTATATAAAACAAACAACCATCTCCTATGTGGTAAGGGTAGACTAAAGATAGGCTAAAATATGCAATAATATCATACAATGCAGCAAGACCAGAGAAAATGGAAGATCTTGTATTAACTGAGGGATAGAAAATATATTTATTATATTTGAACAATCAGTTAAGTGTGCATGTACAAAATGCTGAGGATAACCATTAAAAGAATAAACAGTGACAAAGAAGATAGTCAACAGACCAAGTTTGCACAACTGCCAAACTAATTGAAGGAGAAAGGAAAAAGAATGAGAAAAACAATCTTTAAAAAAGGACAAGAAAGGAAAGCAATAAACAAATAGAAAAAGACAGGAAAATAGACAAAAATAAGACGATAGAAATAAATAGAAATATATCACTTAATTTTAAAAACTATAAATCAATTAAATTTCCAGTTACAAGACAAGGGTTGTCAGGCTGTATATCAGCACTGTTTAGAAAACAAAAGCATGAGGAATCAGAATAGTTACAAGTCAATAGAAAGGAAAAGTAAAGCAGAAATATAGTAACCAAAATAAAATCAGTATAGCTATATTCATATGAGCTTAATCTATCTTTTAAGACAAAATACATTTCTAGAGATTAAAATGTCCACTACAGCAGAGTGGAATATTTAGTTGACATAGCCCTATTCATAACTGATAGATGAAACAAACAAAAATATTAAGCTATAGATTAAGAAACAATAAGTTAATCTAATAAGTAATATAGAATATTCTAAAATTAACATTAGCAAACTTATGGCATATTAAGAAAAATGGAAAAGAAAGGAAGCATAAAATTGAGAATGAAAAGGAAATTATATCAAACCATGTAAAATTTTAAAAATAATAATATGAGTATATTAAGACTTTTGCATCAATAAATTAGAAAAGTAAGCAAAGCAGACAATACACCATACCCCTCCACCAAACAATTTACCAAATCTGAATCAAGGAGATAGAAAAACTGATCATTTCAATAATTAGTAAAGAACAGGAGTAATTAAAACTCTCCAAGAAATAAAATTCTAGCTCAGTGGTTTCAAGAGGAAATTCTATCGTTCAAGAAATCATTTCAATCATAAACAAAAAATGTATGAGTATAAAAAAGAAGTGTATTCCCTAGCCATTTTCCAAAGCTATGATAGCCTTGCTCTCAAAATCCTGATGAAAATGACTGTGAGAAGGGAATTGTTTTAACTCATCTCTTTCACATGTATAGACACAAAAAACCTAAACAAAATATTAACAATCTTAATCCAGCAATGCATAAAAGAAGATGATACTTAATGATAAGACTTTTGTGTCCTAGTCAAACAAGGTTTGTTTCACATTAGAAGATCTACTAATACAATTCAGTACATTAATGATTTTAAATGATAATACAATTAAAAATTATATAATTAGTTCAATAGATGTAGGGAAAAAAGCCATGTATAGTTTCTAGGAATCTAAGCAAAACCTAAAATGTTCCTTAAGATGAAAAGAACAGACAGAATCATAGTGCTTGGATTATAAATTGTAAATCCCACTATTACCTGTTTAACTTAAACTATTACCTGTTAAATCTTTTATACCTCCTTCCTACTTAAGAAAGATACATAAAGCATCTTAGATAAAAAAAAAAGCACTTAGAGATGCAGTAGACCACTGGACTAAGAGGCTCTATATACACCTGGCAGGCCCAATCTCAGGTACTTTTAGTACCTGCTAAGGATCTTATGCTTACATTTGTTTGTAGAAGGGAGTTGAGAATTTAAGGAAATGAAAATATGCTTTTTTAGTATTAAAAATATTCTTTCTCCCCATATTTATTTAGCTTGAAATAGTTATAAAATTTCTTTAAAAGCCAATTATTTTTAAATTTGCAAAACTGGTCAAATGTGCTGTGTTACTTTTTAAAAATAAATTCAAGATGATTACACACTTCATCAACAGTGTCTTTACAAAATGACAGCAAGTCCTAGGCAACAGTTTTTACTACTGTGATGGTTGGTATTAGGTGTTACCATGATTGGACTGAAGGATACCTAGATGGCTGGTGAAGTATTGTTTCTAGGTGTGTCTGTGAGGGCGTTGTTGGAAGAGATTGGCGTCTGAGTTGGTAGACTGGGAGAAGAAGACCCATTCTGTGGGTGGGCACCATACCTTGGGTTGCCAGCCAGGCTAGAACAAAGCGTGCAGAAGAAGATGAAATAACTTTGCTTGATGAATCTTCTGGCTTGCTTCTTTTTTGCATGCTGAATGCTTTTTCCCACTCCTCCGGCCCTCGGACATCAGACTCAGGATCCTTAAGCCTTTGGAGACTTGGACTTACATCACTAGTTTGCCAGGGTCTCTGGGGCATTTGGTCACAGACTGAAGGCTGCACTGTCAGCCTCCCTGGTTTTGAGGCTTTCATACTTGGACTGACTACTACCAGCTTCTCTCTTCCCCAGCTTGCAGATGGCCTATCATGAGACTTCACATTATGATTGTGTGAATGAATTCTCCCTAATAAACTCCCTTTCATATATACATATATCCTATTAGTTCTGTTCCTCTGGAGAACCCTGACTAATACAAGTACTATTACAGAAGACATCTGATTTAAATAGACAATATTCTACATTAAGAAATCGATGAAGCAGACCAACAAGGGGGAGGAGAGTACCTATAAGTAGGCACTTAGCTGTTCCCAGATTAAGAAAGATGCCCGTAGTTTCATTTCAGTCATTTTTGGTACACAAATGGAGAGTTTAGAATAGATCCAGGTTTTTAAATTTCCCAACAGAAAGCAAGTAATGCAAGTCAAACCACAACGGGAAATCACTTTCTCAAAAAGCAAAAACCCAAGATAACCCAAAAAAGAACCAAAAAATACAGGTATATGACAATATGTTTCTTCTGAAGTCCAATTTATGTGCAGTGATTGAGGAGATGACATTATCATCAGTTCATTTTGCCTTTGTGCCTTTGTGGTAACTGTGACTGTTCCATTAAGTATTTCTGAAACAGACTAGCAGTTTGCCTGAAAGAAGGTGGGGGATGAAAGTGATGATGTCCTCTTTTAAAGAGAGATGGATAAACCACTTTTCTTGAAAAAAAAAAAATGCTTTTTCCTTTAATTCATGAAGATTCCTGTCCTGGATGTCCAATTACTCTATCAAGTACAGATCTTTCAGATTTATCAGTTGGAGAGAAACATGAGTTGCCTAAGTCTGGATTTTTATTATTTATTTCTTTATATTAAGAGGAAAAGTCTCTCTCTCTCTCTCTGTCTTCTAGGCTGGAGTGCAGTGGCACCATCATAAGTCACAGTAACCTTGAATTCCTGGTCTCAAGGAACTCTCCCATCTCACCCTCCTGAGTAGCTGAGACTATAGGCATGTAGCACTGCCCCCAGTAGTTTCTGGATTTTGATGAACCACTTCTTAAACTGCAATCATAGAAGTTAATGAAAGATTCCTTAGGGAGAATTTAGTCTTAAAGGGAAGAATAATTTTTACCCTTTAAGATAAACTGTACCCTTCATGCACAAAATGAATTCTATATCATTTGGAAATTTTATATCATTATGGAAAAAGGAATTACGTACAACAACGTTCAGCCTTCCAAGAAATGTTGAGCTGGGAAGCTGAGTGAAGTCACCAGAGGGCTGGATGAGTATAGGTAGGAAAGAGATACAGGGGTGTGAATCTGAAGTGAGTCCAATGAACCCAGGCAGTGTTTTTCTCCTTCCACATGCAGGGGAGGAATAGGAGGAGAGTGAAATGAAAAAGGGTGCAGGCTTTGTCATGCTGCCAGATCAAAATGAAAGAGGAGGACACTGAAGATATATGCAAGGGGTTATTCTAATGGTTGCCCTTTATATTTTAGCTAAATAGAGAAGGAAGGGCATGGGGACAAATGAGGTCATGAAGAAAGAGGGAGAGAGAGAGAGAAGAAAAGATTGATGAATTTTAGAGCTGAAGGAGCTGAGGATTGGAAGGGGGATCGTAGAAGAATTTGCATGAAATGTGAGGTGTTAGTCATAGAGCCAGACGCTGAAAGTTAAGGTTGTGTAGTGGGTATTGATACTGAGAAGTTCTAAATCTGATGACCATGGGAGTAAGTAGCTGAGGTAGGTGGAGGACAAGATCCTTTGAAGAGAGGAGGTCAAAAAACTGAGAGGCCAAGAAATTGGGTGAATTTCTTACAAGGATACAAAAATCCCTAATAATTTTAACAGGAGTAATTTTGCAAGTGAGCCAAGCCCCTGGAAGTGAGATTTCTTACTTAAAATCATCAAGTAAGAGCAAATGTCCTGGGGCTTGGTAGATAACTGCAACAAGATGTTACAGCTTGAACACTGAAACTCAACTGTGCTTATTTTTGAAGGAAGAAGGGAGGAAGAATGATCTGGAAGGAGCAACAAGGGACAAGGAAAACTCGTACCTCACCTCTGAACCCAATGAGGGGAGGATTATGGAAGGAAAATGGCTACTACTTGAAAGGGCATCAGAGGAAACAGTTTTCGTTTTCTTTTCTTTTTTTTTTTTTTTCAGACGGAATTTTGTGCTTGTTACCCAGGCTGGAGTGCAATGGTACGATCTTGGCTCACCATAACCTCCACCTCCTGGGTTCAAGCAATTCTCCAACCTCAGCCTCCCAAGTAGCTGGGACTACAGGCATGTGCCACCATGCCCAGCTATTTTTTTTTTTTTGTATTTTTAGTAGAGACGGGGTTTCACCATGTTGACCAGGATGGTCTTGATCTCTTGACCTCGTGATCCACCCACGTTGGCCTCCCAAAGTGCTGGGATTATAGGCATGAGCCACTGCGCCCGGCCAGGAAACAGTTTTCTTAGTGAGAGCCAAGGACAAGATGCAAAGGAAACATTCAGAGAAGAGGTCAGGGTGTGGGGATTTTGCCAATGACTGATTTCCAGAAGGCACAGCAGAAGGTTTCCCACAGCCTTATGGGAATTACTGTGCAGGAGAGGAAGGGAGACCAGGGCTTTATATGGTGACTGACATACTCGGGTAATAGCGATAATGACATTAGTCCTGAATGCCTCTAGGCTGAAAGTGGTGAGAATTCTTTGAATACTGTTAGGCAGATCAGCGAGTGGTCCTGCCATAAGTGGGTAAAATTCTGAGGATTTCTGGCCCTCGACAATGAAAGCAGTACCATGCTAGAAATCTCTGTATCTGTATTACACACAGTTGAATCGTTACCTACTTGTGTGTGCCTTGACGTTGCAGAAAGACTGTGAGGTCTCAGATCACGTATCATTGTGTTTTTGCATCGTACTTTCTTGCTCTACTTGACTATCATACTTGTTAAGGATTGAACTGCCTCCACTCCCCAAATTCAGATGACTTAATCCCCATACCTCACAGTGTGACCTTATTTGAAAATAGGGTTTTTACCTTATTGGGAGAGAAGATAATCAAGTTAAAGTGGGGTCATTTGAGTGGCCGTAATCCAACATGAATGGTATTCTTATTTTTAAAAAAGGAAATTTGGACACAGAGAGACACATACAGGGAGAACGCTACATGAGCATCAAGTTGGCCACCTATAAGCCAGCCAGAAAGGACTGAAACAGATCCTTCCTTCACAGCCTTAGAAGAAACCAACAGTGTCAACAGCTTGATTTTGGATGTCCAGCCTCTGTAACAATGAGACGATAAATTCCTGTTGTTTAAGCCATACAGTTTGGGATACAGTGTTACAGCAGGCCTAGGAAGTTATTAATATTATAATAATTCTTTTTTTTTTGAGATGGAGTTTCACTGTTGTTACCCAGGCTGGAGTGCAATGGCGCAATCTCGGCTCACCGCAAGCTCCGCCTCCTGGGTTCAGGCAATTCTCCTGCCTCAGCCTCCTGAGTAGCTGGGATTACAGGCATGTGCCACCATGCCCAGCTAATGTTTTGTATTTTTAGTAGAAATGGGGTTTCACCATGTTGACCAGGATGGTCTCGATCTCTTGACCTCGTGATCCACCTGCCTTGGCCTCCCAAAGTTCTGGGATTACAGGCTTGAGTCACCGCGCCCAGCCATATTATAATAATTCTATCTGAGAAAATCAATAATTCTTCTTGAGAGCAGGAACTAAATTTCATCTGCATTTCCAAGACCTCACAGCCTTGCACACACCTTACTCTCACTCAGATTTAACTGCTATTTATCTCTTTTATAGGTTTACTTTTTTATTTGAGTTTACTTGTTAATTGTAAAGCCATTAAAGAAGGAACCGGTGGCAACGGCTGAGGAGTTAATTTGCAGTGTTAAATGATCAGAGGGATCTTTAAAGTTACTTTCAGGAGTTGGATGATAGCTGTGCCACTGCCTGCAAAAGCCGGACCCAGTACCATAGACCAAAGTTCAGCTACCTGCCTTCAGCTTTATGCTGATGCCAAAACATCCTACTTGCATTTCTCTCATTTGCTCAGCTGTTTAGGTGACTGGGCCCAATTTACGCTAACACAGGTCTTTCCTTTGGATCCCAGTTCACAGGCTTGTATTGACCCCATATGTGACTTTGTGTCTTCATATCAAATAACGTGGAGCCATTTTTTTAAATAAAAAAAAAAAAAAAAAAAAAAAAAAAAAAAAAAAACCTACTTCTACTGAACGGTGGTCAGGGGAGACTTGGTTCAAGTGCACCTTTGATGTATTACTAATTATATTCTTATAATTTATTGAAAGGAGGAAGAATAATTTGGGGAGCTTTGGCAACCGAGATGAGTAGAATTGATGATGGAGGGAAAACCTTATTATAGACAGCCTTGGAAGTAGAATATATTTGAATGGATTAAAAGTATTTATCAGCAGTAAGGGTGACCGTTCACAGAGTGATTTGCTTGGCTGTACACCTACCGAATCTGATGAGATCCCTTTAGCTCAACTTCCATGGTGAATCTCAAAATTCATAGTTTCGATGTCCACAAGCAGTAAGATTATCATTAAAAACCAAATTCAACAAGAAATAAGAAGCAAGAATGTCTGCAGAAATGCAAATTTCTAAATTAAATTTGAGAAATTATGCAAGATTTGAACTGTCTGAAGTGTACTTCAGATGTTCTCTCTCTCTTTATACATATATATTACACATAAAACCTTTGTTAAAGGGGGAGAAACCTAAAGAATTTAACAACCTTTTTGAGGCCTTATGCATCATTGGCCTTTTCTCATATGTAATATACGTATATAAGGTTACATAAAACCTTAAAACATATCAAAGCAATGAAAGCGAATAGGGTGCTGAATGTGAGAGAACTAGTTGCTCCCCTTCTCTTATTGTTGTATAACAAATAATCCCAAAACGAAGTGGCTAAAAGCAGACATTAACTCATGGATCAGGGGTTGATTGGGCTCAGCTGGGTGGTTTTCACCTGGGGATCTGTTATGCAGCTGCAGTCAGACAGTGGCTAGGTAGGGAGTCATTTCAAAAAATTTCCCTCTCACATGTCTGACAACTAACATCAGCTGGAATCTTAGCTGGGGCTTTCTGTAGAATACCTGTAAATGGCCTCTGCTTCCTCATCACAGAGCACCTGGGTTCTGAGAGCAAACATCTCAAAAGAGACCAGATTGAAGCTGTCTTCTTGTATGACCATGCCTGGGAAGTTACATCACTTCCTCTGCACTCACATGCCTGCCCACATTCAAAAGGAACATAATGCCACCTCTCACAACATAGCAACTACATTCCTCCTATGAAAGACCTTCTTGTGGTCATCTTGGAAAATAGAATCTGCTACAGTCCTCCCTCTGGCCAAGATAATTCACTTCCTCCCACATGTAAAACATACTCTTTCCCTTCCCTCAAGCTCCCAAGACAACCCATTATGGCACGAGGTCTAGGAATAATCATCTAAATCACGTCTGCATGCTAATTAGAAACCTTGGGTGTGCCCCTTTGGGTACAGTCCCTTAAGTACCATTCCTCCCTATCCAAAAGCCTGTGAATTAGAGCATCAAGCTGTCTGAACTCCTCTCTCCCAATTCCCCCAACATGCAATAGTAAGACTCAGATCACCACTTTGCTTACTCTCATTCAAAAAAGTGAAGAACTGGAGGCAAACAGCAGTCACTGTCTCACAGCAATTCTGAAATCCTGCTAAGCACATATTGCCGGTTCCCTAAGTCATGCTCAGTCCTACTGTCTTGTTCACTGTGGCTCTTGGCTCTTCATTCGGTGTTCTATGTCATACTTTCCTTGCCAAAAGAAAACTGAACTTGTAACTGAGTGGCTTTCTCAACCTGCTTTCTGTCCATAAATGTGTATGCATTTATGATCCACTCCATTAGAAAAGGTCATATCTACAAATCTCTTGGAAGGTAAACCCTACTCCATCTGGAGATCCTGGTGAGACTCCTGTGGGACAATGTCCTTAGCATGCTGGAGGAAAGAGGGGTTTGTCTGTTCAAAAAGCACAGCCTTAGATCTTTTTAAGATGGTAACAAAGCATTCTACGGTCACACCTGTGGCTTCATCCTTAGACCACATTTTCCTGACACTTTTTACCACTTTCACCCGGGATTTGATCTGTGTGTGTGTGTGTGTGTGTGTGTGTGTGTGTGTGTGTGTCTGTCTGTCTGTCTGTCTGTCTGTGTTTCTGTGTGTGTCTGTGTTTGTGTCTCTGTGTCATCACTCAAACCTCATGTTGAATCGTCATCCCCATATATTGAAGGAGGGGCCAGGTGGGTGGCCAGTGGATCATGGGGGCAGTTTCTCATGGCATAGCACCATCCCCCTAGTGATGTTTTGTGAGTGAGTTCTTGCCAGATCTGGTTGTTTGGAGGTGTTTCAGCACTTTCCCCTTCACTCTCTCTCTCTCCTGCCACCGAGTAAGGTATGTGTCATTTCCCCTTCCACTATGATTATAAGTTTCCTGAGGTCTCTCCTGCCATTTGGAACTGTGATTCAATTAAACCTCTTTTCCTTATAAATTACCTAGTCTTAGGTAGTTGTTTTTTTTTTTTAATTTAGTGAAGTTTTCTGAGAGGAGAATTTGATTCTTTTTTCATTAACTTTTATTTTAAGTTCTGGGGTACATGTGGAGAATGTGCAGGTAAATGCACGCCATGGTCATTTGCTGCACAGATCAACCCATCACCTAAGTATTAAGCCCAGAATCCATTAGCTATTCTTCCTGATGCTCTCCTTTCCCCCACCCCCTGCAACAGGCCCCAGTGTGTCTTGTTCCCCCTGATGTGTCCATGTGTTTCCATCATTCAACTCCAACTATAAGTGATCACATGCAGTGTTTGGTTTTCTATTCCTACATTAGTTTTCTGAGGATAATGGCTTCCAACTCCATCTATGTTCCTGCAAAAAATATGATCTCATTCTTTTTTATGGCTGCATAGTATGTCATGGTGTATATGTGCCACATTTTCTTTATCAAGTCTATCATGGATGGGCATTTGGGTTTATTTTATGTCTTTGCTATTGTGAATACTGCTGCAATGAACACAGACATACATCTATCTTTGTAATATAATGATTTAATTCCTTCGGGTATATACCCAGTAATGGGATTGCTGGATCACATGGCATTCTGCTTCTGGATCTTTGAGGAATCACCAAACTGTCTTCCACAATGGCTGAACTTACACGCCTACCAGCAGTGTAAAAGCATTTCTTTTTATTCACAACCTCATCAGCATCTGTTTCTTGGCTTTTTAATAATAGCATTCTGACTGGTGTGAGATGGTATCACACTGTGGTTTTGATTTGCATTTCTCTAATGATCAGTGATGTTGAGCTTTTTGTCCATTCATGTCCTTTGCCCACTTTTTAACGTAGTTGGTTTTTCTTCTTGTAAATTTTTTTAAGTTCCTTGTAGATTCTGGATATTAGATCTTTGTCAGATAGGTAGGTTGTAGAAATTTTCCCCCATTCTGTAGGTTGTCTGTTCACTCTAATGATAGTTTCTTTTGCTGTGAAGCTCTTTAGTTTAATTAGATCCCATTTATCAATGTTTTCTTTTGTTGCAATTGCTTTTGGTGTTTTCATCATGAAATCTTTGCCTATGTCTATGTCCTAAATGGTATTGCCTCGATTTTCTACCAGGGTGTTTAATGTTTTGGGTTTTACATTTAAGTCTTTATTCCATCTTGAATTAGTTTTTGCCTAAGTTGTAAGGAAGAGGTCTAGTTTCAATTTTCTCCCAGTTCTCCCAGCACCATTTGTTAAATAGGGAATCCATTCCTCATTGCTTGTTTTTGTCAGGTTTGTCAAAGATCACATGGTTGTAGGCACGCAGACTTATTTCTGAGTTTTCTATTCTGTTTCATTGGTCTCTGTGTCTATTTTGCACCAGTACCATGCTGTTTTGGTTTCTGCAGTCTTATAGTATAGTTTGAAGTTGGGTAATGTGATGCCTCCAGCTTTGTTATTTTTGCTTAGGATTGTCTTTGATATTTAGGCTTTTTGATTCCATATTAATTTTAATGTAGTTTTTTTCTCATTCTGTGAAGAATGTCATTGGTAATTGGATAGGAATAGCATTAAATCTATAAATTACTTTGAGAAGTATGGCCAATTTCATGATATTGAATCTGCCTATCCATGAGCATGGAATGTTTTTTCATTTGTTTGTGTGCTCTCTGATTTCCTTGAGCAGTGGTTTATAGTTTTCCTTGAATAGATCCTTCACTTCCCTTGTTAACTGTATTCCTAGGCATTTTATTCGCTTTGTAGCAATTGTGAATGGGAGGTCATTCATGATTTGGCTCTCTGCATGTCTGTTTTTGGTGTATAAGAATGCTAGCAATTTTTGCACATTGATTTTGTATCCTGAGACTTTGCTGAAGGTGCTTATCAGCCTAAGAAGATTTTTGGGCTGTGATGATGGGGTTTTCTAGATACAGAAACATCATCTGAAAACAGAGACAGTTCGACTTCCTCTCTTCTTATTTGAATATCCTTTATTTCTGTCTCTTGCCTGATTGCCCTGGCCAGAGGTTCCAATACTATGTTGCATAGGAGTTGTGAGAGAGGGCATCCTTGTCGCATGTTAGTTTTCCAGCTTATGCCATTTAGTATGATGTTGTCTATGGATTGGCCATATGTGGCTCTCATTATTTTGAGGTATGTTTCTTCAATACCTAGTTTATTGAGAGTTTTTAACATGAAGGGATGTTGAATTTTATCAAAGCTTTTTTCTGCATCTATTGAGATAATCATATATTTTTTGTCTTTAGTTCTATTTATGTGATGAATTACATTTATTGATTTGTATATATAGAACCAACCTTGCACCCCAGGGATAAAGCCAGCTTGCCCATGGTGGATAAGCTTTTTGATGTGCTGCTGAATTTGATTTGCCAGTGTTTTATTGAGGATTTTTGCACTGATGTTCATCAGGGATATCGGACTAAGTTTTTGTTGTTGTATCTCTGCCAGGTTTTGGTGTCAGCATGATACTGCCTAATGAAATGAGTTGGGAAGAAGTCCTTCCTTTTCAACTGTTTGAAATATAGTTTCAGTAGAAATGGCACCAGCTCCTCTTTGTGCCTCTGGTGGAATTCAGCTGTAAATCCATCTGATCCTCAGTTTTTTGTTGTTGTTGTTGTTGGTAGGTGCATTTGTTCATTCTCATGCTACTATGAAGAAATACCTGAGACTGGGGAATTTATAAATAAAAGGGGTTTAATTGACTCACAGTCCTACATGGCTGGGGAGGCCTCAGAAAACTTATAACTATGGCTGAAGTCCCCTCTTCACAGGGTGTCAGGTGAGAGAATGAGAGCTGAGTGAAAGGGGAAGCCCCTTATAAAATCATCAGATCTCATGAGAACATACTTACTATCACAAGACTAGCATGAGCTAAACCACCTCAATGATTCAATTACCTCCCACCAGGGGAACTACAATTCAAGATGAGATTTGAGTGAGGACATACCCAAACCATATCATTCTGCCCCTGGCCTCTCCAAAATCTCATGTCCTCACATTTTAAAACACAATCATGCCCTTCCAAGAGTCCCTCAAAGTCTTAACTCATTCAAGAATTAACCCAAAAGTCCAAGTTCAAAGTCGCATCTGAGACAAGGCAAGTTCCTTCCACCCATGAGCCTGTAAAATCAGAAGCAAGTTGGTTACTTCCTAGATACACTGTGGATATAGGCATTGGGTAAGTATACCTGTTCCAAATGGGAAAAATTAGCCAAAACAAAGGGGCTACAGGCCATATACAAGTCCAAAATCCAATAGAGCAGTCATTAAAGTTCCAAAATTATCTCCTTTGACTCCATGTCTCACATCTGGCTCATTGATGCAAGAAGTGGGCTCCCATGGCCTTGGGTAGCTCCATTCTTGTGGTTTTGTGGCCCCACTCCTAGCTGCTTTCACAGGCTTGTGTTGAGAGGGTGTATTTTGGTCACTTTTAGCCATGGCTGGAGAGGCTGGAATGCAGGGCACCAAGTCCTAAGGCTGCACACAGCAGAGGGGGCTGAACCTGGCCCAGGAAACCCATTTTTCCCTCTTAGGCCTCCAGGCCTGTGATGGGAAAGGCTTCCATTAAGGTCTCTGACATGCCCTGGAGACATTTTTCCCATTGTCTTGGTGATTAACATTTGGCTCCTTGTTACTTATGCACATTTCTGCAGCCAGCTTGAATTTCTCCCCAGAAAGTGAGGTTTTCTTTTCTGTTGTATCATCAGGCTGCACATTTTCCAAACTTCTATGTTCTGCTTCCTCCTGGATGCTTTACTGCTTAGAAATTTCTTCTGCCAGATACCCTAAATCATTTCTCTCAAGTTCAAAGTTCCACAGATCTCTGGAGCTGGGGCAAAATACCATCAGTCTCTTTGTATAGCAAGAGTGACCTTCAGTTCCCAATAAGTTTCCCACCTCCATCTGAGACCACCTCAGCCTGGACTCATTGTTCATTTCACTATCAGCATTTTGGTCAAAGCCATTCAACTAGTCTCTAGAAAATTCCAAACTTTCCCACATCTTTCTGTCTTCTGAGCCTTCCAAGTCTCTTGGAAGTTCCAAACTTGCCCTCATGTTCCTGTCTGCTTCTGAGCCCTCCACACTGTTCCAACCTCTGCCTGTTACCCAGTTCCAAAATTGCTTTCACATTTTCAGTTATATTTATAGTAGCACCCCACTCTCTGCAGTACCAATTTACTGTATTAATCCATTCTCATGCTTCTTTGAAGAAATACCTAAGACTGTGCAATTTATAAAGAGAAGAGGTTTAATTGACTCACAGTTCTTGGAGGTCTCAGAAAACATAACCATGGCTGTAGGTACCTCTTCACAGGGTGGCAGATGAGAGAATGAGAGCTGAGTGAAACGGGAAGCCCCTTATGAAACCATCAGATCTCATGAGAACTCACTCACTATCACAAGAATAGCATGAGCTAAACCACCTCGATGATTCAATTACCTCCCACCAGGGATTATGAGAATTACAATTCAAGATGAGATTTGGGTAGGGACACAGCCTAACCATATCAGTAGGCTATTTATTACTGCCTCAGTTTCAGAACTCTATTGGTCTATTTAGGGACTCAGTTTCTTCCTGATTCAGTCTTGGGAGGGTGTATGCATCCAGGAATTGTCTATTTCTTCTAGATTTTCTAGTTTATGTGCATAGAAGTGTTTATAGTATTCTGTGATGGTTGCTTGTATTTCTGTGGGATCAATGATGATATCCCCCTTATCATATTTTTATTGTACCTACTTGATTCTTCTCTATTTTCTTCTTGATTAGTCTAGCTAGCAGTCTATCTTATTAATTTTTTCAAAAAATCAACTCCTGGATTTACTGAGTTTTTGAAGGGTTTTTTGTGTTTCTATCTTTTTCAGTTCTGCTCTGATCTTGGTTATTTCTTGTCTTCTTATAGATTTGGGGTTTGTTTTCTCTTGCTTCTCTAGTTCTTTTAGTTATGATGTTAGGTTATCAATTTGAGATCTTTCTAGCTTTTTGATGTGGGCTTTTAGTGCTATAAATTTTCCTCTTAAATCTGCTTTAGCTGTGTTCCAGAGATTCTGGTATATTGTTTCTTTGCTCTCGTTATTTTCAAAGAACTTCTTGATTTCTGCCTTAATTTCACTCTTTAACCAAGAGTCATTCAGGTTGTTCAATTTCTATATAGTTGTGTGATTTTGAGTAAGTTTCTCAATCATGAGTTCTAATTTGATTGCACTATGACCTGAGAGACTACTTATTATTATTTCAATTCTATTGCATTTGCTGAGGAGTATTTTATTTTACTTCTGATTCTGTTATAACTTTAAAGTAAATGCCATTTAGTGATGAGAAGAATGTATATTCTGCTGTTTGGGAATGGAGAGTTCTGTAAATATGTATCAGGTCTATTTGATCCAGAGCTGCATTTAGGTCCTGAATATCTTTGGTAATTTTCTGTCTCAATAATCTAATTTTGTTGGTGGGGTGTTAAAGTCCCCCACTATTATTGTGTGGGAGTCTAAGCCTCTTTGTAGGTCTCTAAGAACTTGCTTTATGAATCTGGGTGCTCCTGTATTGGGTACATATATATATTTAGGATAGTTAGCTCCTCTTAGTGAATTGAAACTTTTACCATTATGTAATGCCTTTCTTTGTCTTTTTTTAATCTTTGTTGATTTAAAATCTGTTTTTTCAGAAACTAGAATTCCAACCTCTGCTTTTTTCTGTTTTCTATTGGCTTGGTAAATTTTCCTCCATCCTTTTATTTTGAACCCATGAGTGTCTTTGCACATGAGATTTGTCTCTGGAAAACAGCACACCAGTGAAGCTTGACTCCTTATTCACTTGCCATTCCATGTCTTTTAATTGGGGCATTTCACCCATTTACATTTAAGATTAATATTGTTATGTGTGAATTTGATCCTGTCATGATGATGTGAGCTTGTTATTTTGTAGACTCGTTTATGTACTCGCTTCATGGTGTCACTAGTCTGTGTACTTCAGTGTTATTTTTTTTTTTTGTGGCTGGTAATGCTTTTTTCTTTCCATATTTAGTGCTGCCTTCAGGAGCTCTTGCAAGGCAGGCCTGGTAGTGATGAATTCCTTCAGCATTTGCTTGTCCGTAAAGGATCTCATATCTCCTTTGCTTTTGAAGCTTAGTTTGGCCAGATGTGAAACTCTTAGTTAGAAATCCTTTTCTATAAGAATGTTGAATATTGGCTGTCAATCTCTTCTGACTTGTAGGGTTTCTGCTAAGAGGTCTGCTGTTTGTCTGATGGGCTCCCTTTGTAGATGACCTGGCCTTTCTCTCTGGCCTTAACATCTTTTCTTTCACTTCAAACTTGGAGAATCTGATGATTATGCATCTTGAGGTTGATCTCATGGAATATCTTACTGGGGTTCTCTGGATTTTCTGAATTTGAATGTTGCCCTCTTTTACTAGGTTGGGGAAGTTCTCCTGGATGATACCCTGAAGTATGCTTTCTGACTTGGTTCCATTCTCCTTATCTCTTTCAGGCACTCCAATCAGTTGTAGATTTTGTCTTTTTACATAATCTCATATTTATATTTACATAATCTCATATTTGTTCATTTCTTTTCATTATTTGCCTCTATCTTGTCTTCCTGTATTATTTCAAAAAGATAGTCTTCAAGCACTGAGATTCTTTCCTCTGTTTGGTCTATTTGGCTATTGATACTTGTAATTGCATTGTGAAGTTCTCATGTTCTGTTTCTCAACTCTATCAGGTCATTTATGTTCCTCTATATACTGGCTATTCTGGTTATCAGCTCCTGTAATGTTTTATCATAGTTCTTAGCTACTTTGCATTGGGCTAGAACATGCTCCTGTAGCTCAGTGAATTTTGTTATTGCCCACCTTCTGAAGCTACTTCTGTCAATTTATCCATCTCAGCCTCAGCCCAGTTCTCTGCCTTTGTTGGAGCGATGTTGTGATCATGCAGAGGAAAAGAGGTTCTCTGGCCTTTTGAGTTTTCAGCATGTTTTCATTGATTCTTTCTCATCTTTGTGGGTTTATCTACCTTTGATCTTTGAGGTTGCTGACCTTCGAATAGGGTTTTTATGAGTTTGTTTTTTTGTTGATGTTGTTGTTGTTGCTTTCTGTTTGTTTTTCTTTTAACAGTCAGGCCTCTTTTCTGCAAAACTGCTGCAGTTTTCTGGGGATCCACTCCAGGCCCTGGTCACTTCAGACCCTCCCACACCTGGAGGTATCACCGGTGAAGGCTACAAAATAGCAAATATGGCAGCCTCCTCCTTCCTCTGGGAGCTCTGTCCCAGGGGGCACCAGCCTGATGCCGACCCCAGTGCTCCTGTAGGAGGTTTCTGGAGACCTCTTTTTGGAGGTCTCATCCAGTCAGGAGAAACAGGATCAGGGACTTGCTTAAAGAAGCAGTCTGACTGCCCCTTGGCAGAGTGGATGTCCTACACAGGGAGAAACCCGCCTCATCCATACGGCCCAGACTTTTCAGAGCCAGGGGGTTGAACCACAGATATGGTGGCTGCCCCTCCCCAAACGGCTCCATCCCAGGGAGAGATCAGAGTTCTGTCCATAAAACCCTGGCTGGAGTTGCTGAAATTCCCACAGGAAGGCCCTGCCAGATGAGGAGAGATAGATCAGGGTCCCACTTAAAGAAGCAGTCTGACCATGATCTGCCACAGCAGCTATGCTGCACTACAGGGAATTCTTCCCAGTTCAGACCATACAGATTTCTCCTGAGTTGGCAGGCCAAAATGGCAGACTTGAGCCACGGAGATAGTGGCTGCCCCTTCCTCCAGGAATTTGGTCATCTCAGGCAATCTCCAGTCTGTTATTGCTGGCAGACTGGAATTCCAAGTCAGTGGATCTTACCTTATGAGCTGCCATGTGCGTGCAACCTGCAGAATATGACTCGGCTCCCCGGCTTCAGCCCCTTTCCTATGGGAATGCAGAGATGATCTCCTGTCTCTCCAGAATTACCAAAACCAGGGTATGCAAAAGACTCCTGGGTCTCCATACATGCCTGAGTGGCTGCCAAGAGTCCATAACACTCTATGCTTTGGACCCAAGGCCCTGGTGGTGTGGGCCTACGAGGGGATCTCCTGATCCATGTGTTGCAAAGATCCCCGGAAAAAGTGTGGTTTCCTGGGTGGGGTTCCACAATCATTCACTACCTCCCTTGGCTATGGTGGGAGCTCCCCTGGTTCTGCCCTACTCAGGATTGGGCCATTGCCCCACCCTGCCTTTCCTCACTCTCTGGGTTATGCCAACTGCCCAGTCAGTGCCAACCAATTTCACCTTTTAAAAGGCATTTCTTAATGTTAGAATCATTTGCCATCCAGAAAGCCTATGAGAAAATTTATTATTTCAAACCAGCCAAATTTGGGGCCCTTGCAATATAATAGTTCTTTTTTTGGCTTATCTCTTTACTTTCATATTTAATCACAGGCCACAAGAAAAAGTCAGATGGCAATTTTAATATTTTGCCTGGATTTTCTTCCTCAAGTATCTGACATTTAATGCTGATTGTCTGCTAGAACCTTAGTGGAAGCTGTTGGCTAGAACAGTTACGTGTGTCCTGGGCTCCCTCACAACATGAGAGCTGGGTTCTAAGAGCAGACGTCCCAAAAGAGAGGCCAGGTGAAAGATGCATCATCTTTTAAAATCTGCTTTAGATTTTGGGTGCAGTAGTTCACACCTGTAATCCCAGCACTTTGGGAGGCCGAGGCGGGCAGATCACAGGATCAGAAGGTCGAGATTAGCCTGCCCAGCATGATAAAAACCCATCTCTACTAAAAATACAAAAAAAAAAAAAATCAGCTGGGCATGGTGGCATGCACCTGTAATCCCAGCTACTTGGAAGACTGAGGCAAGAGAATTGCTGGAACCCAAGAGGCAGAGGTTGTAGTGAGCCGAGATCATGCCGCTGCTCTCCAGCCTGGGCAATAGAGCAAGACTACATCAAAAAACAAGACGAACAAACAAAAAAAACCTGTTTTAGAAGTCACCTGACATTTCTTCCTATGTACTCACAAGCTTACCCAGAATCAAAAAGCAGGAACACAGAATTCACTTCTTATTGAGAAAAGTGGCAATGTAACATTGTGAGAAAAGCATGCAGGATGACTGATCTTGTTGCCGCCATCTTGGAAAATCCAGTCTGCCAAACTGCTGCTGTCCACAAACCTGGCCATAATAATTGTTGAGTTGAAATTACCAAATCACTCTAAGAAGTTGGTGTTTATCTGTAATCATATAACAGTTTATCAATGAAATCCAAAATAACATTTATATTTTTCCTGTTCTCAATCTGTAATAGCAAGCTCTAGGTTAAAGAGCTTATGCCCAAATATCAGGATTAACAAAGAGGGTGGGGAGGGATGACGTGGGGAGAAATGCCAGACATAGTATGCACCTGAAGTAAAATAAATAAATTAAAAAAAAAAAAAAAGAGATAGATGAAACTGAAGAAATTTATTTTTCTTTTTGTGTTTTAAGGTGTGAAAGACACATGACAGTGGATAAATCCAATGAAACCGTACCATATAGGTAACTTGATAAGACAGGCGGGATAGAAGCTTCCTTAACACAATTGTATTCTCTATACCTTCCCCAAATCACCCATGATGAACTCAACCTACGTCAGAGAAAGCACTCTGACCTCTTCCATTTAAATACTGATGCATGTCCTTGAAGTGAAAATGGGGATCACAGTATCTCAGTCAATATGTGTGCTTTAAGTGTTCATAATTTTCAAGTGAAAATTTTATTTATTTGAAGCCTAGTCCAGGAGAACCAGTTGTAAGAGAGAAAACCACTATTGCAGGTACCTGTTCTGTGAATCACCAGACACTCAGAAACATCTAGAGACCCACAGAGCTCCTTGGGCAGGCTGGGGGAGGCTTGAAGTCTCCAGTGTCTTCATTTTCAATTCTTACTGAGTCGCTGGCAGCATTACTGAAATAACTTCTCCCGTTTCCAAGCAAGCAATGCTTAGTGTTTCAGAAAGCTTTCATTCATTTTGAAGCCTTCCCTGGAGCACAAGTGCTGATGGAAACCCCTTAGAATCTTACACTTGTGGCCTGAACCAAGAAAAGAGTCTCGCTGAGCAGAAAAGGAAATATTCAGTACTCTTCATTAATTCTCCCAAATATTAAGACTACAACCATCATTCTTTTTTTTTTAATAGAACTAGTTCTTTCATGTTCAGTATCATTCCATTTCTGTCAATACCTCTTAAAGGAGAGAACTCTTTTTGAAGTAAGTTTCAATGTTAAAACTATCTTTATTCAATTCCACCAACATTTTTTCAATCTTGATTGTGCTCCAGGCACTTAAATCTGCATTCCACCCCCTAACCCCACCCAAGATGCAGTGGGTACAATTGACAGATAGTCCTTGCCCCAAGAGAATTTATGCTCTAAAGAGGGAAGTAGGTGCAAGGAGGAGTGGGGTACAGGTAGGATACATACATGACCTCTAAGAGACCATTGGACTCAAAGTCAGAGGAACCCTGTTGTAGCCACTGTTTAGGTCTGCCATTAAGTAGGATGTAACTTAAGGCAAGTCACTACGTCCCCTTTACCCTAAGTTGCTTCATAGTTAATAAATACTAATCATTAACACAGTGATAATATCTTCCTCATAGATTCTTTTGTTAAAAATACCTGAATTGGCTCATACAAAATGCTTAGCACAGTTTATGAAATTAACATTTATGGAGTGCACACAGTATGCATTCAATAAATGTTAATTTCATCGTGGTGGAGAAGTAGTGGTGATAGGAGTACCTCAAAGTTCTTTGTAAACTGTGAAGTCATACCAAGATAAGTATTTCCGTTCATAAAAAAGGCAGAATATGTAACATCCTACTGAAACCTATCATTCTCTGCTCACCTTCCAGCTCTGCCAGACACTATCTTTTCATGACTGACACTTTCGACTGGATAATTTGGAGAATCCTTTCTGGCAGCAGGCCATCCTGCACATTAGGATGTGTGGCAGCATCTGTGGTCTCTGCCTACTAGACACAAGTAGCATCATGTGCTCAGTTATGCCAATCCAAAATGTCTCCAGATATTGCCAAATGTCCCCTGTGGGAAAGGTCCCCTCACCTTCCATTTTCCCCATTCCTACTTGGGAACCACTGAACTAGACTGAATGGTACATGGGCTGAACTTCATTATTGTTATGGACTGAATGTTTATGGCCTTGCCCCACTCGTACCCAACAAAATTTATATGTTCAAATTCTAACCCCCGTATGGTGGGATTAGGGACCTTCGGGAAACAACAAGGTCATGAGGGTGGTGCCCTTATGAACAGCACTAATCCTCTTCATAAGGGCACCACCCTCATGACCTAGTTACTTCCAGAAGGTCCCTCTCTTTCCTCTCTGCCATATGAAGATACAACCAGCTGTGTGCAAACCAGGAAGCATAAATGAGCCCTCGTCTAACAGAGATCTGTTGGTACCTTGATCTTGGACTTCCCAGTCTCTAGAACTATGAGAAATAAATGTCTGTTGTTTAAGCCATCCAGTCTATGAGTCTATGATAACTTGTTATAGCAGCCTGAGCTAAGACAATTACTTTACAGAATCCGGTTTTGAATCAAAGAAGTATTTACCTAATGAAGTTAGAAAGTAAGACGTCAATTGTGAAAGACTCCTTTTCTCCCTGGGTGAGTCCTCTGTCCCTCAAGCTCACCCTCACTGGAATATAACCATCTAAGCCTTTGTCTTAGGCCTGGGATGGATGATCGTTACAACGTCAGAGCAGGAAATGCAATGTTATGGTTGTGTTACACGAATGTCCCTGAAATTCAGAACTACATGTTTATCAAGATGTATTCCCCTGTCACCATGGCCACCCCGTGTTGCTTTGGACTGCAAAGAAAAGACAAGGAATGATTGAATGGGTTTTTTTTTTTTTTTCTGTTCATGTATTGTACCTGAGTTCTGTCTTAGTCGGCTTCCTAAATAGAATAATCAATGCCATTATCTCTTCCTCCCTCATCTAAATCACATCAGGACTCTACAGTAGATCGATAGTTACAACAAAGAAGGCCCGAGCCTTCATTCCAGGGGGACTCATTACTCTGCCGCCCCGTATCTGCGTATGGATTCCACATAAGGTTATCTACTCTTCCATAGGAGTTAACAACAGCTGTCAGTTATTAATCCTGTGCCATGACCCCGCCTTCCAGGGCTGCGTGTGTGCAGAGAACACATCCGGAACAAAACAAACCTGCTTCCTTCTCTCCCTCTTCTTTTGGCTTCCTTTTCCTTTCTGTATTTAAAAATTGTCTTGTCTAGCCATCTAAAATGTTTGGGACTTCATTGAGATTCTCAGCAAGTACAGGTTGTATTTAAGCAGACTCACATCTGCTGCAATATTACAGAGACTCATTAAAATAAATTCAGATCTTAAATTAGTCCTTTCAGTAACATTTATTGCCTAAGCTGCTGGGGTGATAAGGTATTATAATTCGGTTAAGTTGAAGAGAAAAGTGATATTTGGATTATGTTTCTTGGCCAGCCCCCTAAAGAAGGGTAAGATAAGAGAATAATTATAATCTCAGTTGCTACTTTTCCTGGTGGCAGTCATTTCCCCCTAATGATTCTTCTTAGCCTGGGAGCGCTCTTATTTGACTGACAGGAGGAACTAGCCTATCTGCGGTGTGAGCTAAACCATGCTGTGGTCAGATCAGAGGGCAGACCCCTCAGTGGACAGGCTGGTCACTACTGTCTCCAGATCCTCTCACCACCCCAAGATTCTTCAATGGCCACTGTTCAGGCCAGAGTCCTCACAGAGGGATGTATTGTTAAAAAAAAAAAAAGGGGGGGCCTGTAAATCAGGCAGAACCAAAATTATGTTTACTTGTCTCCAGGTCTTCCAGTCCCTCATATGGGTTTTTTTTAGCCAGCTGCCAATGTGTTTTTTAGTAATTTAACTCTACGGCTGGCATTCAGAACTGCTCTGGCCACCTCTGTGTATCCCATTGCGTGAAAGTGAGTTTCCCATAGACTTCAGAGAACTGATCTTTGCTTTATCAAATAAGATTCATTTTTTAGTTCAAGCAGCTATTACTGGGAGTTTGGCAGAGTGCTCAAATTCTGGTCTATGTATATTTATTGCTCTTTGGGGGAAGGTTTTAAAGAAAATTATAGCAAAGAACAGAAGTGCCGTGGTATTTTTATAACTCCATACAAGAATCCACATAGTTTCTTTTTTAATACTAGCCAAATGTCCTTGATGTGCTCTGAAATACCCTGGAAAAGGCAGCCAGAAAGCAGGTCCATTCGACGTATTATGAGTTGGGCTGTGTTGCTGTTGCTACAGGAGCGCAGGGCCTACCATGATATTTCCCTCTCTAGCACCTCAGGAAGATGTGGAGCAATGAAGCTTGAGCCAGATGTGTTTCTAAAATGCACAGTGATCAGAGCAGTTGGTACATCTACCACTATAAGCATGCCTTGGAAAAGGGACCAGAAAACCCTAGATCTCTGGACTGTTTGAGATCTAAACTGTTTGAGTCCCTTGAGTAGACAGACACCTCCGTCTCTAGGGCTCTGGCTGATAACTGGGCAAACTTTGCTATCTGGAATTCAGGTCATTCAGAAATGTATGAAGTTGTGAGATTTCCTCTGGAAATGTTGCCTCTTACAAATTATATATTTTTAAAAATTCCCTCCATTCCCTCTTACAGTATTGTTTACATTATTTTTTTTCTGTTTTCCTTTTTGGGTTTAATTTTACTTTAAGTTCTGGGATACATGTGCAGAACATGCAAGTTTGTTACACAGGTATACATGTGCCATGGTGGTTTGTTGCACCCATCAACCCATCATCTAGGCCAGGTGTCCCCAAACTTTTTACACAGGGGGCCAGTTCACTGTCCCTCAGGCTGTTGGAGGGCCGCCACATACTGTGCTCCTCTCACTGACCACCAATGAAAGAGGTGCCCCTTCCTGAAGTGCGACGGGGGGCCAGATAAATGGCCTCAGGGGGCCGCATGCAGCCCGCAGGCCGTAGTTTGGGTATGCCTGATCTAGGATTTAAGCACCACATGCATTAGTTATTTGTCCTGATGCTCTCTCTCTCCTGGCCCCCCTCACCCCTTGACAGGCCCCTGTGTGTGATGTTCCCCTTCCTGTGTCCATGTGTTCTCATTTTTCAACTCCCACTTATAAGTGAGAACATGCAGTGTTTGGTTTTCTGTTCCTGTGTCAGTTTGCTGAGGATGATGGCCTCCAGCTTCATCCATATCCCTGCAAAGGACATGAACTCATTCTTTTTTATGGCTGCATAGTATTCCATGATATATACGTACATTTTCTTTATCTGGGCTATCACTGATGGGCATTTGGGTTGGTTCTACATCTTTGCTATTGTAAGTAGTGCTGCAGTAAACATATATATACATGTGTCTTTGTGATAGAATGATTTATATTCCTTTGGGTATATACTTAGTAATGGGATTGCTGGCTCAAATGGTATTTCTGGTTCCAGATCCTTGAGGAATCACCACACTGTCTTCCACAATGTTTGAACTAATTTACATTTCTACCAATAGTGTAAAAGTGTTCCTATTTCTCCACAGCCTCACCAGCATATCTATTGTTTCTTAAGTTTTTAATAATCGCCATTCTGACTGGCGTGAAATGGTATCTTATGGTAGTTTTTATTTGCATTTCTGTAATGATCAGTGATGTTGAAATTTTTTCGTATGTTTGTTGGCCACATAAATGTCTTCTTTAGAGAAGCATTTGTTCATATTGCCCACTTTTTGCTGGGGTTGTTGTTTTCTTTCTTGTAAATTTGTTTAAGTTCCTTGTAGGCTCTGGATATTAGCCCTTGTCAGATGGGTAGATTGCAGAAATTTTCTCCCTTTCTGTAGGTTGCCTGTTTACGCTAATGATAGTTTCTTTTGCTGTGCAAAAACTCTTTCGTTTAGATTATATGTGTCAATTTATGCTTTTGCTGCAATTGCTTTTAGTGTTTTAGTCATGAAGCCTTTGTCCATTCCTATGTCCTGAATGGTATTGCTTAGGTTTTTTTCTAAGATTTTTATGATTTTGGGTTTTACATTTAAGTCTTTAATTCATCTTGAGTAAGTTTTTGTATAAGGTATAAGAAAGGAATTCATTTTCAGTTTTCTGCATATGGCTAGCCAGTTTTTCCAGCACCATTTATTAAATTGGGAATCCTTTTCCCATTGCTTGTTTTTGTCAGGTTGTCAAAGATCAGATGGTTGTAGATGTGTGGTATAATTTCTAAGGTTTCTTTTCTGTTCCATTGGTCTATATGTCTGTTTTGGTACCAGTACCATGCTGTTTTGGTTATCGTAGCTTTTTAGTACAGTTTGAAGTCAGATAGCATGATGCCTCCAGCTTTGTTCTTCTGCTTAGGGGTTGTCTTGGCTATACTGGCTCTTTTTTGGTTTCATATAAAGTTTAAAGTAGTTTTTTCTAATTCTGTGAAGAATGTCAATGATAGTTTGATGAGAATAGCATTGAACCTACAAATTACTCTGGACAGTATGGCCAGTATAAATTAAATTTTTGTTGTTGTTGAGATGGAGTCTCACTCTTGTTGCCCAGCTTGGAGTGTAATTATGTGAACTCGGCTCACCACAACCTCTGCCTCCCAGATTCAAGCAATTCTCCTGCCTCAACTGGGATTATAGGCATGCGTCACCATGCCTGGCTAAATTTTTTTTTTGTAGTTTTAGTAGAGATGGGGTTTCTCCATGTTGGTCAGGCTGGTCTCAAACTCCTGACTTCAGTTGATCTCCCCACCTCGGCCTCCCAAAGTGCTGGGATTACAGGCATGAGCCACCACACCCAGCCTAAATTTTTTAAAGTTATATTTTTTAACAGTTCCTTCTTCACAGCATTGCACCCACATGTATCCAACTTACTAAGTTATTATATTTCCCTGGGAAATGATTAGCATTATACTTACTTATTCCATTTACCCTTGGCCTTAATTATTCAACAGCAATTCTTGCTATGCATTCTTCATGTTTTTCTCCATTCCTTTGTTGTTTCTGCTTTACCTGTTTAAAGTTGGAAAATAGAACTTTGTCCTATAATGTTTTCCTTTGTGATTCAACCCCAGCCTTCTTCCCATCCCCTTAGAAACAAAAGAAGTAACAAGAGTCAACTTCCCATGTGCCTTTGTACCTGTTTCTTGCAATGCCTCCATTAGAACACCTCTGGCTTCTCCCCACTAGCTGCCCCACCTGAGGGATTATGGCATGAATGCACTGCCACGCTCACCTTTCAGTCTTTGCAGATATAAAGTATTTTCATTAGACATTTTTCCACACATTTCTCCTAGGCCTTTTCTAATTAATTATCTGACACCTGTCTTGGTGTTAAAAGATGCTACCTGCCTTCCTGCAGTGAGAAACTAGATAAATGGAGAAAGGCTTGCTTTTCTGGGTATTTATTCGATTCCTGTGTTAGCGCTTCATTTCAGGAATGATTTATATCCATTTCTAATTTCTCCTGTAGTTTTTTGCTTAGAATTTATTCTTCCTAAGCTGCAATTAGAGGAAACAGTGTGTGCATATGCATATGTATAAATATACACACTCACACACATTAAACCGAGGGCATTCAGAAGCATTTTGAGATAAGAATATGGTCCCTGATGCTCTGCTCTCTCTTGCTTTAGGATAACAACCACTAAGGGATGTGTTGGCAACTCCCTCATGACTCTTTCAGAAGTCTTAATTAAAGTTAATTTTAACAATTAAACCTTGTCAACATTATTTGTTTAAACAATATCCAAAAAGCTGAAAGACTGAGGAATACTTTAATTTCAATAAAACACTGACCTGAACTGACCACAAAGACATCCTCCCTCCATAAACTATTTCCCCACCAAGATCTTGCAGGTATCTGGGGGTAGAGTTTGGGGTGAAGGGGTTCTTTTTTTCTTTCTCATTTTTCTTAAATTTTTTTGGTTATAGAATTCCAGTGTTAGATATTGACTGACCAATGCCTGTGTCCATTTTCACCAGACCACGCTAATTAGAGGCTGCTTAATCAATTGGGACCCTGTGCTGCCTGCAGCTTTTTGACCTTTGCTCCCTGATTGTCTCTCATTAATCCCCTTGCTCTCTGGTGTTGAAACCTTTCAACTTTGGGAATTCACCGATTCTGGTTCAATGTGCGGACCTTCCAAGCTTGCTCAAGACCTTTAGGAGGTTTCCTTGTGCTAATAACCATCTGTCACTGCCCGTATTTCACGGATGCAGCCAGTACTGCTAGAGACCAAGTCAGGGCCCTAAGCAAATGCTTGCACCTTTAAATCAAAGCGTGATCGTTAAGTCACACCGCCCCCCTCCAAATGCCAACAGCATCTTGTCATATAAAACTGCAAAGTTACATTAGGTGTAGCACTTTAACCTTTGCTGTGTTGAAGAGGTAATGGTTATCAGAATTCAGTTTCCATCCCTCAAGGGTCCATAAACACACTGTGTGGAGGCCAGGTGATAGATCACAGGCTTGTAATACGTACAGTTCTCCGGGTTTCTGTACCTCTATTACTTTTAAAACAAGACAACTCGTCAATTACACCACATCATGAACAATCCACCTCTGCAACGCACCTCTTCAGGTACCTCTGACAGTGCTTGGCATTCAAAGGAAGGATAGCTGCCAGCTTCCTCATCTGGCACTGCTTAGCACCGCGTGAGATATTGACCTACTTCCCAACATGGCCCGCGCGCTGGAGGTGTGTTCTGAGTTCTCAGGAAGTTTTGAGTGCCATTCAACTGCTTCACCATGTCAGAGTTCCCCTTTACAAGGTTTATGAAAGGCAAAGAAAAAAAAAAAAACATAAAAAAAGAAACTTTTCTTTTTTTTGAGATGTAGTCTTGCTCTGTTGCCAGGCTAGAGTGCAGTGATGTGATATCGGCTCACCGCAATCTCTGACTCCCGGGTTCAAGCAGTTCACCTCAATTCTCCTGCCTCAGCTTCCTGAGTAGCTGGGATTGCAGGTACACATCACTACATCCAGCTAATTTTTTTTTTTTTTTTTTTTTTTTTTTAGTAGATGAGGAGTTTTATCATGTTGGCCAGGATGGTCTCGAACTCCTGACCTTGTGATCCGCCTACTTTGTCTCCCAAAGTGCTTTTGCATACAGTGTTTTTAGGAAAATTTAAATAATTCAAGTCATTTTAATTAGAGAGATTGGGGCAATGAAGGTTGGGAGAACACATTAACTGCAGAAAGATCATATGTTCAATTCTACTCTAAGTCATCATAGCTCCAGGGCAAATATCTCATGAGATTTTAAAAACATAAGCAAAAAAGTTTGTTTAAATATCAAAATCTGTTATAAATATCAACATGTACTATGCATTTCTCCCACCCTCCCTTCTTTTCCTTGTCTTTGCCTCCCTCCCTCCCTTCCTTCCTTCTTTCCATCGTTCCTTCTTTCCTTCCTTCCTTCTCCCTTCAGTTTCTGTTCCTTCTAATGCACCATGTCCTTAAAAATGTCTCCATTCAGGTACTATGCAATTTCTTCACTCCACTTCTCAAAGGTAAATTTCTGGTCAGAGTGTTCTATTCTTGCTGTATTCATTTTCCCACCTCCTATTCACTCTTGAATCCACAGGAATCTGGATTCTACCCCCAACAATTTGCAAACGTTTCTTTTACTAAAATCACAAATGGTACTGCTCTTAATTGGGAAACCTAGTAGTCACTTTTGAATTACTATCTTACTGTTCTTCTCTGCATTGTTTGAACTTCTGAATTATTTCCTTCATTGTAGACTTCTCTATTTCTTCAAAGTTCAAAACTTCACATTCTCCTTATAGCTCACTACCCACTCTGCTTCTGTTTCCTACATGGCCTCTGTCAGTGTCAAAAATGTGAAATAGAGCTGTGCGAATTCCATGGAAACATAAGGGAGTATATTTATGAATTCTGCAAGACACATACACCTACAAAGTTAAACACAACAAGAGAAATGTACTCAAGAGAATACATGACAAGAAATGTGGTTCAGAGGAAGAGCAGATGGAGAGTGTGGGTAAGAGTAGGTCTGGAAGCATCATGACGATATGGGATGAGTGAGGCTTTGGGGCTGCAAATGCCACTGCAATGGGATCCCAGCACTGACAGCCACAGGACCTTGAGCAAGTTACTGAGACACAATGGACACTCTATGGGAATAGTAATACTTATGTCCAGGGACTGTTGAGAAAATTCAATAAAATCATTAAGCCATTTTTTGCAGTAGTATCTAGTATGTGCTTCATGGATATATACTCATTTTCATATAGAAAGAAAGTCTTGAGAACACTTTTCTCTCCTCTGTCCTCCATCCAAGCCTGAAGGGGGAGAAGGAGCTCCAGAAGTTGAACAGAAGTGCACAGATGAGAAACAGTGAGCATTGTCACTGCTGCACCGTCATCCCTACTATGATCTGCTAAGCCTGAGACAGCCTGAGCTGAGGAAGGGAAAGCGTTAGGCCAGAAGGTTAGACAAGACCTTTGACCCATGTCAGAGGTGCCTGGAAAAGGTTTGAGACCTGGCTAAGATTTCACCTGGGTACAGAGGATAATTTAAAGGGTGGGCTTGCTGGAAGGCAGTGGTATGATGAAATCACGCAGTTCTTATTTAATTTTACCTATATCAGTTCTGTCTTGTTCAATAAATGAGTTATATATACTTATAAATCATGAACAGGTAGTACTGTCAAACCATACTTTAAATATTCATGAGTTTTTGATTCTTACCTTTTCTAGATAAAGAAATAGCAATAGAGGCACCCCAGTGGATGTCCCTGCACACCTCCACTTTGGGGAATATTCTAAGAGCGGGTCCCCAGTGGGGGCTGCAAATGCTACTGGAGGGCAGGTGATCCATGATGAGTGGAGACAGCAAAAGAGAAGGTGGTGGCAATGGAGGTCGACATTGCTGTGGTAGAACATGGAAAGAAAATGAAGATGGGAAAAGCTGAGGCTCTTCAGATGCATTCCACGTAGGGGAAAGAGGGGCAAAAGTAAGAGCATTGTTCAAGAACAACCAGGTAGAAAAAATGAAAGGAACAGAGAATGCCTTGGCCTCCAAGGGAAGAGAGGGAAGCAAAGTCATTTGTATTACAGTCCAAAGAGGAGAGTCCAGAGTAACAAAGATGGGGTCTTTGAGTGTCCCCAAGAGGCTTATGAAAAGGAATTTTACTTATAGATAAGCAATGATGGTGTCAAATTGAAAAGAACAAAAGAGAAAGAAACTAAGACAATTGACAGCCTGGGTAACAAGTGTGTGAACGCTTTCTATAGTCATGCATTCTCAGCAAAGCAGTCATCTCAGTAAAGCAGGACTGGGTATGAATTTAAGAATCTATCAGTCCCGGGTTGGCAAGTGATGGGTAGAATAATTGGCCAGACCCTCCAGCCCAGTTCCTGGGATGCGGAGAGGCTGGTGGAAGCACTTTGCAGCACAGCAAGGTGAGAGTCTGAAGGGGCTTCACTTTCTGAAAAATCTCTCTTTGTCACCCTGTTTTTCCATTTCAGAAATAATTTAAATTTTAAAAAAATTAATATTCTTGTCATCTGTGAACACATACTGAATGCAGGGAAAAGTGCCCTGCAGTAGGAATTTCTAATCTCCCTCTTCTCTTGTTGTCATTCAAGAATCCCAGCTCAGCTTTTACAATCTGGTGTCCTTCTAAATTGAGGAAAACATGCCATTACAAACCCTCCCCTCCCCTTAGAAGAAGACACGTGAGTTGGGTCTCAGGGAGATTAAGGAAAGAAAACCCTCTTTGCTGGGGACAAACAATGTCCCAGAACACTGGATTCTCTATTAGTAGCTTATGACCCCAGGGATGTCACATGGAGCTTTGGACTTAGGAAAAGTCACATAGCATCTTTGAGCATGGAGTCCCCATTGGTAATTCTGATGTGTGTTGCTGCCTGATGGTTCAGGATATTTCCTTGAAAGACTGGTTTCCATAGCACTCTGATTATGCTGTTTGGGATTAACAGAATAGGCATAGCAGTTTAGACAGGAAATTTTAGGAATTTCAGGAATTCTTTAGAAAAACTAAAGAACCCTGGAAAATACACTGTACATTCTGCCAAGGTTTGTCAATATGGATGCTGGCATAGTCATGAGAATAAATCGGTAAATTCTTTTTATCAAATGAAGGAAATAAATTACTATGTACTCTTAAAAATGTGTTGCATCAGTGCATGATTTGATTTTAAGGGTCACATCCTCAAGACATGTGATACCACCCTAGCAATGTATAATGCTGTAAAGTTTATAAATTGCTTTCACTCAGTCTTTTTCATCTGATTCTCAGAAAGACCCTATCCAATTGGGAATATGGGTTTCATTAGGCCTACATTACTAAAGAGATTCAGAGTGTCTCAACTGGCCAACATCATGCAGTTAAAAATGACAAATGGGGATTCTGAACCCAAGTCTTTCTGACCCCAGAGCCCATGATCTTTGTACTGTATCATGCTTTCTGAGAAATTAAATGGGCCTGTCTTGCAGAACTGTTCTTATTCTAACTAGGGAACTAGAGGTGTCTCAAGTAAATAGGCAGGTGGCCTTCGGGAGGGATGTCTGGAAGCACCTGTTTGGAGTCCCAGCAGGCTGGCGATGCTCTGTCCATAGGTCTGGCAGCCGGCCGTGCTAACTTAGCCATGGCAAAGGGTCTGCAATAGGAGGTCCTCAGTGTTCAGACCCAGGGGAGAGGACTATGTGGCTCCTGTTTGTTTCTACAGATCTACTCTCTACAATCCTTCACCCTGCTCTCTGTTTGGGATGAAATCAAAGAACCCCCTTACCCTCTGGCTTGGGGTTGCCTTTTGCCAATGAAAGCAGCGACAGAGCATCAGATCAGAGGTGGGAGGGAGGAAAGAGAGTTTATCCCTCTTCACTTTCCTTCCACCTCTGATCCTCTGTCGCTGCTTCCATTGCCACCTACTCCCTCCACTGGCAAAAGGAAGGTTGCCATGTCATTGCCTTAAGCGTGCTGCAGCCCCCCAGTCTCCTATAAGACAGCCTTCCCCACAGGGTCCTTTTCCTACTCCTCCTCTTGCCCCTTCTGAGCTAGCCCCAGGTACAGTACCATATTACTTATCTTTTCTTATACCTTTTCCATACCTTTGTCAATGGTCTCTTTGTTGGACTCCTCACATTACCCAGTTCAGGTGTGCTTTGTATTTCCTGACGGGCTCCAGGCTGATCAGACCTGACCCCAGAGGACCTGGGTACCAGAATCTAATATCTGGATGAAGGCACATGAGCAAGACACAGACCCTGCTAATGGAATTGAAATTACAATGACCTAGAACAAGGGAGACAGGGCCAAGCATGCCCTGGTGGAAGAAGGGACCAGAATAGGGTAGGGCTGGGAAGAAATCTGACTTGAAACTGCTGGGCCAGGACTCTGCTAGAAGGGCTCTTCTGGTCTTCTGAGACAAGGCTATTCACAGATGCTGCAAATTGGTGGTGCAAGGAAGGCAGCAGGAACTCAAGAGGGTACCGTGTCTAAGGAGAGCCAGAGCCATGAACCAAGCAGAGTGGCTGCGTGTGTGAATCCTTGCCGCTAGTGCCAGAGACTGACTGGCTGTTCATCAAACCCATTTTTATTTCCTCCTGGACACATGGACTATGGTCCTCGTGTGCTTGAGCTCTGGCCAATGGAATGTGGGCAGAAGAGATGTACTGGCCCCTAAACTTTCCTTACTCTCTCCCACCTCTTGCCAGTTGTAATGAAGAGTCACAATAACATCTATTATCCACTCATTCATTCATTCATTTCTTTCTTTCATTCCCCGAAACAAGAGCCAAGAGTACAGCCTCTCAAGGAGCTGACTCACATGCCCTTTCATTGTGCCAGCTTAATAATAATGGAGATGCAGTAGGCCATTGCAAAAACCTATAGAGACAGAGCAGAAGTGGCCAGCATTCCTATGGCACTTCAGGTGTAGATCCTGTGATGGCTGCAGCATAAAACACTGTAGTAAGCTCCATCTCCTATCTTTTTTCCCTTCAAAAATGATGATCATTTCACTGAGCGCCCACCCAGGTGCTTCTGAAGCCTTATGAAAATACGGTATTTTAAATGTGAAAATGGGGGCTTACATAATGCTCTAACTAATTTGAGCCTTGCTCAGCAGTTAGGCAGCATCAATCTTCTTATTAATATACAAGGAGTGGTTGCTGATAACAGATACATTTTCAAGCCCAAAGGTATCTTGACAGTGCATGCTGAAGACTGGGAAACAGGAAACTTCCAAGGAATTCTTCTGCTGTCTTTGCATCTGTATACACACATGAGTTGTCTTCTTGTTTTTATCATAGAAGATCCTTGAAAGTTGACACAGGCAATCTCTGGGTATGTGCATAGAGAGATATTTCCCAGAGTCTGTTTTCCTGACATCCTTTCATCATCGTTTTATCTCTCAGCATGAATTAGTTACCCAACAACTCCTGTGATCATCTACAAGCCTCTTTAAATACAGTTTTTGATGTCTTGGGGTAATGTATAAAGAAGGCAAAAACAAAAGATTATGAGTATCACTATTCATGGATACTGATCACCAAATGTACTTTTTGAATTAAATCCTTGTTTGAGTGGAGGTTGCACAGAAGTGAATGTTTTATTGGCAGACTTCTTGAGACCATAATGGGTTTAAATAATTTTGTGCCATGGGAGAAAAATGTTCCCAATGTTGGAATCCTAACGTGGTTGAATTATGTGAAATGCTGCTTTAGCAAGGGCTGACTTCTGGGCTCCCTTTTCTGGCGAAGTTGGGCAGAGGTGGGGTGGTGACAGTCTGGTGGAGGCAGAAACTTCTATGGCCTGATTCCCTTGTACTAGAAATTTCATTACAGATACTTTTGCACATCAAACGTATTGTTGGATTAGAGTGTCACATGTTCCTTCACAGATGTTATTTCAGATTAAGCCGCAGACAGCGGGGAGTGGACGTGGCATGCATTTTCCTGTTCGCTTGGTAGCGTCTCACCTCCCAGCAGTCATCTGCAGAGCCACATCACCTGCATAACAATTGAGCTGATCTGATATTTTAGTTTATGATGTCAAGACATATTATACTGCAGCCTACCGACTTTATAAAAAAGTAGTCAAAGAAAGAAAATGATTAAGGCCACGTTGGGATTGAAAGGGACCTAAAGGGATGTCATCTGTTAATGGCAATCCTAAAAGCTTCTAATGACCCAAAGGCACTTGCTACTGTGACAATTGAATTTATTTTTTACTAAACAAGCTTTTCATCTAACGCCATCCTTTTTTATGGTCTGAGACCCACAAGGACGTATTTTACTTTTTTTCTGAATAAAATACTTGGTCAACAGTTCAGCATTCAATCATCTTTCTTTATGATTCCATTACTGAATTTAGTAATACCGTATTTAGTATTATTAAGTCTATTTATGAATTCTTCTGTTATAATACTTTTCTGCTCAAGAATGTTTGACATGGTATGTTTTAAAGACCAAGTGACATTTTTGCTTTTGTAAATATATTTTATAGTCTTAAACTGAAGATGTTTATGAACATTTTCATGGCATAGAATGTATGCACAACGCTTAGAATTAAAGTAAGCCTTTTAAAAACAATAACAGCGATTATCACCAAATCACAGTATTTTTAGGGTAACATGGACTATGGTCCTGGTGTGCTTCATATGAATAATCCCACCTCCCTTCTACCTGGCAAGCTCTGTAACAGAAGATGCTGTATGTAATAGATATTCAATAAATATCTGTTGGATGGATAGATGGATTAGTGGATGGATGGATGGATGGAGGAAGTAGATATGTGTGTGATTTGGGGTTGAGGGCTGTGCTTTTTCTGTGAGCCCAGACTTAAGTCAGTCTGTTTTGCGTCACTGAGCTTCACAAACATTTGCTGGAAGTCAATGCCCTGCTGTTCATGTGAAGAAACAAAAGTGCAGAAGGCTAATGAACTCTTAGGAGGATGGCACTGCTTTCCATTAAGCAAAGCCACTTTATTTTTGGCTTAGAAAATGAGTTCAAATTTGAAATTGCTTTCTCCAAAATGGTTGCAGTCTTTCAAATTACCGAACCCTCCTGGAAATTGGAGAATAAATAAAAATGCAAGGATCCTTGCTTTGGTGAGTCAGCGCACAAGGATGGCAATAGGCACAAAGGAAAAAGTGGCAGTGGCTCTGAATCATCATTGGATGTAAGTTTCTTAAAGAACAAATCACTTTCATGCAGCCTTGACAATAACTTGGTTAGTTCAACCCCAAGAAAGGCTCTGAATAGGGCTGGGAAGCAGAAATAATGTATTATTTTGTTGAGCTTATTAACATTTGGGCAGAAAGGATGGATTCTTTTTACATAGTTAGGCATCATTTTAACATGCACATTACAGGTGGTGGCTTTTTTTTTTTTAACAGAAATAAATGTAGCCATCCCCTAACGAGAGCAATTTCCCTTCATATTTCTTGCAGCTCTTGTCCCATGAGGCGACAGATGAGTATGTGATAGCAATACTGATTCCAGTGCTGAGATGCCATCTGATCCACTGGGAGAGCTGGTGGATTCAAATCAATGTCAGCTCATGCCTTCTGGGCAGCAGTCTTTCAGTGCAGGATTTGCTCTATGGATCAGAAAAACAGCTGGTGACTTGCAATATGTTATGCAAAAGACCCTTAACATGTTTTGTTGTTCCCAGCTATGATATAGTGTGAGCCACTTCAATTTTTTTTTACTTGTGTGCCTTTCTGATGGAACAAAATTCTGTAAGGCAACTGGTAAAAACATAATAGTAATTTAAACTGGTGTCTAAGGTTTTGGTTTAATATACATTTTTAATGTAAAAATTTCACCCATGGAAAGCTTTTATTGGAAATCCACTCCTGAGATTCCCTGTAAAATATTAACATATGCCAAAACCAATAATTCTTGTGGGTTATGTGGAATTCTTGGAAAAGCAGAATTTTTACTGAGTTATTTTGCTAAGTTGTGGGTTACAGTTATTTGTTTCCAGGGTATTTTGTTTGTATATAACAGAACTTTGGACTTTTTTCTTTCCTTTAGTCAAGATTTTCCCCATAAAAGATGTATAATAATTCCTAAGAACATTAAAACATTTATTTTGGGAGGAAATACTCAATGATTTTAGTCCCAGAACTAATTTCTTTCCCTCATAGAGTCGTTTTTGGTTTTTATACTTTCATTTTTCGTGGATTTTTTAAAATGAGGTTTCTTTCTCACTTTAAAAAAATTTTTATTTTCTGTCTCTGTAGTCCAAGTTTCTGGTAACAATTAGGATTACTAGTGCAGAAATAAAATGTCTGTCTAGAAAAAGGGGCAAAAATAAACTAGCAAGATTCTCGGATGGTCTGGATGCCTAAAAGACAAGGGATTTAAAATTTTCTGAGTTGGTGAGTCCAGTTAGTGGATATTTGGTATAAAGTGGGTACCCCAAATCTGATGTGACTAGCCAAATTTCCACATCAATCATCCAGACCCAATGCCAGAATGATGCATCAATTCAATGGCTATAGTTTCCTAATTGCTTTCTATAGTTCTCAGTTGAATACTATGAAATAACTAAATAGACGCCAGCCATCTTGGACATCTCTGTGGATGAGGAGCTATGTGAAATACTATCGTATTCAATATTGGTAGGAGGTGAGTCTTAAGTCTGTGGTCCTGTCAAGGAGCCTCTCACTACATTTGACTGCAAGCATAATTAGCAGTTGGTGTTCAGTGTGCAAGGAATTTTGATTGATTGGGCTGTGTTTTAGGCCTTGTCAACATGAACAAAACATATCATCGAGTTTATCCACCTTGCATAGTTATTTTTATATGTACTTAAATATTCCAGCAATATTAATGTCCACGGATCGAGGAAGCAGTCCTAAAGGAAGATGATAATAAAAGAAGGAAAAAGAATCACAAACCGAAAGAGCATTTCCTAAAGTGTGTCTGAGAACACTAATTATTGGAGAAGTTAGTAAGATTTGGGTGGGAGGGAAGTGGGTAACCCAGTGAGATAAGTTTGAGAAATGCTGAGATAAGCCAAGTCAGCATTTTTTTCTGTATTTTAGGGCTCATCAGAGCTTTTAACATGCCATGAACATTATAAATCTCAAAAAGGGGGACCTAGCTTCCCGAACTTAATGGAACACCTCTCCTACCTCCCACCCTCTAATTTTTTCCCCAAGAAAAATTAGTTTGAAAAACAACCTTTTGGGATGTTTACTTACTACAAGCAGATTTAAAATTAAATACTAATAATTATAAATAACTAATTTAGTTTTTGGGCTTCATACATAATTCTTTGATTTATCATTTATTGAAAGGCTGCTATGCACCAGACACTGAGCTAAGTACTGTTACATATATTAAAATTGTAATAGCCCCACGGTGTAGGTGCTATTTTACCCTTTTAATGAATACGGGACTGAAGCTTAGAGAAGCCTGGTAATTTTCCCAAGTTTGCAGAAGTAGGAAGTGGTAAAGTTAGAATCCAAACTCAGGCCAGAACTGATAACCATGAGACTACGACAAAGAGTATAAATAAAAATAATAAAAATTGTATGTTTGTGTGTGTAAGAGAAAGCTGGACCATAGCTGTCATCTGATCCTTGAAAGGATCTAAAAGACCTAAAAAAAATTCAAGAATTATTAAATCCACTTCTCAATGTTTAGAGACCCACAAGAGTAATGTCATTTTCTAATGACAACACCATTAACTGATGAACAGAAAGGAGCTGGTACTGTCCTCTTTTTTACTGCCTTTGATGATGTTACATCATTCTTGATGACTTTTTAATTAGTTGACACCTGAAAATGAAGCAAGATAATATTACTTTAAAAAGTTTAGATCTGTAAACCAAACACTGCATGTTCTCACTCATAAATGGCTGTTGAACAATGAGAACACACGGACACAGGGAAGGGAGCCTCACACACTGGGGCCTGGGGGGGTGGGACTCTAGGGGAGGAATAGCAGGGGGTAGGGGGATTGGGGAAGAATAGAATTAGGAGAAATACCTAATGTAGATAACAGGGCAATGGATGCAGCAAACCACTACCATGGCACATGTGTACCTATGCAGCAGACCTGCATGATCTGCACATGTGCCCCAGAACTTAAAGTATAATAAATAAATTTTTTTAAAAAGTTTAGATCTGTTTTGTTATTAGATTATAGGAATTTGCTATTAAGTTCATTGTTTCATGAAGAAAAAGCAGACTGTAAATAAAAGCATATTTAAAATATTTAAAATCATCTGAGTGTTAAGGTGAGAAAATAGTGTCCAGGAAAAGTAATATCAAATTATAGAATTTGAATAATAAACAACTCAACTGAAGTAGAACAGAGGCTTTTTTTCTGGAGGATCAAAGCATAACCTCAGCTTTATTTATAGGGGCAATAGTCCCCTCTGTAGTGTGAAATGAGATGGGGCACTATTATGTTGCTGCACAGTCTAAATTTCTACTCTTACATGCATTATATTACATTAAGGCAATATATTTCGGTAGCCATCTGTTTAAATGAAAATAAATCTGCAGCAAAAATACTAACGCAGTTTCTCAAATATTAAACCCAGTCTGAGCTTGGGCTTGGCATATCTCCTTTTATTGGTGTCAGGAAATATAAAAGATAAATTTTGATGGGAGGAGGCTCATATGGAAATGGTCAGAAAATGAAAGAATGCCTGGGGCAGGCAGTCTAAGTACAGGCAGCAATTTATCCCAGAAGAAAGGAACGCAGGAAGTGAGGTCACCCAGAGGAAAGATGATCCTAGGAGATGCTGGATGGCGCTAAAGACATTCGATATTGTAACTTTCAACGATATAATCCAGTCGTAGGGATTATCGCTTTACCATCGAGAAACATATATTTACAAGCCTCTCAGCTTTTGTAAATTGTTACATTTTTTGAAAATGATTGGGTAAAGAAGAGTCTGGCGGAATCTAACTCTAGCACTGTCCTTAAGCAGTTCTCATCAGGTATAACAGCTGCAGTGTCTGTAAGAGAAGTGGAGGATGGCTGGGAAATAAAATAAGTTGTTCCAGTGTGATCTCCTGAAATAGACAGAAGACTTGCAATTTCACACCAAGATCCGCAGCCTGGACTTGTTTTCTAGTTGCAAATCTGAAAGAGTAGTAATCCATCTGTCAACCTGACATCTTTTTATGCACCCTTTCAATCACTCCCAGAGGGGAAAAAATCTTTTAGATTGATTCTGATTTGGGCAGCTTTCTTATTGCCTAACACTTTAAGGGCATTAAAAGATAGTAGTGGATTTCATTTTCTCTCAGCCTGTAGGATTTTAAAGTTGAAATTTTACCCATCTTTGGGGGTCCTAGGAATAGTAATGTAACTTACAGACAACGGACTAATAAATAAACTGGAGAACAACTATTCTGTTTGTCTTTGCACACATTCTTTAAAAAGTGATAGAATTTGTTTATTCATTCACTAAACAGACATGACCCAAGTGCATAACAGTACATTGGAAAGTTAAATTCCTATGAGGGAGATGTCATTCTGGACTGAGCGAGACTGTGCAAGAGGAAACAGGACCAAGAATCTGACTGAGAATGAAAATGATGATGGGTGCCCTGTGTGGATGCAAAGATCATAGAATAGGCATTTTGTGCCAGATAGATTCAAGTAGAAAGAGTGTTGAGTGATTCAGGAAAATTCTCAAGGGCCAGGAGACTAATTAAGGTCAAGCCCTGTGGGGAACAGAATCTGGGCGATGTATCATCAGTTGCCATATGAGGAAGTGGGGATTCACAACCAAAAAACAAGCTCTTTGCTTTCCATCTCACCTTGTTTCGCCTGTTGGGTTAGGATAATCCCTATACATGAAAAAACTCAAAAATGGACTCAAGATTCCAGGTTTTGGAAGAGAGCCATTTATGTTATGCCAAAGTACACATCAAAATGTGCAACAGAGAATGGGTAGTGACACCGTCAACTAAAGAACTAGTCAAAGGTCCTTCGAGCATGGCGCCATAGAGCCAAGCTTCCTTCTTGGTTCTCAGTGTCTTTGAGGGTAGCTCTGTCAGAGTGATCACGAATTGTACAGAAATCCTGTAGACAGAAGATCAGGCCTTAAGAAATATCATATTTCTCTATTTGGAGGTAGAAGTATTGTTTTGTTTTGGTTTGATTTGGTTTTTATTTGGTTTAGAGGTTTTGGCTATAAAAGAGTTTCATTTTGTGATTAGAAATATTCACTGTTTAAAATGTTGGTTTCATTTATAGCATCCTCACATTCTTTTGGTTCCTTTTATTAGAATTCCATCTTATAACCTAATCCTATTAATATGTATAGGATTCACATGAATATGAAATTAGCTATTAGGCTCCATTTATGGAAAGGGACCAACTATTAGGTCCTGTACTTTGTTTTTAACTTTGGACTTTGATTCATGATATCTCGAAAAGCTTTGAAGTCAACTGACAACGTGACAGATTTACAAAGATCTGTTTGAATTTGGAGGCCTTCCCATCTCTTCTGATTGAAAGTAATTACACTCCCCTCCTGCACCTTTTGCATTGTTTTATGTTGTCGTATACTCATCGAGTGCATGTACACATATCTGTCACTTCACTTAGATTGAAAGCTTCTTCCAGACGGAAATTGGGTCATTCATCTTTGGATCCTCAGGGGTACTCACAGAGTCTGGCATATAGTTAATGTTCAGTGTATTTCTAAGGAGGGTAGATTCAAGGAGGGTAGAGATGGCATCATTATAGTAATAAATAAGAGTAACTTTTCTTAAAAACCTTATTTTAATACTTGGTAAATGGATATTACCTCCAAGGGGCAAAGAGAGTGAGAGCAAGAGTGAGAAAAGAAGAAAATGAATGGAGTTACAAGTACCTGGTAGTTGTTTGGCTGGAATAAAACAAGTGTTCCGTTCCAGAAAATGAAGATACTATAAAGAGCTACTTAATTTTTTTTTAGTGGACTAAGTAAAGAATCCTGTGTAGTACAGAGTTTCCATCCCTGGGTAGTCAGTTGGGATACCTCAACAGCATGCTCACCCCGAATGGCCCCAGGAGGAGTTTGAGTCTTCTTCATGGCTCACCTTCACTCACACTCTGTGACTGGATGCCTGTGCATTTCCCTCTCATCCCCTCCAGTCTTCTTCCCAATGGACAGTGAGTGTGAGCCTTTGCAGATGGCTTGGGAGCCTGCACCATCAGCCAGCTTGCCTCTGTAAAATTAAGAGAAGGCACATATACTTAAGCATTTTTTCCCCTAGGGTATCACCTTAAGCAACAAAGCAGAGGCACTGAGCATCCACTGTGATTAAGTGTGACTGAGAGAAGGCATATAATCTGAAGAATTCCTCTTTGAAAGAGAAGAAGAGAGTAGGATGGATGCAACCATAGAAAAGATCTGAGACTATGTGCAGTGGCTCATGCCTATAATCTCAGTACTTTGGAAAACAAAGGCAGGAGGATCGCTTCGGCCCAAGAGTTTGAGACCAGCCTGGGCAACCTACAAAAAAATATTATTTGTAGTTAGCTGGGTGTGGTGGTGTGTGCCCGTAGTTCCAACTAATCAAGAGGCAGACGTGTGAGAATTGCTTGAGATCAGGAGGTCAAGGCTGCTGTAAGCCATTATTACACCACTGCACTCCAGCCTGGGCAGCAGAGCAAGGCCTTTTCACAAGAAAGAGAGAGTGTGAGAGGAAGAAGGAGAGAGAGACAGGAAAGAAGAAAGAGAGAGGAAAGAAGGAAGGAAGGAAGGAAGGAAGGAAGGAGGGAAGGAGAGAAGGAGGGAGGGAGGGAGGGAGGGAAGGAGGGAAGGAGGGAAGGAGGGAAGGAAAATCCAGAGAATACCTAGCTGGGCTGACTGGCCAAGTTATTTATCTCCCTAAGCCAGTCAGTAAAAATTAGAGGAGATGACTGCTTATTTAAATGCAAAGACTTCAAGGAACATGAAAAACTAAGGAAACCTGGCATCACCAATGGAACACAATAAATTTCCAGTAACCCCAAAGAAATGGAGATTTATGAATTGCTTGATAGTAGTATTCAAAATAATTGTTTAAAGAAGGCTTAGTAAACTATAAGAGAAGCACAGACAACTAAATAAAAATCAGAAAAAAGTACATAAGCAAAGTGAGAAGTTTTGTTTTGGTTTTTTGTTTGTTTGTTTGTTTGTGTGTTTTTTGAGACAGAGTCTCACTCTGTAACCCAGGCTGGAATGCAGTAGCATGATCTCAGCTCACTGCAACCTCCTCCTTCCACATTCAAATGATTCTCCTGCCTCAACCTCCCAAGTTGCTGGGGTTACAGTTGTTCACCACCACACCAGGCTAATTTTTGTGTTTTTAGTAGAGACAAGGTTTTACCATGTTGGTCAGGCTGGTCTTGAACTCCTGACCTCAAGTGATCCATCTGCCTCAGCCTCCTAAAGTGCTAGGATTATAGGCATGAGCCACTATGCCCAGCTAAGAAATAACTAAATAAACAAACTCTGGGATACAATAAATGAAATAAAAAATGCAATAGAGAATTTCAACAACAGAGTTGATCAAGCAGAAGAAAGAATGTGTGACCTCGAAGATAGGTCATTTGAAATTATCCAGTTAAAGGAGAAAAGAAGAAAACAGAATTGAACAAAGAAAGCTTATGGGATTTATAGGTCACCACCAAACAAAATAATATATGCATTATAGGAGTCTCCAAATAAGAATAAAGAGAGGAAGGAAAATAAATTTATTTAAAGAAATCATAGCTAAAATTTTTCCAAGTTTTGGGTCAAATATGGACATCCAGATACATGATGCTCAAAGGTTCCCAAACAGGTTCAAGCCAAAGAAACATTATAATCCAATGTCAAAAAGCAAAGATGATGAATTTTGAAAGTAGTATGGAAAAGACCTGTCACATCCAAGGAGACCTTCATTGGACTGTCAGAAGATTTCTCAGCAGAACCCCCAGCAGAGCAGGAAAGAGTGGGATCATATAGTCAAAGTGCTACAAGAAAAAAAAAATGCCAACCATAAATGCTTTAACTAGCAAAGCTTTACTTCAGAAATGAAGGGAAAATAAACATTTTTTTCCAGACAAACAAAAGCTGAAGGAGTCTATCACCACTAGACTTGACTTCTCCAGGATACAGCATATGTGTCTTAGCCCATTTGGGCTGCTATAACAAAATGCCATAAACTAAATGACTTTAAAACAACAGAAATTTATTTCTCAGTTCTGGAGGCAGGGAAGTTCAAGATAAAGGTGTCTAGTGAGGGTTCACTTACTGACTCATGGACAGCTGTCCTCACTGATGGAAGAGGCAAGAGCTTCTTATATAAGGGCACTAATCCCACTCATGAGGGCTCTACCCTCATGATCTAGTCACCTCCCAGAGGCCTCAGCTCCTAATATTATATCATCACATTGATTACTACATTTTAACAGGTGAAATGTAGGGAGGCATAAACTTTCAGGACATAGCTATGTATTAGTGGGAAAAAGAAGACTTAACAAATTCAGAAAGATTGAAATCATATCAATTATCTCTTCCAACCACAAAAGTAAGAAACTAGAAATCAATAACCAGAGGAAAACTGGAAAATTCACAAATATATGGAAAGTAAACAACATATATATGAACAACCAATGAGTCAAAAGAAAAAATTGAAAGAAAATTTTTAAAATATTGAGCCAAATGAAAATAGAAAAACAAAACTTATGAGATGAACCAAAAGCAGTTCTAAGAGGGAAGATTATTGTAATAAACACCTACATTAAGCAAAAAGAAAAATCTCAAATGAACAACCTAACTTTAAACTTGAAGAAACCAGAAAAAGAAGAACAAACTAAACCCAAAGTTAGCAGAAAGAAGAAAATAGCAAAGACTGAAGCAGTAATTAATAAAGACTAGAAAAACAATAGAAAAGGTCAACAAAACAAGCAGTTGGTGTTTTGAAAAACATAACTGACAAGCTGTTAGCCAGAATAAGAAAAAAATAAGAAAAGGCGCAAATACATAAAGTAAGAAATGAAAGAGGAGAGATTACAACTGATACCACAGAAATACAAAGGATAAGAGATTACTGTGAACAATTAGATGTAAGCAAATTGGATAACCTAGAAGAAATGAATGAAATCCTAGACATATACATCCTGTCAAAACTGAATCATGAAGAAACAGAAAATCTGAAGATACTGCTAATAGGAGATTAAATCAGTAACCAAAAATCTCTCAAAAGACAAAAAGTGAAGACCAGATGGCTTCGCTGCTGAATTCTATCAAACATTTAAAGAATAATTTATACCAAGTCTTCTCAAACTCTTCAAAAAATTTGAAGAGAATGGGAACGCTTTCAAACACATTTTACAGGTCAGCATTACCCTGATACCAAAGACACACAAGAATACTACGAAAAGAGAAACCTGCAGGCCGATATCCCTGATTAACATGAATGCAAAAATCCCCAGCAAACTAATAGCAAGCCAAATTCAAAAGTATATTAAAGAATCGTGCACCATAATCAAATGAGATTTGTCCTGGCGATGCAAGTATGATTAAACACAGACATGTCAATAAATGTGATACACAACATTAACAGCATGAAGAATAAAAATCATGTGTCCATCTCAATAGCCACAGAAAAATCATTTGACAAAATTAACAATCTTTGATAATAAAAAAAAACTCTCAACAAATTAGGTACGAAAGGTAGCCCACAGCTACCATCATCCTCAATGGTAAAAAGTTGAAACCTTTTTTTAGAGCATCAGGAACAAGACAGGAGGCCATTTTCATCATGACTATTCAATAGAGCACTGAAAGTCCTAGCCAGAGCAATTAGATAAGGAAGAAATAAAAGATATTAAGATTGGAAATGATGAAGTAAAATTGTCTGTTTGCAGATGACATGATCTTATATATAGAAAACCCTAAAGATGCCCCCCAACAAAAAACCTGTCAGAACTAACAAACCAGGGCAAGGCCCTGGAAACATAAAGAGGAAGAGAACGCTTGTCCCCACTCTCGCGGTGCTCATGGCCTAGTGGGAAAAGCATGGATACAAATGAAAACCACATCATGTAAGAATCCATGGCATGACTAGGTATGATAAAATTACTGGTAAGAGAGTAGTTAGTCTGACTCAGATAGTTAGAAGAGATAACATTTGCATCACTCATAAGAGTTTAGTTTAATTTTTAAGACCATGAGAGATAGGCATGGGCATACTGTAATTGGGGACCAGTCTGTTGCCAAGGCACAGGCATTATGGGGGTAGGTGAGGTAGAGAGAGTGGTAAGAAATGAGTCTAAAAAGATGGCTTGCGGCTGGAATGCCATCCCAAGGAATTTGTAGCCAATCCAGGGGGCAATGAAGAGCATTGCAGATATAAACCAGAACACTGATAAGTTCATATTTTGTTTTAGGGAAATTACACTGGCAGCCCCATGTGGGAAAGATTGGAGGAAAAAGATGGAAACGGGAGATGGTGAAGGCCTGAGTTAAGACAATGGCAGCAGGGCTCAAAGAGGAAAGGAAAAAGTAAGAAAAGGCTAAAATGTATAAAGTTAGAAATGAAAGAGGAGAGATTACAACGGATACCACAGAAATACAAAGGATAGGAGACTACTATGAACAATTATATGTAAACAAATTGGATAACCTAGAAGAAATAAATGAATTCCTAGACACATACATCCTATCAAAACTGAATCGTGAAGACATAGAAAATCTGAAGGTACCGCTAATAGTAAGGAGATGAAATCAGTAATCAAAAATCTCTCGAAAAAGTGAGGACCAGATGGCTTCGCTGCTGAATTCTATCAAACATTTAAAGAATAATTTATACCACGTCTTCTCAAACTCTTCAAAAAAGTTGAAGAGAATGAGAACATTCTCTTCAAAAACTGAGACAATATTGTTGATGTAGCTGGGATGAAAACTAAAGTGTGTCAAAGATGGAGTCAGAAATTAGAAGATAACGTAGTTTGATGGGAAGAACAGTAAATGAAGTCTGCAAATCTGGATTCAAGTTCCAGCTTAGCTGTTAACTAGATCCATGTCCTTAATTAAATATTTTAATTTTAATTTTTATTTTTATTTTTTTGAGATGGAGTCTCACTCTGTCACTCAGGCTGCAGTTCAGTGGCATGATCTCAGCTCACTGCAACCTTTGGCTCCCAGGTTTAAGTGATTCTCCTGCCTTAGCCTCCCAAGTAGCTGGGACTACAAACACCACCACATCCGGCTAATTTTTGTATTTTTAGTAGAGACAAGATTTCACCATGTTGGCCAGGCTGGTTTTGAACTCCTGACCTCAGGTGATCCGCCCACCTCTGCCTCCCAAAGTGCTGGGATTACAGGCTAGTTAAATATTTAACCACTCTATTCCTGTTTCCTCAGCTAGAGAGAGAGACTGAGTAGATTATGAAAGTAGAGACTGAGTAGATTATGAGTTAGAAATGAAAGAGGAGAGATTACAACTGATACCACAGAAATACAAAGGATAAGAGAACCACTTTGAGAACTGAAATAGAAACCAAAAAGGAGGAGGCGGAGAGAAATTGAGAAAACTTATGTAGATATCATCCAAGATAAAGATGATTAAAGAAACAGAGCAACTAGAAGATAATAATTTAAGAGAGTTTTGATTTTAGGAGATAAAATGTCTTGCAGAAAAAATTTACATAACACATTTTTAAGTGTTCAGGATATCCAAATCCTGGCACTTGTTCTTCTTACCTATAGGATTCTCTGCCAAAAAACACCTACAAAAGGATCAATAAACAAATACAAAATCCAATATCGATTTTATCTATATCTGGACAACTCCCTGAAAATCCAAGGGAAAGCTGGATGACAGGCGTAATTTGGCATAAAGAAGAAATGGAGTCTCTTATGTCCCGTCCAAAATGTAGTCCTTAGGATCCTATGCTCATGTGTGGGAGACGGTGTCTCATGTTCAGAGGGCTGGTGGGTGGAGGGAGAGGGAAGAGGAGAGGCCAAGGACATCAGAGAGAAAGATAAAAAACCTGAGTGTGCGGGCATGCTCACCTGTCTAATATCAGGCTAAACTGAGCCCAGAGATACCCATTATATCTTTGTGCAGCATTACTGGTCACTAGGGGAAACATGGCCCTGTATGTAACAGATTTAATCAGATGAGCAGCTCCTCTTCCATCAGAACGAAAATAAAATGCTGGCTGTGAGGGATTCATCCAAGAATCCACTGATGAGCCAAGCAAGGATGGATGCTTTCTCTCATGTGCTGAGATAGAAAGCCGGGAAGAGAAGGGAAGTGTCTTACCCAACAGGATTATTTTGCTGCTTCAGTTTTTACGATATCAGGTCCTTTGATGCTGGGAATTATGTCTTATCCATCATTGCTCCTAGCTTACTGGGCTACAGTGAATGATAATTGAATCAATAAATGTATTCATAATCAGGATTGACTGGATTTAAATAAGATTACTGCAACTCAAAGAATCCTTAGAAGAGCATCATCCATCTTCACCATTTGCGATGAACTCCTCATGTGTATTAATTCACTTAATGCAATAACACTGTGAGGTGGGAACTATTATCATTCTCCCATTTTACAAATGAAGAAACTGGGGTCTGGAGGTCCCACCTCGCCCCATCACACAGTTACCAAGTGGCAGAACAGGAATGGGAAACAGGTATTAGATCCAGAATCTATGCATTTGACTCCACACACACTGTCAGCCAAAAACAGGCTTTTCCTCTCCAAGAGCACAACCACTAGCTTTCCTTACTGGCTTAGGAAAACTGGAAACCCAGTTTTTAAAAGACTATGAAAATTAAGCCAATATGTTCAACATTTTAAAAGGTACACCATTTAATTGAGGATATATGTCTTCATACTTTTATTCCCAAATGGTTATCACTTCCTTAAGTAATGCATCAATTATATTTGTTCATAGATGTGTGTGTGTATGTGTGTGTGTGTGTGTGTGTGTGTGTGTGTGTGTGTGTAGCAGATCCTCAATAAATATTTGCTGAATAGGTTTCTTTTCTGCAAAATTAGTGTTTGCTAAATTAGTATACACAGTCCTACTGCTGTTTAGAGGGAAGGTGAGATGATTTCCTCTGTTTTTAAAATCAGATGGTTCGATATGTTCATGCCACATTTAGAGAAGAAATCAATTCATAGTCTCAAAGGCTTTAAGTCTCAATGTAATTTATCAATTTTACTTATCAGCAAACTTTTATTTAATCCTCTCTGTACACAAAAAGCTTACTAGCAATCACATTATAAAGCAGTTTTTTAAATAGCTAGAGCCTTAAAATGCCCACAGTATAGTCCAGAAAGAAGACATGAATACAATCGGATTATGTAGCACAGTATTTAAAGGTTCATTCACACTTTACACCCTCCCTCTTCCATTCCTACCTATTCTTCTGGCACACAGGGCCAGGTACTTTCCAGCTGCCTGTCTTTCCTCATGCTACCTTGGCCCACTTCGCCAATTTGGTGCATGCAGACGCTGTTCATGCAGAGACGAGGCTGAGGAGGAGGTTTTAGAAAGAAGCCGATGAGCTGAGTGATGGACATGTTGAGTTTAGGTGCCAATGAAAAAGTACAAGTAAATATATTGAAGGACAATTGAATAAAAATGTTTAACAATTTGATAACTACGTGTGGAGTAAGGGAGAGGGAAAGTTTTAAGCCTAAGATGTTGGAAGAAAGATGATAAAGAAAAAAGTAGGAATTCAGCAGGAAAGTTGATTTTCAGAGAAAGATGCTGAAATCAGTTTTAGATTTGTTGCACTTCCAAAGATGATGAGACATTAAAACTTAGGTTGATAATGTAATCTTCAGGATGAAAATGAAGTCGAGATTGAGGAACTGATCTGGATTGAAGGAGACTAGAGAGACCTGGAATTGAGAAGTGAGAGCCAGGTTTTCTGACTTCACCAGTGACTAGTCATTCTCCTGTCTCTCTCCCTTTCTTCAAGCTTTCTTATTCCCTGAGACACAACAACATTGAAATTAGGCCAGTTAGTAACCCTACAATGCCTCTAAGTGTTCAAGTGAAAGAAAGAGTAGCATGTCTATCACTTCAAGTCTAAAAGCTAGAGATGATTAAGGTTAGTGAGGAAGGCATCTCAAAAGCCAAGACAGGCTCAAAGCTAGGCCTCTTGTACCAAACAAACAAATTGTGGATGTAAAAGGAAGAGTTTTTGAAGGAAGTTAAAAGTACTACTCCAGTGAATACCCAAATGATTAAAAAGTGGAACAGCCTTTTTGCTGAGATAGAAGCTTTAGTTTTCTGAGGAGAAGATCAAACCGGCCACAACATTCTCTTAAGCCAAAGCCTAATCCAGAGCAAGACCTTAACTCTCTTTAACTCTATAAAGGCTGAGAGAGGTAAGGACGCTATAGAACAGTTTGAGGCCAGAGGAGGTTGGTTCATGGGATTTAAGGAATGAAGCCATCTTCATAACATAGAAGGGCAAGGTGGAGCAGCAAGTGCCGATGCTGAAGGTGCACCAAGTTATCCAGAAAATCTAGCTGAGATCATTGATGAAGGGGCTACACAAAACAGCAGATTTTCTGTGTTATAAAACAGGCTTCTCTTGGGAAAAGATACCATCTAAGACTTGCATAGCTAGAGAGCAGAAGTCAATGTCTGGCTTCAAAGCTTCAAAGGACAATCTGCCTCTCTTGTTAAAAGTTAATGCAGCTGGTGACTTGAAGTTGAAGCCAATGCTCATGGACCATTCCAAAACTCCTAGAACCTTTCAGGATTATGCCGAATCTACTCTGCTTGCGTTCTACAAAAGCAGCAACAAAGCCTGGATGGCAGCACATCTGTTTACAGCATGGTATACTATTTTAAGTCCATTATTGAGATCATTGCTCAGAAAAAAAAAAAAAAAAATGATTCCCTTCAAATGTTACTCCTCATTGACAATGTACCGGGCCACCCAAGAGCTCTGATAGAGATGTACAAGGAGATGAATATTGTTTTTATGCCTGCTATCACGACATCAAGTCCGAGTATTTAAGAAGTACATTTTGTAAGGCTAAACCTGCCATAGATAGTGATTCCTCTGATGGATCTGGGCAAAGTACATTGAAAACCTTCTGGAAATGATTTATCATTCTAGATGCCATTAAGAACATTTGTGAGTTATGAAAGAAGATCAAAATATCAACATTGACAGGAATTTGGAAGAAGTTGATACTGGCCCTCCTGGATGACTTTGAGGGGTCAAGACTTCAGTGGAGGAAGTAACTGCAGATGTGGTGGAAACAGCAAGAGAACTAGAATTAGAAGGGGAAGTCTAAAGACGAGACTGAATTGCTGCAATCTCATGATCAAACTTGAATGGATAAGTTGTTTCTTGTGGAAGAGCAAAGAAAGTGTGTTTTGGTTTTGTTTTGGTTTTTTGAGACAGTGTCTCACTCTGTCGCCCAGGCTAGAGTGCAGAGATGTGATCACAGCTCACCGCAGTCTTGACCTCCCCAGGCTCTGGTGATCCTTCCACCTCAGCCTCCTGAATCTCTGGGACTACAGGCGCTTGCGACCACACTCAGCTAATTTTCGTAGTTTTTGTTGAGACAGGAGTTTCACCACATTGCCTAGGCTGGACTTAAGCTCCTGGACTCAAGTGATCCTCCCGCCTTGGCCTCCCAAAGTGCTGGGGTAACAGGCATGAGCCACCATGCCTGGCCAGAAGGTGGTTTCTTAAGATGGAATCTACTCCTGGTGAAGATGCCGCGAACATTGTTGAGATGACAACAAAGGATTTAGAACATTCCATAAACTTAGTTTAAAAGCAAGAGCAAGGTTTCAGAAGATGGACTCCAATTTTAAGAGAAGTTCTATCATGGGTAAAATACTATCGAGCAGCATCAGATGCCGTGAAAGGAAGAGTCCATCAATGCAGCAAACTTCATTGCTGTCATACTTTAAGAAATTGCCACAGTCACCCCAATCAGCAGCCATCACCCCAATCAGTCAGTAGCCATCAACATCAAGGCAAGACCTCCACCAGCTAAGAAATTATGTATGACTCACTGAAGGCACAGATGATCATTAGCATTTTTAGCAATAATGCATTTTGGTTAAGGTCTGTACATTTTTTTTAGATATAATGCTGTTGCACACATTTAGACCGTAGTATAGTATAAACATAGCTGTTTCTTTTTTTAGTTGGAGTCTCACTCTGTCATCCAGGCTGAAGTGCAGTGGTGAGATCTCAGCTCACTGCAGCTTCCACCTCCCAGCTTCAAGCAATACGCCTGTCTCAGCCTCCTGAGTAGCTGAGATCACAGATCCACACCACCACACCCAGCTAATTATTTATTTATTTATTTTTGTATTTTTAGTAGAGACAGGGTTTCACCATGTTGGCAAGGCTGGTCTCAAACTCCTGACCTCAAGTGATCTGCCCACCTCAGCCTCCCAAAATGCTGGGATTACAGGCGTGAGCCACCGCACCCAGCCTTGCTTTCATGATTTTAAAGGTATTTTAAATCAAAAAGTCAAGAAGTACACAAACTCAGGATTAATCATTTGTATTTAGGATTCTTGGTCACAGAGTTGCAACCGCGGTAGCCAAAGTATTTGAAGAATAGTCTATAGGGAGAGGAGATCAGAGTGGGCCAACAGAGCACTGCAGTGACCCACATTTGGAAAAGGAGAGGAATGTGCTGAGCAGAGCTGATGGCCGATTAACTAGCAATGACCGCCCTGAAAAGTGTGTGTCTGCTGGTGTTGCTGAAAAGGTTGGCGTGTGGCTTTATCACATCCCAAAAAAAAGCTAAGGAGAAGAGGAACTGAAGAAAGGACCAACTGATTCACTATAAGGATTTCCCACCAAGAGGCCTTCAATAAAGATAAATTGGCTTTTATAATTCAACTCAAACACAAATGATTTTTTAAATTAATTCCTGTGGTTTGCATTGATATTTTAACATGAGGAATGGAGTTCAGAAACTGCAACAAAAGGGATTTGAGCAGTGCTAAAATATTTCTAAGCCTCTCCTGATGACCTTGCCACTGGAAGCGAGTGTTCTCCTGTGTCGGAGAAGGTTCTGGACTGCCTTTCCAGCAGCATTTTATCATCAGAAAACTGCTCACTTCATAAGGTTTATAACCTTCCATAAAACTGCGGAACATTTTATTCTTTTTTTCATTAAGCCACCTTTGGAAACATTTTGGTCCCTTTATAGTCTCTTATTTAATCTGTTTTTTCATAGACTAAAGGAAGAAAAAAATTCTATCAGTGGTCAAAATAGTAATTGGATGGTATAAGTCACAGCCTGATCGCTTCAAGGCATACATACTTACTACTTATCTCCTCCATCTGCCTTCATCAGTGAATTCTTTTGCTCCCAAGCACATCTTTACCTTTTTCTTAAACAATGGAAAAAAGAAATTACCAAACCGTGCATTTTCCCAATTATAAGAGTTACTAATGTTTATATTCTTTTCCATTAAAGCATCATTCCCATGGTGTAAAAGCTCTTTTTACCAAACTCTAAGGAAAGCATGAATTAATAAAACATCAAGAGATTTTATTTCCTATATTAAAAATTCCCTTTATTTGCATAAAATCAACAACTGAATCTTTTGGAAATACATTTAATCACAAGGAGAGGAACATTAAAACAGATAAACTCACTGCAAAATAAGTCTTAAAACCACTTTCAGGTTTAAAAAAGAAGAAAATATCATTTCTTCTTATTCCTGAAGGATTTTTTTAAAAAATCTTTTAATTAATGACAGCCCTCAGGGCACTGAGCAATTGTTAATTAAAACAAGGAGAAAGGGAAGAGGAAGTAGGCAAAAATGCTAAGACGAACACGTTTCCTTTTCTCTGCAGGGGAATAACATTACCAAATGAACATTAATAAATATGAAGACTATTGAGCAGAAATATACAAAAAAAAAAAAATTTAACTCCTAACTCAGCTTGACACACACTAACAGCTACATAAATTCATTGTGGTGCCTCAAGAATTATAAACCCCTGGTGTCCCCTTTTGTCTAATTGAGTAGCGGTAGCCATCACCCACCCTCAACAGGATGGATTGCTTCTTTCTCGGTGCAAGCTGACTTCTATCAGGGGGTAGTGCTGGATCAAAGGTCTTCTAAGGGATTTCATTCACTTTCATTCTTGCAGTGGGCGGGTGTTCAAGTGGGCAACCGCCATCATTATGAAATGTTTCTTAAATGCGAGTTAGGAGCCAGACTCGTTGCCCATTCAATTCATCGGTGTTTTTCTTTTCAGCCATTAAATTTTTACTTAGAAAAAAAAATAATTATCAAGTCTTTTGGTTCACCCCTTGTGCATACCTAATTTGGGCAGGTTATTAGTAATAACATTTTCCTGGTCCTTCCCTACCACTCTCCCCTGAAACACACATGAAAAAGGCTTTTTTATCTTTCTCATATGCTCAGAAGTCCACTTAACCAGCAGAGCTTTAGAAGCCAAGCATGAGAAAAAAAAAAAAAGTAGGAGAATCTGTTTTCTACTTTATTTGGAGGGTGACAGAACCCAGAATCTCATAGGCTGTATGTTTAGCATGAAAAAAAAAAGTCACCATTTGAAATTAGAACAACCTGGGATAGCTTTTCCCAATTTTTAAATGACCCCAGTTTTACATAATTTTATGGACTTTTTATCAAAGTTGTTTTTCAAAAATAGAACTCCACCCCTTAGGGTTTAGGCATTTTTTTCCCCCTTTCGTCTGCGAGCACACACCCCTTTGATCTTCCGCATGCTAGCGTATCAGGGTCAGTGCATGGAGCCAGTGTCATTTACAGAATTTCTCAGATGCCAGCTAAGATCAGTAGCTAGGAGACAACTTAGAATTTCATTTTGCTGTTTGTAGTCAGATACATTCTTCACCACAGATAAGATCTTACCTCCCCAGCAGTCTATCTGTAAAAGAACAAGCTCTAAGTAATCAAAAAGCTATATTCTATCCCCGACCAAAATAAATAAATAAATAAATAAATCTGCCTATTTTAGCCAATACCTGGTCAAGTATAAATGCCAGACTAGGAAAAAAAAGTTAGTTTCTCTTTCCTTACTATACTAATATATACCTGTTGAAAATTCCTGATTTTCCTCAGACAACCTGAAAAGCATTATCCATTGCTTATGATCATGTAGTAGCTAAAGGAGGTTATTTGCAAGGCACAAGGAAAAATACATAGCCCGTCTATTCTGCACCACTGTTTTATTCTCTTTACTTGTGCATGGTATCTATTAATGACTATCTGGGGATAGCAATTTCCATAACGTTGAAATGGAAAAATTAAAGAAACACTTTCGCTACGTTTTTCAAAGTGGATTTACCTAAGAAGCACCACCATGCTTCTTAAAAATGCTTTCTTGGTTCTCCTCCCTGATGTCACAAATCTGGGGGTGGAACCTAGAAATCCATTTTTTGTTTTTTTGTTTTTTTAGAGCAAGACAGGGTCTTGCTCTATTGCCCAGGCTGGAGTGTAATGCTGCAATTATGACTTACTACAGGCTTGAACTCCTGGCCTCAAGCAGTCCTCTCACCTCAGCCTCCCAAAATGCTGGGATTATGGGGACAGGAATCTATTTTTTTAACTAGTATGAGAACCACTGATAGGCCAAATTTATTTATTTATTTATCTATTTATTTATGAGAGGGTCTCGCTCTGTCACCCAGGCTGGAATGCGTGATACAATCACAGCTTACTGTAGCCTCAATCCCCTGGACTAAATTGATCCTCCAACCTCAGCCTCCCAAGTAATCGGGACTACAGGCATGCACCACCACACCTGGCTAATTTTTTATTTTTCGTAGAGATGGGATTTCACTACATTACCCAGGTTGGTCTCAAACTCCTGGGCTCAAGCAATCCTCCCATCTTTGCCTCCCAAAGTGCTGGGATTACAAAAGCGGGCCACCTTGGCCAGCATGTTTTTTGTGGGATCTTGTGATTTTTAACTATCTTATACAATATCTAATAATAAAATGTATATGCCTTCTTCATTTTATTTCTATGTAGAGCACATATTAGTAATACAAGTCATTATGATGTCTAATTGCAAATACATATGAAACTCTATCCAAACTCCTGTTCAATGTCTTGGTAGTAGTAAGTACATCAGTCTCAGGAATGGAACCCAGAGTCAAGGTCCTGGAGTTTAGGCCTTGGCTGGAGAGCAGAGTAGGCTCAGGTCACAACACCAGGATGGGATACGTGGAGGAGAAGAATGAAGACGGGAGGAAAGCGAGACTATAGGACGGCCCAAAGAGATCGGGCAGGTAAAACTCCGAGACCTTCCAGCAAGACCCAAAACACCGCTAGCCACATGAGAGGTTTCAAGCAATTGACTCATCTGCCCCTAGTGGGGTTTTTAACTACAGACTGGTATTGGAGTTGACCTGTTTAGACTCACTCTCAAACCTGCTGTCTTGGGCCACTCCAATTTAGACTACACTTTGCTGAAGTTCTGAAATTCAAGAATTGCTCCTCACCTCCTTGTGATCTATGAAGAGATATCATTATCTGGGTCCACTCACATTCACTTGGGAGTTCATTCAACAGAACTTTGCAGTAAAATTTAATGGGTGTCCCATAGGGGTTAGGGGCGGAATTATTTTAAACTCTCATTTTGTTTCAAGTAAGATAGACAGTAGCTAAATTCTCCAGAAAACTTTAAAGATGCTTTTATCTCTCAAAGTGTTTTTTTTTTTAGTCTACTTCAATCCCGCTGATGTTTCCACTAGCTTGCCTCCAGGATAATGCATTTGATATCAGTGAATGTGAATACATACTTCCAAATGCTTTGCGCAAGCTGATGCACAAGCTCTCTTTAGATTTTTTCTAATCAGAAATTGCTCAAGAGGGAAATTTGTGAGCTGTTTCCAAATTGCCTACTGCTTTAGACTTATGTAACTATGACAGGTTTATTGATGCAGCCGGGAGCAATTTTTTAATCTTAAAGAAAGCTTATTTATAAATAGAGATACATATACTTTTCATAAAAGTATTTCTGGAGGCCTTTTAAAATGGATTCATCACTGCATTTTAACTAATAGAAATAATAGGTTTAAATTAATAGAAATAATAATCTTTAAATATGTTTATCAGTAGCATCTTCAGAATTCACATGATTATGTCTTTGTATGAATGAGATTTCATTGCCGAACCTGTGAAAAATCTCATGGTATTAGGGAATTTGAAATTTTGTGTCTTTGTATCATTCAGGAATTACATATTTTTAATTTTTCAGAAAGTTAACTACCTGGTGAGAGTGTTGCACTCTAAAAAGGCAGACCTGAGACCTTATAACCAGTGCCGTGGTGGCTGCCCTGTACTCTCTGGGGCAGAGCTTCCGGAGTTAGTCCTCACGGTTTCTGCCTCTCCTTCCTCACCTTTCCTTTCTTGCAGCTCTCTCCTTCCCATCTTCACTCATTTCTCTTCCCATGTCAATCCTTTAAATGCTGCTGCTCTTTCGTAGAAACCACCTCGTGGTCCCCCTCCTCCACCACTCACATTCTATGTTGGCAGACAGAGACCACAGAGATAGTCCACCATGTTTGCTGTACCGTGGCAGGGACATGATACTCTATCATGTCTACCGTCAAATATTTTTCACTTCATTGTGCATAGTTACCTACTACTTACTCACTGGGAGTAGTAATTGACAAATTATTTAAAAGGAAAAATTAAAAGAAAAAGCTCTTTGCTCTAGTTTTCAAAGTGGACTTACATCAGAATCACCTCGGGTGCTCATCAGTGTGCTTCTGGTCCTTCTCCCCGCATCAATCTGGGGCATGTCCCAGGAATCAAGGTTTTTCACAAGGAGTCCAGTGAATCTCATGATTACTCAAGTGTGAGATCTACTGATAGGCCAAATGTTTTTATAAGATAACATTTTTAGGGAGTCATCACCATCTCATTTTTTTCTCAACCCCAACCCCGCATCCAGCAAGTCTTGAAGCCTTGTTGATTCTGAATCCTCCCCCTGTACCCCTCTTCTCTGTTCCATCCCATCTTCCTCTTTTTGGATCCATCATTCACTCCATCTGTGCCTCCATTTACCCCTCCATCCTACATCCACAATACATGTGGTTTTGGTTAACAGTGAAATCTGATCACGATTCACCTGCTTAAACTGGTCACTGACTCCAGGTGTTCCCACGTTGAAACCCAGACTCCTTCATGTTAGCTTGCAAGGCTTTGTCACCTGCCCCAAGCTCCCACTCATGCTCACATGATCCTGCTTGGCACCCTCTCTGCATAACCACACTGCATGGTCTTTCAGTTTCTGAAGACACACTCTCTCTCACCTGGATACCTTCACACATATTTACACACCAGAAATAACCACCCTCACCCTCCCATCTCCCCACTGTTCTCATCCACTTGGGGAAATTCCATTTGGCTCTACAGTTTCTGCTATGGTTTGAAGGGATCCCCTCCAGAATTCAGGCACTGTCAATGTGATGGTATTACAAGGTGGGCCTTTAAGATGCGATTACGCCATAAGGGCTCCTCCCTGGTGAACGGGATCCCCTCCAGAGGGGATACCAGATACCAAATACCGGTGCCTTGGTCTTAGATTTCCAGACTCCAGAACTGTGAGAAATAAAACTCTGTTCTTTATAAACCACCCAGCCTTTGGTATTCCATTATAGCAGCACGAAATGAACTAAGATACTCTCCTCCTCTTTGATAAGTGACTCCACCAGAATGACTTGGGTGTGTCTTCTGTGCATCTATAGACCCTGTGCAGATGTGCAGACATCAGCATCAGCTCTTTCCACACCATGCTGCAGCCATGCTTGTCTCCCTGTGGCCCATTTCCCATGCATAGGCTAAGGGACCAAACAGGCATCTGGGACCCGGCCAGGTGTAGTGCCAAGGGCCAGATAAGAAAGGTATCGACCCTAGGCAGTCAGAAACAGCTTTAGTCCCACAAGTGAGTGTTCATTGAAAGAAGGAAGAAAAATTTGGTCCCAGAGAGGATTGTTGTCTTTTAATTTAATGAAACAATGCCACGGAGTTATTCATTGTGTCCACTTGAGGCCAAACATGGGCTTAAATTAAAGCAGAGTGTATTTCAGTTAGACGTGTGAAAGATGGCTTTACTGCGAGTTTGATAAAAGACTGAAATAAAATAGCAAGAAAAGTTATGGTGTAAGATTCTCTTCTAGTCTCTCTTTAAAATGAAAATAGGTAGATGTTTATCTGTGACCCTGGGAAAGGTATTATATTTTACATTTTCAGATCTTTCCATATATCTTGAACAATGTTGAATTTCATTGTTAAATGAGTTCACATGTTTTATGATTTCTGTAGGAAAATTTCCTAGAAGTATTAATATATCAAAGAATAAAAAGAATTAATATAAAGAATTACTATTAATATAAAGAATTAATATATCAAAACATATAAAGATGTTGAATGTTCTTGATATGTACTGATAAGTTGTCAATATTTTCTCTTCTGATAGTGAAAATGGTACTAATTGTTATTTTATTTTTTATTTAATTAACTTGTTAAGTATTTATATGCTTATTAGGTACTCTTATGTCTTAATTTATAAATTAACAGGTTATTTTGTTTTAGTTTTTGTCCACTCCTTTTCTGAGATCTTAGCATTTTCCTTATTTATTTGAAAGAGTTCTGTGTAAGTAAAAGCAATTAACATTTTATCTTTGGCATTATTCCTTTATTTGTTATTGGACTTTTTAAATTAATGTTGTTTTTGCTATATGGAAACATACCAGGTTTACAAATTCAGGTAATGCCATCTTTCAATGTGGAGATATGTGGTATGTTTATTTTATCTGTAATTATCCTGGTCTTCCTTGTAAGCTCATATTCACTTGGTAGAGAGGCAGAAGTGAATGTTAGGCCTTTTTTATTTTTTAATTGAGTCTGAACTTATCCTTTAAATAGCCCTTTATAGTAATATTTGGTTGTTTGAGGTAATTGCTTAGTCTCTCTTGTTCTCAACTTCTTCCCTGGCTCCTGTCCAAGATGGAGTTAAGTGTCTCAAGTGGAAGGGACTCGTAACCTCTGAGTGCAGTGAAGACCAGCTTGGATTCACATGATCATTGGGCGAGCTGCCAGCCTTTCCACCTAACGGCTCCCTCCCCCCTCCCTTCCTCTCTCTCTCACCTGCTTTCTCCTCTCTCTCTCCCCATCCTCCTCCCTCCCTCTCCCTCCCGCTACTTTCCCAGCTGGCTGGGTTCTTCTTGAATGTCTGGTACAGCACCCTGAGCCTCTCTGCCTTATTCTTCTGGGGATGAAGCTGTCCACCTCCAGCCGCTGTGGAGAGGTCCCCTGACCTTACCATGGTAAGCCTATGCTGGGCCCACAGGCTCTTAATTCAGGTCCAAGACCTTCTAGTCGGCAGGTCCCCACCACATCATATGGGAACCAAAAGGTGCCAAGAAAAACTACACGTCCAGGCCTCCCTGTGTCTAAGCAGCCCTACAACGAAGCATATCATGAAGCTGTACCTCGAAGCCATACCTTGAAGCAGCTGCACCTGAGTAGGTAAAAAAGCAGCTGAGGAGTCATCTCAAGCACTAGTTGGAGGTTGAGACAGAGATCCCTCCTCCTTCTGAATTCCTCATATCACGGGCCAGAGCAGGACACCCACTTCTAACCACTTCTCTTCTCCCACTCCTTGCTTCCCTTTTCCTCATACGATCCCTCTGGCTGTTTATTTTTAACTTCCCCTGTGTTGGCTCGTCTTGCTAGCCCAGACACAGTAGGCCTCCTGGACTCATGGGCGGAAGTACCTCTTCTTCACACCCCAGGAGAAGCACAGGATCTGATGGGCCATGCCCATCCTCTGATAAGTTCAACTGTGACTCAACAGATTTCAGCATTTGGCAATCCTCTTTATCCTGACTTTCCAGCATTGCTCAAGAGAGCAAATGAACATCCCCCGTCCCCTCTGCCCCAATCTGGAAGTCTTTCTTGCAGCTTGGCCTTGGAGGGGTGAGGCTACAAATAGGGCACAAATAAAGGGGATATCAGGGTGTATCTATGTAATCTTTGCAAAATATTTTCCTGATTGTATAGATTTTTAACTTTTTTTATAGCCGTATCTCACATTGTATGATGATTAATTTCATATGTCAACTTGACTGAACTGCAGGGTACCCAGATATTTGGTCAGACGTTATTCAGGGTGTTTCATTTGAGGATTTTTTTCCAGATGAGAGTAACATTTAAATCAGTAAAATTAGTAAAGCAGATCACCTACTCTAATGTGAGTGGGCCTCACCCAACCAGTTGAAGACCTAAATAGTACAAAAAGATCCACCCTTCCCCCAAGTAAAAGAGGATTCTTCCTGCATGAGTGCATTCTGACTCATACCGAAACATCAGCTCTTCATGGGTCTTGAGATGGGGACTACATCATCCATTCTTCTAGTTCCCAACCCTTTGGACTCAGACTGGAACTGTACCATAAGCTCTCCTGGGTCTCCAGCTTGCCAGGTCACCCTACAGATCTGGAGACTTGCATGCTTCCACAATCTGAGAAGTCAATTATTTATAATAAACTTCATTATATGTGTGTACATACATGTGTTTATATATGTGTGTGTGTGTATGTATACATAATGTGTGTGCATATATATGTTTATATGTGTGTGTGTATATAAATACATATAGAGAGAGATTTATCATGAGACACTGATGTGAGATTATGCAGGTATGAAGGTCTCAGGATGGTTGTATATCTGTGTGCACATATATCTCTTATTTGCCCTGTTTCTCTGGAGAACCCTGACTGATACACTTTGCTTTTACTCTTAGGAAGTTTTTTCCCATTCAGCCACAAAAAAAAAAAAATTATCTGTGGCTTCTTTTAGTTTTTAAAATTTCTGTTTCTCTTTAAAAGTCTTGGTCCATATGGGATGTATTTGAGCAAATGTTGTAAATTAAAAGTCAAAGCCGTTGTGATTTTTAGACGTGAGTCAGTGTCCTCAAACCTTTCATATGCTCGTTCCCTTGGCTGCCACATGCTACCGTTTTTTAGGATTTTGTTTTTTCTCCTTTCTTTCTGCTCCTACATGTGAACATTCCATATGTCGCTATCAATTTCCCATTTCTTCTCAACCCTCTTTTTCTTCAAAATTATGCGTATTCTATGTTGGCTATCTTCAGTATGTAGAGACTGAAAAAGGTTCAAAAGGCTGCAGGCTGTGTTGTAATCTACCTGTCGGACTTCTCCACTAGGATCTTGCCCCAGCCCTGTACCTTAGCATGTATACACCGAAGTGTTCATCTTCAACACAGCCTTGTTGTGCCAAACCTCAGCCTGTTTCTGTCTCCCCTACCCCACTCTTGTTGATGGCATTTGAACTCTTGGATGCTTTTGTCTCTTGAAATCCTGCATGTTCTTCGGGGCCAATTTAAAAGACAGCTTCTTTCTAGCACTTTTACTTTTCGCTCCTCCAAAATCAAAGCAATCTCTGTTTATCCAAATGCTCATAGCACTCTGTACTTTTCTGAAAGGACCTATCTCACTTGACCTTGTATGACAGCTATGTATACATGCCAGTGTCTCATCCTATATTTATATTCTATATCTCATTTGTAAAATTTCTGTGCTACCAAGTAATAATACAAAAAGAATGATACTTTCTAAACAAAGCTGATATTTAGAAACAGGAAACCTATAGAATGAGTCTGAGATAAACTGATCTGACAGAATTAATAAAACTATTAATAACATAGGTAAAGTTCACGATCGGCTTTTGACCATGGCACGCATTCTGTCCATCACTCCCTCTCCTCTCTGACTCCGCTTTCCATGCTCAAACTAACAGACAGACTCTATCTATATCATACACTTTTGTCGAATCTGCATTACCAGAATGGTATCTTAGATGCAATAGAACCTCAACACGTGTTTGTTAAAGGAACGAATGAATGTGAATGAAAGCAATGGTCGTCTACAAATAATACGGGATGTATTGATAGAGCACCACATTAATACATGTTTCTAAGTGTTCTCCCATCTCTGGAGATTCCTCTTCATGAGTTGGTATGGGCACCTCTGCCCTGCCCCTTAGCAGCCCAGGGTGACAAGCAGAAGCCTGCCAGTCTGGGGCCCCTTCTTCCAGGTCCAGCCACGCATATGTAACCAACCTTTATTCATAAGTTTTATGCTACTCACCCTAGGTTCCAAAATATTACTTGTAAGAAATGACTAGAACCATAAATAACAGAGGTTGGAGGAATTCACTGGAGGTGTGGATAAAGAAACATAAAACCAGCTTTCATATGCAATGAATAAAATAATTCCATATAATCAAAATTACACATAAGCCGAAGCCTCCCCCACAGTGTGACAGAGTGACAGAGAGACTAGAGAGTCAGCCTGTGCTTCTATTTTGTTTTTAAGAGACAGAGTCTTGCTCTGTTACCCAGGCTGGGGTGCAGTGGCACAATCATGGTTCGCTGCAGCCTCGATTTCCTGAGCTCAAGGGATCATCCTGAGTAGCTAAGACAACAGGCACACACCACCACACCCAGCTAAACTTTTTTAAATGTTTTGTAGAGACTGGATTTTGCTATACTGCCTAGGCTGGTCTCAAAGCACTGGGCTCAAGCAATCCTCCCACATCGGCATTCCAGAGTACTGAGATTACAGGCGTGAGCCACCATGCCTGGCTGACTGTGTTCCTTTGTTATGACCTCTACTGGCATTTAAATGTCTGATGAACCTCCATATTAACTGTGTGCAACCTATATAGCCAGAAATGTCCATAGCCATACAAACAGCCCCTCCCTGGTTAAGGGGGCCAGCCTTCCACAAAGTAATCCCTCCCGATTTAGCTGTAAATGGGTTGCTAATCAGAAAGGCCTCAGGACAAAGGAACGTGGCATAAATTCCTATTTACTGAATTAATACGACTGGTTCCCTGGGTGCCCTCCTTCTACTTGGAAGCACTTTTGGCGGTCTGATTTGGGATTTTTATCTGGCACTGTTCTGAGACTGGGGCTTTGGGGCCTATATTAATTTTAGATCCTAGTCTGTGGAGATTAGTCGGTTCTATGAACTCTAATGTAGTGGTTGAAATAGTTTTCAGGAGCAAAAGTGCTTGCTTATCCGATCCATACTCTTCCGTGTGGATTCCACCTTAACATCCTATGTTAAGGATGGGTATGATTAATTCATTACCCAAGATTACAGCAGTATGCTAAAAGCTACCTGGAGGCATTTCTTTTGGTGTGAAATATTAAAGATTCACCATTTTTATCAGTGCACCTAATTCATATTCCCGAGCCTGTGGGCTGAGAAAAGAACTTAGAAATATTCAGTCGTTTTTTTACCATCAGCTTGTTAAAATGTTTAAGAAGGTTATTGTTTTAACTACCTGTGAATGCAAACAAGGAGAATCCTCTTCAGGAAGGCTCAAATACAAAAACTAAAAGCTATAATGTTTTTTATTTCTTAAAACTGATATAGGTAGGGCACAATGGTTCACACTTGTAGCCCCAGCACTTTGGGAGGCCAAGGCAGGCAGATCATGAGGTCAGGAGATCGAGACCATCCTGGCCAATACAGTGAAACCCTATCTCTACTAAAAGTACAAAAATTAGCTGGGTGTTGTTGCATGTGCCTGTAATCCCAGCTATTCAGGAATCTGAGGCAGGAGACTCGCTTGAACCAGGTTGTAGTGAGCCGAGAATGCACCAGTGCACTCCAGCCTAGGTGGCAGAGCTAGACTCCATCTCAAAAAAAAAAAAAAATGTATAAAATATATTTGCCAAATGTTAAGAATAATTTTAAAGCAAACACTTGTGTGTCTTCCACCTATCAAGAAACAGAAGCATGACTGTCTGCGTGCACCTCCTCCGTCCAGTTTAGGTCCCTGAGGAGTCTAAACTAGAATTTTTTATAGAAGCTCAAGTGGAATATTGCCTTTCTCTTGTCTTTCAAATCATACTCCCACTAAAAGTTTTTGCTGAGCTAGAGATCTTGTATAAAAGGGTCATCACTGGCTAAAAATAAAAACAATGTATTCTTCCTGAATGGCCAACATTCAAATAATTATTGAAAATTAATCCCATTAGAAGTAGTCTTTGGAAGCAAATCATCAAGAGACCATGGAAAAATCTGCATAAAATACACGTATAGAAGTATTTTAAAGAAATTTACACAGTCAATGTGTACCAATTCAAATTCTTAGGCAACTATTGAGCCCTGTTTTAGGGTTCTCCAGAGAAATAGAACCAACAGGAGGTACATACATTGAAGAAGAGATTTATTATAAGAATTGGCTCAAACAGCTATGCAGGCCAAGAAGTCCCACAATCTGCTGTCTGCAAGCTGGAGAACCAGGAAAACCAGTGGTGTGTGATTCAGTCCAAATCTAGGCCTCAGAACCAGGAGCGCTGATGCCAGGGGGCAGGAGAAGATGGATGTCCCAGCTCAAACAGTAAGAGCAACTCCATCCTTCTTTCAACATTTTGTTCCATTGAGACCTTAATGGACTGGAGGAGGCCCACCCACACTGATGAGGGCACTATTCCTTACTGAGACTATCAATTCAAATGCTAATCTTCCGGAACAGCCTTTACAGACACACCCGGAAATCATGCTACTCAGGCATCCCTTGGCCCAGTCAAATTGACAGATAAAATTAACTATCACAAGCACCGTGCGAACGCGAGACAGCCTGCTGGGTGTTCTAGAGCATGTGAATAGTTGTTATTAAAACATCTGCTCCACACACACAAAGTTTCTGTGGCCAAATGCATTTTCTAAAACTTTTCTTTAAAGAAAAATTTTTATTTCTAAAACAGGTATATAGCATAAAACGATTCCCCAAGTTTTCTGGCTAAACATGGCCAACATGGTTCTTTTTCTTTGTTTTTTAGAGAAATAGTCAATATGCTGATGTTTTACAGAAATACAGGAAAAACCAAAAATAGCAATATGTATTATCAATCAAGTGCCTACAGATCCCCAAATCCAACTTGAAGTAGAGTAGGTATCTCAGTCTGTTTGCATTGTTATAAAGGAATATCTGAGGTTGGGTAATTTATAATAAAAAAAAAAAAAAAAAAAAAAAAAGATTTCTTTGGCTCACAGCACTGCAGGCTATACAAGAAGTATGGTGCCAGCATCTGCATCTGGAGAAGGCCTCAAGCTGCTTCCACTCACAGCAGCAGGGAAAGGAGAACCAGCATGTGCAGAGATCACTTGGTGAGAGACAGGAAGGAGGCAGGGAGGACCAGGCTCTTGTTAACAACCTGCTCTCCCTAACAGAGTGAGTACACTCCCCTTGCCCCCACTGAGGAAGAAGATGAATCTATTCATTAGGGATCTGCCTCCACTACCCAAATAACTCCCATTAGACCCCACATCCAACTCTTCTGAGAAAATTTCAACGTGAGATTTGGAGAGGATGCATAAACCAAACTATAGCACTAGATCTTTAAAAATCAGAAAAATGGCCAGGTGCAGTGGCACATGACTGTAATCGCAGCACTTTGGGAGGCTGAGATGGGCAGATCACGAGGTCCAGATATCGAAACCATCCTGGACAACATGTTGAAACCGTGTCTACTAAAAATACAAAAATTAGCTGGGTGTGGTGGTGTGCATCTGTAGTCCCAGATACTCAGGAGGCTGAGGCAGGAGAATCGCTTGAACCTGGGAGGCGCAGGTTGCAGTGAGCTGAGATCACACCACTACCCTCCAGCCTGGGCAACAGAGCAAGACTCTGTCTCAAAAAAAAAAAAAAAAAAAAAAAAAAAAAAATCAGAAAAAAAAAGTATAAAAAAAAATTTTTTGAGCCATCCAAAGAAATCTGGAAAATAGTTCCGTCACTGTTCCTCCATTAGAGCTGGCCTCTGAATGAGACGCCACTGGCGACACACTCTGGTGGAAAGAGCCCTGGCTTGTGAGCCAGCAGTCAGTGTTATTGTCTCTGCCACCTTGTACAAGGCAACCAAACTTTCAGGACCTCCGTTTTCTTTTGGGTATAATAAAAAGATTTAGATGGGATTATTCTAAATTACCTAAATCAGTACCTTCATCGTTTTTAAGAGTTGAACTGTCTCAAACAAACTGGCTTTTGTCTCAAAATAAATGATCCTGAACTAAAAGAAATCATGCAACAAACCTATGCCATTTCAATTTTTTAGTTTTACTTTTGTGGTGGTGGTGTTTTTTTTGTCCTACTGATTGTTTAATTAAATGTAAGCATGTTTTCCAAGCCTCAGGTAAATCAGCACATGCTGGATTTTCTTATAAGCCACAGTGTAGTTTTGCTGGTCATTCCTGGAAGGTGTGAGATGAATTGGAACCAAATTTCCACATGGTTTAGCAGGGCTTGTGCTTGTTTACCAAATTGCTCTTCACTGTACATAAATAATTAGTTAAGTCTTATCAGACCCTAAGGGTAATTTGTCAAATAATGTGTGTTTTTCCATTTTAGTGTTAAATCCCATTACACGTTATTAATAGATTATTAACTCAGTTTAAACATTTCAGGGAAAGCCATTCAGTTAGATTTATTTATTTTCCAACATTTTAATGAGACAAGAAAAAGTGATCTTAACTACTGAGCAATTTTTCACAGTTAACAAAGTTTAGAGCAAAAATTAAAACATCTAGCTCATAACAAGCTGGCCAGAGGGTATTATTTGATCAGTTACAAATTGTGAACTCCAAGAAAAAATATTCTAAGTCCAAGGCAGTAGCGGTATCCCATGGAGAAAAAAACCTGGAAAATATAAAAACGGAAATGGAAAATACGTATTTGAATGCCTCTTTTAGTTAGAGCAAAGAAAATAGAACAACATGTCTTATCTGCTTTGGGTTATTAGAAGACTTCTAGAAATGCTGGCCTTTCAGAAAGCCTAGGCCCACCTTGGTTGAGAGAAGAATGGAAAGTACAATTTTGCATTTTACTGAAATATTTAGTTAATTTTTTTTTCTTCAGAATTTTGGTCAGAGCAGCACGTGCTTTGGGGACAGGAAAAGACCGGGTCAATTAGTAATAAAGATCTGCTTTTATGGTTGAGTCATGGCTTTAGAGAATAAGTAGGAGATCAAGATGCATTTTCACAGTTGAGCACAGACAAGCAAGACAGATTGCTCTGGAATGGTTGATGGCTCTGCAAACATTGATGTTAAAAAAAAAAAATAGAGCAATGATATTCCTGGAGTGGATATTTACAAATGTAAATGCATTCCGCTTTGCTTGTGAGCACAGAGCACCTGGCACTAATATATTTGCTTTTCTGGGTGAAGATCACTAGAGTATACTATTAATGGGAAAATATTAGAGAAATTACAGGAAATTTGTGATCTGATATGCATTAAGAAAATATGACATGTTTACAAAGATTTCAGCAAAGGATCTTTCAATACTTCAACAATAGGATTGTCCATAGATTTTGAAAGGAGAAATGAATGCCAAGAGGTGAAATTCATATTCCAGTAACAGTGTAACTGAAGAAAGTGGGTAATGGAATTTTGATTCTTCTACTTCTTCTCAGATTTGCTAACAGATTGCTTCTTCCACATGGCATTAACAGAAAATCAGTAGTTTCAGTTGTAGATTTTTAGCCACATCTCCTCCTTTATTTTTTTCTAAGGAAAAGAGATGTGGTCTGTGTTATGGGTTGAGGTGCAGTATCACATAAGTAACTCATAAAGTTGCTCAGGGTTATGCCTCTATGCGATGGGGCCACAGGTGAGCTAGTCAGAGTGAGGATAACACTGAGTCAGAAATACCTGGTCATCGTGTTAAGCTTGAAGATTTGCTACCTGGTTATTTTGTATCATTATTTCCTCACTGTATCTATTACAGCGCATGTTTTACCTTTTAATTGTTTGGCAGAGTAGATTTTATATGGAAGGCACAATATAGATGACCCAATTCTTAAATCTGGGCAGCGTTACATCCACCACACAAATGCATTTGTCTTGTAGAAAATTAGAAGCGGTGCACCTATTTCAACACGGTAATTATGCTTTCCTTCCTGGGACACTGTTGCCAGGTCAGTCCCACAAACACGTGGAAGTTCTAAAACTTCTGCTCTGGTCAGTTAAGGCAATAAATAGGTAAAGACTATTCAGCGTAACCTTTTCCAAGTATCTTACAGGAGAACAAGCCCTGTGGCTAAACAAGTTTCAGAATCAGTGCTGCAGCCATCTTTCAAAAATTCGAGTCGTGAGGGGTCCTGCAGTTTAAAAAATCCCTCTCGCTTGGTTTAACCCAGTGCTTAGCAGATTGATTTCACTGTGAAATCTTGTTTTCAAGTTAATTTTTTTTTGTTGTTTTTTTGAGACGGACTTTCACTCTCATGCAGAGTGGAGTGCAATGGCCGGGTCTCGGCTCACTGCAACCTCCACCTCCCGGTTCCAGTGATTCTCATGCCTCAGCCCCCCAAGTAGCTGGAATTACAGATGCCTGCCACCACATCTGGCTAAGTTTTGTATTTTTAGTAGAGACTGGATTTCACCATGTTGACCAGGCTGATCTCGAACTCCCAACCTCAGGTGATTTACCCACCTTGGCCTTCCAAAGTGCTGCTGGGATTACAGGCATGAGCCACCGCACCCAGCCTAAAACCTATTTTTTAATTTATAGTGTACCTAAAACCTACAATAAAAAGCATACATGTCGTGCAAAGCTTATTTTGAGTTATGCATTTTTTAAATGGCACATTCCTCCTCCTTCCTTCATTTGTATTCCACAGAATTAAGCACTTCTTGTTTACAAGGCCCCAGTTGCCCTTGACCTTTCACAATCTCAACCTGGGCGCGCTCTCCAGTCAAAAGAGCACTCCCAGGAAGAAAAATGTTGTAAGGACCTTACAGGCACCTTTGACCCTGTGACTTATCTTTGGAAAAGCGAGGAGAGATTTGTTTAGGAGCAAAGGCGGTGCTCTAGGGAAAAAAGCCAGTGAACAGAATCCTCCCCACTCACCTTCAAGGACTCTGGTCTGGCGAGGTCCAGGGCTTGCCTCTCCTTGGGAGAATTTTACTCCTCCATGAGGAGGAGTTCCCTCTCCTTTCATTCATCCCCCAGGGGATGGATACCACTGGGTCCCAGACCTAGCGTTCCTTTCAACACAGCAGATTAAGGGGCATGTGGTAAGAGGATCCATTTCAAAGAGCTGGTAGAAGATGATCAATGATCTAGGAAATCAGCGTTGAAGAAGGAATATCAGTGCCTTGAAATGTTCCCTAGAGCTCTGACCCCCGCAAGAGTTTTCACTAAATGGCTACTTAGTTTATTGCATTTACCCACATAACACATATTTAAATGAAATGGATGGCGGAAAGAGCCTCTGCACTACATGGCAGAAAAATGACAAAAAGCTTTTGAAGGTCACGGAACAAAGCACAATCACTTTAGACTAGTGAGAAAATGAAATTCTTCTCAAGACCTTGTAGACCTGATGGTGCTATCAATTTTAAAACCAAGATAGTGTTGTGGGAGGCATGTGTTTCATACTAAGTGACTTGCACTGAATTTTAATAGCTTTGAGCATCCACTTGAGACCATAATGAATGAGTTACATAAAATGTTAATATCATTAATGCCAGAGAAATTATTTATTTATTACTATCATCACATATTACAAAGCAGAGTTATCAAATTCTTGGCAAAAAATAAAAATAAAAATAAAAAACTCAAAAACCTTAATCTTATTTTAGTGATTGTCATTAACAGAGGAACACATCCAGCAATACTCACCCAAAAGAAAAAGTTAACTAATTATAGAATTCATTTTTGCTCCCCAAATTCTTTCTGTTAGCCAATCTCATCATCTTTATATAACCCTGCATAGTATAAAATATTATCTGAACTTTCTTTAGCAAACTGAACAGACATGAAGGAGTTTGTATTGCTCAATGCATTTTTTTTTTTTTAATTTTGAGACAGGGTCACCTCTGTCACCTAAGCTGGAGGGCAGTAGTGTGATCACAGTTCACTGCAGCCTTGATCTCTCAGACTCAAGCGATCCTCCTATCTCAGCTTCCTGAGTAGCTGGGGCTACAGGTGCCTGCCACCAGACCTGATTAATTATGTTTTTAGTAGAAACGAGGTCTCACTATGTTGCCTAGGCTGGTCTTGAACTCCTGAGTTCAAGTGATCCTCCTGCCTCAGCCTCCCGAAGTGCTGGGATTACAGGTATGAGCCACCACTCCCAGCCTAATTTTTTTTTTTAATATAGTATTTTCTAGGCTCAACCTACACATTTTACTAGGAGAAGAAAACATCTATCATACATAATAACAATGCACCAAATTCCAAAATAGTTTGGTGAAGGGCTATTTTCGGTGTTTGGCAATGCCATTAAATATATTAAAACACTTTCAGCTGAAGAAGGTAATCATCTGTGAGGAGTGTGTGGACGGGTAGATGAAAGCACCCTTTTCTAGAGTGTTTGTTATGTGTATATGTATGTGTGCATAATGTTTGCTAGGGCTACGTTTACCAAATACCATAGACTGGGTAGTTTAAACAACAGGAATTTATTTTCTACTTATTCCAGAGGTTGGAAATCCAAGGTCAAGGTGTGGGCCTCTTTGATCCCTTCTGAGTTCTCTTCTTCCTGTGTCCTCACATGGCCTTTCCTCTGTACATCAATCCCTGGTGCCCCGATTTTACCTCCTTATTCTTTCCTTATAAGGATAAACAGTACAACTGGACTGACCCACCCTAAGAGTCTTGTTTTATGCTAACCGCCTCTTCAAAGACCTTGTCTCAAATACAGTCACTGAGGTGCTGGACGTTAGGGCTTCAACCTAGGAATTTGGGGGATACAACTTACCCCATAGCACATAGTACACATAGAAATGCGTAATTGGAAGGAAAATTATAAGTACTGTCACCACTGTTAACATTTTCCTCTGTGTGTGTGCCATGGTTTAGATTGTTCACGTGAGATGCCAGTGTAAAAAGTGGTAAATCAATTTTCTTCCTCTAATTAAGTGATCAATAGTTCATAAGGAAAACTTTAAACAGTAGTTTACTTAAAACTATTACTCCAGAAAGCTTTTTGTATTCTTTCTTATTAAAACAATTACAAAATAATTTGCATCCATACATGGTTAGTTAGGAAATGAAGGAAAATGCAGAAATATGATTTCAAAGAAAATGTTGACTTTGGATGGAGCAGATGAGGAGAAATTCTACTAAGTCTATGGATTTAGCTTTGGAATCGTATTTCCGTAGTTCCCCCATTATCCATGGTTTCACTTTTCACAGTTTCAGTTATTCAAGGTCAACTTTGGTTCAAAAAAATTAAATGGAAAGTTCCAGAAATAAAGTTTAAAAGTTTTCAATTGGGCACTGTTCTGAGAAGCATGATGAGACCTCTTGCCATCCCATTGTATCCCACCTGGGACCTGAATCCAGGTGGGATCCAGGTTCCCATTGTATCCCACCTGGACCTGAATCCAGGTTCCCTTGTCCAGTGAACCCACACTGTCTACACTGCCCACCTGTGGGTCATTTAGTAGCCATCTTGGTTGTCAGATTGACTGGAGGGGTATCTCAGTGCTATGCTGAAATCACCCTTATTTTACCTTTTGATGGTCCCAAAGTGCAAAAATAGTGATACCAGCAATTCGGATATGCCAAAGAGACACCATAGAGTACTTCCTTTAAGTGAAAATGTAAAAGTTCTCAATGTTAAAAGGAAAGAAAAAATCATATGCTGAGGATGCCAAGATCTACCATAAGAACCAATCTTCTGTCCTTGAATTTATGATAAAGGAAAAAGAATTTCATGCTAGTTTTGCTATCGTATCTCAGATTTCATCATAGGTATGCATGTACAGGGAAAAACAGTTTATTTGGAGTCTGGTACTAGTCAATGTTTCAGGTATCCACTAGAGGTCTGCAAATTATTTTCTGCAGATAAGAGGCAACTACTATATGGCTTTTCGTTTACAAGTACACTCCTTTTTTTTTTCTTTTTTTGAGACGAAGTCTTGCTCCTTGGCCCAGGCTGGAGTGCAGTGGCATGGCTCACTGCAACCTCTGCCTCCTGGGTTCAGATGATTCTGCTGCCTCAGCCTCCTGAGTAGCTGGGACTATAGGCACATGCCACCACACCCGGCTGATTTTTTGTATTTTCAGTAGAGATGGGGTTTCACTATGTTAGCCAGGATGGTCTCCATCTCCTTTCCTCAGGTGATCCACCTGCCTTGGCCTCCCAAAGTGCTGGGATTACAGGCATGAGCCATTGCGCCCGGCCGGGCAGGTGTACCCTTTTTAAAAAACTAGAATATCATGTGGAAGTATTAATAATGTTTCATATGCCAAAAAAATTACATTTCTCAGTAGTTTTATAAATCAATTTAACTTAGATTTATTTAGCCATGATGTAATCTTAAGATTTTAGGGTTGGCAAATCTTCAGGAATTCCAGAGAAGGGATCCTAAAACCCTGTTGCTCCATAAAAGGCCTGAGAGGCCTGGGGGAGGGAGGGACACTGAGCACTTGAGGCTCCTGCCTTCATTTCAACAAGAGTGGCTCCACTCTTGTGTATAGTACGTATTGAAAAGTCATGCAAAATTTCTTGTGAAATCACTTTCTGCTGCTTTAAAACATTAAAGAAAACCTGTAACCTAGTGTATTCCCAAGGCACAGCCTGGAAACTGAGGCTCATACAAGTTAAATGATCTACCCAGGGTTACACAGTTAGGTTCTCTGTCAATAAAAAAAGACAGTTTTATTGAAGGCAATCGTGGAACAAAAATTTTTAAGATCTACTCTTGCTAGGTATTAGTCCTATACATGGATATTATTTTATTTCTCAGCAACAATTAGAAATCAAAGTAACTTAAGCAATCAATGAAAATCGTATTAACTTTATAAAAAGGGGTTATGGATAGATCAAACAAGATTGGTGAAATTGATGATTGTTGAAGCTCAGTGATGGGTTCATGGAAATTTATTGTGTAATGAATCATTCACGGTGTAATGATTATTTCCCCTTATGCACACTTTAAAACTTCCTAAATAAAGAATTTTAAAATATATATGCTTGGTGAAATCTGGGTAGGTAAGAGCTCTCTACCAAAGGTAAAAACTCTGGTGTCAAGACCAAAAAAGCAAAGCAAGGAGGCTTAAGAGGAAAGAGTTAGATCAAAGTAAGAAAAAGGAGGAAAAAAGGTTCAGAGCCCACACAGAAATGAGAGGATTCTCGCTAGGGTTTTGCAGTATTGTGCTGGGGTAAAGCTGGTAGCTTGAAGCAGAACCAGGCTGAAGCTGTGGCTGAGTATCCTTTCTAGTGCTCAGTGCATATTTGTAGGTAGGATAACTGCTCTGTAATTTACATGTAGTTCTCTTCAAAGTATACAATACTTCTTTTCCTCGGGCCTTTTTTAATCTCCTGAAGGTCAGAGGCTGCATTTTTCTTATGATTTGAACCTCATAATTACATCAGTAATGGCACATACTAGATATAGTAGTCCCACCTTATTGGAAGGGGAACATTCCAAGACCCCCAGTGAGTGCCTGAAAATCACAGAAAGTACTGAGCTATATATAGAGAGAGAATAGATATATAAACATAAAAACATATTTGAAAAGTATATCTATAGTGTATATATATATAGTATATATAAAATCTACTTAATCTTTGTTTTTATGATTATATCACAAATATACTATGTTTTTATATGTTTTTATGTTTATATCATATATATACCATGTTTTTATATGTTTTAATGTTTATATATGGTGTGTGTATGTATATATATACACACACTATGTTTCTTCCTGTACATACATACATATGACAAAGCTTAATTTATAACTTCAGCACAGTAAGAGATTAACAACAATAACTAATAACAAAATAGAGCTATAACAATATGCCAGCATCATTACTCTTGAGCTCTGGGGCCATAACTATAATATGGGTTATTTGAGCATTGCAATACCATGATGGTCAATCCAATCACCAAGTAAACAACAGACAGGTGATCCGTGTAAACAGTGTGAATCCATGTAAATAGTGTGGATCTACTAAACAAATAGCGTGGATAATTCACGTCCTGGGCAGGATACAGTGGGATGGCCCAAGATTTCATCACATTACTCAAAACTGTGTGCAATTTAAAACTTATGCATTGTTTATTTCTGGAATTTTCCATTTGATATTTTTGGACCTTGGTTGACTGGTGAATAACTGAAACCTCAGAAATCAAAACTGCAAATAAGCAGGGACTGCTATATTTTAAAATAGTTGTTGAATAAAGGTTTTGAATATCCCTACCAAAAGTTCTTGTATTTTTCCTTGAAAGGAGCCTAAGCCAGTGACCTTACTAACATCTTTATGTGGAATTCTGGAAACCAGGTGGATAGGGCAGGTACATAGATACTCCTAGGGAATGTGCCGTGATAGCTGTTCTCTTTGGACTAAAGTGTGCCTTGAATCTAACCACAGATTAATCTGTTTTTCATCATACCTTTTTCCTTTCTGGTTCTTGGACGAATGCTGAATTACAATGGCCTCCTGTTTGATTCAACACCAAGCAAGATTTCCTCTGTGCAAATTTAGCAGCATTGATCCCTTTATACTAGGCTGGTGAGCATGTCGAATTGTTGGCATCATTATTTGATGAGTTTATTATTACTGGCCAAGGAAAGCCTCCTAGGATGTTCTAACCTGAAACATGAGTCAAATGGCATTTTTATTATTTTTTAAGAGACTCTTACAAGTTAGTCTGCAGGTTGTATGTAATACTCACTCTGTGGAGCCCTATTCAATGCCCTGAGTGCACGCAAAGAAATCAGAGAAGCGGTCCTTGTCTGTGAAGCACTTACCACCTAGTTTGGAATTTTCAGTCTGTCTAGTGTGAGTTAAAATTACACCCTCTCCTTGAATACTATTTTCTTGTATTAATTTAGACTGTGATTAAAATAGGTTGATAACTGGTTTATAGCCTTCTTTATAGAATTTTCATTGTAGCTCAAGGCCTGGAAATAGCAATTCAATTAGAGACTTACAGCCATGCATTTCTTCGTGATAAATGTCCTGTGAATATTTAGACTATTAGCAAAGGTAAAATATTTTTGGCTTTCCTTTTACTTATTTAACATTCTTCGTTCCTGTAATTTACCTTACAAGCAGATTTCAAACTATTATTCCATAGGAAGATAGTGCCAATGATATTCTATTTTGAAGATAGGTCTAACACTGATACTTCCCAAAGAATCCTTACTACGTCAGGAAAGGCCATTGTTACATTTTTTTCCATACAAACATTAATAATAGAAATCTGTAGGCTGGGCACAGTGGATCATGACTATAATCCCAGTATTTTAGGAGGCCCAGGCAGGAAGATCACTTGAGGTCAGGAGTTTGAGACTAGCCTGACCAACATGGTGACCATATCTACTAAAAAATACAAAAATTAGCTAGGCATGGTGGCAGGTGCTTGTAATCTCAGCTACTTGGGAGGCTGAGGCAGGAGAACTGCTTGAATCCTGGAGGCAGAGTTTGCAGAGAGCTGAGATAACGCTATTGCAATCCAACCTAGGCAATAGAGCAAGACTCTATCTCAAAAATAAAATAAAATAAAATAAAATAAAATAAAATAAAATAAATCTGTAAAAAGAACCATTCTCTTTGCTCTTTAGAGGTTTACTTGTCACAAAACTCATACCCATACATATATGTAAATATATACACATATCTCATATATGTCCATTCTATTTGAGAAAGACATGTTTAACAAATACCTAGCTATTATATGAATATTTAGTTTTGGAATATTTCTATGACATAAATGTATAGCGATCTAGAGAGTATTTTTGCATGTTATTTCAACTGTTTAATTAAAAGAATTTCTGTCCAGTAATATTTTAGCAAGAGCTGGTACCAGCCACACACAGCCATTCTCTGCTTTCCAGCAAAGGAGTAAAATCTGGGTTACAATTTTAGTGACAGGGGCTGTGCCTCTGTCATTGTCACCACCAGAAATGGGAGTGACCCAGGTCTACAGGTCTTCTTATTTATACATGTGTATGTGTATGTGTGTGTGTTCAACATCTGGAGTACCCATGTGGGACACACACGTGCTTGTACACAAAGACTTCTCTGCTACCTTAGTTCAGTTCCTTTGGCTTTCTTCCTCTCCGTCTGCTGCTGAGCATTCATGGCCCTGAAGGTGTGGATGAGATGCTCTCAGGTCTGGGAAACCATTCCAGCCACTGCTGGAGCTCTGGCTGCCACCTCCTTGGCTATGCCATGGGGACCGTATTTCTGTCAGCCAAAGGGTCTGCCCACACCTTGGTCAAGATGTTCATCCTTCCTGCCCGCTCAGCTACAGGCTGTGTATGCCCCATGTGCAAATCAATTGCAACAATCACCTTAAAACATTTGATCTCCCACATATTCTCCTCCCCATAAAAAACCAAGACTTCCTTCTATAATGGAGCAGCTACAAAACCCGCAAACATTGGTTTTGCCAACGTTTTTGGAAAACAACTACTTAATGCTTACTTGCTGTAAACATTTTATTTTAGCTCCATTAAGATTCATGCATGAGTCCTGGGGGAGCTGAATCTGTAGTTTCTTGGTATCTGATTTGAACTGGACCGTACAGTAGTTCCTTTGTTTGAGACTTAAATGGAGAACATATTTGTCTCAGAACTATATCAGCAGCCCTAGAAGCATATCCTTTATCTTCATTGTCTTATTATCACAGAAGTTCATGCACTATGCATGAGTGTTCTTACTTACCCTCTGGGCCCCTCTAGGGTGGTTGCCACCCAGACACAAGAATGCAGGGCTCACAGTAAGTTATGAAAAACACAGTTCTGGGCAGCCCACCACTGCCCAACTAAGAAGCTGATCAGCCCAGCCGTGCATCCACACTGGTTTTATATACCCACCAGTCAACCAGTAACTGTGAGGAATGAGCGATATTTTTATTTCATACATGTACAATTCAAATGGTATTAACCATAGTGCTGTGCTCACCTATTTATCAAATCTCCCAGTGGTAATCTGAATTAAGGACTACTTTGTAATCTTTTTTTTTTTTTTTTTTTGAGATGGAGTTTTGTTCTTGTTACCCAGGCTGCAGTGCAATGGTGCGATCTCGGCAAACCACAACCTCCACCTCCTGGGTTCAGGCAATTCTCCTGCCTCAGCCTCCTGAGTAGCTGGGATTACAGGCATGTGCCACCATGCCCAGCTGATTTTTTGTATTTTTAGTAGAGACGGGGTTTCACCATCTTGGCCAGGCTGGTCTTGAACTCTTGACCTCGTGATTCCACTGCCTCAGCCTCTCAAAGTGCTGGGATTACAGGCATAAGCCCCTGAGCCTGGCCCTGCAACACTATAAAATAAAATAAAATAAAAAACTGGCTGTCTTAAATCAAGATATTTAAATCCAAAATTTCCTTGAGGAAAACGCTGTCATTAAATTCTGCAGAATAAAAATTATATTTAGTTTACAAAAGAAATATTTACCAAATAATACAGACAGTATTTCTGTCTTTGGAACACTGAATGTAAACATTTGAGGAATTCAACATGTCATTCCCTTGAAGGTTTGAGTTTAGCTAGTTGTGAGAGTTTCTTTTTCTTTTGATGAATCTGGATATTTTCACCATGGAAAACACAGCTCCCTCTAAATCTGTTTTGCGGGAGAATAACTGGCTGGGACATGTTCACATCCCTAAGAGAACAACATTTCAAGAAAAAAAAAAATCTGCTGCTCTCAATATGTTTCATTTCTTTTCTTTTTTTTGAGACGAAGTTTTGCTCTTGTTGCCCAGGCTGGAGTGCAATGGCACGATCTTGGCTCACCACAACCTCTGCCTCCCAGGTTCAAGCAATTCTCTTGCCTCAGCCTCCCAAGTAGCTGGTATTACAGGCCTATGCCACCACGCCCAGCTAATTTTGTATTTTTAGTAGAGATGGGGTTTCTCCATGTTGGTCAGGCTGGTCTTGAACTCCTGACCTCAGGTGATCCACCCGCCTCAGGCTCCCAAAGTGATGGGATTACAGGCGTGAGCCACCGCACCCTACATTTATTTTCATACTGTTTCAGCTTCAGTATGAAATGCCTGGGTAGAAAACATTTTTGTTTCATTAATAACCTCTGGGTTTGTGGCTAAAATGTGGCTCTAAGAAATAAATTTCATGGATTTTTTTCTTGTATATATTTCACTAGTTTTAAAGCAAGAGAATTTTGAAAAACAAAATATGGGTTTTTGCCTAGCCCTACTATCGCATATGAAGGTGACAGCATTGTGTAGATTACCAATGACAAATTCCCTGTACAACATGTAAGTACCATAGACAAAGTTATGACTATAGGCAAATCTTATCGGGTGTGACAGGCGCCTTGCTCTACACAGAACCAGTGTCCCGCACCAAGGTCTTCTTCTTGGGCATCTCCTCCTTCCATCTATATTTTTGTCCAGAAGGCCTCTTGGTCACTCTCAAAAGGGGACCCTTTCCCAGCATTGCACAGGCACATTGGAATACTAGTTTGATCACAACTCTTGTTTAAATGGCTACTACAACAGAAATACTATAGACTGGGCTGTGTATGAGCAGCAGAAATTTATTTCTTACAGTTCTGGAGGCTGGGAAGTCCAAGATCAGGCACCAACCGAATCAGTGTCTGGTGTGGCTTCCTGGTTCATGGATGGCACCTTCTTGATGTTTCCTCACATAGTAGAAGGGAGAGGGCAGTTCCTTGCGGTCTGTTTTATAAGGACACTAATCTCATTCATGAGCTCTTAATGGACCCAATCACCTCTCCAAGGCCTCTCACCTCCAAATGCCATCACACTGGGGATGAAGTTTCAACATGAGTTTTTGGGTTACACAGACATTCAGTCCATGGCTCCCTGCTACATACATTATACACATTATTCTGTCACCATACGCAGTGGGAATATGTACTAGGTGATTGAGTATGGGAGACCTGAGCTCTTAAAGAGCATCAGTAAGAACAGATTGCTGGCTTTGCTATTTCTCTGCAAACAGCAATCTTTACAACCTTCTTGGTTATCTGTGTCCAGAGAGGCAGAAAGTGGTCTTGACCCTCTTTAGAAGAATGGTTTCCCAGCATCAACCACTTATAATTGTAATGAGGCACTTAGTACCCCACCTGCAATCTTAAATACTAAAGATTTTCAGCTTCTTCCTTAGTAAGCGTGAATCATTATTTACTTTGTGTGACTAAAACATCCCTAATTCATTTCCTGTTGTACTAAGCTTGTTACGTTTTAATAACCACATTCAAATCCTCTGTGAAAGATAACCTCTTCCCTTTGAAGATATGTGTTGGATTTTTATGGTAGGCTCTCCTTTCATTAAAAAATGATCTGGGCTGGGCACAGTAGCTCACACCTGTAATCCCAGCACTTTGGGAGGACGAAGCAAGAGGATCACCTGAGGTCAGGAGTTCGAGAGCAGCCTGGCCAACATGGCGAAACCCTGTCTCTACCAAAAATACAAAACTTAGCTGCATGTGGTGGCAGGCACCTGTAATCCCAGCTACTCGAGAGGCTGAGGAAGGAGAATTGCTTGACCTGGGGAGGTGGAGGTTGCAGTGAGCCTAGATTGTGCCACTGCACTCCAGCCTGGACAACAGAGTGAGACTCCATAGATCTATCCCCGTGCACAGCATCCCAACTTTGCATGCTTGGCTTGGCCATTCATGTCCAGTTGCAGACCACAGCGCTGTTTCCAGAATTACACTGCTGGATGTGGTCATTGTGTCTTTAGTGAATGTTTAAGCAGAGGTTAAACAAGAGCCCTATTTCTGGGCATTACAGGTTACTCCTGTCATGATTCATAATTTATCAAGGAAAGTATACAGCAATCTTGTCCTGTAACTTCAATATCAAGGGCTTTGGGTTTCTCCTCAACTTCCACGTGCTTTAGACAATCTTCATTCACACTACTACTCTCCCCCATCTACAAGAATATAAAGGAAAATGAATTCTGTAAGAGCTGGAATTCCTGCAGAGATAGGTGACATCTAGATGTAAAATGTAGTGTCTATTTTCCTAATAGCCCTAATAAGAAAATAATGGTGAAATGGTTTGTGTGAGCTATTTCCCAGTGTATTATCACTACCCTGAACAGTAAAATGCCTCCTCTCCAGCCTAGAGAACCGCCTAGGAGCCAGGTTGCTCCTGAAAGTAGCTGGGATGCATTAAGAGGTACAGCTGAATCAGCGCCTCGCCTCCAACCATTCTATCACCTGCTGCCTAATTCATTAATTGGCTGAGAGGGCTTTTGAGAGTGGTTTGAGTGAAAAAGGAATAGTTTAGCTGCATAAAGACAATTTCTTTCCTAGTCTCCAACCCGTTTTTACTACTACATCAAAAAATACTTTTTGGCCCATATTCCTTTTGTTATTTACATGCAAAAAAAAAAAAAGCAAAATTAAAACTTGGTTGACCTTCGGGATCAGGGATGAGGACAGTGGAAACAGTACTGACTTTAATTTAATGTTCTGTAACAAACAAGGGGAAAAGATATAGAGATACCGACTTTGAGGGAAATGTTAATTATCTAAAGCTTAATTACAGATAACATCATGAGAAGAATACATAAAAGGCTTGAAATGCAGCCAAACTATTTCCCTAAGAACATTAAAAAATGATTGTTGTTTACAATTCACAAATCGCACAGACATAAAGTTGAGATGGGAAAAACAGAGTCAGGCTTGAAATAAGGGCCCAGCCTGCTGTTTTAAACACCAGTTCAGGGGAGAAGCGATGGCATTTGGAGTTAGCTCATGCTTTGGATGTAAATGAGATTCTGTTCATGTTTCCGCTTTAAAATAAAAATTAGCAGATCTCTGGCAAACACACTGAAGTAAAATCCTAGGAGACAAACCAACCCAAATAAAAGTAAATAATTTATGAGATCTTAGAATGGGAACTACAAATAAAACAGAACGCACGGACATTTATCTCCATGTAAGTACAATAGAAATAACGGAGAGGCAAGATTTTTACGTGCCTGTCACTTCATTACCAAATCCAATAATATAAAAATACACCTTTTCACTGAAACGTAATTTTTACTTAGCGTAGCAATGAATGGCTTACACTTACCTAGCCGGCTCTTTACATACGCACTTCTGTCTCTTTTTTTGTACAATTGGTATCTTATTCATGTCCCATTACCTTTAAAGGTGAGTTTCAGGATAATGGAATGTGGCATTTTGGAAGTTTGCTTTTAAGGAGGTTTGAGGAAATAAATACCGGACTGTTCTTATTTACCTAAAGCCAGTGAGACACATGTGCTAGGGAGGGACACATTTCCAGATTCCAGGGTCTTGGGGGTGAAGACCAGAGCTCCAGATCCCGGCAGGCTGGGCTCTCAAGGTATTGCATTAGAGTTACAGACAGGTGTTGAGAAGCTTCGTGCAACAGCTGTAACCGGAGGTCTCAACACTTGATACTCTTATAAAAGAATGGGAACGGAGAAAATGTTTCTGTGTCACAGGAATTAGTGTGTACACATTTGGGTGAGTGATCAGGGAGATCTGGGTTATCAAAGGGGAAGGACAGGCCGGGCCCAGTGACTTACATCTGTAATCTCAGCACTTTGAGAGGCAGGCAGTTTGCTTGAGCTCTGGAGTTTAAAATCAGCCTAGGCAATATGGTAAACCACCATCTCTACAAAATCAAAAATAAAAAAAATTATCTGGGCAAAGTGGCACACACCTATGGTCCCAGCTACTTGGGAGGCTGAGGTGGGAGGATCGCTTGAGCCTCAGAGGTGAGGCCGCAGTGAGATCTAGCCACTGCACTCCAGCCTGGGTGACAGAGTGAGATCCTGTCTCAAGAGCCAAAGGGGAAGGAAGGAGGAGGGGAGGAAGGACAGTGACAACTAGAAGATGAATTACATGTTTACTGAGACAACAGAGATAGAGCAAGGACGATTCACCGAGCTCAGAGAAAATATACCAGAAACAATGTTTAAGCTCAATAAACATTTATTAAATGAATGAATGAATGAATGAATAACTAAAGAGATTGGAGATCTCTATCTGATGACAGCTATTGAGAAAGAGTTGCTCTTTGTCCTGTTCATGTGGGTTTTTTTCTCTCCTCATTCCTCTCACTTTCTAAAACTGAGGTAAATTCATACAACTTGTATTACAACATTTTTAAATGAACCATTCAGTGGCATTCACAGCATTGAGTAACCAACACCTCTATGTAGCTCCAAAACATTTTGATCACACTAAAAAAAAGTATCTCCTGCATCATAAATGACACAAAAAATGTAAAATAAAGAATTGATTTAAATTTACAAAATCAGATTTTTTTAAAACTAAACATTTTAATTTTTTAACAAAATGGTTTCAGAGGAGGACATTTCCAGCTGGCTTAAGGGAGCTGCTGACAAGTTCTGACTGCCCTAGGGGCTCCTTCTGAGGTCCAGCCACAACCCCTCTTCACCACTGAGGCCCCTTTCCTCCTCGGGAGTCCCCAAATCATGTTCTCACTAAAAAAAAAAAAAACTTTTCCCCTTATCTTAATGGCTGGGGGAGGTGAGTGGTGTGAAGCGTACATTTGAGTCCATCGACTTGGCTGCGTCCCGTGAGCACACACACAAGCTACACATCCCTCGGTTCACAGCTGGCTCATTTTACCATTCCCTCGGCAAATGATTATTGAGAGTCTCATCCCTCAGGTCTTGCTTGGTTTGGTGATTAGTCACTCTGTCCCTGTGATTTTCCTGTCCAATTATCAATCTGAGGGATTATTTGTTTTGTTTACTTGCAAGGCTTTCTGGCTTTATAACAAAGAAACATGCTGCGGAAGGCTGGAGTCACTCTGCTAAAAGGTTAGAAATACAAGGAAAGGGGCACGAGCTAACTAGATGGCTTTTTATTATGGAAATATGACTATTTGCAAATGTTAAAAAGAAGAAGCAATTTTTCATCAATTCTAAAATCAGACTGCTTTTGTCAAGAAATTGTTATTTAAGCCTGCGTTAGAATTACATGGGAAAATGAACTACCAGTATCATACTTTCTGATTCAGAAATGTAAAACAGTTGGTGAATGATCCACTAGACACAGCACTTTTGAGGTCTTACAACTGAGACATATAGTGTTATCTTATGAAAATTGCTGATCAGTCTCCTCTAGAAAAATTGAATGAACCTGCATGGATGTATTCAGGGTAGGTAGCACAGTGAAGACTATGTTTGTCTCTAATCTGGAAATCAATTCAGATTGAGACCTGATGATAGGACAACATTTAGGCCTTTGTTTTAAATAAGCCCATGGTGGAAATAAAAGATCAACCAAATGAGAACAAGCAAAGACTACTTATTCAGAGCTTACTATACAGCAAGGGAATCAGGCAGTGTTACTTGCATCTGGCAAGACTCACAGGCAGGCAGAGGAGTGGGAGAGCTTTACAGTGGAAAAAAGAGAAAGTTTCAAGTATACTCTGATTGGAGAGTTTTGGCATGAGGAATCTGGAGGCAGATTCTATGCCTAGAAGCAGGATATCCTCCGTGACTGGTCAGGGCTTTCTCTAGTTTGTCCTAAGTTGTAACCATAGACAAAAATTAGGGAAGCTGTCAGTTATTAATCAAATCCTGGCCATCTGGGGCAGATTGTTAGAGGAGTTATTGTTTGGGTTTCTGAATTGTTACTAGAGATAGTGGTCTGATTTCCCATGAGTCTGACCTGCAGATAGCAGGCTGGCTTTCTGGCCTGGCTGCTCTAGATAATAGATCAGTTTCCTGGGCTGGTTGCTGCAGATCGTAGGTCACAGCTCTATTTTTACATATGGTTGGCCATTGTCTATTTGCATATACAGTCTCTTACCATCAAACTGAGCTCCATGTGCTCATCTCCCCTTCTGAAGGTCACTTTCATCCAAGAATCATTTGTATTTCCACCCTTTCCAGCAGCTATAGGCAGATCTACAGGGGGCAGTAACACTGAAGGCATCTCTGCTGGTGTTGAGTAAGGTGACCAAGCAGGGGCTCCATCACTGAGTGGAACTGCTGCCCAGCTGCTCAGCCTGGTACAGTGAACTACACACCATGCCCTGTAACATAAGGAAGCATCTTAGATATAAGCAGCCCAGACTTTTTCCACAGAATTGCAACCAGTAGCATGTAATGAATTCTCACTACATGCCAGCCATCATAAGAAATATTTAAAGATATTTCCTCACTTATTCCTCACAATAAAACTATGAAATAGATACCATTATTTCCCATTTACAAATGGTTAAACTGAGGCTGGGAGAGATTAAATAATTTGTCAATGATCACTCACCTAAGAAGTGGTGAGTTTGGTATTTGAACCCAAGTTACTTTAATCCACATTGAATCATTATTCCGCTGTGGGAGAAAGAGAGGGAAAAATAGACCTCTTTCTGTACTAAGCGCCTAAGAAGGAAAGCTCATCAGAGTGCCTTGCTTAAATAAGTAATGGAAGACATGGAAGCCTTCTGAAGTTTCCAAGAAGAGCTGGTGATAAAGATAGCTAGACAATCAGGGGTCTCAGAGCTTCCTGTGGGCCCGGTCCTCTGAGGACACAAAGAGATGTAAGAAATAATTCCTGCCTTTAAAGGTTTTATTTTCTGGCAGTGGAGCCCAAACTAGTACAAAGGAAACTAGTCTTGAAAAATTAAGTGCTACCCTTTGTATGTATCACCAGTAAAAAGGAACTAGAAAGATGAGAAAGAGATAAAGGCAGAAAGTAGAGAATATTTGATGAGAAGGGTGGTCTAAAGGTGGGCTCTAAAGGGCAAGCAGACTAGACAGGCCTGGCTGGGGGTGAAGAACATTCCAGAAAGGGTCTTTTAGGTTTAGCACATGGATGTGAGACAATGTGTCCATATAGAAGGAGTTAGGAGAGTTCTCAATTGTGTAATGCTTTATTCTCCTATATAAATATTTTCTGTAACTACTAAAGTCATTTCCACTGTAATTATTTGAAACTGTGGCCTCTGAAGTTTTCTCACCTTCCTAGAAATTTCATGGCTGTTTTTTTTTTTTCCTTTTTTCTTTCTGATCCAAAATAAACTTCTCTGCTGTCATGAAAATTGCAGTTTCATAATGGAAAAAAAAAACATATTGCTATTTCATTTTTGGAAAACTGAGCCTTTTGTTGAGTGTAATTGAAGTGGCTCAACTGAATTTTTGCCTGAAAGTGCAGTTAATCCATTTTTGAACAGAGACAACTGTGTTTTTCTCCTTGAGTCTAAGGTTTAGAAATGTTGTTCTGTCCATGTCCCGTAAGCCACATTGTTCTATATCTCATCCATACCACTGGGAGACCTTTGACCACCAACTTTTCTAGGCCTCCTTTTTCTAGTCCTTGAAATAAAATATCTTATAGAGTATGGATCAGCCAAGTGCTGAATTGAGCTACTTGCTTTTTTGAAAATACAGTCAGAAAAGCAGTGGCATCAAAACATTTGAAATAAAAGCAGTAAAAATGTCTACTTTATTTTAATTATTTTATTTTCATCTATTATTAAATTAATTCATGGATAGTAGAGAACTTTTAAGATTTTACTTACTTTACTCAAAATTGACAAAAAGACAAATTATCCTGCTTTTTAAAATTCATGACATTGAACTTTTATTTTGTGAACGATTAAATAAAATACAAACATGATGTGATTCTCTTGCCAACATTCGATAATCAAAGTGTGATGTGGTAAACCTTTCTTCAAAGTGGCTTGTTGGCTGGGTGCAGTGGCTTATGCCTGTAATCCCAGCACTTTGCGAGGCTGAGGCAGGCAGATCACTTGAGGTCAGGAGTTCAAGACCAACCTGCCCAATATGGTGAAACCCTGTCTCTACTAAAAATACGGAAATTAGCCAGGTGTGGTGCTGCACGCCTGTAATCCCAGCTACTCAGGAGGCTGAGGCAAGAGAATCACTTGAACCCGGGAGTCAGAGGTTGCAGTGAGCCGAGATCATGCCACTGCACTCTAGCCTGGGCAACAGAGTGAGACTGACTATCGAAAAAAAGTCAAACAATAAAAACGGCATGTTGATTTGCAGTAGTTCAAAGTGGCAGATTCTTACTGATGGCACCAAAATGCCCATTTTAACTGCCACTGTAGTTTAAAAACAAGTATTTTTATATTTAAATGTTCTCTTATTTAGTTAATATTCATAGAACCGATACAATTTTGTTATCTGCATTTTATACCGTATACCATTGCTAACATTGTTTTTATTTAGTTTTTGTATTTAACAAAGCAATGCAAATAGATAGTTTTAACAGGTAGGCCTGATAAAGAAAAACAAGTATTCATTCCCATCTTCTTGCTCCTAATTTCCCACTCTACAGAGACAATCACTTTCAAGTCCTTTAGTATTTACCCCCATGTCAGTACATTACAGGCTTAACTGTACATTTGTTTGTTTATTTATTCTGAGACGGAGTCTCACTCTTGTTGCCCAGGTTGGAGTGCAATGGGGCAATCTTACACAGCAACCTCTGCCTTCCGGGTTCCAGCAATTCTCCTGCCCCAGCCTCCTGAGTAGCTGGGATTAGACACCCACCACCACACCCGCCTAATTTTTTTTGTAATTTTAGTAGAGACAGGGTTTCCCCATGTTGCCCAGGCTGGTCTCTAATTCCTGACCTCAAGCGATTCGCTGACCTCAGCCTCCCAAAGTGCTAGGATTACAGGTGTGAGCCACTGCACCTAGCTGATGTATATTTATTTTTAAATTATAGGCATTATTGATTCCTCCTTACCCAACCTCAGCCTTTTTGCCCCATTCCCCCACACACTCTACTGTCCCCCATAGTTCAAGTGAAATTTAATTACAGTTTTTATTTATATCAATGCTACATTGCTTATAATTCTGTAAGTACCGTTCACAGCTGAGTCATATAGTTTACTATCATTTTTTTTTCTTGCTCAAGGTTTTGTTTTCTCTGGAGTTAATAATTTCCTTGGTCTCTTTGCATGTTGGTTTGCTTTCTTTTCTTTTTATTCATCATGAATTCAGCCCTAGCTTTACAAAAAGAACCATAAAACTTTTCCTAATGTTGTCAAACCATCAGATAATAAAATAACTTCCCTTTTTGTTTTTGGAAGCATTCCTTCTACACCCCTTACTGTTTTGCTCCACCCTAGTAACATATGTTCTGGAAGCTACCATCATCGTTATTCAGGGAACTCCCTTCCCTTTGCTGTCACATGGGATTTCCTGTTTCCCTGATTCCATCTTTCTGTCATGTCACCTGCTCTTTGATTTTGGTGATACACACTCACCAGCAACTTCCTGAGAATAAATGCGATGGGCAAATTTTTGTGTTACTATTACTATCGTGCCTGAACATGGTTTGTTTTGAGTCCTACACTTGCTAGTTGGATCAACATTATATCTAGATGGCAAATCGTTTTCTCTAAGAATCATTGAAATCTTTGCACTATTTTCAAGCTTCCTAGTAATACTATTGTTAAAAGCCATTTTTATACCCAATTCCTTGTATGTGATTTAGTGTTCCTTGCCCCAAGAAAAAGCATTTAAAGAAACCTTAAAATTTCACAATGATATGCCTTGGTACAAATCTTTCTATTTATTATGCTACACATGTGTGGGCTCTTTCAATCTGTGAATTCCTGTTTCTCATAAGTTTCTTATATAAACCTTAAAATTTCACAATCATATTCCTTGGTACAAATCTTTCTATTTATTATGCTACACATGTGTGGGCTCTTTCAATCCATGAATTCCTGTTTCTCATAAGTTTCTTCTTTCTTTTTAATCTGGCTTTTTGAAACTCCTGTTTGTTAGATACATGATCATATCTGATCTATGGTATTCTAGTTTTCTCATCTCTTCTCCCCTATTTTTCATCTCTTTGGCTTTTCCTTTTCTTCTTCTTTTTTGAGCTGGAGTCTTGATCTGTTGCCCAGGCTGGAGTGCAATGGTGCAATCTCAGCTCACTGCAACCTCTGCCTCCCAGGTACAATCTATTCTTCTGCCTCAGCCTTCCAAGTAGTTGGGATTACAGCCACTTCCCACTATGCCTGGCTAATTTTTGTATTTTTAGTAAAGACAGGGTTTCACCATGTTGGCCAGGCTGGTCTTGAACTCCTGACCTCAGGTGATCTGTCTGCCTCAGCCTCCCTAAGTGCTGGGATTACAGGTGTGAGCCAAAGCACCTGGCCTGGCTTTCCTGTTTTACTTTCTGGAACATATACTAAACTTTGTTACCCAGCTTTTCTATTAAAGTTTTAAAATTTTTATTATTAGTGTTTTCATTTCTTTTTAAAAAAAAACTTCATTGATATGTTACAATTGTACATATTTTGGGGGGTATTTGTGATATTTTGATACCTGGGTACAATGTATAATGATCAAATCAGGATAGCCAGGTTATCCATTACCTTAAACTTTGTCTCTTTTTGTGTATTGGAAACATTACGATTCTTCTAGTTTCTTCTTTTTAAATTTCTAAGAGCTCTTTCTTGTTGCTGGGGTGCTTTTGTGTTTCTTTCTCCTTTTTGTTAATGAATGCTTTCCTCTTATAACTTTATAAGGACACAATGATAATCCTTTAGGAATTTTTTTTTCTGCTCTCTGAATTAATCTGTTTCCTCTGAATTCTGTCAAATGTTTTGGAGTTTTCTCACAAGTCCCATGATCCTTAATAGCCCATTAGTATCTAAGAGAGAAGTGTTGAAATCTGATCAGATGCTCTTTGTGCACAAATGAACTTTGTGTCTTACCAAACCTAAACATTGCTTTGGAAGACCCCAAGTATTAATCAGGGTCGCCCCCACAACCATCCACTGCCCCTGAGTAAAACACTATAATTTCTCCTGAATAGAGGTCATAAACTTGGCTTATCAGTTATCAGACAATGTTCTGAGATGCAGAGATGGGGAGAACACACCTTATCCCAACCCCTGTGTTTGCATCACCTGCCTCCTTCCCATGTCCACAGCCTCTGTGATTCCTCCTCTCCAGCAAGTAAACCTGCTTCCTCTGAGAGCTGAAGAGACTGGGTGGGGGAGAGGGGTGGAGGGTCCAACTGCACCAATTAAGCTAGTTTCATTTCAGCTCCAGGTACCTGTGGCTTCCAATTCCTAGGACATTCTGGAGATCTGTGGTGCAAAACACGTAGTTTCTAGTTGGCACTCCACTACAGCCTTGAGTTTTGGGTTTCTTCTCTCTGCTGTCTGTTACTCCCTGGTTTCAGCTGTCCGTGTTTCCGAATTTAATCATCTTGTCTGCGCTCTCATTCTCTCTTATCCCTTGGGTGATTGAACCATTTTTGTTATCTTTATTACCTTTTTAGAGAAATTTGGACAGAAGCAAAGATAAGCACCGGGGTTAACCTGGCATGTCTTCATTAAAAGTTTCTCCCTCTCTTGGATTTATACTACTATTTCCCACACTCAACTATCCTCCAATTTTCTTCCATGTCGCAGTGGCATTCTGAGTGATGTGAGATATTCCATGGGAAAAGGGCTGGTTCTATGGTCAAGGAGCAGAGTACACTATTCCTTCACCTCTTGCTTCTAGTTTCCTTTGTGACGTCTGAAATACTGTGTTTTTTATTCCAATTTAATTTTTCGTTGTTGAATATGTATCCCCAGCTATAGTGTTAGCCCCCTGAAATTACAATGCAATGCTTGCTTGAGTTTTCTATTATGCTTGCTGTATTATAGATGTACAACCCTCTAGATACCTGTCACTCCTGCTTAGAATGTAAGCCTGTTGGACTGGGACCGTTCCTTACCATCTCTATCCTCTGTACCCCAAGCACCTGGCAGAGTAGCTGTTATATCACAGGGATCACTGAGTGTCTGCAGATGAGTGAGTGGGTGCAGGCCATGCTTGCTCGTACAGACATTCCATAATCCCTTTCTCACCGCATATCTAGGGAGAGTCCCTGAAAGCACAGTAGATGCCATCCCATCTTTCAGCTGAAGTATTTACCTGCTCCTAAATGCAAAATCATCTAATACTGAGCGTTCTTCCTGTACAGTAGGACAGGGACGGGGTAGTGATTTGGGGAAATGCTGTGAATTCTGCCTTTCTCTCCTCACTCCATGCACATGCCTGCCCTTCAAGTACCTGCCTGATCACTCCAACCAGACCCCTTGCCGCCCCCTAATCAGAAGCTAGGTGGTCTCTGTACATCTCTGAAAGAGAGAAGTGTTTCAGGTAATCCTAAGGTAAACCTCAGAATTCATTTTCCCAGACAAATAATTTTATAAAGGTTGGCCAGTTTTAGTAGAAATGGTACTGTTGGTAAAATATTTCCAGTTCAGACCAGGCGCGGTGGCTCATGCCTATAATCCCAGCACTTTGGAAGGCCAAGGCGGATGGCCCATGAGGTCAGGAGTTCAAGATCAGCCTGGCCAAGATGGTGAAACCCTGCGTCCACTAAAAATACAAAAATTAGCCAGGTGTGGTGGTGGATACCTGTAATCCCAGCTACTCAGGAGGCTGAGGCAGGGAATTGCTTGAAGCTGGGAGTTGGAAGTTGCAGTGAGCCGAGATCATGCCATTGCACTCCAGCCTGGGTGACAGAGCAAGGCTTCATCTCAAAAAAAAAAAAAAAAATTATATGTATATAATATGTATATAATATATATATTTCCAGTTCAATCTCGGCTAAATTGATTTTAGGGGTTACCCTTGTAAACTAATTATCATATCTTAAATTTTTTTCTGTGAGAAAATGTATTTTGAGTTCCAAATAGCTAAGTTACATATACACCTTAGGAACACTGCTCATTCGTGTGTTAGGGACTGATTATATTGTATTTGGAGTCCATCTGGAGCTATGAGAACAAAAAGAAAATCAAATCATCAACTGGATAATATTACCACTGGGAGCAACAAGTCTAAAGTAACAAAATAGTCCATAATGTGGAATATCACATCAGAATAAAAATGAATGTATTTTACACGGTTTGTGATATTGGTGGGCTGGCTTGGTGTCTGCAAGAAAGAATGTCTCATAAAATTGTACCGAGTGGGTCTAATGAGATTATGTTTGATCCTGTGCTAAGGCCTGAGATAGTATAACTTAGTTATGAGTCCAGAATAAAATGATGATGGGCAGTGTGCCATTCACCACCTATATAGAGGCCTGAATCGTTACGCAGCGTATTTTTTAAAATTTTTGAAGCCTTGTGAATGGACTGAGATTGACTTAGTGGTGGAAGAAGAAGCTCAGAGGTTAAGGTCCTCTCTCAATTTTGTTTTGTTGCTTTTTTATTTTGATCACATTAATATGGTCATATTAATAGTCAACTCAATATTTCAAGCAAAATGGAGACAGAATTCTGGGCATTCCGAATTCTGGTGAAACAAACACTTCGCACCAGGGGGCGCAATGGAGCCATTGCTTTTTATACACACAAGAACGTAGATGATGTCTACGAGCAGTAACCGGTGGGAAAAGAAGAATATGAAAAACAAAATTGGAGAGTGTTTCCTAAGAATAAAGTCTGCAGAGAGACTAATTTCTAAAATTAAAATCATGCTACCACAGGCTTTATGTTCAATCGTATGTCATTTAAACGGCCTGAATACTTTTTACTTGGTAATCTACAGATCCAAAAATATCTACAGAATGAATATTGTTTATTTTGCTAAAGTCTTTAAGAATTCTGTTGCGTTATAAAATAATTTATAAGCATGAAACAGATTCATTATAAGCCAAGCTCGTTCAGTTATCATTCAGAGACTACATATGTTTTTTGGGGTTTTTTATTTATTTGTTTGTTTGAGACGATGTCTCACTCTGTCACCCAGGCTGGAGTGCAATGGCGTGCTCTTGGCTCACTGCAATCTCTGCCTCCCAGGTTCAAGAGATTCTCCTGCCTCAGCCTCCCAAGTAGCTGGGAATATAGGTGGCTGCCACCACACTCGGCTATATATATGTATAGCATTTATTAAAGGTATAGATTGACAAATACAAATTCTATGTATTTATGATGTACAACATGATTTTTTTAATACAGATACACACTGTAAAGGAGTTGAAGCAAGCTAATCAGGTAACAAATATTGATTGAATACTTTATTTGAGCCAGATGCTGTGCTAGCTGCAAGCTTTAAATTAATTACTGTGGCTACAGGGTTTAATAAAACCATTTCATAATCTGTTGCTGCTGGAGTACAAAAAGCTGAATGACCTTACAAATTAAGTATCTCTATATTTGTCACTATTTGTTTTATTGAATATGTTGTTTCCTACATAGTCCTAATATTACAGTTCTTTTATGCTTATATTCTAATTGAAGAAATATTTTCAATTGAAGAAACATTTTACTATCTTTCACATTTTAAACTAAAGCCAAAATACAGGTATGCTTAGCAGTTTACAGTTTTCAAATTTTCCAGTCAGGTAAATTTGATTAATTTCATTTAATAAATGGAGAAGAGATTGGGTACGGTGGCTCACACCTGTCATCCCAACACTTTGGGAGGCTGAGGCAGGAGGATTGTTTGAGGCCAGAAGTTCAAGACTAGCCTGGGCAACATAGAGAGACCCTGTCTCTCCAAAAAATTTAAAAAGTAGCCTGGTGTTGTGGCACACTACTGTAGTCCCAGCTACTCAGGAGGCTGAAGTGGGAGGGTTGCTTGAGCCCGGGAGTTTGAGGTTGCAGTGAGCTATGATAGCACCACTGAACTCCAATCATAGTGAGAGAGTGAGACTGTGAAAAAAAAATGAAGAAGAGAGTAAAACGTGATGCTAAGTTACTAACCAGATACTTGCTAAAAGGTAAATGATAGATTTGAAAATATAAAAAGTTTTTGACTCTTAATATCCCATAGAAGCACAAAAACTCACAGAGGTTTGTAGATGGTAATAATTTTTTTTCTTGGCATCTCTAAGAATCTATTACCTACCATAATGATTGTATACTGTCAGGAAATAAAACATTTTTAAATAATATTTTTTAGAAACCTAGTCTCATGAAAGGCAAAAGTTTTTAAGTATTGACTGCAAAAAGTTCAGTTGGAAATTTCCGCCCTTCCGACAGGTGTCATCACCTGAGTAGCTCCTAGCTCTGACCTTCATGTGACCTCATACGTCACCTTCACCTCTCTCAGAAAAACTATTTCTTCATTCTTAAAAGTGAGGACAATAATCTACTTTGCCATAGAGGAAGGGGTCAATTAAAAGATGAGATTACCTGTGTGTAAGCATTTTGTACAGAGGAAGCACTTTTTTTCTTCCTCTCATTATCGTCATTGCCTGGACTCATTTCCTGTTGTGCCCAAAGGCGGAGGCACCTCTGAAATTAGAGTGCAGCAGAGCAGGGGGTTTCACTGGCTCAGATCCTGCTGGTGCTGCTGGGTAACTTAGTTCACATCCTGTCTGGAAGGACAGACATAGGTCAGACTGGACGCAGGCTGGGACACCATCAGCCTCTCACGGTTGCGTTTCGTCTCCTCATCATGGGTCTGGCCTGTTCTTAGAACTGAGTCGCCGCTGATTCTTCTTCCAAACAGGAAAATCCAGGATACCCTAGCGTGCCCACTTTTATGTGCTGACACATTCCAAGCCTCACACTTCATCCGTAGTGTTAAGGATCCCCTTGAACCATGGAAACGAGGGGAAAGTGAGTGGAAAGAGGCGGTAGGCAGCTCTGGCAGCAGGTGTTTTCATCAGGGGAGACCAGTTCTGCTGGGCTGCAACCACCACCCTTCAGACTGATGAGCTCTAAAGAAGGGATTTGCTCTACAGTGTGTCAGTTAAATGTAGTAATCACTTTTCTTTGAAGGAAAAAGAGGCAGTAAGAAGCACATGCTCACTCACCAGCATTACAGCTTTTGAACCCTGATCACAATAGATTTGGGCTGATTTCCTATTTTCAGGCAATCAGTGATGGGAGGAGAGGGAGCCATTAGCGGCAGCCCTAGTTGACCTTCAGCTAAATTATCATCCCTTTTCCCTCCTGCCTTTCTTTCAATACAAGGAGAAGGGGAGGAGAGTAGCTCTACATTTAAAAAAAAAAAAAAAAAGGAAAAGGAAAAGGTAAAGGAAAGGAAACAGGTGCATGGCCAGAGCTGCCTAGCAAAGGAATATAATTGATGGTGACAACAGCATTCTGAATCTGACAGCTGTTTTGGCTGTTCCCTGTCTTTGTGTCATCGAATAGAAAAATAACTTATTAGAGCTATTCATGTCACAGATAGTCAATAAATATCAGTTGGGCTAAGTATATTGGATAGTGCTTGAAAAAAATGAGGTTTGTTTTTTGTTTTTAATTTTTTCTAAATCCCTAATGGTAAAGGCAAAGATGCAATCTACTTAGCTTTGGCATCCCAACACAGTCCCTGACAATAGTTTTTTCCAAATAAAGCGCTGCAACCAAATGACAATCCGCAGATTTCAAATACACAGTTTTTGACTCTTGCTATGTCAGAGAAGGCCTATCCAAAGAGAAGATGGAGACCAGAAATATTGAAAGCTCAATTCATTGTCATCTCAAATAAATATCTCTCAGGCTGTGCAAATGAGTTACCAGTAAGTACAGTTTGAAACTTGGATAGAAGTGCATTACTTTCCAACAACTGGTATTGAAAATAAAGCTACTGACAAATAGAGCCATTTGTGGAGATTGGATGTTCTCTTGTTATAACTTTTGGTGTATTTTATATCACTTGGGGAAGACCTAGAAGTGTTTTTCAGTCGTGCTGTGTAAGATGAATTCTTCCTAATAGCTTACCTCATTGTTATTACACATGAGTTCAGCATGAGTAGTCAAGGAGGTAATATCACTGCTAATGGCACTCAGTGCTAATGGGCATTGGGGTAGCTTAGGTTAACATAAAAAGCAGTTAGGTAAAGTGTGGGGCAGGCCACAATTAATCTCAAGTAGAACCCAAATAAAGACAAAGACCATAAACATCAATAATAGCATTCTCCTGTAGTTCAAAGGTAGAAAAGTTGAGAATTCTTTTTTGTTAAATATTTTTAACTGCAATATGGAAAATCCCCACATAGTTAAGTGCTTCATGTCAACTGACTTATAACAAGTGTACCTCATGATGCTCATGACACATAATGATCATCTCTGTGAACTTTATAAATTTACTGCCAAAAGCTGAAATCAAGCTGTAGATTTAAAGGCAATCAATATTCTATAGGTTTTCATTAATGCATTTTATAAAGGAAACATCTTTCATTCTCATAAAATGTTTGATACATATATATTTAATATATATAAATTTATATATGCTCAAGTTACAAATTAGTATTTAAAAAAAAAATGAACCCATTACTCCACTTAAGAAGTAGAACATTACCAATACTGTTGCGATTTTCTGAGAGTTTCCTCTCCATTCTTATCCCTCCAGCCCAGCTAATTGCAATCCTGATGTTTTTGGTTTGTGTGTTTTGTAAAAAATTTTCCATCCACTTTGTCATTCATTTTTTCATTACCTTTATGGTTTACCATGTACAAGTGTATATGTCCCTAAACAATATACCGTTTAGTTTTATACTTTATAAAATATGTAATACTGGCCGGGCATGGTGGCTCATGCCTGTAATTCCAGCACTTTGGGAGACTGAGGCAAGAGGATCACAAGGTCAGGAGTTTGAGATCAGCCTGGCCAATATGGTGAAATCTCGTCTCTACTAAAAATATTTTAAAAATTAGCCAGGCACTGGGCGCGGTGGCTCATGCCTGTAATCCCAGCACTTTGGGAGGCCGAGGCGGGTGGATCACGAGGTCAAGAGATCGAGACCATCCTGGTCAACATGGTGAAACCCCGTCTCTACTAAAAATACAAAACACTAGCTGGGCATGGTGGCGCGTGCCTATAATCCCAGCTACTCAGGAGGCTGAGGCAGGAGAATTGCCTGAACCCAGGAGGCAGAGGTTGCGGTGATCCGAGATGGCGCCATTGCACTCCAGCCTGGGTAACAAGAGCAAAATTCCGTCTAAAAAAAAAAAATTAGCAGGGCACGGTGGTTCGTGCCTGTTGTCTCAGTTACTTGAGAGACTGAGGCAAGAGAATCACTCGAACCCCGGAGGCGGAGGTTGCAGCCAACCAAGGTCGTTCCACTGCACTCCAGCCTGGGCAACAGACTGAGACTCTGTCTTAAAAATAATAATAATAATACTGTGTTTATTCTTTTGTTACTTACTTTTCAACTTAATTGTTATTTTATCCAAGTTTCCCAAACGCATAAAGTGGCTAATAGCATCCCAAGTCTTGATATAAAAAACTTCAGTTTCTACCTAACAGGCTCCCCAATTTCCTGCTCCCTGGAGGCAATGGCATTCAACTTTCCCAATGGAATTATTTAAATACTTACCGAAATATCTTTAAATAGTATGCTTATTTGTTACTAAATGATTTTTTTCAGATTTAGAAAATACCTGTTTTCTTCTCACTTCGGAATATGAGAATTTCATTCTTTCATACTTTTCCCGTTTCCTTCCTTCTCTCAGCAGGTTAGATCATATTTTGGTAGATCAGTAGCTAGAGTTTACATAATTATGACGACATGAACACTATTCACTGCCTAGCCATGGGTACACTATGATACTACAATTACTTTTTTTCTGTGCAATGTGGGGCTTTCCCTAAAATTAACAATTAACTTTTGTTTGATTCATTTATTTTTCCATATGACTATCATGAATTTAATTCCCAAATGTCCCCCAATTGTGTAAATCTCCTTTCACAATGTTCGAGCATATTAAGTAGTCTATTATCTTTACCATCTCGAAGAAATCTTCTGACCTGTTCCAATCTGGATGGTTGCATTAGTCCATTTTCATGCCGCTAATAAAGACACACCCAAGACTGGGTAATTCATAAAGGAAAAGAGGTTTAGTGGACTCACAGTTCCATGTGGCTGGGGAGGCCTCACAGTCATGACAGGAGGCAAAAGGCATGTCTTACATGGCGGCAGACAAGAGAGAATGAGAGCCAAGTGAAAGGGGTTTCCCCTTAATAAAACCATCAGATCTCATGAGACTCATTTACTGCCACCAGAACAGTATGACGGAAACTGCCCCCAAGATTCAATTATCTCCCACAGGGTCCCTCCCAAAACACATGGGAATCATGGGAGCTACAATTCAAGATGAGATTTGCGTGGGGACACAGCCAAACCATATCAACGGTCAGCAGCTGTCATTAGGCATCTCCCTTCACGGTCACTCTAGGGACTGCCTTTGTGTTTTTTGCTGCGTTGGGTCTCCTGTTTCCTGGGTTCTAGGTTTTTCTTTCTCTTGTTTTACAACCTTGTCTTTGTGAAACACATGTGCCAGTAGCTTTGTAGGAAAGAATGATGGATTATTAAATTTTTGGTATGCGAATGTCTAAATGTGACTTTATTGGCTGGTTGTAGAATTGTAGGTTGAAAATTCTTTCCCTTGGGAATTTAGAAAACATCTACTTCCAGTCATGCTATTGAAAAGTCCAATATTTCTCTATATGAAAGCCATTTTAATTCTCTGTATGAAAGCTGTATTTTTTTTCTCTGTAAGTTTGTAGATCTTTGTTGCAAATGATCTGAAATTTATAACAACGTGCCATTCAAAAAGGGGCATTTTCATCCATTCTGCTGTGTATTTGGTGAGGTTTTCAACCTGGAAAATGATGGTGTTCAGTTCTGAAGAATTTTTCTTCTACTATTTCATAAATATTTTTCTTCTGTTAGATTTCTCTGATCTGCTTATGTTGGGCATCCTGGTATAATTCCTGCATTTTCTTAGGTTTTTCTTATCTATTTTTCAATCATTTGTCATTTTTTTTCTATATTCTTGGAGACTCTTTCAACTTTATTTTCTTATTCTTCAATTGAGCTTTTCATTTGTGCCAAAAAAGCCTTTACTTTTTCCAAGAGCTCCTTCTTTTCTTGGAATATTTGTTTGTTAAAGCATCCTGTTTTTATTTACTAGAGGCAATTCTACATATGTCTAAAGATATTGATTATACTTTTTAATTTTTTTCTAGCATATTCTCTCCATGCTCTAAGTTTTTTCATTTTTCTTATTGTTGCATTGATCTTTGTCTTTTACATGTAATGCTTTCCTCAAAGCCTAAAGATCTTTTTCTGCCTGCTCATCTTTGAAAGTGGTGTGCTAAATAGAATTAGAATTCTAGTTGAACGTGTTAAAAATATCTTTCTCAAATTCATGGTTTGTCTTTTCGCTTTCTTTATTCTGTCATTCCATGAACAGACTTTCTTAATTTTAATATAGCATATTTTATTTTTTTTTCTTCAGGTTTTTTTGCCTGTTGCTTCTTGTTTAATAAATCTCTCTTCATCCTGTGGTCATAAAGATTTTTTTATTGTCTTTTAAAAGTCTCATACTAATAGTTGTGATTCTGTAATTCACCTGGAATTAAATATTGTGTATGGTGAGAGATAGGCATCCAATTTCATCCTGTTCTCATATGAATAACCAAATGCCCTTGCACTGTTTGAAAAGTCCATTCTTCCCCCTACTGGTTTCAATGTCAAAAATGTCATAACTGAAGTTTGTAGTTGTGTCTATTGCTGGAATATCTATTGTGTTTCATCATTCTAATTGTCAATTTCTGTATCAACTCTATTTAGTTGTATAAGACTTGCTGTTTAATAAGGATAGATTTCCCCCACCTTATTCCTCACCTAGAATAGCATTCTGAAAATAAAGGGGAGAAAAATCTCCTAATGTGAAAGAAATGATGAGCTTAACTTTATTCATTCATTAAGAATGTATTAAGAGGCCAGGCATGGTGGCTCAAGCCTGTAATCCCAGCACTTTGGAAGGCCGAGGCGGATGGATCACGAGGTCAAGAGATCAAGACCATCCTGGTCAACATGGTAAAACCCCGTCTCTATTAAAAATACAAAAAATTAGCTGGGCATGGCGCGTGCCTGTAATCCCAGCTACTCAGGAGGCTGAGACAGGAGAATTGCCTGAACCCAGGAGGCGGAGGTTGCGGTGAGCCGAGATTGCGCCATTGCACTCCAGCCTGGGCAACAAGAGCGAAACTCCGTCTCAAAAAAAAAAAAAAGAATGTATTAAGTACCTACCATGTTTCAGACAAGGTCTAAGAATCGAAAAATTAATAAGAAAAAATTCCTGCCCCAAAGGAATAAACAACCTAGGAGGGAAGATTGATAAAGAATTACACTTTAATTCTATTATGAGGAAGAATAAAGGATACTCAAGAAACTGTGCATAGAGAAAATGGAAATAATTATGCCCTGGGACAGTTAGGAAAGTCTTGATTTACTTTCCAATATTTAGTATTTTCAACTTGGTCTGAAGACAAGAAACTGGCATTTTATAGTAGAGAAAAGGAAAGAAATTCCAGGCAGGGGATGCTCTATGGAGGTATGAAAGTGCATGATGTTTGCTAACGAAGGATCATGCAAAAGAGATCAGGTTAGAGAGGAAGTTACGGCCAGATAGGGATGGGCTTTGTCTGCCCAGCTGAAATGTCTGAATTTTATACTGAAGACAGAGGTAGACCCAGGGATTTGCAGTCGAAAGGCAATGACACTTTTGTCCTGTATTTGATGATGTAAAAGCAGAGGTAAGTAGGGCCTGGGGAGGGCACTGTGTATGGGAAGCCCAGTTTAGAGGCTGCCGCATTCTCCAGGGGAGAGATGCTGAGGTCTGAGCCTATATAGGAATCAAGAGAATGGACTGGGTGCGGTGGCTCACACCTGTAATCCCAGCACTTTGGGAGGCTGAGGTGGGCGGATCACCTGAGGTCAGGAGTTCGAGACCAGCAGGGCAGGCTAACATGGTGAAACCCTGTTTCTAGTAAAAATACAAAAATTAGCCTGCTGTGTTGGTGGGTGCCTGTAATCCCAGCTACTTGGAAGGCTGAGACAGGAGAATTGCTTGAACCCAGGAGGTAGAGGTTGTGAGCCGAGATCGCGCCACTGCACTCCAGCCTGGGGGACAAAGAGTGAAACTGCATCTGAGGAAAAAAAAAAAAGAGAGAGAGAGAAAGAATGTAGAAATGTAACAACAGGTCAGAAGACATTGAAAGGGAACTAGAACAGGGCATGGTGACAGTTGTGGTTAGATGTAAGGGAATGGGTTGAGTAAATGACAATAATTACTAGCTCATGTAACTATGTGGATGGGGACATGACTCCCTGACCTTTGGAAGCAGCAGAAGGAATACTACAAGGTGTTTGGCAGAGACAAGGGATGATCCATGATTTCCAGTTTGATCTAGGCCTGTGAGTGAAGAGACAGGTAGGCAGTTGGAGGCACAGGTTTGGAGCTGAAGAGTTATCCACCATCCAAACCTAAATCTCAGTGCCTTCTCGTTAGGCCATTTGGAATAACCTGGCTCCTCAAATATGCTCAACTCTTTGTTCACATCCTACAACTGTTAAGGACAGATTTTCCAGATGAATACACCCAGGGTTGTAGAGTATTCGTGCTTTGTGCATTTTTAGCTGTAAGACATATATAGGACAATACCTTACTCTGCTTTTCATGGGGAGGATAAAGGGGAGTGGGGACCAGCTCAGTGACGCTCTAGGACCTAGTAACAAAAGAGGTGCTGCCATGGAAAGAGTTGAGATCAATTCCTCAACACTTACAGAGTCTCCTCCACAGTGATAAGAAGAGAAGTGGCATTTAAATGTGTACCTAGCCCTTCGTCTCCTGCAGACACTTTACCAGCATGCTTTAGAGGACCTTTGGGGGCCCTCAGCTCATGGAGAGAATGATATTGGGACGAGAAAAAGCACTTGGAGTGCATGAAGGCAAAAAGGGGTTTGTTTAGTTAAACCCTGGGCTGTTAATAAAGGTTTCTATTTGTCTTACCTTGTGATTAGGATGTGATGATTATGTTTCTAGAGTAAAAATAGTATAATGAAAAGAGATTGATTTCTAACTACTTATAGAACACTTAAATATATGTTTTCTCTATTTCATAAGATGTCTATGGTAATTTTCTAATGATTGCCATTATGCATTGAATTTTACAAGGGCCTAGCCTGATAGGGGTTGGACCTCCCCAAACGCCCATGTTAAAGTAACCCCTCATACTTAGAATGTAATCTTACTAGGAAATAGATTGTTGCAGATGCAGTTACTTAAGGTGAGGTAATATGGCAGTAGGTGGGCATCGGTGTTGTTATAAAAAGGGGGAATTTGAACACACCCAGGCAGTCAGGGAAAAATGCCTGTGAGCACAGGCAGAGATGGGGTAATGCACATACCAGCCAAGAGGGGCCAAAGGTTGCCAGCCAACCACAGGGAGCTTAGGAGAGAAGCACCGAACAGATTCTCCCTCACATCCCTCAGCAGGAATCTGCCGTGCCGACAACTCCATGTCAGACTTGAGACAACAGCCTTCTTTGATTTCAGCCACCCAATTTACGGTATTTTGTTAGGAGAGCCCTAGCGAACCAACATTTAGCCTATATCCTAAAGAAGAAGGAGGGCAATCACACGGTTATTAGTATCCATTTCTAACAGAACAAAATTAATCATTCTTCGATTATCCACTTTGTGGCCTTCTGACTCCTAAAACTGTACTTGCCATATGTAGTACTAGAAATGGAGTGAAAAAGGTCTGATGGAAACCTGTTCTTTCTATGAGTGATGTACATTACACTGATGGATGGTTGACGGATATATTTGAGAGAATGAGGGCCTGTTCTAGTAAAACAGACTCAGACCTGCACATAATCTAAACATATTTGTGCCAAGGGCCCAATACATAAAGCTTCTGCTTTGACATTAAACTGTGGTATGTGTTTAAAAGGTACTAAAGGCAAATGTTCAAAAACAATCATAGACCGGTTTTTCTATTCATAAAGAGGAGGAACCCATATATTTTGCTCCTGCATAGCTACGGTCAGAATTGAATGTGAAATACCAACAATATCGGAAGGTGAAATTGACAATGAAATAAACCTCTATTCTTGAGGTTCCTAGGAGGGAACTGAAAGATCACAAGTTTTGGAGTCAGATAGAGCTGGGTTCTACTCCACCTGTACTACCTCCTACTCATTTAACCTTAATGAAGTCATTTAACCCTCTGAGATTCTGTTTGATTACCTGGAAAATGTGGAGGATGATAGCTCCCTCAGAGAACTGGTCTGAAGAGTAAATAAGATAATATTCGTAAAGTGACCAACACAAGGCCTAGTAATATACTCAGTAGTGATGTTCCGTAAATGGTTGCTGCAAATTTCTTATTTGTCTCAATTAGCATTGGATATAATTGTTCTGTATTCGGACACAAATCACTTTGGCAGCTCTGAACTAGGAGATCCATTTACTGGTGTCTAAATGGGGATAACCAGAGTGAAGCCTAGAAGAATCGCTGAAGTTGCTCCTACTAACATGTCCCTTTTTCTTTTCTTCCTTCTTTTCTTAACCACAGTATATACCTAGATTGTGAACCAAAGCCCTAGAGTATAATGGCATAGCATATACTTGGGTTTGAATCAGCCTCTGTTAAAGTTCATCCAAGTGAATCCTCAGTCAGAAATACTTCTTATTCTAATGGACAAATTAAAATAAAATAGACCTGTTCAGGAAAAGGTGATTCCGAGATAAAGTTTCAGGAAATTGAGAGTGCACGGCTTGGTGTCCTTAACCTCCAGGCGGTCTGTCTTTCCCTCACCCGATTATAAGCCATGCCTTTACACTTGATTCCCGTCAGTGTCATCTCTCTGCGTAGTCTCTGAAAAAGGTGGGCTGTGAGAACTGGAAATACAAAGCCAGCAAAAGGTTTGAAGGAGAAAAGTGTGTCTCTCCTGATCATCTCCAACACATCCCTGAGCAGCCTTTTTCTGCAAAGAAAATAGTTATGCTCCATTGCGATTGCCAGTCAGCAGACTGGAAATTATGCCAGGTAGTCTGGGGTTTAGAATAACGATTTCATGGGGAAGGAACTAGCCAACCAACTCATTTCATGTCAAGGCAGCACGTATTGGAGGGCTGTGCAGTGAAGCTTCGGATACAAGTGCTCTCTTGCCACTGGGCAGCGCCAGGTCTCCAATGCCGCTTCGGCGTTTGAACTCTGTCAATTCAGCATTGCCATGTGTTTTCCTGAAAAGAGGTTAATATTTTCTCATTTGAATCTAGTGAAATACTCCAGGTAATATCCATCCATCCCCTTCTGCCGACCCCCTCTACCCCCATGTCCCCCGCTGTAACTGCCCATTAATCAGTCCTGAGCTTGCCAATAGGAAAATGCATCCACGGGGCTGTGAACTCAATGGAATTAGAACAAATTAGCCTGTGATGTGCAGGGACAGGCTCAGGTTGAGGGACAAGGCTGGAATGCACAATTGGGTGGACAGAACACCCTTGAGCAAAAGGGGCTGCAGCAGAGCTGTGGATGTGAAGCCTCCATTTGTCTTGTACAGAGACAAAATGAAATCTGAGCTGCTTAACAAATTAAATAAAATACCACTAGGATAGCTTTTACATTTAGCACTCCAAAACCAAAGGAATTTAGACAATTTAAGAGCTAGACGGGACCTTACGCATAGCTGATCTAAGTTATTTATTTTATAGATGAATAAACGGACATCTACCCCGGGAAAGTTACCATGTTAAGGTCGCACAAGACTAAAGCCCCACTCTCCTCCTTCCTAACTAAGGAAACGGATCAAGTTACCAGTATAGGAAAGAGTTCATTCAGGCACAGCATGTCTAGATTCTAATGTTGCCTTGTAAGCAAGTTATCCATCTACTTGCCAGGTGACAGAGGCCCTCCTTGCCACGCAAGGTGCAAACATAACAGAGCAGGTCAGGGTCCTGCCTTGGTTTCTCCCTTTCCTCTTCTGTAGCAGGGCGCTTAAAGTACTGAAGAGCTGGGAAGTTCTTTCCTTCCCTGCAGAGGGGCTTCATGTTCTGTCCTCATCTGCTGGAATCTGGGCTGTACCACATCCCCAGCACCAAGTACATTGTGAAGGGGCACATTTTAGACTCCCAGAAAACCAGCTGGTTGTCATTTCTCTCATGTAATAATTAGTGGTGGCCTGAAATGGCCAGAAAGAAAGGTGACCCAGATGACTAAGAGTCAGGTGAGGCAGTGGACGCGCTCTGCTGATGAGCAGCTTACAGGCAACACTATGATCCTTCTTCCTTGGGAGTCTTCTAAAAGGCCACCATCACAGCCAGGCACAGTGCCTCATGCCCATAATCCCAGTACTTTGGCAGGCAGAGGCGGGCGGATCGCCTGAGGTCAGGAGTTTGAGACTGGCCTGGCCAACATGGTGAAATCCTATCTCTACTAAAAATACAAAAATTAGCCAGGCGTGGTGGCTCACACCTGTAATCCCAGCACTTTGAGAGGCTGAGGGGGTGGATCGCTGGAGGCCAGGAGTTCCAGACCAACCTAGTCAACATGGCGAAACCCAGTCTTTACTAAAAATACAAAAATTAGTCAGACGTACTGGTGCACACCTGTAATACCAGCTATTCAGGAGGTTGAGGCAGGAGAATCATCACTTAAACCTGGGAGGCAGAGGCTGCAATGAGCTGAGATTGCACCACTGTCCTCCAGCCCCGGCAACAGAGCGAGACTCTGTCTCACTAAAACAACACAAAACAGAGCAAAACAAAAAGAAAGAAAACAAAACAAAACACCAGTATTGCTAACAGTCATTTGTCTTTATTATTAAAGCTCTATCTGGAGTTGGAGAATGAAATGGACAAATGACACTATTAAGTCCCTGAGGAACTTGAGATGAATTTTTTTATGTTAAAGAGAGAGATTGTTAGGGGTACAGTGGTGTCCTGAGGGCCTCCGCAGCTGGAAAGGAAGTCACAAGGTCAGGCCACTGGGGCTAGCAGACCTCAATGCCAGCTCTGTGTCTCCCTGCCACCCCTCTTTACCTGGCACTTCCAGCTGCCACATTCAGATTTCTCAGGGATTGGGGTAACACTTCCTAAATACACTTACTTGGAGCAGAAAATCAACGTCCAATCTGTCCGTAGGACCCCATCTCCTCTGTCACCACATGGTCAGTTAGTAGCCCTGTTTCTGGACCTTTGCTTATTCCACTCTGTGATGTAGAATCACTTATTTACATGCTTGTTTCCTAGGAGACGGGAAAGCCTTTGAGGATAGAAATGATATGATAATAGTTCACCGATCGCACCCGTTACTTATTATAGCCTGCTGCGCTTTGTGCAATTTTACTTCCTCTTAAAAAAGAAATTCAGTTCTAGTACATGAAGGATTTGAACGAAATTTTAAAATCTACTCTTAGATTTTAAATATTTGTTAGAATGCAACCCTGCTGTTTAACACTGCCCAAAATTTCACAGAATTTTTTTTGGGAGGTGGTTTGTGACATTTATCACTGGAAGAACCTTATTGTGACACTTAACGCCTTCACACCGGTAGCAATAACTCCTAGCAGTCACCAGATGATGAAGGAACTAGGGACTCCCTTATATGTCCATATGTGGGCTGAATCTTTGAGGATCAACATTCTGCCTGCCGCCCAGGCCACAGTATCGCTTGCAGCATGGGAAGCTCTTCAAGCTTGCGGCTTGCTGGGCACAGGAGTTGTTGCCGCTGGTTCTCACGTTCATGGCCCAGTGGGTGAGGCTCCTTAGAATTTGCACCCTAGGCGGGCCCCTCACTTGTCTCACACTAGTCTTAGCTCTGATCCGACGTTAACTTTGAGCCCTCTATCCTCATCTTACGGATTCTCACCCTCATTGCTTTGTCCAGCGCGGTGGTCAACATCACCTGAGGAAAACAAGGGTGTCTATGGTCACCATTTTTATTCAGTCTAGTAGTAGAGATCCTAGCCAATGAATAAGGCAAGAGAAAAAGGTAAAATGTAAAAATCCCAAGAAAGAAGTAAAAACTGCCTTTATTCACAGTGGGATCATTTGCTTAGAAAATTCTAAGGAAGGAGCCACAGCAGCCACCACCACCACCACCACCGCAATAAAAGATATTAGGACTCATAAGTGAGTTTTAGAATACAAGGTCATTATGTAATACAAAGCCATAAACTCATCATCCATAGAGTACAGTCTTAAATAAGCCATAGTATTAGGTTAGCCATATGAAATTGCTACTCAAACAGCAATTTATATAGTTTTACCTAAGGGGAAGTAAAGTTTGATCACATAGATTTCATAGATCAACCATTATTTCTAAGGAATATTGGCTATCTGCATGTAGAATATTTGCATATACTAATATCTAATTTGTGACCTAAGCGAGGCAAGTGGTTCATTTATATTCCTTTTTCCTTTTAGCTTTAAAAAGAAGTTTTTATTAAGGTATAATTGATATACAAAAGACGTTGCATATTTAATGTATATAAATTGATGAATTTAGACAGATGCATGCACTCATGAAACCATCATCACAATCAAGGTAATAAATATATTTATCACCTCCAAAAAAAATAAAAAAATAAATGCAGATTCTCACGTCTCAGCTCAGACTTGCTGAATCAGAAATGCTGAGGGTGGAGCCCAGCTATCTGTATTTTCCTCTGGGTGATTTTGATGCAAGCTTAAGTTTCAAAGCTCCGTTTCTAGAGGTGGGGGAGGTGGGTATTGATTGTTGAAACAGTTTGGGGCCTGGTATGGTGGCTCATGCCTGTCGTCCCAGTGCTTTGGGAGACTGAGGACCAAGAATGACTTGAGCTGGGAGTCTGAAGTTACAGTGAGCTAGGACAGAGCCACTGCAATTCAACCTGGGTGACAGAGCAAAACCCCGTCTCTTAAAAAAAAAAAAAAAAAAAAAAAAAAAAAGGAAGGAAAATAAAAAGCAGCTTGTCCAGCTCTGATTGTGAGTCTTCTGGAGTCACTGCCTCTCAGCCCATCAAGCAGACTCCAAAGTGCAGCCTGAGAACAGCTGGTACCTCCCACCCCCTGCCTAGCTCAGGTTTCTGGAATATGGCAATCCCCATCACCCCCAGCGTCAGAGCCCTAAGCTCCCAGTTGTTTGGGAGAGAGGTCCAAATATGTCAAGAATATGAGAAAAACTGAAGTTCAGTCTAAAAAAGGAGAAGATTAAGGACGTGATACATGACTTTAGATATTTTAACGACCATTATGTAGAAGACAGAATTTTTCTGTATTTACATGTTAGAAGCAGGACCAATAGATAGAAGTTACAGGAGCTCAAATTTATACCAAAGAATAAGGAAAATCATCCTGACAATCACAGGTCCACGCATAGAATTCATGGCCTATGGGGATCATGGATTCCCTCACTGTGCTTGTTCAGGCAAGGGGCCTAGGATTCTTGTCAAGGATAAGATAGAGAAACTTCACCATAAGACAAGGGTTACCTTAGATTACCTTAAGGTTTCTTCTGACATTCTGTAATTTTAGTACCTTACATTTAATAGTTACTCAACATACATAGGAAGGAAGGAAGAAGAGAAAGGAAGGGACAGAAGGAAGGAAAAAGGGATAGTCTCATGATTATTTGGTTTTCACTGGTATTGATTATGTAACATCAAGCTCACCTTCCTACTATGTGTTGAGTTTATACAGTGTTACTTTTTATAATAAATATGCATCTGTGAGCACATGTAAACTGTGATTGGGAGAAGCAAAGGGGTGATTTATTGACTTATACAACATATGCAGAGATGCCTCTGGAGCCAGGCATTGGCAAATTAGGTGATGGGATGCAAAACACAGCCAGACACTGAGGCTCAGGCCTGTCTCAGACGCGTCCACGTAGACAGTGCCCTAATGAGGGAGGCCCCAATATGATGAGAACTAAGAAAAGAGCTGAGTTCAGAAAGGTGTGATGGCTAATCTAAAAGCAGAAAATAAAATTCACTAATTCTCAATTCATTTTCCTCTTCTGACTTTTCCAAAATTACTTTTTGTATTAGTTCATTCTCACACTGCTAATAAAGACATACCCAAGATTAGGTGATTTATAAAGGAAAGACGTTTAATTGACTCACAGTTCAGCATGACTGGGTAGGCCTCAGGAAACTTACAATTGTGGCAGAAGGGGAAGCAAACGTCCTTCTTCACATGGTGGCAGCAAGGAGAATAAAGAGCAAAAGGGGGTCAAGTCCCTTATAAAACCATCAGAGCTCATGAGAATGCGCTCACTATCACAAGGACAGAATGGAGGAAACTGCCCCCATGATTCAATTACCTCCCACCAGGTCCCTCCCATGACACATGGAACTATGGGAATTATAATTCAAGATGAGATTTGGGTGGCGACACAGCCAAACCATATCACTTTTAGTTTTTGCTTCCTTTAGAAATTTCTTTTTCTTATGTCCTGTACCTTCAGTAACCTCATAGCCGTATCGTCTACTAACTTCCCAGCATATTGTAGAAAACAGTGCTTTTAATCATTACGTTAATGTTTTTAAAATAAGAAAGAAAACGAGATTTGGCAAAAGAAATCTAGAAGAAGAAAAAGTTGTATGGTACTTCTATAATATTTGTAATAAAAGAATAGTTAATATTTTTATTACTAGAAAATTTTTGAATTTACTGGTGGTTTCCCAGATGTGATCTTAACTTTTCATATTTGTCTTCAGACTCCCTACTTTTCCCCAGTCTCTGATATTTGAGTCACTCCATGTCAGAAAGTCTGGAAACCAAATGCAAATTTATATACAGTTCCAAATACAAACACGGAAGTGAAGATGGCCAGAGATTTCACTGTCAAATTAACCTACTTAGGAATATCTTAGCTTCCTGTAATAAAGGGTATAAATTCCTGTCTGAAAAAATACATGTATATGTTCTTTATGTGGCAAACGCCTGTTGATGCAGAAAGGTTGAGGATGTAATATGCTGATACACTGAACATTCCAGAAATAAACTCACTGCATTCAGCACATGAAATGAAAATGTCCACTTCACGTTCAATGCAGAGCACTGAGCAGTATCACAAAGACTTTAATCTCTGGGGATCTGAAGGCACATCAGTGTCCACCCTCCAACCCTAGTGAACCCTCTGAGCATCAGCTGTCACTGTCCAGTGTTGCGGTCCTGGAGATTAGCCTGAAACTGTCTGATCTTCCCCTGTGACTGCTCTGGAAATTGCAGTTTTGAATCCACTCCCCGAAACTATTTGTTAACTTCACGCTTGTCCTTGATGCACAACAATCTAGTCAGAAGTGAGGGGAGAGAATCCCCCCACCACTGGGTTGCTTTCATTGCTGAGATAACTTTGGGACTGATGACTCATGAAGCCTGTGCTGCCTCCACACTCTCCTCTCAGAGGCTGTGACTCTGGGAGCACATGTGGTGGCCCGGGCCTCAGGGGTCACCACCAGCAAGAAAGCAACTGGGAGCCCAGCTCCTATGAGGCACATCCATGGTGCCATCTTTGTATACAAAGAGCTGCCTGTTTTGCATCCATTCCAATACTGCATTTAAGAGCCTTTCTGCCTTCTCTGGCAACGTTATGTGTGCTGAATGCTACATTTATTAAGAGGAAAAGAATGGAAACCTCCATGACGGTATTCGGCTACCTCTTCAGATAATTTATCCAAGTCTTTCAGATACATGTAAACAATTCTTTTGTCCATGATTTAAATGTTACAAATAATGCCAGTGTTCAAAGCTGCAAATGTATTCCTCACATAGCTGGCATTACCATTCTCTACCTACAGTCCCACTGTCATTCTAGGCATACAATGCTCTTCTGCATAAAATGTTCTTCTGCCTTTATCTCTCTTCTCTGCTTCCTGCCAAGCTTCGATTCCAATGTCCCTCCATTCCGGCTCCGGTCAGATACCTGGTGCTCCTCTGCCTGCCTTGCTAATCTCTCCTGCATCTATTCACCTGTCTCTATACCCCTGCTATTATCCTAGCCAGGCCTGTAATGTTTGGAGCTGAAAAGGACCACCTGGTCCAAGCCTTTGCTTTTGAATGAGGAAAATAACCTAAAGAAATGAAGTTAATGGTCCTCGCTTTAGGACTATAGCTTGACTATGACCATACCATTACCTCCCTCTAGACCTGTATACTCTGTCACACAGCCAGTCTCTCTCCACCTTGATACATCCTTCACAGATTCCAGGCTCTTCTTTCTTAGCTACTGCCACTAGGCTACTTCTCAGCTCAAAACCTTCAGTGGTCCTCCATTGCCTCCAGAAAAAAAACCAAACTTCTAAACCTCCCATTCAACCATCAAGCTGACTCTCTTCCCAATCCTACCTTTTAGATACACTTTGTAACCAAGTAAACTGACCTATTCATCCCTAAGTACTCTTCACCTGCCCAGGCAAGCTTTTACTCTCAAACCTAGGAGCAGGCAATTCACAAGTCTGTATCCCACTCCTAGATCAGAACAGATGTTGAGTGCCCCCCTTTCCAAACACGCCTTCCTGGTTCCCACCAATTAAAAATAATCTCTCCTCCACTGTAGTAACAGTTTCTCATTCATAGCTCCCTAATGTCACCCATTAGCTTGTACAACAATTATGTGAACACTCACTTTGATATTCTCTGTGGATCTAAAGCTTCTTACAGAGACGATCCTAGTGTGTTTGGCTTTTGATCACCCGCAACTGTTACATACAGCACCCACTCCCCCAGGATTCAGAAAGGAACCAGTTTGTTCATATATTTCCAAGTCATTAGACAGTAAAGTTAGAACTCTCTAATTTCTCATAATCAAATGTTTACTTTTTGTTCCTCCTTTTTGTTAGTTGTAGTTGAGATGGCGACTATGTTATTCTGTTAGGATACACAGCTGAACTGTTAGGATAAACAGTGTAACTGTCACCCACTTAACAGCATTTTTAATTAATTATATGCTAGTAGACTTATTTGACATAAAATGTAAAACAATGTAAAACATCAGATAAATACAATTTTTATTCTAAAGGAAGTCTCACCACCCCACTCTACACACACATTTACACACAAAAGACTAAAGTTATCATAGAAACTCATCAAACGTTTACTGCCATCTTGTGGACAGACACGTTAGCAAAATACCTAAATGGAAGAACAGCCTTTTATTTGCCTAAGCAGCCTCTGCTGAAACGTTGTATGATTAAACCAAAGGAAACAGCCTCTTCATTAATTAAACCATTTGCCCAGAAAGTGGTTAGTCAATGCCACGAAGCCTTTGTCAACTGTTCTTTATCATTACAGAACCCTAAAATGGTTATCAGAAATGTGCATACAAATTATCTTCATGTTCTCATTCCGAATATCCAAGAAGGGGCGGAGGTGGGGGCAGGGGCAGGTCAGGAAAAGGTGACTGGATAGATTTGTATAGGCTTTGCTTCCTGAAGCAAACAAGCACAAGAAATGTTTTAATTAATGCATTAGCAATTAGCAGTTTGCACGCCAAAGTAAACAATTTACTGTTGATGGTTCAGCAGTCTCCTTGCTGAATCGCTCCCAGAGAAGTAGACATTGAAGATGAAGAAATGCCTGTTTCTCCACGTTAGCATAAAATCCATATTTCACAGAAGGGTCTACCAAAGGCCATATCATTACCACTTGCATGTAGGAATTTAAATTAATCTATAAGAAGTGGGCATGAAATAGGGATAACAAAAGAAAACATTAAACAAGTGCCATTTCCCCTCCATGCCAGGAGACCCCATCCCTACAAACTTTTTGTTCTTTGGGTTTCATTGGTATATCAATGGTCTCTTTCAAATGGCATAGTTATTTAGAAGGTTTTCTTTTTCTTTCTTTCTTTCTCTCTTCCTCTTTTTCTTTCTCTCTTTCTTTTGAGACAGAGTCTCACTCTTTTGCCCAGGCTGGAATGCAGTGGCACGATCTCAGCTCACTGCAACTTCTGCCTCCTGGGTTCCTGGGTTCAAGCAATTCTCATGCCTCAGCCTCCCAAGTACTGAGGCTACAGGCACATACCACCAAGCCTGGCTAATTTTTGTATTTTTAATACAGACCAGGTCTTACCATGTTGGTCAGGTTGGTCTCAACCTCCTGACCTCAAGTGATCTGCCTGCCTCAGCCTCCGAAAGTGCTGGGATTACAGGTGTGAGCCACCACACCCATCCTGGAAGGTTTTCTTTCTGTTAAATACAGTCCTTTGACTAGGGACTGTCCTTTGAATAGGACTGTATGACTGTATTAAGTTAGACCATAGCTCCAAACATTTTCATGCTGTTACTTTGTCTCCAGGGCACTTCATTGCCTTCTGTTGGCCTATAGTGAAACTCGTGTGTGGTGTTTGACTGGTCTTAAAAAAAAAAAAAAAAAAAATATTTCTTATATGCATAAAACTAGACCTGACAGAGAGCAAACCAAGGCGTGTAGAGCTAACCTGACCCATGCGGCAGGCACCTTCCCGGCAGTATCCCCGCCCCTCTGCCTTCCCTGCCTTGGCTCTCTGGGCCTCAGGATCTCTGTGTTTTGCGCTTCTTTCTTTCATCTTTGCCTGCCTGTGTTAATCACCCTAGGAAAGTTGTTCGGAAATTAGCTGTCAGATAAGGCCATGCCCAGCAGTCAGAAGAGAATCGAATATTCACTTACTTATTCATGGAGCCAAAATGATTGACCACTTACTAGGTACCAGATTCTCTGTAGGCCTAGGGATCCAAAGGTGCAGAATCACTCACCTGCATCTGCTCAGGCTGAGGGGAGTCAAATAGTAGAGAGGACCGGAACCGCCTGGTAGGTGCAATGCCAGAGGTCTGTGCACAGAGGTAGCAGCAGCTTTCGGTACTAGAATCATGGTGCACGAAGAGGAAGTCAGGGTGGCTGTCCTGAAAGGGTAGGGGAAAATCTCATGCTAAAGGAACTTTGATCCATGTCGGGGAGCTTGACTGTTATGCTCCCGGGGAGTGGTGGTTGATGGTAAGTGACATGGCCAGAGTTTCAGTTCACATCTCTGGGAGCCATTTCAATGTAAGAAGGGATAGGATCCATGCAAAGGGACCCAGACCGGAATCAAGAAGAGTCGACCCAGTGCAGGGGCTCACGCCTGTAATCCCAACACTTTCGGAGGCCAAGGCAGGAGGATCACCTGATGTCAGGAGTTTGAGATCAGCCTGGCCAACATGGTGAAACCCCATCTCTGCTGAAAATATAAAAATTAGCTGGGCATGGTGGCGGGCGCCTGTAGTCCTAGCTACTCAGGAGGCTGAGGTGGGAGAATCACTTGAACCCGGGAGGCAGAGGTTGCAGTGAGCCGAGATTGCACTACTGCACTCCGGCCAGGCCACAGAGTAAGACTCTGTCTCAAAAAAAAAAAAAAAGAAAAAAGAAAGTAAGAAAGAAAGAAAAAAGAGTTGTTATGAAAGTCTTTCATTAATCCTGGCTACCGTGGTCATACCCTGAGGCAGGCAGTGGAAATGGAGGAGACAGATACTCAGCTCTTAAAGAGGTAGAAACAGCAAGGTTTAGTGACAGGTTGATTATGGAATCTGACTGCAAAGTGTTGACAATGACATTCTGGTTTCTAGCGTGGGTGACTGTGAAGTGTGGTGCTAGGAGGGAGAAAAAGTAATATCTTTTTCTCACCCATAGCAGTTCATGGCTGAGACCCCTATCACAAAACACAAATTAACAAGAGGAAAGCATACAGATTTATTTAACCTTTTACCTGACATGGGGGCCTTCGAAAATGAAGATCCAAAGAAATGAGGATAAGTGTGTATGTTATGGACAGCCCTGAAGAAGTGTGCTTGGAGGACGACCCGGTATGATCTAATGATAATCAACTGGGGAAGCAGAGCAGGGCGTGTTTGTTCAGATTCTTCTTGACATCTCTGTGTGACAGCCTTTTCCCCAGGTACAGATAGGAAAGGGAATCCTTAATGGTGAAAGCTCTAAGAGGAAGTGGGAGGGACAGGGGAGGATTTGAAATTAGCTTTGAATGGAAGGAAAGATATCTGGAAGTGAGTTATAAGAAAAGATGGGTGTACATACAATTAAGTTTGTAGGTGGGAGGGCGAGAAGACTCTTCATTATCAACATGACAGTAATTAAACGCATCCTCAAACAGATCAGTTTGAAATGCCTCCTACTGTGAATAAACAAACTTGTTACGAAAACATCTCAGGAGCCTCCTTGCAGGAAGGATGGGTAGATAGATGCTCAGATTCCTCCCAGTTTCTGCTTTGTCTTTACTTTCCTAATTCCCACCCCGCCCCCAGGGCTAACCCATTCTCAACACAGAGTGGATCTTGCCAAGGTAGGTGATATTCTCTTTCTATATCCATTACTGTTTCATCTTCTTCACTGCCTTCATCAAGAACACATTTTCATGAGCATGCTGCTGTGTTCGGTTTCAAGATAAGCCATGGAGACCTCATCCTGCCTACTGCACATTTGTGATTTCACAGACAATAGTGATCTAGACAGAGGAGCTAAATATTAAACACGTGGCAATACTGTTGATGATTATCTCAATTCTGTGTGTGTGTGCGTGTGTGTGTGCGTGCGTGTGTGCACGTGCGTGTGTGTGCGCGTGCATGTGTGTGCGTGTGTGCGTGTGTGTGTGCATGTGTGTGTGTGAGTGTGCATGCGCGCACTCATAGGCATGCATATGTGTGTCTATATGTATATTTGGGGAGGGACGGGGTAATCGTTGCCTCCATTTGCAAAGCTCAGTGCTGTATTTGGCTCTACCTTTTCATCCCAGGACAGTTTTGCTCACACACACCAACTGCAGCTCCGTTTAAGGCACTGAACTCTGATGTGTGGGCTGCTGATATTGCCTGGAAACCAGTAGCTCTGTGGTCATTCTTCAGGCTGCCTTCATATTGTTCTGGTAACACCCCCGGCTGTGAAGATCTTTCTGGCTCCCTCTGCCACAAATGTAGGGGATAGCTACGATGCTGTTTCAGTCACTGTCACCTTTCTAAGCAGTACAGCCAAGCTATGACAGATGAAGTCAATTTAATTGGCATGACTGCTCTAGAACCTTTGGAGAAATAGCCATCCTGGCCTCCTCAGAAACTGTCTTTATTGACCAGATTTCCTCTGATTGTTTCTGTCCTGTTGAATCTGAAATTGAGACATTCAAATGACAGCGAAGTGAAGCTTTTTACACTTAAAGGTGCTGAAACTTACTCTCGACAAAGTCTATTTTAGGCTTCCATTTCATGAAAAAAACATGATCCACAATAAACTCTGATGACCCCACGCATTGATCCGTTAACAACATCATCGTCTCATTTTCCCGCTAGAATCATCGAACACAATCTGTTCCTTTGGGGAGTGCCTTAAAAACATATAACCCTAATTGGAACTGTCCAAAGGTGTTTTCTTAGTTATCTTTCAGCCCCTTCTTTAAAAGCTGCATATTTCTACAGATAAGCACAGAAACTTTGGAATCACACAGACCTACTGACCCACCAGATGTGTCCCTCCTGCTCCAAGCCTATCTTCATCTATCAGAAGCCAATAGTATTTGCCACCCTGTCACAACTGTTGTTATCATCATGTACTGAAACCCTGTAGGGACAGTAACTAACACGGTGCCTTCCCCACAGTGAGGGCTTGGGAAACATTAACTTAGGGAAAGACTTTTTTTTCTTTTTTTTTTACTTTAAGTTCTGGGATACATGTGCAGAACATGCAGGTTTGTTACATAGGTGTACATGTGCCGTGGTGGTTTGCTGCACCTATCAACCTGTCATCTAGATTTTAAGCTCCAGGTGCATTAGGTATTTTTCCTAATGCTCTCCTTCCCTTGCCCCCACCCCACAACAGGCCCCAGTGTGTGATGTTCCCCTCCCTGTGTCCATGTGTTCTCGTTGTTCAACTCCCACTTATGAATGAGAACACGCAGTGTTTGGTTTTCTGTTCCTGTGTTAGTTTGCTAAGAATGATGGCTTCCAGCTTCATCCACATCCCTGCAAAGGACATGATCTTATTCTTTTCATGGCTGCATAGTATTCCATGGTATATATGTACCACATTTTCTTTATCCAGCCTATCATCAATGGGCATTTGGGTTGGTTCCAAGTCTTTGCTATTGTAAACGGTGCTGAAGTAAACATATGTATGTATGTATCTTTATGGTAGAATGATTTACAATCCTTTGGGTATATACTCAATAATGGGACTGCTGGGTCCAATGGTATTTCTGGTTCTAAGTCCTTGAGGACTTTTATTGAGAGAAGACAAAAGGGAGGAGAAAGTAGGATAAAGATTCTGCAAAAGGAAAAAGCCTAGGTCTTTGCTCTACTGTATCCCTTACAGGCTACTATCAGGAGGAAAAAAAATCCTGTGTGTAAAAAGTCTTGCGTCAGGCAGAGTTTTTTACTTGAACTATTGGAGACTTTTTTCTTTTTTTGCTTTTACTATATAAATACTGTGACTCTGCAATTGATCATGTTTTCCTCTTCATATTTTATGCTAGAAAGCCAACCACAAGTAAATCTCCTTTTTGATACTAATCTCACTTCTGGCAGTATCTGATTTTCATGCACAATTTTTCTTTGACTTAATTTTTGTTTTTATTTTAAATCTATAGGAGATAGCTGTATTATGTACAACCATGTAAGCGGCTCTAAATCACTTTTTGGATAAAGGATATCTTTGATCAAAAATAAATAATGGATAACATATTTTTTCCCTTTGGGTTCTGGTTTGGAATAATCCATTATTTATCTCAGAACTCAGCAAGTCAGAATCTTGCTCCAAGCCAGCAAAATCATCTAAGAGGATCCCCCAGAATTACTACAGAGGTCACCTTTAGGCGTGAATGGACAATGCATTTCAAATGGCCCATTCATTCTGTCCTTGGCACAGATGCTGTTGTGCGTAATTATTTTGATGCTAATATATGTGTATATCTTTTTTAATGTGCATACCAGACTGAAAAATTGGACTGAGACCAATAATCAACAGATGGCAATCACTCGGGGTCATGACTATTCTGGGCCACATTTCCACTAGTGACTTTCAATTATATTGAGACTTATAGTCCCAATCTGGCCTGGCAGTGTCTCCCCCGTCGTCTGCATAGCCACCCATCCCACTGTGACAGTCTATGCATACTCGCCTTAAAGGAAAAAAGACTTTCCTGTATATGCCTGCCCAAGAATCCCAAAGCAGAGATTATAGAAGTGTTTCACCCTCAGTGAACTTGAAGTATCCCCTATTTTTATTCCTTAGTGTTATCACACTTAGTGTAAGTGATGCTTCAAAACCTATCCTTTGTAAAAAGCATCTGTCTCAAAAAGTATCTTTTGGAAATAGCACCAAAAAAGTGTGGTAGGTAATTGCAAAAATAGATTTGACCTGTGTCCGTGATACTCGAATGATTCAGTTTAATCTCATACTTTGCTATTGAACACATATTCTTTCCAAGCCACTCTGTGTGTGCTACAGGAGGGCTGCTCTTCAGGAGTCCATGATTCCTGTGGGTGCAACATTGTCTCGTTATGATGTGTAACACAGAGGACATAGAGATGAGGATTTCTCACCATGCCTCTGTTTACTGTGTAGAGCCTTATTCATGCAATAATAGGAACCAGCTGAGGCAGCTGTCACCCCAGAGGCAGCTCAGTCATCCCCAAATACCTTGGATGGGACCTCTTGAACAACAGTGATAGGATATCCAACTCAACCTAGATTAAGCAAAAACGGGGAATTTATTGTCCAATGTAATGAAAAACTCAGGGCTTGGAAGCTACTTCAAAATGTTCTAATCTTGTGGCTCAGCGTCACCAGGATCCCATCTTGCTCTCTCAGAACCTGTAGCTCTGCCTACCTGTGCTGGCCTCAGCCTCAGACACATCTTGGCCACTTGGCAGCCCACGAAGCTCTATTCTTACTTCCTTACAGCTATGAGGGAAAAGGTATCTTCTCTTTCCCAGCTGCTTCAGTACAAGTCCTGGGATTCATTCTGATTTGCTGAGCTTGATCATCCCTGTATGAGTTTGCTAGGGCTGTGTAACAAAGTATCCCACAATGGGCGGCTTAAACAAGAGAGATTTATTGTCTCAGGGCTCTAGAGGCCTGAAATTGATCAAGATGTCAGCAGAGTTGGTTCCTTCAGAGGCTATGTGCATCTGCTCCCTGCCTCTCTTCCAGCTTCCGATGCTCTGGCCTGTGGCTGACTTTCTCCCTGTGTCTTCACATTACCCTCCTCTAGATGCGTCCAAGTTTTCTTTTTTATTAGGACACCAGTTATACTGGATTAGGTCCCATTTATTTCATTTAAACTTGGTTACCACAATAAAAATTCTACATTCATCTGGGCACAGTGGCTCATGCCTGTAATCCCCTCACTTTGAGAGGCTGAGACGGGTGGATCACTTGAGGTTCAGGAGTTTGAGACTAGCCTGGCCAACATGGCAAAACCTCTATCTCTACTTAAGATACAAACTTTAGCCAGACATGGTGGCACACACCTGTAATCCTAGCTACTTGGGAGGCTGAGGCAGAAGAACTGCTTGAGGCTGGGAGGTGGAGGTTGCAGTGGGCTGAGATTGTTCAACTGCACTCCAGCCTGGGTGACAGAGTGAGGCTCCATCTCAAAAAGAAGAAAGAAGAAGGAGGAGGACAAGGGGAAGAAAAGAAGAAGAAAGAAGGAGGAGGAGGAGGAGAAGGAGAAGAAGGAAGAAGAGGAGAAGGAGGAGGAGGAGGAGGAGGAGGAAGAGGAGGGGGGGAGGGGAGGAAGAGGAGGAGGAGGAGGAGGAGAAAATAATTTATATTCAAATTAAGGCCACAGTGTGAAGTACTAAGGGTTAAGACTCCAACCCATCCTATTTAAGGGAGACACAATTCCCCATAACAACCCAACAAAAATCACTCTTTGGCTAGTTCAACCCCAGAGCTGACAGTGGTGTTACCTCCTTAAACATAAGGGGTAAGAGTGAAAAAGGATTGGTTCTCCCAGGAGCAATCAGACCAATCTATCCATAGAAGGGGGACAAGGTGCTGAGCAGGCAAAAGTAGTATTAATTACAGTTTATTTACATCAAAATAAGGCCTAAGTCTTATGTACATACCTATGTCTGACCTACATATGAATAGCCAAATCAATTACGTAAGGGGAAATTGCATTGGGATGCTTAGATGCCAGCAATGAGAAGAGTAGATCTAACAAGAACAAGAAGACAGTATCGATCGCCTACTTTCATCGGTTACCAAAGAACAAAGTCTCAGGCTGGGCGTGGTGGCTCACGTCTATAATCCCAGCACTTTGGGAAGCCGAGGCGGGCGGATCACAAGGTCAGGAGATTGAAACCATCCTGGCCAACATGGTGAAACCCTGTCTCTACTAAAAATACAAAAATTAGCTAGGTGTGGTGGCGCACGCCTATAATCGCAGCTACTGGAGAATCGCTTGAACCCAGGAGGCAGAGATTGCAGTGAGCCAAGATCGCGCCACTGCACTCCAGCCTGGTGACAGAGTGAGACTCCGTCTCAAAAAAAACAAAACAAAACAAAAAGATCAAAGCATTGATAGTTGAGGAGCTAAAAGCAGGAAGAAGCAGCTAGCTGTCAGGCAGGGATGCTGAATTTACAGCAGGGGGTCTTCCCATCCCGCCTCATGTCACAGTCAGCGTTACACACCAACCAAGGCATTTGTTTCCAACGAGCCTCAGTAGAGCTCAGAACCAGGCAGGTGTGTGATGTCACATCTGGTGCACCCAGGAGTCACGTGGCGCACCCAGGAGTCACGCAGCGCACCCAGGAGTCATGCAGCCCACCTCCTCATGCCCACGCCTGGCAGCCAAGTGCCAGTTTCTTCAGGCCAGGCTCCAGGTAATCTTTACTACCCAATCAGAAGTGGCTTCGGAAATGCAAGCCACTTGCCTTCTGGGCCTTAAATCCTCCACTGGGCCTTCTAAAATTTCTTTGTTTTTCTTTCTTTTTGTTTTCTTTTGGAAACAGGGTTTTGCTTTGTTGCTCAAGCTGGAGTGCAGAGGCATGATCACAGCCAGACACAGTGGCTCCTGCCTGTCCTTCCAGCACTTTAGGAGGCCAAGGCCAGAGGATCACTTGAGCCCAGGAGTTCAAGACCAACCTGGGCAACATAGTGAGATCCCTGTCTCTACAAAAAAAAAAAAAAAAAAAATTAATTAGCCAGGCATGGTGGCATGCTCCTGTACTCAGGAGTGTGTGGTGGGAGGGTTTCTTCTGATATTTCTTCCCTACGAGTGCTTCCTCTCCTGATCTCTCTTAGGTGCATCTTGTTTCTGGATGCTTATTTTATATGCATCCAAATATGCACAAGACATGTATTCAGTATCACAAAATAGTAGCTTAATAGTATGGCATAAATCCTCGGCTTGGTGCCCTCTTGTGTAGATTAGAAACGGTATTCTTTATGTCAGTGAATGTCACCACTTCTGTCAACTACTTCTAGTTTCTACAGGCTCAAGAACGCCTTTTCTTGACAATGGCTCAGGATCTAGGCTGGTATTCTGCCAGCCTTCTCACTGTTAGTTCATTTCTTTAATAGCATCTTGGTGAGAGTCTTTTCAGAACCCAGGGACTCCAGCCTCCACCCCTTCTATTAACTAAAAATCCCTGAATAACCCTCCATATGGTGCTGCCATGGCATTTGATAAATACCTTGCTGATTATTTATCTGACTTTACATTTATTTGACAGGTTGAGCGCATTAGTCTGTATTGAAAGCAAGCTCCTGTTGTAAGCGTCTTTGCACAGCTCTCTGTGGCTGTGTTAGGTGATCTCCTGAACTTCTGCCACAGCAAACTTGGGAGAGATGAGAAAAGAAGGCATGCTCGGAAACAAAAGCAGACAAAAGCAATCCTGCAAAGCAAGAAAAGGGACGGAACTCTACTAGAGGTCCTGGTGAATATATTTGTACCTTCTGTCAGCATGTCTCCTGACTGTAAACTGCTTTAACTACCAGGATCGATAAAGGGCAAGGCCTTGAGATAGTCATTATGCTAATTGGTAGTGACTAGAAAACACGCAGGCTGCAGGATAAGCAGACAGTGTCTCGGGAGAAACAGACACATTTGTTAAGAAGGGCAAGGTCTGGTACCCTTCGTGAGACTTTTCCTATAATCAGTTTTCTAAGAAACACCACATGCATCAGCCAACATAGTTGAGTTCTTCCCTCAGTAGAAGATTGTACCAGGTACTATAGAACAAAAGAAAGACTCAGCACCTGCTTTCTGAAGCTTACAGCTTAGTTCATTCTAGAGCATGCCCAAGCACGTGCATGCATGCGTGCGCGCGCGCGCACATACACACACACACACACACACACATTGAAAGACATTTTTACTGTAAAAAAAAAAAAAAGTCAAGAATTGAGAATCTTCCAGGCATGGTGACTCATGCCTATAATCCCAACAACCTGGGGATGCTGAGGTGGGAGGATCACTTGAGGCCAGGAGTTCAAGACCAGGCTAGCCAACATAGTAAGACTGTCTGTTTAAAGAATAATAATAATTTTAAATTAGCTGGGCTTGGTAATACACACCTGTAGTCCCACGTACTGGGGAGGCAGAAGCAGGAGGATCACTCGAGCTCAGGAGTTGAAAGCTGCCGTGAGCTCTGATTGTACCATTACACCACAGCCTGGGCAACAGAGTAAGACTCTATGTTAGAAGATTTTAAAAAGAGAGAACTAAGAACATAAATACCAGAGTGCTAACAAAATGAGACAGGACTAAAGTCAAGTGGTTTGCAGGTACCATGTTTGAGATGGGGCTTTGACTAGAGAGTGGATGAAGGCATCTCAGGGCCATCATCAACGAGATTTTTGTTCTTGGTGAAGAAAGTTCAGAATCTCTGACACAGAAGCTTCCCAGTAGTCATTGTATTACAGTTGTGTAAAACACCTTATTAGATGTGGAAGTTTAGAAGCTGTCATTTACCATGTCCATGAATGTAACATGGATACTGCAATGATTGTACCAGGTACTGCAGAACAATATCAAAGACTCAGCACCGCCTTCTGGAATCTTACAGCTTAGTTCATTCTAGAGCAAGCCCAAGCATATGCATGTGCGTGCATGCACGCATACACACACACACACACACTGAAAGACATTTTTATTGTAAAAAAAAAAAAAAAAAATGTCAAGAACTGTGAATCGTCCAGGCACAGTGACTCATGCCTATAATCGCAACAACTTGGGTATGCTGAGGTGGGAGGATCACTTGAGGTGATCCTGAGCTGAAAGTTTGTGTCCCAGCAAAGTCCATATGTTGAAAGCCTAACTCTCAATGCAATGGTATTGGGAGATGAGGCCTTTGGGAGCTGATTAGGTCTTAAGGGTGAAACTCTCACAAATGGGATTAGTGCCCTTATAAAAGAAACTGCAGAGACCTCTCCGTTCTCTTTCTACCACAACAGGCAACAATAAGAGAGAAATCTGCAACCTGAGAGAGTCTTCACCAGAACCCACCCATGCTAGCACCCAGATCTTAGACTTCCAGCCTCTCAAACTGGAAGAAATAAATTGCTGTTGTTCATAAACCACCCAGTCTATAGTACTTTATTATAGCAGCTCAAACTGGCTAAGACAGACACTGTCTTGGAACTGGTAATTAAAATAGTTAACCAAAGTATGTGGATAGGTACCATAAGAATAGACAATCCAGGGCCGGGCGCGGTGGCTCAAGCCTGTAATCCCAGCACTTTGGGAGGCCAAGGCGGGTGGATCATGAGGTCAAGAGATCGAGACCATCTGGGCCAACATGGTGAAACCCCGTCTCTACTAAAAATACAAAAAAATTTAGCTGGGCGTGGTGGTGCACGCCTGTGGTCCCAGCTACTCGGGAGGCTGAGACAGGAGAATTGCTTGAACCCAGGAGGCGGAGGTTGCAGCGAGCCAAGGTCGCGCCACTGCACTCCAGCCTGATGCCTGGTGACAGAGTGAGACTCTGTCTAAAATAAAATAAAATAAAGAATAGACAATCCAGATGATTCACATTAATTACCTTGCTGGGCCACTGTGAAATTCCGAACTTTCCAATAAGCATTGATGATTAAAATTTTAGACAAAATTTTCTTTGATTATTTGATTTATAGTGAAAGCTCAAGTATTAATAAAGCCTAAATAAAACTTAGTTAAATACATGAACATCTAGAAAGACTATTGGAACATCCTCGCTCTGTAAATATCAACTTCCTTTAATTGCAGCCTCAAATCACTAGCTCCAGTTATGAAAGATTACTTTCTCCAGAAACTAGACTACAGAATAGTAAGTGAAGTTTTCTGTCATTTTATTCCATGAAAGAAATGTGGGAAATCGTAAATACCACACATCCTAGGAATCATGTTTCAGTGTTTAAAGAAAATTCTGACAGTTCTAATTAAATAGGTCAGATCCAAAGGGTAAGATTCACCATAGAGGTCTGGACTCTCATATGTATCTTTAAACAGAATGTCCAAACAGCAGTATCATGTTAACACTGCCTATTTTGTGAATTTCGTGTGTTGGGTGTGTAGAAAGAGACCTGAACTAAAACTGGTGATGATTGATAAGTCATTTCCCCTCCAAGGGCTGGCTGCATCTTCCACTCTGCAGAAGGGGTGAAGCGGGGCAGGGAGAATATGACCTGGATGATCTCTTTCGAGTTCTGAACAAATATTGGAAACGGATTTAGGGAACGTCTGTTTGCAGGGTTGCATAACTGCTATCAGCAGGGGGCAGCACGGCTCAGATAATTACTATTTCTTGCCCTTCGTCATTTAGAAAAAAACCTATGGAAAATAGAAACTTACCCCTCAGCCTTCAGTAGTCCTGTAGCATGTAATGAACCAAAGCCAAGGGCTGTCCCCGCCCCCAACGGGTTTGATTTTTCAAGGCACCTGATAGGTGCACAGTCAACCACACTTCCCACAGATACCTTCAATGATGGTGTGACTTAGCGTTGACTTTCCTTTTTATCTTTGTCTTCTCTTTGTTTCCTAGTTTTTTTTTTTTTTTTTTAAGTAAGAATTCTTTACCAATCCTTCCTTCCCCAACATAAAGTCTCCTATTTGAAGTGGAGCTTGAGGCAGTGTCTCAGGAAAGCCATACACCGTGCAATGGAGAGCAGGGATGAAAACGTGTGGAAGGAAATGACTCTTCCTTTTGTTAGGAAAGGAAAAAAGAAAAGGCCAAAAAGCCATTAGCTGAGCAGTGCTGCCCCCTGCAGCCGAAAGGAAGTGAGGAAAGAGGCTGAAACAATTGAGGTGCCTTGTTCTGTGAATGGCGTTTTCTTTGCACAATTACGTGTTTATTTAAAAATCCAACTTGCATTATAGCAGAATACTAAATTCCATCTTCTAATTAATTTTTAAAGCTCAGATTTGATAGCAGGAGTAATCTTCGCCTTATTTTCAAGACAATTTAAAAATTACCAAAGGACATTTGTTCCATTTAATAAGAACATACCCTACAGTCAATTGCAATTCAGATTATATGTTGAGCTTCCATTTGGCTGAAGTGTGTACTCTTAAAATGGTTCGTCTAAAATTAGAGATAATTTTCCTGTTAAACAAGAGGGTTTGAGGGCTTGAACATCCAAAAAATGTTACCTAAAGAGCAAGAGGGGCTGTGGTATAGAAATTGCCATCATCAGATAATTACAGCTACTTAAATGAAAGCACCTTTCTCCGCTTCTCTCTTTTCCTTTCATCTTCCTTTTCTTTGGGCATCATTCAAATGCTGTCATAATTCCAGGCAGAGTTGCATAATGGGAAAATAAATAAAACCTGTGCCGTGAGCTAAGGATACCAGGGTTTAACACCCTACTCTGCCCTTTACAGTTTGTTTGACGTTGAACCGGCAACATTAGTATTTTGAGCTTATTTTGTCTTCTCCAATATAGGAGAAATAATAAGACCTATCTCACCAGATTTTTGTGAGAATTGACTGAGAAAGCAAAGGTCTCATGGCAACCACTGGATGATGGTAACTGAGGTACTTCTCTTAAGACAGGAAGTCTGCAAGATGGCTGTCACCAATCCCTCTTCTCCATAAGTGCGTATCAAGAGACATAGGCTAATTCTTCTCTTCTGAAACTGGGCTGGCCCGAGTGACTAGTCTGACTGATAGAACCGATGACAGTGACATTCTGGGACTTCTAAGGCTGGGCCATGGAAGTCTTACAGCTTCCACCTGGGTCTCCTGAATGCCTGCTCTTACAATGCGGTCTTTCACAACCCAGCCACCAGGCTGTGAAAAGCCCGGAGCACATGGAGAGGGCACGTGTGGATATTCCAGTTGGCAACCCAGCTGAGCTCCCAGTCAGCCGCTAGTGTCAACGCAACACAGGCGAGTGAGCCATCTTGGGCATCTATCCCACTTGGGCCTTTAGGCCCTTCAAACTCCAGCCATATGACAGATTGTGGACACAAACTACCCACTGAGGCCAGTCAATCTTCTGGGCTACAAGAGACAAGCATAAACTGTTAGGTTAAACCACGGAATTTGGGGGTATCTGTTACACAGGTAGTGATGGATAACTGGAGAATACTACAGGGCGATTTTCTATTTTAAAGAGCAAATAGAAAAAGCTCAGAGAAACAGCTGAGGGAGTGGGGTCTTACTATAAGCATTTATCTATATTTCATCCTTTTGCCTCTCTAGTCATTGTTTCAAAACTTCCAGATCAGTTCAATTAGATTTTGAAGGGACATAGTGGGAATTGAACAAATGTTTGGATGACTAAGAAAACGAGCCAATGGATGAATGTTTGCTATGACATTAGTCCTCTAGCAGACAATATCTAATGACCAACAGTCAGTCAAAAATTTCCTTAAGAATTTGTTATTTATTGGCTATTTTGGAATATAACCCTATCCCAAAGAAGTTCAAGTCTTATAAATATCAATTAAAAGAACATTCAAAATAATAATGTGACCGGGCTTGGTGGCTCACGCCTGTAATCCCAACACTTTGGGAGGCTAAGAGGGGTGAATTGCTTGAGCCCAGGAGTTCAAGACCAGCCTGGGCAATATGGGCAAACTCTGTCGCCACAAAAAATACAAAAATATAGCTGGATGTGGTGGTGCATGCCTGTAGTCCTAGCGACTTGGGAGGCTGAGTGGGGAGGATCACTTGAGCCCAGGGAGGTAGAGGATCACTTGAGCTGCAGTGAGCCATGATCATGCCACTGCACTTTAGCCTAGGCAACAGAGTGACACTCTGTCTCAAGATAGATAGATAGATAGATAGATAGATAGATAGATAGATAGATAGATAGATAAGATAGACAGACAGACAGAATGATAATATGCAGATTTGTTTGGTAGTAATTACAGACAGAAGATGGATTGGGGATGAAGAAATGCACTCAGATTGCCAGAGGTAGGAAACACCTTTTCTGGGATCTGGATCACCCTGCACCCAGGAAACTAGGTGAGATGACAGAAGGAGTGCTCTAGAGGCTGGATATGGTGGCTCCCGCCTGCAATTCCAACACTTTGGAAGGGTGAGGCAGAGGATCACTTGGCACAAGAAATTCAAGAGTCTGGGCAACATAGCAAGATCCCATCTCTATTAAAAGAAAGAAAGAGAGAAGGAGGGAGGGAGAAGGAGAGGAATGAAGAAGGGAAAAGAGGGTGTTCTGGGTGAGATGTTTAAGAACCAATAAGAAAGATTTTATGGTGGGGATTAGTACTCACATGAGTAGGTGCCCAACACCTGGAATGAACGCAGGATTGCAAGAGGCACAAAGTCCAGCATGACCAGAGCCCCATCAGGGCCATAACAGACCAAAGTTCCCCTATGTGGGGAATTCAGCACTGTCTGGAGACAGGAAGAAGGGGAGAGAGGGCAAGCCGAGAAGCTTCAGTCCCTAGGGGTTGTAGGTGTGTGGGGTGACCCATACATTCCCCTGCATAAAAACTCTGAGGGAAGTGGAAGGGAGGGGCGCTTATTCATGCTGGGAGGAGCCTCATAGTGTAAGGGTGTTGCACCACCACAGGCACATGATGCCATGGGCATTTTCAGAGGATCTTGCTCTCTGCTGCCATCTCTCTGAACCCAGTGAAACAGGGACCATAGGAAACTGAACGTGGGTGTGGCCAGGCCTCCTGCCCTATGGGTCAAGCTCACACCAAACCGCTCCACCCTCTCCCGATTTCATTTTGTTCGGGGCCCACCAACGTCTCCAATGACCTTGTTTACAGCACAAAATAATGTGACCAAGCTGCTCTTTAAAGCTCCTTTGAGAAATGGCATATTACTCTCTGTTAGAAATAATGATTCTGATTGCTGTACCAAAATAGAGTGTGTCTATCACCGAAATAATTCAAAAAGCTATTTTTGTGGGTCACATTCCATGTGATAAAAACCGTCATTTTAGTTGACTTTAAAGGACACATCTCTCTGTAAATCCATACAGTGTGCTGTAGTCTGTTGGCTGAATGTGACACCTTCCACAAAGAGTATATAAATGACTCTGATTCAGAACGGAGGTTGAGCAGATAAATAAAGTTGACAGTTCACAGAAGAGGTCTTCATTACTAAATTATTTGGGGAGGTTTTGTAAGGCAGAAAAACCAATCTGTAACTAATGCCCCTTTGGTGCCACTTACCCCGTATCCATCTCCTCACACTGACTGCAAGGAACAGGCCCATGGAGTTTTACCTCCCCCTCATCAATTACAAATATGTTCTTTTTTTCCTCCTCTCCGTGAGATTGCATCTCTTATAAATTGCTCCACGCCGGGGCTTTGTGACGTCAACATCCAAATTTCAGAGGCATCTGTGTCCACCTAAGCCAGGGAGGGACAGCCACCCTCCTGGAGCTGCTAGAGCCAGGCTGGCCCCACGCATGGTCCAACACAGCGGGAGGAGGAGGGAAGCCACGTGATAGGTCACAAAGCTGCGTGTCCACATCCCACGTGATGGATCTGCAGAGGCTGCTTGGCTTGTGACAAGCTGATGGTCACAGACACAAATCAAGCCAATACCCTCTGCCAGAGCCCTAGAGCTGACTCTGCCTGCGGCTGTTTGGTGGCAAGGGTCAGGGACCTTCTGCAGCACAGATGGCAGGAGAGCTGCTTGTGGATGCCACGAGAAGTCAGACACCATTGGTGGATGTCCACTGGAGGCCAGACCCCTGCTGAGGAGTGTCATGATCGGTCCATCAGCTAGGAAAACCATCGTTGCACACGGTTTAAAGACCTGAAAGGATCAGCTCTGTGTGTTGCTGTCAGTCATTTGCTGGGTGACACAAAGGGTTGATGTGTGTAGGAGAAATCTTTATTTTGAAATCTAACAAACTGTCCAAGAATGTTGACAGGTTGCTTACAACAAATGGACTTAAATAAAATGATTTAAACTAATTTCTAGAATTTATAACTGCATAGTTAGAAGATACAGAAGAAAACATAGTATAGGAAGATAATCTGTATTTTTTCTTTTGATTCTTTTTTTCCACACAGGGTCTTGCTCTGTCGCCCAGGCTGGAGTGCAGTGGCACAGTCTCCACTCACTCCAGCCTTCACCTCTGGAGCTCAAGTGATCCTCCCACCTCAGCCTCCTGAGTAGCTGAGACTACAGGCACAGACCACCATGCCCAGCGAATTTTTGTATTTTTGGTAGAAATGGGGTTTCACTATGTTGCCCAGGCTGGTCTCAAACTCCAGAACTCAGGCTATCTGCCCACCTCGGCCTCCCAAAGTCCTGGGATTATGGGCATGACCCTATAAAAGGCTGGATCTGGCCTTTTAAAACTCCTTGTGCATGGCCCCACATGGGTGCTCCTATCAGAAAAACCTGTTTGATCTGCTTCCCTGCATGAATACTGTGTGCGTAGTCGAAATGGCTTGATATGCTTTTTCCCTTCTGATGAATTCAGTTTGGTTTCCTTGTGTTTCCATGGTTCTCAAAAGTAAGGGCACAGTCAACAGTTGACTTATAACATGTTTAGTGAATGTTTGTGCTTCTTCAGCCAGAATGTGCCCTTTGAAGTTACCAAGAATTTAAAAGATTATCAACTATTTGATCAGGTTCTGCTTAAAAGAACATGAATTAGTCCACAACTCAGCTCAAAGCCCTGGTTTTCTGGAAGATCAATGTGAAGGTAGTTGAGGCAGAGTACACAGGAATGGCTTACTTTTAGGTCTTTTCTAGGGTACAAGAAAACAATGTAATTGAGCTTCTTAATGTTCTCTAAATTTGGAGACCACTCTTACTTTATTCTATATTTATTTATTTATTTATTTATTTTGAGACAGAGTCTCACTCTGTCACCAGGCTGGAGTGCAGTGGTGTGATCTCAGCTCACTGCAACCTCCGCCTCCTGGGTTCAAGCGGTTCTCCTGCCTCAGCCTCCTGAGTAGCTAGGACTACAGGCACGCGCCACCACACCCAGCTAATTTTTGTACAGTTAATTTTTGTATTTTTAGTAGAGATGGGGTTTCACCATGTTGGCCAGGCTAGTCTCAATCTCCTGACCTCGTGATCCGCCCGCCTCAGCCTCCCAAAGTGCTGGGATTACAGGCATGAGCCACTGTGCCTGGCCAACTGGAGGCCACTCTTAAGGTGACAGAGGATAAGCCTTGGCGGATGTTGATTAGTATGGGTTTGAAAGAAGATTGTGGTTTCTCTTCATGGGAGTTTAGATGATCAAGGCCAGACCTGGTATTCTGCTATTGATGTGCCAAGCCGAGGAATGCCAGTCATCTCCCTGTCGATGGCTGCAGGGGCTGCTGTGACATTTCCAAATTAACTCCCAGCCTGACACTAGAAGCAGAGAGAGCAACTAAATGCAGCATTAACCCCAGAATCATGGAGCTTCCTGGTCTTACCATGACTTTACGTGCCTAGTTTCAGTTAGCCATTCCCATTCTTCTCTTGCTCCAAATAGGACTGAACTCAGCACACATTTTTATTTTTCTTTTTTTCTTTTTACTTTTTTTTTCTTTTTATTTATTTGTTTGTTTGTTTGTTTATTTAGACAGAGTCTTGCTCTTTCGCCAGGCTTCAGTGCAGTTGCACAATCTCGGCTCACTGCAACCTCCATCTCCCTGATTCAAGCGATTCCCCTGCTTCAGCCTCCTGAGTTGCTGGGACTACAGGTGCGCGCCACCATACCTGGCTAATTTTTTGTATTTTAGTAGAGATCGGGTTCCACCATGGCCAGGATGGTCTCGATATCCTGACCTCATGATCCGCCTGCCTCAGCCTCCCAAAGTGCTGGGATTACAGGCATGAGCCACCACGCCCAGCCAAGCACACCTTTTTAAATGGTCCTCTTGCACCTTTTATGGGAAAGAGATGTGGATCTTTTTTTAAGACAGCTCATTATTGTAATACCCACAAACTAATGCTTCCATGGAGAGCAGCTGAGTTTACTAAACTGGGCTTAACAAGGTTGAAGACTGCTGGTCCTCTAACTGGCTTGCTGGACTTTTATTTCAGTTACCAAAAAGCCTTTTTTCCCCTTGGATATTAGTAGCTGCTGGTTTAGGTTTTTGAATCAACATGTTAAAAAATGTATACCAACTAGAATTTCCCGATAATGAACACTGTCTTATAAAAGCAGTCTATTCCCCTTAGAGACTGCCCTTTGATGATGGCAAGATAACTAAGTTAAGGGGTTCTATTTTTTAAGGCTGAACTGCACTCTGTTCTAATTGCCTCTGCAATGAGTTCTTCCGGTGCACACTGTCTTTCTGCACAGATGAATCCGTAGAATGCCAAACAGCAATCAGACTGGAGCTCAAAGGAAAGGAGGCATATGTCAGAATGCAGAAACCTCACTGGGCATAGTGGCTCATGCCTGTAATCCCAGCACTTTGGGAGGCTGAGGCAGGCGGATCACTTAAGGTCAGGAGTTTGAGACCAGTCTGACTAACACAGCAAAGTCCCGTCTCTACTAAAAGTACAAAAATTAGCCAGACATGGTAGCACATGCCTGTAATTCCAGCTACTCGGGAGACTGAGGCAGGAGAATCACTTGAACCCGGGAGGTAGAGGTTGCAGTGAGCTGACATCCTGCATCTGCACTCCAGCCTCGGTGACAGAGGGGAAAAAAAGAAAGCAGAATCCTGATTTTATCGTAGACCTAACCAGAGGGATAAATGATGTCTTTGTGGCTCAAAGACATTGAAACTTCATGTAATAGCCTAAGAAAATAAACTGGGAATTGGGATGAAACTGATGAAACGTTCTTCTACCCTTAAATGTCCTGTGAGAAGTTTCCATGAAAGACGATATGTACATTACAGAGAGTTACAATAAGAATTGGGGATTCCATATTCTAGCACCCCCATCTCTGTCCATCAGAAACAGGGTTAGAATATAATGCCAAAGCAAGAAGATTGCATCAGTACAAAATGGGACCAAACTATACCCTTCAGGATTCTCTGTGATTGCTAATAGTGGGTCAAAAATTTGGTTTTAATCAACTTAGCAGCTATTGCCAAGAAATGTAGACCCTGTCCCTACAGCACATTTTAGGCTACATTTTGCTTGACTTTTTGTATGGGTAGATTTGATTCCAAAAATATATTTTAAGATCATTGGAGGCCAAGCACAGTGGCTCATGCCTGTAATCCCAGCACTTTGGGAGGCTGAGGCAGGCAGATCACAAGGTCAGGAGTTCGAGACCAGCCTGGCCAATATGGTGAAACCCCGTCTCTACTAAAAATACAAAAGAATTAGCTAGGCATGATGGCACACACTAGTAATCCCAGGCACTTGGGAGGCTGAGGCAGGCGAATTGCTTGAATCCCAGAGGTGGAGTTTGTCATGAGCCAAAATTGTGCCACTGCACTCCAGCCTGGCGACAGAGAGAGAGACTTCGTCTCAAAAAAAAAAAAAAAAAAAAAAGAGTGGTCTCCAACATCAAGTAGTTGAATTACATTGTTTTCTTGTACCCTAGAAAAGACCCAAAAAGTAAGCCATTTCTATGTACTCGGTGGGCCGAGATGCCACCACTGCACTGCAGCCTAGGTGACAGTGCGAGACCACATCTCAAAAAAAAAAAAAATCACTGGAAACGAAGCATTTTAAGTAATAGGTTATTTGTTTTAATGATTAATTTCTCTTTCTTCAAGGGAGGGAATGAGCAGAGCGAACAAAACAGCAGAGAGATGTTGCCAAATAACCATGCCCTGACATGTCCACACCTGGCGGGAGGGGCCCAGGAGGCAGCTCAGGGCTTCTGTTTCTGACAGAGGGCACCCTCGGCATCTAGAGCTGGTTGTGATGTTCCAGAGACTTATTCTATACCTGGCACTGTGTCTGTAGTCTGAGTTCCAAGATCCAGACACTGTGATTCTCAGAGAGGCATGAGTAACTGAGACATTTTCTATTCAATTATCCTTTTCCAATTTTTGATAAACCTATCTCTATTATTTATATTTTAAGCTGCGAAATATAATTCAGAGTAAAATATAAAGAAATAAGTAAAGCAATATCAGCCAGATAGTATTAGATATCTGTTCTCCTGTGGTCTTCAACCATTGTCAATCACTATGTAATTTAATCTTGGCACAGTTTCTGTGCTGATAGGAAAGAAATCAATTAGGCTTTCTTAACCTACAGTTAGATCTTTCCTGCATCTTTTCCGCGACTCCAGCACACAGTGACTTTTTACCAACTTTTATCCAAGGCCTTCTTAGACATCCTCTGTTTAGACTGGTACCTTTTCTTTAAAAGAACACTATTGTTATTTGCAACTTAGAGGGAAAGGGGTATCACGAGATAGTGGAAAAGGCATGAACTTTGAGGCAAATCAGCCTGGGTGTGAATCCTGGTTTAATATCTAAATGACCACAGTCATGTTATTGAAACAGTTTGAGATTCTCAATTTGCATGATTGGAGTAAACCTGACTTGGTTATGGGACAATTAAATAAGTATGTAAAGCTCCCAGCACATAGAGAAGCTGTGGTCTTCCTTATTCCCAGCAGCTCAGCCACCTCCAATAAGTTCACTTATTACAACTACCGCCAGCTGACTGACTGCAAGAAATCCACGTCACTCTCTGAACCTCAGAGCTATAAAGACAATGAAATGTTAACACCTAAAAAGTGCTAGGAACATGGCATGTACTCAATACATTTTAGTTCAAAATCCTTTGCTCCGTTCCCCCTCTTCTTAAAAGTAGCAAGAACTCTTCAGACACTGTTGATATTCCCAGGCTTGTAGTTCACTCTGATCTTGAGATTAGATTACAGCCTGGAAGGGCATCTTAAATGCACTCTAAAATAAAACTGATTCAGGTCCAGAAAAGATTCACACACGGCTCCCGGATTGATCCATACACTACTACCTTCCTTGATAGGTCTGAATCAATCTTTAGGCTATTGAGAAAGCAAGAAATGTGTGTAGTACATGAATATTCCTCTAAGCAGATCTCTCTCCTTTTCCTTCAGGGACTCTGCATGACCAATGTCCAATACCTGGGGAATAGGCAGAGACTATATCTCCACCTTTCCCCAGACCCCTGCCTGTGCTCCGTGGTTAGAGGGTCCATCCTCCTCTGGATGTTTCCTGGCCTCACTCACTATGTTCTACTGACAGAGGCAAGAAAATAGGTCACCTTTCCAAGCACATTGGATCCTGTAGTGTCCAGCAGCAGCCACCTAATGCAGGACAAAACATAGCTGACCACCCAACTTGGCAGTTGTCAGATTCTTACACTTTTTTGTTTGTTTGTTTTGAGATAGAGTTTTGCTCTTGTAACCCAGGCTGGAGTACAATGGCATGATCTCAGCTCATCGCAACCTCCGCTTCCCAGGTTCAAGCGATTCTCCTGCCTCAGTCTCCCCAGTAGCTGAGATTACAGGCATGCGCCACCATGCCCAGCCAATTTAGAATTTTTAGTAGAGACGGGTTTCTCCATGTTGGTCAGGCTGCTCTCAAACTCCCAACATCACGTGATCTGCCTACCTTGGCCTCCCAGAGTGCTGGGATTACAGATGTGAGCCACCAAGCCTGGCGATTCTTACCCTTTTTATAGAAACAGTCAATGAATATGAAGATACAGCCTTGGCATATACCTTATCGTGCACCCACACATAGGCCATCCATTTCCCTCCTCTTTTGCTGTTGCGCTCTGTGTATGAATACCTTCCATCCATGAAAGGAGAAGGCTGGCTCCCCTTGTCTGTGCTTGTGTGGCTTCCTATAGGAGGGAGTTAAGGTTTTCTTCTAGTTCTTGGTATTCATGTAAGGTTTTGTACGTTTCATCTGTTACACTTCTGTGGATCGTTTAAAGAAGTCTGAAGAAGATCCGATTTTCTGTTTGGTAGGCCCCAAGCCGTCATGGCAGGGCTCTTGTTTAATTTTATTTTCTATTTGCATCTGTCAGTGGTCCTGGAAAATACTTGGCAATGAACATAGGCAATCTCTGCAATACATTTTCAGAAACTCCTGTGCTTAACACTGGAAGAACAAGGCCAGGTTCACTTCTGGGGTGACAGCTCAGTGCTTATAGTCCTGTGGGGTACTTGATAATTGAGATCCTAAATGGATCTTTTGTCTGTTTGTTTGTTTTTTAAGACGGAGTCTCTGTCACACAGGCTGGAGAGAAGTGGTGCCATCTCAGCTCACTGCGATCTCCACTTCCCAGGTTCAAGTGATTGTCCTGCTTCAGCCTCTCAGGTACCCACCACCATGCCTGGCTAATTTTCATATCTTTAGTAAAGATGAGGTTTCACCATGTTGGCCAGGCTGGTCTCAAACTCCTGACCTCAGATGATCCACCCACCTCAGCCTCCCAAAGTCCTGGGATTCAGGAGTGAGCCATCATGTCTGAACTAAATGGATCATTTTTTCTGCTATAGAATTTTATTTGGCAATGATATGCTATCATTTATAGTTCAAAAGCCAAAATCAAAAGGAACGTGATAATCACCTCTAATTCAGAAATTTCACAACCTCAATCTATTATTTCATCCTCTGCCCCTTAACTCTTCAGGGTCAGGAAACAACAGCATTAAACTGTCCACCTTGGATCGCTGTGGTAGAGTCAAGGTACTCCCCCAGAGACTTTTGGATGACCTTGAGTCTCGGGATAAAGTTACACACAGTGCTATCTGGTAAGACACTCTGCTTCTCTAGTTAGAATGCTAGGGACATAAGTCCTCCTGCTTACTCTTCAAAAATCTGAGAAAATATTGGCCTTGCACCAGTGTTTGGCACCAGAATCAGTGCCCAGTATGAACCTTTGTCCTTAAACATTTATATTTGTTTTACAGCCAATGGGAGCCCCTAGCTGTTTTTCATTTTTGTCATTGTTGAGCTCCCCTTTCTTTCTTAGAGTCACACCAAATTCGAGGAAGCTTATGCAATACCCAGTAAGGCAAATGGCCTTGGCTGTAGTCTCACCAGCACAGCCCACTGTCCCAGACCACGGTGGCCCCTTGGACGCCCAGCAGTTCTCTGCTTCCTCCATGACCTCAGGAAGTAGGAAAATCCTTGTGGAAGCTGTGAATCCCAGTCCCGTCACTTCTCTTCCTGTGACATCCCACAAGTCTTCCTTCCTAGGATCTTCTGCCTCCCAGAGGAAAGCCAGGGAACCATGCTTCTCTATGAGCTTTGGACCTTGCTCTCCTCCGAGATCAGGGGAAGCTGCTTTTTCCTACACGAAAGCACCACCACACCCCACCATGACTTGTTTCACAGAGACAGCCTTTCCTCAAATTCCATCTCCCCTTTGGAAATCAGGCTTTTAGAAAACACAATCTAGGAAGCCTTGCATGCTAGGTCTGCTTTCTAGCATACTGAGGCATGGAGGCATGGAGAGACATAAGAAAAGGAGAAAAATAAACAGAAGGAGAAAAAGGGAAAAACTCTAAATTAAAACCTCCCCCAGCACCTTGGGAGGCTGAAGCGAGTGGATCACAAGGTCAAGAGATCAAGACCAACCTGGTCAACACGGTGAAACCCCATCTCTACCAAAAATACAAAAATTAGCTGGGCATGGTGGTGTGCGCCTGTAGTCCCAGCTACTCGGGAGGCTGAGGCAGGAGAATTGCTTGAACCCAGAAGGCGAAGGTGACGGTGAGCCAAGATCGCGCCATTGCACTCCAGCCTGGGTAACGAGCGAAACGCCTTCTCAAAAAAACAAAAACAAACAAAAAAAACCCTCCAAACCTTGTTGCTATGGTAGTGATAAACATAGCACTTCACATTCCTCGTGACCATCTAGCCTGCTCTTCAAAAACTGAATGAACATTTTGCAAAGAGAAGGAACTTTGGGTTTCCTTTTTGTGTTAAGATGGAGTCTCGCTCTGTCACCAGGCTGGAGTGCAGTGGCGTGATCTCTGCTGACTGCAACCTCTGCCTCCTGGGTTCAAGTGATTTCCCTGCCTCAGCCACCCAAGTAACTGGGATAACAGGCATGCACCACCATGCCCAGTTAATTTTTTTCATATTTCAGTAGAGACAGGGTTCACCATGTTGGTCAGGATGGTCTTAATCTCCTGACATCATGATCCATCTGCCTCGGCCTCCCAAAGTGTTGGGATTACAGGTGTGAGCCACCGCGCCTGGCTGAACTTTGGGTTTTCAATGCCCTGGTTTTGTAAAACAGGGGCTTTTTATTTTTGTTTTTGTTTTTGTTTTTGTTTTTGTTTTTGTTTGAGATGAAGTCTCACTCTGTCACCCAGGCTAGAGTGCAATGGTATGATTTCTGCTTGCTGAAACCTCACCTCTTGGGTTCAAGCAGTTCTCCTGCCTCAGCCTCCTGAATAGCCAAGATTACTGGTGTGTACCACATGCCCAGCTAATTTTTTTGTATTTTTGTAGCAACAGGGTTTTATCATGTTGGCCAGGATGGTCTCAAACTCCTGACCTTTAGTGATCCACCCACCTCAGCCTCCCAAAGTGCTGGGATAACAGGTGTGAGCCTCTGCGCCCAGCCTAAAAACAACTTTGATAACTCTCTCTGGAAAAGGATCAGTATTTACCTGTAGAGCCACTTTTGTGCTCCGGTGACCTTAGGTGAATTCTTCATAGGCCAAATGGGCTGAGCTAGTGTCCCTCAATTTAGTAAATCACAGTCTATAAAATGCCACACTTGTAAAACATTCATTTGGCAAGTGCTTTTGCAAAAGTTGTAAAACCTTTCCAGTGGATATACCAGGGATTCCTTTAAGTGTCAAGATGTCCTTGAGTTTTCAAAAAATATGACTCAATTTCGAATCATGGGTTTATTGCAGCTTTGCAAAAGTATATCTTTGTAAAGGTACATGTACCTGTACTCAGTGAAATAAATATTCAGCCAGATAGAACATTAGATTTCACCAATAGGAAAGAAGGAAACTTGCCCTGCCAGACCTAAATAATTGTTTCACGTATTTGGAAGAGTTGCACAGTATGCAAGTGACACCAAGTCACACACACCAGCACAGAGGTGGCCTTGGTTATGAGGCAGGACTCGCACAACAGGTTCTGAAGGCGCAGTGGTTAATGAAGTGGTTAAGCTAAGGGTAGCCCACCCCAGGCTCCTGGGGAAGGGAAGTAAACGAGGACTTTTAGATATCACCCCAGCAAAATCCTATTTTTCCTCTTGAAAAGTTACTATATTTTGATGAGCTTTCCCTTCTCCCAAGTCTCTTGGTTTGTTAATAATTGTTTTTGTGTAGCTAAGCAGTTAATCTGGCAAAGCTAATACTAATTTGACATAGCCAGGGAACAGAGAAAATGTACCAGACATAACTGTTTTCCTGGGAAAAATTTTATAAAACTAAGCATTTTAGAAAGCCCTACTCATGGTTAGATGTGAGGGGTAGGGTGGACTCTCCCTGAAGGAGAAAAACTGTCCAAGGGGTGAATTCCACATTGGAACGATATGAGGCTGGCTTCTGATTTTCCACTCCAGGGTTTGGAGGTAAAGTTCAGCGTGTGACCACAGTTATGCTGTGCTATAAAGGGCCACTACACAGTAAGTCCTGTGGAATTAGGAACTGGCAAAGGAAGGGAGATGTGGTCAGAACACTCAGGAGAAGCCTTATTAAAGGGTAAAAGCAGTTTTCGAATTTGAGTTTTGCTTTTCATTATAACCTTTTACAGCTTCATTGGATCCAAATATCCAAGAAATGCTCATGGAACATGTAAAGTCCACAGAAAGAATGGACCAGAATTCCTCTAGGTCACTACCATCAGCCTTCAACTGGGTTCTGCCTTCCCTTTCCTGTTCCACTTGCAGGAATGGTGGGTAGGCATATTCGACTTCTCTGTTTATAAGAATGTTTCTTCTGAGTATCGTTAGAGTAATCGGCATGAGTGAAGATGAGTTGTGCCTAAGATAACAACCATAGACCCAGTTCTCAAGGATATTTTGAGGAAGTTCTATCTTCTCCTGCTCTTTTCAGAAAAAAGGAAGGCTATTATAAGCACATATATCTTCAGATGGCTGTTTAAAATCCTATTTTACCTGTTCTAACAAAGTAGCGTGGAGGATGAATCATTTGGTCGCCAACCTTGATTAATTTTGACCACGAGATTGCCAAAAGTTTTCTTCCAGAACCTGCACTTCTGCTTGCATGCCAGGAGTCCATTCCTGTGTACCAAACACACCTTAAAGTGAGCTGGGAGATTTATAATTACTAGAGTCAAAAAAAAAATGCCAGAAGGAAACTTCACCGCCCACTGAAGGATTGTTGCTGGCATAATGACTGAGGTGTGGCACCTGTGGACATGACAGTGTGAGTTACCCTGTCTAAGTGGCAGCAACGCTAGGGGATACTTTTCTTCTTTGACTTACGTTATTATCTTCTTGAATGAGACATGTCTTGGTTTTGAATCATAACTGTGAGAAATGCCCACACCCATCTCACCTCAACATATGTAAATTCCATTTCTCCCAAGACTCCCAGCTATGAGGGAATGCAACCGTCAATATTGTGAAAGTGGCTCAGCTGAAATGTTTGCTTCCCTGTGCTCAGTCACTTGAGCAGCACAAGTGACACATTTGCCAAGGCAGAAGGAGAAATTTATCCCTTAAATATGGAGCAATTTACGAGGAAAGCTGAGTTTTGGAGCAAACTAATGGTAAGTTGAATCAAGTGTTTAAATATCAAGGACATCACGCTGGCCATTTTCCTTGTGGCTTTCTATAAAATAAGATGAAAGGGGAAATTATAATCAAAGGACTGTGGTCTTGCTCATTACTTTAAGTGAAACATGCCTTCTACATACTAAATTTTGTTAGTGATAAGTGGCTTTGAATGAATGGTTTGGGAGGAACTTTTAAGATTTCTCTTGATGAAGAATACTAACAGCTTATGGGCATGCAAGGATTTATGACTTTATGGAAGCAATACCAGTTTGCTGGTGGAAAAGAATTCTAAGATTTTTAACATAAAGGAAAGATTTCTTAGAACTCTGTATTGGATTTTTACTTTTGGTTTTCTTTAACTGTACCTCCTTTAGGATTTTCTCTAAGTTGCTTATAGATACATGTGATCAGAAGGGCATAGTAAAGGAGGATTCTAATATCTAAGACTAACCTTTATGATTTCTGAACTGAACGTATTCATACCTGCCATGTTCCTTTTATATGACCAAGAACCGCTGAGTTTACTTTAGATGACTTGGTACAGTGTCGAATGCATCAATGAATGCAGAGACTCCCTGACTTTCGTGATTCTAGCTGATTGTGTCATTTTAGAGTTGAATAAACTGAAGCCCCTCTATTCAAACAACCCGTAGTCTGGCTACAAAATCCAGAATCCACCCCCCTCCCCATTCCAGTGGTTTTGTTGTTGTTGTTGTTATATTTCACTGTCTCATAGCATAAAATTTCATTTTGTTTTCTCCTTTCTAATGTAAATTTCGGCTTCATTAGAAATAAAAAAGTTCTGTTGAAAGTAGGTCATTTTTAGGCTGGATGATATAACAAATTATCTTTCGGTGGCAACAGTAGGACTTTTCCCTGGCAATATGACCTATCTACCTTCTTTTATGACACTAAGTTGACTCTGTGAACATCCTGAAACATCGGTTTCTAGAGTAGTTACTTCTATTCATTGAAGAATGTTCAGTATCTCTGATGTCTTCAATTATAATGCTATATCTAAGCTGGTAAGCCATTTTGTGTGATGTTCTGGAGAAAGGAGGGTTCAAAAAGTACCATTATTTCTAAATATAATTATAAGCACAATTTTCAGATCAATATCCAAACATTTAATACATTTACTTTTGTGTATCCAATTCTTTCACTCATTTACATAGCAAGCATATCAATACATTATATTCTGGAAACTCAATCATTTCTGTGCTCTTACAATACTTAGGTTTTTTTAAATGTCTGTATTTTTGTTAAGAGTTCATTTTTATGAACTATAGAAAAATTGAAAATGTTTTTTTCTGCGTGTCCTCCAGGCAGAGAGGAGCATCTGTGCTCTAAGGAGCTGGGAGCCGACGTAGCTTTAGGTTCTGACTGATTCGAGTCTTAAACCTGTGGGGACTGAGCAGAGGCTCAGGAAATTCACAAAGGTATGAGATGTAGGCATTGGTCCTGTCCACCCAGAACTGCCGCCAACCCCATTCCTGCCCAAGGAGTTTTCCAAATAAGATAGTCACATGAAAGAACTATCAGGCGTATAAGCAGCTAAGCTGCTGCCATGCAGATTCAAGCTAGCCTGTTGCTCTGTTAAATCATGGTTGTCCAAACCACCATTTTGAAAATTCTGCCCTCATTTTGAACCTCTCTTTCACCCCTGGCTCCACCACGGCCACTGCATGTTGTCGCCAGTTCCCCTAGCAGGTGGGTGGTGGCTTCCCATGAGACAGCAAGGTCAGCAGCCCCAGAGACTGCTTGAGGGAGCTGGTAGCAACTCATTAGCCTCTCCTAAGCTCCTTCCAGGCTGTGTCAGGGACAGAACACCTGCGAGCACAGACACCCAGTAGCAGGCACAGCCCAGGGCAGGAGGGACTGCAATTTACGATGAGCCGATGGCTACTCAGCCTGTGTGAACTAACAGAAATGGATTTTGGAGGGCCTGGTATATGTTCACAGTGTCTTTCTATCATAATGAATGTACCCAACCTCTCTTGTGGTCAGGAGGTTGTTATCTGAACTGTGTAGATCATGAGACATAGAGCTTTAATAACAGGCTTGGTGCTCTCTGATTAGTGAGTGGGCTGGGAGTGAGAAATCTGAGGCTCTGGTGACTTCCTACAGGATATTGGACATTGTCTCTCAGACTTCTCCACAAGGAGGATCAGAGCGGTTCTTCCATCAGGAGTTCTCTCATCATTTTTTGCTCTTAGTGCATCTGAGTTCTTGTATGCCTTCACTCTTGCAGAATACTTGAGTCACTTAGACGTTCACTTCCATGTTGAACATAACTGGATCATGCTTCTCTCAAAGAGGATAGTAGTGACCCCTTGGAGCTCTAATTCAGAACCTTGCCTCCAAGTGCAGCTTTAAATCTCCAAGGCTGTGAGCTGGTCCAGGACAGTTGGTGGATCAGTTCTCCCCTTGTGTACAACCCAATGCAACAATTCAACCTAGCACAACTTCAACAGCATGAACCACATATGAAAGTGCAGGCAGCAGAGGGCACGATGGCTCAAGCCTGTAATCCCAGCACTTTGGGAGGCCGAGACGGGTGAATCATGAGGTCAAGGGATCGAGATCATCCTGGCCAACATGGTGAAACCCCATCTCTACTACAAATAAAAAATTAATAAATAAAAATTTGCTGGGCGTGGTGGCGCATGCCTGTAGTCCCAGCTACTTGGGAGGCTGAGGCAGGAGAATCGCTTGAGCCCAGGAGGCAGAGGTTGCAGTGAGCCGAGGTCACACCATTGCACTCCAGCCTGGTGCCTGGTGACAAAGTGAGACCCTGTCTCAAAAAAAAAAAAAAGAAAGTGCAGGCAGCAGAGGGCATGATGGCCATGCATGCTTATTTGGGGAAAGTGGACAGTGGTACCTCTCTACATAGTCCCATCTGGTCATATCCCCCCAAAAAACCCAGCCTTCTTTCTTGGTCCCCATCCTCTTTCTCCCAGTGAGCTCATCTGAATATCTGCCTCAATGAAGCATCAGGCAAGTGCTCATTGAGCCCAGGCTCTATGACTAAATCCACTGTTTCTGTGGAGAATACAGAGGAAGAAGACATGATCTTTACTCAGGAAGGTCAAAATGTAATTGTGAGACACGACAAACACGCATGAAACAATTAGAGAACAGAATAATATATAATTGAGTGGCAGAGGGCATGGTTCAGAAATTAAGTGGAATAGCAAGTCTGAAGTCAGGGAAGTCTGTGAGGCTCAGAAGAGTCAAAGAAGGTTTCGTAATGGAAACTGATGGACAGAATTTGAAAAGGAGAGGGAAAGGCACCCAGGTGGGCGGGATGGTGTTGAGTGTGGGAAGTAGAAAAGTTCCTTTTTTAAGTGTCCCTTCTTGTTAAAGAATAAGTGTGCAATAACTTTGTTAAGCCCTATCCTATGTAGCTATTAAACAGGCCATGCTTACAGGCATGTGTTACATTCTATGTCCTTGTACTTTAACCAAAATATCTGTGCTGGACTTGCCGACAGGCATGTCCCAGTTCTCCATGGCTTTTACCTGTTTAGAAAAGTTTTAAGTTATTACCCAATCAGGTTTTAGTTTAGATGGTGAGGTCTGGCTCCAGCCAACAGAGATCAGACACAGCAGTAAGGACGACCTCAAATTCGTAAAAGATAAATTTGTGTGTTTTCCTTTGTTCATTGTACTCTCATGGCATGACGGCTAGCAGGGGTACCCTTCCTGCAGCCCTGAAAGTAAAAAATCGCACTGCTGAAAGATCCTTTTTCCCAGAGCTGATTTTTCTTTGTGGCAGTGAGCATCTATTTCCAACACTGAGTAAATGCTGGGAGGCAGAAATGCCTCTGGTGATGGGATACTACTGACTGATCAAACAGGAAATGGGTATGAGGGACTGGGGAATGATAGAGAATCGAGCGAATCCTGGAGAGTCTTGAGGTCAAGCAGAGGCTCTTAGCCTGGGGAGGACTTGGGAGCCAGGGAAGGAGTCAGAACAGTAGAATGGCTTGATAAAGGCAGCATTTAGGAAAATGAGTCTGGCAAGGTAGATCGGATTCTGAAGATTCTAGGGGCCAGTCAGAAAACTACTGTTATAGGACCTACACATGAGATGACAGTGGTCCCAGACTAGTGTGGTACAAGTAGTAGAAGGAGAAAAACATAGCTTTAAGGAAAAACATGAAATACCAGTCCACTGATGGGATTGTATAGGATACAAACTACATAAAGTCAGCCCCTGATGGAGATCTTCTGTAGACAGCAGTCTATGTTTGCTCAGGATAAGAGAGAAAGTGTAATTATTTTCCATAGGTTTACTCTGAAGACCAGCAGACCTGTCTCATACTTCCCTCCCTGTCCCTTGAGTTAACCAACCCCTTTCTTGATAATTCTCCAGGCATCAGTCCCCATCCTCAGAGTTCAAGCCAAAATTTCTCTTGCAGGTAACCCTCCTGCCACCCGGAGCATTCTGCTCCCTCCAGGCTCCTCCTTCCTCACAGCTGGATTCATGCTCCTGAGGGTGATTTTCTTACGACCTGCTCCCAAGCTACTGTTTAATGAACAGGAAACATTTTTCCTCTTTCTTCCTCACTGACCAATATGGTTTGGCTCTGTGTCCCCACCCAAATCTCATCTCTAATTATAATTCCCATGTGTCAAGGGAGGGAGGTGATTGGATCATAGGGTGGTTCCCCCATGCTGTTCCCCTGATAATGAGTGAGTTCTCACAAGATCTGATGGGGTTTGTTTTTGTTTTGTTTTGAGATGGAGTCTCACTCTGTCACCCAGGCTGGAATGCAGTGGTACGATCTCGGCTCACTGCAACCTCTACCCTGCATGTTCTAGGGAATCTCCTGCCTCAGCCTCCAGAGTGGCTGGAATTACAGGCACCCACCAACACACCTGGCTAAGTTTTGTGTTTTTAGTAGAGACAGGGTTTCATGTGTTAGCCAAGCTGGTCTCGAACTCTTAACCTCAAGCGATCCATATGCCTCAGCCTCCCAAAGTGCTGCGAGTACAGGCACAACCCACCATGCCCAGCCTGAGATCTGATGATTTTATAAGGGGTTCTTCCCCCTTTATGTGCTCTTCTCTCTCCTGTTGCCATGTGAAGAAGGTCCTTGTCTCCCCTTTGCCTTCCGCCATGATTGTAAGTTTCCTGAGGCCTCCCAGCCATGTGGAACTGTGAGTCACTTAAACCTCTTTCCTTTATAAATTATCCAGTCTCGGATGTTTCTTTACAGCAGTATGAAAACAGACTCATACCCTGACTTAGTTTTATTTCTAGTTCGTGGGCTTCTCCCATTACTCCCTACTGTCTTTATTCACATCAGTGTATCCACCCACTGATATCTGGCTGCTTGGCAGCATACTTCAGGTCAACATGATTAACTTTTCTAGGCATATACATAGCTGCATTTGACATAAATAAAGTGTCTGCTACACGCAGGAAAAAGAGGTACACAACCCACCTGATGTTTTGAAAGCGGAAGTAAGCCACCACAGCAGGTACACAGATGATGAAAATTAAGGTGTTGTATGTTTAGACTGACAGGCCTTAGACAGGTTTCAGGAGAAATTTTGAATCACAGAAGGCAAGAACTCCAAAGGACCATTGACATGCTCTGTTTGACCTACATATTGTTTTGATAATTGTTGTTGTTTTATTTACATTTTTAGAAAATATTTAAAATTAAGACAGTTTCACATAACAATCCAGGGACTTTTTTTTTTTTTTGGAACAGAATAAAAATACGACAATTATCAGCTGGCACTGAGTATAGCTGTCCCCTGTAGAAAGGGTAAGCATTCTCCTTATCTACATTTTTTAGTACTTACTGGGGACTGTGAACATTTCAGCTATGACCTCTGATTTAGCCAATCTCTCATTTTATAAAAAAGGGAAACTGAGGCACAACGAAGTTAAGTAACTTTTTCAATATGGCCCAAGGGGCTTGGTATCTGTACAGGGATGAGAACTGAGCTTTGCTGCCCAGGCGTAGTGGCTCACACCTATAATCCCAGCACTTTGGGAGGCTAAGGCAGGTAGATCACCTGAGGTCCGGAGTTCGAGACCAGCCTAGTCAACATGGCAAAACCCGGTCTCTACTAAAAATACAAAAATTACCCAGGCATGGTGGTAGGTGCTTGTAGTCCCAGATACTCAGGAGGCTGAGCAGGAGAATCACTTAAACCCAGAGGCAGAGGTTGCAGTGAGTTGAGATTGTGCCACTGCACTCCAGCCTGGGCGAGAGTGCATGACTCTGTCTCAAAAAAAAAAAAAAAAAAAAAAGAACTGAGCTTTGCTTTAAGGCCTTGCCCCTTTTTCTCTCTTTGGCGGACTGTAGTTGTTTCTTGAATACAGAATCCAGAAGGTTGGTAACTGGGGCCAGGAGTTTGAAACCAACCTGAGCAACATAGTGAAACTCCATCTCTACGAAAAGTTTAAAAATTAATTAGGTGTGATGGTGCACACCTGTAGTTCCAGCTATTTGGCAGGTGGAGGAAGGAAGACCACTGGAGCCCAGGAGTTTGAGCTGTGATGAGCTCTGAGCCGTACCACTGCACTCCAGCTTGGGTGACAGAGCAAGACTTTGTCTTGGGGAAAAGCAAGCAAGCAAGCAAGAAAGACAGAGAGAGAAAGGAGGGAGGGAAGGAAAGGAAAGAAGAAGGGGTAGAGAGAGTGGGGAAAGAGAGAGAAAAAGAGAAGGAAGGAAAGAAGAGAGAGGAAAGAAAGGAAGGAAGGGAGGGAGGGAGGGAGGGAAAGAAAGAGAAAGAGGAAGAAAGAGGAGGAAGAAAGACGAAAGAAAGAGAGAGAAAGAAAGAAGAAAGAAAAGAAAGAAAAAAGAGAAAGAAAGAAAAAGACTGGCAACCTGGAGAAATGCAAAAACCAGCATATGGGAAGAAACTCATCAGTCAAAATTGATATTCTGAATATCAATTGGGGGATATTGAATAGGTCACCGTGAGAGCCAGAATCTGAGAAACCCCAGAACAGTAGTGTTTCTCATCTGTGACTCTTGATGGAGTTGCATTTTAAGTGATTGCACTTGCTACTTACAATGCCAAGAAGGAACATACTTCAGAATTGGCTTTTTCCTTTGATTATACTTCCTTGGGTTAAAACAAAAAAAGTGGACTTGCAAATATGGCAGTTGTGATTGCAGCATTTTAAACATTTGTATTGAAGATGTCCCAAGTTTCTAAATGAAAGTTACTAATAAAAAATATTTGTGAATAATTTGCTGTTCAGTTTCTCCTCCTAACCTATTTTGTGTCTTTAGAACTCTGGCCTGAAAGGTTGATTCAGCTAGTTCTTCTTGAATATGTTAAAATGACATTGGCTGTTGGCTAGAAGCTCGAGGCTGTGCTGCCTCCCACAGACTCAGCGGTGCTGTGATCTCTGCAGCTCACAGGGCGAGCGGGAGGGGGCCGTGATCATCTGCTTATCATTATTGATGTGGCTTCGGCGACCTCTGCTGTGTTTCTGTCCAGTGCGATTCTGGATGCAATTCAGAAACACCTGCTGAAATCCTGGCAAGAGATCCAAGTGCGTGCCAAGGCAAGTTGATTGGTGTGGCTCCTGAACAATGTGAAGGTCAATCTCTTGGCTCTCCTTTAGTAGTTATTTTAATGAAAGTCAAAATTCTTTACTGAGTGAATTTCAACACAGACCTCGCACAGGCTGGCATTTCTGTTTTTTGGATAGTAACAGTCAAAATAGCCTTTTGTCTAAAATAGAAGAAAGATGGAGATTTTACAGGGCATTTACAATTGGAGGACAGACACAGAAGAGAGAGTCTCTGTGTTCTTTGAAATATAGAGAAGCTTTAAAATTAATTTTTGATCTTTCCTTTCACTACTCCACCCATGTTCTCCTCAAAGAATTAGACCTCTGTGACTGCTTTCTTTTATTTGGGGAGACTTTTCTTCCTCCTTCTCAAGCTCTTAGAACTTTTGGCTGATATAACAAAATCACTTCCTCTCCACTGGTGAGGCAGTTTCAGCCCCACCACTTAAGCTGTTGTATTCGGTATAGATTCTACACTTCCATCTACCATGTAAATATGTGAGCTATAAATGAGAGAGAAAAAATCACCATAGGCCAGGCACAGTGGCTCACACCTGTAATCCCAGCACTTTGGGAGTCCGAGGTGCACGGATCACGAGGTCAGGAGGTCGAGACCATTCTGGCTGACACAGTGAAACCCCGTCTCTACTAAATATACAAACATTAGCCGGGCGTGGTGGCACATGCCTGTAGTCTCAGCTACTCGGGAGACTGAGGCAGGAGACTCACTTGAACCCAGGAGGCAGAGGTTGCAGTGAGCCGAGAACGCTCCATTGCACTCCAGCCTGAGTAACAGAGCAAGACTCTGTCTCAAAAATAAATAAATAAATAAATACTGTAGAAGGTTATCATATGTAAAAAGGTCATTTGACCTTGGACCCCACTGATTAATATTAATGATTACACAATAATAACTAACATGTATAGCAAATTTAGCTTGTGCTAGAAACTGTGCTGGATATTTTCTAATTTTGTCTGCATAATGCCCCTATGTTCCTCTAAAATGAATAAGGGTGTTAAGGTTTATTTTTAGGGACTGAAATTTAAGAGAGATACAGGCAAACCAAATCACATTGCTCTCCAGGTGGGACCACTTGAATAGAGCAGTGATTCTCAAACTTGTCCCTGCAGTGGAATCTCCTGGAAGGCTGATTAAACCCAGATTACTGGCCCACCACTGTGCACCTCCCCGCAAGAGTGTCTGATTTAGTGGCCTAGGGTGGGGCCCCCAAATTTGCATTTTTCTAAGTTGACAGGCAATGCCTATACTGCTGATCTCGGGGGGCACACTTTAAGAATTGCTGTTCTAGAGCTCAAAACCGTATCACCCATGGAACAGGTGCAGTGATCCAGAATGCTCTCCATAGAGAAGAGACCGCTCTGGGGTGCCCAGAAGCCTCCTGGGACCTGTCGAGGGCCTGGAGGGCGTTGGTGATAGCAAGGATCTGAACCAGGGCCAGGGGAAGTGACACAGAGACAAAGGTAGGCTGAGAGTAAAGGAGAACAGATGGAGTGGGGGTTGCCGGGGAGGCCACAAAAATAAAAGAAGTGGGGCTGTGCTTGAACATAAAAGCGTGGTGGGTTGCTGAGCAGGGATTGTGCACCAGTGGCCCTGAGGCAGGACACAGCCTACAGATGTCCCCCAGTGGGAATGCACAGGCTGTGAGGGGTTTTACCGTGAATGCTATTAAAGGCGTATATCCTCCAGTTCACCCAGTCCATATTATCTCTCAGCCCTTATGTAGTCACTCACTTATACTTACCAGCCTGACCACATGTGGACCTGGAGCTGAAGGGTGTACATACAACAGGGTGGTCAAGCAACAGGCAAATCCTGGATTCAATTTTTTCTCTTTTTTTGAGACAGTTTCGCTCTGTTGCCCAGGCTGGAGCGTAGTGGCACGATCTTGGCTCACTGCAGCCTCCAGCCTCCACCTCCCAGGCTCAAGTGATTCTCCTGCCTCAGCCTCCTGAGTAGCTGGGATTACAGGCGCCCACCACCACGCCTGGCTAATTTTGGTATTTTTAGTAGAGACGGGGTTTCACCATGTTGGCCAGGCTGGTCTCGAACTTCTAACCTCAGGTGATCCACCTGCCTTGGCCTCCCAAAGTGCTGGGATTACAGGCATGAGTCACTGCACCTGGCCAATTTTTTTTTTTTAATTATCTGTGATTTGAACTCCAAAGAATGAGAGTCGGGTTGCTAGGCGAATTGTTCACTTGTGGGTGGTAATCCTGCAGGGGTACACCAAAAGAGAGGACCCACTAAAAACTACTCCACAACAGAAACCAACTCTAACATTGCCAGCCAGGACAGAATTTCCTAGTGTGCCCTTCTCAGTAGGGCACAACGCTGGTTCCACGTTAGTAGAGCTGACCCACAGGGCCTATGTAGCAAAAAGACACCCAAGGGCTGCAGCTGAGCCCACCCTTTCCATCTACTCCTGCACACCACCCGGGTCTGCCCTTCCTGAGCCCTGGTGGGCTGCTCCGCCCTGCTGGGAGACAGGTGGGCTCCTGGGAGGCTGGAAAACCAGCCAAGAAGTCTTGGAAGGCAATTCCCAAGCCTTAGCAGGAAGAGAGATAAAGGAGGAAGGTTTAGGATTGAGTACAAAATACCTGGCACCAAGAGTGGAAGATTCTTGTGAAGAAAAACTTGTATAGGAATTTCTGGGGAAAGAAAGAATATAAGGCCTGGCCTCGCAGCTCATGCCTATAATCCTAGCAACTTGGGAGGCCAAGGCAAGCAGATCACCTGAGGTTAGGAGTTCTAGACTAGCCTAGACAACATGGCAAAACCCTATCTCTACTAAAAATACAAAACTAGCCAGGCATGGTGGGATGTGTAATCCAGCTACTCTGGAGGCTGAGGCATGAGAATCACTTGAACTCGAAAGGCAGAGAGAGATTGCAGCAAGCAGAGATGGTGCCTTTGCACTCCAGCCTGGGCGACAGAGTAAGAATCTGTCTCCAAAAAAAAAGAAAGAAAGAAAGAAAGAAAGAATATAGAAATATGGAAATGACAGCAAGAAGTAACAAGACCAAATTAAGAAATGGGAAATTTAGATACATTGTTATGAGAACTATATTGACTGTAATGGACTCTGTCCTTGAAACATTCCAAATAAGAGAAAACCGGAGGTATGCTTCAGAAGAATCCTTCGCTGACCTGTCTGAATGGCCTGATTCCATCTTTTCCATCTTTGCCCTCTGTATTTGGTCACCAAGTATTTGGCATTATAATTCTCAGGCCAACACACTGCTGTCGCCATTGTGAGAATTCTGCGGTGGAGGAACAGTGAGTTTCCCATCCTTACCTCATCTCTTCATTCGCTCTCTTTCTTTCCCTTTTTCTCCTTCCTCCCATCTTCTCCCCCTCCCTTCCTTTCTGCTTCTCCTTTATCACGTTAAATGCAGCTGACTGCAAATAAGGAAAGGAAAACTTGGGGAACGCTGCGGTGTGGGCTTCTTCCAATAATAACCTTGGCAGGTAATTTTTGCACATACAGTGAGTCATTTTCTTATAACGGAGATCAGGGGCTGGATTCCTCCCAGGAGGAAAAACACTTATATTGACATGTTTATGTTTTGGAATAATAATATTTGTCCATGTGAAAATATGTGTGAGTCCTTTCTGCCACACCATCTGGCTTATAACTATTCAGAATCCAAACAGTAGCAGCTGCTGCAGAGCATGAGAATGAGTTTTTCTTGAAGTAAAAATGGGCTAACTATTGGATACCACACGTAGCTTTCACAGCATCACCAGTTACTCACCAGAAACCTACATGTCAGTCCACTATCAGTCTCTTCTATTAATCCATTAGGTTCTTTATTAATGCCGCAAAAGCTCACTTTGCTATCTTCTTCCATTCCATCCAGTAGAGAAACTCTACCATGTAACCTTACCCTCAACCTGTGGCCCTTGTACCTTGGGAACAAGCATGCATTTTACCTAAAACTGTTGGCAACTGAAGGTGTCAGTTTGGGTTTTGTGGACTGATGACAGCCGTCAGAAAAATTGCAGGGAGTTTTTGCCGCAGTTCTCCACTGTGGCTTCTGATACTGCTGAACCACATTCATTATGTATTTGTGGCTAATCAGACACATGGGGACACGGCAGCAGTTAATGATTCCCTCTCGGGCCACTTGGCAAGGCTCTGATGTCATGGAAAGTGTAGGGTAACACTTTCTGCAGATCATTCGAATACGGTTTGCAGAAACCCCTTGAGGTTTAAGAAGGAAGTGGTTTGTGGAATAGGTGCTGGATGCTACCGCTGAAACCACCGCAATTGACAGCACAAAAGAGATTGATTTCACAGGGGAGAAGTATCTGCGAGACTTGGTCTTTGTTTTGTTTTGCTTTTTCATTACATAGTCATTCTGAGTCCCTCCTAAAAGCTGGAGGTTTTCAAAAAATAAAACTCTTGTCCGGGCATGGTGGCTCAGGTCTGTAATCCCAGCACGTTGGGAGGCAGAAGCAGGCAGATCACCTGAGGTCGGGAGTTCAAGACCAGCCTGGCAAACATGGAGAAACCCCATCTCTACTGAAAATACAAAAATTAGCTGGGCATGGTGGCGGGCGCCTGTAAGAGCCTGTAATCCCAGCTACTCAGGAGGCTGAGGCAGGAGAATCGCTTGAATCCAGGAGGTGGAGGCTGCAGTGAGCTGAGATCATGCCATTGCTCTCTAGTCTGGGCAACAAGAGTAAAACTCCATTTGATAAAAAAAAAAAAAAGAAAGAAAGAAAGAAAAAACTGTTTATGCTGATTCTACACATCACTATAGTAAGTATCCAGACCATTTGGTTAAAAAGTCTTAACCCCAATTCCCCCAAATTTGTGCCCAAAATGAAAGTATATAAAATTGCGTTAGTTTTCAACACTGCAGTTGGTTGAGTCATAATAATACCTTGCATTTGCACATACGTTATTAGTAATTAAGACTTTTTTCCGAGAAGGCTGTCGGGTGACCCGTATCAGTGGGCATTCGGGAGATTGGGCTATTATCTCTGTCCAGCGTGCTTTGCCCTGTTCTCTTCACCATGGCTATCACTGATTTCCAACTTGTATCAGGCGTCTGCAAGCAGCCATTTGTCTTTTCAGATGTCTATTGGTCAGTCCTTTAAGTACCTGCTGCTTTTATCACAAGTTATAATAGGGTGATTTATCAATGTCATTTGCCTTGCTCAGCAACAAGAGAGCAACTATGAGATATTATAGAAGTGGTCCACATACCTGGCCTTTAACCACACTCCTTTGACTCGAAATCACTCTTATACCTCTGTCATCCCAGAACTTGTCAAGAGGTCTTGGGTCAGCCTTAACTGGGTCGTGCGCTTAGTTGCCCATCAGCCTTTGCCTTGAGGGTACATTAGATCATTGTTTCATAAACTTCTTTTTTCCAAAAGCAATATCTGCCAGCATTCCCAAGTCCAATTTTGTGTTTAGGGGTTGCGTTATGTGTATCTCTGGTTCTCATTTCTGTGTTTCTTATCATCATAATTGGCCTGACTCAGGCAAAGTAGGTGATTGTGTCTATACCCCTATCATGTGATGTCAGGGCTAAAGAGTCCTAATAGGTCTTCCTAACAGAGGATGCCCTACATCCTACCTCTCATTCTTGCCCTTCCCTAGTCCCCAGAAGAACTTCACCCTAAATGCTCAGCTCTGACCACCACTCCCCCAACCAATCCTGACCAGCTAGTAGTCATTACAAAAGCGGGGACTCATCCTACTAACCTAAGCCTGGTGTCTGCTGGGCCTGGCTGAGCCCTGGGCACCCTGTCTGCTGACCTGCCCTGAGCCTGTGCCATACTTAGCAGGTGAGCGCACATGGAGCATTGCTCTCTGATTATACTGATGCCCTCCTGCTCGAATCCAGCAACTCCAGCCCTGCTCACTGGGTGCAGCTGAGCAAGCTCTACCTTTTTGCGTTCCATTGCCTCCGAGGCTCCTTCCCAGTTTGCCTAGGAATGGGCTGCATTATGATTTTTATGGGCTCTAGGCACTTTTGCCTTCAGGAACCCCTTCCTCTGTTAAAAAAAAATATACAGAAAGTTGCATTTTACAACTGTCAGGGTAAAGATAAATAACATTCTATATTAAAACGTTTTCTTTGACATTTATTTTTTTCCTGACAATCTCTTTAAGAGAAAATTTATTTTAATGCATTTTCATGGGCCCTTGCTATATTGTCATTAACCTGCTAAGCCTGGAAACATGACGGCTGTCAGTACTGTGCCTGGCGTACCTGATGGAGAAATCAGCCCTACCTAGAAACAAACCTTCATAGCGGATCTCATTGCTTTAAATCACGGTTTCTCAAAGCTCAGTCTTTTGCAAACCATATGTAACTTTATCCCATATTGCATTTCACCCGTACAAGTGTTCATCTACTATTTTTCTTCAAATCTACTTCCTCTGAAATTTTGATAGCTCTATATTTAAGAAATTTAATGTCACTGGTATAAAGACAATATAACTTGCCATAAATAGAAAATTTACATTAATACGAATTAGCAGGCCAGGTACAGTGGCTCACACCTGTAATCCCAGCACTTTGGGAGGCCGAGGTGGGCAGATCATCTGAGGTCAGGAGTTCGAGACCAGCCTGGCCAACATGGGGAAACCCTGTCTCTACTAAAAATACAAAAATTAGCCAGGCGTGGCAGTGGACGCCAGTAATACCAGCTACTTGGGAGGCTGAGAGAGGAGAATCGCCTGAACCTGGGAGGCGGAGGGTGCAGTGAGCTGAGATCGTACCACTGCACTCTAGCCTAGATAACAGAGTCAGATTGCATCTCAAAATATATATATATATATATACAAATTAACCTAAGACATTATGCATTTAAAAAAAATTCAGCTTGTTCATGTTCCACCCAATTCTGGGCATTTTGTGGTCCTCAGCACCTCTTGTCCTCTGGTGATCCCTGTGGAGTTAATAATTGGGTCAATCCCTAGCACAAATGGGCCCCCTCTGTTCAGAGTTTTTTATTTGCTCACTGTCTACCCACTGACACCCTGTCCCCCTCCAGGTTCCTGCTCCAAAACAGATGAACCAACCAGACCTTCCCAACCAAAGTACGCGTTGGCAGAGCATCCCTCACGTTGGGTTTTCCTGGGAACAGCACTGTCTGTCCCACACTGATTTTCCACGTTCCCCAGAGCAGCACTGTCCATGCCGGCATCCCATGCTGATGGAAATGTGCTGTCTCTGCATTTGCCAACACAGTACCTGCTAGGCGCAGTAACTACTGAGCATTTGTAATGTGCTAGTGTGACTTAGGAACTAAATTCTTCCTTTTATTTCATTTTAAACCATTTAAATGTAAACTCAATAGCCTCATGTGGCTAGTGGCTACCACACTGAACAGGGCAGCTCTGGATGCTGTTAGACTGATGACTGTCCTCCTTGGGTTCTAGATCTCCATCCTGATCAGTTCTAAAATTCTTTCCCTTTCTCTCAGGTCCATTTTGCCACGTAGCCAAGCTCATTAGTAAAATGATGACAGTTAAGCTGTCATGAGTTATTTACACTGTAGGGTAAAAGAAGGCTCTGGGAGGAGGTAAGGCAGAAGGACACAAAGAGAATACGGGAGCCCTGTGCGCTGCCTCAGGATCCAGGGATGTCGGTGGGTGGAGGTACAGACACAATGAAGAGGTCCATCAATTTGCCCCTGCTTTTCAGTTATGCAGGAATGCCCAACATCTAAACTGTATTAACATTTTATTTCCTGAATATTCTTCTCTTTGTCCCTTGTAAGACATTTGTGAGTCAGAGTTAGATTCAGGTTCAGTGTAAGCCCTCTGCTCAATCGTTTGTCATTCACCTTCTGAGCTCAGAAACTGCTTGAGCTGACTTGAGTCCCCAGACTTCAGTGTTCAAGTCTGTGAAGCGATGGTATTGAATTAGATTCATGACAAAACCTGGCGCTCTCTCATCAGTCCAGTGAGGCCCCAGAGACCCATGACTGCACTTAAGTAGACCTTTAAGGATCACGGCAATGGCACACGTCTGTCTAGCACACACGTGGATGACCACCCACCCATTCCTGCCCCACCTCCTCCTGCTTCCTCACCAGCTGAGCCCCCATTCGGTGTGGTGCCCAGCCTCTTCTGGGAGACCATGAGCTCAGGACGTCAACACGATATGGAGGTCACAGGATGAGATGGTAAACCTGATAAGCCAATCAGAGAATTCCTCTTCTCTAGCCACTTAATGATTTTGGAACAGGAAAATGACCCAATGCTGGCCAGTGCAATGTTAAAGGAAATCTGCTAAAGGGCTATTAGGAAAAATTTTCCTACTGACAAAAAGAGATGCATTACTGGCATCGTTGGGTTCACAACTGAAGTCAGAATCTACAGCAGCCATTGCCGCCTTTGAAGTGCAGGGTTGACCTCTGGATGGTGGACAGAGAGAGGGGCCAGGGTCCCGGACAGCACAGCAGAACTGTTACTAGGAACTAATAAACCTCCTAGGAGGTTAAGGCATTTTGAATTCTTCTTTTCTTAGCAGCCGACATCATTATTATTGATAAAAGAGAAATAAATGCTGGCATTTCTATTGCCTCTAATTTGATTTAAACTTTTGCTTCCTTGCCCGCTCCAGAAAATGAAGAGGGGATGGGTTGGCTTTTTCTTGCTTTGTAAATTGGAGAAATTGTCGTTTCTGGTACCATTTGTTATTTTTACTTCTGGAATGCCTTTCTATACAAATCACTACCAAACCTTGCCTATTTCTTCATCTTTGACATGGGAATAAAGGACTCAACAACTGCTCTTTCAACTGTAGAGAAACTGACTAATGCAGTTACTAATAACAACAAATCCCAAATGACACATTCTAAATAGCAGTAATAAGATGTGGCCATTTGCTATAATGCCTTTAATTACAAATATAAAATATGGTTTTATTAGCATCCTTAAAAATAAGGTCTTTTTCTGCTGAGCGTAGATATTGAACTTTTGTTTAATAGGCAGAGTTCTATTTCCATTGTGCAAAAGACACAAATAGTAGCTTTTGCCCCAAAGCAGAAACCCTTCAGGGAGTCTGTCTCCACTAATGTATTGATACACATGCATATTTCCCATTAATACTAATAGAACTTAATGTGCCTTTATAAATCACCTGAATTTTGATTCAGTGTGAATCTGATGCCAGATGATTCAAGATGAACTGACAAAATGTATTTGTCTGGAAGCGATTCTGTAATACACCTTCATCTCATAGCCGAATTCCTGTCCTGTGACTGAAATATTAATCAAAAGCTGTTTCTTCTTGCTCTCATCTCCCACACACTGCCTCTTACCATCAGAAGAGATGAAGTCGACTCATCTATGTGTCTGTGTACCTCTACTCAAGCCAAATCGAACGTTCTATTGAATAAAATAAAGAGGGAATGAACAAAGAAGAGAAATTCAATTCATAAGGGTTTTTCTTTTCATGGGAAGAAGTATGCGGGGCTTGGTTAAATCGAGCGTACATGTGTTCTTGAGTCCTGGAAGGAGTGCTGGGCCACACAGCCAAGTGTGAGGCATCCACACATCTTTATTCCCCTCTCTGTCCTCACCCACTGTGAGCTGTACCAAGCGTCTTACCTCTCTGTATCTCAAGCCTCCAGAATAGCAGATTTTGCATCCAGCATCCATGGAGTCTCTGGGAGAAATGCATTTTAACACCTCTCAAAATGGTGAAGGGCTCCTCAGCCCGTATGCTTCCCTCTTCCAAGCTTGGCTGTTCTGGTTGCATCTAACTTCAGCTTCTTTTCCTTTCTGATCTTTCCCCTCTCTTACTAGGATTCCAGTCATATGATTGCTCTTGGAGAGGGTCTTTGGTTTTACTCTGTTACAGGTGAAAAAGAAAGAGTGTGACCTAAGAAAAATGAAACACATACCCACAGTGTATTTTCGCCAATGTGTCTTTCAGAGACAGCAAAAGTAAGCATCAGACAGAAAGGAAAATGCAGATTGTAAGCAAAAACCCTACATAGTCTTTGTTTATGGCTTGACCACATATCGAAATTATGAAAAATTAGCACTGAAAGGGCCTTTGACAGTATATTACAGTAACGTTTCACCCAAGAGCTGTGACTTTTCACAGTGGCCAAGCCAACTGTGTCACCAGGGTGTTTCACACAAGCCTAGCAAAGACTGCTGATGCCCCTTTTACAGATAAAGGAACTGAGGCTAATTGAAAATGCTGCAAAAACAGGCTGGGCATGGTGGCTCATGCCTGTAATTCCAGCACTTTGGGAGGTTGAGGTAGATCAATTACCTGAGGTCAGGAGTTCAAGACCAGCCTGGCTAACAACATGAGGAAATGCTGTCTCTGCAAAGAAAAAAAAAAAAAAATACAAAAACTAGTCGGACATGGTGGCACATGTCTGTAATCCCAGCTACTTGGGAGGCTGAAGCAAGAGAATCACTTGAACCCGGGAGGCAGAGGTTGCAGTGAGCCTAGATCGCACCATTACACTCCAGCCTGGGCAACAGAGCAACAATCTGTCTCAAATAAATAAATACATAAATGCTGCAAAAACAATATCATCGCTGTCTATACTAATGCATTAAAAGTCATTTGTTTTTTTTCCTCTATTCCAAGAAAGTTGGGGAGTAATTAACTATAGAACTGCTTGAATAGGCTTTTAAATTCAAGGTGTCTTAATTCCCGAAACCTATGTGGCACCTCAAATGAATCCTGAGGTCTACAAAACCTTTCAGAGTTAGTTTGGTCATTATAATCTGCTTGAACTCAAGGAAATGTTGGGATTAATTAAGCTCTAATTACTAGTAGTTGAGGATTTGTGACAAAGGTGTAGAATTGTAGGAGATCTTCAAATATTGCTCTAAATTGACATATTTTCTTAAGTGGAACACTTTTCATCCTGGTTATTGGGATGTGTTGCTCAGTGTATAAAATTTAAAGTTCTCTTAAAAAAGGAAACATGGTTGAGTGGAAGAGTTTGTAACAGCCCAACTCTGTTTTCCACGTCCAAGGGAAATATGTTTATTTGGATTATGAAGCTATAGCCCAGCCATCCTCACCCTAGTGGCTTCTTATCAAATGGTGGATATCAGATTTAGGAACAACTAAAGATGTGCTGCCTACCTCAGAAAGAATTACATTCATCCATTCATTCAATCAACAGTTTACTGCCTGTCTGCTGTGGACCAGACTCTGTGCTAGGAATAAATACAAAGAGAAGACAGGTTCCTACCCTTTGTGGGTATCCTGGACTGGCAAGGAAAAGCCTTTTGAAGGGCACTAAAGGAGGCCAGTCACGGTGGCTCACACCTGTAATCCCAGCACTTTGGGAAGCCGAGGTGGGTGGATCACCTGAGGTCGGGAGTTCAAGATCAGCCTGGCCAACATGGTGAAACCTCACCTCTACTAATAATACAAAAATTAGCCAGGATTAACCTGGGAAGCAGAGGTTGCAGTGAGCCAAGATCACACCACTGCACTCTATCCTGGGCGACAGAGGAAGACGCCATCTCAAAGGGGGAAAAAAAAAAAGCACTAAGAGAAGGTATCAGATATTTATGGGGGCATTTATATAGATTAGTCCCTATGTCATAGCTGAGGCCCAGAAAATTTAAAGTAGCGTGCCCAAGTTCACACAGTATGTGAGAGAACTAGAAACCCAACCCCTGTGTCTCATCATGCTCTTTTTACTACACCGGTGATAAACTGCATGATCCCCACAGCCATACGGTACCATGTGGGTGGCCTGTGACGGCTGCTGCCTGTCATGACTGCCACCATGCACTGGAAGCGTCTCCCCAGCTGTTATATGGATGCTGGCACCCCCACGTTCCTTCTCTCAGGACACTCTAGAATGGGGAAGAGAAGCCAGGAATGCTGGCCTCCAGAGGATCTGCTGAGTCATCGTCAAGCCACCTGGAAGCAGTTCTTGGGCATACCTGGGTAGGATTGAGGAATGTCCCCTCTTCGCTTCAGGAAGAGTGTTCTTCTAGCCAGTGAACCAACCAGCGTCACTGGGAGTCACTTTGATAGCTCCCCGAGAATATATTGGGCAGCAGACGGCACTGGAATCGCAGAGCCGTGGCCAGAAGGGTGGCCCAGGGAATTGGGAGTTTAGGAGAGCCTGGAGAAGAGGGAAACTGTGTTCACCCAGAGCATCGGCAGGAAAGAGGAGTCACGAGATTAAGCCAGACACTGAGCAAAATGAGCATGAAGGTAGGAAAAATACACGCAGGAAGCAGGTGCAGCCAGGGGGCAGCGCTGATGTCAAGAAATGGGGAATATGGGACAGGCCAGTGTGGGTGGTTCAACGGTGATTAAGAATTAGGACCTTGAGGACTGAAGAATGTGGGATTCAACCAACAATTTTTTGAAAAAAAAGATGTCTATAATTGCTTCTTCTCACACTCAAAGTTCGAGATGCTCTGAAAGCTGAGCATTTTTAGTGGGAAACCCTGTCCCGCATTGACGTAAGGCTGTCTGTAATCTTCATTCCTCTCCCTTAATGGAACTATTCATAGTGTTTTGCTATAGAAATATGCACATATCTGACTATGGATGATGCGGGTGGTATTATAGAATAGTGAAGATAAAAATAGAATTGCATGTATGAAATCCCAAAGCCTGAATTTCTAAACACATCTGTTCTCAAAGGTTTCCAACAGGGGACTGGGGTCATGGGCCCAATTCCTCATTATCTCATTTAATCCCCACAAGAATCTTAAGAGGAAGGCATTATTTTTATCACTTTGTAGATGGCAAAAGTAAGATAGGGAGGCATTTATTTGACCCAGGTCCCACAACCAGCGGAAAGTAACAGAGTGAGGCTTCAACCAAGTTTCTGTGCCTGAGCCAGGCATTCTGCTGACGGGGACTGCAGAGCAGCAAGCAATGGCTTCAGGGAATGGGACTCAGGGACATGACTAAGCTTCTCCTGGTAAGAACAGGATAGCTCATGATTCTCCTTTTATATTCTCCTGCCCCTGCCTGTGACACCTCCCACAGTTTTGGGTTTTATTTCAAAAGAAACAGCTGCTGGACGAGAGCCTCCTGTCAGCATGAAGTTCTAGCAATGCTGAGTTAGAGGGAAATCAAACTAAAACAAAACAAAACAAAACAAAACTCTAGTGTCTTTCAGATACATCAGAAGACCCCTAAGACCACAGTTTTGAAACTTTAAGTAGTCTCTAATTCCTTTGCAAACTTGATGAGGGCAAAGAACCCTCTCCATGGGATACCACACAGACACCTCCACAGACTAAATTTTTCACTCTGTTTCAGAGGCTCCTACCCACGAACCCCAGATTCTCTGTTCTCAGCTTTCATGGGATAAGTAAATTTTCCATGGCAAAATTAATAGCAAAAAAAAATTCAACTGGAAAGAGTCAAGATTATTTCAATTAATATGTCAATGACTCTGTGGTGATGTAATTGCTGTAGAAGCCTGGAATTCCCTACGTAAAGGGTGTGTATGTGTGTATGTGTGTGTGCGTGCGTGCGTGTGTGTGTGTGTTAGAGTGTTGAGAAAGGCAGGGCAAAGGAAGGCTCGGGGTATCGTTCTCATTTCTCAAGAAAATTGCCCATACGGGTATTATTAAATCCTTTAAGTTCTTTTGACCTCTTTGCTCTTATAAACAACCAACTGGTCAGTCCTGAAAACAGACACTAGATTAGAGGTTGCTTTCAGTTCAGAATCTCGTCGTGATCTCTGGTCTGTACGTGCTTAGAGACCTCAGATCTCCTAGGCAGGTTCCTTTTCATCATCTGCAATACTAAACTCTCACACCACTGTCAGGCCCCACTATAAAAAATCTCCAGCTGGCATCTTAACTGTCTAGTTTATTTCCCCGTTGCTCTTGATTTACTAGGGTTCTAAGTCATTATTTCCTAAAACTAAATGTTTCCTAGTCTTTTATATCTCTGCTTGATAGTTACGATAACCTGCTCCCAAGAGTATAAAACTAGAAATGATGAATAGAAGGGTGTTCACCATTAGCCAGCACAGAAAACAGCTTCTTCTCAGAAATTCAAAAAGTTGATCATGGCAGATTGGGGTTTTTACATGATTACCTTTATGACAGTTCTGTCACTCCACACCAAATGCAATCTATTCAGGCTGGCTTTTCTCTGACAGGGATATCCATCGCTCATGACACTGGACTGAGGTCTAATTCTGATTTGCGCATTTGGTAATTGATAGAAACTGATGGGGCATGCATGTTGACGTGAAGCTAAAAAAACAGGCATGTTTGTACAAAATGCTTGTATGCTCCTTATTTCCCACCTAAGTTTAATCTTCCATGTTAATACTAGAAGATTAAATGATAAATGCAGTTGAGTGAAAATGGTTAAGTTCTTGAACTCTGTAGTTAATTTAACCTGGACTTGGATATTGAACCACTTTTCTGCTATATAGCTATAAGTAAGCTACTCTATATCTTTACTTCATTCTCTGGCATTAAAACTAGTATTACCCCATAGAGGAGCTTTAAGGATTAATTGAGATAATACATGTAAAGCACTTAGGACAGTGACTAGTTCAGTACGTGTTTGCTATCATCAATATTACCTCTCAGAATAATAATGGTTTCCCAGCTCTGTTCTCCCACCAGATCCCTCTCCAGCATTGTTTGGGCCCAAATACAACGGAGCCCCAAAATGTGCCAAGCTGTAGGTTTGGTATTTCTCCCAGCTCTGATACATCAGAGAATCAGTGCATGGATGAGGGAGGGGAGAGGCAATTCTCGTGTTACCATAGTGATTTCCATGACGTGAGATTTCATGCCTCCATTACAAATAGCTTTTTTTGATACTGTCTAACAGTATGTAGGTGCTCGATGCATTTCTGCTGAAGTGAGCTGAACCAGGAGACAAAGAAAATGACTGTGCTTATTGTACCTGCTTGCACTCTGGGGCCATCCCTGCCCTGGCCCTGTGGTCGTCACTGGTGGTTGCATGCAGAAGAGCTGTTCCAGAACAAAGCATTCTGAGGAGTCTGGCAGGCTCACTCCTATCGCCCCCGTGCCCAGGAACCCAGAGATACCTGGTTCGTCTGGAATCGTCATGGGAATTCTGCCACGTTGTCACCTGGCTCTGCAGAGAGTTAGGCAGAAGACTGTGAGATGTTGGCAGACCCCCTAGAAGAAGGGCCACTCTCCTTGCTTTATGCTTGTGTCAGCTTTAAATTGCTTTCAGCCTAAAACCACCTGTCTTATTCCAACTGAAATTCAATAAGCATCTGAAAAACAAAACAAACCCCAGTTTGGAAATCAGTAGGAAACCCAGTCAATACCTACCTTAGTTTGGCCAAAGTATGCAAATCTTAGTTTCTTGGAAAACTTACAAAATTCAAAATCTGTATCCCACTGAGGCAGTCATTCTAGAAAAGGAAAGTTTGATAAGACCTGGTATGTTTAAGTCATGGGAAATAAGTCTTCCACAACTTGACTCAGCCAAAGCTAACACTCTGGGCTTCTTCTGTTTGGGATGGGTGCTCTGGAGGGAAAGAAGGTTGTCCTCATGCAGACAGATGCAGACATTTTGCCAGACTGCTAATGAGGAAACTTGTAATATTTTAAAACCTTTAAAAAATAGATTCTCAGTAATAAACTGACTTGTATTAGGTGTCATAGAGAGCTGCATTGTAATGACTGTCTTATTTCTGATGATAAATTATGGTGTCATTTCATCGTATCTCCAGATGTCAGGTAGCTGGAATTACAGGAGCCCACCACGCCTGGCTGATTTTTGTATTTTTAGTAAGGACGAGGTTTTACCATGTTGGCCAGACTGGTCTCAAACTCCTGACCTCAAGTGATCTGCCCACCTCGGCCTCTCAAAGTGTCAGACTTTCTTTTTAAAAAAGAAAACCTTTTCTCTGGCAGGACTGTACCAGCAATACCTTCTAATACGTAAGAGTAGATGATAAGTTTCTGGAATACGGATAACATGAAGGAATTTACAGAGTTACTTCTCCACATCTGCTTGTATCACTTTGTTGCTCGTTTTCTTTTTCCTGCTACTTTTATTGTCTAAAGGCAAGTGCTCAGATGTCTTGCTGACTTGGCCTTCTGTACCTCCTTGTGCTTGTGCAAATTGGATTTTTAATATTTATCTATTTTGGTTACTTTTTATTATGATAAGACTGGCTGGAGGGGGAAGAAAAACATGAAGCATATTGAATTACTTACAGTGGCAAATGATACTGTTATTCTAATACCATGAACAAAAACAAAAAACAATGGGCTCGAGTCGGGACACGTGGGTTCTAACTCCTGTGCCTCCAGGAAGACCGCTGGCATGTGGGGGACATTTGTGTGAGATGATCACTCAGGTCCATCAGCCCTGAATGGTGGGGACAGCGTCCCACAGCGCAGGAAAAGAGGTGGAGATGCCGGTGCTGGAGACCAGCCTCTCTCGGTTGCACATTTCCTCCCTGACTTCATTTGGCCTCTCTGATGTCTCCCATCTCTGTCTCTCTTTTTTTATTTATTTTTTATTTTTTTTGAGACAGTCATGCTCTGACTCCTAGGCTGGAGTGCGGTGGTGTGATCTTGACTCACTGCAACCTCCACCTGCCGGGTTCAAGCAATTCTCATGCCTCGGCCTCCCAAGTTGGTAGAATTATAGGTGACCACCACACCTGGCTAATTTTTGCATTTTTAGTAGAGACAAGTTTCACCATGTTGGCCAGGCTGGTCTCGAACTCCTGACCTCAAGAGATCATCCTGCCTCAGCTTCTCAAAGTGCTGGGATTATAGGCATGAGCCACCACACCCAGCTTGATGTTTCTCATCTCTATCAGGAATGGTATCCCTCCAAGCACCCCTAGAGGCTTAGGTTAGGGAGTTACATGAAATCCTGGGCTATAAAGCACTTACCTCTAGTTCCTGACACTGGATCCCTGAGTATACTGCTTATTATAGACCACACGGCTCCCACTTAATCCTGAATAGCAACCTAGACAGACTCTGGAGCCAGACTGTGCCACCTTGGGCAAATTACTTGACCTTTCTGAGCCTCGTCCTTAACACAGTGATAATAATATTCATAGCATAGGATTGTTGTAAAGACTTTATTATTTATTTATTTATTTTTTGACATGGAGTCTGGCTCTGTCACCCAGGCTGGAGTGCAGTGGTGCAATCTCGGCTCACTGCAACCTCTGCCTCCAGAGTGCAAGCAAACGATTCTCCTGCCTCAGCTTTCTGAGTAGGTGGGATTATGGGTGCATGCCACCACACCCAGCTAATTTTTGTATTTTTAGTAGAGGTCGGTTTCACTATGTTGGTCAGGCTGGTCTTGAACTCCTGACCTCATGATTCACCTGCCTTGGCCTCCCAAAGTTCTGGGATTACAGGCAAGAGCCACAATGCCCAGCCTGTTGTAAGGACTTTAAAAGTCTAGATAGGAATATTGCTTACTGTTTGGCGCGTACTGTATGCTTGCTCAGTGACAGTCCATTAAAGTGCTTTACCACGTTCTCACTTTCCATCCTCACAGTAGCCTGTGAGGTATTGTTCTGTTCTTATCCCCATTTTAGAGACAGGAAAACTGACAGCATCATCCAGATCACACAGCCAGCATGTGTGAACATTATCACTTTCCATCTCACAGTAGCCTGTGAGGTATTGTTCTGTTCTTATCCCCATTTTAGAGGCAGGAAAACTGAGCACATCATCCAGATCACACAGCCAGCATGTGGCAGAAGCAGGTTTCCAACACAGGTCCTTCTAATCTAAAGCCTGCCAGCCTTACAGTCTGTGCTGGGCCTGTATCCTCAGGAAACAGCTGGGGCAGTCTAAGCTGCTAAGATGCTTCCAGTGCAGGCCCAGGTACCAGTACCCTGAAGAGCAAAGTCAAGATTCTAGAATACTCAGGCCTGATGCAGTGGCTCTTGCCTGTAATCCCAGCACTTGAGGAAGCTAAAGTGGAAGGTGGGAGGATCCCTTGAAGCCAGGAGCTCAAGACCATCCTGGGCAACATAGTGAGATCCCATTGCTTAAAAAAAAAAAAAAAAAAAAAAAAAAAGGAAAGAAAAATAGCCAGGTATGATGGGGTGTGCCTGTAGTCCCAGCTACTAGAGAGGCTGAGGCAGGAGGATCACTCGAGCTCTGAAGTTTGAGGCTACGGTGTGCTATGATGGTACCACTGCACTACAGACTGGGTAACAGAATGAGACCTTGTCTCAAAAAAAAAAAAAAGAAAATGAATCTTGAGCACTTGTAGTTCAAGAAGCTCCCATTCCCAGCACCCCAGTACCCTCATTTGCAAACCAGATTCACGGCTGCCAAGAGGGCACTGCACACACTCTGCTTAAAAGTCAAGCACTTTTGAAAACATCTGCTTGAAATTGTAAGCCACTGATTGAAATGAAAAAAAACCAGCAACAAACTTAGCTGCCAAGCAACTGTGGAAAGTGAAGAGGAGGAAAGAACTAGTGACAAACAGCTAGTTAGCACATCGCCACAGATGGTCACACAATAAGAGCCCAGCCCAAAAACGCAAGCTAGCATGTAAAGATGACCGAGGTTTTTGCCAAACGTTATTTGACACTCAGTAAGGGGAATAGAAAACTGTTCTTTTTCTATTTAATGGCACAGATCTCTAGGCCTTGTTTTCTTTAGCGGGACATTCCTCTAATTTGTTGGTTCTAACGCAACATGGCTGCCCCAGTGCAACTGAGCTGGTGAGCTGGTGGGTATCTGACTTTTGCAGCAAAGAAATCTCCCTGGCCTTTGTCCTCACTGGTCTGGTGACAGAAGGAGGGCTGGTGCTGGGACCTTGGAGGAATAGCTTCTTCCTCCCTCCCAGCTCCCACATCGGGACAGAAAACGGACTCCTGCTAGCAGTACTTTGGAAGAAGTTCTGCTCTGGACTTTCTAGGTCACACAATCAGAGGGATTTAAATGCAGGCAGGATACACCACCTTGTGAACCCTTCCGCTTTTCTGTGATGATAGTGTAACCTCATCTGGCCATGGCTAGTGTGCCTGCCTCAGAGAGGACTTGTTTAACCGTAACTAAAAGGATCTTGCATTTTTATAAACTCTAAAATATCCCTCTTCCAATCCAAAATGAACATAACTTAGAACTCAGCTAAAATTGCATGCTCATGCTCAGCCTGAAAGTGGATGGGGGTGCCAAGGTAAGGACGGGGCTTCCTTGGAAAGACCCGAAGAAGGACCACAAGCTCATGGGACCCAGAATTGGCCTCAGTTATAGGAACAGTGTTCAAAACACACCCACGCAGCATCCTCACTTCTCAGAAGAGCCTTCCCAGGAATCAAACAGCCTGGCCACATTTTATCTTGCGAAACTGTTTGGCCTAGATTCTCCATATCCCTCACCTCCCACATCTGATTGATTCTCTCCTCATTGTAGAAATTCCAGGAGCCCCCTTCTGCTTTCACTTCTTATTACTTCATATCTTCAACTTTGCAGTAACCTTGCCAATCTCCTTGTTTTCTCATCCACCCTGCACAGAAATGTCTGATTATCTCTTCTCCTATGCAGAAGAATTCAGACCTCCCCATTCCCCCTATGATCCAAGTTCAAAGTGATTATCCTCAAATTCTTCTGACACTGTAATGATTCCCACTCAGCTTCATGCATTATCTCCTCCAAACCCGTTTTTCCCTATGCCCTTAACACACCTCACGATTCTCACCTGTTACCTGTTGCCTTTATCCTCCCAACTAGCACAAATACAGGTGAGATTGGCCCTCGCTCTGGCTCCACACTTAAGGGGACCCTCCTCTGGCCTGACCCCTCCTTTTGGGGTGAAAAATTGGCAGAGTTAAGGGAATGTGCCCACTCTGAGCCCAGATCCTGCTGGCTAGTTCATGCTTGGGACACCTGAGACCCTGCTCCAATGAATCAATGACAGTTTTCATGGCTGTGCAGGGGTAAGGGGGGTGGGGAAATGGACTGAGTTTAGACATGCAGGCCTGGGTGTTTCCCCGTGTGCATAGGGGGCTCTCTACAGCACACGTGGAGCCTGAGGGAAGGGTTAGGGATGCGGGTGTGATGTACAAAATGGTGCATGGTATTGAGGAAGCCAAAAGAGTTTCAAGAAGAATGGAGCAGTAGATAGTGGCAACTGTAGCAAAGGTGAAATAGGAAAGGCACTGAAACATACATGTGGGTTTGACTCTTTGGAGATCTCGTCATCTAAGCCCAGAAAAGCACCTCCAATAATTCTCATTTTGAAGTCAAATCTCTTTTTCTTAGTCTGTTTTTGCCACCACAACAAAATACCACAGACTAGGTAATTTATCAAGGATAGAAATTTTCTTCTCCCAGTTCTGGAGGATGGAAAGTCCAAGATCGGGACACAGGCAGTTTCAGTGTCTGGTGAGGGCCCCGTCTCTGCTTCCAGAATGGCACCTTGAACTCTGTATCCTCATGTGGCAGAAGGGATAGAAGAGCAAAAGGGGATTGAGCACTATGTGCTTACATGCCGAAAGTGCAGAAGAGCAAAAAGGTCTGAACTTGTCCTCTCCGGCTCTCTTGTAAGGCACTGATCCATTCATGAGGGTGGAGTTAATCACCCATGGCCATCACTTCCCAAAAGACCCTGTCTCTTAATACCAACACAATGACAATTAAGTTGCAACATTCAATCCAGAGGGACATATTCAAAGCATAGCAGTGCTCTTATATTATTACAACTACAGCACTACTCGTTGTACTAGTAGTTGTGATAATAGCAGTGGTTGGATGGGGAAAACAGGAGTGAACTACCCTAATGATATCAGAAGGGACTATTCTAAGGAAAGTCTCTGAAGGTAGAGTTAGCATGAAAGACTGTGATGGACCCTTCATTCATCAGAGCTACAGCAATCCACTCTATGAGCTGATTTCTTAGAAGTGGCCAATACCAATAGATACGTGAAAAAATGCTCAGGCTGGACACAGTGGCTCACGCCTGTAATCCCAGCACTTTCAGAGCCCGAGGTGGGCGGATTGCTCGAGGCCAGGAGTTTGAGACCAGCCTGGCCAATATGGTTAAACCCTGTCTCTGCTAACAATACAAAAATTACCAGGCATGTGATACATGCCTGTAGTCCCAGCTACTCAGGAGACTGAGGCATGAGAATCACTTGAACCTAGGAGGCAGAGATTGTAGTGAGCCGAGATCGTGCCACTGCACTCCAATCTGGGCAACAGAAGGTAATTGTGTCTCAAAGAATAAAATAAAATAAAAAGGCCAATAGACTCCACCTCTAATAAACGATTTCTGCATAGTTCATCATTAAAACAAAATCCCTCTTTTTTTCCCCCAGTGATGTAAATTAAATGTATTCTCATTTATTAAAGCTACTTTCTGGGACTTGAAAATGCTTTCTAAATGTTCGTTCCATTTTTACATTCGAAATCCATTCCATTCAACACTTCTTACTGCTGATTGAATTGCTTGCTAAATTTGAAAGAGATCAATAAATAGCAGCAGAAACTACAGGAGGTCATTTATTATTTTTTTTATTAACAGGCCCAATAAATCTGAGCCTATTTTCTTCAAATAAATCAGCTGGAAATAAAAAATTGCTTTTGGGCAATTTACAAGGTTAAACCTCAAAATAAAATTTTACTTTCATTTCTGACTGGTATTAACATGACAAAGCCTCGACAGAGCTTGCTTAGTGCTGAATTTATGTCCACCATTTGCACAAATATCTTTTGCATAGCTGCACGCAAGGAAGTGAATAGATCCGGAATGGAACAGAGTGAGACTGAAAACACAGTCAATCGGCAGAAGTCCTCTGTATTTAAAGGGTTTGGGGAAACATATGAGTATTCTGATATTTATACAACATTTCTCCGGGAACGTTTCATTTTGAAAATGACCTGGATCCCATAGAATTGACGGTGGCTACTTTAAGGCAGGAGGAAGGCGCCTGTAACCTCCAAAGCTGATTTGATTTGAGTTCATCTAGACATGGGGCGATATTGCTTTGGCTACAGCCCAGAGCATAATTTTCCCTTTCGTGAGCTGCGGTAGTTGTGAACAGTGATTAATTGGCTAATTAGAATTTCAAAGGGCAGTGATAACAGTGGTGAACAGAAGGAAGTGACAGGAGAAGTTCAAGTCCATTAAAACACTTCACAGTGACTGGGTCTTTCTCCCTTTCTGCAAGATTCCTTTCCCTGCGGGGCTCTTAGCCTATTCCTTCTCATTCTTCCTCTTACTGGCCTTCTTTGTGTTTCTCCTTATCTCCTTTCTTAAACTTCTTCCTTTGCATCTTTTTTCACTACCCATAAAATAAAATTTAAAAACATTCCTCTCTCTTCCTTTATACGGTTTTATTTTCCCTCTTCTTAAATTCAAAAGCAGGATGGGCACAATGGCTCAAGCCTATGATTCCAGCACTTTGGGAGGCCGAGGCGGGTGGATCACAAGGTCAGGCGTTCAAGACCAGCCTGGCCAACATGGTGAAACCCCGTCTCTACTAAAAATACAAAAATTAGCCAGGCATGATGGCAGGTGCCTGTAATTTCAGCTACTCAGGAGGCTGAGGCAGAAGAACTGCTTGAACCTGGATGGCAGAGGTTGCAGTGAGCCAAGATTGTGCCACTGCACTCCAGCCTGGGTGATAAAGTAAGACTCTGTCTCAAAATAAAAATAAAAATAAAAAATTCCAAAGCAAAGTGAACATTTTCTCCCCTTCTAACTTATGGGCTCCCTGGTCTATGTGTGGAGCACCTTAGGTTTGCTTTTCCTCCGTCACGTTAAGGCGCCACGATATCAAACGTATTCCCATGCAGTGGAGCCCTTTAGGTAGCTGAGGAATAGTGAATGTGTTTGGGCAGATAAATCAACAATTAGGATTTTTCCCAAACACAATCCGTGTCCGTATCTTTAATACCATAGTCACATAAAAATATTTCACACATTTTCCTCTTGCCTTAATGAAAACTACTTAGGCAAGTGAATGAAGCGATTCCTTACGTGACGAAGGCGCCAGCACAGAGCCTGGAGGTACTCCTCTCTGCAGCCTTCGAAGCTGAAAAGGAGATTGGGGCCACACCCTCAGGAAGGGACACCAAGGTCGCTCAATGCCATGTGCACTTCAAATCACCTCTGCCCCATAGAGCTGCTAAGAGTTTGCACCAAAAAGTGAATTACATAAGCTTCTGACTTCCGGAAAGATCGGCAACTTGTTTGTCAAGTTAATACCAAACGTTACAGTTAGGACTACATGCATAATACATAAGGAAATGTTGACTAATTACATAATAATTCCCCGTATAAGGAAATGTTGAATCATTACATCAGATCATTATGTTACCATTGTCTTATACATTTGGTATTGCAGGCAAAGGGTTTTGTGTTTTAGGTTTTTTTCTCCATACTTCCCCTTCAATATCTCTCTCTTTCTCTCCCAATCCCTTGAAATCTGTTTACTAAGCAACTCCTAGTAAACAAGGGAGTGGAAGCTTCCCTTATCATTATATCACACGGCTGGGGCTTCTGTTTCTGCCTTTACCAGGACCCCTTGGTTCCTCCTCTCCTTATCTACCTAATGAGGATAATAGTACTTCGCATGCAAACTGAGTCTCAGATGAACAGTAACTAATGTTATTAAATATGATCATCATCCTGAAACATTCTGGGCATGGCCAAGGTGAACAAGGGATGATGCTGAGAACTCCCTTAAAAAAAGACCCAAGAATTAAGGAACGTTCCTGGAGAGGCAGCAGAGACTGGTGGATAAGAGCCAGGCAGAAAGAGCTGAGCTGTCTGGATTTGAATGCCAGTTCTGCTTCTAACTAGATGGGCCCCCACTCTCAGTGTCCCCAAATGTGAAATACAGGTATAGCTGTGAGCCCCTCAGAGGCCTGTAATTACAATTACACAAGTTAATATTTTTAAGGCTCTTAGAACAGTGCTTTGACTATCAAAGTGCTGTGTAAATAAAAATTTCACATTTCAGATCATGCTGGAATGAAGTCCCTGCTTGGTCTGAAACATGCAGGCATGATTGTTGTCACTCATAAGCAAGACTGAGTTCAGCCAAGAGGCTTCCGCTGATGTGGGCAGGAAGTGACCTCATGACGGAGGACACAGCGATCCATTGACTGTTGGTCTGTAAACTATGTTGTTTCTCTGCCTCCTAACAGTGTTCGCTCAGGTAACCCACTCATTTTAAATGTGATGTCTCAGATTCGATTATAACTTCATGTAAGTTTATTATCTTTTTTAACTAGGAGGTAGAATATATTCAGAGATAAAACAAGCAGTGACTAATTGCAGAACATTTGAACACAATTTGAAAAAAGATAGACTTTACCTACTTTATTCAGTAAAGCATGACCAAGTTCAAAGAAATGACATAAAATCTTGAAGTGCGGATTTATCAATTATATCACCAAAAATTTTGGTAAACACAAAACATTCTTGTGGCATTTTAAAAGATCAGCCTCAATAATCTATACTGCTTTTGGCATTGAAAGATAAATTGAGAACATTCATCTCTCTATATCTCATCTAAATCATCACTTTACCAGCACCAAGACTCTATAGAATTTTGTGTATGACAAAGAAAGATAAAAAGTTTTACAGGCCGGGCGCGGTGGCTCAGCCGGTAATCCCAGCACTTTGGGAGGCCAAGGCGGGTGGATCACGAGGTCGAGAGATCGAGACCATCCTGGTCAACATGGTGAAACCCCGTCTCTACTAAAAATACAAAAAAATTAGCTGGGCATGGTGGCGTGTGCCTGTAATCCCAGCTACTCAGGAGGCTGAGGCAGGAGAATTGCCTGAACCCAGGAGGTGGAGGTTGCGGTGAGCCGAGATTGCTCCATTGCACTCCAGCCTGGGTAACAAGAGCGAAACTCCGTCTCAAAAAAAAAAAAAAAGTTTTACATGGACCAGGCACAGTGGCTTGTGCCTGTAATCCCAACATTTGGGAACACCAAGGCAGGAGGATCACTTGAGGCCAGGAGTTTGAGCAGAGCCTGGGCAACATGGTGATAGCTTGCCTCTGCTAAAAATTTTTAAAAATTAGCCGGGTGTGGTGGTGCACACCTATAATCCCAACACTTTGGGAGGCTGAGGTGGGTCACTAGAGCCTAGGAGGTCAAGGCTGCAGTGAGCTGTGATCGTGCCATGGCACTCCAGCCTGCCCCTCCCAGCAAAAAAAGTAGAAGAAAGCCTTATGTGTTTAAGTTGCCGTAAGACTTTGATAAATCATTAAAGAAAGAGGCTTTTCCCAACCCCCGCTTTTTTCTTCATACAGTCTTGCTCTGTTGCCCACGCTGGAGGGTAGTGGTGCAATCTTGGTTCATTGCAACGTCTGCCTGGGGGGTTCAAGCAATTCTCCTGCCTCAACCTCCCAGATAGCTGGGATTCCAGGTGCCTGCCACCACATTCAGCTAATTTTTGTATTTTCAGTACAGAAGGGGTTTCACCATGTTGGCCAGGCTGGTCTCAAACTCCTTAGCAATCCACCCTCCTAGGCCTCTCCAAGTGCTGAGATTACAGGAGTGAACCACTGCACTCGGCCTCCAGTATTTTTATTCATACCTTTGTTTAACTCTCAACAGTTTTCACACCCTTGAGCAATGCACCATATTAATAGTTGAGATTGGAGATGAGCATAATTTTATTTTTTATAAATCAATAGGAACAATTTTGCCTAAATGTTTTCTAAGCAATTATGAGCCATCTCTTCCTGAAAATAGATCATCTTAGGAAAAAATATTATGGAAGTTGAGAATATCGAAACTGATTCCTTCCCAAAAAATCTGCGCCTTTGTATAGGTGACCAATCATGGCTCCACAGCTTCTCTCTTGCAGACAGATGGGGAAGACGGGGTTCCCAAGGACTGCTAGGGTGGTTAGCGGAAGTGAGTAGGAAGAAATATTATGGTTTCCTGTTACAGGTGAAGACAGAGCAAACTGAAAAGCCAACAGAGCAGGAGGAGCCCCTGATTATGAGTAGAAAGAAGGCCTGTGACTGTCCTGAGATTCAAGTGGCTATTTTCAACATGACTCAGTCACTTCCTTCACTCTGCGCACTTCAGATACCAGTTGTAACTGTGTTCCTAATTGCAATCTACCAAAGGTTATGGATAGAGTTACACTTACAGAAGTAATTTATGAAGAATATGTATTTAGGATTTTTATAAATCCAATTCTTTACCATCTGTACTTTACAAATAAAGATTGAGAGCGGATAAAGAAAATGTGGTCTATATACACCATGGAATACTACTCAGCCATAAATAGGAATGAAATAATGTTTTTTCCAGAAACTTGGATGGAGCTGGAGGCCATTATTCTAAGTGAAGTAACTCAGGACTGGAAATCCAAATATCATATGTTCTCACTTATAATTGGGAACTAAGCTATGAGGATGCAAAGGCATAAAAATAATATAATGGACTTTGGAGACTCAAGGGGAAAGGGTGGGAGGGAGTGAGGGATAAAAAAAACTGCACATTGGGTACAGTGTACACTGCTCAGGTGACAGGTGCTCCAGAGCACCAGAAATCACCACTGAAGAACTTATCCATGTAACCAAAAACCACCTGTACCCCAACAACTATTGAAATTTTAAAAATAAAATAAAAAACAAAGGTTGAATTGCTAGCTAATAACCCAGTGAGGTTGTTACTGCCTTTCTGGTCTTTCTCCAAAAAATAAGAAATCTATAAATAGTCAGAAGCTTTGACTATACCAAAGTGACCAACAGAACTTTGCAAATGAGAAACAGAAAATATTTGCAAGACAATTGGCATTTCATTCTTAGAGAAAGCTGTTTTCTGACAACAGTAGTTTAGCATTTTTGCTCTCATTTTATTTAAAAGTAGACCCAATGGACAAACCGTAGTTTAGAAGAAAAGACAGTATGAAAAGGAAGCCTCTTCCCCCTCTCATCTCCATACATAATGTATGCTTGTGGGAGAGCTTTCTGGGGAAACAAACAGGCAATTGATTGCAATGACTATTCTCTATTTATTCCAGTGATAAACATGAAACACTGGACTCAACATCAGATTTTTTAAATTAAAGAACTTAAAGAAAAATGGTTTATTTGATGTCTTATTACATCTTAAGCACTTAACAAATTTGTAACCATTCATTTTATTTTAGATAATACTACTACTTAATGAATTGATTTTTTAATTGTAGGAAATGCCAGTATTTATTTTCAAATCCTGATTGTTTTAAATTCTATAGTTGCTTTTCCCTGAAGTAAAAATAAATGTGACAATCATAAAGGCAGTGGGGAGGTAATTTATGCCCACATACACATTTAATCAATCAGTCAGGATACTCATTATATATGTGCATTTGTATCTACTTTTATCTGTCAAAATGCTTTAGGCTGCTGGTAATAGAAAACTCAGCTCAAAGTGGTTTAAACAGCAAGGAAAAGGCATGATCTCTCACGACTGGAAGTGGGGCACCACCCAGGTTGGACAATTCTGTGGCTCAGCTGTATCATCAAGCATATCGTTTTTCTCTCTTCTTTCTTCTGTGCCTTCCAAGACTTGTAGGCTGTGTTCTCCCACTGGCTTCTTTCTGGTTGCAAAATGACTGTTGTTAAGTCCACTTACGTTACTCAGGACACCATCTGATTTCCAGTGGTAGAAGAGTTTATCTCTTTTCCAGTGTTTTTTTTTTTCCCCTCTCTCTCTCTGTTTCTTTGTTTGTTTGTTTGTTTGGTTTGGTTTGTCTTTTTAATTGAGATGGAGTCTTGCTCTTGTTGCCCAGGCTGGAGGGCAATGGTGTGACCTCTGCCTCCCGGGTTCAAGTAATTCTCCTGCCTCAGCTTCCCCAGTTGCTGGGATTACAGGCATGCCCACCACGCCTGGCTAATTTTGTATTTTTAGTAGAGGGTGTCTCCATGTTGATCAGACTGGTCTTGGTCTTGAACTCCCGACCTCAGGTAATCCACCGGCTTCAGTCTCCCAAAGTGCTGGGATTACAGGCATGAGTCACCGCACCCAGTAGACTTTCTCTTTTTAGGTGCCAGGCCACCTCCCCAGAAGCTCGTGTCCTACCTCAAGTCTCATTAACAAGGATTGGGTTATATGTCTCTACCCACAACACTCACACTCAAAGAGAATAGGAATGCCCTGACGGTTCACAGTTCAGGTTAACCCTTATGCTCCATTGGGGAAGTGGTATATTCAACAACATTTTGGATTGATGAGCAGGGAAACTTGGAGTCAGGGAATGGTCAGAGGTGGCTGTTGGAGAGGCAACAATACCAAACATATATTAGCATAAGTATAGCTCTATGAAGTATGAATGTTACTGACTCTGAAATGTTCCTTGTGGTTTTAAGCATCCTAGCCTGTAAAATGAGCAGCCTAGAATTCAGACACCACGTTGCTTTATTTTCTTAATAAGAAAAGATTTATGTACAAAGATGTTTTTGTCTCTCTCTTCCATTAGAAGGTAAATTCCTGGAGAGAAGAGACTATGTTTGTCTCGTCCCTAGCTGCATCTCCAACATCTAGAGCAGTTAAATCAGCACATGGTAGGCATTCAGGAAATATTTACTGAATAAATGGCAAAAATTACAATTAGAATGTTGGAATCTCTCTCCAATCACAGTATATGTTTTTATGTTGCAAACTGAATTTGTACATTCCTGTATCTTTTTGTATACATATGGTTCCATTTCCATCACCTGAAATGGGAGAAAACCACAATAGTTATTGTTCATTCTTCCATTAAGGTGGTTCTGTGACATGGTGCAGAGAAGAGGTTCGATCATGTCGTACTCCAGTACAACCTCAGGACAGAAAAACACAGCTGGAAAAAACACCTGTAAGCACCACAATAATGTGTAAAAAATTACCCAAGCGTTGGACCAAGACTGGCAGAGACAAAACAGGGAAAATTCAACCACAAGAAATATTATATTTCAAGTTAGTACGGACTGGTTTGAAAACCATAAGAGAATTCATCCTCTAACCTCTAAACATACGATTTTTGATGTGCCTGCAAAAATTATATCATGAATAATTGAAGTCGATTGGAAAGAGTCACCTACTGTAGCAGCACTTTTGACATGGACTATTTTAATTTATTTTAGAATTTATATACATAGATGATATATTTTTTCAGATATGTAACTCCTGGAGGTATTGTGATTTAATAGTATTTTTAATAGCACTGAATATTTTACTTATCTGTTATTTCCAATACTTATTAAGCACCCTCACCCTTAAATTCTAAGAGGCAAAACTGTCAAAGAAATCACAATTCCTCCTTTTAAGTATCTCATGGTCTACAATAAGGGCTGAGGCACCCACGTAAGCAGCTATAATTCAAGGTTGTACAGGATGTCTCAAGAGCAGTACAAACAAAATATTGTGGCAAATTCAATAGAAGATAGATATTCTGAGAAGATCAGAGAATGGCCCATGAAAGAGGTGGTATTGGACTTGAGCTTGTCAAATGGATTTGGGGAGGTGGGTAGAAAGACTCCCATAGATGTTCCAGCCACAGCATTAGACATGGTACAGTTAGCTGGAGCTGTTACCAAAGCGTTCTTCAAGTGAATGTTTTATGCTCCACCAGTGTTTGACTTTAGCTGTTTTCTCCATCAAAACCTTGTCCTACAGTTTAATGTTTTTATGGAGAAAGATGGCATGCTTATTTAAATTTGTTTGTAATACAAAGCAGGCAGAAATAGAGACTACACCAAATGATAGAGAAAACATTCAAGAAAATCTTGGCCAGGTTCAGTGGCTCACGCCTGTAATCCCAACACCTTGGAAAGCTGAGGCGGGTGGATAACTTGAAATCAGGAGCTCAAGACCAGCCTGGGCAATGTGGTGAAACCCATCTCTACTAAATAATGCAAAAATGTGTTGGGCATTGTGATGTGTACCTGTCACCCCAGCTACTGGGGAGGCTAAGGCAGGAGAATTGCTTGAACCTGGGAGGTGGAGGTTGCGGTGAGCCAAGATCGCACCACTGCACTCCAGTCTGGGCAACACAGCAAGACTCCATCTCAAAAAAAATAAAAACTTAACTGGCTAAAATGACTGATAGTTTCTAACATGATAAAAATTTTAAAATAGGCCAGGCACAGTGGCTCTTGCCTGTAATCCCAGCACTTTGAGGGGGTGCCGAGGTGGGTGGATCACAAGGTCAGGAGATTGAGACCATTCTGGCCAACATGGTGAAACTCTCTCTCTACTAAAAATACAAAAATTAGCTGGGCGTGGTTGAGCATGCATATATTCCCAGCTACTCAGGAGGCTGAGGCAGGAGAATAGCTTGAATCAGGGAGTTGGAGGTTGCAGTCAGCTGAGATCGCGCCAATGCACTCCAGCCTGGTGACAGAGCGAGACACCGTCTCAAAAAAAAAAAAAAAAAAAAAAAAAAAAAACTTTAAAATAAATGTAAACTCTTAACTTTAATTTCTTTTTTCAGGAAATTACTGCTCAAGTAGAAGATAGAATTATCCTGACTTAGCAACAACTCACTTAAAAGAGACTTGGGGAAGGTTGGTTGATTGCATGTGACATGTCTACACTAAAGCTGATACAAACTGTATTCATTTAGCCTAAAATGTATTCATTCAACAAACACTTTTAAATTAACACTCTGCAAAAAGCACTATATGAGGAAATGGAGGTTTAACAATGGATAAAAATGATCCCAGTCCTTAGAGACATACAGCTTATATAGCCTATGATAGAGGTGAACAAACAAATATTAAATGTATAAATACAGCATAGGCCCCCAAAATAACAATTTCCCAGTACAATTATTGGTCAGATAACAGAAGCGTTATACCTCAATAAAGCTGTTTAAAAAAAAAAAAATGATGTCCAAATTGGCAAACAGCTTTATTGAGATATAACTTTTATATCTTATCATTCATTCACTGTTAGTATACAATTCCATGGTTTCTCATATATTTACAAAGTTGTGCAACCATCACCATAATATAACTTTAGAACACTTTTTTTTTTTTTTGAGACAGAGTCTTGCTCTGTCGCCCAGGCTAGAGTGCAGTGGTATGATCTCAGCTTGCTGGAACCTCTGTCTCCAGGTTCAAGTGATTCTCCTATCTCAGCCTTCTGAGTAGCTGGGATTACAGGCATGTCCTGCCATGCCCAGCTAATTTTTGTATTTTTAGTAGAGACAGAGCTTCATCATGTTGGTCAGGTTGGTCTTGAACTCCTGACCTCAGGTGATCCACCTGCCTTGGCATCCCAAAGTGCTGGGATTACAGGTGTGAGCCACATGCCTGGCCAGCAGTTTTATCATCTCTTAAAAAAAAACAGTAACCATTAGTAGTCATTTCCTGTTCACCCCTAACCCAGCCCCTAAGCAACCACTAATCTACTTTCCGTCTCTATAGATTTGCCTATTCTGAATATTTTATATAAATGAAATCACACAATATGTGGTCTTTGTGACTGGATTCTTTCACATAGCACAATGCTTTGGGGCTCATCCATTTTGTATCACGTGTCAGTGTTTCATTCGTTTTTATTGCTGAATAATATCCCAGTATTATTGGATATACCACACAATACAAATCCATATAATATGGATATACCACACTTAATACAAACATTTGAATATTGATCAACATAAGAGTTTTTTTGTTTGTTTGTTTGTTTGCTTGCTTTTGTTTTTTGGAAATGGAGTTTCACTATATAGCTCAGGCTAGTCTCCAACTCCTGGGCTCAGGTGATCCTCCTGCCTCAGCCTCCCAAGTGTCTGGTACTACAGGTGGGTGCCACTGCTTCTAGCTGTAAGTCTTTATGCCAATATATGTTTGATTTTTCTTAGGTATATGCATAGGTCATAGATTAACTGTATGTTTAACATTGTGAGATATTGTCGGATACTAACAGTTTTCCAAAGTTGTAGCACCCTTTTACACTCTCGCCATCGCTGTGCAAACAGGTTCTCCACATTCTTGTGAATGCCTGTCAATGTCATCTTTCTCATTATAGCCACTCCAATGGGTACCAAGTGGTATCTCATTTAAATTTCCTGATTTGTCTTCTTTGAAAAAATATCTCTCTGGATCTTTTGCCCATTTTAAATTGAGTTATTTATCTTACCATTGTTGATTTTGAGAGTTCTTTATATATTTGGAATAGCAATTCCCTATCAAATATATTATTTGCAAACATTATCTCCCATTCTCTAGGTCGTCTTTTCACGTTCTGTTTTGTACTGTTTGCTACACAGAAGTTGTTAATTTTATAAGATCTAACTTACCTATTTCTTCTTTCGTTGCTTGTGATTTTGGTGCCATATCTAAGAAACCACTGCCTAACCCAAGATTATGAAGATTTACTTCTATGTTTTCTTCTAGGAGTTTTATGGCTTCAGCTCATATATTTGTGTCTATTATCCACATGGAGTTAACTTCGTGTGTGGCATGAGAAAAGGGCCCAACTTTATTCTTTTGCATTTTGCATAAATATCTTTTGCGGATATTCAGTTAATCCCAGCGTTATTTGTCGAAATGTCTATTCTTTCTCACTTAATTGTTCTGACACCCTTGTTAGCAATGAATTGACCACACATGTTAAGGTTTATTTCTGGACCCTCAATTCTATTCCATTGATCTATGTCTATTCTTACACCAGTTCCATGCTGTCTTGACTATTGAAGCTTTGTACTAAGTTTTGCAATTGGGAAGTGTGACTCCTTCAACTTTGTTCCTCATTTTCAAGATGGTGTTTCCTAACCTTAGTTCATTGTATTTTCATAATCAGCTTCAGACAACACATATTTAAAAGAATATTGATAGCTGGCTCACGCCTGTAATCCCACCACTTTGGGAGGCTGAGGTGGGTGGATCACCTGAGGTTGGGGGTTCGAGATCAGCCTGACCAATATGAAGAAACCCCATCTCTACTAAAAATACAAAATTAGCCAGGCATGGTGGTACATTCCTGTAATCCCAGCTACTCAGGGAGGCTGAGACAGGAGAATCACTTGAACCCGGGAGGCAGAGGGTGCAGTGAGCCGAGATTGCGTCATTGCACTCCAACCCCTGGGTTGGAGTGAAACTCCATCTCAAAAAAAAAAAAAAAAAAAAGGAATATTGATAAAGTGGAGTGGATTCTGGACGTTGGAAGAAAGATTACAACAACTTGTGATGTTTAATCTTCAAGATGAAATATAAAAGTGGAGTGCAAGAGATGATTTCACAGGCTTAAAATGTTGCTATAACATAGAAAATCATGTCAGTGAATTCTTTATCGCCCCAGATAGTTACAATGATAGGTGAACATCAGTTCACTATAAGGATGGCCTTTAATACAAGTAAATTCATTCATCTCACATTTTCTCACACACTGGGCCACCCATTCTTGAAAAGATTCAAGTAAGGCAAGATGACCTGTTCATCAGGAATGTTGTAGAAGAAATGTCATCATTGGAAGGAAGAAGACGTACTCTTTGATATGTGAGCATGGATGGCAGTGAGAAATGGCTGCTGTCAGTGGCCATTATCTAATTAATCGTCCAAACATATGAGATGGATACTATCATTACCCATTTTGCTAGATAAGGAAAAAGGCAAAGGGAGATTTAGCAACTTGTCTAGCAATGCACAGTTAAAAAGTGACAAAGCTTGTCCTTCAACCCAGTTCTGTTTGACACCAAAGTGCAAAGTGCATGCTCTTACCCTGTATGATCTGGACATGAGTTGTAGTAGCAGATATAGGAAAAGAAATTAATATGAAAGATCACATCACAGAAAAGGAACAGAAACCACTGAATTTGCTGAATGCAGTCACTGACTAAGAGTATGTTTCCAAAGATGAGTTTGAGGTTTCAAGCTTTATAACTAGGAGAGAAGGGAGGATTTATTAATAGAAATGTGGAAGGCAGGCCAGGCACAGTGGCTTAGGCCTGTAATCCCAGCACTTTGGGAGGCCGAGATGGGTGGATCATGAGGTCAAGAGATCAAGACCATCCTGGCCAACATGGTGAAACCCCATCTCTACTAAAAAAATACAAAAATTAGCTGGGCGCCTGTGGTCCCAGCTACTCGGGAGGCTGAGGCTGAAGAATTGCTTGAACCCAGGAGGCGGAGGTTGCAGTGAGCCAACGTCACTGCACTCCAGCCTGACGACAGAGCAAGACTCCATCTTAACAAAAAAAAAAAAAAAAGGAGAGAAATATGGAAGGCAATAGGAAAGCAGGTTCTGGTGGATGTGAAAAATAAGCTCATCCATTCAACAACAGGTAACTGTTGATATTCAGACTTAGGCTCATGCCTACTGGCTCAAGAAGCCATGGTGTGATTCTTCTTCTAGGTGAGTCAAGGGTAACTGATTCTCAGGCTCTGAACCTGGAGTTCCAGAGAACATAAGTAAGATTAATAGAAAGGTAAACTGAAAGGAGACACTCTTTGGGGAAGAAACATGGTACTTGGTGTTGCTAAGTCTGTTTAATTTCAGCTGAGAGTAAAACATGCAACCATGCAGAAGATAAGTAAGCCATGGGATAGAACCTTAGGTCAGTAGATGGGATTGGCCCTCAAGAGGTGGCTGAAGACAAAGTATTAAATCTCTAAGCCAAGGACTGTAAGGAAGGAAAACCAGAGGATCTGGCTCTTAGCTTTTCTTCCCCCAGCCCCACTGTGCATCACCTAAACCTTACAACTTGTATGTCAAAGATTTCCTAAACTCAGTGCCCACGAGAAAATAGCTTTTAAGGATTCTTTATTCAGAACTCTGAGCCTGGAACCTAGCAAGAGCTTTTATGTGTAGTATATTATCCAGCATTTATAACAAAGTTTGGACACAGTTGGTATTCTCTCCATTTTATGGATGAGGAAACTGAAACTCAGAGAGGTTCAGCAGTGAAGCATAGCCAAGGGTAGAGCAAAGATTGAGACCCAGTCTGTCTGACACCAAAGTCCATGCCCCTTTCGGTACTGCAAGGCACCATGCTGGAGGGCTTGGCTTTTTTGCCATCTCACCTGCCAGAGAAAGAGGGGAAAGCTTTCAAGCAGGCTGGAACCTTCACCTACCCAATGCCCACCTTTTTTCCTTTCTTCTTTCCTTCTTTTTATTCTGTCATACCTTCATATCGTTGGCAAATGTGTATTGTGTATGTGCCACATGTCAGTCATGGGTGATACAGGGAGGAACAAGAATCAACTCCTGCTTTCATGGTGCTTACAGACAAGAGAGAATTAAAGGCATTAAGCAACAAATTACACATTAATTAAAACTATCTAAATAGTTTAGGTAGTTTTATCTAAAACCATGACATGCCTATCATCTCAGCACTTTGGGAGGCCAAAGAGGGAGGATTGCTTGAGGTCATGAATTTGAGACCAGCTCGGGCAACATAGGGAGCTATGACGGCAGCTTCCTCTCTACCAAAGAAATACAAAATAATGAGCGGGGCATGGTGGCACACACGTGTATTCTTAGCTACATGTGAAGCTGAGATGGGAGGATCTCTTGACCCCAGGAGTTTGAGGCTGCAGTGAGCTATGATGGCACCACCCAACTCTAGATTGGAAGACAGAGTGAGACTTTGTTTCAAAAAAAAAAAAACACCTCTAAATGTTCCTCCCTTTATTTGATCTGCAGAGAAAGAGGAAAAAAAAAAAAAAAACTAGAGAAAGAGAAAAAAAGCTAAGTGGTACTAAGCGCAGGTAGGGTGCAATTAGAGACAGGGTCACAATCTGTTGCCCAGGCTGGAGTGCAGCGGTGCCCTCGTACCTCACTGCAGCTTTGAACTCCTGGGCTCAAGGAATCCTCTCCCATCAGCCTCCGGTGCGGCTGGCCCACAGGCACTTGTCCACCACTCCGGCCTGCCACCTGGGTTAATTGCAGTATCCTAAGTTTGCCTTAGAATTACTACTTCTATTGAAATGTGCATTCTGAAGTACAGCCTCTTTAAACCATCTTTTTAAAAAGCTAGCAAACTTCGCAAAGCTGGTTTGTTTTTTTTTTTAATTGATTCAAGTGGTGAGTTTGAATTTCACTGTTGTGTGTGCATGTGTGTGTTTATGCTGAATTTCCTTATTTGGCTTCTGCCACTGAGGTTTCTAAAAAGCATCAGGGCTTGGCAGGATCCCTTCTCTCACTCAGGTCGTATCTGGGCTAGCCTGAGTTAACTAGGGGTGGAGTGGTGAGGATAAGAAGGAGGACGTGGCCAGGAGCGGTGGCTCACGCCTGTAATCCCAGCACTTTGGGAGGCCGAGGCGGGTGGATCACAAGGTCAAGAGATCGAGACCATCCTGGTCAACATGGTGAAACCCCGTCTCTACTAAAAATACAAAAATTAGCTGGGCATGGTGGTGCGTGCCTGTAATCCCAGCTACTCAGGAGGCTGAGGCAGGAGAATTGCCTGAACCCAGGAAGCGGAGGTTGCGGTGAGCCGAGATCACTCCATTGCACTCCAGCCTGGGAAACAAGAGCAAAACTCCGTCTCCAAAAAAAAAAAAAGGAGGACTTGGCCAGGAGCGGTGGCTCGCGCCTGTAATCCCAGCACTTTGGGAGGCCGAAGCTGGCGGGTCACGAGGTCAAGAGATCGAGACCATCCTGGCAAACGTGGTGAAACCCCGTCTCTACTAAAAATACAAAAAGTTAGCTGGGTGTGGTGATGCGCGCATGTAGTCCCAGCTGCTCAGGACGCTGAGGCAGGAGAATTGCCTGAACCCTGGAGGCGGAGGTTGCGGTGAGCCGAGATCGCGCCATTGCACCCTGAGACAGAGCAAGAATCTGTCTGGAAAAAAAAAAAAAAAAAAAAAAAAAAAAAAAAAAAAAAAAAAGGAGGAACTGAAGCTCAGGCCAAGAAGCTGGAGAACCGGGTAGGGTCTGAAAATGCTTATTCTCTAACATCAGAAACATTATCTAAAATGTACTCATAATGAGTCCGTGGGCTGTCTTTGGTCCCAGGTGAAGTAGAAGAGCATCCATTTTGGGAGAACCTGATAACAAGCACCCAGCAATATATGGATTCTCCATCCTGCTCCATTCTATGATTTTGGCTCAGAAGTTTAATAAGAACAATGGTCTATACCCCAGGGGCACTTTCGCCATACTGTGTCAATGGTAATCACCTGACTAAACCCAATTCCGCAAAGAACCCAAGTTTTGTTGTTGTTATTGTTTTGTTTCATTTTGAGACGGAGTCTCACTCTGTCACTCAGGCTGGAGTGCAATCGCATGGTCTCAGCTCACTGCAACCTCCACCCCCACCCCCACCCCCAACCTCCCACCGCCCCCCCGACCCCCAACCTCCCACCGCCCCCCCCCACCCCGTTTCAAGCGATTCTCTTGCCTCAGCCTCCTGAGTAGCTGGAACTACAGGCCCGTGCCACCACACTCAGCTAATTTTTGTCTTTTTAGTAGAGACCGGTAGTTTTACTACGTTGGTGAGGCTGGTCTTGAATTCCTGACCTCGTGATCTGCCTGCCTCGGCCTCCCAAAGTGCTGGGATTACAGGCGTGAGCCACCTTGCCCACCCAAGAACGTCAGTTTTAAAAGACAACTGGTGTATGTTACGGTGGAGGTGGGTGGGGGTTGTAGGTAAATTAACAGCCCCTGATTGCTGACTTTATATTATCATGTACCTTAATCATTTGACCTTAATCTACTCAAATGTATTTAACTCATTGAAAGAAAAGACAAAATCAGAAAAATAAAATATCTATAATCAAAAAGATATTTTCTGTTACCATAACTTCTTATTGTCCTTTTTGACCCACTCAATCACGGAGGGATAACTAACACTATTATTTTTTCAGCATGATTATTTTCCCCAGAATATGTTAAGCTGATCAGAAACTATAATTTTTAAAATATGTATTTGTGCTTGGTTTTACATGTCTGAATTATACATGAACTCAGCAGCTTCCAGGCTATAATCACATGTCTAGGAGCCCTATGGTTGACTCCTACACATACATTATGATGAGTCAAACCCACATCTCCTTATATTTCAGCCCACTTATTCGCAGGGGCCAGTACAAACATGTTTGTGGCAATGCTATTCAGTAAATAATAGTAGATGCAAAGAGTCGGAGAACATTTGTGAGTTAAGACTCTCTTAAGAACCTTTGCTATTCCAAAACAGCCTTGGATTTTCCCCTTGCTAGTTACATGTTATTTCTAGAACCTCTATTTTAAGTGTACTGGTAGACAAAGTCAATCAAACCTTATCATGTCTCTCACTATTAATGAAAATGTAAAAGATACACCCAGAGACACTGTAGGCTAGTTTTCTTCTATTTTAAAATTCCTTCTTTCTGTTCAAGGACTCTGAAGGACCCTGTTCATTCATTATGAATACTAGGATTCAGAAAATAAGGGTCTAATCAGGAGCTCTTGGAGACATCATAGCACCGTGGGCTTTGCACTTGCATGACAGGGGTGGGGTGTGGGTAGAACATGGTGGCACACAGGAAATCATCCCAAGCTATTCCAGATGTCAGGGAACAGGAAGGAACCTGGACTACATTGGGCTGCTGAAATCACACCATTTGTTAAATTAATTTTTTTTTTTCCTTTTGAGACAAGATACTTGCTCTGTTGCCCAGGCTGAAGTGCAATGGCATGATCTCGGCTTGTTGCAACCTCTACCTCCTGGGTTCCAGCAATTCTCTTTCCTCAGCCTCCCAAGTAGCTGGGAATACAGGCACCTGCCATCATGCCCAGCTAATTTTTGTTTCTTTGTAGAGACAGGGTTTCACCATGTTGGCCAGGCTGGTCTTGAACTCCTGCCTCAGGTGATCCACTAGCCTCGGCCTCCCAAAGCGCTGGGATTACAGGTGTGAGGCACCACACCCAGCCTCACACAGTTTATTAATTTAAAACACACAGGGAAAGCAAGGAGAAGGAGACAGGGTCAGTTCTTAAGGATGGGTTGGGTTGCAGGCAGATGACAGCGCTCCCTACTTGAATTCTGGACTATGCTAGCGCCAAATGTCCTGTCTTTCTTTGCACTAACAGTGTGGTTAGGGGACCAGAACTGAGGTTTGAGCAAGGGGGCCCACAGACACAAGGCCTGCTGGGCCAATGACACACATGTGCTGTGTCAGAGAGATGCAGGGATGCTATGGTTTCAACACCTCTAAGGAAGTGTTTAGGTCACGAGGATTCCATCCTCATGAATGGATTCATGTGGATTATAAAAGGTCTGGAGGCTGTGAGTTATATCCTCTCTCTCTTGAACTTGCTCTCTGGCCCTTCCACCATGCGATGACGGCAACAAGACCCTCACCGTATGTGGGCCCCTTGACCTTGGACTTCCCAACCTCTGGAACTGTGTGAAATACCTTTCTGTTCTTCATCCATTATCCAGTCTGAGGTTATTCTGTTATAGCAGCAGAAAATGGACTAAGATAAGAAACGAGGACCCCCTAGCCAGTTCACTTACTGAACTGTGAAAGGTTTTGTCTGCATTTTTTAAAGCATAGTTCATGTGAGGCTCAGAGTGAGACCATATTGAGTTTACCAATGAATGGCTAATCTAGAGATGACTGAACTGTCAGCCTAGAGGTAGAATGATCAAGACAAATGACTTGACATTTCTATCCATGTCATATTCTTGTTTCTTCCAGCATATATCCATGTATTCTGTTTATCTTTAACATGTGCCAGTATATACTATATTACCCTCTGTCTATACTTAACACATCCGATGAGTTTTGCCTATGTCATGTAAGGTACCTGCTTACTTACCACCTATGCCCTGGGTTTATGATGGATTTCATTATTCCATTTTTTTTTTGTGTCCTCTACAACAGAATTGAATATTCTCAACTAATGTAGTAGATTCACATTATAACCAGTGTCGATTCTAATAGAAATTTTTATTCCCACATTCATCAAGGAGCTGGAGAATTGAAAAAACCACCATGCAAAGACACATCACTTGTCCTCATGAAGCTCACTTATTAACTATCAAACCCAAGTAGCCTAGTCACAGTCATGTGGTATCAGCAGACACAGACAATGGGACTGTCTAAAAATTCCTTGGACAGTCATCTAGCTTTCCCACAGAGTTAGTTGAAAGAGCCTGAAAATATCTGGCCCTCAATTTTCTCTCTGACCTTCCCCTGCTCTTCCAGCCTTCCTTGCCATTCCCAGAGTAAATGATCCTGCTTTATGACAGGTCTTCCAGGTTTTCCAATGCACTGTTCACAACACAATTTCAGTGGACACCACTTACACAGGGTACCGCGAGAATGGCACACCCTAAAAAATGGGCATCAGGGTGGCCCCAGCTCAGAGCCTCTGCACTTGCTGTTTTGGGGGCTGGAATGCTCTTCCCCATACTGCTTGTTACTTCTTCTATGTTTTTGCTCAAATGTAATCTTCTCACTGAGTTTTAGCACTTTATTTAAATTACATCTATCACTTTCCACCTCAAAACCTCCTATCTCCTTTTCCTAGTTTTACCCCATAGTACTTATTTTATTTTATTATTTATGTGTGTGTGTATGTGTGTTTGAGATGGAGTCTCACTTATTGTCCAGGCTGGAATGCAGTGGTGCAATCTTGGCTCACCACAACCTCCGCCTCCCAGGTTCAAGTGATTCTCCTGCCTCAGCCTCCCAAGTAGCTGGGATTACAGGCATATTACACCCGACTAATTTTGTATTTTTAGTAGAGGACAGGGTTTCACCATGTTGGCCAGGCTGATCTTGATCTCCTGACCTCAGGTGATCCACCTCCCTCAGCCTCCCAAAGTGCTGGGATTACAGGCATGAACCACTGTGCCTGGGATTTTATTTTCTTTTAATATACCATATGAAGTTTTCCACATATTTTGGTCATTATGTCTTACCCACCCTGTCCCTAATGTGTATGTGTACACACACACACACACACACACACACACACACCAAATTGTAAACTCGATCAGAGAAGGGATTTTTACGACTTTGCTCATTGCCGAGTTTCCTGGACTAGAAAAGTGCTCGGCATACAGTGGGTTCTCATTAAATATCCATTTAATACATCTATCCCACTCTTAGTCGCATTTACATTCCTCTGCTACTCACCCAACCTCCATTCCAGGTGAGCTGGGGAAGGACAAATATGGGTAAGCTCAAAAATAGCTCCCAAAAATCACTCTGGAATATGTTGTCATTCTGTGACCAAATGAGCAGGCAGATTGCAGAGAGTTGGGCATGGGTAAGGCTGGATAGAAGCAGAGACAAATCTGAATCTGCAAAGTACTGAGTATTCACTGGCCCATGAGTTTGCCATGCCAGATGGTTAGCTCAACTAGGAACATTAGAATTACTGAAACTCTATCACAGGACCTCATTTTGAGGGGCTTCTGAACTTATTTTACCCCATAGTACTTATTTTATTTTATTATTTATGTGTGTAGGTAGGGCTTTGCACTCACTGATTCTAGGCATATTTGTTTGACTGAGAGACTTATTTCTTTGGTCTAAGGTGAGGGTTGTTTGTTCTGTAGGGACTCATCATGGCTAAGTAGTTCGGGGATGTGGGCATTTCCTAAAGGAAATGATAACATAACAGGGTGATCCTTCCAATAGGAATATAATAACTTGGCTCAGGGCTGCCCCTCCCACATGCTCACAGCCCCTTGCTCTCCCATAACAGGGTGTGGATTTGAAAGAAGCCTGACCAGCTGAACCCCCGTAAAAGGGAAGCTGGCTTAGCTTCTTAAATCTTCTTCGTTCTCAAAATCTGGACTCCTTTTCATGGTCAGATCTCTGGAGCAGGTGCCAGACGTTTTGAATTCTACTCCAGGTCCTGCTCAGACTTGCCAATCAATCTCCAGCAAATCACTGTGCCCAAATCATTGTCTTTCTTTTTTTTAGTTCTTTCATCTGTAAAAGCAGCACCTTGCTAATCAATCTCTCAGCCATGACACATAGATCGGCTGAAAAATGGGTCATAAAAATGACGTTAGAAAATGTTTTCATTCTATAATCGTGCTTCCTTTTCATTTCTACTTGCAAAACCTATCTTGAGTCTCTCTACTGCCTAGCTAGGATGCCTAGGGAATGCCTAGACATCCAGCAAACATTGTCCCTGCCTTGAGCTACAGACGAGTGCTCACACGCAAGCGAGATGGGAGCTGATGAGTGTCAGTGTTGACTGGTGCTGATACCCCAGCCCTAGCCCTCTCACCCCTTGGGCACCACTTGCATCTGGTCCATCCCCCAGGACACTGACGTGTGGCAGTAAGACAGAAAGCTTATACCGTGTGTCATTCTTTCCCTTAAAAAATCAGAGTTATATCAGAGATCTATCATTCAAAGCTTCTAAATGAAGTAATTCCTATGCCTAATAGGAAGAATGTTTCTGTTGTTTTCTTTGCTTTTTTTTTTTTTTTTTTAAACCTGAGCTAGTGTCTCACTGAGGAAAGGAAACACGCAAATGTTCAGAGCCTAGGTCTAAACATTCTCCCAACAGTGCGGATCAACCCTTGGCCCGAGGTTGCACGGCACTTTTAGTTGTCTAGGTTAAGTGTAGGGTAAATTCAAATTCTCACTGTTTTCATGGAATAATTGCTAATGAATATAATCATCTTCCAATGTCATCTGTTGAATTTGAAAGTTGGCAGGAATGAAGAAGGCAGCTTTCTTTAGAAATGATTAGAACATGGTTATTAGGGTGAGGTCATTGGTTTACAATTAAGTCATTTTTTTCCCCCTACAGTTATAATAACAGTGACGGAACCCAGAATCTTGTTGCTGGCTCTTTGGCAAAAGAAGGAGATCAAATATTCAGAGTTTGGGCTGCCTTCCCTTAGTTGAAGGAATATTTTCCCACACCCGAGGCTGCTGGTGGGTGGCTGCCCCTCATACCAAATGCATTTATCTATGTGTCAGGGCTCTGGGGGCCAAGGCAGTTCACAGTATTCACCAACTTGGAGCTGTAGGCTTTTCAACCATGATAAAGACAAAGATATTTTAAATTAAATTCCCGGTTGGCATTATTGTCACTTGATCTGTCCTGAGCTAATAAAGGGAAGAGATATTCTTTAGAGAAAGAGAAAAGTGATAGCCAGTGATTTTGTGCTCCCCGTGAAAGAAAAATATCTTCCTGCTGGGGTCAGGAAAAGTTATCAGCTTCAGACCTCTGGGCAGGATTTAATTTCCCACGTCATTATTTTTGCCTGCTTAGTCACCATTTTTTTAAAGTTATGTTTTTATCTCTTTTCCTCTCTTACAAACAAAATATGTCAAATTCTTCACAGACCTATTTTTGGCAAGCTCTGAAAAATCTGTAAAATATTTAAAGGCCATCAAGGGGAAAAAAATATCCACTGGAATTAGAACCATCAGATTCTAGGTACTTGTTGAAATAAGTACAATTTCAAATTCTGCTGCCTCATTAAAGATTGCTTTTATTTGTTTGTGAGTCTGAGATGGAAAAAAAAGTGGGAAGAGTCTGGAAATGGGAACTGAGACCGGCCTTCTCAATCGAGCTATGTGATTAACTTGTTATCAGGCCCTGAACAAGCCCTTCAGCCTAGCTGAACAGCTGGATTACGCACGTATGAAGAACTCTAACAACCCAAATGCCTCCAAGCAAGTGGGCGCATACAAGTGCCAAAGTCACATATTTTGCAATTGCACATCTAGAATTTTCCTCAGATACGTGCTTTGAGATGGGAACTACTAGGCAAATGGCATCTCCTCTTGCTTTTAAAACTTGAGATTTATAGACCCCTTGAATTGTGTCTGAGAAATTCATAGCAATATGCCCATTGTAAAGTCTCAGGGCACACATTGATATTCTGTATAAATATTTAAACAGAGAATTTGAACACAGATAGTCATCAGAAATGAAGCGAGCTGCAATATCATATAGCTGCATAAAGCAATGAAACTTTGTGGTTAAGAGGGTAAGTTCTTCTGTCATGCAACTGGGGTTCAAATCTCTGTTCTGATATTTATTAGCTCTGTGACCTTGAGAAGTTGACTTAACTCCTTCATCCCTCCACCTCCTCATGTGGACATGGGGCTAATTCCAGGACCTACCTTGTATGACCGTTGTAAGGATTCAAGTAGGACATCCATTTGTATCAATTATCTCTATTACTGGCACAACAGCAAGCAGTCACTAAATGTTAAATGTTATTTTTGTAACCTGAGAATTGGGTCAAAAATAAAATACACGAGACCCTCATCCATGAATTATTACTTTCATCTTCTTATCATTTCACATCTAATAGAACGAGTTAAATGAGACCATCATGAATGGCCTTTGTTTCTTGATGCCTTAGGTGTTTCCACACATGGACGTTGTAAGATCATGTGGGACTATTCAGAGTTATTATATTCCTATTATAATGTGGGACTATTTGGGATTAACTGTAGTCAACCAGTCTCTTGCTATTTATAAGCAGTTAGCAAGCAAACGGTGAGGACTTGGCTAGCAGTGCTAAGGGACTATTTTCCTTGTGTAAGTAACAAGCTAAAATAAAGTCATTGTGATTCAGAGAAACAGAAAGGGTGGGAAAATATGTGAACAACTTTTCCATTCCAGTGGGAACCTGGATGGAAACCCTCTTTTTGGAAGCCAAGAAGGCAAAGTTCCATTTTTTCTTGGCAAGGCACTTTACGAGATTCTGAGTATCTTTGGACTCTGTATTTTGGTAGCTTGGAATTAGCCTGGGAACACGTTCATGCCCAAGTGATTTGAGAATCTCTGCCTTAATAACAAAGACTCCAATTTCTAGTGTTCAGTTTCTCAAGGCCAAGCGAAGCGTCTGTTTGCATCTATTTCAAGTACCCTTTCAGTTGTTTTTCACACTCCAGTGTTTATTATATCTTTCAAAGAAAGAGTGTTTATCATTCACAAGGTTATTTATAAGTTAAGAGATGACCTCAATATTCCATTAGTATTTCTGTCAAAAAGGGTTGCTGCTACTATAACAAATACATATTGCAATTTATTCTGATCTCTTCTCTGGTGGAATATACTATAGGAGCCCCAGGGTCCCTTATGCCATTGGTTCATCTACAGATGGACACAATTCTTTTAGGATTCTTTTTCTCTATGAACTAGACCAAGCCAAAAGAGGGAAAATTGTTTCTTCCTGAAAGCCCACAGGCTACGGCTCTATGCTGTGTAAATCTCTGTTCTCCAGTTTGTTGGCACTCACTATGTGATTTTTTTCTCCTCTTATTAATGGCATAAATCCCATAGATTGGCTACCTCTAAAAACAGGGTGTTTTGGCTGGCTGATTTGCATGGGAGAATTAGAATTCCATGTTGGACAGGTGCAGTGGCTCACACCTGTAATCACAACACTTTGAGAGGTCAAGGCAGGCAGATCACTTGAGGTCAGGAGTTTGAGACCAGCCTGGCCAACATGGCAAAACCCATCTCTACTAATAATAGAAAAATTAGCACAGTGTGGTGGGATGTGTTTATAATCCCAACTACTTGGAAGGTCGAGGCAGGAGAATCACTTGAATCCAGGAGGTGGTGATTGCAGTGAGCTGAGGTCGTACCACTGCAGTCCAGTCTGGGTAACAAAGTAAAACTGTGTCTCAAAAAAAAAAAAAAAATTCAATGTGATCAGGAAACGAAATCCTCCTTTAAAGCTGGACTTTCACTCTTAACTTCCCAAACAATCGTGACAGCCATTATTGAGCTGATAACATGTTTATAAACGTGTTAGGAATTGGGAGACTATATGGAAATGAGGAATGGCCAGTTTCATGTTTTACAGAAATGATGCCAGGAAGCCCGCTCTTTCATTAAGTCAAACCTGATCCTCCACATCAGGCTATGCAGGGAGACTCTCCATGTGGGAAGCCCCTTGCTCACCCGGCCAGGATCTGGAGTCTCTCCTGTGACACCTACACCAGGCAGGACACTGCCTGCCCCTAACTCTGCTGGCAACCGCTGACCTGATATTGGTCTCCTAATTCCCCAAAGCACTCTGAGACGAGGCTGGAACATGTGAAGAAAACCCTACTAGGCTGGGCACAGTGGCTCACACCTGTAATCCCAGCACTTTGGGAGGCCAAGGTGGGAGGATCACCAGGTCAGGAGATCGAGACCATACTGGCTAACACGGTGAAACCCTGTCTCTACTAAAATACAAAATAATTAGCCCAGGATGGTGGCATGTGCCTATAGTCCCAGCTACTCGGGAGGCTGAGGCAGATGAATAACTTGAACACGGGAGGCGGAGGTTGCAGTGAGCTCAGATCACGCCACAGCACTCCAGCCTGGTGACAAAGCAAGACTCTGTCTCAAAAAGAAAGAAAAAGAAAAAAGAAAAGAAAACCCTACTAAATGAATAGGAACAGCAAAAAGAATCAAATAACCCACAATTTTGTTCTATGCCCTCGACACGGCACTTGAGCATCTCCCCGTTTCCCAGCTCTAAGCCTGCGTCCACATGGCAAGACCATTATTCCCCGCTACACCGCAGGACCCGGAAACATTCTTAGACTCCTGGAAGCCTAGACCTTACCACCTCCTCAGTTCTGCTATCCTGTCCTCAAACACATCTTTTCCCTTCATGTTTACACTGGAAAATGTATCCCTATCATGCAGAGGAGACTGGCTTTATTCACAGCCTATGGCCTTTCCCATGGCCTTAACAAGACAACCACGTCAGAATACTACATTCACATATTGATGGGTGCGCCCAGTGGCAGGACGATGTTTGATTATAAAGGGTTATTTCGGTAATACAGATGGCACAGACATTGAGAGAGTGGGCTGGTGTTCCTGGGTGCTATGGTGTTGTTTGCACCTCTAACAGAAGGCAGAGGAAGGTACACATTGTAGGCCTCCACTTAGGACCCTATTAAAGGGAAGATCCTGTTAAAGAGGGTGAAGCAGTTTGGAAAAGAAGCTGCTGCTGCTATTGCTACTGTTGTTTCTGCTGGGGCCACGTGTCTGATTGCTACGATTTCAAGGCAACTGGGTCACAGCTGTGCTGCCGGCCACAGGGCTTCTCTAAGCGCAAACCCCACCCCACGGGCGACCTGAGAAAGGCCTCCTGACAGAATGGATTCTTGCTTTGCCTGGGTATAAGGAAGAAGGAACTTCAGTTGCCCTAAACTGTTCACAGGTTCTGGGGCCTGGAGCCTGAGGGGTGTGTGTTTGTGTGTGTGTGTGTGTGTGTGTGTGTGTGTGTGTGTGTGTGATTACAAGCTGTGTCCTGGTATTCCTTTTTCAAGTCCACATTCCATTACCCCATGTTCAATTCAGTTAGCTTCCAGGAGCCCTCCCAAGAGAAACAGCTGCTTGATGCCTTAAAGAGGAAATACGAAAAGCTCTTGAGATTTAGAATTTTGGAATCTGCAGGGTTGATAACTTCCTCTCCACTTATGAAAACAAACAGCACTGACTCCTCCTCTTTCTCAACACAAACACAGTTCCCAAATGATTGTTTTCTTCTCTCAAATGCAGTTGCATCAAGGAAGAGTAGATGACACCAGGTAGCCTGAAATTAAGTCATAGATGCTAATAATAAAATCAGTTCTTGCTATTATAGCATAGATACTATTTGTCATTATGTTGCAATTGAAAAGTGATACAAAGATAGAGACCAGAAGACTTCTGCTTGAGGCTAGACAGTTTCCTGTCTCACCTTTGAGATACAAATGGTCAATTTAACGCAAGTGATTACTGATTTGAGAACATTAACTTAGAACAATTAATTATCCCATAGTAAATGCATTGCTGGTTGTCTCTGCTAGGGTTCTTTAGAAAGACGAGTTATAGAACTGACAATGTAGCTCTTAATAACTAAAGGGACTTTTTTTCTTTCAGAAGACATGTTAGTGAGAAGGGGATAGAGTGTTGGTTTGATTTAGTTTGGTTCGGGTTTGGTTTTCAAGTGTGAGAGTACAAGAATTAAGCTGGGAAACATCTGCTTGTCCCTAACACATACACAAACACACACATGTGCACATACTGCATGCTCAGACTTTATCTTCTCTCTTTTTTTTTTTTTCCCTCTCTCTCTCTCTCATAGATTACCCATATCGTTGAGAGTGGACAGAACAGTAGATTCAGAAATGAGAGCTAACAGGAATAAGTAGAAGTCTTTTCATTATCATTTCTCTTACCATCGTTGAGTTCATGCATTTTCCCCTGGCTATTCTTTTTAAACAGAATATTTCCATTACAATTATTTCTTTCTTTCAACTTCAGCCAGAAAATTTTAAGCCAGCGGGATAATGTTTATGTGTGTGTGCTTTAAAACAAACAGTAGAATTTTATGGGTGTTGAAAATGATTTGTGACAGCATCCATACCATTCATTTGTGCCATTTCACACATTCTTTTTTTTGAGACGGAGTTTCGCTCTTGTTACCCAGGCTGAGGTGCAATGGCGCGATCTCGGCTCACCGCAACCTCCACCTCCTGGGTTCAGGCAATTCTCCTGCCTCAGCCTCCTGAGTAGCTGGGATTACAGGCACGCACCACCATGCCCAGCTAATTTTTGTATTTTTGGTAGAGACGGGGTTTCACCATGTTGACCAGGATGGTCTCGCTCTCTTGACCTCGTGATCCACCCCCTCGGCCTCCCAAAGTGCTGGGATTACAGGCTTGAGCCACCGCGCCCGGCCCACACATTCTTAAATAAAGGGATTCATCCCAGGACTCGCTTATTCTTGATTGAACTCACTTCTCATCAGTAGCTTGTGGTGCCAAGTACAAAAAGAGTTCTAGTCCTAAGTATGTGTAGATCAGATAGACATAAAATAATAAGGAGACTATTCCATAGTGAAAAAGAAATTATTTTAAGGAAGGGATTACTTTGGATCAACCACGGTCAGGTTCATAGTTCATCTGACATGCTTGTAAACAAACTGCTGAAAGATCTTCAGCCTCCGAAGTATGAGGAATACTTCTGCACTGAAAAAGTAAATGCATTCAAAAGTGAAATGATTTGTAAAATTTCACCGAAAGTTTGCATCGCGACAAGTTTACTGGTATCCAAAGAATAACACACACTTTTTTCATTTACTCATTAACCAAATATTTACTGAGTCCTTAATCTATGCTATGTACTTGTACTAAGTGGTTGGAACGCAGATGGCCCTGCTTTCAAGGAGTTTACAATCCAGTGGGGAGACAAATAAACCGTTTCACTAAAGTGCTGCTGAAAATCAGGGAAGAAGGCCTAGGCCAGTGCAGTGGATTCTCTGTCTCTGAAGACACAATGTTTATTTTAGTCCATTTGCCTTGGGGCATGGACTAGCTTCACAGACCCAGGCACCTTGGCGTAGATGAACATTGTCTCTCAGAAGTGAATTCCCATTGACCAAGTAATCAAAATAATTCATAATAAACTAGAATGCTCATTCATTCGTTCTGAGAAAGAGAACTGCCCAAGAAACAAGACCCTCAAGTTCAAGGTCCAGCACAACATAGGCAGCCACACTGTAGCTAAATTATAATAAAAACGGTAAACATGAAATAGAAGAAATTAATGTTTGATGAAAGATAATGAGAAATTATAATGGTACCAAGCTAAGATAGCCTGGTACATCCATATTCTACAATGGCGAGACCTGACACTCTAATGGCAGAAGTCAAAGCTGGGGACAGGCACCTTGTCTAGTGGACAGTGAGCACCTTCAGGGCACAGCCAGAATGGCCCATCTCGATTTCCTTATGGAGATACCTTTAATAGTTGTCATCCACTGTTATTGGCTGGGCTGATACTCAGCTGAAATGCACAGTTGTAGTCATATCAGGGTTCTGAAATCTGCTTTTGTTGGGGCCTAAACCTTATGCATGTTTGTGGGACCTCTTAAAGAAACAATAAACCTTTATGAGTAAAAAGTAATTATGAAAGTAAATATGTATTTGGAAACTTCCCATGCAAGTGGGGACCTGTTTATTTCATAGAAAACCCACCTCTGCAAACCTTTTGTTAAATGATGGAAATACGTTCATGCTACTGCAGTTGATAAAGTGCTGCCACCCTGGCCCCTTCCCTGGGAAACCCTAGACCAGGCGTCCCCAAACTACGGCCCATGGGCCACATGCGGCCCCCTGAGGCCATTTATCCGGCCCCCCGCCGCACTTCAGGAACGGGCACCTCCTTCATTAGTGGTCAGTGAGAGGAACACAGTATGTGGCGGCCCTCCAACAGTCTGAGGGACAGTGAACTGGCCCCCTGTGTAAAAAGTTTGGGGACGCCTGCCCTAGACCTCCCCCAAATTCCAGCAGTTAAAGGATGAAAGGCTGAGAGTTTACCGTCCGTTCTGAGCATGGTAATTGGTAAATATGTTTAATGGGTATCTCTTTTTAAGACATTGGTATATATTTCTGATGTAATGCGGTTATGTATTGATTTTGTCATTTAACTCTCAATGCTGAGCCCTTATTTCAAGTTCTTGGTGGAAACCTTGCGGTCACCCCTGAATGCTAACAATTAATACTAGTCTGAATTATTTAACATTTCTTTTACAATCCTCCAAACTGCCAAACAATGGAGCTGAGTGGAGGCTTTAATCTCTTAAGCAGTACCAGTTTCTAGGGCATTCTCAACAAGAACTCCTAAGAGAGAAGCTTGGTGAGGGTGGTGATCAGTGATAGTGCAACACACGTTCCCAAAAGACCAGGAGAGAAGGCAAGAAAGGCATTTTCCTGTTGGTTTATTTTAATCCAAGAGCGGGTACAAAGCTTTTCCCAGGGGAAATTCGATATATTATTAAAAGATGAAAGAATGGGTATTCTGTGAAGAACAAACAGCAAACACATCCTCAGTAATTCTAACTCTTTGTGGCATAAAATGCAGAATTCATGCCATAAGCATACAAATCCTCAAAATCTACCCTCTCCCTGTTGTAGGTACATTTGTCAGAGGCTCGTGGAATACTTGTATTTTTTTAAAGAAGCAATTACCATATTTGACTATCATACTTAATTTTCCACAAATTTCCTGTCAGCTTAGTGTAATGTTGCTTTTTGGAACATTTACAGCCTTTTCAACTTCAAGTCAAAGAGAACAGTTTATGAAAGCAGTCACTCCCCACCCCTCCACCCCACCCCCGCCTCAGAAAGAGCTTCATTTGGCAATAAAGCATCTCCATATGATTTGTAGCTGTGTTTCCCAAGGGGAGATACACAAAGGACATTGTGAGAAAATCTGCTCCTTATTTAAACTGTGAAGTGTTGATAGAACTATCGGCTTCTGACAGTCAGTGACAACCACTGGGGATGTTAAATGCCAACAAGCAAACTTTTTTTTTTTTTTTTTTGCATTCCGTTCTTTTTAAACTAATTTGTACAAAATCTACAATTAGAATTAAATATTTTACATACTGAGAAAACATAGCCTGTGGTTCCTAGAAATTTAACAGTTTACATAGTTTAGAACCTGGCTTACAGTGAATGTTTGATGAATAACTGATTAATAAATGAGTGAATGAATGAATGAATTAATGATTGAATGGCTAAAGAAGCAGGCCAGGAAAATAGCTTTCTCCCTGAGAAGGCTCACAGATTAAAAAAATAAATTTACATTTTTTACTTATTGTCTAGCAAAGAATATACGGGTCCTAGAGCAGTGGATGACAGCTCTGCTAAATGAATGAATGGCAGCATAATTTCCCTGAGGAGAGAAGCTGCTTATCAGAATGAATACTCCTGCAGAGACTGTAGATACGAGTAAATGTGCACGTGTATGTGTGTGTGTGTGCACGCGTGCACACGTGGGCTGATAAGGGAGACTTGGAGGAATTGGAAAGTGGCATTTCGGTGCTATAAAAAAGCTCACGTGTAAACACTCAGTGTGATCAAGCCAGGTGTTCAATGCTTCTAGGAGGCAGGCACCAAGCTACACTGGGAAAAAAAATAGGCTTTGACAGATAGGGGTACCAATCAGCAACTTACCAACCATTTGACCTTGACCAATTTACCTCCCTAGGCCTCAGTTAACTCATCTTAAAGGAGTGATAATATCATTTACCTCTCCAGGTCATGTCTGAGAAACAGAGGTAATGATGGCAAATGCTATGACATGCCAAGCACTGTTCTGAGAGCTGTACGTACATTACCCCATTGAAACCTCTCAAGAGCCATGTGAGACAAGACTCTCTTTTTGCAAATGAGGAAAACTGAGGCAAACGGGTTAAGTAATTGCCTAAAATATATAGCCCAGGGCCTGTGCACAGCGGATTCTCGATAGACAGTAATGGTCATTATTTACGGTCACAGTCCTAAGTGCTTTACATTCATTCTCTCATCTGATCCTCGAAGCAAGCATATGTGCTTAGAATGGTGCCTGGCATAAGGCAGGCATTTGATAAATATTTGTTAAGTGAGTGAATGAATCTTCACTGTACAGCAGAACTAACTGAGGGTTAAATAATTGCCCAAAGCCACACGGCCTGAACGTGTACCCTGCAGATCAACTCCAGGGCCTGTGTTCTTAGCATTGCCGGTCATTTACAGTCTCTGCCCTCAGCCCCCTGGCATCAGAGGGAAGAAAGGTGCAGATAGGGGGAGGGACACAACACCTGGGCATATCAGAATCATCTCAAGAAACCCAGACAGACCGCCTTCAGGGTTGTTTAGAAAACACGGAAGCCTTCATCTTTTCCTTTCTCTTGTTCTGTCTTTTTCATCTCACCCTGAATATCTGCCCCAGCTCCTAAAAATCTGCTCTGCAACCTCCAGTTTCTCATTCTGGCTAACAGAGAGAAAAATATTAGAACTCGTACTCTCAGCTATCCATCATTCAGCTAAGACTTCTTAAGGGTTCTTAAGTAATCAGCCATTTGAGGTTTAGGATTATGTTTGAGAGAAGAGTGCTGTGATGAGAGTGAAGAAGTTTGCGATCCATTTGAATACACAATTCTCACAGGCTGCAAATAACGAGGCCTAAAAAGCCTAAGTCTTAAAAAAAAAAAAAAAACTGTATTAAAAAAAGAATGAAACATTACTGAAAATATTACCCAGTGACTGCAACACATTCCTAATGAATTAATTACCTTGACATTCATTATTTCTATAGTATTGGTAGGTGAACAGAGCTTCCAAAATCTATTTCTTTGATTTAGAATTAGAAACCATCATGGGAATTTGCTTCTAGCTTGGTGGACTAATTGTTAAATTCTGTCATCCCTGGTGTTTCAGTAAGTTGGTGTGATTAACATGGATAAAAGCTAAAATTTTAAAAAGAAAAGCTCATTACCAAATCCTAAACAGCTTCAGTAACTTTGTGCCAGTCTCTGAAGGACATTTGTGCCTTGTTATGACAAGGAATTATTCAGAATGTGTGCCTAGCATATAGATTGCATCCTTCATTTGAAACGATGAAAGAACCATCCTTAGTAGCTGATGGAAATAAATAGGCAGGCAAAATTTAAAGAGAAGAAAAAAGACCAACCAGTAGGCCCCTATAATAATTGCTTGTCACTGTAACATCAAGTAGTTCACCCTTTTAGGAACTCGTTATATGGCTAAGCCATTATGTTCTCCGAATAGAAAAAAAAAAAAAATGCAGTAATTCACAGAAAAGCAATGACAGGATTCTGCCAGTTTACCTAGTAGTATTGACTAGACAGGAGAATTATGGCTTACAAACAAAGAGTGATTCTGTATTTGGAATTGTTTTGCTCCCTTTTTGTCGAATCAGAATTTTTCTCATTTAAAAAATATCAATACCCCTGAAAAATATCAAATACACCACCAACAGTTTTTTGATCTGACTATAAGAGGGCACTGTTTCTAAATTCTTGCTCAATTACTTGCTTACTGAAACCTCTGCTGTGGTTTGAAGAAAATAGATGCTATACTTTAGTGCCCCTTGCTGGTCAACCTGAAGAAAACCTGAGCATAATGACTCCAAGAACCCAGGTTTCAATAAATGAAGTGTCACATTCTATTCAGATGGGTAGGAAGCAAACTGATTTGGCCAAAACATCTGCAGCTAGTATTAAGAATCCTTACAAGGATGAGATGAGGCATTTTGAAATGCACATATTTTCTTAGGAAAAAATGCAATAGAGAGAAAAGCTACATGTTAAATCTTAGCCTAACTTAAATCCGGGAAATGCATTCCGATGAATGCACCCTTATGAAGTAAACTCTTTCTAGGCTTGAAGTATGATTTTGCTTGATTATGTTTCCAAAAATGTGTCTGGCCTCTCAAACCACAAGGGAAATGATAAGATACCCAAAAATCCCTAGTGGAATTCTCAATTCAAATTAAATTCCAAAAATCATGCAAAAACTTTTTTCTACAGAGGAAAAAGAGTATATATACAGTAATGCATTCGATAATTGAAAATAATATTATAACCTATAACAAGTGAATTCTGGTTGTGGTGAACTTTCTTCCCTGTTTGCCAATTTTTTAGGATGTGATTATATTACTTTTATAATTCAAAAACAACTGCTACAGCATGGCTATACTGATACCATCAAAGCTAATTATTAATAACTCTTAGGATTCCAGAGTAAGCCATCAGATCTAGGCACATCAATCCTATTCGGAATGCCATAAGAGCTGGACTTAGAATTTAATCTCCTCCTCCCTCCCAAGGTACCCATCAGGAATTAGGATTCACGAGATCCAGCTCTAGGGGCTAGAAAAAGCCTATTCAGGTAGACTGAATAATTCAGAGGCACATGGGGACTAGCCCATGGGACAGCCTGGGCACATGTGCAAGCCACCCTCAGATGCTCAGCCTGCAGGGAGATTCTGGGACCAGGTGCCAAAGAGAGCTCCTTCAAAAGCCATGCAAGCTTCATGGAACCTAGAATAGCCAAAACAGTACTAAAAAAGAAGAGCAAAGCTAGAGGACTTACATTTTCTTATTTCAATGCTTACTACAAAGCTGCAGTGTAGTGCTGGCATAATAACAGACATATAGATGAGGAAAATCGAATGGGGAGTCCGTAATAAATCCTCACCTTTATGATCATTTGATTTTCACCAAGAGAGCCAAAAGAGTCCAACTGGGAAATGAATACTTTTCAACAAATTATGCTAGGTAACTGAATGCAAAAGAATAAAGCTACCTTACTCTATATGCAAAAAGTTAACTCAAAATTAATCAAAGACCTAAATATACGAAAACTGTACAACTATTAAAAGAAGATATATGAGATCTTACCTTGAATTTGACAATGATTTCTTAGAGATGACACAAAAAGCAGAAGAAACGAAAGAATGTGATTTGACGTCATTAAAAAGAAAGCTTTTGTACTTGAAAAGACATCATCAAGAAATAAGATATAGGCTGGGTGCAGTGGCTCATGTCTGTAATTCTAGCACTTTGGGAGGTCGAGGTGGGCAGATCACCTGAGGTCAGGAATTCAAGACTATCCTGGCCAATATGGTAAAACCCCATCTCTACTAAAAATACAAAAATTAGCAGGGCATGGTGGCATGCACCTGTAATCCCAGCTACTCGGGAGGCTGAGTAACAAGAATCACTTGAACCTGGGAGACGGAGTTTGCAGTAAGCTGAGATAAAGCCACTGCACTCCAGCCTGGGCTACAAGAGTGAAACTGTGTCTTAAAAAAAAGAAAAGAAATAAGATACAACTCATTAAATGCAACAAAGTTTTTGCAAGTCATTTATCTTGTAAAGAAACTGGAGCTAGAATATATGAAAAAGGATAATGACTCAATAATAAGACAAAATAAACATTAATTGCCACCAGGCACAATGGCATGCACCTGTAGCCCCAGCTGCTTGGGAGGCTGAAGCAGAAGGATCGGGCTGTCGTGCATTGTGATCACACCTGTGAGTAGCCACATACTCCAGCTTGGGCAAGGTAGAAAGACCACATCATTAAAAACAAAACAAAATTAATTGCCAATTTAAAAATAAGCCAAGGATCTGAATAGAGATTTCTCCAGAGAAGACATGTGAGTGGCCAATAAGCACATGAAAAGATGCTTAACATCACCAGTTATTGGGGAAGTGAAAATCAAAACCACAGTGATTTGCCATGCCACACTCACTAGGATGGCTATAGTAATTTTGAAAAGACAGTAAGTGTCAGCAGGAGTGCGGAGAAATTGCAGCCTCATTCATTGCTGGTGAGAATGTAAAATGGTGCAGCCGTTTCAACAAAGAGGATGGGAGTTCCTCAAAGTTATACCCAGAGTTTTCATGTGTTCTAGAAATTCTACTTCTAGATATGTACTCAAGACAAATGAAAACAATGTCATACAAAAACTTGTACATGAATGATCATAGTAACGTTATTCCGAATAGCCAAAATGTGGAAATAACCCAAATGTCCATCAAATTAATGGATAAACAAAATGAGATGTATTTATACAATGGAATATTATTTATCAGTAAAAAGGAATGAAGTACTAATCCATTTTACAACATGGATTAAACTTTGAAAAAAAAATGTGCCAGGGCTGGGCGAGGTGGCTCATGACTGTAATCCCAGCACTTTGGGAAGCTGAGGCAGGCAGATCACGAGGTCAGGAGATTGAGACCACCCTAGCCAACATGGTGAAATCCTGTCTCTACTAAAATACAAAAAAAAATTAACCAGGCATAGTAGTATCCCCCCCACCCCGAAATCCCAACTACTCCGGAGGCTGAGGCAGGGGAATTGCTTGAACCCAGGAGGCAGAGGTCGCAGTGAGCCAAGATCGCACCACTGCACTCCAGCCAGGCCACAGAGCAAGACTCCATCTCAGAAAAAAAAAAAAAAAGGAAAAAAATACTCTAAGTAAAGACGCCAGACACAAAGGGTCACATATGACAAGACTTCACTGTGTTAGCGTGCTAGGGCCACCTAACGAAACACCACAGGCTGTGTGGCTTTAGCAACAGAGGTTTATTTTCTCACTGTTCTGAAAGCTGGACGTCCAAGACAAAGGCGTTGGTAGCTTTGGCTCCTCCCAAGGCCTCTCTCCTTGGCCTGCAAACAGCTTCTTCTTTCTGTGTCCTTACGTGGCCTTTTCTCGGTATGCACACATTCCTTGTGTCTCTTCCTCTCTGCAATGGACACCAGTTCTCTCCTGACTCCACCCTTAGGAAACTCATTTAGTCTTAATTACCTCCTTAAAGGCCCTATCTCCAAGTATAGTCATATTGTGATTTCAGGCTTCAAAGTATGAACTAAGGGAAATACAAGTCAGTCTATAACATCCACTTACAAACAAGCAAATCTCCTTCTCAGCTGTGGGGCACGACTGGACTTGGTGATTCTGAGATGCTGATGAGCTTAAGGTCTGGGGCTTGAATCAGCGAAGCTTGTGTTTGTTTGTTTGTTTGTTTGTTTGTTTGTTTGTTTTTGAGACAGGAGTGCAGTGGCATGGTGCCATCTCAGCTCACTTCAATCTCTGTGTTCCAGGCTCAGGTGATTCTCCCACCACAGCCTCCCAAGTAGCTGGGACTACAGACGTGTGCCACCATACCCGGCTAATTTTTGCATTTTTTTTTGCAGAGATGAGGTTTCACCATGTTGCCCAAGCTAATTTTGAAGTCCTGGACTCAAGCAATCCACCCATCTTGGCCTTTCAAAGTGCTGGGATTATAGGCTTGAACCACCATGCTTAGCCAAAGCTTTTCAAGTAGATAAGATGTATTTAAACATGTAATCTTTAGTGTCTACAGAATAGAGGTTTTTGCTTCTTTTGTCTCTTTCATAGTGGTAGTAAGGGTGAATTTTGAGATGGCCTCAATTATCTTATAGAAATATCTATTTGACAATTTTGTGCCTCTGCCCTATAGCTGAGTTCATCCCATAGAAAATTTCTATGGAATTCAATTTCATTATTTAAAGTAGTTTTTCTATGAACGAGCCATGGTCTGTAACTTGACAGTGTTAACATCAAATAGCAAGACCTTAATCACGGTTCACATACTCAACAGAGATATGACTCATCCTAGCTTTTCAAGTAGATCGGTTTTAGAACACATTAATTCTAACTAGACTATTTTACAACTATTTAAGACAACTTTATAAACTGCTTATAAAGTTTGTTTTAAAATCACAGTCTTTTGACTCTTCTAAAGATTACTTTAGGCCGGGAGCGGTGGCTCACGCCTGTAATCCCAGCACTTTGGGAGGCCGGGGCGGGCGGCGGATCACGAGGTCAAAAGATCGAGACCATCCTGGTCAACATGATGAAAACCTGTCTCTACTAAAAATACAAAAATTAGCTGGGCGTGGTGATGCCTGCCTGTAATCCCAGCTCGGGAGGCTGAAGCAGGAGAATTGCTTGAACCCAGGAGGCGGAGGTTGCAGTGAGCCGAGATCGCACCATTACACTCCAGCCTGGGTAACAAGAGTGAAACTCCGTCTCAAAAAAAAAAAAAAAAAAAAAAAAAAAAAAAAAAAAAAAAAAACATTGCTTTACAGTATGTTCCTAAATACGTGTATTAAATGTTCTTAAATGGACTTCTATGAATGTATGTCTGTAGTACAATGTAAAGCTACCTTCATTTTGTTGGTATGCTAAAGAAACTTTTTAAAGTATCTCACTTTTAAAAGTTGGTTTGTGTGTTTTGTATGCTTACAAATTTTTCCATAGTACCATAGATCATTTTAGTGATAAATTTTGATCCCATTGCTGGGTGCGGTGGCTCATCCTTGTAATCCTAGCACTTTGGGAGGCTGAGGTGGGTGGATCACGAGGTCAGGAGTTCAAGACAAGTCTGGCCAAGATGGTGAAACCCCATCTCTACTAAAAGTACAAAAATTAGCTGGACATGGTGACAGGCACCTGTAATCCCAGCTACCCTGTGGGCTGAGGCAGAGAATTGCTTGAACCTGGGAGGCGGAGGTTGCAGTGAGCCAAGACCACCATGCCACTACACTCCAGCCTGGGCAACAGAGCAAGACTCCATCTCAAAAAAAAAAAAAAAAAGTTGACCCTTTTGATAGAAAAACAGGTCAGTGAGTTCCTTAGGATCCAAAAGGAGTTGGCTTTTAAGGGGCAGGAGGAAATTGTTAGAGTGATTCTATAATTGTTCTGCATCTTGATTGTGGTATGACTATGCATTTGTCAAATCTTATACTTGGGTGAATTTTACTGAATATAAATTCAGACTTCAATAAACATGACTTTAAAAACTTACCAAATGAATAAATAAATAGGCAAATCTATAGAAATGAAAAGTAGATTAGATCTGGGGTGATGAGAGGTTTGGGGGTGACAGGTAAAGGGTGTGAAGGTTTCTTTTTGGATAATATTCAGAGGGTAACTGTGATAATAGGTACACATTTCTGGAATATACTAAAGCCATTAAATTGTACACTTAAGTGAGTGAATTGTATACTATGTGAATTAAAATATCAGTAAGGCTGTTAACAAAAATAGAAGCTTAAAGGCGAAAGAAGTTATTGGTGAAGTCTCTAAGAGGTAGCAGGAGTCTACCCATAAGCACGGGTTCAGAGCCAGGACTAGAGTCTTTACCCACATATAAGGAAGAGCTCAGTTCTGATCTTAAACCTTATGGATTAAGGAATCCCAAGTAGAAGGGCAGGCATCAGATCTCTGGCATATGATTAGGGCTTCCTTGGTGGCAAATGTGGTTTGAACCTAAGTCACATAGGGTTGGCCTAGGGCTTTTTAAATTCCTATCCAAGGCTGGCATTCATCTTAGAGCCCAAAGTTGACATCTGCCTGGGAAGAAGAGAGTTCCCAAGGCCAGGCCTAAAGTAATCTCTCATGTGTTCCTGACTTCCATCGTCAATTCCTTTGGAATTCGAATATTGGACTTCAGTAAGCACGTAATCCTTTCAGTGTGCTTCTCCCACAAGCTCTGGGTTTTCAAAGCATAGGTCTGCCAAACTGCATTTATTAAGCACATATGCTATATTGTCATTGTCAGCTTACTTATTGATCTGCTCCACTAGTCTTCAAGACGCTGAAGGATGGGAACTGTTACTTTTATACCTGCTCTCCCAGTGCCTCGCCCACTGCCAAGCACATAGAAACGTCCCATGTTGTTTGATGAGTAAATGAGTAAATGAATAGATGAGTAAATTGGCTTGCCCTTTTTTTTAAGAGATGGGATCTCACTATGTTGCCCAAGCTGACCTTGAACTTCTGAGCTCAAGAGATCTTCCTACCTCAGGCTCCTGAGTAGCTGGAACTACAGGTACACCACCACACTCAGCTTTCCATTTATTTCGTGTTAGAATGCTCATCCCATCTTGCTTGTGCTAGATTGAGCTGTTTTCAAAACTAGCAAACTAAAGAATCCTAAATCACTGATTTTTCCAGAGTTGACATAATTTTCAATGATAACAGCTTAACATTCATTGAACATTTAAAATCACAATTCCTTTGTAATCCTTACAATAAACCCCTGAACAGATATTTTTATTACCCCCATTTTACAGATGTGAAACAGGATCATGGAGATTAAGTGACCTGCCCAAAGCTGCAGAAGTAATAGCAGTGCAACCATGATTCAAAGCTTCGTCAAACTCACACAGAAATGTTCTGAGATTACCTTACTCCATACATAAAAATTACTGTCTAAACAGCCCCTTATATTAAAAGGGAAGCACAGAAATAAGGCACACATAGAGAGAATGGGTGGGTTTCTTTCCCTTGGTCATAGATTCAGTCTGTAATCAACCAAAACCAGAAAGCCTTCTGAGATGGTTTTCACTGCCTACTGACTCACAGCTTCCACAGTTTTCATTTTATCGTCTTTCATTCCCCTTATACATTTTAGCTGCACTTCACAGAGTTCTGCACAAAGGGAAAATTCAATACGAGTTGAATGCTTACCAGAATGGAACATTCTGACATTTCAGAACAACAGGCTCAGCTTGAGGTGTTTTAAAACGGCATGCACCAAATATCCTGAAAGTTGTTGTAAGAGATTCAGCAGCTTTCATGTTGACCTCAATAGACAACATTAAATGTTTGCTCATTTCATGGTTACCATGTTCCAGTGCAAAGAGCCTGGTGCTTTTCCTCTTTTCTATTCATCTCCGTTACCTTGGCCATGTCTATGTTACGACTGGATGGGACTCAAAGATCGTTGTCTGCGAGGAGTAGGGAGAGATATTTACTCCCATAGTGGGGGCACCTCCTGTTCCAGGAAAGCTTGGACTCATTCAAGGCCAATGCCTACAGATTTGGAAGGTTAAAGCAGAGCCTCCAAAGTTAATCCTCACACTCAAGGCATTCAGTGTGTCTAGAACTAAGCCAAAATTCAATGAAGGGACAGGGTTGCCAATGCTCATGGTGTAAACTGTTTCCAACTTCTACTGAACTGCACGGCTGGAGAGATAGCAAGTCCAGATATCACTCTTGAATTTTTTCTTTTTTTTTTTTTGAGAAGGAGTTTCACCCTTATTGCCCAGGCTGGAGTGCAGTGGTGGGATCTCAGCTCACTGCAACCTCTGCCTCCCAAGTACAAGCGATTCTCCTGCCTCAGTCTCCCGAATAGCTGGGATTACAGGCATGCACCACCACGCCCGGCTTAGTTTGTATTTTTAGTAGAGACTGGGTTTCTCCATCTTGGTCAGGCTAGTCTTAAACTCCCTACCTCAGGTGATCTGCTCACCTCAGCCTCCCAAAGTGCTGGGATTACAGGTGTAAGCCACTGTGCCTGCCCACTCTTGAATTTTTTCAAAGCAAGGGCAAAATGCCCCAACTCCTCTACCATTCTCCCCAGTATACAAAAGTAGGTGAGCCACTCCTGTTGAAAGCCCCATGAAGAGCATTAGGTCCTTCACCCATCTTGGCCTTGGTTTATGGCTTGTATTGCTGCCTGTTACTGGGTGCTCTGTGCTCTGTGAAGGCAGAGCGAGGTCTGTCCTGCTCATCATTGTACCTTCAGAACCCAGCACATGCCTAACTTAATATCCTTTCATTCATTGCATAAATGAAAGATAAGGTCAATGGAGAAGAAATGCCTGGGAAATATAATGGCTGGGAACTGACTCTGCTTTCATAGAAAAGACTTTTGGATCCCACAAAGGGTACTCTTTATACTAAGAAGGCCCTACCTGATCTGCTGCGTGGAGACTTCTGTTGAGATCATAAGCTCTTTTAAAAACTCAGGTGATTTTTTTTTTTTTGAGACAGAGTCTCTCTCTAATGCCCAGGGTGGGGTGCAGTGGCATGATCTCAGCTCACTGCAACCTCCACCTCCCCAGTTCAAGCGATTCTCTTGCCTCAGCCTCCCAAGTAGCTGGGATTACAGGTGTGCACCACCACACCTGGCTAATTTTTGTATTTTTAGTAGAGATGGGGTTTCACCATGTTGGCCAGGCTGGTCTTGAACTCCTGACCAGTGCTCGCCTCATCCTCCCAAAGTGCTGGCCTAAACTAAGGTGATTTTTTTTTTTTTTTTTATCATTTTAACACCATTTGAAAGCACTGTAAAGCTTGGCTTTTTATTATTTATTATTTTAGAGACAGGATTTCATTCTGTCACCCAGTTTGGAGTGCAGTGGTGGAAACACAGCTCACTGCAGCCTCGAACTCCTAGGCTCAAGTGATTCTCCTGCCTCAGCCTCCTGAGTAGCTAGGACTACAGGGCATGTACCAGCGCACCTGGCCAAGTTTGACCTTTTAAATGATTCTTTCCCTGTTTTTATTTCAGAACAAAATGGCATATTTGAAAACCAACATTTTTATTTCATACAAGTTTGAATATAATATGCATATATATTTGAAATATATAATCTTTTGAAAATAAAGAACAGAGGTCAGAGGATACCATTTTCATAATGTTTTTTTTCAATTTTCATGAAATTTGAAGAAGCTTTATTTTTCCATTATGAAATATTTGTTGGAAAGGGTTCCTATTTTAAATCAAGATTATTTTTAAGGTTGAGTGCAGCGGCTTGCACCTGTAATCTCAGTGCTTTGGAGGCCAAGGCAGGAGGATCATTTGACCCTAGGGATTTGAGATCAGCCTGGGCAACATAGCAAGAGCCTGCCTCTACAAAAAAAATCAAAAAATTTGCCAGGCATGATAGAACAGCCTGTAGTCCCAGCTCTTAGGAGGCCAAGGCAGGAGGATCACTTAAGCCCAAGAATTTGAGACTGCACTAAGCTATGATCATGCCACTGCACTCCAACCTGGACAACAAAGCAGGAGATTATTTTAAAATATTACTTAAAGTATCACATTAATCATCTTATAGTTGCTCCCCCCCAAAAATCTTATGATACAGTTTATGCATGTGATATATAAATATAATTTTAGGCATGTGATATATAAATATATAACATTGATCAGTTTCTCATGTGTCTTATTTAGAATCTGCATAATGTTTGGTAAAGATCCCATAAGAACTTTTTTTTGAGAGAGAGAGAGAGGGTCTTGCTCTGTGGCTCAGGCTGGAGTGCAGTGGCACAATCTCAGCCCACTGCAACCTCTTCTGCCTCCTGGGCTCAGCAATTCTCCTGCCTCAGCCTCCTGGGTAGCTGGGACTACCAGCATGTCCCACCACACCCAGCTAATTTTTGTATATTTGGTGGAGACAGGGTTTCATTGTGTTGGTCAGGCTGGTCTCAAACTCCTGACCTCAGGTAATCTGCCCGCCTCGGCCTCCCAAAGTGCTGGGATTACAGGCATGAGCCACTGCACCTGGCATAAGGGCTTTTTTTTTTTTTTTTTTTTTTTTTTTTGAGACGGAGTTTCACTCTTGTTACCCAGGCTGGAGTGCAATGGCGCGATCTCGGCTCACCGCAACCTCCGCCTCCTGGGTTCAGGCAATTATCCTGCCTCAGCCTCCTGAGTAGCTGGAATTACAGGCACGCGCCACCATGCCCAGCTAATTTTTTGTATTTTTAGTAGAGACGGGGTTTCACCATGTTGACCAGGCTGGTCTCGATCTCTCGACCTCGTGATCCACCCACCTCGGCCTCCCAAAGTGCTCGGATTACAGGCTTGAGCCACCGCGCCCGGCCCAGGGCTTTTTAAATACTAATATATTGTTCAAATTTTCTACCATTGAGTTAATCACTAGGAAGATTTCCACCTGGTACTTGACAAAGGAAAGTCTGTGGCAAACCCCAGTCAACCCTCACACCTCTGCATTGTATCCAGACAGCCTCTCCTCATTGGAGTGGCTGCACCACCCAAGCAAGCTTCCTGAGTCGAGAGCACTGCGCTTTGACACTTCCTTTCTATTGTCTGCTGGGTCTCCACGTGCTTGACTTCCTCCCGCCTATAAAACATGTGCCTCTCTGCCTATGAGAAGGGAGAGCCGAGTGGAAATGCAAACAGGGCAATGCATGTGATAAGTGGAAGTGGAACACGTGGTGCAAGCTAAACCTAGGAGGAGAGGAGATTGGAAGCATCTCTCAGCCTTAGCGAAGGATTTCTAGATACAGGTGGTGGACACAAATTGCCTGTCAAGAGATTCACTTCATAATGAAGCCAGCCATGTAGAACAGCCCCAGTGCTACCAGGGGACTGCCGCTGCCCCCGGCCCAGATCTTTGGGGCTCCGAGGCAGGCTGCAGGAATGACAGTCCTACGTTCCGCCACAACGGCCACATCCCTGCGGGGTACAGGGGACAGACAACAGGGTTAGCGCCATCAGCCCCTTCGTGCTGCCCCTGCCAAACCATCAATCAAACAAGGAGTAGAAAAGGCATGGGAATAAGAGAAAGGAGGAAGGGCTCTGCAATCAGGCATGGTGGGGGATGGGCTTGGGTAGGCAGAAAGGCAATGGAAAAGGACATCTATTTGTCTTCAGGATCTTTCTGTCATCTTTGGTTAACAGTCGAGGGACACGCAATAAGCAAAAGGATGGAAGAATTGAATCTTGACTGTGCCTTTCTCATGTCTTCCCCCAGCTTGGTGCACTCAGATGCCCGTGAAAACACGGCAGTCTTCTCGAGGCCCACATGGAAACTGCACACACACACGTAAACACACGCACACACACACACACACACACGCACATGCTCGCACGTGTTTCCCAGGGTCTTGCTCGTGTCTGTTCACCTCTGTGATTAAAACTGAAATGACAGTAGGGAGGCTGTGTGATGGACAGTGTGGTGATCTCTTTTCCCACTATTTAGTTCCTGCATAAGACGTCAGTTTTCCTGGCTGGGCACGGTGGCTTACACCTGTAATCCCAGCACTTTGGGAGGCCGAGGTGGGTGGATCACGAGGTCAAGAGATCAAGATCATCCTGGACAACATGGTGAAACCCCATCTCTACTAAAAAATACAAAATTAGCTGAGTGTGGTGGCACATACCTATAATCCCAGCTACTGTGGAGGCTGAGGCAGGAGAATCGCTTGAACCTGGGAAGTGGGTTTCCGTGAGCTGAGATCGCATCATTGCACTCCAGCCTGGGCAAAAAGAGTGAGACTCTGTCTCAAAATACTAATTAAAAAAAAAGAGAGATCAGGTCGGGCGCGGTGGCTCAAGCCTGTAATCCCAGCACTTTGGGAGGCCGAAGCGGGTGGATCACCAGGTCGAGAGATCAAGACCAACCTGGTCAACATGGTGAAGCCCCGTCTCTACTAAAAATACAAAAAATTAGCTGGGCATGGTGGTGCGTGCCTGTAATCCCAGCTACTCAGGAGGTTGAGGCAGGAGAATTGCCTGAACCCAGGAGGCGGAGGTTGCGGTGAGCCGAGATCGTGCCATTGCACTCCAGCCTGGGTAACAAGAGCGAAACTCCGTCTCAAAAAAAAAAAAAAAAGAGATCAGTTTTCCTGAACGGCAAAGCAATGTCACTCTCAAAGTCAAGATCGATTCTAAATGTCTCCCTGATGCTGAGGAGAACCCATTTTTCCTCCTGAGTCATCTTGCTCTCCCTAACAAACTTCCTGGACCTCTCATTGAGGATTCAGACAGGTGTGGTGTTGCATCCACGGTGGCATTCCCAACCCGGTTCTCAGCACCTGAGCTCCCTGTTGGCTTGACAGTGTCAAGCCAGGCCACTAGGCTGACTGTAGGACCTGAGGCTGCTAGCTTTATGGAAAATCTGGCCTTGGTCAGACTCAGACAGATCCCAGGGACCAAGCTGAATAAAAAGAAGCTCAATGAAGACCAGGCAAGGTGGCTCACACCTGTAATCCCAGCACTTTGGGAGGCCAAGGACTGAAGATCACCTAAGGTCAAAAGTTTGAGACCAGCCTAGCCAACATGGGAAACCCTGTCTCTAGTGAAAATACAAAAATTAGCCGGGTGTGGTGGCAGGCACCTGTAATCCCAGCTACTCGGGAGGCTGAAGCAGGAGAATTGCTTGAACCCGGGAGGCAGAGGTTGCAGTGAGCCGAGATTGTGTCACTGCACTGGGTGATAGGAGTGAGAAGAAAGAAAGAGAGAGAGAGAGAGAGTGAGAGAGAGAGAGAGAGAGAGAGACAAGAAAGGAAGGAAGGAAGGAAGGAAGGAAGGAAGGAAGGAAGGAAGGAAAGAAAAAAAGAATAAAAGAAAGAAAGAAAAGAAAAGGAAGGAAGGAAGGAGAGAAAGAGAGAGAGGGAGGGAGGAAGGAAGAGGCCAAATTAATGGTGGGGGGTGCAAGTTTAGAGGAACGGAGCTGCTGGAGTTGTAAATTCAACGCAAGAAAAACACCGTAATGTTGAACTAGAGGCTCTGGGAAAGGCAATGCAGATGCCTGTTTTGAGAGTTGATTCTGAAGAAGTTGGAAGAGGGCAGAAACGGCAGATAGCACTGCAGGAAGCTGCAGGCAGACTCCTTGGCAGGATCACCCTTGGCTCCTCCAGGGTACCCGGCACAGGATAGGTGCCCAAGAAAAACCTGATGAGTCAATGAATGAGTGTGCAGCGACTGAAGCCTTCCCGGAAGGAGCAGAAGGTGGCAGGACGAGTTCCACATTCTTGAGAAAGCCTGTGCCTGCCTGTGGAGAGCCCATCCTTCTTGCATTCTTAAGCGGGTTTTCTGAACACTCGTGTCCTGGGGAAGCAGAAGGCAGTTCTGAGGTTCACTGAGCTAGAACAGCGTTTTGATACAAACAGACCTGGGCCCACTGAAAGAGTTATGCACTTGGCAGGAACACCACCTTGAGTTCAGACAGAAAGCACATCTGTGCCTCACTGATAATGTAATAACCTGCATTACATTCTTGGCGGAGAGCACCTGTGCACAGCCCAGAAAGTCAGCCCAGGGCAACCATTCTGATGGAGGTGATATTAACACCTCTCATTAAAACTGATGACTCTGGCGGTGCCCAGTAGCGCAGCTACAGTGAAGCGTCTGTCCGCATTTCCATCACAAGCCCCTGTTTTTGGAGTTCATAACTCAACCATGGAAATATGCTTTGCATTGAACTGAAACCTGGAAAGAAAACCGTTCCAGGGTAAAGACAGTTGGATTTTTAGAGCCATAAAATGTGTCAGTTGCCCATTCTTATCTGTACACATTCAACTCCATGTTATAAGGAATGTTGCTGTTTTCCTGCGCCCGTCTGGACTGTGGAAATGGAAGACCTCCACATGAGGTTGGAGGATTCATTTCTGAGCCTGTCCAGGGGAAATCTGAATGTCTTAACTTGTATGTATATTGGGGATGAGAAAGCTCTATCAGTGGAAATAACACTTGTATGACAATCCTTTATCCTAGGTGTATTTGTTTACTGTTACCTGCACAAAACCAGCAAGCAAAGAATGCTTCGGCCTCAACCTGAGGCTTAGGGAGGTTACAGAGGGCTGGATGGGACTTTCAACACCTTTCTCTGACGAAAGGGAGACCTGAAGGCCTGCGTTTCACTGACGTGATTTGAAAGAACTCTGTTATCTTTTATTTTGACCAAAAAAAAAAAAAAAAAAAAGTCTTGTGAAATGCATTCCTGTCATGGCTGGGCAGGTTAAAGCTTGATGGTCTATAGACCTATATCTCTGTCCCAGCTGGGAATGCAGAACAACCCTTATCCCTACAAAAATATGACGGATGGCCAGGCGCAGTGGCTCACGCCTGTAATCCCAGCGCTGTGGGAGGCTTAGGAGGGTGGATCTCCAGGTCGAGATATCGAGACCATCCTGGCCAACATGGTGAAACCCCATCTCTACTAAAAATACAAAAACAAATTACCTGGGCATGGTGGTGTGCGCCTGTAGTCCCAGCTACTCAGGAAGCCGGCTTGAACCCAGAAAGTGGAGGTTGCAGTGAGCCAAGATCACGCTACTGCACTCCAGCCTGGCAACAGAGCAAGAATCAGTCTCAAAAAAAAAAAAAAAAAAAAAAATTAGGTTCATAGAAGACCACTTTAAAAATATAAGCAGATTATAACTTCTGCTTTTTCTATCAAGTATTGCTTGAGTGGAAACAGGTCATTATTGTCTGCAATATCTTCCGAACCTTTCTCTACACACCACAAGAATTACGTGAAGACTAGCATCAGATCATGCTGTTTGCTCTGCTTAAAATTCTTCAATGGCTTCCTATTAGGTTTCAAATAGCATTCACACTCTTCACCATTGCCCATGAGGGCTGTGCGACCTGCCTCTCCAGAGCCTCGTGGCCTCTTGTCACGCTTCCACATCCAGTCATACTTGACTTTTTCCAGTTTCTCAGCTACATCAACCCTTTTCCTTCCACCTCAGGGACTTTGCATTTACGAGTCTCTTTGCCAGTTATGTTTCTCTTCCCACACTCAGACAGCTGGCCTCTTCATATCCTTTGAGCTTAAATGTCACCTCTGCCTGCCTGCTCCATCACCTCCGCTAACAATCTCCATCTCAGCCCCCTGCTGGTTTCTTTTTAAAAATTGAGCACAGCTGTTTTTTTATGAATCTGTTTTTGTACTTGTCCTTTATCTATGGCCATCTAAAAAGTATGCTTCGTGAAAGTAGGGACCTTGGCCATTACTCTATTCCCAGTGTCAAGTACAGACTACGTGCTCACTATTTGCTGAATAAATGGAGATTTACGTATAGCATAATGCATTATAAGTTTAAGCTTCAGTCATTAATATTCTCTTTGTAGCATATATAATAGAATACTTTCTCCTTGATTTTTATGTAACCTCCACTTTGCAAAGACAAACTAGAAATCCCACACTAAATGACAGTCTTAGAAACTGGATGGATAAGCCAGACATGATGTCACATACTTGTAGTCCCAGGTGCTTCAGAGGCCAAAACAGGAGGACTGCATGAGCCCAGGAGTTCAAGGCTGTGGTGAACTATACTGCACTCTAGCCTAGGCAACACAACAACACCCCGCCCAGGAAGAAGAAGGAAGGGAGGGAGAGAGGGAGGGAGGGAGGAAAATAAATACATTGGATGGATAAAGAAATTCTGTTCTTTCACATCTTCCACTCTCTTTATAGCATCATAAAATTGTGTCGAACTTCTGTAAAGAGTGTATGTACCTAACCAAGGTGCCCTCCATGCCTCTTGAACTTCTAAATCCCAGGTTCTGCTTTGATTTACTTCAAGCTCTGAATACTGAGATAACAAAAAATATGCTCAGTATTTTGGAAACCTTAGAAAAGTAGATAGACGAGGATTGATTAACGTTCCAGCTTGGTCTGATTCACTCAGAACAGAAAGCCTTGCCCTGGATATGACCGGCTCAAGATCCCACAGCTAAAAAAAGCCACTGAGACCCGTGCCCAAGCCTTCTCATGCCAGATCTAGGCCTTAATTCAGGGAGCTACTGCTGTCTGTGGAAAGGGAGGGTTAGGAATTAACAACCCAGGATTCTCCAGTTGAACTCTTCCAGCACTCGATCTTCATGCTTTCATGTGACTGGATCCAGAAGTTTCTTTAAAACTCCAGTTCCCACATTAGAAGTGGCAATACAATTCAAAAAACCGGCATTGTCAATCATCACTTACTCAGAAATACTTTTTTTTTTGTTTTGTTTTGTTTTTTTTTTTGAGACAAAGTTTCACTCTTATTGCCCAGGCTGGAGCACAATGGTGCAATCTCAGCTCACTGCAGCCTCTGCCTCCCAGATTCAAGTGATTCTCCTGCCTCAACCTCCCAAGTTGCTGGGATCACAGGCACTCACCACTACGCCCAGCTAGTTTTTTTTCGTATTTCTAGTAGAGATGGGGTTTCACCGGATTGGTCAGCCTGGTCTCAAACTCCTGACCTCAGGTGATCCACCCGCCTCGGCCTCCCAGAGTGCTGGGATTACAGGTGTGAGCCACCACGCCCGGCTGAGAAATACTTTACCTGATTCTTTTCCTTTCTGCCACTTGCTAAAATTTGGTTCACTGGGAGGAAAATAAGAAAGGGTTAGATAAAATATGAAGAATGTTTGCATAGGAATATGACCTTTAGCAAGTTGCTTCCTCTCTAAGCTTCAGTTTCCTAAGCTATAAAATGGCCGTATGACCTATATGACCTACCTCATAGAGTCCTTAAGACAACTAAGATGATGCATGTGGAGCACTTAGCGCAATGTATAGAAAAGGCCCCAAGTTAGCTCGTGCTGCTGTTAATATTCTTATTAATAACATTCCGATGTAAGAGAAGCTCTAGAAACAAGAGAGCTTTTCTTTTCTTCTTTTCTTTTCCGACATGGTCTTGATCTGTTGCCCAAGCTGGATTGCAGTGGCATGATCATGGCTCATTGCAGCCTCTACGTCCCGGGCTCAAGTGATCCTCCCACCTCAGCCTCCAAAGTGCTGGGATTATAGGTGTAAGCCACCTACAGAATCAGCCTTCGAAGGGAAAGGAGCTGGGAGTCAATTTTCAACAGGCATGCTTAGCAGGCAGTTATGAGAAACTGTGTGTTGATTCATAGTCTGTGAGTTGGAAGGGATATTGTTTAAAGTCTTCCCCCTTGAATCATCTCAAAACCATGTGAAACTTTACGAATCTCATGAACGAAAGGCCAGTGTGTGTTAACCCACTACATGAACCATCAATAATACAACTGTTAGCTATTTCTCTGGGCTGGAATCACCACCAGCCTTTTGGTTCCTTTCAGTTCCTGAACTTTTTAATTCAGGAAATTTTGACTGACAGAAGAGATTTGCAACAGTATGAAACACTTTGGAATCAAACAATTTGTGATGCCAAGCAATGCATAGAAAAAATCTTTCATTTAAAAAGAAATATTTGAATATTGTGAAATAAAATAATAAGCTGAGCTTTTTGATGGGTATAAAGAGACTGATCGCCAGATGGTACAGACACAACTGAATTTTTATTGTTTTTCTTTCAAAAGGAGATATTGCACAGTTCTACAAAGCATACCCCATTACTTGAAGCTCATGCAGGAAAGATAGGCAGATCACATTTAATGTGAATAACATGCAAACAAGCTACCGTGTTGCAGAAAAATTGAAAATATGAAGGAAAAAACATAATCAACTGCTTATATGTAAGCTGCAAAACTTTGCTCAACTCTGTGCAGTTTCCCTCATCCACCATTTTAAAAGCATCAAACTGCCAGAACAGTTGGTCTATCAGCTCCTGCTGAACATCTAATATTGTTATTGAGAATTTAAGCCTTGCGGAATTCCATTTCCTCTGGGGTCCCATCTACCTGCATGGCCTAAGTAGTTAACCTTAAAATATTTTCTCCTTTATTTTTCCTGCACTGAGTCTAGCCTCCATCTCAGCTTTGTTTGGGCCATCAGTAATGTCAGTATTCAGAGACTACATTTTATTTTTAAGCTTTTTAAAAAGAAAGATAATGGAGATTGATTTTAATAAATAGATTCGTTTGAGATATTTACATTTCCTTTATAATGGCTTCATATAAATTACTCAGTTCTAAACTTTGTCAGATAAGGCACTGGGGAATAACGATGTTGGATCCAGTTTGAATTACGTCTTTGGAAATTATAGCCACTTGCTTTCTGTAATAAGCACTTGTTTTCATGTGCATTTACCATGCCCATTTCTTAGCATCTCTTTCTATTTTTGATAGTGTTTTCATAGAGGATATCAATGGAGCCAACCTTTTAATAGTATGAAATAACAATACATTATTGCTGGATTTGTTTACATTTGAAAAAAGTCCTGATCATGTGTAAGAGGGTATATCATAAATGCTTGGAGTCCCAGGCCCCATGGAGGTGTGGCAGCTAGCAACTGAGAGCTGATCTGTGAGGAGCTAGTGTATGTGATACCTTCAACAAGAACACAGCTATGGGCACTCCCAGTTGCGTACCCTCCTTCTCAATTCGTTACTGTCTTTTTTTTTTTTTTTTTTTTTTTTTTTCTGGTCTAGGATATTGCTCTGTTGCCCAGGCTGGAGTGCAGTGGCACAGACCTCCTAGGCTCAAGAAATTCTCCCACCTCAGCTTCTCAAGTAGCTAAGACCACAGGCACACACCACTATGCCCAGCAAATTTTTCAATTTTTTTATAGAAACAGGGTCTCATCGTGTTGCCCAGGCTTAACCGATCTTCCCAACTCAGCCCCACAAAGTGCTGGGATTATAGGTGTGAGCCACCACCCCCAGCCTAGTTTCTTTCTTTCTTTTTTTTTTTTTTTTTTTTTTGAGACAGGGTCTCCGTCTGTTTCCCAAGCTGGAGTACAATGGCACAGACTCAGCTCACCACACCCTCCTCCTCCCGGGTTCAAGTGATTCTCCTGCCTCAGCCTCCTAAGTAGCTAGGACCACAGGTACTCACCACCAGGCCCGGCTAATTTTTGTATTTTCAGTAGAGATCAAGTTTCACTATGTTGGCCCGGCTGGTCTCGAACTCCCGACCTCGTGATCTGCCCACCTCACCTTCCCAAAGTGCTGGGATTAGAGGCGTGAGCCACCGCCCCCAGCCGCCTGGCTTCTTTAGGTTTGTATCCTTTTGTACTTTCCTGTGCTTTGTTGAGTCATTTCAGTGTTAGATTCCATGTCTGGATGAGGGCCCACCCTGATTGCCTCATTTTAATTTAATTACCTCTGTAAAGATCCTATCTTCAAATAAGGTCACATTCTGAGGTATTCAGTATATGAATCTGAGGGACGTTGTTGGGGCACAATTCCACCCTCAACAGTAGTGCTATACATGATTATTTTAAAGATTTTTCCTATATCCTCAAATAATAGCTGATGAATGAAAACAGGTTTGTGGAAAGAAAACTGTAATTGTGCTGATATTCTTTGGAACAGGACTTTACTGGCATTTGGCAGTCCAGTGGGTAGTTCCCACAACTGTGAAAATGATCATCTCCCAGTTAGCTGGCTCCTAGTGTACAACAATTTTCTGTTGTACACCATAGACCGATGTACACTCGTGTATACACTTGGCTTCTGTGCTCCTAGGAGCCAAACTCTATAGCAAAAGCTGCATCCAATGGGGCAGAATTTCTCTTTTGGTTGCTGGAACAGCAAGAGGATGGACAGACTAACACTTTCCTGGTATAGACGAGGAAACAGGCCAGAAACAGGGAAGAGGGTGGCCAAGGTCATAGGGCTAGTTAGTGGAAATCCTGTAACTAGATCGTGGGTCTCCCGACCCCTATGCCAGTGCTCTTCCGCCAAATCACACGCTCTCCACCCTGTGTACCCCTCACCTATCCACCAGCTATCAAAACTACCCACTACTCACTGACAGAATCTGCTTTTCCTTAATCACTTTGATATTTTTTTTCTTTTTATAGAACTGAACCCAGTTGCTTTGTTTTTGTTTTTTGTTTTCTGTTTTTTGGGGGTTTTCTTGAGACAGAGTTTCAGTCTTGTTAACTAGGCTGGAGTGCAACGTCACAATTTCAGCTCACCACAACCTCCACCTCCTGGGTTCAAGCAGTTATCCTGCCTCAGCCGCCTGAGTAGCTGGGATTGCAGGCACACGCCACCACACCCAGCTAATTTTTTTTTGAGACGGAGTTTCGCTCTTGTTACGCAGGCTGGAGTGCAATGGCTCGATCTCGGCTCACCACAACCTCTGCCTCCTGGGTTCAGGCAATTCTCCTGCCTCGGCCTCCTGAGTAGCTGGGATTACAGGCACGCACCACCATGCCCAGCTAATTTTTTGTATTTTTAGTAGAGACGGGGTTTCACCACGTTGACCAGGATGGTCTTGATCTCTTGACCTCGTGATCCACCCGCCTCGGCCACCCAAAGTGCTGGGATTACAGGCGTGAGCCACTGCGCCCGGCCCTAATTTTGTATTTTTAGTAGAGGCAGGGTTCCTCCAAGTTGGTCAGGTTGGTCTTGAACTCCCAACCTCAGGTGATCCACCCACTTCAGCCTTCCAAAGTGCTGGGATTACAGACGTGAGCCACCGCGCCCCGCCCTAATTGCTAAGTAAGTGCATTACTGACACCAGGAGCAGAATTAAAATTGGGGAGTTATGCCTTTGGTGATTGTTTCCCTGAAAACCTGTCAACCCGAAGAAAATCTGGGCATCTAACTGACATAAGGTAGTGGGCTTCTTGACCCTTCAGATCCAATTTTTTGGCTAAAACTTACTTTATCAGCCAGAATTGTAGATATATGCTTCAAGGTAGAAAAAAAAATAGTCTGAGATATCACACTAGTGGCAGTTAGTGATTACTTTTAAAAACAAAAAGGCTCTTGCCTTCTGTTTTACCAGTTCTTGGTTAATACATCATCACTGGTATTAGAGGGTTGGATTTTAGGTATCATCTATTCAATTCAGCCACTTTACAAATAAGGAAATGGTAGCCTGGGCAATGGCATGTCCGGGGCCACTCAGTCAAAGAGAAATCTAGGGACAGGTCTCTGTCTCTGAACATCTCACCCACAACTCTAAATACCATTCTGCTGCTGCCTAATGGTTATGTTAGCACATTCCCAAGCTACAGGGAGTTTAATTTATTTTTCCCTATGAAGACAGGAGAAATGCTAGCCCTAATGTTTCTTAGTGACTTTATGCTTTACCATGTAGCCCTGTTATGTCACACCGACGATATTAATTTTAAAGAAAAGACGGTGGCTGGTTGCGGTGACTCACACCTGTAATCCCAGCACTTTGGGAGGCCAAGGTGGGTGGATCAACTGAGGTCAAGAGTTCAAGACCAGCCTGGTCAACATGGTAAAACCCTGTATCTACTAAACATACAAAAAATTAGCTGAACCTCGTTGCGGTCACCTGTAATCTCAGCTACTTGGGAGGGTGAAGCAGGAGAATGGCTTGAACCTGGGAGCGGAGGTGGCAGTGAGCCAAGATCATGTCATTGCCCTCCAGCCTGGGCAGTAAGAATGAAAATCTGTCCTCCCCGCCCCCCTGAAAAAACAAACCAGACTGTGTTTTCCAAATATATGTATTTAATGTGACTGTCTTCTGACTATTAACGGATGTGACCAACACCTAAACTTATTTGTGTAGGGAAATGCCATGCACATTAAATTGTAATATTTCTAAGACTCCATCAAACTTTTGTTTCATTAAAAGGAAAATGATTTTATGTTTTCTTCAGATGTCTTCAAAATTCGTACTTTTGTAACTTCTTTTCAGGGTTATTAAATCGGGTTAAACTAGATTAAGCCCCAGCGAAGGTGTTTCGGAGTTTGAAGTCTGGCAGATTAGCCAACCCTACAAAGTGGTCTCAGAACAGAGGCCGTTTGGAGATGTAGAGACCATGCATGAATGCTAATTCCAGAACATTAAACTTGCCGTGTTAAATGGATTTCTGGATGTTTCTCTGTGGAAGTCTTGGACTAGTCCTCCCTTCCTTTTCTTGAGCCAAGGAAACTCTGAACCAGAACAATTCGGTTTCAATTTGTGGAAAAACTATACTTAATGAGCCAAACACCGCGTGGAGAGTTTTGTAGGGGCGGGAGAAAGGGGCATTTTCATCACCGTTATGTGTTAGTTACTAAAATATCTGGATTTCTAGTTAAATGTTCTGAGATGTATTTTCAAACTTTGTTTCTGAGGGGTATTTGCGAGCTTCGTCTTAAAGTCTGAGAACCCAAAGAATGAAACTTGCTTTCGTGTCATAGTATTGTGTTATATGTTAAGCATTTGGAAGGGACCCCAGTGAGGCCTCAGGAAGCAGTTACTGCCTCTCTTATCGTCCTGAAGGCGATTTGTTTTAAAGCTGATAATCCCTAGGGCTGTGAGAGTGTCCCACATCTGCCCTGAATTGAAAACAGATTCCCGTTTAGAGCCTTACATCAGTGCTGTGGATTCATGCGATCTGAGTCACAGAGGAAGTCAGAGACCATTTGAACGTATGGCCAGCAGCTCCCTTCATGGAGGAACAAGATTACAGGGTATGTAGGCTGTCTGTTTTCAAATTTTAAGACTGCTTTTACGTGTCCTTCTGCCATTTAGACTGGTATATTCAGGAAAGATCTATTGCGGGAAACAGGTATAAAGTAACTGTCAGTATCCAGGGGTTTTCAGTGCTACCGATGGATTCACCAAAATTCCAAGAGGGCTAGGCAGTGTCGGGACTGCAATTCCTTCACCAGGATTTGCCATTTTTCTGACTTACCAATTCATTGTATAAGATATATTTATATAATTGTGTAGCTATTTATTTTCCCTCAAGACTTTAAAAAAGGTTTTGTAAGCCAAGAAAAGTTTTTCCTGTTAAAGACCAGAGCTTTTCCAGCCTCTGCTTATCTCTGAATTTTTTTTTAAAGATTTGCACACACGCTCAGAATGAAGGATGTAACGATGTACTTCATATTGGAATCCCTGGGGGTGGGGACCAGACGATTAACCATTTCGCATCTATTATTCTACTGAAGGAGTCTTCTCAGCTTGCTGAGCAACTGTGTTTCCGTCTTCGTCTTCTCTGGAGAAATGGTGTTCTATAGATTGTGAGGTTCTTTTTCATTTAATTAAAAAGGGATTTAGATTTGGGCCAAACATGGGGGCTCATGCCTGCAATCCCAGAATTTTGGGAGGCCAAGGCAGCCAGGTTCCTTGAGCCCAATAATTGGAGACCAGCCTGGGCAACATGGCGAAACACTGTCTCTACAAAAATTACAAAAATTAGCTAGTCATGGTGGCATGTGACTGTGGTCTCAGCTACTTGGGAGGCTGAGGCAGAAGGATCTCTTGAGCCCAGGAGTTCAGGGCTGCAGTAAACGATGATCGCACCACTGCACTCTAGCCTGGGTGACAGTGAGATCTTGTTTCTTTTTTTCTTCTTCTTTTTTTAATTTTTTTTTTTTTAAGAGTTAGGGTCTTGCTTTGTTGCCCAGGATGTCTTGAACTCCTGGGATCAAGCAATCTTCCTGCCCAGGCCTTCCAAAGTGCTGGAATTTCAGGCATGAGCCAGCCACCAGAGGACCTTGTCTTTTTTTTTTTTTTTTTTTTTTTTTTTGAGATGGAGTCTCCCTCTGTCACCCAGGCTAGAGTGCTGTGGCACAATCTCAGCTCACTGCAACCACCACCTCTTGGGTTCAAGCAATTCTCTTGCCTTGGCCTCCTGAGTAGCTGGGATTACAGTCTCCCACCCACATGCCCAGCTAATTTTTATATTTTTCATAGATTCAGGGTTTTACCATGTTGACCAGGCTGGTCTTGAACTCCTGACCCCAGGTGATCCGCCTGCCTCGGCCTCCCAAGGTGCTGGGATTACAAGTGTGAGCCTCCATGCCCAGCCTGACTCTGTCTCTTAAAAAAAAAAATAGATTTGTTCATGAAAAATAATTCAAGAGAAGAGTACAGAGATCACAAAGTAGAGTCTGAGAGCCGACAGCTAGATGCCTGGGTGCTGAGCCCCAGCCTGGCCTGAGGGTCCTTTCTGTCCCTTCTCAGCTCCTGGCCTGGGCTTTGGTGAGTTGAGGCCTCTCAGGTGGGCTTCTGGAAGGCTGTTGTGCTCACTACTATCTCTGAGGAGCTGAGACCAGTCCCCAGTATTGTCACTGCCCAATCAATACTTGTTGAATGAAAGTAGAATTAGAGGTTGGGCACTGTGACTCACACCTGTAATCCCAGCACTATGGGAGGCCGAGGTGGGTGGATCACCTGAAGTCAGGAGTTCGAGACCAGCCTGACCAACATGGAGAAACCCATTCTCTACTAAAAGTAAAAAATTAGCAGGGCATGGTGGCATATGCCTATAATCAGTCCCAGCTACTTGGGAGGCTGAGGTAGGAGAATCACTTGAACCCAGGAGGCAGAGGTTGCAGTGAGCTGAAATCACAGCCTTGCACTCCAGACTGGGCAACAAGAGCGAAACTTCATCTCAAAAAAAAAAAAAAGAAAGAAAGAAAGAAAGAAAAAAAGTTGAATTAGGGAAGAGAGCCCTAGGAGAAATGTCAGTTTGAGCTTTTAAGCTAGTGAGGCTTTGCTTGGGCACGTTTCTCCTCGCCTTCTTGGTAGGATTGCCACCAGAGGAGAGACTGGGTCATTGAGAGAACAGTGCTGGACTGCCTGTCAAAGCAACTAGGTATAACATGTACAACTCCACGGTCATGTGATGCATAAAGTTAAAAAAAGCTGAAATATGAGTTGTGAGAGGTAACAGTTGTGCCCTCGAGGGTGTTCGGGAGTCCAAGGGAGGCTGGTAGATGGGTGAAAGTGAACAGACACAGCTGGCCGGTTCTCCCTTCAACTCGGGGCAGATGGGCGCGTCAAGAATGTTCCAAGAGAACAAAGCCTGTTCTTGTTACTTGCACTTCCCTGGTTTGAGAAACAATACGTTCAGAGCAGCTCAGTTGGCAGGTAACGTTTTCAGTACAAATGCCAGAACTCGGGTCCCTTTTGACTGGTTGCCCACAGTTCTTTAAAGATGGAAGGGTTTTCAGGTGCCAAAATTCGACAGCAAACTGTGCCATGGGACCATGCCCTTTTAATCCCAGTGAGACAAAGGCTTTCTTTTAGAAAAGGAAGCAAGCACTTTGGGGTTTTGTGCTGAGGATGCAAAAAGACATATTGATCAACTCAGACAGAAAGGGGAATTATCAGGCTTAGGAACGTCATATCTGTCCTAAGGAGAAAAGCGAATGAGCCTGAAATCAATGGAAACAGTTCCAGTTCAGACAAGCTTGCTTTTTGGGAGATGATTGTATATATATATATCTTAATTTAACTAACCTAGTTAATCTACCTGATTAAGTGATCAACCTCAAAAGTTTGGGGAGAAAACAAAATCAGTGTGGCAGAGACTTCCACAGTGATACCTGAATTATAAATTTAGCTACTGTTACCTCAAGGGAAATCTAGATCCAAAATCGCTCTCTGTCTCTTTTCCAGTAACAAACCCACCACATCTTCATTTAGTGCAATATCCTCTTGCTCTGCCCCTCCTCTAATTTACAGCCCCATATTTGGATGCTAGGGATTCGATGACTTACCATTGAGGCACCAATGGGTGGTGCCACCATGCCAATTCACAGAACTCCTGGCTCTTCAGAACTTTTGTAAGCCATTATTTAGAATTCAGGACACATTATTCCCCAGAAACAAGGTTAGGCTCCCAGCTCTTCTCCTGAATGCAAATTTATTCTAAAATACAGAGAATTTGCCACAAGCATCTGGAAAAGGGAAGAAACAACTTCCAGCATATTCTTTAATGGCATTGGAGAATACGTTTTATGATGAACTGTAATAATGCTCTCAAGAGCATTTTTAATATCCTTGAGAGTTCATTCTTGGCCCTGGACATCATTTGTTTCTTAGTCTGGACCTTAACCACTTATCCTAGGTGCTGTCTCCTGCTGCTTCCTTGAATGGTACCCTAGGCTGAAGTCCAAGCAAATTATTTGCATGTGCTTTTCTACTTGTGGTTTCTTTTGCCTAGTCCTTCTCTAATTCCTGGCAAACTCTTGATCAGCTCAGACATTCACAAAGTTAATGCTCCTCTGTGATGCCCTGGTCAAACGCCCACCTCTCCACTCCCTTGGCCACAAACCCCTCTGAGAAGATTTTGCAGACAACTTCAGGTGGTTCCTCCACTGACCTTCCAAAATTCCAAGGACCCCAGTTGAAAAAGCTGCCCTAGGAAATATTAGAAATTCCCCCTTCCTACCTCTCTTACATTTCCATAAGATCTTGTAAGTACCACTTTGTATTTGCATTAACTACATTACATTACAATTCTTTTAGGGGGCGGGGTCTCACTCTGTCACCCAAGCTGGAGAGCAGTGGCACGATCATGGCTCATTGCAGCCTTGAACTCCTGAGCTCAAGCAATCCTCCTGCCATAGCCTCCCATGTAGCAGGGACTACAGACATGGATCATCACACCCAGCTAATTTTTTATTGTTTGTAGAGACAGCGTTTCACATGTTGCCCAGGCCGGTCTCAAACTCCTGAACTTAAGCAATCCTCCCACCTCAGCCTCCCAAAATGTTGGGATTTCAGGTGAACCACTGTGCCCAGCCTACTTCTACTTTTATGTGTGGGAGGAATTATGGGTAGTGGGAAGAGACTGAAGCTTAGAGTTAGAATGTATCGGTTCCAGCTCTGGCTCTCTGCTTTCCAGTTGGGTGGCCTTGGATAAGTTAATTCTCTTTCCATTTTGGCTTTTCTTCCTTTGTAAGACGAGAGTGATACCTGCCTCTAAGGAGTTGTTGTAAGGATTACATAATAATCCATCAAAAAGCCCTAGCCTAGGGATTAAACCATACAAAGTGAAAGATACATGTTAAGAAAATAGAAATATAAATCTGAAATGGAGGACATAGAACTCTAAAGCCAGAGGAACTTGCGTCTCTTCTGTCCAGCCTTGGACTTTCTCCTTTTGTGACTCACCCGCTTCAGTTTGAGACAGCATGTCAATTGCCCGGCGCTACCTTTTTTTTTTTTTTTTTTTTAGACAGAGTTTCGCTCTTGTTACCCAGGCTGGAGTGCAATGGCACGATCTCGGCTCACCGCAACCTCCGCCTCCTGGGTTCAGGCAATTCTCCTGCCTCAGCCTCCTGAGTAGCTGGGATTACAGGCACGCGCCACCATGCCCAGCTAATTTTTTGTATTTTTAGTAGAGACGGGGTTTCACCATGTTGACCAGGATGGTCTCGATCTCTTGACCTCGTGATCCACCCGCCTCTGCCTCCCAAAGTGCTGGGATTACAGGCTTGAGCCACTGCGCCCAGCCTCCGGCACTACCTTTTTACAGCCACTTCTCAGATCACTTATGTGACTAAAATAAAATAAAACCTAGCTGGGAGAGGTGGCTCATGCTTGTAATCCCAGCACTTTGGGAGGCGAAGCTGGGTGGATCACAAGGTCAGGAGTTCAAGACCAGCCTGGCCAACATAGGTGAAACCCTTTGTCTACTAAAAATACAAAAATTAGCTGGGTGTGGTTTCACACACCTGTAGTCCCAGCTACTTCGGAGGTTAAGGCAGGAGAATCGCTTGAACCCAGAAAACAAAGGTTGCAGTGAGCCAAGATTGTGCCGTTGCACGCCAGCCTGGGTGACAGAGTGAGATTCCGTCTCAAAAAAAAACCAAAATGAAATAAAATAAAACTTACAAGAGTAAAAGAAAGGAAGAACAGTATCCAGGCGATTTGTAAGTGTGAGAAAGAAGAAGTAAGCTGGGATGGAAGAGAGAGAACCAAGTTCACACCAAGGAAAAAGGCAGAGGATGGCGAGAAAGCTGAGAGCAGGTAGCAGCAAAGGCAGAGAAGAGAAAGTGCACCGCTGGGAAACTGTACTTCCAGGATTGTAGAAGAAACGATTGTTCCTTTAAACATAGACACCTGTGAGTGCACTCCTGTGCATTTTTCATTCAAGAAATGCCTTGTGTAGTTTCAAGTACTTCACATAAATAATCATGGTAGTCTGACACGGTGGTTTGTACCTGTCATAAAAGCTATTTGAGAGGCCAAGGCAGGAGGATCACTTGAAGCCAGAAGTTAGAGACAAACCTGAGCAACACAGCAAGACCCCATCTCTAAAAAATAATAATGATGATAGTTATACATTGCTAAAATGTACATGCCATTTACCATATGCCAGGCACTGTTCTAACTTTTTAGACGTATTAACTCATTTAATCCTCACAATAACACTGTGTGATAGGTGCATAAAAAATCCTATTTTACTGACAAGGAAAGGAGACACACAAATAGTCCCATAACTAGGATATATTGGAACCAGTATTTGAACCCAGAGAGTCTGGCCCCCGAGCCTTGCACTCTTAATCAAAATGACAACCATCACGCAGAAATGCACCTACAGCTGAAGAGGCTCCTGGCATGGGTGAGGTGGCCAATGTGGCCGCTACAGTCAACAGCACAGTAAAGTCCAGCCTGGTTGACATCCCCACCGATATACTTTCCAAAATACCATGCTAACACCTGAGAAGCTAGATTGGTAGAATTGTATGGCATGGAGGGACATTGGGTTCACTGTGCTCAGACCAGCCAGCTGCTTCTGCTGAGAGTGTCAGGAAAAGCTGGACCCAGGGTCACTGGTCAAACTCCCTGGAGACAGACATAGGGCAGAGGTGAGATGATCTCAGCTCCCGTAAAACACTGTAGCATCAGAAGGACATCATCCTCATTCCAGATAACGTCCAGGAAATTCTACAAAAATTCTTTCTGAAAGTTTGCAGGCATTAATATGTTGACACTCTAGTAGTTTTCCAAACATGAAAATAAAGACACTTGTGCTTTATTTTTAAGAACCATCTATTTTGACCTTTTAAAAGCGACAAAATATGCAGGTTTGTATTGTTTCGTTTTTGAGGCGGAGTTTTGCTCTGGTCGACCAGGCTGGAGTGCAATGGTGCAATCTCAGCTCACTGCAACCTCCACCTCCCAGGTTCAAGTGATTCTCCTGCCTCAGCCTCCCAAGTAGCTGGGATTACAGACATGTACCACCACGTCCGGCTAATTTTTTGTATTTTTAATAGAGACAGGATTTCATCATGTTGGCCAGGCTGGTCTTGAACTCCTGACCTCAGGTTATCCACCCACCTTGGCCTCCAAAAGTGCTGGGATTATAGGCATGAGCCACCATGCTCGACCAAAATATCCAGTTTGTGTGTACTCTGTTTGTGTTTCCTAGATTGGATTGAACAGATTCATGTTCTTAAACAACTCCATTACTCTTATACAGAAGCCTGAGTTCCTCCCTCTCCCTCAAATTGCTTTCAGCAATTTGATTTTATTTTCTCATGTCAAAAATAGAGACTTGTTCAAATAGTTAACATAATTACCAAATTTTAAGATTCTGATCCAAGGGTGTGTTGGGCAGGCAGGAGTAATGTTAAGTTCTCCCTTTTTCTGTAAGTTTGAATGATTACGAGTATTTCTGCAATAAATAAAATCACTATGCAAATGGTTCAGGGTTATCCAATTTGCTGCCTATTTTAGTCACGCTCATTTTCAGTCATTGACATGTCCCACTGATGTTGGAGGGCATGGTTTCTGGATGAACAGGAGGTAAGAATGGTTGAAAGATTGCCCACGTTTTCTCTGCCCCTAGTACATCTACTCAGCGACCTACCAGACTACCTTCCTTCTGACTCAGGGGGACATGAAAAATAGCATTTGACACCTAGGATGGTAAAAATCAGAAATCAGGAGCCCCAGCCTCCTCCTCGATGGCTGACAGTGCAGAGCAGAAGGGAAAGGAAAGGAATGAAGGAAGGGAGAGGCTTGTTAAACGTCTGCCTACATCTTGGTCTCCATTGTTTTCTCATTACAGCCTAGCTGGGGAACATCTTACCTAAAAACCCGTTCGTTGGAAATTCTATCTCCTTTGGAGCATTTTTGTGTCTTTTCATATGTCCTGGAAAGAAATACTAAATTAAATTTAATTTTAATTTTAATTTAATTTACTTTTAAATTTAATTTAAATTCTGAATAAAAGGCCTTATATAAACTGACTAAAAAGAGCTTAACCAGGCAAAAGTAGGTTAAATAGAACAAGGAAAGGCACTTTCAAATATACAAAACAAACCTATCATTAGAGAAAAAAAATTCTGGGCTCACTTCAGCAGCATGCATACTAAAATTGGAACAATACAGAGAATGCTAGCACAGCCCCTGTGCAAGGATGATGTGCAAATTTGTGAAATGGTCCATATTTTTAAAAAGCAGTCAATAAAAAAAAACTAAAAGTTCAATAAATGTGTAATGTAAATACTAAATAAAGTTAGGTAACGCCCTTGGAGGAACTAATTTTTTTCATCATGGAACTGCTCTCAAATGCCAAGAAAATATAGAACAGTAAAATGAAACCTGGACTCTCAAAGGTCTAGAAGCTGAATTTTATGCAAACTCTTCATTGAGCAAATGAATCTTTTTTTTTTTTAATAGAGACGAAGTCTCATGCAGTTGCCCAGGCTGGAGAGCAGTGGTGTAATCTCAGCTCACTGCAACCTCCACCTCTCGAGTTCAAGCAATTCTCCTACCTCAGCCTCCCGAGTAGCTGAGACTACAGGTGCATGCTGCCACGCCCAGCTAATTCTTTATATTTTAGTAGAGACAGGGTTTTAACGTGTGGCCCAGGCTGGTCTCAAACTCCTGGGCTCAGGCAATCCGCCCACCTTGGCCTCCAATAGTGCTAGGCTCATTAGGCGTGAGCCACTGCATCCTGGCCAAGCAAATGAATCTTTAAGAAACTGGTTTTAGCTTTGCGCGGTGGCAGTATCGTAGCCAGTGAGGTTTATCTGAGGCGCGATTATTGCTAATTGAAAACTTTTCCCAATATCCCGCCATGACGACTTGAAATACAGTCGGCATTGGCAATTTTTGACAGTCTCTATGGAGACTGAATTTCAAAATTAAAAAAAAGAAAGAAAGAAACTGGTTTTAGGCCAACTGGCTTCTCAGCAGGGCCATTGTGGTGATAGCATGAGATTTAATGAAAGTAAATCTCCCAGCCTAGTGCCTAGCACATAGTGGACATTCGCTCAATAATATTTTGTTGAATAAATGTTCAGTCACTTAGCCAAGCCAACTCAGCTATCCCATTGGGTTCTGGTTGCCAAGGGGTAGCATGGGTTATCATCATGGGTAATTCTAAGATTACACAAAGACTATTCCTAGAAAAACCAAACCCCGGGCAAACAAAAATCCCAGAATGCTGGGATTTGCTCTCTAACCTTTTGCAAAAGGGTTAATTAGAGTTACAACTGAGTTGCTCTGACGATTAAATGAAATTATGTTCATTCTTTTAAAAAATATTGATTGTTGGGAGCAGTGGCTCATGCCTGTAATCCCAGCACTTGGAAGGCTGAGGCAGGCAGATCACTTGACACCCAGAGTTTGAGACCAGCTTGGCCAACATGGTGAAACCCTGTCTCTACCAAAAATACAAAAATTAGCTGGGTGTGGTGGTGCACACCTATAGTCCCAGCTACTTGGGAGGCTGAGACAGAAGAATTGATTAAATCTGGGAGGAAGAGGCTGCAGTGAGCCAAGATTGTGCCACTGCACTCCAGCCTGGGTGACAGTGAGACTGTCTTGAAAAAAAAATTCCCACCCCTGCAACATTACCCCCTCCAACATTCCCCCTGACATGCCCCCCCACACACATTTTTCCCCTCAACATTAAAAAAAAGAAAGAAAAAAAAGATCGTGTATTCTCAGCACTGCAAGGATTGTTCTCGTGCTTGGTTGATGGTGGTGATCAGACCAGCCAAGGTCTCAGCCCCCATGGAACTTACATCCCCCTATGAAGCCCCTGACATGCAATCCTGCCATCACCTAGCACTGGGACTCGCCTCTGGGTGGTTGCCCTGGAAAGAGCAGCCAGCTTGGAAGTCAGACTGATGCCCACTGCAGGCCAGCCTCCACCACTTGGCAGCTATTCACCTGTCAGAGTTCAGTGTCCTGGGAAAAGCTTCAGAGCAGCAGTCCTGGCCCGCAAATGGATATAAAAACGCTCACCTTGCAGGGAGTCTGTGAAGGTGAAATGAGACATACTGAGTAGAAAGTACAATATGTGGCACATACCAGGTGCTCAATCCTTGGTAGTCCTTTATTACCTTGATGAACAAATAGATCAAAAGAGGATCAATAAAGAGGTGTAAAGCCCCCCACAGGGGTGAGCCACCGCACCCATCCCTAGGATCGCGTGAGCTCAAGTTTGAGATCAGCCTAGGAAACAGAGAGACCCCCGTCTCTACAAAAAGAAGAAAGAAAAAATTAGCTGAGTGTGGTTGCACATGCCTATAGTCCCGGCTACGCGGGAGGCTGCGACAGGAGACTCACTTGAGCCTGGGTGGTCGAGGCCAGGGTGAGCCATGATGGCACCACTGCACTCCAGCCTGCATGACAGAGTGAGACTTTGTTTCACAACAACAACAACAACAAAAGGGACAGAGAGAGAAAGAGAAAAAGACCTAGCACCAGCACAGAGAATAAGGCACATCATTGTGAAATTTCAGAGCAGTAGGGTTAAATAGGAGAGACTTTTGTTTTGTTTTGTTTGAGACAACCTCACTCTGTCACCCAGGCTGGAGTGCAGTGTCGTGATCTCAGCTCACTGAACCTCTACCTCCTGGGTTCAAGCAATTCTTCAGCATCCCAAGTAGCTGGAATTACAGGTATGCACCACCATGCCTGGCTAATTATTTGTATTTTTAGCAGAGATGAGGTTTTGCCATGTTGGCCAGGCTGGTCTGGATCTCCTCACCTCAAGTGATCCACCTGCCTCGGCCTCCCAAAGTTCCGGGATTACCGGGGTGAGCAACCATGCCTGGCTGGCATGCATTGACTTTTCTTTTTTCTTTTTTTTTGAGACAAAGTCTGGATCTGTCACCCAAGCTGGAGTACAGTGGCACTATCTTGGCTCACTGCAACCTCTGCCTTCCGGGTTCAAGAGATTCTCCTGCCTCAGCCTCCCCAGTATCTGGGACTACAGGCGCCTGCCACCACGCCTGGCTAATTTTTGTATTTTTAATAGAGACAGGGTTTCACCATATTAGCCAGGCTGGTCTCGAACTTCTGACCTTGTGATCCATCCGCCTTGGCCTCCCAAAATGCTGGGATTATAGGCATGAGCCACTGCGCCTGGCCGGAATTGACTTTTCAATAGGGACACTAGCATCCAGGAAACAACAGCACAGAGATTCTGAGGGCAAATGATTTCCGACCTAGAACCCTCAGGTAAGGGTCAGATGGACTGGAAACATAGAAGGAGTCAAAGCATTCACATTGCCTACACCCCCGTGCTGCAAGCTCCCAGGGACGTGCTCCGCTAAAACAGGGAATGAGCAAAGGAACGAGCAAAGGAACGAGCAAAGGAATGAGCAAAGCTCAACCAAGTCAGACAGGGCTCCCGAAGGCATGTTTCAAAGAAGGAAGAAACGGGACCGACTCATGAGCCTGAGGACTTCATCCTCCCGTGGGGAGTGTCACGGTCCTGTCAGAGGTTGGACCAGAATAATGGACGGGGACATAGAGAAGCGAGCAAACTTTAAAAAGAAAACAAGAAGTCACCGTGCGTGGTGGCTCATGCCTGTAATCCCAACAATATGGGAGGCCGAGGTGGGCGGATCACCTGGGAATTCGAGACCTGCCTGACCAACATGAAGAAACCCTGTCTCTACTGAAAATACAAAATTAGCCAGGTGTGGTGGAGCATGCCTATAATCCCAGTTACTTGGAAGGCTGAGGCAGAAGAATCACTTGAACCCAGGAGGCAGAGCTTGCGGTGAGTTGAGATCATACCACTGCACTCCAGCCTGCTGATGAGGGTGACACTCCATCAGAGAAAAGAAGGGGAGGAGAGAGGTAGGAAGGCAGGAAAGGGAAAGAAAAGAAAGGAAGGGAGGAAGGGAGGGAGGGAGGGAAGGAAGGAAGGAAGGAAGGAAGAAGGAAGGAAGGAAGGAGGAAGGAAGGAAGGAAGGAAGAAGGAAGGAAGGAAGAAGGAAGGAAGGAAGGAGGAAGGAAGGAAGGAGGAAGGAAGGAAGGAAGGAAGAAGGAAGGAAGGAGGAAGGAAGGAAGAAGGAAGGAAGGAGGAAGGAAGGAAGAAGGAAGGAAGGAAGGAAGGAGAAAGGAAGGAAGGAAGGAAGGAAGAAGGAAGGAAGGAGGAAGGAAGGAAGGAAGAAGGAAGGAAGGAGGAAGGAAGGAAGGAAGGAAGAAGGAAGGAAGGAGGAAGGAAGGAAGGAAGAAGGAAGGAAGGAGGAAGGAAGGAAGGAAGGAAGAAGGAAGGAAGGAAGGAAGGAGGGAAGGAAGGAAGAAGGAAGGAAGGAAGGAAGAAGGAAGGAGGGAAGGAAGGAAGGAAGGAAGGAAGGAAGGAAAAAGAAATGTGATTATAGTACACGATCATGTCAGCAGTGATATAAATGAAGCCATAAATTAGAATGTAACTGTCGTGGCCACTGAGGTGACCCAAGAAGACCTCCTTTCAAAGAACAACCTTGAGGGATGTGTTCCCACTTCAGCGTCCCTGGCTGTCTTCGTGGAAAGGTCCCCTCCTCTGGGCTGCTGTCAGCCAACGGCTGAGCAGGGCAGGAAGACTGGGGTGGCCATCGCTGTTCACTGCAGGACTTCCCCAGTGGGCGCTCTGTTCTCTGGGTCTCCCCATGGACCTGATGGGGAATTTCTCAGACTAGGCTGAAGCCTGAAGCTCTCCGACTTGACCTCCCCCGCAGCTGCCCTCCTTCTCAGGCTCCATCCTCCGCAGGCCTCCTGCCCAGGAGATCTTCTGTCTTTCTGATTCTGTCTTGGGAAACCAAACTGTCAGAGGATGGAACTAACACAATCACTATGTTAGGAGAAGAGAAGGAGGAAAATTGGGGGTTAGAGGCAGAAAGCGGTGTTAGGTTCTTTTAGTTTAGATGTAGTATTCCCTCACCAATCTACAGCCCAACCCTAGCCCCTCTCCCCAGTCTCACTCCTCCCTGTTGTCAGAACGTGGCTGGAGCCACTGGTTCTAAGTGTAGCTCATTTCTCTGCCAGAGAAGACACCCTAAAGCTGTATCCAGAAAGCACCTGAAGAATACACTCATGGATCCCAAGGAGGAGACAAAGGGATCCCAAGCCAACTGCTTCCCAACTTTATCTGGGGACTCCTTGCCAGAAAGCGTATGATGTGTTTATAGTGAAGTGAGTACTTACTTCTTTTTTTCTTCAGAGACGTCAGCAGCCAGTCAAACTAGTCAAACGCTGTCCTCCCACATGGCTAAGTGCACTGAATGAAGAGGACGAGGACAAAGAGCAGAAAGAGATGATTGCAAGTCAGCTCCCTCCTCCTCTTCCCCACCTCCCCCGCAGCTGCGACTACTGCTCTGCGGCCACTTGGGTCTTGAGACAGCTGCCCCAGAGGCCCCCAGCCTCCTGCTGCGTACCTTCCTTCCAGAGCAGTCGGGCTGGGTGGAATGAGGCAGGGAGGTGGCAGGTGTGTGCATAAGTATGCCCGTGTGTGTGCACATGGCAGAAACCACACAGCATCACAGCACATAGTCATAGGAAGAGCAAGAGTATTCCAGCTGGACTCAGTGGCTCCCGCCTGTAATCCCAGCACTTTGGGAGGCCAAGGCAAGTGGATCACGAGATCAGGAGATTGAGACCATCTGGCCAACACAGCGAAACCCCATCTCTACTAAATACAAAATATTAGCCTGGCATAGTGGCACATGCCTGTAATCCCAGCTACTCAGGAAGCTGAGGCAGGAGAATTCCTTGAACTGGAGAGGCAGAGGTGCAGTGAGCCAAGATCGAGACGCTGCACTGCAGCCTGGGTGACAGACCGAGACTCCATCTCAAAACTAAAAAAAAAAAAGTATTCCCCACTTGGTGTGTCTGTCTACCCAGCTTTCATATTAAGCCAGTGAAGAGCTTTCCTCGTCTACTTCTGGTCTTGCAATAGATGGAGGAATACAGCAGCACACTGAATGGCTTGGGGGGATATATCATATCTATGTAAGTTTTTTTAAAGTGCAGTAACCAGGAGCAGCCAGAAATTCCAAAATGCCTGCCCTTAAACCTGTGAGGTAGCCATAGTCTGTTAGCAGGAATAGCATATCATCCACTTCAAGCCAAGGATAAAATCATTCCAGTGACCAATATAGGAACTACCAGAAGAATTTTGATGACAAGAACCAATAGGCAGGCTAAATTTTATAACTTTTTTATTATATGAAAGTAATACATGGCCAGGCAAGGCGGCTCATGCCTGTAATCCCAGTAACTTAGAAAGCCAAGGTGGGCAGATCATCTGGGGTCAGGAGACCAGCCTGGTCAACACTGTGAAACCCCGTCTCTACTAAAAATACAAAAATTAGTCAGGGGTGGTGGCGCACGCCTTTAGTCCCAGCTACACAGGAGGCTGAGGCATGAGAATCTCTTGATTTCGGAAGGTGGAGGTTGCAGTGAGTTGAGATCGTGACATTGCACTCCAGCCTGGGTAACAGAGTGAGACTCCATCTCAAAAAAAAAAAAAAAAAAAAAAAAGTAAGTAATACATTCTCTACTGTATAAAAATAAAATTTATAAGCAAGGATAAAATAACCATTATTGTATAACCTAACCCAGAGGCACCCATTACTTTGTTTCCTTTTAGTCTTGTTTCAAATAATTTTCCAGAGCTTTGAAATCTTATACATCATGTCATATCCTGATTTTCCACTTAAAATTTTATCAAATGAGTTTCCTTGAACCATTACAAACTCCTGTTTTGAAGTCTGTATAATATTCCAACTCATGGAAGTAGCATAATTTGCCCAACCATTCTTCTTCATTGGACCTTTAATGTTATTTCAAGATTTTCAAATTCAAACAAATGCTACAATGAACTTTTAGTGTATAAATCTTTGTCCTCATTTCTGATAATTTTCTCCCAGTAGAGTCCCGATAGAAATGGCGCTCCTCAGCCAAAGGGTGTGAACATTTTTAAGGCCAAGTAAATCTTTTTAAAGACAGATTTGAAAAAGTTTGTTTAATATTCAATACTTCTTCAAACAAAATGAACAAACCAGCAAGTGTGTGCCCATTACCCATTATCCAGCTTCAGGAAACATCTTACCTCCACTGCTAATGCCACTGCGTACCTCTCCCACATCCACGCCCCCCTCTCAACTTCAGAGGTAGCCATTTTTCTGCATTTGTGTTCTTTGGATTATTTAAAGGTGCAGAACTTCGAGGATATATGGTCTTCCTGTTAGAGAATAAGAGAGAACAAGAGAAAGGGAGGGAGGGTTCCGACAGAAGTGTTGAACCCCATAGGAAGACATAGGTTTGAGGTAGGGCTGCACTGGAGTCCAGCCTCCAATACTTGCCGTCTCTGGCTTTAGAAAAGTTGCCTTGCCATATCCAAAGTCCTGTTTGTTTAGCTGGAAAAGAGGTTCTATCTCCCCGCTGTGGTTGTGGCATGGTTTAGCCAAGATAAGCATCTAGCATCCTCCAAGGATAGCATATGACTTAACAGAGTGGCCTCTGGTGATGGGGGTCCCAGGCAATGCCGCTTTCTAGGATCATAGCCAGAGAACACTCTGTAGGTTTTGCTGTGGGCGCAGTATTGATGCTGCCCTTGCTGCTTTTCCCAGAACAGTGAGAGGCTGTTTCTGTTTGGCTGATCGGTTGGTTTGTTCTTCTTGTTGCTTGTTTTTCTCTCTCTCTTTTCCACAGTTTTCCTTGAGTTCTAAAACAGACATTCATCAGATGTCTGAGTAGTTTTCTTACAGATAATTCCAGTAGTAGATGTTTTCCCCCTTTTTGACTTTTCAAGTGAAAGTGAAATTCTTTGAGCATGTACCAATCCTGCAACCCTGGACTTACCTCCTTATGTTCTTACCAAATGAGCAAAGAAGCACCAGCAGTTTTCAGTGCAAACACATAATTAAGGTAGTCAGATGTCTGGATGACGGACTTGGCGATCTACAATGAGCAGGTGTCTCAGATTCTGTTTGTGTTACTGAAGTCTCAGGTTGCTTGCATGGGTTGGAAATTGCAGGGATTATAAGCATTAAAAATGGAAGTTTACTTCTGTAAGGAACTTTAGCAGTAATCTAGTGATAGTCAATGGATGTTAACTTTCTTTTATTAGGAACATCCCCAAAATTATGATTCTATTCTAAAGAATGTACCTTTCTCTAAAAAGAACCCACATGCACATCCACATAACATCAACGGATTTGAGATCTCCCTGAAGTGAATTCATGGACCCTCCATTAAGAGTCCTGTATTAGATCATGCCACTGCACTCCAGCCTGGGCAACATAGAAGACTTTGTCTCTAAAACAATTAAATTAAATAATTTTTAAAAGAATTTCATTATCCAGGCTATCCAGGCATGGTGATGGGCACCTGTAGTCCCAGTTACTCAGGAGGCTGAGGCAGAAGAATCACTTGAACCCTGGAGGCAGAGGTTGCAGTGAGCCAAGATGGTGCCACTGCACTCCAGCCTGGACGACAGAGCTTAAAAAAAAAAAAAAAAAAAAAAAAAAGAATTCTGTATTAGTTTGCGTAAGGCTGCCATACAGAGAATCACAAACTGGGGTGGTGGAGAGGGAGCTTAAACAGCAGAAATTAATTTTCTCACTGTCTCAGAGGCTTGAAGTCATATATCCAAGTGACAGAGATGAAGGCTTCGGCAGGATTGATGCCTCCAGGGATCTCTCTCCTTGGCTTGAGGCTCACTGTCTTCTTCCAGTGTCTTCCCATGGCCGTCCCTGTGTGTGTCTGTGTCCTAACCCTCTCTTCTAGAATGACAACAGTCATACTGAATTAGAGTCCACCCTTGTGACTCATTTTAATTTAATTACATCTTTAAAAACCCTGTCTCCAATTACAGTCATATTCTGAGGTCCTGGGGATTAGGGTTTCAGCATATAAATTTGGGGGGATGGAATACAAATCAACCCATAACAAATCTCTAAGCTAGTTAGAGATTTGAACCCAGAGCAGTCCAGGAACTCAACCACAGGCACATGAGTGTTTAGCAGCAGAGGCAGAACCACGGCCAAGGGGTCCCATCACCCAGGCTTCCATATCACTTGTGCCTTCTCCATGTGCTTTGTCAGACCACGTCGTGCTGTTCCAGGAGCCTATGGAGTGGAGTCGAGGGTCTGACTTGGGGGCTGAGGTGTGAGTGGAGGTGCTGTTTTTGCCCCAGGTCTCTGACGGCATCAGGATGAGACTTCAGCGCCAGGATGCTCTGCTTCCTCCAGATGCTTGGGCAATTCCCAGGACAATACCAAAAAAGTCAGCTCCTAATGACGGCTTCTTGAGGATCAGTGGGGCAGTTATGGAGTGCTGATGTGGTCCAGTGTGATCTTTCCTCTATCAGCAGGATTCAGGGTCCTCTGGGCCAATAGTCCCTACGACTTCAGAAATGAAAGATTTTACTAACAAATATTTAGAATATGTCTGCATGTCAGCATCAAATGTTCTTCAGTCTTGGTGTCCAGCGGCCCCTGCTCTCTCTCCTTCTAGGTGTATGTCATGTCTTTTCCAGGATCCTTTGAGGATGGCCACACCCCCTGCCACCATGGCCACAGTCTGTCTACCTAGTGACATCCATCAGAGATGGCAATTCTCTTGAGCTGTTGCCTCCGTTCTGTATGACATCTATTCTAATGCTCTCTTTGAATGTCTCTATTTAAGATCATTTTATTTTGGGTCTGTTTTTGGAGCAGATTGTTACTTCACACTTCACTTTCTGCTCCGTGTGTGTGTGTGTGTCTGTGTGTGTGTACATGCCTGTAATCGGTGCCTCTGTGTGTGTGTGTGTGTGTGTGTGTGTGTGTGTGTGTGTGGTATTCCTCTGTTGTTTTCAACACCTCCCAGTTGGGGATCATTTGTAAATTTAGTTAATGAGCATTTAACACATTCCCTTTGATGAAGCTGTTAAATCCGAGTGCACACTGGCATCCTCCCAGACCTCTCCCGCCTCTCAAGCCATTTGTGTTTCCCTCTTTTCAACTTGCTTAGTTATGGTTTCTTGTTTGTGGGCACAGTATGGAACTAACCTTTAGTCCTCTCTGGAAAAAGTAGGGCTTGAGTTTCGTAAGAAAAACTTAAGTCTGTATTTAAAGCAAATCCGCTTTTCTGGTGGGCTTTCCTTCTCACCAAACAAAATAAACTGGAAACAGAAGGGTATTTTATAATCGCCCTACCTGATCGTGCATGTGGCAGGAGGGACAGCAGCTAGAGCTGTCGGCTTTTGCAAGAACAAGCACCAAGCTCAAAACCCGTGGGCTCTGGCTGTCAGGGAGTTTCCCTGGATTTAATTATAACTTGATCTCTGAAGAGGGAGTGTATGTCAAGTGTGCTTTTCAATCACTTCGAGAAATCAGAGTAAATGACAGAGCGGCCCTGGGATTTGCCTGTGAGATGAGCCCTCATTACCATTTCCTATAGTAGAGGCATCACGGGAATCAGCCCAACCCTGCGACAGTGGCAGGAACACAGGCTGTCTCCAAAGATGCAGATTAGAAAAGAAACAGCTCCCAGACGGCTCTAAAAATCAATTCTCTAAAATTCAATATAATTAAAAATATAGAACTGAACCAAAGGAAGGGGTTGAACCATATATGCCTCTGCACATGAAACAGTCAACCATCTTTCAACATAAAAAATCCTGGCGGGAAGCAGTGGCTCACGCCTGTAATCTCAGCACTTTGAGGGACTGAGGTGGGTGGATCACGAGGTCAGGAAATCGAGACCATCCTGGCTAATATGGTGAAACCCTGTCTCTACTAAAAACACAAAAAATGGCCAGGCGCGGTGGCTCACGCTTGTAATCCCAGCACTTTGGGAGGCCGAGGCGGGCGGATCACGAGGTCAAGAGATCGAGACCATGGCAAAACCCCGTCTCTACTAAAAAAAAAAAAAACACAAAAATTAGCTGGGCATGGCAGCACACACCTGTAGTCCCAGCTACTCGGGAGGCTGAGGCAGGAGAATTGCTTGAACCTGGGTGGCAGAGGTTGCAGTGAGCTGAGATCGTGCCATTGCACTCTAGCCTGGGCGACAGTGTGAGACACCATCAAAAAAAAAAAAAAAAAAAAAAAATCCTGCCACTGTTTTATTCCTTATCTACCGCATGCGTGCTCCTTGCTTGCCATTCCCGACTTCAAAAATATTTGACTTCTATCATTTCCTACACCTCAGCAAATCCCACGCCAACACTAGAGCCATCACAGACACACACAGAATACACACGTGTGTACACACACATACATGTACACATACACGTACACACACACACATACACACATACACTCTCCAGGCTGAGGCTACTCTAAGATCAGAAAAATGTCCTGGGAGTAATTAGATTGACACTTCCAACCTGGTTCTTAGCAGCTGGCCCCAGAGTCTGTGTTTCTAAATGTGAACAGCGCATGTTGCCTGAATTATTGGCATCAAAGCCTGGATACCAAACACAACTGACCAGAGAGATCTCATCTCCTACCCTTTAGGTTACTAGAGAGGCAGTCAGGTGGAGACAGCTGAATCCCACACGGCGCACAATTTAGGGCATACCTGTGCCCTTATTCTTTTTCACTGTGCCAAAAACACAAAACAAAACGAAGCGCTAGAATACGACATGAGTTTCAAGGGATTGTTTGCATTCATTCCCAGCCCTGGTCACCTCACAATCCATAACTGAGATGCATTTGATACTTTGAGCTGATGGAAGGCAAGAAAAGAGAAGGGAGGGCTGGCTGGTGTTGACTCAGGTGGGGACAATGGCACACTTGGTGCCAACACCCCGCTGGTCCCTTCCCGTGGAAAGGCGTGAGCCTACCTAACTTCACATGCTTCACAATCTCAAGCCTATGGCCTCTAACCTCATTTTTGTCACTATTTTCCTTTCCTGTTGACTTTGGGGTAAAGGTGGTAACGTGGTTAGAGGAAGGGTCTGCCCCTCAGGCATCTCTGGTAGATTTGTCTGGTCCAGGAACAACAGCTACTTCGCAGTAACCAATGCCTTTGACATGGGAAAATAAGTCACAGCTGGCTTTTAGGCAAAGGTTTCTTTTTGAGCCCGATTAGCCTTAGAGGCATAGACAATGGTGACTGAAAAGGCTGTCAGACCTGGAGAACATCTGAAACACAGGAACCTAGAAAGAAGTGCAGTGAATTTTGTGTGTTGATGAATAGGGTCCAGGGGATTAGGTACCCTTTGACAAATTACCAGAGCGTGATTGCATTTCTATCCTGACAGCATAAACATCTTGTTAGCCTCTGTGAACACAAATGACAGCCGTGAGCTCTGTGAGAAAAATATTTTGTTGTTGTTTTTGTCATTTGAGGCAGTCTCGCTCTGTTGCCCAGGCTTGAGCGCAGTGGCACAATCTTGGCTCACTGCAACCTCCGCCTCCCTGGTTCAAGCTGTTCTCCTGCCTCAGCCTCCCCCGAGTAGCTGGGATTACAGGCATGCGCCACCACACCAAGCTAATTTTTGTATTTCTAGTGGATATGGGGGGTTTCACTATGTTGGCCAGACTGGTCTCAGACTCCTGACCTCAGGTGATCTGCCCGGCCTCCCAAAGTGCTGGGATACCAGGCATAAGCCACCATGCCCGGCCTCCTGTGAGGAAAATCTAAGTGTTAATGAAATATTTAGTTTTTATCTGTGATCACAGCCAACACCCTTTAGCCTTTATGTCTTTGATTTTTAAATATATAGGGAAAATTTCTCTTCTCTCTCCCAGTTGAGAACTGGGAATTAATGAAAAGTTTCTTATAAACTTCTGTATGTTTTATGAAAGAGATAAAAGGCTTTTCTTCATGCTTGCCTTCTTCCACTTTCTCTCTCTCTCTCTCTCTCTCTGAGATGATACTGCTCTGTTGCCTAGGCTAGAGGGCAACAGTACAAATCATGCTTCACGGCAGCCTCAACCGCCCCTGCTCAAGCGATCCTCCTGCATCAGCCTCCAGAGTAGCTGGGACTATAGACACACGCCACCATGCCTGGCTAATTTCTTGGTTTGGTTTGGTTTTGTAGAGACAGGGTCTTGCCATTTGCCTAGGCTGCTCCTGAATTCCTGGGCTCCACCAGTCCTCCCTCCTCAGCCTCTCAAAGTGCTAAGATTACAGGTGTGAGTCACCTCACCCAACTCACTTTATTCTTCACATTATTTCATCCTGCACTGTTTCCAGCATTTTCCTTTTCACCTGTGATATCCAAGCCAAATGAACTGGAAATAACCACATTAGCACTCTTTTTAATAAGGTGCAAGGTGATTAGGACATTTTGTGGTGCTCATTCTCTTTCTTGGTGTTTTTAGAATATTATGTGATCTGTGCCCATATTCTTTTAAATATTTTTCATATTGAAGAGTGACTATCATAAAGAGTACATTGTGACTGCAATGTTGCTTTTTGATCCTCACATTACTGGCCACCATTGGAAAATCTTCACAGTATCTTGAAATTTGTGGTCCAACCCATGAGGTCAGGACTGGGAGCCAGGAGGCCGTGAGTATCAGCCTCCCACATACTTGCATTTCCTGACAGGCAGCTCAGGTGCTGTCACACTGAGGGGGCACAGTATGACATGTTTCGGTGTGTCCTTGATATTAGATAAACCTGAACTTCTGCAATTTGAGAACCCTGAAGTAATATCATTGCTTGGACTGTTTCCCTCACTTGTTTGGAATAAAGTTCAAGATAGTTTAATTCCTATTTAGCAAAACACAAATTATATCACAAAAGAAAAAAATATTTAACTTTATTACAAAATGCCAAGGCTTTTGATATGGCTGAGAGCCAATGGATTTCTTCTGTGGTGTATTTTATCTTGAATTCTTCTTGCTAGCTTCAATTAGGGAAAAAAAAGAAGAAGAAGAATTTTGCTGAGACCGTTGGAAAAGAGGCTCTTCTTTGTATAATTTCTAAGATGACTGGTTTAAGCCCAGAGCTGCTGATGATCATCTTCCCACCGTACCAAAAAGCCTGCCTAGGCCAGTCTCGGTAGCTCATGCCTGTAATCCCAGCACTTTGGGAAGCCAAAGCAGGTGGATCACCTGAGGTCAGGAGTTTGAGACCAACTTCACCAACATGGAGAAACCTGGTCTCAAATTTAAAAAATAGAAAATTAGCCAGTCATGTTGGTGCATGCCTGTAATACCAGTTACTCGGGAGGCTGATGCAGGAGAATAGCTTGAACCTGGGAGGCAGAGGTTGCGGTGAGCTGAGATAGTGTCATTGCACTCCAGCCCGGGCAACAAGAGTGAAAGTCTGCCTAAGATAAAATCAGCACAGAGAGGCCGGGCGCGGTGGCTCAAGCCTGTAATCCCAGCACTTTGGGAGGCAGAGGTGGGTAGATCACGAGGTCGAGAGATCGAGACCATCGTGGTGAACATGGTGAAACCCCGTCTCTACTAAAAATACAAAACATTAGCTGGGCATGGTGGCACATGCCTGTAATCCCAGCTACTCAGGAGGCTGAGGCAGGAGAATTGCTTGAACCCAGGAGGCGGAGGTTGCGGTGAGCCGCGATCGTGCCATTGCACTCCAGCCTGGGTAACAAGAGCGAAACTCCGTCTCAAAAAAAAAAATCAGCACAGAGAAAGCAGGGCTTAGGTAAAGAGAGACGCAGATCCCCAATTACAACCCAAGCACTTGGCCCCAGTCCTGATATTTCAGTGATGGGAACCAATCAGTTCCCAATAGGGGCCGGCTCAGTGGCTCACACCTGTAATCCCAGCACTTTGGGAGGCTGAGGCAGGTGAATCACTTGAGGTCAGGAGTTCTAGGCCAGCCTGGCCAACATATTAAAACCCCATCTCTAATAAAAATACAAAAAATTAGCCAGACGTGGTGGTGGGCACCTGTAATCCCAGCTACTCAGAAGGCTGAGGCAGGAGAATCGCTTGAATCCAGAATGCAAAAGTTGCAGTGAGCTGAGATCACACCATTGCACCCTATCCTGGGCAACAAGAGCAAAACTCTGTCTCGAAAAAATAAAAAGAAAGAAAGAAAGAGAGAGAGAGAAAAGGAAGGAAGGAATGAAGGAAGGGAGGAAGGAAGGAAGGAAGGAAAAGAAAGAAAGAAAGAAAGAGAGAGAGAGAGAGAGTTCCCAATGTGACCAAGGTCACTTGCTAAAAAGAGATCCCACACTCACCAGCTACCTAAACCCAAACCTTTCCATCTCCATCCTACAGTTGTGTTTCATCCTTTTTAATGTAACCCCAGTACAGTTCTCATCCACAACATCAGAGCCCAGGAATCAATTACTTCAGGCCTGCAGCATCCAGGACATCTAAGGAGAGGGAAAAGCACAGCTTCAGCAGCTGCTCAAGGACCACTTCAGGGTGTGAGTTTGGGATTGGAAAGTGCAACTGCAATGGACAGAATCCGAGATGCAGTTAGGCTAGGGTAGGGACTGGGAGAAAGGGGTGACAGGGAAATTCTAGCTGTTGAGCGAATGGGTGCAGGACCCTTGTGATGATGATGATGATATATGCAGGGAGAGGAAGCCGTCCACCTTGGTACCCACCATACATCTTAGGAAAGTAAACATCATCAGAGGAAACGTAACAATCTGACTGTGTGAAGTCCTAGCAATTATGTTTCCAATGACTGCTTCCCATTTATGCCTAATTACCGTGCAACATCATAATGATTATGTACTTCATTAAGTATGTGTCAGATGAATTTAATTTCTTAGATTTTATTTGATGGCATCTGTCAACACAACACATGTGTGCTCTGGCTTCCCACTTTGTTCTTAATACATATGAATTGGTCATTTGCCTGCAACTTTTTTTTTTTTTTGAGACGGAGTTTTGCTGTTGCTGCCCAGGCTGGAGTACAATGGTGCAGTCTCGGCTCACTGCAGTCTCTGCCTCTCAGGTTCAAGCGATTCTCCTGCCTCAGCCTCCCTAGTAGCTGGGATTACAGGCGCATGCCACCGTGCCCAGCTCATCTTTTTTATTTTTTGTAGAGATGGGGTTTCACTGTGTTGCCCAGGCTGGTCTCGAACTCCTGACCTCGGGCAATCCACCCGCCTCAGCCTCCCAAAGTGCTGGGATTACTGGCATAAGACACCGCGCCTGGCATGCCTACAACTTTTTAAAAAGTTTGTAATATCTAAGCATTTGCACTTAAGGGAATGAGAGACCACAGGCTGATAAATCAGTAGCGTTGTTCCTCCAGTTTTTGTTTCCACAGAGAGGCATCACCATCGCATCTTGAGCAATGAGGACACGGCAAAAATCAGGTAGTTGATCAGTTGCTCATTCTGGCTTCAGGCAAGACCTTGCCTCAGAAAAAGAAAAAAATCGAAACAGGACTTTTTTGTTGAAAAAAAGAAAAAAGGAGAAATTCTCTTTTAAGTCAAATGAAAACCAAAAATAAAAAATAAGAATAAGGGCCGGGCGTGGTGGCTCAAGCCTGTAATCCCAGCACTTTGGGAGGCCGAGGCGGGTGGATCACGAGGTCGAGAGATCGAGACCATCCCGGTCAACATGGTGAAACCCCGTCTCTACTAAAAACACAAAAAATTAGCTGGGCATGGTGGCGCGTGCCTGTAGTCCCAGCTACTCGGGAGACTGAGGCAGGAGAATTGTCTGAACCTGGGAGGCGGAGGTTGCGGTGAGCCGAGATCGTGCCATTGCACTCCAGCCTGGGTAACAAAGAGCGAAACTCCGTCTCAAAAAAAAAAAAAATAATAAGAATAAGAAAGTCACAGCTTGGGGTATAAAGTATTTATTGTAATTGTTATTCTTGTTGTTGCTGGTTTCTCGGGGGTGCCGGGGATAAGGTTGAAGAAAAAACCCAGAAATCCAGTCTTGGAAAAGAAGAAGGAAGAGCTTAGAGCCAAGAAAAATAGATACTAGTATTTAAAAGAATTTGGTTATTTTGAGGTCCTCCTGAGAAAGAGTGGCTAGCATCTTTAACACTGGTAGCAAAATCAGGAAAAGGAATTTAGGAAAAAAACATTGAATATGGAACAGGAAGGAAGTAACGTTGTCAAATGTACTTAATGAAGTGTTTTTCAGGGTTACTTGAGATCAGAAGGTAGATGGAGCTGTCTTCTGTGATGGTCTTTTCATAGAATCATGCAGCTGAGAGAAATAGTTTAGTGTTATTTCCAGCCTCAGGGAGCTATATAACTAAACTATCTCATTTGGATGGTTATTCAATTCGGTTTTTTTAAAGCTTTTAAACCATCGTCTGCCCTGAGCTCTGAGCTTGCCTGCCATCCACAAGGGCAGAAGGTGATACATTTGCCTAGTGGCTCCCGACTATCCAGACCCTGCCTGCTCTATCCTGGGATATGGGCTAACGAAGCCTTCCACAGAAATGGGATCTTCCTTGGGATATGGCTCTTATTGCAGATATTAGCAACACTGCCTTCAGTCTCTTCCATGTGCTTATGGAAATGCACTGGCCTGTGAGACTCTACACCTCAAAAAATAGCCTTGAGGAGACTCTGCCCCGGGAAGAGGGGTATGAAGGGCATGTTACTCAAACACTGACTCTCATGGGGACTCAGCTACTCCACATGTGGCTGGGCCAGAGTTGTACCCTGGCGGCTCAGTTCCCCTCTCCAGCAAACTATCATCAGGGCAGAGCAACGGAAGTGGAATGTCAATTCCATTGATCATAGTTTCTATGCCAAGCTTTGAAAGGTCGATGTGAATCAGGTCTCGGCATGGTGGCTCATACCTGTAATCCCTGTACTTTGGGAGGCCAAGGTGGGCAGATTACCTGAGGTCAGGAGTTCAAGACCCGCCTGGCCAACATGGCGAAACCCTGTCCCTACTAAAAATACAAAAAATTAGTCAGGCTTGGTGGCATGTGCCTGCAATCCCAGCTACTCAGGAGGCTGCAGCAGGAGAACCACTTGAACCCAGGAGTTGGGGGTTATAATGAGCCGAGATCGTACCACTGCACTCCAGCCTGGGCAATAGAGTAAGACTCCATCTCAAAACAACAACAACAAAAACCCTAAAAGATCTATGTGAATCAACGGCAGCCCAGAAAGTTGGATAAGATCTACCATGATCTGTAATAATCCCAAAGGGCTCTTTTAACCTGGGTATAGTGGCCACAGAGCAACCTGCACACCCTAAATGATCCAAACCCTGCAGGTGCTCAGTGGTGCTGGGAACTCCCCTCTAGATGTTCTCAGGACCAGAGCACTCCAGACTAGCGCTCAGCAAAGATGTTGCCTTCTGTCTCTTCAGGCGTGGCGCCTTGCATGCAGCCAGAAATCAGCAACCAGTGAAACATCTGTGGGTTTGCAGCTCTATCGGATGCATGCTTGGTGTGAGGGGGTGTCCTTAGACTGTTTGCTTTCCTTCCCTTCTGAATGGAAGTGGAGTGATTGCGTCTCGAAGGTTTCAGAGATGGCATTGGATTGGCACCACATGCTTGGCCCCGGACACTGGGCAGCACTGTGTGTGGAAGCTTTCCACCTGCTTTCTGGACAGCTGTACTTTCCCAGGCAACGTGGGCAGAGCCGGAGCCAGAGACTCCGCTGGTCCTGGAGGGGGAGGGGAATTGGAGAAATCTTGTTTATGCCACTGATGCCAGGATCTAAATTTTCGGCAACCCGCATGCCAGCGCCCTTTAAGCCTGCTCAAGAGGTGCTGTGAGTTAGAATTCTAGGAGAACCCATAGGCTAGAGCTTTCCCCAAGGGACAGCAGTGCTCCAGTTTACTGTCAAGAATGCTGTTACGGTCCTTACCTTAGAACAACTACGCCAGCTATAGGAGGAAAAGCAGAGGCTCTAGTCTCTCCCTGGAACTTAGGAAATCTTTATTATTCGAGTATACTCTTTGAGCGTTAACATTTGTCAAGGGAGCAAGAGAAATCTGAGAAATCGTCATTGGCCTAATTTGGGTGGCTGAATTGATTCGTGAAAAAGCCTGTGAATTGCAACTGAGACCTTAGCATGAATCTCGGGAGGCAAAGGGAATCTATTTTCTGAAAAGCACTATACAGCTACGTCTGCCACACCTGGGCTGGCCCCACCGCTCAAAGATGCCCAAGTGGCTCCGGTCATTTCCACATTTCTAAAGTATAGTATGCTAGGATTTTGCACAAAAAAAATTGGTTCCATGGCCACAGTGGCTTTGCAGATGTGTTACTGGCCACAAGAGAAGGCAGAAAAGAATTCAAATGAGGGTCCACAGCCAAGAAACGGTCACAGGATCAACGATCAAAATGGAGACCAGTGGCAGAATCCAGGAACCGTTTAGAACACAGATTTCAGGGTCAGAGTCGTGCAAATCCTGGACCCTTTCCTTACCAGCTTGGAGAGTCTGGACAAATGAGTGAACCTCTCAGTAGGGATGGATGCCACAGCTCTTTCTCACCAGAATGAGGTCCAAATAGGAATGATAGTAATAGGTCCCTTCTCACCAGGATGTAGGATGATTAAGCAACAACTGTTGAAACGCTTTCTTAGCACCCTGCCTAGAACATAACTAAGCACGTGATACATAGTTGCTTGTTTTATTTATTATTTTTCCTGCACAGAAAAGCCTGCATGAGGCATGGAATTGCTAATGCCCCACATTTTAAATAACACCTGATAAATGGCTGTGTGGAACTGGGACCCTCAGCCTGTGTGATCAAAGCCCAAGGTCCTAATCATAAGGAGGAACGAGAGGGGAGCAAAAATGTCTTCAACATTTGAGTTGCCTTTATATCTTATTGGATGGAGAAAAGAACCAGGGGAAAGTGCTGAGTTTCTTTTTGAAGGGGTTCAACAGCTCAGTGGGGTGTTCTAGCCTCCACTCCCCATGCTCTGTACTGACACTTGCCTCTTCCAAGGAATGGGAGTTAAAAACCTCTGGGACGGCCATTTTGTGAAAATGCGTAGAATCTGGTTCCTACTTTTGAAATAGGCAAAGAAAAATTAATGGATGCCTAGTAAGTCTTTTCTACTAATAAGACTTTCAGTCTTTCTTTCTTTCTCTTTCTTTTTCTTTTCTCTCTCTCTCTCTCTCTCTGTCTCTCTCTCTCTCTTTCACACACACACACACACACACACACACACACACACACACACACCATATACATACAGTCAAATAGTGTCCTCGTTTTACAGATGAGCAAACTGAGGCCCTGATAATGAAGCACATGAGTACTGGCATTCCTGGCTACCCACTTCTAGGTGGTTTAAATGTAGCTCTGGGGGAAAAAATAGCCCTAGTCTTGATTCCACAGTTGGGTGGGCAGGCTCATTACAGAGGCATTTGAAACACTTAGAGAAAGGAGTTCTCTGTTTGCACACACACACGTGCGTACTTTATCTCTCTCTCTCTCCCAATTTTTGCTTTGTCCCCAAAATTCTGATACTCTCCTTCAGAGAGGGAGCTGAAGTAAACAAATCAACAATCAAGGCATTTTCTGAATAGAATGGATGCATTATTCTTTGGGTAAGCAGAACCCAGATTCTGATTTCTGTTCTTAACTCAGCTTCTTCTCCCTTGGAGTCATGGAGAGAAACGGAAACAAGTGATATGACTAATAAGAACCGTTCCATCTCTGTTTTAAGTACTGATCAACTGGGTCACGATCCCACGGGGCAGAGAGTTATTTTCTTGGCAGCCTGTGATACATTCAGTTTAAGCTGACGGCAGCGTATGGCAGCACAGCTCCGGCAGAAAAGCACTGTCCCCTGTCTCAGGAAGTGCGGTGGCCCGAAGAACAGGGCAGAATTGTTCCCGTCCTGCCTCTCTCCTTCAGACCCCAGCACAAAGGCGGGCTGTGTGTTGACGAGAGCCAGAACGTCACCTGGTGGGTGGGGACCACTGCTGGATTGCCCACACCTTGCCCCTTAGTGAAATTGTTAATTTTCAATATTCCCACAGTCTGTATTCCATCCTTTGCACTAGTCCAAGAGAGAGTTTGCATTTTTCTAAATAATGAAACAAAGTTTCATATTATTCTAATACCACTCACTGTACGCATTGACTTTTATAAGCCTTTTGTTAGTTACCATCAAACCTGTTGAAAATCATCGTTACTTTAAAGGAGGGAATACTTGTTAAAAAGCAAATTTCTATGGGATATTTGTGTTTTTTGGTTTTGGTTTTGGTTTTTTGACAGAGTCTCACTCTTGCCCAGACTGGAGTGCAGTGGTGTGATCTCGGCTCACCGCAGCCTCCGCCTCCCAGATTCAAGCAATTCTCCTGCATCAGCCTCCTGTGTAGCTGAGATTACAGATGCCTGCCACCACACACCAGTAATTTTTGTATTTGTAGTAGAGACGGAGTTTCACCATGTTGGCCAGGCTGATCTCAAACTCCTGACCACAGGAGATCGGCCCACCTCCACCTCCCAAAGTGCTGGGATTACAGGCTTGAGCCACCACACTGAGACCTTGTGTATTCTTAAGTATATATTTTATTTTATTCTTTTGTTGTTGTTGTTGAAACAGAATCTTGCTCTGTCACCAGGCTGAGTGTAGTGGCATGATCTCGGCTCACTGCAACCTCTGCCTCGCAGGTTCAAGCGATACTCTTGCCTCAGCCTCCTGAGTAGCTAGGACTACAGGGGCTCGCCACCACACCCTGCTGATTTTTGTATTTTTAGTAGGGATTGGGTTTCACCATGTTGGCCAGGAAGGTCTCAATCTCTTGGACCTCGTGATCTGTCCGCCTCGACCTCCCAAAGTGCTTTGATTACAGGCATGAGCCACCATACCGGGCCCTTGTTTATTCTTAAGTATGTATTTTATTTTATTTTATTTTATTTTATTTTTGAGGCGGAGTTTCACTCTTGTTACCCAGGCTGGAATGCAATGGCGCGATCTCGGCTCACCGCAACCTCCGCCTCCTGGGCTCAGGCAATTCTCCTGCCTCAGCCTCCTGAGTAGCTGGGATTACAGGCACGAGCCACCATGCCCAGCTAATTTTTTTTGTATTTTTAGTAGAGACGGGGTTTCACCATGTTGACCAGGATGGTCTCGATCTCTCGACCTCGTGATCCACCCGCCTCGGCCTCCCAAAGTGCTGGGATTACAGGCTTGAGCCACCGCGCCCGGCGCTGTATTTTATTTTTTATATTTAAAGTAGTAGCATTTACTTAGCAGTTACTATGTTCTTAAAGAATGTACAATAATATCTCATGTAACTCTATGTGATACATTGTATTCATAGCCCCATTTTATAGATGAGAAAACTGAGACTCAGTAGGATTGAGTGACTCACCCAAGAGCAATTGGTTCTAAACGCTCCTCTCTCAGACTCAAAAGACAGCTGGGACCTGCAGTCTCCCTCAACTTGCTTATCTAAAGTGTTACACGTATGTGGGCACATGTCC